>NC_065582.1:8229344-10629344 GCF_024542745.1 Macaca thibetana thibetana | reverse complement strand
GTGTGTGTGTGTGTGTCTTTGGAAATGAATGGAATAAAACAGTGCTCTTAGCTAACACAGTTTCCACTGAGGATAAATATGAACTGAACATTCAGTTAGGCAATTCTGTTCCTTTGACTATATATTTTTAGCTAATTTTTCATATTACCGTCCGTACGTACAGTGTAGCATACTCATTATATTCACAGACTCTGGAACCTGGCTTGCCTTAACTATTTATTCACTGTGTGAATGTCAGGAGGATATTTAACTTCTCTGAGAGACTGTTTCCTTGTCTGAGAAACAGCTATAGTTGCAGCACATTTTCCTTAATGTTTTTAGAGATAAATTGAGATAGTTTAAGTGTTTGGCACACAGCGAATATTAATAATTAAAAACTTGGTGTTTTAAACTCTCTATTAAACCAAATTGTGGGTTTTGTTGTTGTTTATTTGATCACTATTTTCTCAAGAGCATTTTCGGGTGTCTGAGGTAACATCTAAATCCCTGATTTTTTTGAAAATTCTTTAAATAATTTGTATGCATATGCAAGGCTGTAAATGACTATACCAGTTATACTTATCCTGGATGGATATGTGGCTAGTTGGTTAGTTTCGCACAGGTCCTCTCCCTTGCCTTGTGTGTTAAGGAACAATGGTCAGGGAGCCCCTGTTTATCTGCCAGTCCTAATGTGCCAAGCACATACGAGATGTTTGTCAGACTGTATCTCACTTAATTCTAAGAACAAATCTATCGTAAATTCTTTTATTTCTATTTTACATGTGAGGAAGCTAAGGCTTTGAGAAATGAAATAATTTCATAAGCTTGAATTTCACCTTAGCATCTTATTAGGATACTAATTTAAGTGAGACCAAATGATTTCATAAGCAACAGATAAATTTCAAGTTGCCACAACTTCCATTGCAGTATGCTGCCTCCTTTAACAATTCTTTTAGTTTTATGTGAATGGATAAAAGGGAAATGAGAAAATAATATTGCAAGATTTCTCTGGCAATTCCTATTTTGCTTGGCATGAGGATAAAGAGACAACTGACTTGGGAGATTTGTCAAAGGTAGGCAAGGTCTTCTTAATGAGCTGTCAATCTTTCTAAAGGACTACAATACACTAATATGTAAAGGTGTTTTGCCACCAATGCATGCCTTTGATGAAATTATGACATTTATTATGGAGAAACAATGCTCTCTGGTGTCCTTCAGTGTTTTAATTTGGAACTGCCACATCACAAGCAAGTTATACAAACAACTCTTTGTGTGGAAGTTATTATGTTGTCTCAGATATGCTGGGATTTAAGTAGATTGGCAGAACAATTCACAGAGACAAATTAACAAAATGTAGTCTTTTTCTTTCTTAAGGTATTCTGAAAAATTATCATGAAATTATGTAATCAAAAGTCAACTTACTATAAACTCTGAAAAAGTGCCATCCTTGCAGTTACCTACATGGAACATGTTTCAGCTCAGTTAAGTCCCCTCATAAACATTCTATAACTAAAAAATATAATGACTTTTACAGGCACAATTTACACTCAGTGTCCTCATTATTCCTGACATTCTAACAAACATGGTTGTCTTAATGTAGTAAGTATAAGCAGTATTTAGAAGCATTTAGAAGTATTAAACTCACATAACACATTTATTAAAATGTATAAAGTGATGCTTTAAGGTGCTAAGATTAGCAACTTCGAAACAACATACCAACCTAAACATTCAGTGGGCATTGCCTTTCAAAGTAGTTACTTTTAGAAAATGTGTTATTATTATTATCTTGCAAACATCTATTTAGTGCTTACCACGGGCAAAGCTACGTACTCTGGCACTTATCCAAGTATTTCCTTGCATTTGTATTTATCTGGTTTTTGGCTTTAATCCCCACTAAGTTTCACTCTTTTCATAGAAAGAAGTGAAGGAATAATAACTGGAAGTTTTAAAATGTTCATATTGAGGTATAATATTGCCATATATAAATAATCCAAAATTAAATATACATTTCATAATCATACAGGAAGTTAAGAAATAGATGATCAGGTTTTATATTCTTGTAATGTCCAAGAAAAATAAATTAAACCTACATATCATGATTTCTCTGGCAATTCAAATTTTACTTGGCATGAGGAGCTAAGTACATCCTGTATCAAATACCATGGATCAATGTTTCCTCAAATTTAAATATGTTCTCCTCACAATGTGTACAAAAGGTGGTATGTGGGACTAAAACACAGTGAAGTACACAAAGAAAAAGTTCCTCCCAATTACATTATTTTCAGTTTATAAATTACTTTAATCAACAAATTGAGGATCTGCTGACTGCTGGGCATTAGTATAGGTTCTGAGTCTGCATCTTGAAGAAAAATGAAGCCTTTTAGCATATTTTGGGAAGGGGCAAAAATGAACAAGGAAACCATAAATACTCTAGTAAGGGCTACGAAAAAGGAGAAAGACAACATCTAACTAAGAACATTTCATGGGCACCAGCATCTGAAATTAAATGTGATAACATTTGTTTCCACAAGTAATATAATTTATAATGTAATATATTGTTTTTCTATTTATGGTAGTAATTTACAGTTCTCTTTTTAAAATATGGTATTAATTTTCATATTACCTTAAAATAAAATATTAAATTACATGTAAGTGGTGATTGAATGTAGCAAAACTGATAAGATGGCATGTTCTCTACTGTGAAAATGAATTAAATATCAGCCATTAATACTATTTCTTTTAGAGGAAAAAAGGTAATGATGAAAAAAAATCTAATATTCTGTGAACATAAATAGAAGAGAAAAATAATCCAAAGAAAGAATACTCTTTATTACACATATCTGGCATTTCTTTTGGCTATTAAATATTTGGATTGATTTCTTACGACATGTTTGAGTTTATTGGGAGGAAGGTAACTCTCCCTCTCCACTAAAGATGCTAAGAATTTCCTGCACTTACATTCTCAGACTCCCTTGCAGCTTGGATGCAGGCTTTGCCAATGAGATATACTCATGGTATGTGTATTAGTCCATTTTCATGCTCCTAATAAAGACATACCTGAGACTGGGTAATTTATAAGGAAAAAGAGGTTTAACAGACTCACAGTTCAATGTGACTGGTGAGGCCTCACAATCATGGTGGAAGGCAAGAGGCACATCTTACATGGCAGCAGGCAAGAGAGAAAACGATAGCCAAGAGAAAGGGGTTTCCCCTCATAAAACCACCCGATCTCATAGGACTTATTCAATACCAAGAGAACAGTATGGGGCAAATCGCCCCCATGATTCAATTATCTCCCATCAGGTCCCTCCCACAACACACGGAAATTATGGGAACTACAATTTCAGATGAGATTTGTGTGGGGACAGAGCCAAACCTATTATATCAATAGGTAAAAGTCACACACACAAAAACTGTAGAGTTGATGGAGAATCATCTCTGGCAGCAGTGAGCATTGCTGCAATATGCAGTGAGATTCACGCACAGGGCCAGAGGTGTGGAAATGTGAAAATGCAGTTCTACTGCAGGTGATAGATCTCTGGCATAATTTTGGATTTTGTTTCTGGCTGAGCAGTACCCAAGCCTCAAGAAAATTAGTAATTTAACATAATTTTGATGAATTCCTTTGTGTTTAAGCCAACCACAATAGTCTCTGTCACTTACAACTAAAAACTTGAACTCATACCCACAGGTAAGAAGGGAAGGAGTATACATTTATTACCCCATGGCCACCAGTCCTTGCCACAAATATATCAATAAGCATTGAATGATGAAAACATATAAAAAGTAAATTAGTCAACCTCTATGGAAAACAATATGGAGATTTATCAAAAACCTGCAAGCAGATCTATCATTTGATACAAAAATCCAACTACTGTGCATCTACCCAAAGGAAAAAAAGTAATTATATCAAAAAGGCACCTGCACACATATCTTTATCACAGCACAATTGACAATTGCAAATATATGTAATCAACTTAAGTGTCCACCAATTCATGGATGAATAAAGAAGATGTGTGGTATATCTATATATCTCTATCTCTATCTATACACCATTAAGTACTAGTTGGCCATAAAAAAGAATGAAATATGTATTTTGCAGCAACTTGGATGGAACTGGAGGCCATTATTCTAAGGGAAGTCATTCAGAAGTGGAAAGCCAAATACTGCATGTTCTCACAAGTGGGAGCTAAGCTATGTGTACACAACGGTATACAGAGTGCTATAATAAACATTGGAGACTCAGAAAAAGGCAAGGTGGCAGAGGGGCTAGGAATAAAAAAGGTCCCTATTGGGTACACTGTCCATTATTCGGATGACAGGTGCACTAAAAGCCCAGACTTCACCACTCTGCAGTTAATCCATGTAACCGAAAACCACTTGCACCATTAGCTCTTGGAATAAAAATAAAAGGGTTTTTCTTAAAAGAAAATAGCATAGTTTTCCTCTCTTTCAAAGTAGCAGAAATGTCCTCCCCACACACAAAAAATGTAGAGTTGTTGGAGAATCGTCTCTGGTAGCAGTGAGCATTGCTGCAATCTGCAGTGGGATCCATGCACAGGGTCAGAGGTGTGGATGGCGATGCTTTTACTTTTCATTTTATTTCTCTATTTTCTTCAACTTGGATTCAGAAGATGAACTGTTGTGCAGCACTGATAAAGTGGTCTGCTCCCAAACTCTTTAGTAGCAACACTGATTGACAAAATAAATTTGACATGCATGTCAGCTATTTTAAAATATAACCATGTTAGAAATTGTCATGGCACTTGAATTGCCATGAAATTCCAAATTATCACATTAAGTGGAGATTTATCTCCACTTTAAGTGATAATTTGTAATGTGATAATTTGGAATACATATATAAAAAGCTGTAAAATCAGAAAAGAAAATCACAGTTTATTATAAAAATTTTAGTTTAATAAAGACAACACTTAAACTAAGGGCACTGGAAGAGTAAAAAACTTTCCCATTTCTCACTGGGTAAAGAGATTACTTTTATCCTGCAATGAGATTTGCAGAGTACTGTGCCACAAGAAAATAAAGAATTTGAGTGATATATTAAGAAATAAGGAGAAAGGCAATATATTTGAACTTCACACAAGAACGGAAACTGGAAAATCACACAGATACCTTTAACATCTACAATAAGTCCATATACAGATCATAAGTTTTGTAGATACACATATACTTTATTCAAAATGCCCATGCCAATAATAGAGAGTATCTACCTGAGGCTTTCAAATCCCCAAGAAATTATGAAAAGTTTTCTCACCATGCTGTGATCTTTTTTAGCAGAAGCTCTTTTACTTTCATACCGCATATATCTCAAGGTCTGAATGTCATCAGTGTCTTCCCTGGTTTTGATCTTTAAAGCCAATTCCAAACATATCTTTATCTTCCTCCTTCAAACACCCAGCTACATTGAGACACAGGCCATCAGCCTGTCCCAATGGCAACTTATGCCTGTGACTATCAAGAATCTCCTGGTGATTAGACCTCCTGGTCACCACCCTTCTTTTATGCATGGCTTTGACCACTGATTCACTCTCTCCATGATGTGATTTCCATAGCTATTATTGAATTTGATATTCAATATCCTAATTCACATTTCACTGACATTCTTACTCCTAACAGAAACATACTTTTATCAACCACAGCTCTGCCAACCACAATCTTAACATTGACTTTGCTCCTCATTTTCTCTTCCCCTCTCACTTTCTGATTCTGGCCCTCTCTCTCACTTCACCACCCTCATTCCTTAATCTGCCCCTCTCTCTTATATCATCATATATATTTGGCAAACCCACATCCCAGTTAACTATTTGCTTCTCAACTACTCCATTTCTACACCATTGTAGCTGAATATATTGTTTAAAAAAAAAAAAACACAACCATGCCGAACATACCGAATATTCTGTTTAAATGTTTAATCAAAACAGACCTGATATGGGCAATTAATAGTATTGTTACTATGATGTTGTGATTAATAACAATGATATTTTAATATTTACCTACTTCATGCATCCTTTTAATTTTGGAGATTATAATTTCATATACTTTCTTCTCTCCAAACTTTCTCCACATCTTCTCCCATGCCCACTCTTAACAGATGATCTTGCATCCTACTATACTGAAAACAATTGGACAATTAAGAGAATTAGGAGGAAGATACCCATAACTCCCCAACCTCTGTATCACCCAGCAACCAGCTCTTGGTCCATCGATATGCTCTTCATTTCATCCTGATCATACAGATGAGCTATTCTTGCATCTGAAATGAGTACAATAATTTGTGTAATGTTTCCCAATCCATTCATTTCAGTGTTTCCAGGCTTATGATCTAGGAATTTCCAAGCCCTTTCTTTCCAGCAGCATAATTTTTCCCAAGCTGCTATTTATTACCATACAAGTACGATAGGTCTATTTTTAACTTTCTGTTGCTGTCAAAATATAAGCTGTCTCTTGATTCTACTTCCTATTGTGGTTATTGTATTGTTATTTTTTTCTTAAAGAGTTTGAGTCTCCTCCTCCTCCTCCTCTCCTCCTCCTCCTCCTCCTCCTCTTCCTCCTCCTCCTCCTCCTCTTCCTCCTCCTCCTCCTTCTTGTTGTTTATTTAATCCATTCTAGTTTTGTTTCCCAAACTCCTCAAGACCGTTTTTATTCAAGGTCACTTATACAACATTGAATACTCAATGCATAATTCCCACTTTACTCTGTACTCCTGGAAATATATGTCTCAATGAATTTATAGGATTATATAATGTATCAATCAAAGTTCAATCAGGTAAGTAGAATAAGAACAATACCCAAGGTATTGAACGTACCAAAGTATGTTCCAATACTTTTGCCTTGCATGACAACTGTTTTATTTACAACGGAAAATATGCTAACCTTCTCCTGAGAGGAGGATGTAATTTCCTTATATAATGTTCTCTCTTCTCTTTTGGTATCCTATAATGTAAATACAGTGATATAAAGTTAATCATTATCAATGTATCTTGTGTTAGATGATAACGGTATAAAAGAATAGAATAAAAATATCTGGGCCGGGCGTGGTGGCTCAAGCCTGTAATCCCAGCACTTTGGGAGGCCGAGACGGGCGGATCACAAGGTCAGGAGATCGAGACCAGCCTGGCTAATACGGTGAAACCCCGTCTCTACTAAAAAAATACAAAAAACTAGCCTGGTGAGGTGGCGGGCGCCTGTAGTCCCAGCTACTCGGGAGGCTGAGGCAGGAGAATGGCGTAGACCCGGGAGGCGGAGCTTGCAGTGAGCTGAGATGCGGCCACTGCACTCCAGCCTGGGCAACAGAGCGAGACTCTGTCTCAAAAAAAAAAAAAAAAAAAAAAAAAAAAAAGAATAAAAATATCTGGCCAATATATACATAAGCATATTTATAAAAAAGTAAGAAATAAACAATTCTACCTATTTTGGTCTTTATTTATGTAAGTGGGTATGTGGTCATAGATGGTATTTAAACCCCTTTCTTACACTATCAATTCTAGATCCTCTTTGTCCTCAGCAAGCATCTCAGCTAGTGATGGTCCTTCACCTGATGGGTGACTCAAATTCTCATTTCTGAATGAACTGCACCATTAAAAGTCCTGTCTAAATTGATTTTTGTAATTTTCTATTGACTATAATCACAGGCTATTACAGTGCTAAGAGACGGCCTAAGGTACTTGTATTCCACACATATTGTTCTTCACCTCCAATCTGCAATAGCAGCTCAATTTCCCACTTGGTCATCAGGATCAATGACTCCAGTCAGTACAGTAATCCTGCACTTTGCCTGTCCATTCAGAGACATGAGGAATCCAAAGATGCTGGGTGGTTGGCCTCAGCATCCAGTTCAATGCAATAATTGTCACACTTCCTGATGGAGGCATTTCTCCCTTTGGAATTAAGACATCTAGACTAACAGAGCCTACAGTCATTGGGATGGGAAGGAAAAATCTTGTTAGTGAATCACTAGGGGTAACTGTTTGTGGAACCAATCCACTTCCATTTTTACTCCTTATTTCCTGGACCTGTGAATCCTGGCTATGGGAGAAATAGTAGTATATATTTGATGCTAATTTAGAGCATCTTGGAGAATTTTCTGGAGAAATTACCCCAGAACCATCTCTAAACCAGGTCCATGTCTCTGCTTCTTCTGTCAACTGGTTACAGAGAACTCCTGATGAGACCACAGATCCAGGCTGGGAGTGAGGAGGTGATGTAGCACAACTTGCCTTAAGGGTCTGGCTCAAGACCAGTCTCCTGTCTACTGCTTCCTCTGACAATAGAGTGCTGCTGTGCATGCCCAGTGTTATGGCTTGGTGGAGGAGGCCACAGCCGGTAACATCTCATATCTCAAAAGCAGAGTTGTTATCCAGAGAACAAGGCAGGATTTTGCTGCAAAGTCCTTACAGTCTGCACTACCATTCACTGATAGGGCCTCCAAAGGATGCAAACAGCATATGTATCATTGACACTTCAACCACCGTGGGATCTACTAGATCACATGACCCAAGTAGCGGGAATCCTGCGCAACAGCCCTGACTTGTTTCAAAATCCTCTGTTGTTCTGGGGCTATCGGCTTTGGGGGTCACTGGCTCACTGAACCAGAGTAGTGTACAAAAATGAAAAACGTGTTGCCTCCATAATCCAAAGGTGCTGTGCTTCTTTTTGGTAGTAAGACAGAGTAGATGCAACGATTAATTTAACCTTAGAAAGGATATCAACATGCCTCATATCACTGGACCCCTAGAAATTTCACAGAGACAAAGGGTGCCTGAACTTTTTGAGTTTTATTTATTTTCTCTGACACATCTAGAATAATTGCTATCTGCTGCAAACTAGGTCCAATCAGCATGATATCATCAATGTAATTGACCAGCATGGCATCTTGTGGAAGTGAAGATAAATCAAGACCCCATGGACTAAACGGTGACAAAGGTCTGGAGAGCTAATTTAACCCTGAACCAGGTTAGCAAAAGATTTCAGCTGGCCTTGTTATCTGAAAACAAAACTACTTCTTGTGATCTTTAGTAAAAGGTCTAGAGCGGAAAAAAAAAACAAAAAAGCATTTTCCAAATCAATAGTTGCATGCTGGTTACCAGGGGATGTATTAATCTGCTCAGGAAACAAAAGCACATCTGGAACTTGAGCTGCAATTGGAGACACCACCTGATTAAGTTTATAATAGTCTGCTGTTATTCTCCAGCATTTATCTGTTTTTCTGTACAGACCAATTAGACAAGTTGAATGAGGATGTGTTGAAAATCACTACTCCTGAATCCTTCAATTGCCTGATGGTGGCACTAATCTTTTCAGTCCTTCCAGGAATATGGCATTGTTTTTAATTTACTATTTTTTCAGGTGAAAGAGTTTCATTGGCTTCCCATTGACCTCCTTACCACAGTAAGCTCTTAAGCCATAGGTCACGGAAACAGTATGGAGACTCTGCCAACTGCTTATTTGTATACTTCAATCATTCATTCTGAAACCTGAGAAATAATCACAGGATGAGTTTGGAAGCCACCTGGACCCATTGTGACACTGATCTGAGCTAAAACTCCATTGAACAACAGATCCACAGAAGTCTGTGCTGTGATCGATGGACAATCATGATGTTTTGGGTCTCCAGGAATTAGTACGCCAGTGTTCACACAGATGTAGAAGTGAGTAAATTTGTTGTTTTAATTTAAGCTAGTTAACTTTTATTGAAATTATTTAAAATTAAAAAATAATCCCACTTAAATAAAATTCCTGACCCAGATAGCCTCAACAGTATATTCTTCTGAATCTTTAAGGAAGAAATAAAATCAATCCTATATAAACACTTTTGGAGAGCAGATATGAATGACTACTTTCCAACATTTTTTATGAGGGAAGATTATGTGTGACATGAAAACTTGAAAAGAATAAGAAAAAATTATACACTAATTACTTTCATAAACATAAAGGCAACATATCACCCCAAATAGTAGAAAATTAATTTTAGCAATATATTAAATTGGTAATATATCATGATCATGTAGAATTTTTATCACATTATGAAAGATCTGTTAAATATCCGTAAATTAATCAGTATAACTATTTGTTTTAATGGGGTGTATACTGTGGTGAGTTGCCTAAATTTATCCATGCCCGGAACTGAAGCATTCATTTAGTCAGTTGCTGGGAGTGTTCATGGATGACAGATCTTAAATTATGGCAGGCAATTATAACTGGCTAGAGAGCTATTCTACCTGTGTTTCCTTTGGGAAGCATTCTAAATCCTATGTCACTTTTGCCTGAATTCAGGAAAATGCTGCAAGGCCACTACAGCTCTGCAGCTTCCCAAGAGATGTCTAAAACCTTTGTTTTGACCATATTATGGCATGCTCAAATTCTCCCACTGCCCAATCCTATTATCTTTACTTCTCCACAGGTCTTGATCCTGAGAAATTCTCTTACTAGTACTCCACATGCAAATCTTTATCTCAAAATCTATATCCTAAGGGATCTGTCCTATGACATTACATTAACAAACACAAGGGGAAACATCATATGTTATTTTCAACAGATCTTGAAGTGCAATTGAAATAAAGTCAACAAACATTCTTTGATATATTCTCCCAGGAAACAAGTCACAGAAGAGTATGTCTAAATTTTTGTGTACTTTCCCAAGGCTCCATGAATCTTAAGGTTTTCCAATATGGCTTCTGGGAATAGACACTAGCCCTGGCATTTTTAGAGAACCCGATATTGCTAACTTTCAGAGCCTTTCCTTCTTCAGTCTCTTTTGTTTCCTGACACACACTCTGATTAGTACCCAGCGAAACCCTGCGGGAGATCCTTTGCAGATCTGGGAGTCCTCACTCTGCAGATCGTTTCTCTCTGCTGTGCTGTCTTGTACACTAGAGTTATTTCGTTCTCCCCAAACTCTCAGTTCTGTGTCAACTCAGGGAGGCTGCTGGTGTCTGCTCTTACACCGTACACTGTGACCAGGAATCTCTCTCAATACAAAAAACTGGTGTAATTATGGGACTCACTTTTATTTATCCTAACTTAGGGGTTACTTTCTGCTACTTTTTGAGGTTCAACGTTGTTTTCATTTACCGTATTTTGGCTGCTGAAGTTGAGCAGATATATCTGGTCCCTATCGCTACATCTTGGTTATAAGTGGTTGTAAATGATTTATTTTCTCAGCTTTTGACATAACATATTCCTTTTAACATAACATACTATTTACTAATTTATGTTAGTACTATATTTATTATGAGAGCTGTATTTCCTACCTTCATAGTGAAAGCTCTATTAGGGCAATGGTTTTTTTCTCTTTTGTTTACCAATGTATCCAGTGATGAGAATAGTGCCAGACAAATAGTAGAAAGTAAATAAACACTTGTGTTCTATACTTCACTCTCCCCATTGACAGAAAACATTATGAAACCTGATGTCACCACCACTTTTCATTCTCACAGATTCAACTTCCATATTCTTTTTTTTTTTTTTTTTTTTTTTTGGAGACGGAGTCTCGCTCTGTCGCCCAGGCTGGAGTGCAGTGGCCGGATCTCAGCTCACTGCAAGTTCCGCCTCCCGGGTTCATGCCATTCTCCTGCCTCAGCCTCCCGAGTAGCTGGGACTACAGGCGCCCGCCACCTCGCCCGGCTAGTTTTTTGTATTTTTTAGTAGAGACGGGGTTTCACCGTGTTAGCCAGGGTGGTCTCGATCTCCTGACCTCGTGATCCGCCCGTCTCGGCCTCCCAAAGTGCTGGGATTACAGGCGTGAGCCACCGCGCCCGGCCTCAACTTCCATATTCTTACTCCGTTTCTCCAACCTCACAGTAACTTCCCAGCCAGATGTACTACTTCCTCCTCACTTTCTGTCACCTTCCACTTCCTTCTCCCTGACTCAGCCTCCATTTCACATTCATATATTATAATCACATATATTAAAAATATATTTTACATATATATATTTATCCTCTCTAGACTTTCTTATCCCCGTTTATCTTGTTGCATTTGGCTAGACAAAACTGCAATTCTACTAAAACTAAATATCAACCTATTCCATTGTGATACCCAAATAATTCAATTTTGCTAAAGAAAATGGCATGATCTGTTTGACCAATCTCTTCATACTGAACAAATGACTGTATATCTCAAGTGGAGTCTATACACTCTCAGTAAAACCCTTCTTTACATTTTTGCCCCAAATAAAACAAATAATGTACAACTCTACCTCTCTTCCCGTCTCAAGACCCTATCCCTAGTCTCACCTGATACTTTTCCCTCAAGCCTTTATGATAACATTAGGTTAAGAAGGAAGAGAAATTTCAGTCACCAAAGCAACCAGCCTGTCTGCATCTCTTGCCACATAATCTGCCTTGTTTCACAGCAATACAATAGAAGAGGTATCTATGCTCCTATCTAAGTCTTCCCCACCATTTGTGGCTTAGTTTTTGTCTGTTTTTACTCATCAGGCAACCTTCACCGTACATTTATCCCACATAGTCTTTTAACATCAGGCTGTCTCTTGCTCGTAGATCATTGCCCTTAGCATTCAAGCATGTCACAATAGTTCACATTTTTAAATTCAATTGAGTACAATACAAAAGGAAATAATTCCCTCTCATCACTCTATATCTCCCTCCAAATTCCATTATTCATCTCTCCTCAAAATAACCCCCAGAATTGTCCACACTCATTGGTTCTGCTTTGTAAAATTCCCACTCTTTTCCTCACGTCACTCTATTCCTGCTTTTGTTCCCACCATCCCATTAGATTGTCTAGCACTGAAGTTTCCAATTACCTTCATACTGCCAGCCACACTAATCAGTCATCTCGTCTCACCCTACTTGATCATGCTTTGACATAATTAATACTCTCTCCTTCTCAAAACACTTTTATTTTCTTCGAAAAGAATCAGATTTATTTCTCTTCTGGTTTGTCTCTTACTCAGTTTTTATTCTCAGTATCCATTACTAACCTTTTGTTTGTTTTTACCACTAATGAAATCAGTGAGCCAGGACTCTGTTCTAGGACCCGCTCTCCTCCGTCAATCTTCTCTCTAGAGCATCTCAGGCAACACCATTACTTTAATATCTACTGTTTGTTGAAAATAACACCAGGGTATCAGATGGTTCATAAAATTTGTATTTATCTCAAATGATGGAAGAACAAAGAAAGCATCAAATCATAATGATAACATTAACATTTTTATATATGAATTTCCACAACATTAATTTCTGAGGAAAATATTGACCTTTAAAATTTTTCATAAAACAATATGCTGAGAGTTTAACAAATTAACTGAAATGATTTTTCTTATATAAACATTTTTATACATATAAGAATATGATATGCTTATGGTAGAATTCATAGAAAATACAAACTATGTATCAGAATATAAACAACCCATAATCTTAATATTTTAAGATAAACATTATTAATTTCTGTTTTTCATACAGTTTTATAGTGTTACTTGCTTCTTTTACTTATATAATATAGACATTTCTGATATGAATGAAATGCTTCATCAATATGTTTGCCATTGTCTTTAACAGTCCATTCAAAATATGTATTGTAGACTGGTGCGGTGGCTCACACCTGTAATCTCCACATTTTGAAAGCCCGAGCTGGGAGGATCACTTGAGGTTAGGAGTTCAAAACCAGCCTGGTCTACATAATGAGATCCTGTCTACAAAACTAATAAAAAATAAAACATTAGCCAGGCATAGTTAATTCCTATAGTCTCAAATACATGGGAGGCTGAGATGAGAGGTTTTTTGAGCCTAGGAGTTTGAGGTTACAGTGAGCCATGACCACACTACTGCATTGAAATGTGGGTGACAAAGCAAGATACTGTTTCAAAGAAAACAAAAATATATTATTAAAACAAAAAAAAATTCTTTTTTCCTATTATTACATAGTATGGCTACATTTTTATAACTTCTAATAAAAATTCTTCTGAATTAAATAACTTTCTTCACAATATCTTTTTTAACTTTAATTTTTCTGATTCTAGGACACATTCTTATAAGCAGAATAACCAACACACAAAAGTATAAAGCTATTAAGTCTTTGGATGAAAAGTATAAAAACATTTTTTTTTCCAAATTACAATTCTATCAACCTATGACAACATTCATTTTACCTATTAAATTTTTTTCATTGTATCTCATTTACTACATGTGAGAATACATTGATAAAATCTCTCAAGACAGGAGTTTAGCAATACAGAGGAACAGCCTCAAAAATGATTGAGAACCTTCAATTCACAATTCTACAAATAAGTCCTAAGGAAGTATTAAAAAACATCGAATTTGTTTTTTCTTTCTTTTTCTCTTTTTTTTTTTTTTTTTTTTTTGAGACAGAGTCTCAATCTTTCACTCAGGCTGGAGTGCAATGGCGTGATCCCAGCTCACTGCAACCTCTGCCTCCCAAGTCAAAGCAATTCTCATGCCTTAGCTTTTCGAGTAGCTGGGATTACAGGCGTGCACCACCATGCCCAGTTAATTTTTGTATTTTTTTATATAGAGACGTGGTTTCACCATGTTGACCAGGCTGGCCACGAACTACTAACCTCAAGTGATCCTCCAGTCTCGGCCTCCCAAAGTGCTGGGATTACAGGTGTGAGCCACCACACCTGACCTGCAATTTGTTTTTCTTTCTTTCTTTTTTTTTTTTTTTTTTCTTTTTTGAGACAGAGTCTCGCTTTGTAGCCCAGGCTGGAGTGCAGTGGCACGATCTCAGTTCACTACAACCTCTGCCTCCGGGTTCAAGCTATTCACCTGCCTTAGCCTCCTGAGTAGCTGGGATTACAGGCGCTGCCACCACACCCAGCTAATTTTTTGTATTTTTAGTAGAGACAGGGTTTCACCATGTTAGCCAGGATGGTCTCTATCTCCTGATCTCGTGATCCGCCTGCCTGGGCCTCCCAAAGTGCTGGAGTTACAGGCGTGAACCACCGCGACCCGCCTGCAATTTGTTTTTCTATAAGGAAAGCCAATCGTTGAGTGCTCCGTTCAGCATCACACCTTACGGAAAAAAACTTCTCTTTTCCTCTGCTCAACTTCTCTGCCATCCCTTGTGCTGATATAGCACTTGGGCAGATCTGTAATCTTACTTACTAGATTATTAAAATTGTTGAAACTATTAGTTGAAATGTATTAAATGCTTAGAAAGCATAGTTGATAATATTCGAAGCAGGTTTTTTTACTCATTTTATCATTTACTCATGAAAACAAATTTCTGATATAGGAATGACTTTCCACATTTTATCGTTGATTTAACTACTGCTTTAGAAAGGATGAATAAATGGCTCAAGTTCAGGCAGGGAAGAAATGAGAACACCAAGATTCAAACACAGGCAGACTGAGTTGAAATATTTCTTCAGTCAGTGATGTATATATATTTTTTCTGATTCTAATATTAAAGTTACTTTATGCTTTCCAAATACTTAGGGATAAAAGAAATTAGAAAAATCTTTTTTTTTTTGAGACAGAGTCTCGCTCTGTCGCCCGGGCTGGAGTGCAGTGGCTGGATCTCAGCTCACTGCAAGCTCCGCCTCCCGGGTTCCCGCCATTCTCCTGCCTCAGCCTCCCGAGTAGCTGGGACTACAGGCGCCGCCACCGCGCCCGGCTATTTTTTTGTATTTTTTAGTAGAGACGGGGTTTCACCGTGTTAGCCAGGACGGTCTCGATTTCCTGACCTCGTGATCCACCCGTCTCGGCCTCCCAAAGTGCTGGGATTACAGGCTTGAGCCACCGCGCCCGGCCTAGAAAAATCTTAAAAATTAACAAATTTCACCATTGCAGTATTCACATTATTCGTTGTGGATACCTACCTTCCATGAGCTATTGCTAACCTGATAAAACATTTTTTAATATATTACCGGCGATGTTAAATCTCTACCTTCACCACTCTTTATGCATTAATTTAGAAGAAGAAAGCCTTATTGAAATGAGAAGAGAGATATTGCATGAAAATAACAGACTCCAAATATGAATATTAAATAATAAATATACTTCAGTCAGACAGTTTGGTCAAAAGTGAAGATGAATTATAGAATATAGCAGTTCTTTGCAACCATTTGTGAAAATAACATGTGAATCTTATTGATAAAATATTCAGGTAAGTATATTTTTCATTACTATTTGACCTTATCAACTATATCAGGGAAATTTGCATGAGCCAATTTTTCAATAAACATTGCATTTTATATTATACAAATAGAAAATGAAAAAAAAAATCCTGTGTCTTTATAAAACATCGGAAGCACTTTTGACAGGAAACGGGATTATCTGAACAACTGAATATTTATGGGGAAATTATATACTTAGTATAGAGAGATTTGAACTATTAATCAATAAATCATTCAGATGCAGAGAACTCTAAGGAAGGTGAAAATTGTAACTCAAAATGCATATGTATATAGAACATTATTTTTAAGGAGGCTATTTTGGTAGAGCAAATAGTAGAATGAAATATTTTACCTAAGACTCAGATTCTGATACTACCAGGATATAGCTAAATAAGAAATGAGAAGGATTTGTCTTCATTTAATGTTTAAAGATCATCACTGTAGAGACATGGATGATCAGTGAGCCCTGGGCCATGGTTCTGCAAAGAAAATGATGAGCTCTACTTACTGTGTATGTACTATTGTCTAAAGTGAACCTACTTTTCCAAGCTAGGAATAAACAATAATATTCTTCAGTATCATACTTAACATCTTGCAATGCCCTCACACACGTGTTTTTTAAATGATAGGCTTTTCTTTTCACATTCTCATGTAGAAATCTGGTACATGTTCATTCCTTGGCAGCTGTGTAATAGTTTAAAGTCTGAGCTCTCAGCAAAAGAAGACAAAAAAGTAAGAAAAAGCCTCATTCTGATTGCCAGCCAAATAAATATATCTTTAGAAAGAGGAGGACAATTTTTACCTTGCTTAGTACCTCTTGAAACAACAGAGTCCGGTAGGACACCATTGATAGCAATGGGACCAATCTCCCTATCCAATCCCAGCCTTCACTCTCCTTGCTGAAAAAGGAGGTTAAGGATGTCTATCTATTTCATGATAGGAGGTTAACAGTAGATTATTGGGGCAAACTGTGTGTGTCCCATGTGGCGACAGCTCGAACAAGGCATGTCACTCCAAGTTTCCCAGAATGCTAAATGGGAACAACGGAAAATGTATACGGTTCGGCACTAACTCGTGGACTCTTTTTCCTCTGATCATTGGGAAAAATTATTTCAGGCCCCACGTATCCAGAGGATTGGTGTGAGAGAGTTAGAGATCAGCAAGGAGCAATAACCCTCTCCCACACCCCACCCCCAGAAAAATGTACAAATAAATCATGAAAAAAGAAGGAAGGGAGGAAAGTAAAGAAAAGAAGAGAAAATAAAAGAAAATAAAAAGTCAAAAATAGCCGGTTAAAAATGAAAGATCAAGTTCTGAAACAGAATAAATATTAGAAATACGCAGCCAGAAGACAGCTATTTCCCCATTACAGGGCTTGTGTATGCTTCTAGCTTTTTGTTGCTTGGGCAAATCAGCTCAATTTAAATGGTCAAAGGATATATTTAATTAGATGACTGCAATTTCGAAAAAGAAAAGATATCTTTTCCACTTAAAAAAAAATAAACAAGATGATAAACTTCATCCTCTTGGATTAATCAGATTTGGAGAAGAGCTTACATGGAATGGACGCAAGCATAGTTAAATCACACAAAAAATCGGTATAATTAAAGAAACAGCAAGAAACACACACAGATGTATGGATGTACAACCTCACACAGGTTGCCACCTCCTTAGGGACTATTACTCTGTACTAAATGCTAGTATATAGAAGAAAAAGAAAAGACTCTCAATTGTTTTCTAAGTGCAACCATTTTTTTTTTCCATTTTCAGTGAGCAGTATGCCTTCAGTATGTCAGAAGGCAAAAGGAAACTGAGTCTCTCAGAAGAAACTCAAGCTGTTCTAATCACGGGTAATATTCAAATATTAAGAAAGCATAACTATATGTATGTATTTACTTTATGGCATACATAAAGTAAATACATTCCAGCTTATATGGTGCTGTAACTATTTGATTCATTTTTTTTTTAAAGCAGAATGTACTCAACTCCTTGAAAGTCATGATCTCTGCGGTAAGCTGGTTGCGTAGTTGCCTAGCATTAGCAAATGCTTTCAGCAGGGAAAACCATTTAGAGCTTAATGAACTAGATTTCTCAGATTTATCCATGGCTATTATGTGAGTAAATGGCATTAGTTACAATTCTTTTTTGTCACAAACTGTAAAAAAAAGAGAAAATATATTGGCTTGAGTGGCTGGAAAGTCCAGAGAATGTCATTAATTCCCGGCATAGTTGGATCCAGAAGCTCAAACAACATCAGAATCAAACTACTCTCCCTTGATCTCTCAGTTCTGCTTTCATCTTTCATCTTTTACAGGAAGGCTCTCCTTTCATGGGGGCCCTACCAGGTATGAGATTGCAGTCCTTTAACTCTAGGTTTTAAGAAAAATATTGGGAGAAGCTCTGATTGGATCGTATAATCTTTTTTCTACCAATCACTGTAGTTTGCAGCAAGCGTCCAACCACGGACAAGACTGACTTTCACGCCTGTGAACCAGAGATAAAATTAGCATGAACTGAGAATAGGTAGAAACATCGGGATGTTGGCCGGGTGCAGTGGCTCATGTCTGTAATCTCAGCACTTTGGGAGGATGAGGTGGGAGGATCTCTTGAGGCCAGGAGTTCAAGACTAGCCTGGTCAATGTGGTGAAACCTTCATCTCTACAAAGAAAGAAAAGGAAAGAAAAACCAGGAAATCAGGGTGTTGTTTTCAGGTACTGTTGGAGAAGAATGCGGCGTAAATAAAAGGAGAACTTCACCAACCAGTCCTGTAAAGCACCTTGTGTCTTTAGAGTCACAAGTCATATTCAGTTTAGCAAGCACACATTTTTAGTGAATTGTTTAGATTGTTAAAACAATGACTAACAAAAGCCAAAAGAATATAAAATATATCTTATATTTTAAGAACAAAAGTCTTGTTTGAGCTCTCACCTCATATAACATTCTCATATATATACACTGACCTTGAAATCACTACAGAAAGTATTTTGCCTCCTTTAACACATGCTCATCATTTGTGAGTAGGTATTAAAAAAATAAGAATTATGGGCTAATCATTTTGGTCTTTTCTATCATGCTGATATTTGATTTTGGTTAATTATATTTATTAAATAATGTGATTTACTATGTAAATGCCAGTTGAACACAAATAAACAAGATTTCTTTGCTTCAAGTAAAGGCCTAATTTTACTCATCTTGTAAAAAAATCCTGCTTATGCCAAAAAATATAAAGAATATTGTTTTTAGGATTGGTAGTATTAAATTTTTCCATTGTGGATGGTGAAGTAGATAAGGAGAAAATACAAGTGAGTGAAGCTGGTTTTGCCTATTTTTATAAAAGCAGCGTGAAATAGTTGCAGTATCACTTAAGGGTACTGGTGTCAATCAGGCCACAGGAGCATAGTTCTCCCTTAAACAGCATTTATTTGTATTATTCATACTTGTCTTACTATTACTTAGCACTGACATCCCAGTTCTTTTTAATTGATTTAAGATCCTTCTGTGTATTTAATAAATCAATAGAAATACTTTACAGGGAAAACACTTTATACACTTAACCATTCTGAATGATGACATATTATTCCTTAAGCAACTCATTTGCCTTTTTGTTCATTTGTTTGTGGCGTTTGGTTAAGAACTAAAATATCACTTTAATAAAGAAAGTTGTCTTTCTAAAATATGTCACTTTTGACATTTCTATTTTCAATGTTCAGTAAATCAAAGTTGTTTTCATGTGAAATACCAAAATCATAATAAATCTCTCTCAGAACTCCATTTCTCAGCAGGAAAACTCTTAGCTGGTTGTCTGCAAAAAGCCAGTGAATGAAACAGAAGAGAAATGCAAGCCTTGAAATTCCATTACCTCCTTATGGAAACCACTGAATCACAATTCAATATTTTCTTAGATCTAGAAACCCAAGGTTTTCTGATTCGTTTTCTTAGTGGTGGTATAACTTATCGCAAATCAGACAAGACAGACCAGCCCAAGGAAGAAATCATGGAATGAGTTATGTACTGGCTGCAATGGTGAAGTCAGAAACACAGACTTAAGAAGAAAAAAAGAAAGAAGCTACCTAATTTACTGGTTACCAAGAAAAGTATAGAAGAAGAAAACACAGAAGTTTTGTAAAAATAACAATGTGTTTTACAAGAGATGCGTTCCAAATTTAAAAGTGTAATTGAAAATTTAAGTATAATTGTACACTGACAATGAATAGCAAGACCCTCATAATGTATTTACAGACCAGATAATCAAAATATATAAGCAGAATTTGACCAACAATACCAGCTGTATGCATGCATCAATTTTTTTCTATTTTCAAAACTGGAACAACGTTAATGAACTAGTTTTACTCACAGCAGTCTGACATCAAATACATGGTCTCTTATCCAACACCACGTTTCCAATTCTCTGACACTGCCTGGGTGACCTACAATTCAATTCAATGCTGACATTATCTATTTGAAATTAGCATCAGATCTCATAAGTTAAGGGCAAAGGCTGAACTTAAAAGTGCTAAGAGAAAAATAGAAGAAACAGATTGAGATTCACAACCTATGGAATGCATGCAAATTAAAATGATGTGAGAAGAGATAGAGAGATAGATATCAAATATAGCAGAGTAGCTGCATCATGAACCTGGGGAAGAAGAAGATTGGAGAGTGGAGATAAAAGGAAATCCATCTATCAATCAGTCAAAGGAGGCATGTCTAAGGAACCATTGCTAATGGTGCACCATAATTAGGCATATGATTATTGTAATCTTATGAACCTGATGTCTAAAAACTAATTAATATAACTTTAAAATGAAGTAACACTATATTTAAAAATGAAAGACTTTTTTTGAAGTTCACTTTGAAAGCAAAGCAAAAGGTAACAAATTTTAAAAAGTAGGAAAATGAGTGTAACACATATAGGAGAGTTTATGCCACAATATTTAAAGAGTTCTTGTAAAATAATAAAGGTGTCAATGGTATAACCAAATAATTCACTATCAAAAATGCAAATGTTCATCAGTGTGGGTAAATGTATTCAATATCACTAATAAGACTATTTTCCAGTCTTCCTGGAGAATAGGGCAAAATAAATTTCAGGGTTATGTTTTGCTACCCTTTCTTGGTTCCAGAGAAAGAGAAAATTATCTGAACCCGATTGAAAATGGTTAGGATGGGAAATAAACCACAGTCATGGAACTGGGAGGGACATACAAGTTCATGTAACGCATGATAGAACAGAGGCATTGAAAAGTCAAATAATTTATCCCATAAAACATAGAATCACAGTGTGACAAACAGGATTAGAACCTAGTCTTCAAATGTCCCACAGTGAAACACTGACCACTGGAGTCACACAGCAGAAGCAGCCCTCACAAGCTGGACTTAGGAGGTCAGGAGAATCGCGGGTTGTGACTGCTTCCTGAGCATCTTCCAGTCAGGTCTGTTTCCAGAACGAGTCATGTTCCTTCTCCTTCCCACCTTGTCTCTCTCACATTCAGAGGATCACCCTCCTTGACGTTTGCCTAGTTACCCTCAAATAAGGCTCCGTTTGGCATGGGAATTCTTTCTTGGATACTGTTGATGGTTCCAATATTGTTATAATCAATTATTTGTGGCCTCCATATGAACATTTTTTCCAACCCTTGTATCTATCCATGCTTCTATTCACTTCCCATTCCTCTTATTATTTAAGTGTTATTTGACTCAAGGCTCAGCATATCCCAAACTTAGGTGGAAAAAGACACTGTTAGTGGGTGTCTGGCATTTATTACAGGAAATACATTAACATCACAAGGACCTGTCACTGGAAATGCTCTCAATCTATGATTTAGATTTAAGAGTGACTAATAATGTGCTCTTCTTTCTATTTTTAAGAAAATAGACTGACATAGGACTTCAATATGAAGCCCAACCCCAACACCAGCCCTAATTTTTCAAGGAAATGAAAAACAAAAGAAGCAAAATCCCAAATAACGTCTATAGAAGGCAAAGCAGTAATATTGTAGTAAACAGCAAAATTGACCTAAAGAGTACACTTGAAACATTTTTTATCATAGTATAATTCTGCAGTTTTTCAATCCAATTTATGAGTACTGCATATTGATGGCCATCAAAATGTATTAAATGTCAAGGAGGAATACAGCGCTGCTTCCTCAAGAATCGAACTTAACTAAAGGTGAAAAAGTTTTCAATGTGCACACCTTTAAAAGGTTTTCCACTTGCATGTGCATATAAAAACAGCAGAATTATTCATTTTATGTTTTATATAAAACAGAAAATGTCAAAGGATCTTTGTGTTTTCAGGGCTGCTTCAGGCTCTCTGCCCAGATCCCAGGGATGCACACATACACACATTGTCCTCTGCTTTAAGAAGCACTTCAGAGGAAAAGTTTGAGAAGCAGTGGTTTAGTTGAAAGAATGATAAACTTAGTGCTGGCAGAACTGAGAACCAATTCTAGCATTGATACTTACTAGCTATATCACCTAAACTCTCAAAACTTCAGGTTCCCCTTCTGTCAAATGGGATTCCTACTGCAAGCTTTAGAGGTGGGTAGGAGGATTCAATAATTAGCGCATCTGAAAAAACTTGGAAAACTGAGAAGCACTATTTATGTAAAAAGTTTGGTTTGAGCAAGATTAAGAAACTTATAATGACTATACCTTATATTACCCCAAAAAAGCTATATTTAAAAAAAATTGGAGATGGGATTTCACAATGACGGGTCATTGTGATATTAATGTATTTCCTGTAATAAATACCTGACACTCACTAACCTGTTCTTTTCCAGTTGAGTTTGGGAAGCATGTTGCCCAGGCTGAACTCAAACTTCTGGGCTCCAGGAATCCTCCTACCTCAGCCCCGTTAGTAGCTGGGACCACAGTCATGCTCTACTGAACCAGGCCAAAAACTGCTATCTAAATATTGTACTTGCGCATTGATATTTTTCATACATCCCTTGATAGTCCCAGAATTTTTTTTTCTATTTTCCTGCATCATGAGTCAGTCTCCCAGAAATTCCCTGACAGTTCTGATGTTCAATCTTGCTTTAGCTACTGGCATTTGTAGGTGTTATGTCATTTAAATGACTGATACTTCTGAGTTATTCACAAAGCAGTTTCTTTTTTCTTTTTTCCTAGTACCTTCTACATATAGGCATTTAATGAAAGCTTCCTGAATAAAAGAATTGTAATGTAATGAAATTGAAATGTAATGTAAACATTGGCTGAAGTCTCTGGTTTCAGCAATCAGGCTGTCTGATTATAAACCTTGCCTCTGTCACTTTCTAGCTCTGTATTCTTAGACAAATTATCTACCTAAGATTCAGATTGCCTATCTAGAGTATGGGCATTACAGCCACGCCATACTGTCTAAACATAATAAATATGATTGGGTATGGAAAGTGCTAGCATACTTTGTCACGTGCTAAATACGCAATAAATAGTAATTTTTATCAAAATAGTTGTATAAGTGGGAAAGAGGAAATGGCACAATGTTGCTACCTGTTCTTGGCTGTAAAATATCACATATTTCTCCCAGCTTCTAGAACTCATGGCTTTATGATTTGTACTTGTTCCAATTTGAATGAAAATTATTTCCAGGAATCTTGCTGCTGTGAGAATCCCTACCTTTGACTACATGCCTGCTATGTTTACTTTAGTAGCTCTTTGTGGATCTAGTCATTTAATGGCACTGGATCCTGTTTCTTCCCCATCAGCCCTTTCACTCTCTTCCTTCCACTTTCACATGTCTTAACACAATGCAATTTCATAAGTAACTCTACCTTGTTATGAAGGTTCTTATTTTCAGTTAATAGTCTTTAAAGATACGTTTATAAATTAGTGTTTTCACTTTTTAAAATTATTTCTATTTTAAGTCAACTGCTTAGCCAAGAAAGTTTTTCAATGAGTTTAATTTGAATAATTCCGTAAAGTAGCTATTCAATATTTATTATTGATTGCTTTAAAAATGTTTCCCATCACCTATATACATTACAATAGACAGACATTTATTCAACATAAAAAAGAAACTTCCTGACTTCAAGATCATTAGATTATAAAATGTTGACCCACTCAGGCAGATTATCTTCTTTCCTTGATGACCTTAAAAGTCAGAGAGGCATTGAAATGATTTCAGCATGTTAAATGCTATTCTGATACACTTACCATAAATGTGTGCAACTGTCAGCCCAGGATAGAGCTCTAATTTTTAATGCAATATTAGAAATTAAGAAGAAATAGGAAGATTTTATACCCAGAAAACATGATATGTTATTAATAGGATTTTAAACCTCCTTTCTTATTATTTTAAAGCCATACGTTTGACTCAGTTAAAATCAATAGAAAATAAAATACTTTGACTCTTATTCTGTTTCAGTTACCAGACTAGGACTGGAAACTGACAAATGACAAGCCATGGACCTTTTCCTCAAGGTGTTCACAGTCTATTGGAGAAGACAGATATCAGAGATATATACAGCCCTAAACAATAAGTATATGCACACGAGAGAAAGTCATCATGGAGAAATGATTGATTCTCTGAGACAGGTGCAGAAGTCAACCCTAATGAAAACTATAATATTGGGTCTGAGTTGTAAAGGACTAATAGAAATATGTCAGACTGGGCTAGAAGGAGCTTTCTAAACAAACAGAATATGTAATCTGATAGAGTGTAAACTGCAAGAGAGGAAAGGTGTCAGAGATAATCAAGGTCAGATCTTGAGATACTGTATGGTCCCACCGCAGAGATATCAGAGAAACAAAGCAGTAAATAAATAACAATCTCTGGAAATAGGAGGTTAGATACAACTACTGTTCTGAGAAACATTGCTAAATCTGTTGCTCTAAATATAGTGCCCGACAAAGCATCCAAGCATAGGTGATTTGATTCCTCCATTTACAAAACCACAGTGCGGGAGCCTAACTGCTTGATACTTCACCGATGCCATTTTTCTCAACCCCGAATATCATAGATTTTATTTGAGAGTTAATTTCTTCCTATCTGAAGAAACAAAAAGGCGTCTTTTAATTCCTGCAGATGTGCTTGTTTCTGGGATGTCTGTAAGAATCTGCCATCAGAAACCACAATCCAGAATTTACAGTTCAAAGTATCAGATGGTAAGAGTTTCCATCAATTTGTTCTAATCAAAAGAAAGCCACCTGGAATTAATCACGTGACAGGGTAGCACGAAGCTGATTAAGGATGATTTGCTTCAGTAGAAAGGCTTTCAGAACAACCGCAGAAGATGCAGTAGGCAAGGACAGAAGGAATTCTGTTAAAATTTTTCTTTTGCTTTTTCTGTTTTGCAAAATATACATCTTTATAACATAACTAGGAAATCTTAATTATTGCATTGAGGCATAACTCAATAAATGAACACTTTTCACTTTAAAAAAATTAACAAAGTTACAAAATCACAAGCAGAATAGAAATATTCAGTATTGTCTGTATCTTTTTCAGTTTCTAATACCACCTTGCCCTTTTTCAGGCTTGCCTCCATCCTTCCCGAAATATTGAAACTGCCAACCTTGCACTGCTCTATTCCTAAACTGTGTGTGAACTCAGTGGCTTTTCTATGCCTTCTTTCAATTTGTCCTACCCGAGATAGAGCACTGTAGCCCTGTATCTTGAAACTCTTCTCGACCCCTTTTCTCCTAAACATGGCTCTTTCTGGACATCTTCTTACGTTTTTACACTTTCTGAACAGATTGTTTCACTGGATTCCCTTTATCTTCTGGTTCCTTAAATAGAATTGTTTCTTTAACTTCTGTGCTTCAGCTACTTTCCTGCTGCTCTGAGCCTTCCATGCCTGACCCACTTCCTAAATTTACTCCCAGAAGATTAATCCCTGGTTTTCTATCTTAAGCTCTCTTTCTCTGTCTCTCTTTCTCATGAGATAGAAATTACCTACCATGCATTTTTAGCAGTCACAAGGACATCAAATCACAAAAATTACTGCTTCTGTTTTCTCAAAATGAATATAGCTAGAATTTGTCTTCTTATCGTGTATCCAAATAGGCTTTCTTTTCTTGGAAATCCCTCTGCCCACTAACAGCAGTTCACCCACACAAGCTGAAGTCTCAGAGAGCTCTTTGTGTGTTTTTCCATACAATTTCCTTGAAAGTCTAGATTTCTACTTTTATTAAATCACCTTCAAAAGCATTACCTTTTCCAAATTGTTCTTACTCAAAGTCACTGTGGTAACTTTCCCAGCTGTGATGGTCTAAATAAGAAAAATACTCTTACAACTGGTTTTCCTGCCCTAATCCTTTCTCCTTTAAACCATCATGCACAATAATGATATATTGATATTTTAAAGAGTAACACTAATCATATGTTCAAAGGCTCAAAACGTCACCATTTTTCTACAATGTCTTAGATTAGCATTAAAGTCTTCTTTTCGACTTAGCCAGTGTTTCCACCATTAGTGTCCAATGCCTCTCACTCTATATTTAATGCCAATCATCAGAACTACTTGCTGTTTCAAATTGCTGTTTTGAATTTAGTATCTACCTTTATCTATGTTTTTGCTTTTTACTTCCAAATTTCTGTGCTTCAAAACACGTCTCCACACACATCTGCCATACATCCAGTAAGGTTCTGTTCAAATGTATATCTGGAATAAAGCTGTCCATGATTACTCTACTCATACGGTAGCATTTCTTCTTCTGAGCACTCAGAGGTCATTCTCTGTTCCCCTAGAGTAGTATATATGGTTTTTCTCTTAGGCAGATAGGGTCATGATGACAGGCTAATTTTCATGTATGTCTTAACAATTACAGGATGAAAGAATTGACCAATATATTTGACCAATACATTTTTCTGTTCTCTTTTTCTATGGATTTTGAAAAATCTGTAAAGACAATATACAGTTACCCGTGAGAGTTAATATTTAGTTTCTAGAGACATATTAAATATTTGTTCTCAAGAAATTAGAAACAGGTTGTTTAGGTATTAATTTATTTTTGATGTATTGAATATCTAAAAAGTTTATAATTTGTTAAAGTTATCTTTTCCTTGAATATAAATTAATTATTGGTCTTAGGTCTAAGTAGCAGAAGAAAGGCATTCTCGTGTATATAATTTTTTCCTTGACCCTCCATATATGCTATTATTCCACATCAATTTACATAGATGAAAAGAAAAAATAAGGTAAAGAAATACATACCGACATCTATATATGAGCATGGAATAGTACTAACACTTTTCACAAACTCATAGTAAACCATCATATGTGGGTTAAGAAGATTTAGAAACATTTTTGCAGATTGGAAAACTCACAAAATTAACTGCTATTAGATCTTGAATTCAGGTGTTCTGACTCCCAGTACAAAGTTCTTACCCCTAAACCGTTCCATCTGTAATGAGCTAATTTCCTTTATTCCCTGATTGCAACAAACTACAACTACTTAGGTTTTTATCTCATGTAAGATTATCTCAAAATGTTCTTACACACCTAAGATGTTATGACATTTATTGTAAGTCTTTTTTTTATGTGTGGTGGTGCCAAAGTCAGTTGCAGGGATAAGTTTCTGAACTGCACCTGCCCATGAGGGGAGGGTGAAACTTATTAGACAATAAATTTCTAAAAGAAACTTATCAGAATCTTAAAAAGGCAGGCAGGAAAGATGTCTCCAGAAACTACTGAATTCCTATATGACTCTGGATATTTTCCTCTGGTTGAATAACTGGTATAATAAGAATTCTGTGAATTCCATATAAAAGGATGAAATAACAATAAAGCTATGTCTGAAGAATATCAGACATTTAGCAAAAATAGAAAAATTGCAGTATTTTTCTATTGAAATATTAAACTTAATATTTCAGTTTAATAATAATCTGAATGTATGCTTTACATAGCACACCATGTCAGAGAATGTATTAAGTTCTTCAATTACATCTTGATATTGAGGATATATATACATTCTTATAAATATGTCATAGATATAGGCAAAATGGTAAAAACATAGTATATAGATATGTAGCTGTGCACTTATATAGATACATTGCATAAATTTAATTTTTGAGGGATGTATGTTGTCAAATCACACCTTTTATGATTCTTTGAAAGTTCACTTTTATTTATCAATACAATTTTTATAAACGAACACAATTATATTCACTCAAGAAATTATGTCTAGATGAGCACCAATAATGCCTTATGATTTAAACAAAATAACTATTTCAAATAAACAACATTCTTTGTCAATAAAAAAATCCAGGAAGTAAAACAATTTACTTATTTTGCATAATTCACACATGTTAACTCACACGGTTTATATTGAACTCTAAGTACAGAAGACATTTTTACATAAAACGATGACTTGAGAAAATGGCATATATTTATCTATTCTTTATACTATATTTTTATAAAACAGTGAAGGCATTTCTTATCAGCCAAAATTCTATATGCAATAACCTTAAGCTGAATGAGTGAATTTCTGGACTCTAATTTTAAAGGAAATAACCTCTGCTGATTCTAGTTTGATAATAGTTTTACTAATGTCAGTGTACTGAGAACATTTTTTTAATCACATCAAAAATGCCTTCAAAATATCACTTGGTTAATGATCAAATGTTGCAAATAAAAATATGCTCAAGTCATCAAATTGTTTGACTCTCAATTATGAAATTATATTAACCTTGAAATGAAATGCATAATGGTTGAAGTAACTTTTCTTATTACTAATACAGAATTCTTTGGAAACTGTGGACTAGGGTCAAATCTATTAAAAAGAAAAAATAATAGTACTTGTCTTTGCTGAAGTCACATTTTTTTCATTAAAATGCATAACTATTTGGGTTTATATGTGCTTACTCTTTAGTAGACCAAAATTGATTTCTCTAAATATTTCTATCCTTGAAAAGAGGTAGATAGGGTAGGGAAAGAAATGGATATACGGATTTCTCTCTGTGTGTTTGTGTACGTGAGGTCAATGGTTTCACCTTTTAAAAAGAGAAAGTAAAGTCCTCTTGGCCTCATTTCATTATTATTGATGTATGCAGTCTACAGAACACACGTGAATACAAAAATAATATACAGTGTCTTCAACCAAATGATGTTCATCTTTGGTAACCATATATGATAGAGATATAGAAAAATAGAAGTACTAAGTGTTTTTTGTTTGTTTTTAAAACATAAAATATTGTATGCATTATGTAAAGCATTATTCTAGAATATGTTTGATTCTTAAGAAATTTTTCTTTTGTTTACAAAAATGATTTATGTAGTGTAGAAGATAAATAAAATTAGGGCAATATTACTATCTTTCCTAAAGTTTTTAACGTCTGCCTCCTTAAACTTAATTTTGTTTTTACTTTTTGAGTTTATTTTCCTGCTTGTGAATCAAAAATGTTCCCTATATATTTTACCATGACATTTTAGTTAAATTCCTTAGATGCTTGGGACTGAGACACTTAGTTCTTATCATAACCATGCCTCCAAAAAGTGTTTAATTGCTAAATGCAAAAATTTAAAGTGAATATTACTCTTCAACGTTATATACATGAGTGTAATTACTATGCTGAAATATAATGAAACTCTCATTATGCCCATAATCAGCTACCAAAAATAAAAGCATTTTGCAGGATGATGCAGGTACTTGTAGTGAATTATAGAAATAAGCTTGAAGTTTCACAGACTCTTCATCTACAAAAAATTAATTCATCTTTTCAATTGTCAGCACTGTTCAGAAGCCCAAATGTTATTTATTCCAAAAGCCTCTCTCTCTCTCTCTCTCTCTCTCTCTCCCCTTACTCTTCTCTCTCTCTTTCATGAATGGGGGTAGAGAGTGGAAAGAAAATCAACTGCTAACGCAAAGCATAGATTATTATGACCCAACTTCAGAATTATTGAACCCGAGTTCAAATGTCTTTCAACTCTATTTGATAGATGTGACAGTCTTCTTTAAAGTTTTATATACTGTACTGTTTTAAAACTCAAATTTTAAAGTTTGAAAATAATCTTATCTGATCCTTGCAAATAGTCTTGATCTGATCCTTGAAAATAGTCTTATCTAAAATTCTAAAATTATTTCACTTAAGGTTTCTGAAAATAGCATAAGCAATATGTCTGAGAGAACAGAATTTATTAGCAATGTTAGATAATGTTTCTATATAATTAAGAAAAATATTACCAAAGAAATCTACCAAAATATTATTTACCTTATTTAATATCTGAACTTTCAAGTAAAACTTACAAATGGTGAATCTCCTGACAGGCCATAACTTTTTTTTTTTTACTACTTTTAAACTAACATATTTTTCACTAAAGATTCAGGTAAAAAAGGCACAGTTCAAAGGAAAATGTCTTTTTATTTTACACAATGTTAAGAATTGCATTTTGCTCTTGCAGTTTCTTGCTGCACAAATTTTTATGCTCTGAAACTTATGGACAATACTTCCATAGATCTTGCAACACCAACAACTGTCAAACATGTCATCTCAACAGAATGAAGAATGTCCTTGGTTAGTTTATAGACAATTGTCGTATTTTTACATTCTTTGTTGCCATAAGGGTCTGCCTGAAAATGGACAACTGCATCATAGATAATTCAGTTGTGAATCCCTTTTTCTTATTTCAGTGAATCAATGACTGTCTTATATATATATATATTGTATAAAATATATTTTAGAAACTTTTACACTGGCCTACAAAATTAAATTCCTCTACTGTTCTCAAATCCCTAGAGAAAATAAGAGACTGCATGCCAAACAAATCCTGTTTGCTTTCAGAAGTGTCACATATACATCTGTCTGGCTAGTCACACACCTTTGTTTTATTCTGAATTACTCAATAGTGACAGAAAACACACATTGACGGGAACCACAGCACATCACTCTTGAAACTGCAAGAAAATTTGGTAAGGGACTTTATCTTGTTTTGTACTTTAAGGAAGAGAAAGAACTAGATTTACTACTATTTAAAGAAAAAATATACAACTCCAGCATGATTGCACATCTGTTAGCTGGAAGGGAAACTAGAAACGTACTGATTCTGGCCCTTAAATTGTTGCTATAAACTTCCCAAAGCATTAAACAAGCTTACTTATCCCAGCTAGTTTAATTATATTGGCTTATTAAATAAGAAATGACAGAGGAGCAAAGTAACTTTTTTTTAGTACTATGAAGTCTGATTTATTTTCATCCACATGTGGGCAGCAACCAAAATTTAGAAAACAGTCTTATTAACTACCTTCTACCATATGGTAATGGAGTATCAGGGCATTACTACTATGTATTATTGGTTTAATTTTGTTTTTCTAAATGTGTCTATTTTTTTAATTTTGTAGCTTAAACAAAATAAAAACTTGTATTCCAGGTTTGCACTAATGACTAAATGAGTTAAAATTCCTCTTTCTTTCAGTGGTGGAAGCAAACATAGAGGCTTACACTAATGACTAAATGAGTTAAAGTCCCTCTTTCTTTTAAGGTGGAAACATACACAGAATCATGAAGAAGAAGAAAAAAAAAAATTGGTCCAGTGAACCCAGGACAAGCCTGAGAGCTAAACTCAAGGGCACTTCTATTAGATGAATGGCTCGTACATTCAAAGAACTGGAGGAAAACATAGGGAATTTTGAAAATGGTCAATCTCCACTGCAATTTTTTTTTTTTACCTCTAAAACTCCTTAGCTCAATGGTAAAATTAAAAGATGTTTTTTTTTTAGTTTGTTTATGTAAACTTCCTTGAATTTCTAAAATGTTTCTTTCCAATATTCCATGACTGTAGATCTAAGGTCTTTTTTTATGCTTTTTCTCACTCTCTTTTCCTTCTTTCTTCTCTCTGTTACTTCTATTTTTTCTTCTTTTAGTTTGTTCCTGAATTTAAAATGTATTGATATATCACCCATTATTTACGTGGTAGAAAACAGTAGTAATCAGATATGGATCATTAAAACATGATGTATTTGCTTTAAAATATTTGCTGGCTACACACAGCCTCCCTAACAGAATCTCATTATTGAAGAAAAATACATTTTAAAATATCAGGAGCAGTAACTGACCCATCCATGAACCAGGTGCTGCTTTTACCTTTTAAGTCAATGCCTTGGGAGAACCAGAGTAGTGCATATGTTTATTACTTTCTAGTCATCCAATTCTTTCCCTTCCAAATATTTTCTTTCAAGGTCCCAAATTCTTTTGATGGTACTTTGTGCCTGAGTAGTGGAAGTCTTTATGATTAACACCCCTCTCTTTAATGAATACTTAAGAAGACAAAGTATGAAACATTGTAAATATAGAATTCATACATGTATGCAAAATAGGATTTGATATTTTCAGATGACAGTTGTCAGATAAATCCCAGTATCTTTTTTCATTTTTAAGTATTCATTGCAGAAATCAAACACCAATTATTTGCCCAGAACTAAGGATATAGCAGTTAAGAAAAAAAAATCCTCCTTCATGAAAACTGCATCCTGATGGTGGGAGAGACAAAAAATAAGAGAAATATTCAGAACACATTATGTGTTAGAAAATGCCCAGAAAAAAATATATAAGTGAAGCAGGACAGAGAGTTGAGAGTAGGAGATGTTAGGCAAATGGATAAAAGAAAGCTTCACTGAGAAGGGGATAAAATCAACCCTCTTTATCTGCAAGTTTTACAGCTACAGAATTAACCAACTGGGGAAATACAAAATACAAATAAAAACAATGTTGTATTAGATAAGTACTCTAGAAATGACTTAGAGTATATGGAAATATGTGTGCAGCTTATATGCAAATACTACACATTTTATATCAGGGATTTGAGCATCCTTAAATTTTGGTATGCACGGGGTCCCGGAACCAATCCCCCTGAGATGACTATACTCAAACATAGACCTGACAGAAGTGAATGAACAGACTGTGTAGACATTTGGGAAAAAGAATTCCACACAGAGGGAGCAACCTCTGGAGTTGAGTGTGAATTGGGTGTGAGACCAAAGTTGACCAAAGACCAGCTGATACAAGGCCTTTTAAACTATGCTCAGGCAACTCTTTTGAGGGTTTAGATCCAATGACTGACACGATCTGATATTTGTTGGAATATGTGTTGCAGTTTAGTATAGCGGTTAAGAGAATGGACTCCGGTACCAGAGAACCCAGGCTTGAATTCCACCTCTGACATTATTTAACTATAGAATCCTAGTGGACTAACTGAGCTTACTGTGGTTCACCCATCTCATGGGTAACCAAGAGACCATACTTGTATCTATTTCATGGAAATATGATAAACATTAAATGTGCTGATATATACAAAGCACATGTTAAGGAGTATATAAGTATGTGTTAAAATATAAAGACAGTATATCAGCTGTGTTTGAAAAGGGCTCCAAGGGTCAAGGTAAAGCAGAGACAGCAATCAGGAAGCTATAAAATAATCTTCTTAAGAACTATTGTTGGCTTGCATTAGAACGGTGGAACTGTGAGTGGTGGAAAAAAGTGGCCAGTTTCGGCACATATTTTGATGGTAGACCCAGCAGGATTTGTTCAGTTTAGAAGTGAGTATGAAAGATAAAGAAGAGTGAGGTTATAGCTCAGGCTTTAGGCTATGTAATTGGAATTATGAGTTGAAATTTATTAAAGTGGAGAAGGCAATGAGCAGAAGGGACAGGTTTGGGTTTGAATGAAGAAAAGGTTTTTTAAACATTTTATTTAAACATTTATTTTTTGCAACATGTTTTGAGTAACTTTGTAAATTTGACAAGCCTGTTAAACATTCAAGTGGTTTCAAAGATTGGGTAGATATATGAGTCTGGAATTCAGAGAAAAATTCTGGGCTGAAGGTATAGATTTGGGATTTGTCAACCTACTTAAAACTAAATGAATTGATGAGGTTACAGAGTGAGTACAGAAGGAGCAGTCCAAGGACTAAATTCTGGGGCGTTCTAGAATTTAGATGATGAGGAGACAAAGATGGCACATGCAGGAAAAGAGAAAGCAGGAGGAACGCCATGGCTTACACGACACATGAAGAAAGAGGTTCAGTAGGAAGGTTTGATCAAGGGTATGCGTGATGATGATGGTTCAAGACTGGGCTAAATGACAGAGGTCATGGTTGACTTGACACAGCAATTTCTGTATCAATCTGGAGACGAATTCCTGAAATCAGTGAGTTCGATGGCAGATGTAAGGAAAGGCATTAGAAACAAGAATTTCACACAGGAAATTCTTTTGAGGAATATTTCTACAAGTATTAAAAAGAAATATTAACTAAAGGGGGAATTAAATTGTATTTTATTTACATAAAAATTAGCATGACTTAAAAATATCAGAAAACATCTGGTAAAAGATTTTTTTTTAATTGTGATACTCTATAAGTAAAAATGGAATGATTTCTGTAGGTGAAAGTTGCTATAATTTGTTTAACTGACTGGGATGACTAAATGAAACAGGCTTTCTAATTGATCTAACCATGTATATAGAACTTTAAATACACAATTATCATTTAGGCACAAATATTTTGAGATATCTTCGTGACTAATTATTTCCCTTTCTAGGAACATTTTCCAATTACAACATTATACAGGTGGGTTCTGGCAACCATTTCTTAAAATACATAAAAAGTTGCCTTTGCCGCAGTTGATTATATCAGAATGGACGCCTAACACAATATACGGTAGTGACAGTCTCTTCTGTTATTTGGAATTTGAATTGAGGGTTTGCAGTGAGTTTTTCTCTACACCAAGTGTAACAGTCAGGTTGAGTTGGGAATATAGAAACCGTTTGATGCATTTTTAAAAGAAGGGATTTAATACAATAGATTGAATATTCAAATATTGGAGGACTGAAAGAACAAAAAACAAAACCCATATTATCAACTTCACAAACCAGATACCACCTACAGAGCTGAGCTAACTCTTGTATTAGTAACTAAGAGGGACCTACCACCCGTAAGACTTGAGTTCACCCTGAAGCTAACACCCATAGACGGAAGTGAAGAGATGGTGTTACTAGAATTTAGGAGCTCAGATGACCTCATACATCTTCAGACGATGCCATGTGGCTTCTTCTGATAAAAGAAGGATGGGATCTAGCTGGAAATAACACCTACTAGGGGCACACATGCTAATAAGGGTGCTAAAACAGTACGGAAAATAGAGCTATAGTCATTTTCTGTTGCCAAAGTGAAATTGAGAGGGAACGAAAATAAAAATCACTTCTATCTTCCTGCCTTTATCTCTTCCTCCTCAGTCTGGGCAAAAACCTGGTGCCACCTAGGAAGTAAGTCTGATAACACAATTTGCAGACCCCAGCTTTAGCATCATAGAGAAGAGAAAAAGGCTGGGCTTAGCTCTGAAGGACAAAATGTCAATAACCAGGAACCTGAGGAGTTTGGGGACAAGTGTCCTTCACACTCCATGTGGATGAAGAGAGGAGACAGATGTTTTCCTGCAGGGAGTAAGAGGAAGAAATCTGTTCTTTCGAAGTGGAGCCTGAAAAAAATGAAAATACATTTCCTATTGGTTTTACATTTTGTAAAATCCAACCACTGAGACCCCGCTGAATTCCTGCTCTTGGATTTCATAAGTTATGTTTACAGCCTTAAAATTAAGTTTCTCTTCATTTCATTTATCTAACTGAGGCACTCAGCAAAATATCTGGCACGTATTCACGATTCAAATAGTATTCACTGAAAGAGAATTGGATCTTGTTTTCTGAAACTGACCATAAACTATCCTGTTCCAATATTCTATATCTCTGTGCCATCTAACAGAGCAGGCACTAGCCACATATGACAACTGAGCATTTCAAATGTGGTAACTTAGGTACCAAATTTAATAAGTTTAAATTTAATTATAAAAACTGATACTGAAATCAGTTATTAGAAACTCTTTTTTTTTTTTTTTTTTTTTTGAGACAAAGTCTCGCTCTGTCGCCCAGGCTGGAGTGCAGTGGCTGGAACTCAGCTCACTGCAAGCTCCGCCTCCCGGGTTCCCGCCATTCTCCTGCCTCAGCCTCCCGAGTAGCTGGGACTACAGGCGCCGCCACCACGCCCGGTTAATTTTTTGTATTTTTTTTTAGTAGAGACGGGGTTTCACCGTGTTAGCCAGGATGGTCTCGATATCCTGACCTCGCGATCTGCCCGTCTCGGCCTCCCAAAGTTCTGGGATTACAGGCATGAGCCACCGCACCCGGCCTAGAAACTCTTAAATATGTTTAGAACAGCTGGAGATGTGAATCCACTTTTCAACCGTAAATTTCATGAAACCTACATAGATCAGCTACTTCTGATGAAGATGCAGCATTCAAATAGATGTATACGAAAAATAATATAAAATTTTTCAGTAAAATGTTTATATTGATTCCATGTTGAAATAATAATATTTTGGATATTAAGTTAAAGAAAATATATTGTCAATATTAAATTTACCTACTGATTTTTATTTTTTAATGGCACTGCTGAAAATGGCATATGTGCTTCACATTATATTCTTACCGGAGACTGGTGCTTTAAACTTTTGCTACTCAAAGTATGCTCTTGGACCAAGAGTGTATGCATCACCTAGGAGCTTATTAGAAATGCAAAACCTCAGGCACCTCCCAAGCAGACTGAATCTGACTCTGAATTTGCTTTTTAACGAGATCTCCAGGTGATTTGTATGAATATTAAAATTTGAAAAGCATCACTACTTTTATATTCATTCGTTCCTCTAGAGCAAAGATTAGATTTAGTCTGTCCGGTCTGTCTCAAAACATAATTTGGTAATGAAATTTAGGACAGGAAAGTTTGGTAAATAGGGGGATGATATCTATTAAACTTGAAAGCTGCATTAAGTAACACACAATTTTTCCCAGCAAGTTAACATTATGTGTCAGATGGTTATCACGGGTAACTATCAAACTATCAAGTAGTAACAGCAGGTAGTTACAGCAGATTGGCAACATGTACCCTAACAGAGCTAAACTCAGCAAGTTGCCTGGGGACGTAGTACTTACTGTACGATACCATTTCACTCCGGATTTTTTGCTTTGTCTCAGTGCAGCCCAGTGATTTCTCTTGAAAAAATTTACTGGGAAGTTCTCCCTGAATTTTGTAAATTTCATGTTTTGTCTTCATAATCAGCATCCTTAGCCCCTCCTTATTGCCTCTCTAACTGCCCAATGAGTTCTTCCTGTCCACTACACAGACAAATCAATCCACTGACAACATGGCATTGCAGTAAAGAAAGAGTTTATTTGACACGAGGCTGGCCACGCCATGCAGGAGAGAAAGTTATTACTCAAGTCACTCTCACTGAAGGCTACCAAGTTAGGAGTTTTTCAAAGTTAGTTTGGTGGGTAGTGGGCTAGGTAGTGGAGAATGCTGATCAGTTGAGTTAGAGATGAAATTACAGGGAGTTAAAGTTGTCCTCTTGCATTGAGTTGGTTCCTGGGCAAAAGTCACGAGACAGTTGATGAGTCCAGGAGAAGTCATCAGGTTGACAGAGAGGCAAAAGCCTGAAAAGACATCGCAAAAGGCCAACCTTAGATTCTACAATTGTGATGTTATCTGTAGGAGTAATTGGGGAAGCTACAAATTTCATGACCTCCAGAATAATGGCTGGTAATTATTTACGCCTATATCTTAGTAGAATTCAGACCCCTCTTCTCCTCTCAAATTGGTTGTCTTTCATTAGTTTTACAATGGCAGCTTAGTTTTGGGGAAGGGCTATTATCATCTAAGCAATACATTAAATTGCCTCCAGTTAGTTTGGCCCCTGCACAGGAATAAGCAAAGACATCCAGCCTGTGAGGTTGGAAGCAAGATGGAACCAGCCATGTCAGATCTCTATTACTACCATAATTTTGCAAAGGCAGTTTCACCTCTTCCATCAAGTTACTTTCTCATTATTTCTAAACTTAACTCATATATTGATTTTTGAATTCCTTTATTTTTCAGAACTTTATGATGTCATTTAAATGTCACTAGCATTAGAACTGCTATTTCTGTTTGTTCTCTGTTGCACAGGTCTTGAGTGATCTACTTTCAGCCTTATTTTTTTTCATTAAGCATTGCAATTATTAGTATATAACTTTGTAGTGTGTATTGTTTTACAGAAATATGATATTGGGTGAGCAGAAATAGCTGCATTTACTATTTTTGTAAATTGTGACTATTGAAAAGCTTGAGAAATTCTCTTATGCCTTTTGTTTCAATTTTTAGGTTAAAGGATAACTTCCAAAGAAGATTGTAAATTATTGGAGAGACTTCGTTATAAGAGTAAGTTATATGAGGAATGATGCTGGAAGAATTGTTTAACACTGAAATCGGTTTTCAACTGTTCTTAATTTATCATTTATATTGTGCTTAATTCCAAAAAGGATCAGAGGTTGAGTATAATAAAGAATACCGATTTAAAAGACCCATTAAAACAATTGAGTAGTAATTGAAGGGGTAAATGGGAGGAAAAAGAGAAAGTGTAATTGTGCTAGAAAATCTTGACTAAGAGCAAGAATCATTCAGAAAAAAATGCTGAACAGCAAGTATATCTAAGCTTACTGGCAATGAGAGCAAAATAGACTAGCTATCCAAATAATTAATGTAATATTTAAAAATGTAAACCTCTTTATATGAAAGACAGAAAAGCTCATTGGGTATGTTATTCAAAATCAGACTTTCAAAGTAACAAAAAGGCATTCTTCAAAAGGCTACTTCCTACATCGATTTTCATCAAAAGCTGAGTGTTCATTATATTATAGTTCTGTGATACGGCTCTGAGAGAAATTGATACAAACTTTGTTGATTAAAAAAGAAATTTAATACCTACTATACATAATGCATTGAGCTGAGAGCAAGAGGTGTGCATAATGCTCTGGCATTCATTCAGGAAGGAAGACAGGCCCTGAGAAAGCACCCAGAAAGGTAAGCTTAACATTTTCAAGATGCTATCAGAGAATATATCAAGAAATTTTATCCTAGACTGAAGGGCAGGAAAACTTGCTGGAGGAAATGACATTTATGCTAAGACTTGAAAAATAAGTTTGAGTTCTCCAGACTAAGGGAATTATTTCTGTAAAGACCCTGTAGTGAGAAACAAGTCCAGTATGGCTTCAGGGTGACGAGCGAAGTGGACTCTTGCTGGAAAGGTTAAAGTAGACTAAATGGAAATGATGCCTTAGACTTAGTAAGATTTCACTCTTAATCATAGATACTGGGAAGGAAATTTAGAGTTTCTGAAGTGGGAGTTATTCACAGTTTTTGAATATATATTCTACTAGAGTAGAAAGTAGATTACATGGAACTTTTAGTGAATACGAGGTATAAGTTATGAAGCTATTGAAATGGTTCAAAAAAGGAATAATGGTGAGTAAGCTCAGGTAAAGACAATGGAACAAAGATGAGATGAAACAGAAGAAAAGGAAGAGCATGAATCAGACTTGGGTGCATTTGCATATGGAAGGTGAGGGAGTGAATCATGAAATCTCCAGAATCTTTACTTGAGGAAAATCATTTAGGACCATTCATATCCAAAGCCTAATTGTGGTTATTGAGATGAGGAATTACATGTACACATGAGTCCTCAACGTTGTTTATAAAATAATGTTTTTTGCATATATTGATATTGCTGGACTGTAAGATGGTGGTGGGAGTATTTAATGTTGGCATTAGCAATGATTTCATAGAGTCCTATACTTTTGATCTCTGGAAGGAGAGAGATTGTTAGTCTGTAAAAGTACAAAAAGTACAGGGCCATTTTGCACTCCTCGACTGCTGTCTTATGCTGACGGATAAACCCTCAGGTTGTCTGTTCCTAGATTATGCTATAAGAGCAGATGAGTTCCTGTAGGAGGCCCTCCTGCCATAAAGACATAGTAAAGAAGAAACATATACATACATAAATGGAAAGAAGACAGACTATGTTATTTGCTTTTGGTATTTAAAAATATGACCTGATTTAGAAGTCTGAAGTAGTTCAGATGTCGACATACTCTTGGTTGCGTTAGTGAGTTAATCATCCAACGTTATCACTAAAACCCAATCATAGTAATAATTCTTTAAAAGTATCATTGTGTTGGCCCTAGAAATCTATCAGTTCCATTCAATTAGAGATCCTAAAGATCTATTTTCTTTACTCCTGAAATAATGGACATTAATGGATCATGTGAACCTTTTTAGTTTATAAGAAACTCCTGCTTTCTAAATTATCATTTTCCCCTGAGGAGCAAGATTTCTAATTAAGACAAGTCCCCAAATGTATTTTATGTTCTTGTAATTATTTTAAAACATAACGGCAATAAAAAGTTATGCCTCTTCAGTGTATTTTTATGTATTCTTGTCATCATACAGATTCAAGAGGCATTCGCCATTTGAAATTATATGTTTTTTATTTTTCCAGATATAATTATTATCCAATAAGGCAAATATAGGTTTGACACAAAATATGTTCACATATTTCATTTCCTAAGTATGCTCAGTTTACTTAACATTCAAATTATTTATAGCTTTATTTTAAATGTTAACTGCTGAATTTATTACTCATTTGTCTGAAACTGCCCAATCAATTGTTCAAATTGCAAATGGAAAATTAACAAATTAACTTAATTCAGTTCTTAATGCATACGTTTTATGATAATGAATATAGTGGTTAGCACATGGTACCTAGAGGAATTTTAATTAGTCCACAAAGAAAGTTTTGTATCTCTGCAGAGAAATCCATTTAAAGATATGACTCCCAAAGCGTGAGTGTGTTAGGGACCCTACACATAACATGTTGAAACTTTAAACAACAAAGTAATAGAAAGATAATAAGGCAACTCTCAGCCAGGGGTCCACATACACATGAACTTACCCTGGAAAGTTTAAAAGAAACTCGAATGAAGAGAATACTTGTAGACTTCCGGACAAGGTTGAACAGGGAAAAGTGAGACACCCACGCTACACAAAGCAGAAAGCAGTATTGATTCCTTGGGTGGAAGGAACTAGAGAAGAAAATAGTGTTATTAAACCTCACTGGGGAAATATACATACACATATATATGTATACATATGTGTGTGTGTATATATATATAGACACACACACACAAGTATATATTAGCCAGGATTCTTCAGAGACCGTATTATCCAGTGTTCTTCAGAGAAACAGGAGCAATAGGATGTGGATGTTTGTGTGTGGATGTATGTATAAAGAGATTTATTTAAATAACTGGTCTATGTGATTGTACAGAATCGGTGAGTCTAATATCAGATGGGGTAGTCTGGCTGGCTGGAGACTCAAGAAAGAGATGTAATTCAAGTCCAAAGGCAATCTGTTGGCAAACCAGGATGATCCAACATTGCAGATGAGGTTTGAAGGTATTCTGCTAGTAGAATTCCCCTGTGCTTGCGGAGGGCTGTCTTTTCATCTATACAGGCCTTCAGCTGATTGGAGGAGGCCCATCCACATTATGGAGGGCAATCTGCTTTACTCAAAGTCATCCAATTTAAATGTAAATTTCATCCAAGGACAATCTTACAGAAACATCCGAAATAGTGGTTAGCCTCAAATATCTGGGCACTGTGGTCCAACTAAGTTGACACATAAAATGAGCCACCACAAGTAGGGACTGCCCTATGGGATCATGTAATCTGGAGCTGTGGTCTTGGAGAGGCACAGCCATTGCAAGATCCCTGACAGTGAAGTGGGGAAGCAATGATCCAGCCTCCGTTACCACTGAATAGTTAGGGCAAGACTACAAAGCATAGGGGCTAGGCCTGCTGCAGAGCTCTCTTTTACTTGGGGTTCTACTCAATACTTTGAGTCATACAAGTAACTTGTAGATGGGATAGTGGTTAGTTCAGCACATGGAAAGGACCTGTCAGAAAGGTCTGCTCATTGAGGTGCAGCTGTTCGTCTTTAATTTTAGACAAGATTGTACATCGTAATGCAGAACCCCAGCCCTTGCGTGACAGAAACTACGTGGCAGGCTATGAATTACTGTGGGTCTATCACCCACTCTCTCATGTGTCTAAGGAACTTGATATTCAGAAACTTAGTATTTCTTGCTCATTAGATTTGTTCAGCATGAGGCCACCGACATTGATCCTAGGGGATATTCTGTGGAATGTCAAGGTGAGCCAGACCTGTCGAGACCACATTACTAGGGTGAGGAGAGTTGACATAGTCCAAATCAAAGCAATGCAGCTCTGCTGATTTTCCTGCCAAGCTAAGGTAAACTGCTTCTTTATGTTTTCAGAAATTTGATTTGAGAAGGATACATTTGCCTCAGTAATAGTTGCATACCAGATACTATGGACTGTGTTGCTTTCTTCCCATACTGTTACATCTGAAATGGCAGCCACTTTGGTTTCCCCACCTGATTCAATGTATTTCTCCAAAGACCATTTGGCTTTTACACAGGAGAAACTACCAGGTAGGACAGATAAGCAACTGGAATCATTATTCATTCATCTTTCAAGATTTTATGATGGCATCAATCTTTGCAAACCCTCCAGAGATGCAATACCAATATGGTTCACTATTTGCGCATGCGTACGTGTGTGTGTGTGTGTGTGTTGGAGGGCCAGTCCCATAGGATTTCACTCAGCATTTGCTACTATAGTAGTACTCACACAAGAATCCACTGTGTATATTCTATAAGTTAATCTTATACCTGTAAATCTATATCTATATAGGTATATATCTATATATATCTTATATCTATATAATATATCTATAGCAACTACACATTCGGAAACTAGGAACAAGATATAAGTTGTGTATTAAAGCCTATTAGAGTCCCTGGGAATTTCAGGTTAGCATTTCTTTTATCATTGCTTCTCCAAAGAACCCCCATTTTGGGCAGTGGAACATGGTAGCGATATCTAACAGTCCCTAACATATGTCAGTATTACCCCTTCCACAGTGCACAGTCACTGAAGAAAATGCTCACAGGCTCCTCAGACGAAGACTTTGAGAAATGTTTACACTATACTTGTATATTCACATTGCAGAATCTTTATCCAAGTGACCCAGCATGGCCTCATTAATGAGACTCAGGTCTAAGAACTGGCTAAAGTTTGTAAGATGGATATGCTGCTACAAATTTCCTCTATACCAACCTGAATCGGGATTCTACCCAAAAGAATCATACAGAAAAAAGAGTACCATGATAGGCTGCTTACCCCTTTCATTTTCTGAGAACCCATGCTCAAGTTGCCACCTTCAAAGCTCCATGTGGGTCAAAATATTCTCACTGCTATATTATCCATGTTCTCTGTGGCAGTAATTGCACCCATCTTATCTCTGATAATTAAGCCTTTGAAATCAGAGTCTATTGATGAAACATCCTGAACATTCCATTGTACTCTTGAACATTTAGGTTTGTAGAATGGGTGAGCGAGTTGTGCTTACACAATTTATCCTAACATGACAATTTCTTTAAACTTATTCCTTGCTTTGTATTATTCTAAGGGAATTCTAGTATGGAAATTGTATTAAAAATAGACTATAAGCTCTAACCTTCAAAGAGATCTCAAAACAAACTGTTAGAGGCCTCCCATTTGAGCTGAAAAATTAAATTCAAAATCCAACATTAATACAACTCTATCAAAAAATTTGAACCAATCCAACCTCAAATAGTAACTTTTTCAGTTTATTAGCCTTGGAATCCATTCCTACAGATGCTCCCCTGGCTTGTTCTGATACAAAGTAGCATGTGCTTCCAATTCCTTTGACATCTGTTTCTCCTGGGGGAAAATACTTTGATGTTCCCTTCTGGAGGACTTCCCTTCTGGAAGACTCTCACTGGATCAAAAACCACGCCTTCACACTTTGGGGTTCCAAGAGAAAATTAAGCTCCAAAGCCCTAAGGAATTCATTGTATGTGATGAAGTAACTTACTTCCTATCCATCTATAATGGGACTAGTTATATACAATTCTTAGGGAATTTGAGAAAATAGTCACTCATATAATTTTCCATAATGTTTAATTCTCTTGCTGGACCCTGGCTGAGAAAGCCTGTACATGGACACTTTGAAGGGAGGGGACATCTGTCCCAGGTGAAGTCATTAAACATCTGTATGCAATCATCAGATAAGAGAGAATAGGTAGCTATCTCTGGCAACGAAGCTTCAGGGATAGTAGGTTGTTCAGAATCCTCTGTTTTACCTGTCTGTTCAAATATGCTTATTCCAAGCCTCAAGGTTCCATTCTTTCCCAATCAGTGCTTTAACTAACATTAAACTTGTGAAGTCCTGTATTTAGTTGGTTTGGTGGTATTATATTTCAGACCTGATCTTCAATCACAAAAGCCCTACAAATACAAAAAAACAATAAAGGTTATTTTAAAGATCACCATAGAAGTTTTCTTCTAGGAATCTCCACTTAGCAGTTTGGTGCTAGGAATTCAAGGCCCACTTTGTTGTTCTGTTTTTGCTTTGTAAACTCTCCGGTGTATTCAGAGGCAACTTGTTTATATAAATGCTATAACTCACAGCATTTATAATCTCAGTTGCCATCAGGTACAATGGGTGCTTAATCTCCAAAAACTCCCTTCCACCTCATGATGAAGCAGGATTCTTTGCTCCTTAGCTCAGCTAGGTCTGGGTTCTTGTCTCATGGCCAGGAAGAACGAGGCACATAGACACTCAAATATTGAGTGCAGTAGAATCTATGAAGTGGAAAGAAAAGCTCTCAGCTAAAGGAAGGATCCTGAAAGCAGGTCGCTGGTTGCCCCCTTCACAGTTGAATACAAGAGCTTTTACATATTCAAGCTGAAGGGGCTGGGTTCCTTATTTGTATAAGATATGAATTCCTGGTGGCTCCACCTGCCCTTCCAGGGTGCACATGCGGCCTTTGTCTGAGCCACTCCATATTGATTTATTTCACTTACTGTGCATGTGTTAAGAAATGGAATTTTCCATTTCAGACATGTTCAGGTGAGCCCCCTCCCCCCACCCTGCAACTTCCCTTATCTGCACAAAACATCTGGCATAAGCACTTGTGGAACAGGTAGCAGGTTCTCTGGGGACCCTTCCCTTACTGTCTGCTTAAAGCAAGCTGGCTAGCTCCTTTTGATAAGAACAATTTGAATAATTATGATAATACTGCCTGCTTTGGATATCAGTGTGGAGCATATATTTCCCAATCCAGTCCAAAATCCTATATTGAAGAATAGAAGGCCACTTCTAAAACAGAATACTGGCAATCATAGTCACACAGAATATAGAGAGACTACATACAGAATTGTGGGAAGAAGTTAGGGATGAAATCAGATCAGAGTTGGTAAAACGTAGTTCTAATGGACTGTCACCTGTGTGAATCTGTTAGCACCTCCAAGAATAAAGAGGTAAGGAAGGAAATAGTTTTGTCAGAACCCAGTGAGACATGAACATCTGAGTTGGTTTTGCCTACAGTTGGCTGTTTTCTTGGATGTACACAGTTAAGTATAAAATAAATGCAAAATTCCATTTCCAAAATTCTCTTCTTTGATTGTCTGAGTATATCTCCTTTTACCCAGAAGCCCAATGAGGGCACAGAAAGGAAGGGAAAGGTGGAAATGAGATCTGGATGATCAGATGAAGGATAACTAGCACAGTATCATATCAACTGTAGTTACTCCAATATTCTAGCAATATCTTTACCATTTATGTTAGTAGTAGTGAAACATTCTTATATACTAATTAATATAAATTACAAATATATATGTATGTATAATTAAAATAAGTGAAACTATAAAATATAAGCATTTAGAATATAAATAAGAAATATTCACAATATAAGTAACAAAAATATTTAATGTAGTTGAATACATAGAATGTACCAGGTACTATATAAATATATGGGTGTCTAAGTAAGATTTTATCTGTCACAGTCCTTACTAAATCTTATTTGGTGTCAATTCATAACATTTTCAGAAAATAGAGTCCCATCAGCTTTAAGGTCACACATTTTATAAGTGATAGAACAAGGACTGAAACCCAGGATATCCAAGTCAGGGATATAGAAACCACCTTTGAGCTGTTTTAATTCTAATAGAGACAAAATGAATTTGATTATTCTTATTTTATAGATTGTGCTATCATACAAACAAAGGTAAAACTAAAATTCTCTATTCAAGGAAGAACACAGCTAATGAGCACCACAGTTAGGGAGAGAACCTGAGTCTCTGGGACCAGAGGGAGCCTTCCTTGTGTGCCCATTTCAGATCCTTCAAACAAGCTGTGTCTTTGCTGCTTCCCCGATAATTATACTATAATTGCATGCTTTAAATTAAGCTTCAATGTGTGCCTCCAGTATTTCTACTGACCACTTTGTACAATCAGCCTTAAAGAATTATGCAAATATCTTGTTTAGGTTCCGTCGGTTGCAAATTACTTTTTAATTTACTTAATTATAAACGGCATTTGTCTCTTCTAATATGCAATAATTAGGTTTAAGTGTACAGGCAAATGAATTGATTCTTGGCAACACTTCTATAGCATATATAATTTTACATTTTAGTTTTAATTTATTTGCATATTTGATGTTTATCCGGTTTTATATATGTACATACATTGATATATATGTGTATATATATAGATATGTATACATGTGTCCATAGGTGCATGTGTACGTGTGTGTAGGTGTGTGTATATACTCAACCCATATCTGTTACTAAATGTACTAAACATTTTCTTAAAAGGGAAATACCTAGGGCCGGCGTCAGAAGTCTACATCAACCTTGTCTTTTTCAGGAAGCAACAGATCTATGCTGCTTCCTCAGTCTCTACTGATGGCCTGTCTGCTTCCCTTTGAGCTAGACATCACAACTGACTGACTCTACCACTGTACCGAGGCAAATCATCCTCTAAATCAAATAATTACTAATTTGGTCTGCACAAATCTCTGCACATGTGTAGAGCATATAAACACTACTTCCTAGGTTGATTTGTAAGAGGGAACTCAGGTGTGAAAATAGCAATCCCGAGGCAATGGATGACGAGCCTGAGGGTGAAAGCAGCGCTCCCTGCTCAAACCCAGTCTCTGTGCCTACCCGCACTTTCTGATGTGAGGGGCCCTTCAGGCAGCCACTAGCAAATCTGTTATGCTCATTTCCTGATAGAGCAAAATGACAACCATTTTCTTCATTTAAGACTAAATTTCGCCTTTCCTTTTTTTTTTAATATTTCAAACATATAAGAAAAATGGTTTACACTTTATCTCACTTTTATAAGTTCTTGATGATTATTATTAATTCAAACATCTAAAACACAATTAAAGTGGCTCTGAGAAGAGATGTTTGACTCTTTCCGTCTGTCTATCCACATTTCTTCACTGAGCACTTATGAAATTACTGGTATAAATGAGTGAAGAAAGAGATGAAATTGTGCTCCTCATAGAGCTCATAATACAGGTGGGAAAAACAGCTCTTGAGGAAATGCGAGGTAAACACGCGTGCGAAAACTTAACATGCGCTACAGAGATACAGCAGAGATGGAGATAAGAGGCAGGTGTTGCAGCATTAAATAAGGTGGGCAGGTAAGAACTTAACAAGGAGGTGTCATTTTAGTAGAAATTGAAGGAGATGAGGGAGTGAGACACTTACATATATGTTGGAAGAGTATTTTAGGCAGAGGAAGCAGCTAGAACTGCAAGAGAAGCACACCAGTGTATTTAGGGACAGCAGGAAATCTCCATACACTGAAGGCCATCAAACAGCAAGGAACACATAGGACGTGAGGTTAGACAGCAAAACGATGTTTGATAGGGATGGGGCATGTCTCGCTGGGCAGACGGGAAGCTGAAAGAGAAACTGAGCAGAAGCAATAAGTGAGATGAAAACCAGCACTGGCTCGGAAGTTCTTTATCCTTGATTCTGCATATCCCATGAAAGCAATGTCTGTCCCTGTTTTGTGAAAACATATGTGGTGGAGAGATTAGCGTGCCTGGCTCAGGGTACATCTTCAATAAATAGTCATTGACTCACTGACTTTGCTTTATTTTCATTAAGTAAAACTAAAGTTGAACACAAGCAGAAAGATATTTAAAAAATAAAACATGTTGTCATATTCAAAATATGCCAAGGTTTAAGATTTCAGTAGAAATATTTGCATCCTACTGTGAAAATTGGGCATATGTTGGTAAAAGATCAAACTTCGATTGTTATCTTATGAAATTCCAATTCTTCTGCATCCCCAAGACAGTTTAAATCAAAGTTGAAGTAAATCCCCAGTGCTTCCAGGTTTGTAGTTATAACTTGATCTTTCATTACAATTTAATAGTAAATTAAATTTACTATTCTACAATGTAATAATTGTTCCTTGTTTTATAATATTCGAATTCCCACAATTATTAAGTTTATGTAGGGAAGAAAAATTGTCTTAACCAGATCATTTCCACTAATAAATTAATAAAATTAGTCACTAATCAAACCTCACACACCACTCAACACTAACATCTTTGCTATGCTGTCACGGCAACGGGAATTGCAATTAGTACATTGAAAATACAAATTTTGAATTTCAATGTTTTTATCTCGGTCTGTGAAGAAAAATAAAATGTTAAAAAAAAAGAGAGAATTACATTTAAAGCTATTGACAGTCAGTATCTTCCAAGGTGACACCAACTGACAATTGAAGAAAAAAAGAAGATGATGAAGCCTTAAAATAAAATGACAAATAGGTGCTGGAGAGGATGTGGAGAAATAGGAACACTCTTACACTGTTGGTGGGACTGTAAACTAGTTCAACCATTGTGGAAGACAGTATGGCATTTCCTCAGGGTTCTAGAACGAGAAATATCATTTGACCCAGCAATCGCATTATTGGGTATATACCCAAAGGAGTATAAATCATGCTGCTATAAAGACACATGTACACGTTTGTTTACTGCGGCACTATTCACAATAGCAAAGACTTGGAACCAACCCAAATGTCCATCAATGACAGACTGGATTAAGAAAATGTGGCACGGCCGGGCGCGGTGGCTCAAGCCTGTAATCCCAGCACTTTGGGAGGCCCAGACGGGCGGATCACGAGGTCAGGAGATCGAGACCATCCTGGCTAACACGGTGAAACCCCGTCTCTACTAAAAAGTACAAAAAACTAGCCGGGCGAGGTGACGGGCGCCTGTAGTCCCAGCTACTCGGGAGGCTGAGGCAGGAGAATGGCGTGAACCCGGGAGGCGGAGCTTGCAGTGAGCTGAGATCCGGCCACTGCACTCCAGCCTGGGCGACAGAGCGAGACTCCGTCTCAAAAAAAAAAAAAAAAAAAAAAAAAAAAAAAAAAAAAAAAAAAAGAAAATGTGGCACATATACACCATGGAATACTATGCAGCCATAAAAAAGGATGAGTTCATGTCCTTTGTAGGGACATGAATGGAGCCGGAAATCATCATTCTCAGCAAACTATCGCCAGGATAGAAAACCAAACACCACATGTTCTCACTCATAGGTGGGAATTGAACAACAAGAACACTTGGACACAGGAAGGGAACATCACACACTGGAGACTGTCGTGGGGTGGGGGGAGGGGGGAGGGATAGCATTAGGAGATATACCTAATGTAAATGATTAGTTAATGAATGCAGCACACCAACATGGCACATGTATACATATGTAACAAACCTGCACGTTGTGCACATGTACCCTAGAAGTTATAGTAAAAAATAAATAATTTTTTTTTAAAAAGACAAATGACATGGTTGGCATGGTGGCTCATGCCTGTAATCCCAGCACTTGGGAGGCAGGAGGATTGCTTGAGGCCAGAAGTGTGAGACCAGACTGGACAACATAGTAACACCCCAGGTTCTACACAAAATTTAAAAATTAGCCAAGAGTGGTGGTGCACACCCATCTAGTCCTAGCTCCTTTGGATGCTGAGGTGGGAGGATCCCTTGAGCCCAGGTGTTTGAGGCTGCAGTGACCTAGGATTGTGCCACTGCACTCCAGTCTGGGTAACACAGTGAGACCCTGTCTCAAAAGTAATAAAATTAGAAGACAATGATGTATACATCCAAGATTAGAAACTTGGGAGAATTGATAAAGCCTTTGAATATTATTTTTCAAAAATGGCAACCTTTATGATCATGCTAAAAGTCAAATATGAATTAAAATATGCCATGTTACATTATCATACATTTTACCTTTAAATTATGTAAAACATCAGTTGAGTGACTTTTTGATTGAGTTGCCATTCTGTTGAAACAAATCATTGCTAAAAAAGATTTAAAATGTTCTTTAAAATTTTTAGTTTTATTTGTAGGGAAAAACATATAAGTCATTTGTATATTATATTCTATAAAATGTTAGTCCTTGTTTTAAGTTAAATTACATAAGAAGCCATTTTTTCCTGTACTGATTATTCTTATTTTCAGCTATTAATAATTTCCTGTACATTATTTGGATAAAATAAATCATTTAATAGTATGTTACTATCTCAAATACAGTAGTATTTTTGTCAATCATTTTCTTTCACAATAAGTGAATTATTGTTTATAAAACCATTGCATATAAACCTCTGATTATCCTAAGGAAGGGAAAAAAACTCATATTGAGTCCCAAAGTATATTTTGCCTATTATTATTATATCACTAAATTACCTAAAAAAGAAAACAATAAGGGGCATGGATGAGGCTTAGAGACTTTTAAGTAACATAACAGTTTGCAAAGCTGGTAAGAATCAAAGTCATTATTTAGACTCGTGGTTGTCTCTTACAAATTTTCTTATTTTCATCATATTAATACATGTTCAACTGCCAACTGTTTTCTCTTGAAATCTATTTTTTGTGTGTGGAGAAAGAAGTCAAATATTTAAATCTGGTTTTACAGGAATATTAAGTTAACTTTTTACAATTAGGATAATGAATTAGCATGAAAGAATAAAAGTTTACTCATATATTTCATAGCTACTATGACCAGCCTCAAAATTAATCATAGATTCATAATTTGTAATTCGTTTTCCTTTTTGTAACATGGAAATGTAATGGGTTTGTGTCTCAAAAGACTAGTTAAAGTTCTGCTAACCAACTAAGTGACAAATACTTTTTGAGTGTTATGTGGCCACATTGTGTCTAGTACTATATAATAATTTTTTTAAAATGCTTGTTCTCAAGGATCTTACAAGAAAATTGAGAACATACATACATATAAAAAGTTAGAAAATATAAAATAATGTTATTTAAGGCTAACTAAATTGTTAAATTATCTTTCCTTTATTTAAAGAAACATTGAAATTCCTTTAATAAATGTTTGTATTATAAATTTAAATGTTATGGTAATTTATTTCTTACTATCATCTTGAAATCTTTCTTTCTTTTTTTTTTTTTTTTTTTTTTTTTGCCAAAGAATACTAACTAAAAATTAGAAAGTTTGCTTCAAAGTTTGAACTTTGACAAATGATAGTCTTTCTCAGTAAGTTAAAAAAAAAAAATAGCAGCTAGGTGTTATTTGGATTCTAAAACAAATATGTTTAGTCATAAAAGAAGAAATGATTATATCCCATGGAACTATCCGTATGTCCTTCTGGCACCTGCAGGTGTAGAAAAACAAGTGAAACAACAAAAAGCTAATGAATAAAATGGGTAAGAAATAGCATTGCAGAATGTTGACAAATGTAAATTTCTACAGTCCTGACTAGAAATTGGCACATGTCAGAGCCATCAAAATTAAGTGCCAGAAGCTCAGAACAAAAGGATTCAAGATGTCTAACTGTAGGCATATTTAGTTTTCTAATTCAGCCAAATTTCTACACATGCTGGAGACTTGTAGTAGAGGAACATTCAGCTGTATGTTTTGACATCCAACTTGGCATCTCTGAAAGTCAAGCTCTGAAAGCTACAGTACAGAAAGAAAAGCTAGAGATCAGTGTTTCGTGATTTTTTATGAAAGATGTTTAATGGTCCAGCTCTAAAATGTTACTGGCACAAAACATCACACATTATCCAGCTTTCTTTTGCCAAAGTCACATGGAAACTGAAGCTATTTTCCATATTTTTCTTTAATTTTGTAAATGGAAAGCTTAATGACCCCAGGCTCTGCATGACTTTGGCAAAGAGATGTTGATACAAAACAATAATGCAAAAATAATATAAATATTAAACCACAGGTTCTTGCTGTCTTGATCTGCATCTACATTTATAAAACGTGTTTCTAGGGGAATACAAATATTAAACTCATTACAAAGAAAAATCGGTTGATTTTCAGTGGCTTGGCTCAATCGAAATTGAACTGTTTATTTCTCAAACTTATTATAGACTCAATAATACTTCTGTATATCACTTACCATATGGTAGTTAAACTTATGAGTACATTTAATATCATGGATACATGTATTCATAAGTTTAAATCCTTAAGAATAATACAGATACACTTATAAGGTATTTAAACTTAGGTATCACAAATATAAAATATTTAAACATATGGATAGGCACAGGTATTCTTTGAAAGTATGAATACCATCATTTCCTTCCCTTCATATCAATAAAAATATAGCACACAAAATCAGTTTCTGTTTGTGATTTTTGTTGTTGTTTTTGTAGACATGATATCTTACTATGTTGCCCAGACTGGTCTCAAACTCCTAGTCCCAAGTGACTTCCCACCTCAGCTTCCCAAAGTTCTGGGATTATAGGCATGAGCCATCATGCCCAGCCACTGTTGTATTTTTAAACATTCAGATGTAATCTCTGCTTCCTCAATTAGAAATACTCTTGTCAGAGATGGAATATGACAGATAAAAGATACTCATGATTAGATGTTTGTTGCCAAAATTACAAAGTTTGTGTGATCATCAACTTTTTCTTTTTTTTTCCATATCCTATTGGTTCTCCAATACTTGTCCATATTATCACTAGAGAGAGGTCACATCTAAACTCTTGTTATTATAAGCCAGTGAAAGAAACTGGTAAGAAAATATGCCTTTTCAACAGAGAGATGCAACAGTTGATGATTATATTTCCATAAGCTCTTATAAATCCTAGAGAAAACCAGTTGTTTTAAAAGCATGTTTATGAATATCCATCAGAATATTTTTAATACTATTTTGGGTACTGTGATGAATATAACTGATTTAAACCAAAATCTATAGTTGTTTTGATTTCTACAGTTCAATTTTTATTTCCTCTTTATTCAGAATAGTAATGGTTACAATTAAAAATCCTTATGCATAGCTTGTTAACCATAAATTCAGCCTTCCTTTAGAGATTTGTATATACTAAAAGTACAGGATAAATGATCTGCTATGAAACGCTTTTCCTTGAGAGCACGCAGTGTGTGTGAATCATGATAAAGAATTCAGCACCAGTGATAACAAATGACATGGGTTGATAATATTCTGGAGCATTTGAAAATTTATCTTTATACATTAAATGTTAAAAACAGAAAGCATCCATTATGTATAACAAACACATATGGGATATTTATTCAACTTCTGATTCAGTTCAATGGTTTGCTTTTTGGGCTTTGAAATTATAGAAAGAATTCCAGGAGGCCAGCACAATTACATGCCTAACTAACGTGGTTTTATGTTATTGTGTTATATACATGGTATGTGTATGGATTTCTCCACAATGAGTTTGGAAAGAGCATTGATGCGCGTGCTTGGAATACTACTAAGTTCTAACGTATGAGAATTGTGAACCTAGAAAACGTAATAGTATGAACCTCTTTATCTTAACGTTTATAATACAGGAATTATTCCGAATCTGCCTACCATAATCTTTGGAAGCAAATGCTGTTTTCAAAACATCTATTTATCTGTCTTCTCCATCAATATTCCACCTTTTTTACTCACTCTATACTGTTTTCTGCTCCTGTATTTCCTTAAAAATCTCTAATTCTCTTGGAGCTTCAGATTTTGTTTCTGAGAAAATTACACCAGTTGAAATTCCCAGAATAGTTTTCTTTTTGCTGTTGTTGTTGCCATTTTTTTTTTTTTTGAATGAGATCTCACTATGTTGTCCAGGGTGGTCTTGAGCTCCTGGGCTCAAGGAATCCCCCTGACTTAGTCTCCTGAGTAGCTGGGATTACAAGCATGAGCCATCACACCTGACTAGAATGTATAAAAATACATTATACATTATCATGTATAGTATTCATGAATTTTCTCTTTTTAATAAGCTAGTTTATTTGAACAAGATGACTGGGTTCTCCAGCTGTGCTATGTGTCTTTTTGTTCATTATTCATTACTATTGAAAAAAGGTGTACAGCAAGATTCTAAGTGCAGGGCACACCAACTGTTTTCTAGATGTATTAGATGATGTAAATGTGAGATCCTGCCAGGAATGTATGCTACTACGTGACACTAACACAGTTAGGTAAATTTTTTAACTGTATGGGAATGAGTCATTTAGGATACCACTGCTCATCCTATATTCAAATTAACATGGCAGAGCTTGGGAAGATATTTTTAAAAGAAAGGAAGTCATCCTTCAGCCTGAGTAAAACTGAAGTAAAATAGCAAATATGTGTGACTGCCAGTTTTGAGAGACATGCAAAATAAATAGTTATTTCTAGTATTTTCCCCACTAAGAGGCAAATGCTTATTTTTGACAAATCTACTTTCCTGATTGGCAACTACATGCATCATTCTTCGGGTTATGAAATCATATACCTGTTCATTGTGAGGTGTTTAGAATTCTGTGAACAGTGCTAATAGGGCCACTTGTTTCTAACACAAGAGAATGTGCCTGGCTGCTTTGGGCACCATCTTGCTTGGACATGCACATGTGAGCAGAGGTTACCTAAATTCGTTGCCGGTTTCAGTATGGACTCCTCTCTAGCACTTTTCTATTTAACCTAACTGAAATTTAATGACCTAGAGGAAACAGAGGCAGTTGAATTAAAAGATTTGTAACTATGCACAGTCAATTATGACCTCTGCTGTTAGCTATGGCTCACTAAAGGCTGATTATTTTATTTTATTTTATTTTATTTTATTTTATTTATTTATTTATTTATTTATTTATTTATTTATTGAGATGGAGTCTCGCTCTGTTGCCCAGGCTGGAGTGCAGTGCCGCGATCTTGGCTCACTGCAAGCTCTGCCTCTCGGGTTCACGCCATTCTCCTGCCTCAGCCTCCCAAGTAGCTGGGACTACAGGCGCCCGCCACCTCTCCCAGCTAGTTTTTTTGTATTTTTTAGTAGAGACGGGGTTTCACCATGTTAGCCAGGATGGTCTCGATCTCCTCACCTCGTGATCTACCCGTCTCGGCCTCCCAAAGTGCTGGGATTACAGGCTTGAGCCACCGTGCCTGGCCAAGGCTGATTATTTTCATTTATATGTTCTGCAAACACTTTAACTTCAGAGTAATTAAAATCTAAACTTCAAATTTTTTTCCAGAAAACCAGGACTCTTTCCAACTGTCCCATTTTTTAAAACTAATGGTGGCAAAATTAAACCACCTATCCAAAGCTAAAAGTCCGTTATAACTTATCAAGCCCTACAAATATTTGTTAATGCCAGCCATTTTTTCCATAAGTTACCAGCATTCTCCAGAATTTCATCAGCAAGAATGGGGTGAGAAGTTTCTAAGTGGTTTTTCTTCACTAATGTTTATCACTCCCATACATTTTATCTGCAAATTAAAGTTTATTTGTGTAAAGTTTCCATTCATAATTTTTTCAGTACTTATAAAATAACGTTTAAATGGTGTGACTAAGCTTTATGAGATCTTGAGCCTTTCTAGTGTATAATACCTACAAACTGCATGTTTATTTTCTTCAATTCCCCAATATAATCCATTTTCAAATAATTGATTTGGCTCAAGCATTTTTCCATAAACATGTCTTCATTTGAGCTCCTGGACTTTTGTTTCTACCATCTCTTCTACTCTCTTCCATTTTTCATTATCTCTTTATTCCTTAAGATACAGGCACACAAGCATATTTATCACATGAAGACTTGTAACTACACAGTCAATTCTTCCTTCCCTAAATAATGGCAAAATACATGGCCCTCATTATTCACTACCAACACTACAAGATAGCACATATTTTTAATTTTCTGAATAGTACTGATATGGTTTGGTTGTGTCCCCACCCGAAATCTCATCTTGAATTGTCATCTCCATAATTACCACTTGTCAAGGGTGGGACCAAGGATGGAGGTAATTGGATCATGGGGGCGGTTTACCCCATGCTGTTCTTGTGATAGTGAGTGAATCTCAGGAGATCTGAGGGTTTCATAACTGTCTGGCATTTCCCCTGCTTATGTTGTAGGACTTTCTCATTAGTTCAGCTGAAAATAGGGTCCTTGTCACACGACCATGAAATATTAGGCACGCAGACACTTCAAAGGGTGAGAGAAATAGAATTTATCGGGCAAAAAGGGGGGAAAAGGGGGAAACAGGGACCCTTGGCAGAGCAAGAGTCCTGCTGGTATAGGCTTCCCACCTTGCATATTGAATTCCAGGTTCCATCCCGGAACAGGAGAGGTTATCCCCGCTGCAAGCACTGCAAACTTCCCGAGGCTTCCCCCACGGTGCGCGTTCCTCCCAGTGCGCAGATAGGTGGGAGGTTCTCCGGTGACCCTTTATACTTGGTCGTCTCTCTCGCACTCACTCTGCCCTGCCGCCCTGTGAAGAAGGTCCTGCTTCTCCTTTGCCTTCCATCATGATTGTAAGTTTCCTGAGGCCTCCCCAGCAATGCAGAACCGAGAATCAATTAAACCTCCTCCCTTTATACATTACCCAGTCTCGGGCAGTTGTTTGTAGCAGCGTGATAAAGAGCTAATACAAATATGTATATTTAGATGTATTTCAAAATACATTTAAACGCCTTGAGGGTGAAGGTTGTGTTGTGTATTTCCTTATAAATGAGTATGTGGCTTGAATTAGCCTTTCTTACATAACTGTGTTAGTTTGCTGGGACATCACAACAGAGAAGCACAAACTGGATAGCTTAAAAAACATAAAATCATGGTCTCACAGTTCCCGAGGCTACAAGCCCAAGAACAAGGTGTTGTTAGGTTTGGTTCCTGTGACAGGGAATCGATTTCATGCCTTTCTCCTAGCTTCTGCTGGTCTGCTGCCAACCTACAGTGTTCCTTGGCCTATAGAAGCATGGCACTGAATCTGTACATGGTATTCTCCTTGTGTGCATGTGTGTATCTGATTTCTCACTTTCAAAAACTATATATATTATTGTTATTTTATTTTGAGATGGAGTTTAGCTCTTGTTGTCCAGGCTGGAGTGCAGTGGCACAATCTCCACTCACTGCAACCTCCGCCTCCTGGGTTCAAGTGGTTCTCCTGCCTCAGCCTCCAAGGTAGCTGGGATTACAGGTCCCTGTCACCACGCCCAGCTAATTTTTATATTTTTAGTAGAGACGAGGTTTTGCCATGTTGGCCAGGCTGGTCTCAAACTCCTGACCACAGGTGATCCACCCTCCTTGACCTCCCAAAGAGCTGAGATTATAGGCATGAGCCACCACGCCCAGCCAATTCTCTTTCTTTATAAGGACACAAGTCAGATTAAATTAAGAGCCCATCCTAGTACAGTGTGACCTCATCTAACCTTACCTAATTATATGTGCAATTACTTTATCACCAGTTAATGTAATTCTAGATACCAGAAGTTAGGATTTCAACATACGAATGAGGAGCGGACACAATTCAGCTCATGACAGTAGCAAACCATACAAAATTTAGGGGCTTAAAACAACAACCATTTACTTAACTAGAGATTCTGTGAGTCAGCAGTTTTGGCTAGGTTTAGCTGTATGGTTCTCTTGGCCTCAGCTGAGCTCATTCATTCATCTGTTCAGGAGGCAGTCAGCAACACAGCTCTGTTTTGGGAGCTGGCTGGCTGGCAGTTGGTGAAATGAGGGTCACAGGTCTTCAGTCATCCAACGGGTTTACCCACAATTTTTCTAATGGCAACCGAGTCAATTTTTTAAAGTGAGAGCAAAACTGTGAAAGGCCTTTTGAGGTCTGGCTTGGAACTGCCACAGTGTCATTTCTGCCAAAGCAAGCCACAAGGCCAAACCAAATCCAAGGGTATGGAAAATAGATTACACCTATTTCAGAAAGAGCTGCAGAGTCACACTGTGAAAGGGCATAGAGAGAAAAAGTAAAATCTCAGTTAATTCTTGCAAACCTTTTATCAAATAGCTAACGCCTCCTGCAGTCCTGTCTCTGAAAAAATGTCATGCATGATGTAATATGATGTTATTTCTCTCTTTTCAATCCAGAGGTAACATGTAAAACTATGATAAACTTAGACATAATATCCCTAAGCCATCTGAATTCCAAATATGGCCTCATTTCTCTAGTATAATTTATACTTGTTCAATAGAAAAAAATGGAAATGTAAATGAAAAGGACCTTGGGATATAGAACTAGGATGCATCAAAGCACGATGGTGTAGGTATAAATGTGTGGCAGAGGAAATCAAGAAAAGGGAGGGAAATTGCAAAGGAGAATAAAGTTTAAGACTCTTTAAGTGTATTATGTCAAGGGAGAAGTTAAGCCCTTTAGATTGAGCCATGTAACATTTTTACAGCTTCTGCTTCTAAAATTAGAGATTAACTCTCTTCCTCATTGTTTTTATTCTATAAATGACCAGGAGAGACCAGATATCAGAACTGTGCCATTTCCAATCACTGAACTTTCTTGTAAAGTAACTTCCTCTTTATTGCCATTTACCAAGCTCAGATGTGAGGATGCCCAAGATCCCGTAACTATCACATCTGCAACATAAAAAACTAAATATGGATTTCCCCCCCAAAAAAGACCACCTCACCTAACCAGACCATTATAACTATGCATTGAGGCTTACAGTAAAAAATTAAAAATTTATTAAATTTTCCTAAGCTTTGTCTATATAAACAATCTCAAACATCTATGCTTGGAAAATGCTGACTTCCATTCTTTAAAATCTGTACTTCCCGGGTGGCTGTCCTCAATCTTTACACTTAAATAAACTCTTTAAGGGCTGGGTATGGTGGCCTACACCTATAACCCAAGCACTTTAGGAGGCTGAGGCCGGAGGATCACTTGAGCTCAAGAGTTCAAGACGAGACTGGGAAACACAGTGAGACCTTGTCTCTATTAAAAAAATCTAGCTGGGCATGGTGGCTTGCAAGTGTAGCCCCAGATACTCAGGTAGTCTGAAGTGGGATGATCACTTGAGCCCAGGAGGTCAAGGCTGTAGTAAGCTTTGATCAAGCCACTGCACCCCAACCTGGGCAACAGAGACAGACTCTGTCCAAATAACTAAATAAATATAAATAAAAGGTCATGCCACTGCACTCCAGCCTGATGACAGGGTGAGACTCTGTCTCAATAAATAAATGAATAAATACGCTCTTTCAGTTAGATTCTGACCCTTTTAATTATTTTTAAGTTAACAGAATAAACATCCTAGGGAGGCATATGTGAGCCGATTCATGTAAAAAAAAATCTATAACTGATTCATTAATATTAAAATGCCTGTAGAAAATAATGCCTTTATACAGAAGAATGTCTTTGTAAACTCTAGAAGTGGAGCCTGTTGCCAAAATTTCATTGTGTTTACATAGCATGATACAGGGGAGATATAAGAATTCTGAAAAACAGAAGGAAATTTCATACTCAGCAGACAGAGTGATTTATTAAGCTTCTCCATGGCCTAAATTGTTTATCAAATCCATAGTACTCCTATTACTGCTTCTATACCCACTAAATGATCTTCTGATTATGATGTGGCCACTCAGGCTCTTTGCTACCAGGTAGGAGCCTCACTTACATGTTGGTGTGGGTATCTGTGGGCATCCATAAAAGTTATATATCTCTTGTAATACGAAATGTGATGTTATGATTTATGGATAAAGATCAAGATAGAGAGGACACACACATAGACATAGACATAGACATAGACATAGATATATGTATAGATATTTGTTTGTGCAAGCCAGTGCCTAAGCAATTTATTCACTCTGAGGTCACAGATGAAGCTGAATTTCTGATCTTGAAAAGCAGTTGCTGAGGCTCTGGACCCTGTCAAATGAAATAAGCAAGTGACAGATACCTGTTAGTTCCAACTCGGGGAAACAACTCCTCTAAGAAATGGCTGGCTCATCTTTTTTTGATTAAAAAAAAGTATAAAACTGGCATATTATTTATCTTACGTTATTTTTGAAAATGATTAATTGAACATTTACATATTCTCTTAATGAACGTTCCCCAAATTAATGCCCCACATTATTTTAATAAAAATGATGCAATAACTTACATATTATATAATTTATATGACCATATACATTTATTGATAAAATGAGCCCCATAAATTATGGTAGCATATATTTGCTATATGTCAATGTTACTCTATGATTTTTTTTTTTTTTTTGAGACGGAGTCTTGCTCTATTGCCCAGGTTGGAGTGCAGTGGCGCGACCTCAGCTCACGGCAAGCTCTGCCTCCTGGGTTCACGCCATTTTCCTGCCTCAGCCTCCCGAGTAGCTGGGACTACAGGCGCGTGCCACCACACCTGGGTTTTTTTTTGTATTTTTAGTAGAGACGGGGTTTCACCATGTTAGTCAGGATGGTCTCGATCTCCTGACCTCGTGATCCGCCCACCTCGGCCTTTCAAAGTGCTGGGATTACAGGCGTGAGCCTCCGTGCCAGGCCCTAGTCTATGATTCTTTTAATTTACTTTTGCCACATACTTTTAAATGTCCCATAACTGGGAAATATAGAAAGGTTCAAATTTTATTTTGCTCTTCTTCAGTTAATTTCAACAACATATTGTTCTGTCAAGGGACCTCAAAGATTTTTCTGGAGGTTGAATTTAGAGATAATGGTTACAAGGAAATACAACCCAAAGCAATAAAATGTGGCCATTGATTGCTGCAAAGTGACAGCTGCTGGACAAACCATGCTGACTTGCAACAGAGATATGTTAGCTTTAAAAAAAAAAAAAAAAAAAAAAAAAAAAAGCATGAGAGACTGAAGTAAAGTGACAGAGTTTCCCATGGAGAAAAGGCCTAAAAGCACTGGCCACAGCAGTCTTGGTTATCTGCAAAAAGTTCCAATTCTTCAGGGAGAGACATTTTTCTTTACACTCCTGTATGTTTACAGATTCACAGGGAGTTGAAATTGTAACTGGGAATATCAAAGATGCTTGCATACTGCATGATTATTTGCAGCCAAAGAAGAAGTTGGTGGTGGTGGTGGTGGTTATTCATTTCGGAGTTGTGGCCAAAGATGCTGACATCTAACTTTAGCCCTTTATCTCACAGCCAATACTAAATGTTAACAGTATCATTGGTTCTTTACAATTATGTATTTTTTTCTTCATGCCATAAGTGCTAATTTGTAATTTTATTGAAAACGAGAACCACATTTTGTTTATATATTTAGGCTGGTGGTGTCAAGTATCCAGGACTTGGAATCAAATAGATGTAGCTGGAAATCTTGGATCTGCTTCTCTCTAGCTCTGACCTTGAGAAAGTCAACAAGTTGGCAAGTGATCAGTTTCCTTGTATGTAAAATAATAATAATCATATCAAAAGATTATTTGGATAAACATATGAAATTATATTTGCCAAGATTATTTTGCAAGACAGTAGAATGCTATAGAATCTTATCCTACATAGCACTAAACATTTAGTTTCCTGTAAATAATAAGCAGTAAAACTAGACAAATCACTGAAAATGTCTTTTTCCAAAAAGAAGTAACTATCTTGTGTATAACCACTGCTCATCAAGTAAATAGAAGTTGGTGGTGTTTTCAGATAGTTTATATAGTATTTTAGTTTGTACTGTGGTATTTTTTTCACATTAATTTTTTCTAGTGTCATTCATTGTATTTCATGTCCTTATAAATCATTTATTTGACTATGCTTTTTTGTTTCTGTGTTACATATATGCTTAGCACTGAGCCACCTGAGTTCCACACTGCAATAGGTATACTTTCTATACTGGTGTGAATAGAAAGTATTCTGTTTTTCTTCTTTGTGCAAAAAGAAAGGAAAATAATAAAAGTTTAACAGATTTTTGCCGAATTTAATGGGTATGTTTGGGATGAGCTAATTTAAAATATGAGCTATATGGCATTCAAAAATTTGCTTGGAAGATCCCAAGGGACACCTTGTTTTGAATAGCTGCAGGTGTTTATTCACAGTTTTGTGCAATTATAATCTACAATTTTGTACAAGGTGTCCTAGGATGTATGGAAGCATGAATTTATTTTTTAACAATAGCTATTTATCTGAAACAATGTGGGAGAACCCACCTGGTTTATAATATGGAATGGCATTAGGGAATGCAAACATTCTCACCCACAGCATATTATTTGGAACTGTCTATGACAATAGTGTGCTAGACTAATGCTGTATAATAATTTAGCTGCACAAAAATGCACAAATGACCCATTTACTACCAAGCATTAACTACCTACACTATTCTTTCAAAATAATGTCGTTTTGTGGGTTTTATAATATAAATAATGTATGTTACATGCACTTAATTAACATTTTGCAATGCACATAAAGGTAACTTTGGATACAGAATTCTGGGAAGATGGATGAGTAGAAAGCACCAGTAATCTGTTTCTCCACCTAGACAACAATTGCATAGGACAATCTGTCCAGTGCAACTATTTTGGAACTCTGGAGTCTACTGAAGGCTTTCAACATCCAGGACAATTCTTGGACAGCAAATTTTGGTTAGTTTCAGGCAATTTTGGCTCTGAATGCGGTAGTCACCCATCCCTCACTCATCAACCCCGGGGCAGGCAGTCGTGCATGTGTTCGTGAAGTAGGTTGCACACACATGTGGGAGCCAGGATGGAAAAAAAGAAATCTGTTCTCCAAATATCAGGAATATGTGCTGTAAGTGATTGCTTCTGATCACAGAGGTTCAGACACAGAGATAGTTCAGACACTGTTGTCTCACCCCTAGCCTCCATTGTTGTATGGCTGAAGCAATTTCCCAACAATTTAAAAGATTGGCATCCTTTCTATTCTCCCTTCATTTTTCTCTTTTGGAAGCCAGCCAGACATTGAATACTAGGACATCAACATACAGAGGAAACTAGCAGTCATGTCGTATGCCCAGGGAAAGCCTCAGCAAACATCTGAGAAGACCTCAAAACCTCAGGCTGATGCTCAGCACAGAGACTGACTACAACAAAAACAAAGCAAAGCATTCATCAAACTCTGAGGAGGAGGAAGAATCTGATTTTCAGAGTTACCATATTATTTGATTCATATATATGGTTTTCAACAACAAAAAAAATCAGAAGGCAAACAAATAAAAAATAAAAAATAAAATAAATAAATAAATAAGACAAAAAATATGGTCCATCCAAAGGGAAAAAAAATCAACAGAAACTATATCTAAAAAAGACCTTTTGATGGATCTACTGGGCAAAGACTTTAAAACAAGTGCCTTAAAGATACTCAAAGAACTAAAAGAAAATGTGGAGAAGAAAATGATGAACACAATGGAAATATCGATAGAGACATAGGAAACTAATAAAAAATTCACTAGAGAAATTCAAAGGCTGAAATGAGCAGGTGAAAGAAATAATCAGCAACTTAAAGATAGGACAATGGAAATTATTAAATCTGAGAAATGGAAAGTATAATAGGATTAAAGAAAAAATGAACAGAAATTTACAAACCTGTGGTACACCATCAAACAAACTAATTACCCAATGTGTTAGAAGAGTGAAAGAAAGAAGAGGAGAAAATATTCAAGAAATAATGGCCAAAATTGATGGAAAAATGCATATAGACATTCAAGAAACTCGATCAACATCAACTAGGATGAACACAAAGAGGCCCATACCAAGGGATATTATAATCAAACTATTAAAAGACAAAGAGAGAAATTTAAAAGGAGCAGTGAAGAAGTTACTCATCGCAAAATGATTGGGATCCTTAACAAGATTATAAGCAGGTTTTTCATTAGAGATTTTGGAGGCCAGAAGCCAATGAACCAATACATTTAAAGTTCTAAAAGAAAAAATTACAGTCAACTAAGAATTCTATATCCAGCAAAACAGTTTTTTTTTTTTTTAAGTGAAGGAGAAATGAAGACATCCTCAGATAAACAGAAGCTAAGAGAGATGGTTATCTTAATACCATGTTTTACAAACATTGCTAAACACAGGCCTGCAATTTGAAATATAGGGACACTATTCAGTAAGTCAAGGCAGTATGAAGAAATAAAGATCTCAGAAATGGTAAATATAGATATGTGGGCAATCATTAAAAGGTAGTATTATTATAACCATAATACATAACTCTACTTTTTGTTTTCTACATAATTTAAGGGACTAAATCGTTAAAATTATTAGTTGTATTTGAACACGGTGTATAAGAATGTAACTTTGTGACATTAATGACAAAGGGATGGGACAAAACTGCTAAACGAACAGTTTTTTGTCAAAATGTGGAATATACATACAATAGAATATTATTCAGTCTTTCAAAGGAAAAAATTCTGACATCTTTTACAACAAAGCTGAAATTTGAAGACATAAGGCTAAGTGACGTAATCCAGTCACAAAAAGACAAATACTGTATGATTCTACTTATGTGAGATACTTAGAGTAGTCAAAATCATAGATACAGAAAGTAGAATGGCACCTGCCAGGGCTAAAGAGAGGAGAAAATGGAAATTATTGTTTAATGAGTATAGAGATTCAGTTTTGCAAGAAGAAAAGAGTTATGGAGATAGATTGTATTCATGATTTCACAGCAATGCAGATGTACTCTATACTACTGAAATATAAGCTTAAACATGGCCAAAATGATAAATTTACATTATATATATCTTACCACAATGAAAACATTGGAAAAAATATAACTTTGAATAGACTTTTGTGGAGCAGCATGAATTAAAAGCACAGCTATAATTCTCAATCTTTTCCTGAAGCCTAAAGTAGTCTTGAAGTTCATCTATATTCTTTGTTCCATGAATACCACAGCTTTTTAATTTAATTTTTCTAAGAATGACATGTAGGATTTCCAAAATACTAGAAAAAATATATAGTTTTGTGTACATTATAAATTTAATAAGCAAATCATTTAGAACTTAGCATTTTTTAGCATGAGTCAATCTTTCAGAATCATATTATAAAAAAAATGAGTTTCTATTCTCTATCTGGCTCTTCATGAGGCCCCACCTGATATAGGAAGCCATTGCTGGCATTTATACTCATAAAATGACTTGCATATTGATTTTCTATATGCAATGTGCATGAGAATGGATGTTATGCTATTAGAAATGGTTGTATTTATAAACTTGTTTTTGTTTTCTTGTTGTTGCTATTGAGTTGGTTTTTTTTTTTTTTTTTTTGAGATGTTTTTGAATTATATACTCAGAACATAGTTTCAAAAGAGTGTTGGAAGTAGTAGCAGTTTCTTGTTTGATGTCCGAAGATAACTGATTATCTTGAGTTGCTTATTTGGAGAAGTGTTTAAGATAACATTAAAATATAATGTAAATCATAGTGATATATAGCACACATCATGAAAAAACTCTACCTTTGCTCCTCTAGAAAAGAGAGAAAGCACAAGTTACTATTATTTGAATCTCTCCACATACTCACCTGCAACCTTACAGTTTAATAGGAAATCTACTTTAAAATTTTCCATAATTAACAACTTAAGCAAAACTAGGAGATAGAGAAGACTGCAGACTTCCATTTCTATGTGAGTGGATAAAGATTTTCAGGAGACCTGATGGCAGAGAAGAAAATTGACAAGTGTTTCATGAAGGAAAGGAAAGTATGTCAGTTTCTAATGGTGACAAAAAACAGATTGCATTTTCTAGTTTTTAATTCACAATTATTATGCTATAATCTGAGTGAATATAAGAAGAATTGGAATGAGACCTGCTGGACCAGAATATTAGCTACTGGTAGTAGATGCTATGATATAGAAAGATTAACATTAAAACAGTATTAATAACTAATGAAAGAAGGTTGTGAAAGGAGGAAGAAAAGGAGAATAAAACATACCACTTAATTATTACTAATAAAGCAAAACAGACTATCTTGAAACCTGTGCCTACTCATAAATTTTAAAGGTCTTGGTTTAAAAATAATCTCTAGAACAACAATACTTTTTAAAAGTAAAAGAAACAAAAAATATTGCCTGGTAAATGAAATATATAAAAAAAATGACATAATTAGATGAAATGAATTGGTCTTAAGAATAAATATAAATGTGCTTAAGGCCTACATTTTAAAAGTGTTAATAATAGGTGAGCTTAACACATTTAATCAAAAGCTAAAAAAACAGAAAAGGAGAAGAAACATGAAGGCAGACACATACAATAAAATATGAGAAATAGAAAGAGAAGAATAACTACCAAATTATAGAAAATGATAATGAAATAAAGCAAAGATTATAACTTTACTTTGTAGAATTTAAGGCAAATAAATTTGAGAGGCCAGATATCATGAATAATAGTATCAAAAATAATTCACAAAATATGACCCTGTGAGGTACTGGAAGTCTAAATAAACCAATGACAATAACCAATATAGAAAAAAATTCAAAGTACCTCTCCGAAAATGGTCCAGCTTCAGAAACTTGAAAGGACCATGTTTTTTAGAATATCAAAATAAAAATTTGAAATAAATATCAGCAAAAACAAATTAAATTTGCATGTGAAAAAATAATACCTCATAACCAAATGTTATACTTCCCTGGAATGCAAGGATGGTTGATATTATACTACAATTTACTATTACTCACTTCATGAAGATATCTAAGGACAAAGCTATTTAATCATATTAATTACTAAAAAGGCCCTTAACAAATTTATCACTGATCTATTTTGGCTGTGTCCCCACCCAAATCTCATCTTGAATTTCCACATGTTGTGGGAGGAACCCAGTGGGAGGTAATTGAATCATGGAGGAGGGTCTTTCCCATACTGTTCTCGTGATAGTGAATAAGTCTCACAAGATCTGATGGTTTTAAAAAAGGGAGTTCCCCTGCACAAGTTATTTTCTCTTGTCTGTTGCCATGTGAGATATGCCTTTCACTTTCCACCATGATTGTGAGGCCTCACTAGACACATGAGACCATAAGTCCAATAAACCTCTTTCTTTTGTAAATTGCCCAGTCATGGGTATGTCTTTATCAGCAGCATGAAAACGGACTAATACAGTAAATTGGAACCAGTAGAGTGAGGTGCTGCTGAAAAGATACCCGAAAATGTGGAACCAGCTTTGGAAATGGGTAACAGGCAGAGGTTGGAACAGTTTGGAGGGCTCAGAAGAAGATAAAAAAATGTGGTAAAGTCTGGAACTCCCCAGAGACTTGTTGAATTGCTTTGCCCAAAATGCTGATAGTGATAAGGACAATAAATTCCACGCTGAAGTGGTCTCAGATGGAAATGAGGAAACTGTTGGGAACTGTAGCAAAGGTGACTCTTGTTATGTTTTAGCAAAGAGACTGGAAGCATTTTGCCCCTGCCCTAGAGATTTGTGGAACTTTGAACTTGAGAAAGATGATTTAGGGTATCCAGGAGAAGTAATTTCTAAGCAGCAAAGCATTCAATAGGTGACTTGGGTGCTGTTAAAGGCATTCAGTTTTATAAGGGAAGCAGAGCATAGAAGTTTGGAAAATTTGCAGCCTGACAATGCGATAAAAAAGAAAATCCCATTTTCTGAGGACAAATTCATGCCAGGTGCAGAAATTTGCATAAGTAACAAGAAGCCTAATATTAATACCCAAGACAATGGGGAACATGTCCCCAGGGCATGTCAGAGGTCTTCATGGCAGCCCCTCCCATCACAGGTCCAGAGGCCTAGAAGAAAAAAGTGGTTTTGTGGGTCAGGCCCAGGGTCCCCATGCTGTATGCAGCCTAAGGACTTGGTGCTCTGCATGCCAGCTGCTCCAGCTGTGGCTGAAAGAGGCTAACATAGAGCTTGAAATGTGACTTCAGAGGGTGGAAGCCCAAGCCTTGGCAGCTTTCATGTGGTGTTGAGCCTACGGGGGCACAGAAGTCAAGAATTGAGGTTTGGGAACCTCCGCCTAGGTTTCAGAAACTACATGGAAACACCTGTACAGGGAGAAGTTTGCCGCAGGGGTGGGAGCCTCGTGGAGAACCTCTGCTAGGTCAGTGCAAAATGGAAATGTGGAGTCGGAGCCTCCACACAGAGTCCCTACTGGGGCACCAATTAGTGGAGCTGTGAGAAGATGGCCACTGTTCTCCAGACCCCAGAATGGTAGATCCACTGACAGCTTGCGCTGTGTGCCTGGAAAAGCCACAGGCACTCAATGCCAGCCCATGAAAGCAGCTGGGAAGAAGGCTATATCCTGCAAAGCCACAGGGGCAGAGCTTCCCAAGACCCTGGGAACCCACCTCTTGCATCAATGTGACCCAGATGTGAGACATGGAGTCAAAGGAGATCATTTTGGAGCTTTAAGATTTGACTGCCCTGCTGGATTTTGGACTTGCGTGGGGGCTGTAGCCCCTTTGTTTTGGCCAATTTCTCCCATTTGGAGCAGCTATATTTATCCAATAGCTGTGCCCCCATTGTATCTAGGAAGTAACTAACTTGCTTTTAATTTTACAGGCTCATAGGCAGAAGGGACTTGCCTTGTCTCAAATGAGACTTTGGATTGTGGGTTAATGCTGAAATAAATAAAGACTTTGGAGGACTGTTGGGAAGGCATGATTGGTTCTGAAATATGAGGACATGATGTTTGGGAGGGGCTGGGTGGAATGATATGATTTGGCTGTGTCCTCACCCAAATCTCATCTTGAATTTCCATGTGTTGTGGGAGAGATCCAGTGGGAGCTAATTGAATTATGGGGTGGGCCTTTCCCATGCTGTTCTCATGATAGTGAATAAGTCTTATGAGATCTGATGGTTTTAAAAAGAGGAGTTCCTCTGCCTAAACTTCCTTCTCTTGTCTGCTGCCATATGAGACGTGCCTTTCGCCTTCTGCCATGATTGTGAGGCCTCCCCAGCCATGTGGAACTGTGGTAAGTCCAATAAACCACTTTCTTTTTTAAATTGCCCAGACCCAGGTATGTCTTTATCAGCAGCATGAAAATAGATTAATACAATCACTCATTTCTGATAAAACAACAATAATATGTAAATTGATGTATTTTTCCTCAGCAAATGTTATGCCAACCTCTTTTTAAATGGGGAAGCACTGTTTGCATCCTTGTTAAATTAGGGATAAACAAGGTACTACCTTTACCACTGTTTTGTATTCTGTTGAAGGAAATAACCAGCATAATCAGAAAACAGAAAATATTGAAATGTTTAAAATCAATGCTCTTGTTATCTGCAGATAATATAATAGTTTAAAATCAATGCTCACAAGTGTCTAGGAGAAAATTCACCAATAACGGAATGAATAATAAAGTAACAGGATATTAAACTGACATACCAAATGAGTAACTCTCAGATATTAAAACAATAACTACAGATGGTATTGGCTTTAGATGGTTTGAATGCACATGAATTTCAGTTGCAATGGTCTAGTAAAATAACACTGGTCTCTTTACCAACATTGTTCAAATTATAGTTGCCATGGCATTATTGACTATCAGAATATTACTGCTGGCTCTTCAGTCTTCACATCACTGCACAGATAACAGATATGCATCATGATAAATGAACAATCACATCTTTTAAAGTGATTGGTCAGTGAGCTTATGCTCTTCAAGTGATACATAAACAATGGAGTTTGCAGTTGTATTGCCGCGTTGTCTCCCACATGATATTTTACAAAAATGAATAATCAGAAGAATGAATTGGCCAACAAAAATGAAAAAAAGAAACAACAAAATGACAAATGACAATGCTGGAAGTAAAATTCGAATTGAACTTAAGTGGAGTTATAGAAAAAAACGCTGGCCCTGGAATATTAGCCCTGCTGCCATTCAAGAGACACTGAATATGGGGCCAGAGAAACTTAGTGAGGCACAGGTCAACATAAATGAGGAAAGCGGTTGTAGCTAAAAGGATGAAGACATACCAGATGAAGTGACACTGGCAAAATCTTCCCATTAAAGTAATGATCTGGAATATTTCATGATGTTGAAAGTGCAGAAGAGGCCGGGCGCGGTGGCTCAAGCCTGTAATCCCAGCACTTTGGGAGGCCGAGATGGGCGGATCACGAGGTCAGGAGATCGAGACCATCCTGGCTAACACGGTGAAACCCCGTCTCTACTAAGAAATACAAAAAATAGCCGGGCGAGGTGGCAGCGCCTGTAGTCCCAGCTAAGGCTGAGACCGGAGAATGGCGTGAACCCGGGAGGCGGAGCTTGCAGTGAGCTGAGATCCGGCCACTGCACTCCAGCCTGGGCTACAGAGCGAGACTCCGTCTCAAAAAAAAAAAAAAAAAAAAAAAAAAAAAAAAAAAAAAAAAAAAAAAAAAAAAAAAAAAAAAAAAAGTGCAGAAGATAGTTTGAAGCTGATCGATACTTTGAAAGCAATGTGACAATTCATCAAGCATAGAAATGATTCACTCTGTTTATAAGCTTTATGGTGAGAAGAAAAAAGCAAGCATTGTTCAAATTATTTTTAAGTTTGTATGCAAAAAGAAAAAAATACAATTAAAAAAAAAGCTTTAGTCCCCTATATATATATATATTGTGTGTGTGTGTGTGTGTGTGTGTGTGTGTGTGTGTGAGATGAAGCCTCACTTATCTTGCCTGGGCTAAGATGACAGGCACGTGACAATATGCCCTGCTTAGTTTTCTATGCTTCTAATGTCTTAAATCACAGTACATTCTATAATATTACTTTCATGATTTTCCCATTTTCCTGTACCTTCATAACCTAGAGGAAGGAAAGTTTTTATGATCTGAAAAAAATGTTTAAAAGTCAAGAACAATCATAAATTTTCCCACTGATAGTTAGGACCACTCGCTGTGGTTTCTGTTTGTACAGTTTTAAGTACTACCGTGTCTGTGCAAAGCATGAATTGTCTGTATTCACTAAAAGTTCTATGTTTATGTTTACTAATAATGGAAAAAAGTCTGTTACAGTTTATGATTGTTAGCTACTAAGAAGATTTCTCCCTTGTTAGCTTGGTTTGTACCAGTCTAGAAACAATGGTCTAGTAAAACAACACTGGTCTCTTCACCAACATTGTTCAAATTCTAGTTGTCATGGTATCAGAATTTTATTGCTGGCTCTTCAGTCTTCACATCACTACATAAATAACAGATATGCATCATGATAAATGAACAATCACATCTTTTAAAGTTTGTAAGTGATTGGTCAGTGAGCATATGTTATTCAAGTGATACATAAACAGTAGAGTTTGCAGTTGTATTGTAGATGTTTCTGTACCCTAAACGCTAACCTAACAAAATGTCGTAATACATAATTTCACCTATATTGTGATGATAGACTTTTGGGAATGTCCTAGGAACCAATACAAGATTTATTATGAAGTGGAATATTATTATTTGTGATAAATAAATAAATAAATATTTTAACTCAATATTTATTCTAAACTTCTAACTACTTTACAAATAGCCTTTTGGACAATGAAATCTTCACCTGCCCAGCACACCTTTATATCTCATAGGAAAATTGTATATAGCAAATAGCTGATTTTATTCCATGATTAGTGCTTCCAGGAATACAAAAGCAAGTTCTTTTCTTTCTTCCAAGTAAAATACTTTAGTTCAATATTCTTCCAAAATCAATAACCCATGAATTAAAATAATGTTTTATTTAAAGTAGTTTGTGTTTTCATATACCTATTTATATTATGCATTGCCAATGTTTTAAAATCTGTTTCACTTACAGGATATATTATGTATTGCCAATGTTTATAGGAGAAATGCATTCATTTCAATTACTAAGCATTTATGGTACATCAACAGATGGCCAGTCAATATTATAGATATTTTAAAAATCATAAGAAAAAAATCCTGCAGGTGACTTTTTATCTAGTGGAGTATGCAGAATTTTAAACAACAGTTACAGTAGTGGGTTTTGAGGTGTAGACTTAAATGGCTTACTTCATACCAGTCAAGCATTAGTCTATACATACAAATCTTCCATTCTATCTTATGACATTTCAGATGGAAAAGTACATCACAAAGCATACACGCCTCAAGATATAATTTCATAGACAAGTTGTAATAATGTTTGATCTTAATCACTGTAGTAATTATTATCATCAAGGATAGTGAATGAATAAAGAGAACATGTTCAAAATAAGAGTTAAAAACATATTTATTAAATTTTAAAATTTGACCTGCCTAAAATTCACTCTAAATAGGTAGAGTTATAAAAACTCACAAATATGTTGAAAAGAGTTTGGCGATGATGACCCTCATGTACTGAAGTGCAGGAAATAATTAACATAGTAATATATATTGATTGATATATAGTAATATATTGATTTTTAAAATGGCACTCAATAATAATTTGATTCTGTAATACTTAAGTAAGTTTCCACTTACCCTTTAGAAACAACAAAATGTATATAACATGGAACATTATTTCTTTCATGGTAATAAGGTTTATTTTATCACCAAGTCAATATAGTGTTAGATTTTAATATATTTAATGAATCTACTCCCATACCCTCAGTATCTTCTAGAGCTTACAAATATTGTAACAGGGTTTCTTTAAAAACATCTGATTTGTAAAGCAATAAAAAAGAATGCCTGTATTGGTTAAATATACAGACCACAGAGCCAGAATGAATTGAGTTTAAATCTCAGCTTTCCAAGGTGTTTATTTCTAGGCAAATTCCAAGGCAAATTTCTTAATCTCCCTGAAAGTTAATTTTTCTATCCATGACATTGGGAGAATAATAACTATCATGAACATAAGGCAAGAATGAAATTAATAATTTATTTTAAAAGTCAGTAAAAACTGTGGTATCTACTCTATATTGTTTATGTCGTGGCTGATGATAACAATCAGACTGCTATTACAAATCTAATGTTCCTAAAAGGATTAAGTTCTCATGATTTCTATGAGACATAATTTCACATACTTACCAAAGTAGCAAAAACACAAATAATAGTTTACACCGGAGATTAGCAATACCTTGTATCTTGACAATTATTCCTTTATTTTCTCCTGTAACATATTGCTAACATTTCATAAAAAATAAGCTATGATTAGATACATACACCAGACATTTATTAATGAATGTAAACTTGCTAAATTTGCAAAATAAGCATTTTATAAATAGTATATAAATAAGTGCTTTCTTAAACTCATGATCTGATTCATATGCTTTTGAATATTGAAACTCTTATATTAGTTTGATATACTGGAAATAATTAATTTTCTCATATAAATAATGTTAAACTTGTTTCTTTAAGCATACCAAAATTTAGTCTCCAGCAAGAACCCATAAATGATAGAAGTTGTAGGATCTGCTTATCTTTTATGTGGCAAATGACTAATTACACTCTGTAATTTGAACTTCCAGTAACAAGAAAAGCAAGTTATGCTGTGTCTTCCTGGTAAATTCTTTAGGTCAAAATTCTTTCAAAAATCAGTTTTTCATCAAAGAAGAAAATTGCTTGTTTACTATATACCTTTCTTTAAATAATTATCTCATGTAAGTAATTTCATTGCCGGAGTTAGTGTTTCTCAGAGCTCTCTTTTTCTAGACCCTGTTTGACAGATATTACAACTCAGATCTACCTAACATTAAAAAAAGACAGATTTTTGAAAATTTAAACTTACAAAACTGTTAAATTGGTGAGAGAATATTTGTGAAATTTTTATTTTAAAAAATGTTCTTGTAAGTAGAAAATTGATTTTTTCAAACCTGGATTTAAAATATCAAATTACTTACATAAATAAGTGGGCAATTTACATAAACTTTTAGTATTACTGACAATTTGTAACATTTCACATGTTTGTTAAGGGAAAATAAAGTGAGAAATAAAAGTGAATTCCTATACAGATATGCACACAGTTGTTTATAGCTAAAAGGCAAACAGCAATGACAAATACACAAATCACTGAAGGCTAAGTGAGCTTCACTCCAAATCTACTTTCTAAGAAAAATGTCATTAAAACAAACCAAAACTCCATATATTGAAATCAGAAACTTTAGCTAAAAATCAATAAGCAACCCATATTTGCATTACTAATACTGCAATTATTTTGAGTACTCATTTTACATAAATTGTACTTTCAAGTTGAGAGGATTAATTAGTGGAATTCTAGTAAATCCAGTGTAGTCAGCCAAACAGTACATAGTGAGTATCTAATTCCATGATTTGCATAAATGTCCCTATAAATCAAATATTTATAATTCATTGTTTAAAAACAAAATAGTATCCCTATAGAAACTTGATTAGGAGTACTGAACGTGCTCCCCCCAGACTTCCTGAAAACGTACTGTCTCTCAGAAGAGTGAGAACAAACCCGCCATAATGCCTTCAAAAATGGGGTATAACTCTAGACTCCTTAATAATTATAGCAGTAGTAATAAAGATGACAACTACTTATATTTAGTGAGTGGTTTCTATATTCTAGGTACATTATATGGGATTTCTCCTGTTCATCCTCACAGCAGCTCTGTGATGAGGTACTATTATTCCCCATTGTCCATAGAGAAATCCAAGGCATAGAATGGTGAAGTAATTTCAGCAAGATCATATAGCTGGGATGCAGGAGAGTAAGGGTCAAGACAAATTCAGCAAAAATAAGATGTGGATTAAGGTAAAAGTACAATAACTCGTTTTTTCTCTAAGGCCAGTTTTCATAGCAGTGGTCCCCAAGGGTACAAAGAAGTTGCTATTTTACAGGCTATATAGTTTGCCACACTCCTAGGCCTTTTAGATATTTCTTTCTCTTACCTACTCAGGGAGTGATCAGACCCAGGAAGGGAAAACACACACTCACCACATCACAGATGAAGTGAAGCTAATTTAAATCACAATACTTAGTTGATGACGTTAAATGGAAGAGTCTCCTTCTAAAGAAATCTGATATTCATACATTTATTTATGAAATCTGATAAGATGCATTTGTTTACCTTGTTACACTGTGTATACCTTAAAGCTAGCTTAAATTAAAAATAATGGAGGAAAGTAAGTTTAAGAACCTGCTGAAATAGAGACTGAATATTCAGATGAAATGAAAATAAATACAAATTCTGAAATAATATGCACACTGTTCTAGTGTTGGCTCCACTTGTTTTAACAACAACTATGAAACGAACACTGAACCTCTCACACAAATAGCTAATAATTAAAAAACATACCAGTTCCTAAGACAGATATACCTATTGCTGGTACTATGGCCATGGAAGAATTTCTCACAAGTTTGCCAATAAAATTGTGTGGTAAAATAAACAATTCTAAATGTCAGTTTTTGTGAGATCCCATGTAAAATTGGATAAAAAACTCCATCTCATAGATTTATTAAAGGATTCAAGATGGTGAGGCATGAAAAGCACTAGGCTTAGAGCATACTACAAGCCCAAGAAATAGGAGCCACAGGAAAAGAAATCAAAATAAAACAGCTCCAGCATTCTTCACTGTTTTTATATTATATTGTTATTTAAACTTATGGCTACATTCAGGAAAAATGATTCTAGGCATCAATTATGACTGAATTCAGGCACATGAAAAATATGATTTAACATTTTTCAATCCAAATGTTGACTGCAATAAGGCAAGATATCCATAAACATAGTCCTTTTTATAACTCACAATGAATCAATATGCTATAATCATTGCCAAAATCTTATTATATCCATTGTATATGCTAAGAAGTCACTTCTCTGACTCTAATTTTATCGACATTTTTATCTAGAAAGTCAGTAATTAAAAAATAAGAGCACTAGACATTACTTTTTCTTGTAAATTATGTTCTTTTGTTGTTGTTGTTTGCTTGTTTGTTTACTGTGCCTAGTCAAGCACAATATGGCTCAACTTACCACTTGAATATGACTCTTCTGAACCGGTTAGACATTTCTTAAAATTATGTGTGAAAGTCATGATACTGTCTGCTATAGGAGGTGAATTAGAATAGATTTGAATTTGCCTTAAATAAAGCATTTGCATTTTTCTGTGTGTGATATTTGCTCTTGATTCTCACCATCAAAGCTACTCATAGATTATGTGCTACTGTTCCAAAAAAGAAAAATCTAAATAAAAAGAAACAAAAATAAACATTGCTTATTACTACTTTTCATGCAGTTAGCCACCAAGTGTGTACAAGTTGAAATGTATTTTCTCACTTAATGGACATATTTTTGATAAGTATCAGTGGTGAGCTTTTATGACCATATTGGAGTTGTCTGCAATGTGTATGTGTATTTCTCTTTTCAGGGATTGCAGATATGTTTGGATCTGCCTAGTAATCTGAAATGTCCACAGTAAATACAGAGGTGGCATAGAGTTATAAAGTTCCTCAAAGCATTGTATTATCAGATGAATTACCCTGTGCACAGTTCCTGGCTCACTGGGGTTCTGAAGAGGTAGTTAATAAATTCATGTATGAAAGATGAAAGAAAAGAAAGGAAAGAAAGGAGGGAGGGAGGAAACATTTGAGTACCTACCATAGTATTTGCAAAGCATAAGGGGCATAAATAATATGCTTATTTCCCCCCAAAGAGATTAGAATACGAGTGATGAGGTTGTAAATATATATGAAACAATAAATAGTAAAACAAGATAGTATAAGTCAATCATCAATGGCTAAAAAGTCTCTAAATGCTATTGGACTTCAAAGAAAAGAGCCAGGAATGCTAAATATTTCATATATATTTGTTATTTCATTATGGAGTCCAGTGACTTAAGTACTATCATATTCTTCACTAACATAGGTTTTAAGAATTGTCTGGTTATCTATGAATCCAATATTTGTTACAGAATATCAATCACTTAACTAAATATACAATACTTGGTTTTGATTAGCAAATCAGAAAGTATACCAAAGACTACAGTTAAATCAAGGTGAAGCTGTCTCTATGATTGAAAATACAGATTTCATTGGAAGGAAGCAGCTGTGTTCCTGAGGTTAGAGCACTTTGTTGCAGAAAGAATATCAATGGAGTGTTTATGAAATAACAAGGGAACATCACATCGCAAAGAGCAATGAAAGCCTCTTTTAAAAATATCTGTATAATAAACATGTCTAGATGGTTACGGTTCTGGCAGATCGCTACAGAGGAAATATTAGAAAAAAATCTCTACTCATACATTTTTCATGAAATGTTCTGTATTATACATCACAGCTGCAAATCTGCCCTCTGAAGTTTGCAGCTTCTTAATGACACCAGCGATTTAGGGCACGGGGTGGAGTTAGGCTGACATGTGACTGATGAGGTGGAAGTGTGAGTCTGAGGGCCATTGAACACAGAGAATTTCTCAATGTATCATAATTACAGAAACACCTGTGCTGAGGAATTTGTGCTGAATCAGAGAAAAGACATGAAACTTAATGGTCTGCAAGATCCTTTATCTCAGACCCATGGCTGTTGGGGGTAAAGGAAACAGTTTCATTTAAAAGTGATTTTAAGGCATTGGTTTTTATCCTTTCAGTAGATGATATTTCCATCATCTGAAAATGTTTGTCTCATTTGAGAATGGGAAATTGGATATCGAAACACTGTTGAAATGTACTAGGAACATTTTCTGGAAAATGAGGCAGAAATGTAAGGTCACAAACTAATGAACTTGATGAAGCACTCAAAGCTGGATTATTCTGAGTTTTGTTATCTTTACAAAGTCCATCATTGAGTGAAAAAAAATTATATACACATACATATTTTAAGCTAAGTAACACAGCATTTAACAGTGGGGTCACTCTTCAAGTTAGAATTCTTTCCCCAATGTGCTCTCAATCATCTGTTAAATCTCTGTGCAGGGGTAGGGGGAGAAGTTGTAACAGTGTTAAGCCTTCTACAAAAGAGTTCAGAAAAGATTTACTTATATGTAGACTGTGATTTGAGAAGGGTAAGAAAGGAAGATGAAATAACAAAACATGTTCATTAGGAGGGAAATGAAATTCACTATTTATAAGAAACAAATAATATATATTTTTAAATCCGTGAAAATAAAGCAAGTTCAGTAGATAATAGTAAATATAAAATAATTCAACATTAGAACAAGGTATTTTTAGTTATATTATTTGTTTCTCTCTAAATATTTAATCTGTAATAAAAGACAATATTCTTTGGATGAATACTACATCTGAAGTTATTTATAAAAATTTTTCAGCAAATAACATGTATTTTGGGCAATGTCTTACTTTACGTGAGTTATTTGGCAGTCATTCCTTTTTTAGAATATTTTAGTGTAAGAATAATGAATACAAATTTTAAATACAGCATATCATTTATTATATTATTATAGGAGTAGCATGTTTACTTGTTAAAACTCAAAATGATAGAAAAAGAAAATGTGAAAAGCAACAAAAATCGCCCATTAACATCATCAGTCAGATATATCTGCAATTAACAGTGGTAGGAATCCTTTCAGAAAATGTATCATATAACCTTCTCCAAAGAGATAAAAAATTTAAGGAACAATCTGCTTTGTATATAAATTTAGGATCAAAGATCAATGACTCTTTTTCTTTTTTCTTAATTTTATTTTGTTTATTTTATTTTATTTTATTTTATTTTTGAGACGGAGTTTTGCTCTTGTTGCCCAGGCTGGAGTGCGGTGCCGCAGTCTCGGCTCACCGCAACCTCCGCCTCCTGGGTTCAAGCGATTCTCCTGCCTCAGCCTCCCGAGTAGCTGGGATTACAGGCATGTGCCACCATGCCTGGCTAATTTTGTATTTTTAGTAGAGATTTTTTTTAGTAATTTGTATTTTTCGTTTCTCCACGTTGGTCAGTCTGGTCTCAAACTCCCGACCTCAGGAGATCCACCTGCCTCGGCCTCCCAAAGTGCTGGGATTAGAGGTGTGAGCCACTGCACCTGGCCGATGACTCTTTTTCATCTTATGTATTTGATGAATAACGTATCACAGAGAGTATTTGAATAAATAAGAGATACAAATTTATTCTTAAATTTAAATATGAATAATATTAATTACATTTACCTGTGAACGATTAAATAGGAAGATTGCATTTAAATGAGCAGGTAATCTGATCAGTGGAGAAGTGAAGTAATACTGCAAATAAAACACAGTAGCCGCCGGGCGCGGTGGCCTCACGCCTGTAATCCCAGCACTTTGGGAAGCCGAGACGGGCGGATCACAAGGTCAGGAGATCGAGACTATCCTGGCTAACCCGGTGAAAGCCCGTCTCTACTAAAAATACAAAAAAAAATTAGCCAGGCGTAGTGGCGGCTGCCTGTAGTCCCAGCTACTCAGGAGCCTGAGGCAGGAGAATGGCCTGAACCCGGGAAGCGGAGCTTGCAGTGAGCCGAGATCGCGCCACCGCACTCCAGCCTGGGCGACTGAGCAAGACTCCGTCTCAAAAACAAACAAACAAACAAACAAACAAAAACCACACAGTAGCCTAAATACTATTTGTAGGAGGACTAAAGAAGGTAATAAGAGGATAGAACTTTGGTACATGCCCTCATCTGATCACCATAGATCCATGAGAAGCAGTTCTGTTTGCCTGTTCAGGCCTTGCATTTTGGAGCCTGATTTCTTAGGTTCACATTCTAGCTCTGGCATTAACTAGCTGAGAGAATTTGGATGGCGAATATGTTACCAATTTTTAAGTAAATTGGCACTTAAGAGACTTTTTTTTTTTTTTTTCCAAGACAGGTTCTCACTTTCCTGCCCAGGCTGAAGGGTGCAGTGGCAGAATCAGGGCTCACTGCAGCCTCAACTTCCCTGGCTCAGCAGTTCTTCCCACTCAGTCTTCTGAGTAGCTAGGACTACAGGCAGGCACCGCCATGCCCGGCTAAATTATTGCATTTTTTGTAAGCTACAGGGTTTCATCATGCTGCCCAGGTTGGTTTCAAATTCCTGGGGTCAAGCGATCCACCTGCCTCGGCCTCCCAAAGTGCTGAGATTACAGGCGTGAGACACTGCACCTGGCCTAGAGAATGCATTGACTTCTCTAAACCTCAGTTTTCCTATCTGTAAAATGAAGTCATGAGGATAAAACAAGTTATTGACTGCAAAGGTGTTAAAACATTTGAAAACACATAGTAAGCATTATGCAAACATTGTTTTGAAATCAATGGCTTATGTTACAGTTTATTTTAGAGATGAGAAATTTGTAAGCTTAGAGAGCTTGATATTTTCTGTCACTTACCATAGAGGACTATGAGATAAAATCAATTTTTCTGTCAAATATTATTTTCTTTCTTCAAGTTTAAAAGAATATATATATTCTGTATTTCTCAAGTAACAGTTATTAATTACCTTATTTCTATCTCTAGCATGACAATAGCAAAGCCATCTAAATAAATAACCATGAAATTGATATGCATTTTTAAATTGTATTTTTTTTTCTTAAATAACCTACCACTTTACTCTAATCCTGACCTGGCTGGATTTTGCCTTTTTTTTAAATTTGATATTTGTTCATTAGTGATTTTTTTTTTGCATTACTTTTTAATTTCCAAACCATTGCATTAGCATCTTCGTTATCTTGATTGCTAAGTGTTTTGTGATCCCTTAAGTTCTGCACCAGAAGAAAATGTTTCATTTTCTCACCCTAGTTCCAGGCACTGGCAATGTTGAACATAAAGCTGGAAGGACAAACGGGTTGACTTAAATGAACCATATTAACTGCACTAAAATGTTTGGGTTTTATCTTAAAAGCAATATGATGAATAAGAGGTAAATTGAATAAACTTCAGTGGTCAAGTGAACCAAGGGGCTAGAGAAGAGCCAAACGTGATGCCAATGTTTCTGCCTGGTCACTTGGATGGAGAATAGTACCATTCTCTAGGAAGGGAAAACAGGAGGAAGGGTGTGTTAAGAGGGGAAGGCCTGATTATGAGCTAGATGTTAGACTGTGAGCTGTCTTTGGGAAATTCAAATAGAGATGTGGAGAAAGCAGCTGGAAAGCCCAACTACATTTCAGGTTCAAATATGGACTCTTTAAGTTGGCATCATTTTTACATAGAAAAAAATCACCCAGCAAAGTAAAAACGAACAAAAAAAGACAAGATAGATGAAGGCCTCAGCAAAATACTAAGAAAAATAGTAGATGAATCTGAAAGTTTGTCATAAAGAAATCTAAACAGGTAGAGAAGAAGACAGTGTATAGGCCAAGTTGGCAACTCCATTACATCAAATTCCTTAAAAGGAGAGTCAAATGATCTTGGATTTTCATCTGAGCTCTATGACTGGCAGTCTGTGTTACCCTTATTAGATGAGTTCCTTTGTGTAAGCTTAGGTCTCCTCACCTTGAAACTGGAAATAAAACCAGTACGTATTTGTGGCATAGCTGCAATAATTTTATGAAATAGAAGGATGCTTAAAACAATATTTGGCACCAAGTAAGTTCTCAAGCATGAGCCATTAATAATAGCAATAATTAGAAGGATCATAGGCTCTGAAGCTAGACTGTTGATTTAAAACCCGATTCTGTCGGTAGCAGAAGTGCTACCTCGAATAAATTGCCTCAGTTTGCTCATCAATGAAACAAACGTAATATCTAACATATACACTTGTTGCAATGATCAAATGGCGTTAATGCTCATAATCTACTTACTACAGTGTATGCAATAATAATTATTTATAAAACAATTTTATAGGCAGACCAATTTTAACTTCAATCACTGAACATATGTTGAATTTTTTTATTCTTTACTTTTTCCTCCTTAAAATTACATTTTAAGCAGATTTTTTGTTTATTTTTTGAAAATGTTTCTTTTTAAGGGAAGCTCTACATATAAATAAATTCAATGAAGATATGAAAAGTCAAACAAGTATAAAACATTTAAGCAGTGCTTTCAAACGCAAGCCATTTTTGGTAGGATTACATTAACAGGCTTATCCTGAACAATTCACAATCTTATTTATCCTTAGACAAGTCAGGGCCTGACTGCCATAGGAGGAATGTCAGGATAACCAGGTATATAAGGTTACTTAGCAGAGTATTATGGAAACACTGCGCTCTTTAGGATCAGGCAAAGAGAAACTCAAATCCTCATTTCTCCATTGAGCTTCTGTGTGCTGTTGTTGTGGTTGTTTGTTTTTCATTCATAACAAGTACTAGGAGTGTCTGTCTCTGCAAGTCACATTCATAATGAAATGGTGTACCAAAATACCTAGCACATAGTAGGCTTTTCAACAATTGTTAGTTTCTGGCTGTCTGCCAGTTGACAGCTATTCCCCAGAGACATAGATTCAGTAATACTTTATTTTAAATTACTGCTGAAAGTTGAAGGAAGACATAGCAAAAATAAAACCAGCTACAAATAGTAGAGCTAAATTCCTTAGTGAGAACTACTCACAAACCAAATTGTTATTACATTCAGAAGCCACAATTTAAAATAAGGCTGGATTCTGTCATACCTAATGAATCGGTATAATCATAAAAATGTAATAAATACTTTCTAACACAGTAATATTAATTCTATACAATGAATACCTTCATATGTTTTATATTTTGCTAACTATTTTTATATATAGCAATCAAATGTAATTGAATTTAAATGTTAGGATAATAATCCAGAGCATAGAAGTTCAACAAAGACCATCAGTTATAGCCTGTAGATGCCAAGGAGTATCTCAGATGGATATGGGACCAAACCAGGAGAAACAAATAAACTCAACTCAAAACCGATCCTGATGGAACAGGGGAATATTCTACTTTCGGATACTGTGTCATCCCAGATTAGAGGCTCTGAAATCAGAATTAGTTTTTTTTTTTAGCACCAAGCACATTGTGAATTCTCAAAACTGCTAAAGAAGCTTGGAATATATTTGACCTAACTAATGTGTGTAATCAAATAAAACACCTGTTCACAAATGTGTCAATTGTGCCTTTGCTACTAAGAATTATTTATGAGTGCCTTTGTGAATCTTGATTACACTTTAATTAAAAATGGACACTTCCTTCCAAATTTTACAACAGTGTTGAAATCTTTTTAAAATACAGAACATTAACCATGTCACTTTTATTGTAATATGAGGTTAGGAATTAACTGTTTTTTCTTGATATAGTTTTGCGAAATAATTCATGAAATTATAAGATAAAACATTTTTTAAAATGAAAGTTATGTAAAAATAAATATGCAATGTAATTATGGATATTTGGAAAATGGTAGTAAATTTTCCTATTGCTATGGTATCTAGTTGTGCTAAACTTTTAAGTATTATATCCTTACATTTAATAATTTATTGACTAAATACATTCAATATAAATTGAATATTATATTGCAAATATAAATTAAAGCAGTAGAATTTTAAATTGGTAAGCACATGGTTTGGTTTACAGAGAACAACCAAAAATGTGTTCACTATTTGAATTCAGCATTTCCTTTAAACAATTTAATGTATGTGTTCTTTAAAAAAGTGATCTAAATTTAAAAAATAGCATCTGGACCTATTACCGGCATTCAGAAAATATTTCCTTAGACGAATGTCTTATTATTCAACAGAAACCCAATTTTTATACCGTTAGATTACAATCTAAAAAATTAACACTTTTACAGACTAAAATAGTTAATCATGCTTTAAGATATGTTTAGGAACTGGGAATCTGTGGCTCATTGATTTAAGTAGCTAAGATTAACGATTCTAGAAAGCCAACCTTGGTGAATTTAAGAAAAGAACAATTTAAAAAATAAAAATAAAATTATAAAAGATGATTCGAGTATCATTTTTCCTTTAAAGTCCAGAATGACTTCTGGTTTTATCTTTAAATAAATGAATAGTACCCAACAGTAAATAGATCGTATATAAGAATTATCCAAATTTCCAACCCTCTGGAACTCACATTAATATCAGAAAATATTTTTCCAGCCTCAGGACTACATGACCTAGCTAACAAACTAAAAAAAAAAAAAAAAAAGTAAATTTTTTTACATCTCAGGGCATTGAGGAGATACTACAAGTGATGTTGGAGGTGATCTAGCACATTATTTATATTTTATCTTAAAGGTAAAAACCCTATTTAAAAAGTAACAAGATTGAGAAGTAAATAATTTGGTGGTTGCCAAGGGAGCCCTGTTACTTATTTTAGATTTTTTTTTTTTAATGATCTGACTCTTATAACTAGAAGAATTTGTCCCTACTTACTGTGAAATCAAATCCACGTTTCCATCATCATACTGCATTCGTTTTTAGATAAAATTGATATTTAGGGAAAAGTGGAAAGCTAATGTTTGTCAATTGGATAGTAACACTCTTGAACGTGCTTTGGAAATTCACCACTAAATTATTAATTTATTGTGATACGTTGAGTATTAATCTCACCGGGATGTGTAGACAGCAGCACCACCTGAGGGAAAACTTTTCACCACCACACTAGGCTTTGAAGTTGTATTTTTAAACTTAAGATATTAGCTTTCATAAATATAAAACATGATAATATTTTTGATCACCAATGTGTGGCTTCAGGATCATTTGTTTTTAAAGCATGGGGCACACAAGTGAGGCACTGGCAGACCAATATTATTTTTGTTTCAGAGAGTTCTATGTAACTAGATAGGATTCTGGCTCTGGTGTCTTAATTGGGCTGATGGAGTTACTGGCTGTGTTGAAAAGATCTCGATATTTATCTTTTAGATAGATACAGTTAAACTTTTTTTAGGCTGGGCGCGGTGGCTCACACCTGTAATCTCAGCAGTTTGGGAGGCCCAGGCAGCAGATCACAAGGTCAGGAGTTCGAGACCACCCTGACAAACATGGTGAAACCCTGTCTCTACTAAAAATATAAAAATTGGCTGGGTGTGGTGGCACGTGCCTGTAATCCCACTACTCAGGAGGCTGAGGCAGGAGAATCACTTGAACCCTGGAAGGCAGAGGTTGCAGTGAGCTGGGATTCCTGCACTGCACTCCAGCCTGAGTAACAGAGTGAGACTCTGTCTCAAAAAAAATAACAAAAAAAAACTTTTTTAAAAAACAGTTTGTGCGATCATTTTATAATCTACTTCCATTTCTGTATAAATCTCTGATAAGAGTCTGTGTCTTTCTTTTTTTTTTCCATGAATCGAACAGGTTCATATTTTCCAAATAAGAAAATGATGTACCTAAGCTTTATAAATGACATCTCCCATGTCATCAATAAAAATGATGTACATCTTATTGTGGATTTATTCAGCAAACAATTCCCAGAAATCACCTTTATTACAGGGAATAAAACAGATGTATAACTCCCTCTTTTGGATGTCGTATTTACACAAAGAGGCAACAATGTACTCCCAAGCATAATATTAAAAAAGCATTAGTTTGGTGATGTTTCACTCAATAGGTATGATATCTATTATAAATATATTTAAAAATCCTTCCTTCAATTTTTTTTTTGTCAAAAATACAAAAGAATCTTAGCATAGATACATGGAAGAAATTCCCAACTCAGCCTAAATCACATTTAAAAAGTTATAACCAACATCCCCTGAACAACAAAATAAGAATAATGAACAAACTTAATCTCTCTGTCTTGTACCTACTTTTTGTAAACTAGTCCATTGTCTGAAATTGCCGAGGACATAAATACTATATGTTCTGGTCAAGCAAAGCCTGATATTCCTTTTCTACTTCAATTAAACACAGTGTATTTCTTTCTGGAGCTTGAAGAGGGACAAGGCTCAGAGGGACAAGGCTCAAATTACTGTGAATTCCTCCAGCCTTTTTTCTTCAGATTTCTACTTTTAAGGTCAATGCCAGTTGTTTTTTCTAATCTGAGTATTAAAAAAAATTGTTTACTTCAACACAGCTAAGTGATGTGTCTATGAATGAATGATGTATTATCAGGGACTGGAAAGTATTATTAAATTTACTCCAAGGCCAATCTCTTTGATTCCTTGAAGTCTTCTCACCAGTCCAAGTGAAGTTCTATAATTCATGTAATTCTTTCTAATTTCTTAATGGAAAGAAAACGGTGTTTAGTGTGTTCTCAGATGAAACACAATAAGTAAATGTAAATATGTGTAATACATAGTGGGACAATACAGATGAAATACACATACACACAAATATATGTATAACTATGCTTCTTCTATTGTTCAGCATTTAACTGCATTCGTTATGCTCCTATTACATGTGTGCCATCATGGAAAGCATAAGAATTTGCAACTGGTGAAGACATGGAAGAATGAAGTTAATAGCAGCATGCTATAAAATAAAAGCCATCAAAAATAATGGAGAATAAAGTATGAAAAAATATGATTTATTTAAAGAGAAAGTGGCAGTATCCTTTCATTTTATGCATTTCGTGAAAAGATAAAACTAATATATGTAGTTCAGGAGGAGAATATTTACTTCTAGCTATTATATAGCAGATCTAAATAGACTAGATACACACATGTGTGTATTAAAAATGGTATTGACACAGACAGGAGACAGGGAAATACTGGGTAGAAGAGGGCTGTCCCTGGCGAGGGCCACACCCTCAAACCTGGACCCGTGACCTAAAGTGAGAACATACGTTCCTGTTTTCCTGCCCAAATGTTGCCTTTCTCAAAACCACCCTGACCTGCCTCACCCCCTATCTGGTACCCCTAAAAAACCCAGGCTCCACTGGAAGAGTGGCAGAGTGGCATAACAGCAGAGAAGGAGAGAAGAACAGCCAGATGTCAAAGAGAATCACCTTGACTGCAGAGGGATGGCTTGATGGCGGGACCTCAGGGAAGAGTTTGGCCCGAGACAGCTTAACTCCAAGGGAAAACCACCTTTCCACTCCATCCCCTTTCCAGCTCCCCGCTCTACTGAGACCCATTTCCATTGCTCAATAAAATCCTCTACATTCACCACCCTTCAACTCATGCACGTAACCTGATTCTTCCTGGACGCCAGACAGGGACCCAGGTGCAGGTGCAAGAAGCTGTCACACTGACCCTTCACAGAGCTGGTTAACACTTAAGCCATCTATGGATGGCAAAGCTAAAAGAACAACACACTGTAACACATGCCTCGTGGGGCTCTGAGGGTCGTGGGCAACCCCTAGATGCTGCCATGGGCCCACACGGAGTTCTGCTTCTGCTGGTTGCCCAGAAGCACTCTTCCCGGCCTCTGCATCCAGTCACCTGAGTGGTCCCCTTCCTACAAGGGGTTGGGAGCTGCGAGCTGAGTAAATGAGTCAACCCCTTCACGAGTCCTACAAAAGGGTCAAGGGAACTATCTCGTTTCAGTATTTTCCTTTTAAAATAAATTCAACTTCTTCTTACATTATTACAGTAACTTCGCACTTATTTGCTAAGCGTATTACAACATTATTGTGTTAAGAATAAAAACTAATTGGCCAGGCACAGTGGTTCACGCCTGTAATCCCAGCACTTTGGGAGGCTGAGGGCAGATCACCTGAGGTCAGGAGTTTGAGACCAGCCTGGCCAACATGGCAAAACCCCTTCTCTACTAAAAATACAAAAATTAGCTGTGCGCAGTGGCAGGCGCCTGTAATCCCAGCTACTTGGGAGGCTAAGGCAGGAGGATCACTTGAACCCAGGAGGTGGAGATTTCAGTAAGCTGAGATCCCGCCATCGCTCTCTAGCCTGGGCAACAGAGCGAGACGAGACTTTGTCTCAAAAAAAAAAAAAAAAAAAAAAAAAAAAGGAAAAGAAAAGAAATGAAAACTAGTTGTGGGTTTTACCCTCTTGAAATGTTCCAAAGCTGGATAGATTATGAACCTATAGGTTTGAACTGCATAGGTTATCTATGCAGCTGATATCTAAAAATCAATCTTGTCCTCTAGTAAAATATTATAACAGACATTTCCTTTTATGGAGGAATTTCTACTGCATTATTTTTAAAATAGTTCAAGTATGACTAATTTATTTTAATTCATAAATATGGAACAATTGCTTAAATAGTCAACAGGGCATTTCTGGTCCTCAGCTTGATTATTTTCACAATTATGTAAACAAAACATTAAGGACAGTGGGAAGCAGGAATAAAGTGGAGATGGTTAATGGGTACAAAAAACAGTTCAAAAGAATTAGATCTAGTATTCTGTAGCACAAACATAATTTATTGTAGATTTCAAAATAACTAAAACAGTGGAGTTGGAATGTTCCTAACACAAGGAAATTATAAATGCTTGAGGTGATGAATGCCCTCAGTTATCCCAATTTGATTGTTACAAAAGGTTCTCTCATTTTCCACCAACTCAAGCTTCCTCGGTGTGCTCCCTCCACTTCTGTAAATCCTTTCCTGTATCCAAATGATTTACACAGACTTTCCCCAATGCTCTCACTGTTTCCTGAAAATAACTTTATTATTAAATAGATCTTACCATTGTCATCTTCTATTTGTGTTCCTCCACACTTCGAGATGACTTATTATCATTACCATATCCTCTGGTGTCCAGCACACTCTGACACACACCTAGTAAGCCACCAATAAATAAATGGTTGCAGCTTTTTACAAATCAGTGAAATACAGACAGAAATACAGCGAGAGCTCCATAGGGGGCAGCCTCCTGACATAACACTGGGTGAGTTTCCTGCAATGAGTGGATGATATTAAGCAGTAGTAAATCAATAACTGCATGACAACAGCTAGCCTTCAATAGGCTCTTCTGTAATAATATTGTCTACCAGCTGTGTACACAGGTTTTGTGACTGATGAAGCTTATATAATGGGGGAGTGGACTCTGCAATCATGCAAAATTATGAATAGGAGAACCCCAAGGCCTTCCCATGAAGGGTTCCTGCAAAGGTCCCTGAAGCTTAAGCTTTGTAACTTCATATAATCTGCTCCAGGTATGGGTCAGATTTCCAAAGAGGGTGGATGTTTAGCTATAGTTGCACTAGAAACAGTTTACTTCCAGTGGAATGTATGATCCTAACCAGAGAGATTTGAAGGCAAATATGAATAAGCAAGACAAACAGAAAGGAAATAATCCCAAGAAAGCTTCAATTCTTAAATATAGTGGTGAATGGAAAGAAAAGGATCTGAAAAGAAGCTTAACGTAGTTTGGAAAAAAATTTCCTGCTCACTATCTGTGTAATCTGAGGCAATTTAATTAACCTCTCTCAGCCTTTATTAACTTAATCACGATGTCAAGTAACACATAACATTTTCTGTGCCAAGTACTATTCTAATCACATTCTAACATAAGGTAATACACGTAACTTTCACAGTATAATTACACTATTTTACCGCCATTTTACAACGGAAGAAACTGAGGCATGTGGACTTAAGTCATTTGCTGAGGTATATGCCCAGTAAGTGGCAGAGTCCAGATTCAAACCCAGGTTTCTGCTCCAGAACCCACTTCCCCCCACACACAATCACCTTCATCCATAAAAGTGGGGGAGAGCTACGATGAGTTATTGTCATGGGCACCGTTTACTTTGTGCATTCTAGTTCCTCCTTCAGGCGCGGGTCCCTAGGAACAGAGTCAGAAACAATGATTCAGGAGTGTGTGTTTTATTGAGTGTACTTTCTTCAGGGAAAATCTGTGAGATGGTGAGGAAGGTCAGCTGGATGAAAAGATAGAGCAAAGGTGTGGGCTCAGGTCCCAGGCAAAGTGTAGCCTGTCCCTGAATCACAGGCCACTCTGGAGCACTGATTATCCTCACAGAATTAACCACCCCTCCCAACCGTCCTCTGCAACTCTGGGCAAGGGAGAAAGGCTTGCTTTCTTGTGTGTGTGTGTGTGTGTGTGTGTGTGTGTGTGTGTGTGTGTGCGTTTTTAACAGCCTTATCAGTACATCATAGGATTAGGCTGGCTACCCGGTCCAGGAGCAATGGAAGAGCAGAGTCTGCAACCTCCCACACAACTCTCTTGAGAGTGTGGGCAGTGAGTTTTTACTACCCAGTGCTCATGGCACCTGGAAGAAGGGGATCTGCCTGGACTCCCATTGTATCTAATGCATGATGGTTACTCAATAAACAGTCATGTGCCACAGAGCAACACCTTGATAAACAGACCTCATGTACGTTGGTGTTTCAAAAGACTATAAAGAAGCTGCCCTATACAGGTCTACTACTTTTATCTTTTATATGGTACCTTTACTGTAACTTGTCTATATCTAGATATTGCAATACTTACCATCTTGTTCAAATTGTCTGCAGTATTCAGCTCAGTTACATGCTATAAAGGATTGTAGCCTAGTAGAAACAGGCTACACCATGTAGTCCAGGTGTGTGGCAGGCTGTACTGTCTAGGTGTGTCTAAGTACACACTATGAAGTTCCCACAACAAAATTGCCAAATGACGCATTTCTCATAACTCATCCCCATTGTTAAGTGACATATGACTGTATTTGGTATCATTTATTGGTCATATTTGTTAAAGAGTAAAAGGAGAAGCAAAATCCTATGCTTTCAATGTTGGCTGAATGTGTTACAATGTCGAATAAACACAGAGATTAATCAAATTAAGGATTTTAGCAGATATTGAGTGGAGAGTGCTACGCATGATGTGTTCCCAAAGATAGTAAGATGTACAAATTACAGTGGGTATTCTGGCTGCCTAAACATAGGATGTACACTAATGATCTTAATGCATAGATTTTGGAGTTTGTGTAGTTTATCTTCTACCAGTTCACTGCATTTAAATAAGGTGATAAAAGCACTATTGCTTTCATATAAAACATCCTAGATATGCTTTAGTTACAACACAAAATAAAGCAGTAGGTGATTTCGGTTCATAAACTAGGAAAGAAGGAAGAGATAATAGTTTACCAAATATCTGTTCACCAATCAGTCAAAAAAGTAAATTGGACAGAGCTTTGAGTCTCCTAAAGAACAGATTGCCTTAGGCATTTTTTTTTTTAGAGTGACATAAATACTTCTGACTAAAGAGTGAGACTCCCCCAAGCTCTGTTGAGGCTGATACATTCTCTAGTGTATCCAAGAGATGTAGCTATTATACATAAAAGAGTGGGTACAGGGTAAGACGTATTCTTATGTCTCTACCTAGGACAAAGAGTCAAGGGAAATCAAACTGATGAGTAGTTAGTGGACATAGAAAAGACTCAAAGGCAATGCTTAGATGTGGTAACTCCATCTAACAGAGCGCTGGCATTTGCAGCTTGCCATTTGAGGAACCTGTGGGTGGCCCTGGACAGCAGTTGATAGGAAAGGTAGGGAGAATATTACCCACTGCTCTCATGATAACAGCCCAGGTTTTCTGATGCACAAGACGATAATCCAATAACTACAGTACTTGAAACCACAGGAAAATTGCAAACTATCAGCTCTAATGACCAAATGAGTATAAGAACAAATTAATCAGATCTTTCTAGTTGAAATTCAGGTCAGGGGTAAACTTGTTTTTTAAGTGTTGAATTCATAAACTATCCATTTTTATGTTATTTCACTTCTTAAAAGCATACTAATTGATAACTCACTGATTGCAATTTTTATAACTTAAACACCTCATGCATTCAGAATGGGCACAGACTCAGTGGAATTACTCACTCCCACTCAATAAAATATTCTGTCAAAGTTTCAGAATATTTTACAACAGAATTAAAACAAAAACCCAGCATACGACTCACCCTTCACATTTTAGAGTTAACCTAATTAGTACCAGGGGGAGCACCTTACTTTTTTGACTGATTGGCAAACAGATATTTGGTGAACTATTATGTCTTCCTTCCTAGGACCAGGGGGAACACCCTAAAAGCCAGACCACTTTCAATGTTTCGTTTTTAGAAATTGATTTATGTCTGTATGAAACCAGAATATTAGTTAATGGAAAAAGTATAACCGAATTACATTTAATAGGGAATCTTCCTTTTTAATATTTTTTTTAACCTACTGGAATAAAGACTATGTCCAGACATTTTCAGGACATCCCACAAAAAATTCAAAATATTGGGTTATTTACATATCACCAAATCCATCTTCCTGTTGAATATTACCAATAATTAAAGATTCAATTGAATTCTGAGAAGTTAAAAAATAACGAATGCCAACCTATACGTAATAGTTAATCTCGGGTGAATGCGTTTGTTAAGAGGAAAACCTTGGACAAATTAAATTGAACAGTTTAATTGAGCAAAGAACGATTTGCTAATCAGGCAGCCCCTGAACCAGAATAGGGTCAGAGGCTCTAGTGCTACCACATGGTAGAAGAAAATTTAGGACAGAAAAAGGGAAGTGACATCCAGAAAACAGAAGTGAGGTTCAGAAAGAACCAGACTGACTACAGCCTGGCATTTGCCTTCTTTAAAGATGATTTTAACATTTGGCCACCTTTGGCTAAAACTCGGTGATTGGCACAAGGTTATGTACAGCCTGTTTACACATCCAGTTAGGTTAGAGTTCACTACATACAAAGAAACCTTTAAAATATGCAAAGAGACCAGACTTAATGTAACACATCTGAATAAATATATATGGTTTGGTAAACCACTAGAACTCTCGTTTTATGTCCTTGCAACTCAAGAGGCCATGTAGCTTTCAAATGTTAATATTCCTCAGTGTTGACTAAGGGAATCTTAATTCTGTGCATTCAGAAGCTATAATACGCTGAGCATTTGCTATGTGTTTCGCCTTCTGGTAGGCATGGGATATTTAAAAAAAAAAAAAAAAATCCAGGCACTTGAAATAAGTAATCTATAAATTTATTGGAGAGAAAAACACATGGTGTGAACAAAAGACCATGTGATCTGCAGGAGAAAAAGGGAGAGCTTTCTTTTAATTCCTTTTTTTTTTTTTTTTTTTTTTTGTCTTTTTTTTTGAGACAGTCTCACTTTGTCGCCAGGCTAGAGTGTAGTGGTGTAATCTCCATTCACTGCAACTTCTGCCTCCCTGGTTCAAGCTTTTCTCCTGCCTCAGTCTCCCGAGTAGCTGGGATTACAGGCACGCGCCACCACGCCCAGCTAATTTTTGTATTTTTAGTAGAGATGGGGTTTCAACATGTTGGCCAGGATAGTCTCCATCTCCTGACCTCGTGATCTGCCCGCCTCAGCCTCCCAAAGTGCTGGGATTACAGGCGTGAGCATGAGCCACCACGCCCTGTCAGAGAGCTTTATTTTCTATAAGCAATCTTCAGACTGGGGAGACAAAGCCTTCTGCACAAACCAAAACTGTGCTCCAAGGAGGGGTCAGGCAGAGTTAGGGATTAGAAAGGCAAAAACTTTAGGGCAGGGCGGGGAATCAGAAGACAGAGGAAGAGAGATTTTTGTGGGTTTTCTTGTTGTTGTTGTTGTTTGTTTGTTTTTGAGGCAGGGTCTCGCTCTGTCACACAGACTGGAGTGCAGTGGCACAATCACAGCTCACTGCAGCCTCGACCTCTTTGGACTCGAGCGATCCTCCCTTTCCTTTTTTTTTTTTTTTTTTTTTTTTTTTTTGTAGAGATGAGATTTCACTATGTTGCCTGGGCCGGTCTCCATCCCCTGTGCTCAAGCAATTATCCCACCTTGGACTCCCAAAGGGCTTCATTATAAGCATGAGCCACTGTGCCTCTGGTCCACATTCTTGATTAGATTATTTTTAAGCCCCCAAATCGCCTGTCTCTTTTAATTGGCTGGTTTCAGGTAGTTGGTGGTTTGACACAAGGCTGCCCATTGGTGGTCAGTAGGGGCATTTCCAGCTGCAGTCTGTTTCAGCACTGACAACAGGAACTGGTTTGGCTTGATTGTAGAAAGGGAGGTGCTGTGACACTTTTAGAACATCTTTTCGAGAACGTAGAGTACGTGACTGCTCCCTCATCCAGTCATGGCCGCCTGGTCCAGTTTAACCTCGAGAACCTCAGCTAGCCATGGGGAGTTCATTTTTTCTGTTGGCTAGGGTCATACTTTTAACAATGAAATTACTCAGCAGCTTGAAACAAATAATAAAGTGTGTCACAAAGAGAAAAACTCTGTAAATTAAGAAGATGTGGGGAAAAATGAAGGAATGGTCAAGATGATTTATTGAAATAAGTAAGATTTAAGGTACGACTGAAGGATTAATTCTTAGTAAGAGTAACTGGTGACTGTTGATGTAATCATTTAAGGGAGGTGGTACCAACAAGGTCAAAATTCCCACGGATTAATTTCAGTACAAAATGAGTGCCAGTAACAAATATTTCAAAAGCAAGATTAAAAAAAAAAACCAGCTAAAAGAGCAATTATATTTGTAATCAAGTAGTTTTCAATACAAATTGAGAATTTATAAAAACTTGGATTAATATTTCTTAAAACAAAACCCTATGTATTGACAAATAATGTTAAGTAATTTCCTTTTTAAGAAATACTTTTTATGATATTACGCATTATATGTATCAGAGATCATGCCTCACTCTACTACAATTAAATTCATGAGTCCTAGGATTTCTCTACATTCCACACTATGTGGCAGATGGTTATTTCTTGACATATATCTGTTAAGTAGATAACTTAATGAACAATACAGTACAATTTTGGTTTGCAGACAAGTCTTTTTTTATAAGACTATCCATCAAGTAAATCCTCCATTGATTTTCTGTCCTTGAATTGTATGGTAATTATATAAGAAATGTACTAACATATTCTTTTTGCCTAATTTGAAAAATAAATGATTTTTCAAAAGTGCATAAATATCGATGCAATACATTTGTGTGCAAATGCATATATACACATATATGTATACATAAAACTATCATGTCTCCATGATCACTGCACTAAAATCAAGTTCTTCAGAGAAGCAGAACCAACAGGATACCTGCCAAAACACACACACACTATATATAATATAGTATATAATATATATTATATAATATATGCAATATATTAATATATTATGTTAATATATTATATATTATATTAATGTAATATATATTTATATAAAAATATATAAAATATATAAAAATATAATAAAATATATAAATATATAAAAAATATTAAAAATTATAAAAAATATTTTAAAATTTAAAATTTAAAAATATATTTTAAAAATATATAAAAATATATAAAATATAAATAAAATAAATAAATAAAAATAAATAAAATAAATAAAATAATTTAAAAATATTAAAAAATATTTAAAAATATAAAAAATATATTAAAAAATATAAAAATATATATAAAAGTATATAAAATATATATAATAATAAAATATAAATATGATTATATTATATTATATATATATATATAATATATATATATATATAATATATATAATATATATATATATATATATATATATATAATATATTTACATTTATATAATATATAATATAATATATATTATATAATATACGTAATATATGTAATTATATAATTATACATACTGAGGGATTGGCTCATGTGATAAGGGAGGCTGAGAAATATCATGGTCTATGATATGCTGCCTGCAAGCTGAAGACCCAGGAAACCCAGTGCTGTGTTCCAGCTCACATCAGAAGGCCTGAGGACCAGGGGACCAATAGTTGCAAATCCCAATTCAAGGAAAGAGAAGACCAATTTTCTAGTTTAAGCAAGAGTCAGGAAGAAAATGTCATGAACTCATCCTTTTTCTGTCTTTGCTTCTATCCAGGCCCTCAGTGAATTGGATGAAGCCATCCGCAATGAGGACCACGATGTGCTTTCCTGAGTCCACCAACTGAAATGCTAGTCTCATCCAGAAACACCCTCAGACATGGGTAGAAATAATGTTTTATGTGGGCATCCTCTAGCACAGTGAAATTGACAAACTGAAATGACACAAATTCAGCCCTTGTCAACTTGGCAACCATAAATATCTCCTTAAATTATACTTAATCTTCACATGAAGAAAACAAAAAGGTCAAAATTTCTCCTAATGTTTTGTTCCATGTACAACAGAAAATGCGTTGTCTTCCCCAGAAGGTGTTATGAAGTACTTGAGTGATGTTTACTGCTCTTCTTGATATTCTGTACTTAATTTCTATGATGTAAAATTAACAGTATTTGAATACTGATGTAAAGTCAATATACCTAATACTGGGTGATAACATAAGTAAAGGAATAAGAGAGAAAACACACATGCGCGCACACACACACACACACACACAAAATTTCCAGAAAAATAAGGAAGTACTCATGACAGTTACAGATAATTCACCCCAGCCATCACAGTAACTCCCTTGTTTGATGCAGAGGTTGCAGAGAGCCAAAATCGTGCCTCGGCACTCCAGCCTGCACGACAGAGTGAGACTCCATCTCATAAACAAAAACAAAACAAAAAAAACAATACCTCCCTTGTTTGCCTGTTGATTCAGAGGCATAAGGAGCCCAAAGGGTTGGGAGATAGTCTTAACTTCTAGTTTAATAGAATCACTGCTCTGTCTCTTTATGGAAATATTTCATTCTCTAGAAACAAGACCTCTAGGCCAGCAGACCATAAGAGCATGGGAACAGGAAGCAAAAATTTTGTTCGTGGGTACTGGAGATAATTCTGGGTAGAGCGACTCCCATTTTCACTTCCTGATTTCTGGACAAATGAATCTTGGCTGTGGGAGGAACAGTAACATATGTTGGATACTAATTCAGAGCATATAAAGCCTCTCGAGAACTTCCCCCAGCTCGGCAAAGTATTGTCACCTAGCTGGCACTGTAACTGAATCTTCAAAAGGCCACTGTACTGTTCTATTAGGTTGGTCAAGAATATGGTAAGGCCAGCGAACTCTGTGAGCACAGCTTCATTGATACACTCTTTTGCTGTGGTGTGAGTTCTCTGGCAGAAGCAATATTGTGTGGAGTAACCTGATCTTGCATGAGGCATTCTGTAAGTCCACAGATGGTTGTTTTAACAGAAGCAATGCATTCAGAGAAGGTAAATCTGCATCCAGAGTAAGTGTTTATGCCAGTATAAGGACAAAGCATTGCACATTCCATGATGGAAGATGCTCATGGTATCCAACCTGCCTCCGGAGAGCTGGCTGATTGCCCCGGGAATAGTATCTTTTCAAGGGCTCAGTGTTTCTCTCTGCTGCTGGAAGACTGGACACTCAGCAGTGGCTTTAGCCAGGTCAGCTTTGGCCAGTGGAAGTCCATGTGGCTAAGCCCATGTAAAAAGCTTCATCCCTGCCACAGTGGCCACACTGTTCATCAGCCCACCGTGCAATGCCTGGGTGGCTATGCAAGGAGGCTGGCTGGTATCCCCAGAACTGGGCATCCTAGTCACTTTATGGTAAAAATCCACCTCTGCTAAGGTCACTCCATGGGACACACATATCTATGTGTTTTCTGTCTAGTCAGTTTTTTGGTCCATCCACATGTCTCTCCCCCAAATTTCCTTGTCAACAATTTTCTGATCATGTTCCTTCCAAGTCTCTGACTATCCAGCTAAATGATTGGCCTCAGGCCACCGACTGGTAATTATCCACATTTGGCCATTTCTCCTTTCAAGCAAAGTGAACACTCAGCTGCGCTTCTTGTATTTTTGCATCCAGGGAGTATTTCTCTTTATCCATGTTCTTTAGGGATGTCCCAGCAAGGGGCTGTGGTGTTGCAGCTGTCCACTTTCGGCTGGGGAAGCGCATCTAATGCAGTGCCATCTGGAAGCCAGTCCCAAGTCTTTCCTTTCCCTGTAAACTGATCATAGGAAGATCCCAGGAGGCTGTGGGTGCAGGCTGGGAGAGATAAGACAGTGCAGCAGGGGAAAAGGAGCTCTGGGCATTTGGGCCACTTCTTCTTTATGTAATTTCTTTGAGCTTCTAGGGCCTGCTTGGACCCAATCACATCCATACCACTTCCATTTAATAGCGGAGTGCCGCTGTGCATACCCAACTCTATGGCTCAATGTGTCAGATAATATCCAGTTGATAATGGATAATTTAGTGTCCCATGGTTAAGTACCAGTCTCCACTGAGGCTCAGAAGCAGGTCAAGAGACCCTTCTCAATAGGGGAGTAGTTATTGTCGTGGCTTTACTAAAAAATCCTAATCCTAAAATCTGTTTTGTGGTATGATGACAGCTCACTGCAACCTCGAAACTTCTGGGCTTTAGTGATCCTCTCACCTCAGCCTCCCAAGTAGCAAAGGCTACAGGTGCAAACCACCATGCCCAGCTAATTTTGTAAATCTTTTCAAGATACGGGATCTTCCTTTTTTCTCAGGCTAGTCTCACACTCCTGGCTTCAAGTTATCTTCCACTCCTGGCCTCCCAAGTCTCTGGGAGTAGCAGTATGAACACCACACCCAGCCTCTGTGACAGCACTCTTTCTGACTCTGCAATCTGTAACATTAAATGCAGAATCTCTACCTAGTGTGCCTCCTTTCAATAAATCAACCTGATTCAACTCTGTGCTCCTTCCACCATGATCCTACACCCTTCATGTTAGTTCCCAAACATGTTTCCTGGATTTCTGTCTGTATAAACTAGAAAACTCAAGCAATTCTTTTGTAGTGTAACACACCTCTTTACGTGTCACACATTGTATCTCATCTTAAGAAGCCTGATGAGACTTGAGTCTAGTTATAGATCGAGAAGCAAAAAGGAGTGGTTGGGGTGGGACCTAAAGAGAATCAGCATTGTCTTGCATGGCAACTTCCTCAGGCAATGCGGGGTTAATCCCTCAGATGGAAACAGAATGTCTGATACCACTCTGGATGTAAAAGCTGATATCACCGGAGGTAGGGAGACCTGGCAAAGAAGACTCATTCGAATTTAAGCATTCAACAGTTCCCAACTTCATCAGGGTCTTCCCAAATTTCCTTAGTCCAATTGTCAAGATCTTGTGCATGTGTGTGTGTGTTTTCCTAATCAATACACTCACTTTAACAGTAGGCACCCTCCAAAGCTAGAAGTTCAACTTGCATTTTAATTCAGCCAATCACAGATGAAATTTGGTGTTTAATTTTCTGCAATTTGAGTATTGTGCTACAGGAAATAAAAGTCTCTTTCAGGACACACATAGAAGAGCTTAGGTTATTTATATGGTGGGAAATCACATGGGTTATTTAAGCTGGGAAATCAAATCCCTGAGTTGATCCTTTTCTTGCACCATTCAGTCCAGGGACATTAACAGCAACAAACCCATGTCATTACATTCATTAATTTTCCAAGAATGTTAAAGATGTCATATATGGAGGCAACCAACTCCTTATTCCATGTAAGGATTTGAATAGGAGTAACAAATATAGATCTTTTGTGTGTCTCTATTGCCAGATCATGCCATGGACTATTAGTTAGTATCTTGAAATCTAATCAGACTGAAGACCCAATTTCAGAAACCCAGGAACAAATTCAGAAAACTTGTCTTTGAACTTCTATTGTTCTAAAACTACTCTCAGTGCCAAAATCTGTATTAGTCAGTATTCTCCAAAAAAACAGAGTCAATAGGATATCTATAAATCCATGTATCCAGACATATTTTTATATGTGTAATATTTACACACAGAGAGAGAGAGAGAGAGCAAGATTGAGAGAGATGCTGAGAAACTGGCCCACATGGTTATGGAGTCTGAGACATCCTACCATCTTCTGTCTTCAAAGTAGAGAATCAGGAAAGCCAACGGTGTAATTCCAGTCTGAGTTTGAGCACCTGAAAACCAGAGGAGAGGACAGTGTAAATCCCAGTTCAGGGGAAAGGCTATCATTTCAGCTTAAGCAGGAAGGCAGAAGAAAAAGGGACAAGTTTGCCCTTCCTGTGTCTTTTGATCTATTCAGGCTTTCAACATACTGGTTGACACCCACCTGTATTGAGGAGGGCTATCTGCTTTAGTGCGCTCACCAATTCAAATGATGAATTCATTTGAAAACACTCTCACAGACACAGGAAAAACAATGCTTAATCTGGGCACCCTGTGGTGCAGTCAAGTTGACACATAAAATCAGCTATCACTTATGCCTGTGATCCCAGCCCTTTGGGAGGCTGAGGTGGGCAGATCACAAGGTCAGGAGATCGAGATCATCCTGGCTAACATGGTGAAACCCTGACTCTGCTAAAAAAAAAAAAAAATACAAAAAAAGTAGCCAGGCATGGTGGCAGGGGCTTCTCAGGAGTCTGCGGTTCTCAGCTTCTCAGGAGGCTGAGGCAGGAGAATGGCGTGAACCCGGGAGGCAGAGATTGCAGTGAGCCGAGATCATGCTACTGCACTCCAGCCTGGGTGACAGAGCAAGATTCCGTCTCAAAAAAACCCCCAACCAATCAAACAAAAAATCAGCTCTCATTCACCTGTGTAGGTCAAATAAGAATATGGACCCAAATCAGTCTAATGAGCCCACACAGACGGGAGATCAACAACCTTGGGAGTTCAGCAACCTCTTCTGGCAGACAAGGTGGCACAGGCTTCCCATTTTCCCAGATCCTCACTCGAAGATTACATGATTCAGATGACAAAGTCTGAATGAGTGAGACTCGCATCAGACCCAAGAATCTGAGTGTGGGTTCCTCATCCTCATCTGAACCAGGAAGTACTTTATAAATTCAGCCTTACAAACATAGTATATGACTATGGAAGGGCAAACAATACAGAACATGCAGACACAAATAGGGCCCTCCCTTATCACTCTCCATCTCTCCAGATTAACACAGTCTGGTTCGAGTGCTTTCCTGAACCCAGAGCTGCTGAACAGAACAAAGGCCAGTTACCCAGAGGTCTCGGAGCATCATGCTAACCAGCCTTAGCACAGCTGTAAGATTTAACCTGCACTATTGAAACAAATTAAATAGCACAAGGGACAATTTCAGGGCATTGTTGGAGCAACAATGATGGCATAAACATTCTTAAACTCGCTTCTTTGGAGACAAACTGTAAATTAGAGCTAATTCCAAGAACTGTGACATAATTCCACATTGGGAATTAGAGCAAATGATATATAGCTCCCTCCTAATAAACTATTTCTGAAAAATAAATAACAAAGTCAGCAGGCATTCTAAGTGTATATAGGAACCACAAAATACAGTACTTGCTTATATCAACATCAGCTATTAAGGAGATTAAAAAATACAAATCCTTGAACCCATGTATATTTGTTCATATTAAAATTTGCATTTCTAAAGAAAAATATAAATTTAATGGGCAAAACAAAAACAAAACAAAATTTGAAAACAACAAAATTTCAAAACTATGGAAGAAATTTAAAAAGAGTTTAATTCCCAATCATACAGTTATCGTTGTGAACATGAGACTGAGACTATGTCAGTGCCTCTGAAAATGTAGTCAGCAGCCTGTTGCTGTTGTGCTCCAACATATGGACAGAAATTGAGAATGATCATGGGAAACTTTCAATGCAATTTGACCTTTTGGTGACCTCTGAGCATGTGATTTCATACATTACCAAAATATTAGGCTGCGAAGAATTGGAAAAAAAAATGCCTTATCACAGATATGTTGAGAAACACTGCTCAAGATTACTTCTTAGAAAGAAATTTGTTCTCATGTACTTAGAAAAATCTTTCTTTTGTTGGAAACACACATAATGATCATGTGTATCTACACATTACCTCTCTGAAGATTTTATACATCTGAAGATATTGATATGGGAATCATCAAGAGGATGATCTTTGTCAGCTTATCATCCTTCTAGGCATAAACAATAAAATTTAAGCAGGAAATAAAATTGTCTCCCATAACAAGACTTTCAAAAGCGAGGTAGTATGAGCAGTTAAATCAGGGGCACCATCGAGGTTCTTTTTTCCATTCACTATGATATCCACAAGAATCCAGTTCTTGAGATGGTTGCAGCTCTCGTCATGACTTGCTGACACAAAAGTAGGGAAGTCTCCTTCCATATGACCTTTTTAAAGAAAAGAAAAAACCTAATCAGGAAATTTTTAAGCAAACTTCCCTCATTTTGCATTACCGGAATTGGGTTATGTGTCCATAACCAAGGCAATTGGTGGCAAGAAGACTGGAATTATCGTGCTTGTTTTATGCTAATAAAAATTCACCCACCTTTTGGTTTGGAAAAAGGCCATCCATTCATGAATGATGCTAACATCTAATTTATTTTAAAGTAAAATGAGGAATGGTAGTGAAACAGACAACCCATATATCTCCAGGAAAGCAATTTAAATATTGACCATAGACAATATTTCTTCAGGGAGTATGTGATAACAACTGAAAAGGGCCCAAGAACAGTCCTGAGAATATTGAATATGTTGATATTGGGAGAAGAGAAAGATCCAGCAATAGAATATGAAAAGCCACCTCCCCAGGGGCACTAGTGTTACAGAAATAGCGGAAGAATTTGTTTAAAGGTATGAGTAGTTCAATGTGACAAAAGATAATATGAAATCCAATAGAATGATCATAGACGTTCTACAAATTACATTTAGTGAGAGAAAGTCCCTAGGGATTTTAGAATAACAAGTCAGGGGAATGGTGGGCACAAACCCAAAATGGAATGATCAGATTTGTGAATACAAAGGGGAAAAAGAGAAACCAAAAGGTGCTCAATACACAGAGAAAACCTGCTGGGAATTTGTGGTGGTCAGAATATGGGCCCCTCAAAGATGACCATGTATCAATTGTTAAAACCTGTAAATATGTTACCTTACATGGTAAAAGGGTGTTTGCAGTTAATAATTTAGTATCTTGAGATACAAATATAATTCTAGATGATTTCAGTGGACTCAATACAATTGTAAGAGTTCTTTAAAAAAAATTTTTTTTTGATGAGTTTGGGTATATATATACACCCAGGAAACCATCATCACAATCAAGGTAATAAAATATGCATCACCTCCAAAAGTTTTATTCCTTTTTCCTTCTTTCCTTTCCCCTTCCCTCCTTCCCTTTCCCTTCCTTTCCCTTTCCCATTTCCTTCCCTTACCCTTCCCTTCCCTTCCTTCCCCTTCCCTTCCCTTCCCCTTCCCTTCCATTCCCTTCCTTCCCCTTCTCTTCCCTTCCCCTTCCTTTCCCTCCCCTCCCCTCCCATTCCCCTTCCCTTCCTTCCCCTTCCCTTCCGTTCGCTTCCTTCCCCTGCTTCCCTTCCTTCCCCTTCCCTTCCTTCCCCTTCCCTTCCTTCCCCTTCCCTTCCTTCCCCTTCCCTTCCCTTCCTTCCCCTTCCCTTCCCTTCCCTTCCTTCCCCTTCCCTTCCTTCCCCTTTCCTTCCCTTCCTTCACTTTCCCTTCCTTCCCCTTCCTTTCCCTTCCCTTCCCTTCCTTCCCCTTCCCTTCCTTCCCCTTTCCTTCCCTTCCTTCACTTTCCCTTCCTTCCCCTTCCTTTCCCTTCCCTTCCCTTCCCTTCCCTTCCCTCCCTTCCCTTCCTTCCCCTTCCCCTTCCCTTCCCTTCCTTCCTCTTCCCTTCCTTTCCCTTCCCTTTCCTTTCCCTTTCCCTTTGACTTTCTTTTCCCTTCCTTTCCCTTCTTCTTTCCTTTCCCTTCCTTTCCCTTCTCTTTCTCTCTCTACCTCCTTTCCATCCTTCCTTTCTTGTAGTAGGAACAACATAAGAAAAATCACGAGGGTTCTCAAGAGTGAGGCAGGAGTGAAAGTCAGAGAGCTTTGCCAATGGCAAACTGCTGACTTGAAGATGAAGGGATGGGCACCTAGCCCAGCAATGCTTGGCAGCTTCTAGAAGCTGAAAAGGCAAGGAAACAGATTCTCCCCTAAAGCTTCTAGAAGGAATCAGCCCTGTAGAAACTTAATTTCAGCTCAGTGAAGCTTATTTCAGACTCCTGACTTCAGAGGTGTAGCAAAACAAATCTGTTTTTGTAAACCATTAAGTGTGTCATAAGTTGTTACAGTAGCAATAGGAGACTAATTCAAAATGCTTTCATTGTAAGGAGATATTTTCTGATGAAGATTTGATTTAAAACAATATGTTCTATTTCTCCAAAGGCACTTGCCAAAACTCTTCAAGCAGCAACAACAACAGAGTAGACCATTATGCCAATATGGAATAACGTCTGATATATTTGTATGGATCATTTAAATATTTATAAAATAAAGTATGTATGTTATGAATTTAAATAGATGCATACTTATGACAGAGAATATATTTATAAACATGTATTTTACTTTTATAAATATAACCTGACATGAAAATGAGTCAAGTACAAAATTCATATATATATAAAAGACTCCTAGACATACCCACTTTGAATGTTTAATTGTGTCTCAAAATCAGTATGTTAAATTGAAATTGCAATCCTTCCCCTTACGTAGTCCGACCTATTTTCTCTATCTTAAATATCACTGGTATTGTCCCCCAGTAAGCTTGCCCAAAACCCGAGAAAATTATCTTTGATTTCCTCTTATTCTTTCCCACTTCACAGTCAAATGTCACCAAATCCTAACAGATAGGTTTCCAAATATATGCCAAATATAACTGCTCCTTCTACCTCCAAACTACCACCATAGTATAAGTTAAGATAATTTACTACCTGCGCTACTATTATTCTCTCACCATTATTGTTTCTCTCCTTGGCCTCTACATTTTAGTTTTACAGTAGTTGGAATATAGACTGACTGCTGTTTTTAAATTTATATATTACTATTCTGGTTAAAATCCTCTGATGCCTTATGTTAGAATAAAAGATAGTTTACCACTGTGGCTTTCATTCAAAATTGTAATGTTTGAATAATGAATTTTTTTATCTCTCCCACTAGGATTGAGCTCTCTGAGGGAAGAAATACTATATCTTTATTTTTTTTCATTATTTTATCAATAACAGTATAAGACAAGGACATAGAGATTTCAATAAATAATAGTAATTAATAAATATTTGTTGAATATTGAATACATTGTTAAGAGGAAAATGAAAGTGTAGAAAATGTGTATAACTTGGGTTCAATAAACTGTTTATCTGTACATGCACACACACATAGAGATTTTGAGTGATTAAAATAAATACATGCTTAAAATTTATTTACTTATATCTTTGCTAAAATTTTAATCCTATGAAAGTAGGGATATATTTCTGTTTTGCCTGATGTATCTCAAATTCTAAAAATAAATCTAGAACCTAGTGGATGCTCAATAATAATTTTGCCAAATGAATAAACGAATGAATGAATGTATGTATACACATCCACATTTTTTGTACATAGACATTGTATGAGTTACATCTAGCTGCTGTAACTAATTACGAAAACCTTAGTGACTTAAAACAACACAAATATATGTTGTTACCATTGAGGAGATCAAAAGTCAATAATTGGTTCCATTGGGCTAAAATCAAGGAGTTGGCCAGGCTCCATCTTTTCTGGAAGCTCCAGGGAAGAATAATTGCCTTTTCCAACTTCTAGATGCCACCTATATTCCTTGGCTGGTGACCATTGCCTTTGCCATCAAAGCAGCATCATAACATCTTACAGTTCTCTCTCTCTTTTTTTTTTTTTTTTCTTTCTTTTTTTTTGAGATGGAGTCTCGCTCTGTCACCAGGCTGGAGTGCAGTGGCGCGATCTCGGCTCACTGCAACGTTTCTCTCCCGGTTCAAGCGATTCTCCTGCTTCAGCCTCCCGAGTAGCTGGGACTACAGGCGCAGGCCACCATGCCCAGCTAATTTTTGTATTTTTAGTAGAGATGGGGGTTCACCATATTGGTCGGGATGGTGTCCATCTCTTGACCTCACAAAACGCCCACTTGGGCCTCCCAAAGTGCTGGGATTACAGGCATGAGGCACCGCACCCAGCCCTTAATAGTTCTCTTCACTTTGACCACAATGCCTCCCTTTTCTCCATGTAATGTAGTTGTCCCTTCAAATAAAATACACCCACGTGGAAAGTCCAGGATAATCTCTTTATTTTAAGATCAACTGATTAGTAATCTGAATTTCATCTCTAATTTTTTTTTTTTTTTTTTTTTTTTTTTTGAGACGGAGTCTTGCTCTGTCGCCCAGGCTGGAGTGTAGTGACGCGATCTCGGCTCACTGCAAGCTCCGCCCCCCGGGTTCACGCCATTCTCCTGCCTCAGCCTCCCAAGTAGCTGGGACTACAGGCACCGCCACCTCGCCAGGCTAATTTTTTTGTATTTTTAGCAGAGACGGGGTTTCACCACGTTAGGCAGGATGGTCTCAATCTCCTGACCTCGTGATCCACCCGCCTCGGCCTCCCAAAGTGCTGGGATTACAGGCGTGAGCCACCGCACCTGGCCTTCATCTCTAATCTTAATTGCCCCTTTCCAGGTAACATAATGTATTCATAGGTTCTGGACACTAGCACACCGACATTTTGGAAAGAATGTTAATCTGTGCGCTGCAGACATTTTCTGAAAATATAAACTGAAAGTTACCTACAGAGTTTGACTATGGGAAAAGTGATGAATATCCATGCTGGAAGGTAATTTAGTTAATGGTACAGACTTCAAAACATGGTGCCTAGAGCAGCAGTCGCATTGTCAGCAGAGAACTTAGGAAAAGTGCAGATTCTTAGACCCCACCCATACCTACTGAATTAAAAATTGTGTTTGGGCTCAGCAATCTGTTTTTTAAAAGCTCTCCAAATGATATGGATTCTTGCTAAAGTTTAAGAATCATTGGATCATACCACTCCATACCTGTTTTTTATACTAATGACGTATCTTTATTTACATTTAAAGTGTTTTAGTAAGATGGCATTCATTCAATTTACACAGCATATGCTTTTTAAAGAAGTATTACACTTTTGTAGGTCCAAGTAACATTAATAGTATAAACAGGTATAAAAGAATATGCTTGCCCAATATTAGTAATTACAAAAGTTATTTCAAATAGATATAAACTGAGGTAATTTAAAATCACTGATCTTTAGCCTTAGTAAAACTTGATTATTTATAGTTGCAATTTAAAATATATTAAAGTTCATTTCATAAGGCCTAAATTAATTACCCAATCTTAATTTCTGTATTTGAAGATCTATGAAAAATTTTTAAGCATATTTTAAAAAATAATATAAGCAACATTGAAATTTTAATTATTCTTAGCAAATGTGGCCATCTCATTTTATATACTTATTTTAATTGCCATAAATTTACTGGGGAACATAACTATAAGGCTTTAATGCCTTAAATGCCTTAAAACTGAACATAAAATCCATAAATCCATTACCTCTTTAGATATGACTCTGGATCATGGCCACATTAACCATGGTAAGGCAGAAAGAAATGCTGTGGGTTCAGGAAAAAGAGGAAATAGTTCAATGATTAGCTGTCGTCTCTTCCACCATCTACCAAATATCTGCTTCGGCAATCTTTTCACCTATTCAAGTCAGTGACTTATCCCAAGAGGACATAACCTTAGGTCCAATACAAAAATGTCATCCAATCCTAAATTGAAAATCGGTCACCAATGACCACTTCTCTCCACTATGCCTTTTTATGCCTCTGTAGCATCTGAAGACCTAAGGAGAAAAATATATCTACCCCACTGTCTGTTCTCACACTGCTATGAAGAAATACCCAAGACTGGGTAATTCATAAAGAAAAGAGGTTTGATTGACTCATGGTTCTGCTTGGCTGGGAAGGCCTCAAGAAACTTCCAATCACGGCAGAAGGTGAAGGGGAAGAAAGACACTTTCTTCACAGGGTGGCAGGAAGAAGTGCTGAGCAAAGGGGGAAAAGCCCCTTATAAAGCTGTCATATCTCATGAGAACTCATTCACTATCATGAGAAGAGCATGGGGATAACTGTCCCATGATTCAGTTACCTCCCACCGGGTCCCTCCCATGACACATGAGGATTATGGGAACTACAGTTCAAGATGAGATTTGGGTGGGGACACAGCCAAACCATATCACCCACCTCCATACCTGAACACTCTCTCTCTCTCTTTCTCACTTTTCAATGATGGACAGAAACCAAATAGAAGAAGAAGAGGAAGGCAAAGGAAGAGGAGAAGGAAGAGAAAAGGAGGAAAAGGGAAAGGAGAAAGAGGAGGAGGTGGGGAGCAGGAGAATTGGAATCACACAGTACTCATGATGAATAACAATGATGAAATCCTGCTGAGTGAGGATTGAGAGATCCTTCTACCAAGCAGGCAAGGAGAGGTGTAGGGAGGGGATTGAGGGGGTATGCTTCATGATTAGACCCTAATGCTGATTTCTGGGAAGAAAACTCTTGTTCATTGATTTCCAGGAATCCTGATTCAGCAACCTATAGGATATTCTTATCTGATATTCCTCATGACTCTGCTTGAAGTAAGCTGCACAGTTTACACTCTTCCTCCTTCTGCAAAAGGGAGGACACAAAAAATCTCTTGAACAGCAAAAGTCTTTTGGAAGTGATGTTTTCTAGACAATAGAATTGCCTCAACTAAACAGCACTCATTTCTTACTTACAAAATTCTTTCTTGCGATAATCATACCCAAAGTCTCTCCCCTGACCCTGACATATATATAATGCCTCAGTCTGCTTTATTTTATTCTTCCATGACCTAGGCTTATCTTTCAACTTAATGCTTTAAAACTTAGGGTCATTTGAAAAATAAGCTTATGTGTAATCCTATCTTTGTTGCAGGGCTGAATACTGTGAAAGAGTTAATAAAGAAAAAAAAAAGGCAGGGAGCAGTAGCTCACACCTGTAATCCCAGCACTTTGGGAGGCCAAGGCAGGCAGATCACCTGAGGTCAGGAGTCTGAGACCAGCCTGGACAACATGAAGAAACCCTGTTTCTACTAAACATACAAAAATTAGCCAGGCGCCTGTAATCCCAGCTACTCAGGAGGCTGAGGTCGGAGAATCGCTTGATCCCGGAAGGCAGAGGTTGCAGTGAGCTGAGATCGCACCACTTCACTCCAGCCTGGGTGAAAGAGCGAAACTCCATCTCAAAAATAAATAAATAAACAAGCAAACAAACAAATAAATAAATAAATCACAATTCTTTACCTAAATCTTATTCACATACTTGGCAATATAACTTAGAATTTCCTCCCATTAAGAGATGTGCATTCCGTGGGATCTGAACCGGCCTTGTGAATTGCTTTGGCTGGTGGAATGCAGTGGAAGAGTAAACATGTCAATTCCGAGCTTAAGTCTCAGAGGCTTTGTCTGTCTCTCTCTCCTGTTTTTCTCCCTCTCTATCTCTATCCATCTCTTCCTTTCTTTCTCTCTCCTTCAAAACCCTATTGCCATCATGTGTGAACAAACTTGGGTTCATCTGCTAAATATTTTAAAATACATGTTCCAGGCTTGACCGTTGTCCCAACTGTTGGCTAGTCAACCACCAAAATATGGGGCCGTTCTAGACTAGCCAAGCCCCGGTCAATGTGTCAGTCAACTTCAGATTCATAAGATAACCCTGCTGAGATAACCCACACCTTACCCAGATCAACAGGCTCACATAGTTGACCTACAGACTTATCAGCCATTAAAAGGGTAAATTATTTTAAGTCACTACATTTTGAGGTGGCTTGCTATGTAGTCAGTAAGTAATTGATACGGTTCTTTAAGAATTAGCAATGGGTGTATACCTTCAGGTTTCGTATCAGATTTATTTCTTGTGCTTTGGACTCACATTTTGGACTTTGGAATCTGCTTCATCAGAGTTGACCAGAAAAATAAAACGCCACTCCAGCTTTAGGTTTTTTGAGCAGGAGGGGTTTTTCATATTAATGAAAAGGTACTTACAAAAGCATGGATTTTCTGAAAGAAGTAAGACAGAAAATGATGTTTCAGTTTTACCAGTGGCTTTCTCTAAGAACCAGAGAAAACAACTTGTATTAATGACCATATTCTGAATATATGTATGTATACATGTACATACTATATATATTTTTTACAAGCAATAACATGTCAAGCAAATGCATGTCATAATAATGCTAAGGCAATAGTATTACTAGAAAAGATATCAACTAGGAAATTCAGGCAAGTAAACAAATGTAGTATCTTCAGTAAGACAAACATTTTTGTCTCAATATGAATAAAACAAAAAAATCACAAATTTGTAAATATATGATTACAATAAGTCTACTTGCAGTCCTAAAGGACTTAAAGGACACAGATACTAAATTTATGTATCTAGTGTCAAATATGTGTAAGTTACATCCTCTGAGTGCTATCTTAAACTGTGGTTTGTTAAAAAGTGGAAATAAAAGCAACTAACTCTCAATAGTGACACATTAAAATAGTAATGTCTATCATTTTTATTGAATTGACAGGTGTTTTATTGCAATTACTAAATCAGTTGGCTATTTCGGCATCAGTTATAAACAGACTGAAACGATATTTACATTCAATCAGAGGAAACTTTTCAGTGCAATTCTGTGAGTAAAAGTTATTACAATTTTATTGAAGATGACATTATGATAAGAAGAGTTTAGGCAATTTAGCCAAGGTCAAGATATGAAACAAAAAAAACACAGACATGATAAACAACTTTGGTATTTGCAGACTGTTATTATTAAAATAGTGCTATAATTTTCACAAATGTAATCACATGACATATCACTTTTGCTTGTATCTTAATATAGAAATTAAGGAAATATTTATAACCTCTCTCTTCCTCTCCTTAATGTCACTCTTTTCATGGATGTAGCTACACCTTTCTTATTTATATTCCTTAAAGTACACCAACATCACTATTATCACAGTCATTTGTTACAAAATGACATTTTCCCCATTGTAGTCTTTTTAATGTGCTCTCATCTCAAAATTCTTTCAAAATTGAAATTTTGCAGTTAAATTTCAGTGATAAAATAAAGGTCAACGATGAACTAAAAGTAATCAAAAAGATTCACAAAATAATAATGGGTACATGCAATATATTATATTTTATAAATAAGTTGCACAGAAACCTATCTTTATTTTGAACTGCCTGAAATGTTCATCTCTGATTACTAAATACTATCACGGATATTTCTTATTTAGCATATTTGATATTGAACAGATTACTATAGGATTGTTTCAGTTTTGCTCATGTCAAGGTATTAAACCTGAACGCGATCTTCTCATTCAGCTGGGGCATCCATAAATAATACTGACCAAGGTGTCATATTGCTAGAGGAAACCACATACATGCAAATACTTGTTGATGAAATATGAGGTTAGAAAAAACTTGCTGATTTAATTACCCGAGAACACAAATGCCCATGTGAATAAAAGTAGAAACAAGGGCCATAAACAGTGCAGTGCCTAAGGCCCTCCCTTGAACCTCAGCATCCCTAATGCAAAAAGAAAGGTCTTGTTGGATACCTCATCTCCTTTTGGACCATAAGCAGTATTTTCTGTCTCTCTCTCTCAATCTCTTCACATGTATATGTTTATATGTATTATTATATCTAATTTATATACAATTATATATAAAGAGATGTAGTTATATAATTATATATACCATATAATTTAAAATTTTGACAATCATGTACAGTTTAAATATACAAATATATATTATAAAATTTTAATTATAAATGTGCATTCGGTATAATTAATTATAATTATATATAACTACAGATTTATACATATTTATACTATATATCAATTTATGAATAATTCATATACATAAATTTTATGTTTTATTTATATAAATTATATATAATATACATTTATATATCCATTTTGTATATATAAACATACATATAAATATGAACATAAATACTATAAATATAAATTTATAATTTTTGTATAAGTGAAAATATATAACTTTTTTTTTTTGAGATGGAGTCTGTCTCCATCACGCAGGCTGGAGTGCAGTGACACGATCTCAGCTCACTGCAACTTCTGCCTCCCAGGTTCCAGCAATTCTCCTGCCTCAGCCTCCCAAAAAAATATATAAATTTTTTTAAGAGCTAGTGTCTCTATATGTTGGCCAGTCTGGAGTACAGTGTCTATTCACAAGGTGTGACCATAGCTCACTGTAGCCTTAAACACCTGGCTTCCAGCAATCCTTCCACCTCAGACTTCTGAGTAGCTAGGACTACAGGCATGCACCAGTGCCCCCAGGGTTTAATTTTATTTTATATACTTTTTTATAACAGTATTCTACTCTGTCACCTAGACTGCAGTGCAGTGGTGCCATCATGGGTCACTACAGTCTCAACCTCCCTGGGCACAGGAGATTCTCCCACCTCAGTCTCTCGAGTAGCTAAGACTACAGGTGTGCACCTCCACATCTGGTTAATTTTTTTTATTCTTTGTAGAGATGGGGTTTTGTCATGTTGCCTAGGTTGATCTCGAACTCCTGGGCTTAAGCTATCCGCCCACCTGGCACTCCCAAATTGCTAGGATTACAGGAATGAGCCACGACATCTGGTCTTAAAAATCTGTATAATACTTTTATCGAAATATAATTCCAAACCATGAAATTCACCACCCCAGCTCTATTCCCTTCTCCAACTACTAATCCTAGGCAACTACTAACTATTTTTCTATTTCTATATAATATATGTCTATTCTGGATATTTCATATACTGCATATAAAATTATATAGTATGTAAACTTTCATAAATGACTTCTCTTACTTCGCATATGTTTTCAAGGTTCATCCATGTTCTAGTATGTATCATTACTTTATTTCATTTTATTGACTAATAATATTCCATTGTATGTATACACAAATTTTATTTATTCACTCATTCATTGACAGATACTTGAGGAATTTCTAATTTTGGGCTATTTTGAATAAAACTTCTATGAACATTAGTGTACAAGTTTTTGTGTCAATGTATGCTTTTCTTTCCCTTAGGTGTATACCTGGGAGTGGAATTGGTAGATCCTAGGGTAACCGTCTTAATCCATTTGCGTTTCTATAAAGGAATACCTAAGGCTGGGTAATTTATGAAGAAAAAAGTTTTATTTGGTTCATGATTCTGCAGGCTGGAAGATTGGGCATCTAGTGAGTGCCCCAGGCTGCTTCTACACATTGCAGAAGGTGAAGGGTGAGGCCAGTGTGCAGAGATCACATAACAAGAGAAGAAGAAAGAGAGAGACTAGGGAGGTGCCAGGTTCTTTTTAACAACCAGCTCTTGCAGGAACTAGTAAAGTGAGAACTCACTCACTACCAAGCCATTCCAGAGGGATCCACCACCATGACCCAAACACCTCCAATTAGGCCCCACCCACAATACTGAGGATCAACTTTCAACCTGAGGTTTGAAAGGGACCAATAAATAGTATCTAAACTATAGCACTAACTCTTTGTTTAACTCTTTGATTAACTGTCCAACTATTTTCCAAAGTAGTTGCATCATTTTATATTTCTAACAGCAATGTATGAAAGTTAAAAGCTTTCTACACCCTCAACAATACTTGTTATTGTTTGTCTTTTTGATCATAACCATCCTAGTAGGTGTGGAGTGGTACCTCACTGCAAAATTGTTTTGAATCTCCCTAAATGTCAATGATGTTGAGCACTATTTTGTGTACCTGTTGACCAATTTTGTATCTTCTTTGGATAAATATCTATCCAGATTATTTTTCCATTTTTTATTAGGTTGTGTTTTTTTGTTATTATGAGTTTTTTATATCTTCAAGATACAAATCACATATTAGATATGTAATTTGCAGATGCTTTTTCCCATTCTATAAGCTGTCTTTTAACTTTGTTGATAGTATCCTTTGAAGTATAAAAAAAACATAACTTTTATTATGTGTCCCTTTTACTTTTGATGTCAAATGATAACAGCTTTGCCAAACCTAAGGTCACAAATGTTACTCCTATATTTTCCTCTAAAGGTTTTATAGTTTTAGATCTTACATTTAGGTCAGTGATCCATTATGAGGCAACTTTTGTATATGGTGTGAGGTATGCATCCAAGTTTATTTATTACACAGATTATCTTGGCAATTTTTTGTTTGTTTGTTTGTTTTTTGTTTTGTTTTGAGACAGACTCACTCTGTTGCCAGGGCTGGAGTACAGTGGTGCAATGATAGCTCACTGCATCCTTGATCTCCCAGACTGAAGCGATCTTCTCAATCTTTCTATAGGCATGTGCCACCATGACAAGCTAACTTTTTGGTTTTCTTTTTTTTTCAGTAGGGACAAGGTTTTTTGTTGCCAGGCTGATCTCCTGAACTCAAGCTATCCTTCCTCCTGGGCCTCCCAAAATGCTGGGATTACAGGCATGAGCCATTGTGTCCAGCCTTAGTACCTTTTTAAAATAATCAATTAATCATAAACATGAGAGTGTATTACTTGACACTAAATTCTATCCCATGGATCTATATGTCTATCCTTATGCAAGTGACATACTGCATTAATTACTGTAGTATTATGGAAAATTTTGAAATTAAGAAGTGTAAGTCCTCCAAATTTGTTATTTTTCAAGATTACTTTGACTATTCTGAGTTTCTTCTTTTCTCATATCAATTTTAGAATCATCTTCTCAATTTCTGAAAAGAATCCTACTGGGATTTGGTTTATGATTGCATTGATTCTGTAGATCAGTTTGGGAAATAGCACCATCTTAACAAAATAGTCTTTCAAACCATGAATAGAGAATATGTTTTTATTCTTTTAGAATGACTGCAATTTATTTCAAAATGTTTTGTAAATTTTAGACTGAAATTTGGTACTTTCCTTGTTAAATTTATTCCAATGATTTTTTTTCTTTTGATGCAATTCCAAGATTCCAAGCAAATAGCATTGCTATTATAACTTTATTTTGATATTATTGTTCATTGCTAATATTTAGAAATGTCATTGTTTTTTAATATTGAGCCGTGTTCTGCATACTTGGTGAACTCATTTATTGATATTAATCAGTTATTTTTGTTTTTGAGGTAATAGATTTTATTTTTACAGCTGTTTTCCATTTATAGAAAAATTGAGCAGAAAACCCAAAGAGTTCTTACCCACTTTCTCACCCACTCTGTTCCCCACCAATTGCTAACATCTTGCGTTGGTGTGGTACATTTGTTACAACTGATGAACCAATATTGACATATTATTGTTAACTAAATTTCATGGTTTACATTAGGGTTCACTCTTCATGTTGTATAGTTTTAGGGACTTTGCCAAATACATAATGGCTTTTATCCAGCGTTAGAATATTATACAGAATAGTATTACTGACCTAAACATTTCCTGGGCTCAACCACCTTCCCATCCAGCTCTTGTCAACCACTGATCTGTTTAATGTCTCTTCATACTGGCTTGTTTTGCTTAGCAATCTGTATTTAAAGCTCCTCCATATCTTTTCCTGGCTTGAAAACTCATTATTTTTTAACATCGAATAGATGTAGCACAGTTTATTCATAGAACTCACTTGCTGAAGAACCTTTCCAAGTTTTGGAAATTACGAATAAAGCTGCTATACATATTCATGTGTTATTCTTTGTGTGGATGTGAGTTTTTAACTCATTTGGGTAAATACCTAAAAGCACATTTCCTGAATCATATGTTAAGATTATATTTAGCTTTAAAAGAACTGCCAAACTGTCTTCTAAAATGGCTGTATCATTTTGCATTCTCACCAGGAATGAATGAGAGTTCCCATTGCTTCACATCCTTGCCAGCATTTGGCATTGTTAGCATTTTGAATTTTAGCTAGTCTAATAGGTAGAAAAGTATCTCATTGCTGTTTTAATTTGTAATTCCCTGTGACATATGGTACTGAATATCTTTTTATAGGCTTACTTGCATCTGTATATCTTCCCTGATGGGATGTCTGTTCAGATATTTTTCCCACTTTGTAATTGGGGTGTTTGTTTTCTTGTTGCTAAGTTTAAAAGTGTTTCCTTTATATAATATATTGGACACAGTCCTTTATCACATCTATGTTTTGAAAAGATTTTTCCTAGTCTGTATCCTGCCTTTTCACTCTCTTATCTATGTCTTTCATAGAGCAGAAGACTTAAATTTTCATGAAGACCAACTTATCATTTTTTGTCATGGATTTTGCTATTGTTTTTACATATGAAATCTTTTTTTGCCACATTCAAGGTCACCGACCTTTTATCCTGTTATCTTCCAGAAGTTTTATAGTTTTGCATTTTACATTTAGGTTTATGATTCCTTTTGATTTCATTTTTGTGAAATATCTAATGTCTGTATCTAGAATGAGTTTTTTTTTGTTTTTTTTTGCACATAGATGTACCGTTGTTTCAGCATCATTGTTCGAAAGACTATCCTTTCTCCATTGAATCTCCTTTACTCTTTTGTGAAAGATCAATTGACTGTATTTATCTGGGTCTATTTCTGTGTTCTTTATTCTGTTCCTTTGACTTACTTGTCTATTCTTTCACCAATACCACACTGTCTTGATTACTGTAGCTTTCTTGTAAGACTTGAAGTTGGGTAATATCAGTCCTCCTACCTTATCTTCTTCAACGTTGTTTTGGCTTTCCTTGGTGTTTCCTTTCCATATAAGCTTTAGATTCAGTTTGTTGATAACCAAAATTAATTTACTGAGATTTCAATAAGGATTAAATAGAGTTTATTGATTGAGAAGAACTGACGTCTTAAAAATATTGAGCTTTCCTATGCATTAATGCCATTGCATTTATTTAGACCTTTCTTGAATTCTCTCATTTCAGTTGTATAGGTTTTTCTAATATATATATATATAGTGCGTATTTTATTATATTGAGACTAAGCATTTCACTTTTTGCAGTTACATTAAATGGTATTGTGATTTTTTTATTTTCAGATTTCAGTTATTTATTCACGATATATAGGAAAGTATTTTACTTTTATATATTAACCTTACATCCAGCAACTTTAGTCTCTTACTCCTTCTAGAAGGGTTTTGTTGTTGTTGTTGCTGCTGTTGCTGTTGATTCTTTGGAATTTTCCACATAGACAATTAGTCATGTCATCTATGAACAAAAACAATTTTACTTCATTTTTCCTCAATCTATATACCTTGCATATCCTTCTCTTATTGCATTAGCCAGGATTTTACTATAATGTTTAATAAAAGTGGTAAGAGAGGGCATTCTTGGATTGTTCTTTATCTTAGGGGGAAAGCACCTAGTTTCTCGCCATTAAGTATAAAGTTAGGTATAGATTATTTTAGTTGCTATTTATCAAGTTAATAAAGTTGTTCTCTATTTCCAGTTTGCTGAGATTTTTTTGGGGGGGGGTATTTTGTTTTGTTTTCTCATACATACATGTTGAATTTTGTCAGATGCTTTCGAAAAATCTATTAATAGGATCTTGCGAACTTTTCTTCTTTAGCCTTTTGATGCGATAGACATTTATGAATTTTCTAATGTTGAAACAGCCTGGAATAAATTCCAGCTGCTCATGGTGTATAATTATTTTTCATACACTTGAATTTGCTTTTCTGATATTCTGTTGAGGAATTTTGCATCTGGATTTATGAGAGATGTAAGTCTTTAGATTTTCTTTTTTGGTGATGTCTTTGGTTTTGGCATGAGGGTAATATAGCTGACTCTTAAACAACACAAGAGTTGAGGGTGCCGATCCTCAAACAGTCAAAAATTTTTGAATAACTTTTGGCTCCCCAACACTTAACCATGAATAACCCACTGTTACTGATAACATAAACAGTTAATTAAAACATATTTTGTATTCTGTATTATATGTATTATATACTGTCTTTTTACAATAAAAATCTAGGAAAAAGAAAAGATTATTCAGAAAATCAAAAGGAAGACGAAGTGTGTGACTTTTCATTAAGTGGGAATGGATCATCATAGAGTTCTTTATCCTCACCATTTTCATGTTGAGTAGGCTGAAAAGGAGAAAGAAGAGTTATCGGTCTTACTGTCTCAGGGGTGGCAGAGGTGGGAGAAGTGGAGGAGGTGGGAGAGGAGGCAGGAGAGGCTGACGCCCTTGGTGTAACTTTATGGAAATACATCATAATTCCTGTCTGACAGTTTTGCTTTTTATTTTTCTAAAAATATTTTTGCCTGGATGCAGTGGTTCACGCCTGTAATCTCAGCACTTTGGGAGGCAGAGGCGGGTTGATCATTTGAGGTCAGGAGTTGTAAACCAGCATGGCCAACGTGGTGAAACCCTATCTCTACTAAAAATACAAATATTAGCCAGGCATGGTGGCGGGCACCTGTTATCCCAGCCACTTGGGAGACTGAGGCAGGAGAATCACTTGAGCCCAGGAGGCGGAGGTTGCGGTGAGCTAACATCACGCCACTGCACTCCAGCCTGGGTGACAGAGCAAACCTCGGAGGGGAAAAAAAAAAAGCACAAAACATTCTATATGGTACCCATTCTTTTACCCTAGTTTTCTTTAGTTTCAGTATCAGGGTCTAAGCTTTAGAAGAAGTGAAAAGCAGTCCTGAATAATCAGAACGTTTCTGCCTGATTGTCTCATGTCAGTTTGTTTTCTGAACCTGCTTCTTCTACGTTATCTTCCTCATTGTGAAGCATTGGTTTGGAAGTGCTCATCTCCATCAAGTCATCTGTTAATTCTTCTTGTCTGGTGTCAATAAACTCTTGAATTTCTCCATGATCCATGTCTCGAAACTTTTCATAACCACCCAACCTTTTTTTTTTTTTTTTTTTGCCAAATACAGACTCATTTTCATGATTTCCTTTATTGATTCTGTCCTAAATCCTGTGAATTCTTCCATAGTATTGACAATTTTTATTTTCTATAAAGTACATTTTTATAAAATCCTTATGACCCCCTGATCTAGAGGCTGAAGTAGAGACTTTGTGTTTTAGGAAATTAGACCACTTAGACACCTTTGCTGTTGAACTCATGGTGTTCTGGGTAGCCAGAGGCATTATCCAAAATCAAAAGAACTTTAAAAGGCAGTCCCTCACTAACCAAATGCCTCCTGACTTCCGGGACAAAGCATAAATAGAAACAATCCAGAAAAAGGATTCTCATTGTCCAGGCCTTCCTGTTGTACAACCAAAAGACTGGCAGCTGGGGTTTATGTTTTCTCTTCATGCCTGGGGTTAGCAGCTTTATAGATCAGGGCCGTCCTGATCATAAACCTGACGGCATTTGCACAAAACAGTAGAGTTAGCTTATCCCTTCCCTCTTCAAATCGTGGTGCTCACTTCTCTTCCTTATTAATACATGTCCTTTGTGGCACTTTTTCCAGAATAGAGCACTTTTGTCTTTGTGTTGAAAACCTGTTCCGTCAGATGTATTTTCTCCTCAGTGATTTTCTTAATGGCATCTGGAACATGTCTGCTGCCTCTTAGTTTTTAGAACCGGCTTCTCCCGTTATCTTGATATTTTTTAAGCCAAAGCTTTTTTCTAAAATTATGAAACCATCCTTGTTGGCATTATATTCTCCAGCTTGAGAGTCTTCATCTTCTTTTTTCTTTGTCATAGAATGACTTTGCTTTTTCTCAAATCGTATTAGAGTCTATAGGTATGCCTTTCTTACAGCAATCCTGCACCCACAGAAAGGCGGCATTTTCAATATGCTATGAAAAGGTATTCCATTAAAAGTGCAAGGTTTTTGTGTTTGCTGGAATAGCTACAACAATGGCTTCAGAAATTTTCTCTTTCATTTTTTCTGCTGGTCCTTACACTGGATTCCTTTATTTTGGAAGGGTGGCCATCTCAGCTACAGACCTCAATCTACAGTACATACCAAACAATTCAACATTTTTCTTGTACTGTCAGGACTCTTCTCTTCTTCTTGGGAGCACTTCCAGTATCACTAGTGACTCTTTGCATGGGTCTCATGATATTATTCAAGGTTTATGTTATTACACTAAGCCAGATGAAAAATACATGCAAGAACATAAGAGGTCACTTTTTATGAAATTCAAAATTTATTGGAGAGAGGAACTGCTCACATGGTAGTTAATTAGCTTCACACGGCATATCAGGCCTCTACTGGCAACACTTGAGCTCAGCACAAGAGCACCAAGAGGTGGCTACAAAATTATTACAGTAGTACAACATGCATAACTGTTAATTATATGCAGATATGATTTATTACAGGATCTTTATGTTTGTTTACATTTCTCAGGACGAAAATGGCACCGTATACAGGTCTGTGTTTGTGTGTGCATCTTGATAAACTTTAACTCTTTATAATAGATGTGTGTAATTTTTATGGTAGTAAATGATAAAATAGACTAGTATCTACATACATTCTATACACTCATGACATATTCAACAATTCCTTAATCTTTTAGTGTTTCTAGGCTACTTGGTTCATCTGAGTTTTTTAAATCGTCCCAAATCTCCAAAACATTTTTCAGTGTATTTAGTGAAAAAAAATCTGCATTTGAATGCAATTCAAATTCATGTTGTTCAATGGTCAATCGTACTTTCCTCATACAATGAGTTAGAAAGCACTTCCTGTATTTCTCTTTTCTGAAACAGATTTCAGAAAATTGGTAGTATTTTTTCCTGAAATTTTGGTAGAATTCACCAGTGAACCCATATGAGCTTGGTGCTTTCCTTTTGTTGAAGTTCAATTTCTTTAGTAGATACAGGTCTATTCTAATTATCTATTTGTCCTTGTGTGAGTTTGAGTAGATTGTGTCCTTCAAAGACTTGGTCTGTTTTATCCAAATTATTAGATTTGTGGACATAGAGTTGTTCCTAATATTATCTTTATTATTAATATAATATCTATTAATATTGTGCCTTTATTAATATTAACATTATTAATATTAATATTGTTTTTAATATTATATCTTTATTATCCTATTAATATCTATGAAATCAGCAACAATGGCCCTTCTTTCATTTCTGATATTGATTATGCACTGTATAGCAATGTTTCAGTCACTGATGGACTGTATATGTGACAGTGGTCTCCTAAGATTATGTATTGTATTTTTACTGTACCTTTTCTATGCTAATGTATTTAGATAAAAAATATTTATCATTGTGGTACAGTTGTCACAGTATTCAGTAGAGTAACATGTTGTAGAGGCTTGTATCAGAGAAGCAATGGGCTTTACCACATAGCCTAGGTTTGTAGTAGGCTGTGCTATCTGGGCTTGTGTAAGTGCCTGCTCTCTATGACATTCACACAATAATAAAAGTGCCTAATGATGTATTTCTCAGAATGTCTTCCCATTGTTAAGTGATGCGTGACTGTATTCGTAATTTGTGTCTTCTTCCTTTTTCTCTTGCCTAGCCTGCTAAGGGTTTATCCATTTTATTGATCTTTTTGAGAAAGAAGCTTTTGATTTCTTTGATTTTTCTCTATTGTTTTTCTGTTCTCAGTTTTATTGATTTCTGCTCTGAGTTTTATTATTTATTTCCTTTTGTTTGCTTTGGATCTAATTTCCTCTTCTTTTTCCAGTGGCTTCATATGAAAGCTTTGATTATTGATTTTAGATGTTTGTTCTTTTCGAGTGCATTCAATGCCACAAATTTCCCTCTAATCACTGTTTTTGCTGCATCCCACAAGTGTAGACAGGTTGTATTTTCATTTTAATTTAGTTTTAAACTTTTAAAAAAAATTTCCCTAGACTCTTCTTATTTGACCAATATGCCCTTTAGTGTGTGTTGTGTAATATCCAAATATTTGGGGATTTTTCCAGCTATATTTCTTTAATTGTTATACTTTAATTCCGTTGTGGTGATGGTATATACTTTGATGTCTCTACTGTTACATTTGTTAAGGTGTGTTTTATTTCACAGAGTGTGGTCTATATTGATGAATGTACCATGAGGCTTAAGGAGAATGTGTACTCTACCATTGTTTATTATTACAAAAGAGAATATAAATATGTATTTAGTCTTTTATTGATTTCTTAAAATTGTATAAAATAATATATATTTGTCAATTGCAGGGCAAATAAATGCACAGGAATAAATGAAAACAACAAGAAACGGTAAAGAAAGGTTAATGTAACAAAACCTGTAAATGTATACTGCTCTCCTTTCTTCTCTAGGCTTCTTTAGTAGACATAAAACTATATAAATAAAAATCATAACAATTTATTGTTGTGAGTGTAGAAGTGATATGCATAAACAATAATAGCATAAAAAGAGAAAAGATGTAACAGAGCAGCATGAAGGAGAGGTTGCTACCTCACTGGAATTTAGTCTCTATTAATCAGTCTTTAATTGTGTGCTGACTGACGGATTGTTTCCAATAACACCTTGTGGCATACGTTTCTCCACAGTCTGACTTGATCAAATTTGGGCTCTTCTGAAGGAATAGTTTCACTGGCCAGCCTGTGTAGTGTGTTCTGATGCTAGGAAGGCTCTTAGCTGCCTCTTCTCCTGGTTTGCTGTTGTGAACCAGATTGTTTTACAATTTAGCTTGTTGCCTTCTAGGAGCTAGCAGCCTCCTCTTAATTGTTTATCACCAAAATGTTCATTATTTTCTAGAGCACCTTTGGGCTTAAGCTTCCCCATACTCTTTTATGAAGTCTGTTATTTTGAGGAGAGATTCACAATTTATGTCTTAGGATCTGCTACTTCCTCTCGGAAAAATCTCTAAGCCACTTCCCTGGAACTAGGAGTTGGCCAATGGGCTGCTTCTCTCAGAGGAACTATGCTGTTTTATGAAAAGGGTGCTGGGTGGGGGCCGTAGCCTCTGGTGGTGGCTAGTGTGGAACCACTGCCCTAGAAGCTGGGACAAGGACAGAAGGGACCACCGAATTCTCAGTCTGCCGGGCCTAAGGTGGAGCATCCACCTTTGGGTGGATCAGGACTGCGGGGAAAAGGAAGTCTCATAAGTCCAGGCCACCCTTGCCTAGATTTTAGACTCTGATAAACAGAGCGTGGTGGGGGATGGGAAATGCGAAGACCTGCCCATACAGGGACTCTGTGGTAGCCAGTGACTGTGAGCTACGGTGGGGAGAAGAGTTTCCTCTTCTTGACCACTGTGCTAGAGCAGAATGTCCATCAGTCTGAGCTAGGGATTAGAGGGAAAGAGCATGCTGTGGCTTCATTGGCACAGAGTGTCACTGTTATTACAGAGATGTATTAGATTTTTTTAAAATGAATGTTTCATCACTTGCTGTGTGCCCTTAGGACAATTTTCAGAGACTTTAAATGGTGGTTGCTTTTATAATTTCCACTGTTTGTGGTTATTTCACTAGGGATCTATTTTGCAGATGTCCTCATGCTGCCATTCAGCATGTTAAATATTTTTATATTAGAATTTTATATAATTCATTTCAAATAAGTTAACAGGTAATGTTCTATTGTGTCCTTAAGCATAGTAACTTCTTCCCTTGTGGGTAGATGGCATGAGAAAGGCAGAGTTAGTGTCTAGGTGCCCTTGAACAGCACAGGTGCCTTCTGGGTTCCACATTCAATGAGATTTTACTCTCTGACAAATAGTGTTACCTTTCAGTTGTACACCTCCTTTCACATATCTGCTCATTGAAAAGTTGAGTAAAATTGTACTTCCTCGATGCCTGCTTTGTGTGGTCCATTACATGTCCCAACTATTTTGATATTCCTTGGTAAATAAATAGGAGAACTAATCTATATGTATGGTGAGATTTATCCTGTTAAGGGTCTTGGACCATTTAACCATATCTCATCTAAATCATAGAACACAACTTCTCAAATATTTCACTAAATCCCTAAATAATTCATTTCCAAATCCTTTGGTATTACTATTTTAATTTTTTATCTCGACACTACTCACTGTTCATCTTGGAGCATTATTAAACAAAATATCACTTATAATAATAATACCAAACTCTTCCACTCCACTCTTAAGTTACAAAACTGCAATAGAGTTACAGGGAAAGTTCATGGTTTAAAAAAAAAATGAAGTCCTCAGTACCCCTGCCGCTCCTGTAATTTTTCCCGAGACAAGTTATGACTGCAAAGCTCTATTTCTCCCAAAATGATCCCAATTATATGGCTCATAAGAGGTGAGCATTTTGTCAATACAAAGATACTGTGCTTAAGCTACCCAATGCTTAATAGTGCTTCTTAACAGACGTTCAGTACACATTTACCAAATGAATTACCAAATGAATGGTCATTAACTAAAACTGTTTCAATACGAGAAAGGAGAAAAGGATGGCATATGCATCTTAAAAACCTGGAGGTGGTTTTCTTGATATGATAAAGACCAAACTGAAATAAATAAAGAACAGACTTCAATAATGCTTTCCTTTTGTGAAGCAAGAATCTGACTGGGTAGTAAATTAAGGAAACCTGGAAAGACTCCACTCATATTCCAAGCCAACTGAAGAAAAACGTGATAGAAGTGGATGGGGGTGTCATCCGAAAGACCCCCAGGATGACTAAATAGCAGAAAATAGGGCTTTTTAGGCGATACCGGTTTGCAAACCAGGAAGAGAAAGTCTCCATTGAGTACTAAAGGTGTTCTCTCTTCGAGGAGGAAAGGGACAGGTTGGTTTTTGCCTCACAGGGCTTCCATTACACAATAGGGTTATACATATTCAGCAGGTTTGGGGGAAAAGCTATACATATTTATGAGGGGAGCTGAGCACATGTGCAATAGGTAAACATATGTAACATACATTCCATGTTCTCTTTAACGTGGGGTTTTGACACTAAAATGAGGTAGAATTTGGCTCTTTATGTTCAAACAACTATAAGACAAAAAGACAATTTGTCCATAGTCTCTGTAAGCTGGCTAAACCTGGCTTTTTGTCTGCAGTTGCTTATCGGGAAAGAATGTTTATAAGGCCAGCTTCTCTTCAATCATAGCTATATTGTTCTGGGTTCAAAACCAGAGTTCGAAAAGGGCTGACAATTTTCCTGATAGCTCCTATTGTTAAGGAGGCTAGTAAAAGTGTGTTTTTTCTTGTAGCTGTAGGAATTTAGGCAGTTGCCATGCCAGCTGGGGCATGAACCCTCGACCTGTAAGCAACTTTTGTTTTCACAATTTTAGATTTCACAGTAGCTGATAAATGGGCCACTATTTTGGTCTCTCAGATCAAAGAGGCAATATATAAGTTTTACCAGTGCCTCCAGAGATCCACTGAACCACAGTGTAAGTGCAATGAATAATGGTGTGATGCATCCTCTGCTGTTTCTTAACAACTGGACCCCTCGGGCACAACACACCATTGCCTTAACTGGCTCTCCATCACAGCGACCATGCAGTCAAGGTTCGTAGGCACTGCTATCTGCAAAAAGCTCTGCTATGGCATCCAAATGTCTTTCTATGACTGTTTCCAAATCCAGACTTGACTGTTCTCCAACTTATTCATCTTCAGGTGGTAGAATGTCTGTAATAGCAAAGTAAAAGAAGAATAAGATGACTGTCTCCCTCTTTTACTCATATTGACCTCAACTCTTGTTTCAGATTTTTATGTGATTTCTGAAACCTACCATTATAGTTTCCTACTGTATGGTAAGCACAAGAAAAAAAAATCCTAAATAAATTTAAAGACATTAAAGTAAAAATTAAGGTAACCACTAAGAAACTGTTGCCTATCATGGGCTAAATTTTGTGTTACCCTTTCCTCATTCATATATTGAAGCCCTAACTCCCAATACCTTCAATGTATTTGAAGATGTGGCCTTTAAAGAGGTGATTAAGTTAAATCGGGTTCTTAGGGTGGACTCTAATGCAATACAACTGGCATCCTTATAAGAAAATGTGATTAAGACACAGACACACACACAGAGGGATGTCCATGTAAAGACACAAGAAGATGACGATATGCAAGCCAAGGAGAGAAGTCTCAGAGGAAACCAAGACTGCTGATACCTTGGTCTCTCAGCTGTAGCCTCTGGAGTTGTAAGAAAATAGATTTCCATTGTTTTAGTCACCCAGTCTGTGGTATTTTGTTATGGCAGCCCTGGAAAACTAATATACTACCAATGTTTTCCTTTGAAATAGAAGTACAAGTCTACAGTCTTTGTTTTCAAAACTCTTGGAATTTAGTGTAATCTGCAATTATTTATTTATTTTTTGTATTTTGGAATGTGTGTTATTTATTACGTAAAACCCCATCAGTGGACTGGGGTAATACCAGGTAATCAAACTCCTGAGGATTCTGCAGGGAAATGTATGACTACACACACTAAGGGGAAAATATGCAATACAAATAGCTTTACATCAGCTCAGGTCAGGATTTGGTACCAAACAACTGGTCACAAACCAAGACAGATAATCATGGATTGCCCTTCCACATTTTCTTTATCCATTCCTGACGTAAATATTAGAATTGAGTAGGACCCCTTGATAAGGAGAGGTTGTCTATTGAGTACATTATTTTATGATTTTATGAGGTGACTGTTTAATGATATTTTGGTTTGTTTTTAGACTGCTTCTAAATGTCAAAGTGCCAGTCAGTACATCCTTGACAAAGGCTACTTTGCTGATATGAAGGAATCCCAGTGATGTGTCCCTCCCCCAAACCTGTGTATCTAGAAATACTAATATAACTTCACAAGGCGTACCTACTGAAACGTCAAGTGAAGTCAGATTTTTAAACATATCTCATTCACTGGTAGATTCAATTCTTCTTCTTCTTCTTCTTCTTCTTTTTTTTTTTTTTTTTTTTTTTTTTGAGACAGAGTCTCTGTTGCCCAGGCTCGAGTACAGTGGTGTGATCTCAGCTCACTGCAGCCTCTGCCTCCTGGTTTCAAGCAATTCTTTATGCCTCAGCCTCCAGAGAAGCTGGCATTACAGGCACCCACCACCACGCTGGGCTAATTTTTATATTTTTAGTAGAGATGGGGTTTCACCATGTAGGCCAGGCTGATCTTAAACTCCTGACCTCAGGTGATCCACCCATCTCGGCCTCCCAAACTGTTGGGATTATAGGCGTGAGCCACTGCACCTGGCCTAGACTCAACTGTTAGTGTCTAGTTATCTTTGGTTAATTGTGGACTATAAGTTTTATTGTGATTTAATTTTTTTAATGTTTATACCCTTATATTCTGAACATAAGACTAGAGATTGAGATTTCATGATAAGAAGGCAGTCAGCATAGGATATTTAGTACCAATTGCCAGCATGTCTTGCCCAGTGATGATACTTTCTTGTGTTGACCACACAGAGTCACTCACTGAAAGGAAAAGGAGGATGCAGGTTCTCATGAAGCAACAAGAATTCTCACCCAGCTCAAGTTTCTTCCAATTACTTTGTTGATATGGTAAATTGAGAGTGTAATTCTGACCATCAGGGTGCTGTCAGGGATTGTTTCTGGCAGGACTTCCTATGCACCATTGAAAACTCTGTGGATACAAACTCATGGAGATAGGTCAGAGTGCAGAGGTATCTGTGATCCGCCCTCCAGGGGCAACCAATCTACATTCTTTGATTGATTGTTTCCACTCCCCACAATAAGAATTCCAGCCTTGGGAGGAAAAAGTATATACAATGATCTCTCTTTTGAGAGGGGTCCTGTGTTTCTAAGACTACAGTGTTTTAAATTAAATACAGATTATTGTACCAGGTAGCCCTCCTCTCAAACCTCACATCCACAGGAATCTCAATGTGTGATCTCATTTGGAAGTTGTGTATTTGCATCTCTAGTTAGTTAAGGTTATTTTAGATTAGAATGGATGACTGGTATCCTTATAAAAGGGCGATGTCGAGACCCACACACCAAGAGGAAAACAACATGTGATGACACAGACAGAAATTAAACTGATTGAGCTACATGCCAAGGAAATCCAAGGATCGCTGGCAACCACCAGAAACTAGAAGTCAGACAAGGAACAGGTTCTCCCTGAGTCTCCAGAAGGAAGTCACTCTACCAACACCTTTGATTTTAGACTTCTAGCAGCCTGACCTGTGAAAGAAGACTTTGCTGTTGTTCTAAGCCATCCAGTTTGCGGAATTTTGTTAGGGCAGCTCTAGAGAGCCACAGATAATTTCAAACTACTCTGTGGTATGCACAGGGAAAAAAAATCCTGAATAAATTTGAAGACTTTAAAGCAAAAATTAAGGTGAACCACTAAGGAATTGTTGCCTATTAGGGGCTAAATTTTGTGTTACCCTTTCCTTATTCATATGTTGAAGCCTTAATCCCCAATACCTTCAATGTATTTGAAAGTATGGTCTTCATAGAGGTGATTAAGTTAAATGGGGTTCTCAGGGTGAACTGTAATGCAGTATAACTGGTGTTGGAGGAAGTATTCCTATCATTTTTCAACTAAAATACGGTGAAACAGTCTTCTAGTCTTTATCGTTTCCAACAACATTAGTTTATCAATAACTTTAGGACGATAAGAAAAATCTAGTCAATGAAGTGTCCACCTTCAGCTTTTGGGAGGAAAAATACATAAATAAAAATTTTTCTGGCTGTTATTTTCCCTGCACTCTTCATTGAGCAAAGTCTTGCCCTCACCTTAGTCTATTTCACTCTCTTGATTCTTCCCTGGCCCACTAAATCCTGTCCTGCCTACTTTGGAGTATATTTGTCTATCCAAAGATCCATAGTGAAAACAAATTCAAAAAGTTTAAAATTTTTTAAAATCAGGTATCATGTTGTATACATGTAGATGAAAGAAGGAGGTAGAGTAGGCTTAATTTAGTATATTTCTCCCATGTGTTACTTGATCAATATGGGAATTTTTTACCAAAATAAGATTTTTTTTTTTTTTTACAATAAATGTAATATAAATGGCACTTTTTGCATTGAACTTGACAAAAAAGTTCTACTTTCTTTTCAGAATATTTAGAGTTTATTTTATGAGAAATTTTTAATATAGCTTCAAAAATGTATTGAGGGCAAGAAGGCGATAGCCAACCCGAGGGCCTATTTTCTGTGAATACATTTTCAACACAAATTATGTGTGAACCTCAACACTAACTTTATCCTTCAGTGCAAGTAACACAAACACAGTTTTCCTTATGAAGATGTATTTATGACTAACTTGTGATTCAGTGTCATTTCCATGGATTTGTACCTTCAATAATTCCAGAGAGAATTCAGAGAAATTTATTAGCAGCTTTCCACTTTAATTTTCACTTGATTATGAATTTGTCTCTGCCTTAGAGCTGATGATTACTTAAAATAATATTTAAGAGTCACGTGTACTTGTTTTAAGAATTGTTTCCCATATTCAGGCTGTTGCACACACGGGCCAGCTTTCGTTTACAAATGCCTTCTGACAAAGCACACAAGATATTAAAACGAAACGTTGTCAAGAAGATGGAGTTTTGTTTTTGCTTACTTTTTGATGTTTTTTAGTTTGTGTTATTTGTTTGTTTTTTAAAGAGGAAAGACACTGGCTTTATCTATCCCAGATCTTACCTCTTAAATGAAGTAATTGAATCTTCAAGGAGCCAAATTTCAGATGAAGATGTCGCTATGATCAATAAAACATTATTAATGGTTCCTGATTCAAAACCTTATTAAAGACAGGAATCCTCCGGTGGTTTTGTGGCCAGTGTTACCCTTTTGAGAGTTATGAGGCAGTGGCAGCTCCATCCCTCTGGAGCCTTTCTTGGCGTCCCCATCCTCTGAATGTGTGAATGAAGCACAATAGGCATTTGCTGTAATAATCTTCTTAGGTAAAGCCCACCGGCATTTCAGTAAATCAAACCACAAACAAATTGCTCCGGAAAATTTGTGATCCTTCTGCTGAATACATGTTTTCATTTAAAGTAGGAAAGCAGTAAATTCTCATCATGCAATTGATCCTCACTATGTTGGCTGTTTCAACTGTACCTGTTACAAGTATAATTTAACTCTGCATGAACAGCATTTTGCCATGTTGTATATTACTAGTAACACAAAATTACAGTGTTGCTACATAAAAAGGAATATCCTGAAAAAGATAAACTTAGCAACATATTCAAATTCCTGGCTTTAAAACTAAAGTTTAGAAGCAGTCCCCACTTTCATCAGCAGGAACATGTGCTGGGTAAGCATAAATGAAGGAAAAAAGGGACATATAAATTATACCAAGAACTAAGTCATGAGCCTTTTGTTCATTTGTGGATCTCCGAGCTGCGGCATTCGAGCCAGCCCACAGTTCTGGTATCTAAATGTGTGGCACAGGTTTAGCCTTTAGCTTTGCCTTGGGAAAAATACTTTAACAGCTAAATCTGTATAAAAATTCATACCTTTCAATTATCCCTGCCTGAGAATGGCTTTGCAGCAAGGTGCCCAAGATCAGAATAAGGTTAATGCATTTAACATTTTTCCAAAAAATGGTTTTTAAGGATAGCTATGGGGAGGTATCATGAGTTGCCTTCTTTTGACAGGCACATCTCCAAGTAGCCTTCATATCTCAAATGCCTACAACAAAGAAAGGTGATAAAGCTTAGAAGGGAAGATGCAAGTGTGTGCTCTAGAAGTAGACAGTCGTGTCTTTTCTTCAGGAATTTTAATTGCAAAATAATAAGAAAATATTAAGACTACTGGTGATAAATTAGTTTCTATTGTTTTGCGTTTTTATATGTAAGGATTTATAAAATTGAATTCTGAGAATAAAGATGTGTTATATTATTATAATGACATTTCTCTCTTGGAGCTGGAAGCTTAAGGAAATACTATACAGATAACAATAATATGCCAAATATTCACATTTTTTGCATGGCTTTAAATATACTTTTTTCTTTTACAGTCTTTGGTAACATACATAAAACCTGTATTATTCACAACATATACTCTGTATACATAATAAAACACATCTTTGTGTGACAAAGACTTATAAGGGGAAAGAGAAAAGACCATGGGGTCCAATTTTAAACTTGCTGTTGGTGATAGTTAGAAGTCATCGAACATCAAGTACAATATATGAAAGTAACTGCACATAACCTAGAAATCTACTGCATAGTTATTCTATGCTATGAAGTAGAAATACTGAAACAAAATTATAAAACTTTGAAACTCTATGTCAACAGAGGAATGCTCTTTGTGCCTTAAACACGAATTCTTTTCTACCCTAACCCTAAGAAAATATCCAAATAATTGAATGTTTACAGGGCAGTTTGGGGCCAGTATAAATGTAGTCTTAAAAGTAAAACAATAGCAACAACAAAAATAACAAAAGACCTTAGGTATGGCCACCTAAGTTTCTAATGTAGAATCCAAAGTTGAGCAAGATTCACCGAGCCGGGTCCTCACCATCGTTTTCACTTTTGTAAACCAGAATGTAAATCAGGCAAGAAATTTACCACAGAGAAATCATTTAAATATCTAGTTCTTGTAACTAAAATATCTTATCGGAGGATAAGATCATCAGCTTGGTATAATCAGATTTGTTAATTATGTGTAGATTTTGTGTTTATTCATTTTTTGCTCATTTCTTTACATCTCCTTATCCCTATTCTCCTAGTGATCATGTAAGTATTAAACAAAGTTTAGTATTATTAACTGTTATAAATCATGAAATCTTAATAACAACTAAGTATAGAGCTATGTATACCCTCTTTAAGTGTATCATTTTACATCCATAAATAATAAAATCCCACAAATGTAAAATATCTACTCTGTAAAATTATTTTATCAAGAGATATGCTCCATTTTCACACTGTTAACAAAGCAAAGGTTTGATTAAATTAGGTATTTAATATTAATATTTTTAAACCGATCATGATTAAGACTAATTCAACAAAGTATATATTTTATACTACACAGAAAAAATGAAAAATCTGACAAAAAATTTCCACTCTGGAAAGGATTGTATAGAAATACTTGAGTAAAATTAAGAGCACATATGTGTGATGTAGGAGTATGTGTGTGTGTGTGTGTGTAATGGGAGGATATGCGTGTGTGTATTGGGAGGATATGTGTGTGTGTGTGTGTGTTTGTGTGTATTGGACTAGCAATCCGATGGCCCATGATCTTCTAGTTGAATGACTTTATATGAACACTTACCTTCCGTCTGGGTCATATTTTGAATCTAAGAAATTGGGACTCCAACATGGGCCTCAGTGGCCTCACAAAGTCCTCATGATCTGAGGTATGTGAATGCACAGTGAAAATTATAAAGCGCTTTACAATTCATTAGCTGCTTTTAAAACCTGATATTAAAAAGATAGATGGAGAGTATTAATGAAAAGAGAGAGGGAGAGTTAACCAAAATGCTCCACCTGATTTAATTGTGTTTTTCACAGTATTAAACTGGTCAGAGGTGGCAATCTCTGTCAATTGGTTGCTACCTAATAACAAATAAATTATCTAGCTGATTTTTTTCCCCTAAATTGACTGAAAAGATGAGTTGTTTTGGCAATATGTAAACACAGCCAGAGAGAAATTTAACCTTCCCTAACCTCCATTATCTATCTGAATTTGAAACCAAATGCAGATGGAGAACTCATTATTGTAGTGACAAGCTTGGTTGTAATTAAAAAACATGGGATCTATTGCTAAAGGAGGAGTATAGCAAAGGGCAAGGAAAGGTCTGACCCTTTTCATGCATTATCCCCAGGCTTCTTACCACGAAAATGTCTCAGCTGTTTTGAGCAGATATATTGACCTATGACTGACTAGCTAATACAACTATGACAGAAATTTTTAAGTGCTATTAATTAGCCACTGGAGTACAATAATCAAAAGGTGAACACTGGAATGCCAGGATATCTGTGGCTTCCTCTCACAAAGCTGCATCAACTTCAGCATGCTCTGTTAATGGATACGTTTGCACCAACACAATATGACTGCATTAAATCCATGGTGCTACTTACTTGTTTGGTTTTGTTTGCTTTTTGCTGCTTGAATGTATCTATTGAGTTCACATTCAAATAATAGAGGCTTTATCTCTCATTTTGTTGCCCAATTGATTAGCCAAAATCTCATCCCTTTCACTTACGTTTTCTTAGTGCTGAATGGCAATTTCAGACTGGGCATCCAAGTTTTTAGTACAAGGATGTGGTAGAGCACATTTCATAGCAGATAACCTGGATACTAAAACAAACACCAAGTGAAAAAATACTTTAAAAAAATATTAGGTTTATTTTGAAATAAAAACTATGACAGAATACAGATAAAAAGGAAAACAGTAAAACCAACAGAAAAATAAACTCTCTATTGTACTGAATTTCTCTATATTGCAGTCTTTGCTCTATCAGATTTCAAAATCCCCTACATAAGTAATTTTTTAACAGCCTATGCTTCTGGTCCCGTATAATATCAAATCCTCTAATTTATCTGGTTTGTTTACACAGGACATATTATTTATATCTACTTAAAACTTATAAGCTATAGTCATAGAAATTAATTACATTTCCTCTCTCTTAAAATAACATTTTAAATTCATCTTTGTACAAGTTGGATTTTGGTGCAATGTGGACACTATCTTATTCCTCATCTTCACATGCCTCTCATTTTCCCTGTTGAATGGTAATTCCAGGATCCAGATGCCAAACTGCGAAAATATTCTTCCAGCAGCAGCATATGGTTCCTTGGCAAGCTTATCTAGCATCTGTACAAAAAGCTTATCGTTTCCTCTGGGTTGTAATACTTCTGGTTGCTAAGAGGCTCTTTGTGCAGTCTTTTTCTCACAGACACCATTTCTCTTGACAAACCTTTGGTTCTAAGCAAATTTTGCACATTTTTTGTCCATTTGAGAATCAATGATATACATAAGCTTTCTTTATAACCAGGCAGTTAGCCAAATATTCTCACTCTATGACCAGGGAGTGTATCTGGCACTGACACAAATTGGTTTAAATATAATAAGAGTTTATTTAGCTACCTTGATAAGCAACATTTTGATACTAATAAAATATGAAGACTATCTACATTTTGGTAACTATTTACAATGATTATCAAGGTCAAGAGGAAGAGCATTTGAAATGAAAGCTGCACAAGGTAGCAATATTTGAAAGCGTACTGGTGCTCAGCGTACACTGTTGTAAATGGTGTGTGTGATGTGTAGTTACTCATATGTAACTTTTCCCTCACTGGAAATTCAGCTTCTGCGCAGCTGTTCGCAGGAATCCCCCGGTGGCTTATAGTACCAGTTTCTGCAGCACTATTACTGTGGGGAACAGTTTCATTGGTCACCATTTTATCTAAGCACTAAAAACAACTCTTCTGCTAGAATTAGAGATTGTTTTATACTGAAGAATTTATCAGTTAATTTATGGCAGATTAAAAACCAAATCTTTTGTGGTTTCTCATAGCCTTCGTATGCTATTACTCTTAAGTTTTGGGGTATCTTCTAGGAAGAAAGTGACTAAAATTTGCAAAAAGAAAATATCTTCCCACAAGATTCGTGTTCCTTGTTGAAAAGCTAAGGCACAGTAAAATGTATCAAAGCATATCAATACCTAAGTCTTTGTACCATGTATTTCTGGAAATTAGCATTCTTAGTAGTCTTCATTCCATAGTATTTTTAAGAATTTCTCTTAAAATGGGGCATCAGGAATAGAGAAGTGAAGCATATTGTTACTCTGTATCATCTCCTCCTGAATGATTACATGATCTGAGATTTCTGGCTAATATTTTAATGAACTTGAGAGAAAAGTAAAAGGAGATGGATTGATAGATAAAGCTTTATTAAAAGATGCCATGCACATGTATCTTGAATACTTTTAAAACGTAATAGTATTACTGACACAATATTTTACAGAGGCCATTCAAAATAAGTGAAGAATGCCTTAGTTAGGTAAGCAGAAATGAATTTAAACAAAGTTGAACAGGTTGATTTACTGGGAGGCATCCTATGAACTCCACGATACTGATGTGCATTTACCTAAAAGGAGGATATGTTCCACTCCCACCCTTAAATTTGGACTTTTTCTTTTTTTAGCAATTTTACTGGAATGATGTTGTACAAAATTCATCTTGAAAAGATCTAAATCTGCATTTTAAAAATAAATTATACAATATTATTATGTTGGCAGCTTTAAAAACTCCAAAATAAGGGATCTATGACAAAATGCACTTAATACAAATAATATGGGAGAATCCTTATGTAAATTTAGCATATTAAAGACTTTTAGAAACCTTACAGTGAAAAACATATCTAATGTTATCAGGGCACTATGGCGAACTAGATTGATGTCAAACATTTACACTTTCCAGTTCCAAAGACAGATACGTACTGGATACTATGAAACAAAGACATTGTTTAATATATAAAATAACTGAAAGAGAAGAGAAGGAAATCCCAATATGTGGATGTGAGCATTAAGCCCCTAAAAGAGATAGGAAAAAATAGTCCACGGAGGTTTGCAAAGCCAGATATGGGTAGAAGTGGATATTTTAGCTCATTTAATTTTTGTTTTTTATTATTGGTTTATTTCACCTTTGAAATTATTATTGAGTAAAATTTTGCTAATGTATAATTTTCTTTTAAATATTGTCTATTTATATTCAAGTTTGCACATTCATTAGTACAAATTTATTCAAATATTCAATTTTGAGTTTGTAAAATCTCCACTAGGATGAATAATTTGGAGGCAACAGAAATTCATTGAACAACTTAGAATGGGCTTGGCAAAAATGTCCTGATTCTAAAGATTAACTCTGAGAAAATAGGAATTTGAAACATGTCCTCAAACTGTAGCAACAATTTGAAATAGTATTTCAGAAGGGTTGGACTTCTGAAGTCCAACAATGAAGTTGAGACATCATTTTCTATTTTATAGTTTAGGGATTAAAAGTCAGAGAGAACTGGAATTGTACTTAAGGAATTAGTTAGGACCAAGGGAGGGAACATTTCTCGGTGTTTCAGTTCTTGTGACTAGGCCTATTGGAGCCAAAAAGTAATAGGTAGGGCTCTAATCTAAACTTATCTGAATCCTTCGTGGTGACCAAATTATAACTGATATCCAGTCTAATAGGCAGGGGAGTTGAGTGGAGAAGGAGATCCATCGACCAAGACGGGCTACCAGCAGCAATATTGTGTCAAAGAGCATGTGAACTCGAGTGAACTTTTGGTCTCAAATCTCAGCCCCTGCATGCACACACACATCTGTGGGACCTTAGTCAAGCATGTTTTCCTTTCTAAATTTGAGTTCAGGCTTCATAAAAGGGAGATAATGATTCATGCCTTGTAACATTGTTGTAAAGAGTAAATTAGATGATGCATGTGAAGTTCTTGTCAAAGACATAGAAAACGTTAAATAAATATGAAGATTATTGTTGTTATTAGCATTATCTGTGGTCTGAAAACCACCTACTGCTAGCTTTCAGCAATGGAGGGCACAGTAGAGAAAGAAGCAGAAATGGATTCTATTAACACATGTTCTAATACTGCAACATTTGGTTTCTATAAATGAACCCAACTTAAATAAACCCAGGAAGACATAGATACATGAAAAAAGAAAGGAAGCGATGCAGATCACTTTTCCTTTGTGCCCTGCATGACCCAAGATATGCCAACATTGAGGCCAATAAAAAAACTGTGCCTAATGATTCTGAAGAAAATTTTAAAGAAAAAGAAGATTTAAAAGTTTTTGGCTCAAAGCATCAAAATCAAAATCTTTGGGATAATTTGCGATAATAACTTATTTCCATTGAATCATGATTTCATCTACAAAAAGAAAAACGCAGTCTGCCAAAGAAAATATGATTTCTCAGGCTATTGTTTGTTAGTACTTAAGTGGTATAAAATTCCAATATCATAGATGGATCATTGATAATAGATATGTGGGTAAAACTAAAATGTCTAGCTGTGTAGGCAACTGTATTACTCTGTTCTTACACTGCTAATGAAGATATACCTGAGACTGGGTAATTTATAGAGGAAAGAAGTTTAATTGACTCATGGTTCCATATGGCTAGGGGGTGCCTCACAGTGACAGCAGAAGGCAAAGGAAGAGCCAAGTCATGTCTTACATGGCAGCAGGCAAGAGAGAGCTTGTGCAGGGGAACTTCCATTTATAAAACCATCGGATCTCTTGAGACTATTCACTACCACAAGAAAAAGTATGGGGAAAATTGCCTCCATATCCAATTATCTCCACTTGGCCCCACCTTCAAGGTGAATTATTACACTTCAAGGTGAGATTTGGGTGGGAACACAGCTAGACCAAGTCAGCAACCAACAGTTTGGACAATCAGGCTCAATTAGCATGTATCTCTGTTAATTCATCCTCACTCTTGGGATAGGCATTGTGCCATTTAATTCTTCAGTTTGCCCAGATTACCCATAAGGGATGAGAGCAGAGACTCTTGGTTGCCAACCTAATATTCACTGCCCTTTTCTTCTAGCCCCAAGGTTAATGATAATAATAATAATGATAATAATTAACTACTATTCAGTTATTCTATGTCATTTTGTCCTTATACTTCAGTATGCCTAGCCCCATTCTCAGTGGTGTAGATTCTGAATATTCAATAAGATCTAATCATTTCACAATGTAGTTTATATTAATTTACTGTTTGCTCTCTAAAGGGGCAAGCTTATGATCATTCTACTTCAATTTGCAAAGTTTAAAAATGTTGGTCATATCTACCTTCTGAACCTTCATTTGTTTTTTGCTGTTTCTTTTAGTTTATTTTTATTCCAGGTTCTCTTCTATTTTTCATTTGCTTTTGGCAGCTTTCATTTTCTAGATCTGTGAGAGCTTTTTGAGAAAGACTAACCTGTATTGTTGAGTACTGATATGCAGTTGTGTTTTGTTTAATTTATAATTGTAGTAAAATGTACACAACAAAACATTTTCTTTTTTTTTCTTTCTTTTTTTTTTGAGATGGAGTCTTACTCTGTTGCCAAGGCTGGAGTGCAGTGGCGTGATCTCGGCTCATTGCAACCTCTGCCTCTGAGGTTCAAGCAATTTTCGTGCCTCAGCCTCCTGAGTAGCTGTGATTACAGGCACCCACCCACCATGCCCGGCTAATTTTTGTATTTTTAGTAGAGACATGGTTTATCCATGTTGGCCAGGCAGGTCTTGAACATTTTCTATCTTAAACATTTTTAAGTACACAGTTCAGAAGTGTTAAGGACATTCACATTGTCACACAATTGATCTCTCGAACTTCTTCCATCTTGCAAAATTGCAATTTTATACCCATTAAACAACTCCACATTTGACCTTCTCCCCAGCCACTGGCAGCAACCATACACTACAGTTTGCACCAGGCAGAATTTTAGTGTTATTTATTTTTCTAGTTTTATTCCCAAGACATCTGGTATTTATTGGTCTTTTAAGGCAAAAAACAACAACAACAACAACAACAAAAAACTATTAACATTTGGCTATGATAGACTGGCAATAGTTCTTGGAATCACAGATTATTTTTGTAAATTGTAACTTTTAGCTTAATATACATAACTTTAGAAATGTGTTTTATGGAATTTCTGGCCCTTGGACAATTTGAATAAAAATTATCAGGGTGATTTTAAAACTCGTAGATGTTTAGCTATATCCCAAGTCAATTACAACAGAATTGTCTGTACAATCTATTTTCTCCCAGGAGAAGCTAAACAATATGCAAGTTTATTAATAGTACCAGATGATTCTTAAGCAAATTAAAATGTGGTCATTTTCCTACTTTATTTACTTTTACTATTTACTATTTATTTACTTCACTATTTTATTACTATATACTTCAACAGTCCATATTCTACTATTAAACATGCAATTAACCAACAAACTTTTCATAATACTTCATAATATTGGTTCATCCATAAGTTTGAGAGGGGGACATTGAAACTTGTGAGTAAAATAACCTGAATCCAGACCCAAGCCTTGGCAGGCAAAGTTCCGTGGGTAGGGCCTACGATCATAGGTTCTCTCCTTTGAAATTTGGGGTAATGGCCAATTTAGTTAGCTGTTCAGCTTTTCTCTTCTTTGTTAGAATTCCATTTTGTAATTACCCCAACCTATAGCAAAATATTTACCTAACCCTTTATGTCCTGGAGTTATAATTTGAGTTTGACTGATGGGATTGGATATGAAGGGGAAGGGAGACAGTTTTCACGTCATCTCTTTGGCTCCAATGGGAATGAACTTCAGTCTATCTGGGTTGAAGATTGAGTCTCTGTTAGCGACTTAAGTTCAGAAGAAAGCTCCATATAGAAATTATGACATTGACAGATTTGTGAGAGATATATACCAAATCTACTCCTTACACTTACAAATAAGAAAGAGAAAAGGCAAGATAGATATACTTGGAATAAATATTGAATTAAGCACACGTGCAACAAAGTGTTCTATCCAGATGGTTTAACTTATTAGATCACTCTATTCATAAGAATTAAATGCAGGGGAACTTCAAAGGGTTCATGGAAAATGTAATTAAAATAAAATACATAAACTTTATTTCTCAATACAAGCTCCGTCAGTTTAAGACACTTTTGTAAGCGATGTTGCCAGACATTTATCCCATCTCTAGAGAGCCAAGAGTCCTGGGAACGTAGCCATGTCAATGTAGTCATTTTTATATTATTAACTGAAGCAAAATGGGTGCACTTTAGGAAACAGAAGAAGTCATAAGGAGCCAAATCAAGGCTATTAGACAGATGCCTAATGATTTCCCATGGAAATTCATAAAAATTGCTCATGTTTGATGCAAGAAATGAGCAGGAGCATTGTCCTGGTGGAAAATGTCCTGGGCATTTTTCTGCTGAAGCTTTAGCTAACTTTCTCAAAACACACTCATAATAAACACATGTTATCATTCTTTCGCCCTTCGGAATATCAACAAGCAAAATGTATTGATAACCCCCTCCCCCCCCAAAAAAATACTGTTGCCATGAACTTTGCTTTTGACCAGTCTGCTTTTGCTTTGACTGGACCACTTCCACTTTTTGGTAGTCATTGCTTTGATTGTGTTTTGCCTTCAGGATTGTACTGGTAAAACCATGTTTCATCTCCTGTCATAACTCTTACAAGAAATGCTTCAAGCCCTCTATTCCACTTGCTTAAATTTCCATTGAAATCTCTGCTTTTGTCAGCAGCTTACTTGTGGTGCAATGGTTTTAGGACCCACAGAGTAGAAGGTTTGCTTGCCTTTCATTTTTGCTCACCTTTCACGTTAGATTTGTGTAAGCTGAACCACTTGAGACATCTATGGTGTGAACTATTCTTTCTGCTGGTAATCGTGGGTCCCCTTCAGTTAGGGCATGAACAAGATGATGCTTCTCTTTCTCACAAATTGATGTGGTTAATCTGCTCTTGTGGGTTTCATGTTCCATGGTCTTGTCCCTTTTTAAAATGAGTTATTCATTTGTAAACTGCTCATTTCTTTGGGGCATTATCCCAATACGCTTTTTGTAAAGCATCAATGATTTCATCATTTTTTTCACCTAAGCTTCACCATAAACATGACGTTCGTTCTGCTTCAATTTTGGCAGAATTCATGTTGCTCTGATGGGGGCTCTTTCTGAACTTATGGCTTATCATTCTTAGAGCCTCAACTTAGATCCTGTTCAGACCTGTTATAACAAGTTAGTATGAATATATTTTAGTATAAAAAATTGTTGAAATTCATCCATAAATGTTTCATAATACACATCTTTCATTAACATTTTGAAGATTCCTTGTATCCTTTGCACAGATTATACAAAACGTACTACATAGGAATTACATAATGTAGTAAGTCTTATATAATCATGAAAATTGAGCTAAAATATATTATTTTTCCAAATAAGTGGCTGAAGAAAACCAATCTTCATGCTAAGAAACATTTAGCCATGTCATGACAGGATTTTGTCCTTATAGTTTCAATGATTTTGTCTTAGAAATTCAATATTAAAACTTAGAAGAAATTCACCCTTTACTTACCAGTTAGCATGGTTATACTGTATTCTCCCCTAATGCCTAACTAGGGTGACTTGTTTTGCCTGTGCCTCAGTGGTTTCAATGTCACCCTTCCAATACAATCAAATGGAAAATTTTTTCCTAAACCTTCCTCTGTAAAGAAAAATGTGGCCTAGAGCAGTTTGGCTGTGGAGTTACATTCTAAGGCGGCCCAGGCTCACACTTAGTCACCTCAGAAGCCACTTTCAAGCTGTTATTTTGGACTTACATGTAGTGATTTAGTTGCAGGAATTTAGAAAAGAGTATATAATTCTGAGGGCTGTCAAATTATAGCGTTTCATAGAATACTTAAAACAAATCGTTATTTACATAAAATGTTTAAAAGTATATAACAAATATGTTTTAATTTTATTATATTTGAAGCAATATATTGTATAGTTGTATCTTTGTGAGTGTGTTCATATGTAATCACATTGTGAAATTAGAACTTTCACTCTATAATTATTGCAGTTACCTAGTAGTCCTCGGAAACACTAAGTAACAAAAAGCTAGGTAAAAATATTTTATTTGAATAAAGATATTCACGTTTAGTATTAAATGTCTGAAGGAATTTTTAAGGAAAACTAGACATATAATCATGGTTTGGATAAGGGAGAGCAAGCATGGTATTAAAACTGAGAGGTCACCCTTTCATGTTCTACAAAGGTGTATATACCAATCAAATATGATCCTCGTTTAGGTAGGCTTATAACATTATTCCTATGTAGTATAATTCAAATAGATTTTTTCCAAGGCATTCAGGCAAGATGGGTAACCAGAAACAGAGGCATAGGAAGATATTAAATATTTTGACACACCCACATTCCATTTTCCAGTTGAACCTCTTCTGACACAGTGATTTCAAAGCATTGTATTTTACCTGAATCAGGAAAAAGTACAGTGGAATGTAAATAATGTATACTTATTTAGAAAAACAATGTAAATACTTTATAGACTGTTCAGTAAATAATGTATATACTTAGAAAAACAATATAAATATTTCATGGACTGCTGGGCTACTGTTAAGGTTCAGATTAAACCTCTGGGTTTAGAGATCACTGTGTTTATCAAAACTCAATTTCTTCTACCCAATAGAATTCTGCCAGGTTTTGGATAAATTGCCATATATAAACGATGTATTTATGATACAGTTCAACTATAGTCACTGTATTAACTGTACATTATATTGTCTAGCTGCTGCACGCTAAAATCCTATGAACTTCACAGTTTCAGCTATGTTTTATTGTTACAAAACATACGGAAGTGTACTTCTTATCAAGTCCTTGCTAACCTTGCCAATCTCTTTATAGATTCATGTTATATTCTTGATCTGTTAGGATTACAATCTCAGTTACCTATTTCTAATAATAATGATTCCTGTTCTCAAGCTTTAATTCCATTATAGAAATTATTTTATTCCTTTCTCCTAGCAAAATTGCACCACGCTTTATGTGCGTATGTTGGCTAATAAGGCTTTAAAACAATCTTTTCATTTTTGCTTTCAGTTAAATCACAGCTAAAAATGTGCCTCACATTTCTCTCTTTTTCATATTTTGGCAATATAGCACACCATTGCAGTCCCACATTTAATATTCAATATCTATTGTTAAATTCCTTATAAAGTGCCAGTAACTGCTCATATGTTCTAATTAATAGGCATAGTGTGAAGGCCATAACCAGCTTCACAGAGGAGAACAATGAGCTCACAGATCACAGCTGCAATCCACCAGAGGTTGGATGTGAACATTCCCTCCTCAACTGCTGAGTATTTCAAGCAGGAGGAGCAGCTGGCAGGCGAACAGAGCCCACGATGCAGTAACAGTTTGTTGGAGCCATGAAAAACTGTAGATGTCAAATGCATATCAAATAGTTCTCTATACCAACTGGTTAACATTGTTTGGACCAAAAGATACTGAATATAAAAATGGAGATTTCCTAATAAATTACACTAGTGTTTAGAGGGATAAAAGAATAACTTATTGGAATGCTTAGAGTCCAAAGAGTAGTCTTAAGGTATTCGCAGTAAGAGTGGAAAGAAGTTTAAAGACTAGAATATGTGATTTGTTTTGTTAGCATACTAAACAATGATGATGCAAATTGTATCATAACATTGGCCAGTTATTTGGGGTACAGAAGAACTAGGTTCCAAATTCATGAACATACATGTTCCTGAAGCCAGATGGAAATCAAAGAAATGCGTAATGACGTTGAGCCATCACAAAGGCTACGTGTGTTTATTCTATTCTATACATATTACATGAAAACAATTCACAGTGTACACTCTTACCAGCGTCATCTCTGTGTCATGAGTTTAACAGACTTACAGTTGACCTCCTGATAAAGCTTTTTAAATTGCACCATGAGGTGTGAATTTATAAACATATGAATATGTTCTAAGAAATCACTGGATATAAGATATGAGAAAAAGAAAGTAAAAAGGACGCAGTGATCAGAGATTAAGAATGATGTTATAAGAAAATTTTTAAAAATTACAGAGCGAAAGTATGAAAAAAACTATAGAAGACAAAACAGTCATTTCAAATGTACAAGATGAACTTACATTTTAATAAATCTCTTGCTTACTGAGTAGAAATACAATATTTTAAAATTTTTATTTCTATTGTTCAAACTGTCATGCATTTGAAGAGATGCTCTAATTGCTAGAGTCTGATCCAGGGTTTCCCATACACCTGGATCAGATTAGCAAGTTACTAATTCAAGGTAGTCAGTGACAGACCAGGGTCAGAGCCACATCTGCAAACTAGGCCTGCTGGAGGATTTTTAAACTATATTATCTGCATCTTATTGGCCAAACCTATGCACTTTGCACATTTTTCTAAAACAAGGAAGTCAGTTCTGATGTACTTAAAAGTTGCACATTGCTTTGGAAATTGCAAAATGTTAATACACATGTGATTTCATCTGATTCTCAAAATAACCTTACAAGATAGATAGGTGTTAGCTCCGTTTTAGAGCTGATGTAATGTATGTAACCCCAGAGGGATTACATAATTTGTGTAAGGTTTCCATCTAGAAAAAGATAGTAATGCTACTCAAGCCTAAAGCTGCTTCTTCCAACTAAAAGAATATCTTTGCTAAAATTCTAAAAGAAGAAAAAAATGCAGAGGGAGCAGAAGCATAAGTAGAAGGAGAAGGAGAAAGATTGGGGAGGGAGGAAGGAGGCATAGAAGGCGAGAAAGAAGGAGGGAAGAGAGGAAGGAATGAATAAAGAAAAGAAACCAAACAAAATCCTCAGAGTGCAAAGAAAGTTGCGTGTGTCAGCACTCTGTACCATAACACTCAGGGCTCAACATTTATTAAACTTTGGCGTATCAAAATAATATAGGAACTAAAGTAAAAATAAAAATGTTTTTAACATACAATTAAGATCTAAGAATGTGTTTCCAAATTATATTCCACTAAATACTAAAGGCCAGAGAAAACACAAAACTGGAAGTTACACAGCATTTTTAATAATGACCTGAACTCAGAAAAACAATGATTTCATATCTTAAGAAGTTTTTTACCTGTAATCACAAGCATGCCAATATTTAATTTCACTTTATTCCTTCTAGAACATCCACTTAAATATATTCCTACTGCAAATCAGGCAAGCAAGAAACAGGATTAGCCAGTTTTAGTTAAGCAAGACCTATTTAAAATACAATCAGTGCTTTTTTAAAAATCAGATTATTTTCTTTAAATTCCGATAATGGGAGTAAATGGAAATGTGTCCACTCATGACTTTTGCATCAGCAGCAGTGGAAGTTGGCAATGACCACAAACAGATCAGTATCCTTTAGACCCAAAAATGTCTCTGTTGGCACTCCTTGACCCATTTAGGTGCTGGCTCTATTTGGCAAATTGTTTAGGTTAGCCACATTTGAACCAAATACATTGTGTACAACCCTGAAAAGACGCGTGCACGCGTGTGTGTGTGTGAAAATCCAGTGTATTGTTCCACATCTACCCAATTGTATTCTGATTGTTTTCTAGTTTTAACAGCACAGATTAGAAACTGTGTCTGGCTCAATTATTAGAATTTGTTAATTACTTCAATTAAGTAAATGTTGAGAGCTGCTAATATTTTTATAAGTTTTAAGCAAAATTTCCCAAAGGTTTTTCTTTAAGGAACAGTTAATGGAATCAGAAGATATTAACAAAATCTTTGCCCATCACTTACTAACTATGCAGGTCATGTAAAATAACTGTTTCCCATCCGTAAAGTGGGTTTACTAAGCATCAATTGCTCTCTGCACTGTATTGTAATTAATATAAAATGAGGTGGTATCTGTGGAAACAGTCTCTAAACAATACAATATTTGTCAACATTCGTTACTATTCTGTAGTGTATGCATTTGCATGTATATCCACCTGTCAATCGATCAGGTTTTTGCATATCACTTTATTTGTTTTGTGGAAAGAAGATTTCCTCATACCCCTTGACATTAAGAATATCTTTGATGGTATCTGGCATGCCTGACCCCTCCTGCATCCTTTTTTTAAGAGCTGGCCTTCCTTTTTGCCTTCAGAGTGAAGAAGACTGCTTAAGAATTCTATCACAGCTTTTCATTGCTGTTACTGCTGATGCTAAACTCTTTCGTTTTTGTTTTTCTCTTTTTTTCAGCCTTCTGGCTCTTTTTGTGGATGTATTGCCTTTCAAAGATCAAAGGACATAATCAAGTCAGAATAATAGCCATGAATTACCTCTGATACACAATAAGGCGTTGTACACATATAAGATAGTGTTACCTCCTATCAGAACATGCTTTGCGTCAGGACTTACGGCTTCTAAGTGTTTGCTACCCATGGTCTCTTGCTGCTAGGTGCTCTGGGCCTGCCTCATTAATCCTGAAGAGAATTTGAGGACAGGGGGAGGGAGATATCTTTAAATTCCACATGGCTGAGGACTTATTATGTAGCCACACTCATGATTTTAATGGGAATGTACATGCACATAGTGGTACATATCTGTACAGACACACACACATATAATAATGTCCATCAGCAAATACTAGCTATAATACCAACAAATTCATTATTTATATTCTCCACATGGCTTTGTTTATTTAGGTAATGTTTCCTTAGGAGCTATTAGCTTCTACTTTCTAAATTTAGATAAGAAATAAATTATAAGTTTGTATTCTTTGAAACATCGATTTAGTTTGTTTAGTATCTAACAAGGATTTTTAAACTAAATGTTTAGTTATCAAAAGAAAGCACAAGTAAAAAGTGGATTTTGAAATTCGGTTTTGAAAACAGAAAAACGTGCCGGGCACAGTGGCTCACGCTTGTAATCCCAGCACTTTCGGAGGCCGAGGCGGGTGGGTCACGAGATCAGCAGTTCAAGACCAGACTGGCCAACACAGTGAAACCCCATCTCTACTAAAAATACAAAACTTAGCTGGGCATGGTGGCGGGTGCCTGTAATCCCAGCTACTCAGGAGGCTGAGACAGGAGAATCTTGAACCCGGGAGGTGGAGGTTGCAGTGATCTGATATGGTGCCACTGCACTTACTCTGTCTAAAAAAAAAAAAAAAAAAAAAATTGTTGAGTATCTGAGAGGTCAGTCAAGGAGTCTACCATGAAACTATTAGGGAAGAAAGGAGAGAAAACAAACAGTGAAATGGAATACACTAGATTCCATGATGGGAATACAAATGGACAGTGATGGAAAATAAAGGAGACAGGTCAAGTTTATCTGAATGAGTGTCCCCAAAGGCAACTCCAAACATGGTATTTTTGGTTTGAATCATTAAATGAGTGTTTTCCAGGCTACCAAGAGAATGAAGAAGGTTAATTTTGTAAGAGAAGAACAGAAAGCAAAGGTTCTGCAGTGAAACCGAGTACACCTGCCTGTCCAGTTATAGAAGTCTCTCCCTTGTGTGGTTAGAAAATTGTCATTGTAAGAATTTATTAATAGATATTGAGCCCTTTCGATTTGCCTAACATTCTATATGGCATGTTACATATAGAATGCCACATGCATCTTACAGTCACACATGAGTTAGGTCACTTATTTATTATTTCCATTTTACAAGTGACAGAAGTGAGGACAGCACTGATAATAACATGCCCAGGATTGCACAACTAGAACATTGCTGAACAAAGACTTGAAACCATGCAGAGCAAATCCAGAGCTTATACTCTTAACCACTAAGCAAACTAGGAAGATAATTGCAAGTTCTTAAAATTATTATTACCATTATGCAATCTATTAAATTAGTTAATATTCAAGATTTCTTCCTAGATAATAAATTACCATTCTCTCCACATGAACATTTCAATAATACTTTCAAACATATATGATAAAACACTTTTCTGATGGGAAAAGTTTTGCTGAGAATTATCATGGGCTTATTTTATTGATAAATTACCACCTGAGGAAAGGCAAACACCGAAATCAGAAATGGACATCTTCTTGCATTACTTGCCAAGCTAAGTCTTTTTGAGAAAGTCAATTACATTCCCTGTACCTGTGTATGTTTGAAAAACTTTTGTTTTCCTGGGGAGGAATAGGAATTTGGTTTCAAGAGAGGCTTGTTCAGAGCTATCATGCTCGGTGGCATTATGTAACTGCACATTTTTCTATCTGAAATTAGAGATTGCCCCAGTGCAGAACACACTATTGATTTATCAGGAGATAGAGAAGCAGTTAGGCCGTCGAGGGTATCACTTGGCACATCCCTTTCATGTAATGAAACTTACAGTGAGAAAGTCAAGGATCCAAAAGGAGAAGTCTAGGTGTTGTGGCCAGGGGGGAAAAGACTCAGTTCAAACTGCATGTTAATTCCTGCTGAGTAGGTCATTGAAGTGGTAATACTGTAGAGGCCTTGCCTCTGGCCTTCACATTTGTAGCTCTCAGCCTAGATGTTCACTACCCATCAAGGACATTATTCAGCCAGGCAGGCTGCAGCCTCTGTGCTGGCACCTTCATCTCTAGCAGAACTTTGACAGTTATAGACTCTGAATACTAGTTGAGAAACACCAAAATATCTTCTTTGTGCCAAACGTTTCTGTATCTTCCTTAATATTGTTTCTCTGAGCATTACTTATTTTGAATATCATTATTATCCTGGAGTTTTTTTTTTATTTCAAGTCCCCGAATTATCACTTTGCTATGACTGAAAAAATAATAGAACGTTGTCTTTTCTCTAAGTGTGAAAGTCTCAATTCAGCAGTGAATGCTTTGAAAGCAAAAGCAGTAGAAAGTATAGGCTTCTTGATCATGTTCTATATTCCAAGAATCTAAACACAGGTCACATTTTCCTTTAAATGTAATTTCAGAAAAAAAAGAACTTCATTTAGCCTCTAATACCTGAATCGATGTAGTTCTCAGAAAGAATCATGGACCATACAGTAACGCTCAGAACAGAGTTTACATCTTGGCCAAAATATGTTAGGTAAATTTTAATGGGGTAAAATCACTAGACAAAAATTCTGTAATGTGATTCTCTAAAATTTAAACTCCCCAGATTTGATTATTCAATTAGTTTATTTCTGAGAAAAATAAGTATTAATGTTTTAATATGCTTACTCTAAGTGAATACTCAGAAACCCAGGAAAGGGGGACAAAAAAGGACTAACAGATTTTGTTCCCTGTTTCTCACACAGCAGTTTGATGCCAAGATCAAAGCTGGAGTCTATTTCTTATAATTTTTACAGCAGTGTTTTCACATCTGTACATTTCACTTCCTCGCCTTCCTTTTGAGTAAACCAATCTCTGATTGCATGAAAGATCTTACGGCATATTAGTAAGAGCACTGATACGTGAAACTCCATGTCCAGTCTTACTCTGGTGCTTATTAGTAATCAAAAATGGCACATCACTACCTTATAGATAATACACATGTTTCTGTATTTTTTAGGTTGTTTATTTATTTGTAGATGTATGGAAAAGTCTTTATAGACTTTGAAGTGTGCTGTACTTTTGAAATAATATAATTATGTGAAATATTTATATCCTTTTATAGTCCCAGAGTTAGGGCAATGAGGTTTTTCTCTGATTGTCAACCTCTTTTTCTCTAGGTTTCTGTGTAGACAAAAAGAGGACTGAAGGATGTTAGAGGTCATCATTCTTTGCATTTCACACCTGGCCTTAGGGCTCTGCATTAACCTTCTGGCTCATTTCTTGCTCAAGAAATATTTATGTCCTCGTTAAGTAGTGAGAAATTAATAGAATAAAAAAGGAGGTACAAAACAACAACAGCAGTCTTCATAAAATCAAACTTTTATTCAGTTGTGTACAATCTTACGGAATTCTCATATATTTTAATGGCTTATGGTAGACATAATAGAATATTAGATTTCATTTCATATTGGAATGATTAGCAAGTGACTCCATGGAGTGACTTCCCTAAGACATTGAACCAGGTTCCATGCTGTGCTGCACAGAAATAGTTTTATAAACCATAGACAATTGACAACCCATAAGATCGTGATACAATGGCCAAATGATGAACATGAAAATACTGTAGATGAGTTGACTTCTCAAGGTTTCCTCCAGTGCTGAAGCCCCAAGGTTCCTTCTATAGTCTACAAAATATGCAAAATAGCAAAATAAAAGAATGAATGCCCTAAGGTTATCTCAGTGTTTGAAAACACAACTCGTAGATAGCAAAAGACTTTGGGGAATAGATAAAATACAGAGTGGGAAGATGAAAGAATTGGTAAGAACAAAGAAGTGGAAAGAAGGAAAACCATGGCAAGTTTAATCAAAAGGGAAAATGCTAAATATTTAAGTGACAAAAGTGGTTATAGTACAAAACAGAAAACAAACATTTTAACAAGGTTTAGTAAACATCCAAAAATGACAGAAAAAGTGTGGAGAGATGATATGTTTTAACAAATCATAAATATTTTTCACAGTTGTTATTTTCTTTCTAAATTCTTTAGAGAATAATGATATAATTGATGAATAAATGTAACCATTATATCTTAAAAATCTCTATATTATCAATCTACTATTTAGTTAAGAGGTTCAAGTACACAATACGTATTTATTCCAAACCAAACATTTAGTCATTTTAGGGTATGAAGGTCTATTAGAGATCATATAACTCAATCTTTTAACTATGCAAATGAGCAAACAGTGACACAGATAACTTGAAAACTTTATCCAGGAATCCACACACTGGCAGTAGAAGAAATACATCAAGAATAAAAGACTTAAAACCTCTGGCTAAATCTCCTCTTTCTTTCTTTGAGTTCAGTTTCAATACATGGTTTTATTTTTAAGAGCCTTCCTTAATATGTGTGTTTTATAGAATATTAAGTACCTGTCTTAGAGACTAATGGAAGAGAGGCAAAAAACCAAGATAGTCCAGAAGCAACACACACACACACACACACACACAAACAAAAAACAGAGAAAGTAATGATCTTTCATAAATTTATCACATAAACAAGGAAAGAAAATGGCTACATGATACAAATCTTGGCACTTGGCATGTTAATCCAATTTAAAGACTGTCAAGATTTCTGCTTTCTTGAATTCTGTCAAATCTCTTTATTGCTTTCCTCTTTAGACAAAGAGCAGTATAAAACTAGCACATGAAAGCGGTTACATTGTGGCAGTCCTAATCACCAGATCTGTATCCTTCAAATAATCACAAAAGAATCTCCCTGTAAGAGTCAAAGAAGTGGTCTGAGGTTATATTTGACTTCAGGCACAGGACTCAGTGTGAGTGCTCAATAAATACTTTTTCACGGGTGATTTATGTTGCAGAGAGTTAAGTCAAAAGGAATTTGGGAGTTTTGAAATAAAAGTGTATTGCAATATAAAGGAAACAATATATATTTACTTTTTAAAAAGACATATACAATCTGTCTTAAAATATACTCTGCCATGGCATTTACATTAACAAAAGAGATTGAATTTTAAAATGAAATATTAATAGGAACAAATTTTTTAAATGGGTAGTTGAGAATTCAAAGTGCAATGCTAAATTAAATGGATTTGCAAACATTTGTGGTTCTTAAAAACTCTTGGTAGTTTTAAGTGTAGCATATGTATTTTATAAAGTATTTAAGTTTTAAACTATAAAAACCAGTGAATCACAAAGCTGTATGGAGTCTATGGGGAATTTCGGTATCATATTTTTATCCATAAGCTCTTGTTCATATTTTCTCTGCCAGCTCAGGAATATATCAAGTCTGTGCCTAACTGGTGAGCTTAGTATCTGATTCACAGCAGGTACTCAATACATGCTAACTTCTCCTCTGTTTTTTTTTTTTTTTTTTAAGTCAATTTCAAGTCAAATTCACACACAGTAAAATGCATTCCATTCATGTGTTGAGTTTGATAAGTTTTGTCAAATGTATGCTATCTCAAAACCATCACCAGGCTCAAAATTTGGATCGATTCCATCACCCCCACCCAACCACCACAGCTTCCTGACACTCTTTGCATCTTCTCTCCCCTTCCAGCATCCTTCGTCCCAGGCAGGCATGAATTGCTTCTATCTCTATTGCTTTCCCTCTTACAGAATGTCAAATAAAGATAATCGTATTGCCTGTAGTCTTTTGTGTCTGATTTTCTTTACTTAGCACAATGCTTAGGAGATTAATCCATGTAATTTGTTCCTTTTTATTGCTGAATACTAGTCCATTCTATGAATGTACCACAATTTATTTATCCATTCACCAGTTAACAAGCATTTTAGGTTTCTCCCAGTTTGAGGATATTATGAACACAGCTGTGATGAACATCCATGTATAGGTCTTTGTCTAGACCTGTACAACTTTTAATGCAAGAAATTATGGCTTATAAAATGCTGGATACATTACAGAAAAACACTGGAGAGAAAACCAAAAGAGCATTTCATATTTCTGTGTGGGGCCAGGTGTACTAGCAATGTAGTCAGAGGACACGATTCCAGAATATTCTTACTATTTCCTTTACTTAATTATGTGATGGAAATTGTGAGGGAAATTAGAAAAGTAAAGAGAGTGGCCAGAGCCGTCTTAAATCTTTTAGCCAACTGCTCTATTCACTGTAGCTCTGTCTTCTCATAATTGTGTAATAGCGAATAATGATAGCAGCAATATAATCAGGAATAGGAAAATAACTAACATTAGCATAATGCTTAGTATGTGCCAAGAATTAGTCTAAGTTTTTCCCCTATTAAATCAATTCATTTTTTATCAGCTCTTAGTAATAAATTAGCAATGTTATTATCAGTTACAGAACTGTATCAGTTTATAGGACTAAGACCCAGAGAAGATGAGAGCTTTGGCCAAGTTCACATGCTAGTCAGTTGGGGAAGGGCATTCAGAAACAGGTAGGCTGACTCCAGAATTCAAGTTCTTAAATCCATTCAATACCACTTCAATGAAATAACTATTTTATTAACAAATTGAGAACTTTTTAAAGAGTACCATTTAAGAGACACAAACAATTCTCACCATTAGGCAAAGCACAGGAAACAGAATCCAGCTAAGATGTGAAAATGATACTAGCTTCATCCTGTTGTCTCTATGTATACTCGAGGAAGCTCTATCACATTTCTCAGGCATGGCTACATGCAAAAACTAAAGCTATAACTCTTTCTATAGAGGAGAAAAATTTATCTAAATGAAATTCAGAATTAAAACTTTCCTAGTTGTCTGAATAAAAATATATTATATGAATACTACTTCCTTTGTTTGTATCCATGTAAAACTCCATATAATATAGCCAAGAAATCAGTTACCACCAGAAAATTATTTTTATATTTAATATTAACAAAGAAGTTTATATTTCTTTTCTATTTGCTTAAAAATGCAATGGGAAAATAGCTTAAACTAGGCTTGGAGATTTTTTTGCTTGAACTCAAGAAAAATTGAAATAAGTAAGACTCAATATTATTTTATCAAACACAAAAAGATAATTAGCAATTGATAAAAGAGGAAGCTGGTTTTACAAGAATCAGGAAATTCTTATATAATGAAAAGTGATTCAATTCTATAGATACTTCTTATAAACAATTCATATTATCTCATCGTTAACATTTTCAATGCAGAATGATAGTTGCCCTTAGTTCATGAAGGAAACTCTTTAATGTGTTTACAATGACTTTTATTTGCAGTTTATCTGTTTATTATCTAGATAAGCAAATGAACTTGGCTGGGCAAAAATTAGAGCATGTCACTACATAAAATCAATACTGATTGTTAAAAGTGGTGTGCCTTAAAATGATATGTTGAAGTCCTAGCCCTGGAATCAAGGAAGGTGACTTTATTTGGAAATAGAGATTTTACGGATGTCATCAAGTTAGGATGAGGCCATTCGATTGGGCCCTCATACAAAATGACTGCTGTTTCCATTGTATAAAAATGGGGAAATTTGGGCACACACACAAGAGGTGGAGACACAGAGGGTGAAGACACAGATGCACAGGTCAGATGGCCATGTGAAGACAGAGGCAGGATTCCAAGGGATGCTGATGCATCTAAGGAATCCTGGGGTCTCCAGAAACTGGAAAACAGAAGGAAGTGTCCTCCCTGAGCAGCTTCAGAGAGAGAATGTCCCATCAACATCTTGATGTTGGGCTTCTAGCCTCAGGAACTGCAAAACAATAAATTGCTCTTGTTCTAAGCCCCTCAGTTTGTGGTACTTTGTTATGACAGCCCTTGGAGACTGATAGAATGACAGATAACATGATGAATATCAAAAGTTTTAAAGAAACATTCTAAAATCCCTGCTGCTTCATACTGGTGATCGTTTAAGTGACCATCAACATAGCAAATCATCTAGAGAAGTTCAGCAATGTTATTATAAATAGTCAACCAAGCAGCAGGGCATCACATAAGAGTCATATTCTTTTGAAGGAAAGGCAAGTATTTTGATTTCTGGATCTCTTATTGGATTTACATTAAGGTCCTTGAATTTCTATGCAAGCATTTTCCAATTTTCTGTAACAGGAATTGTCTTGTCTGATCTGTGCTGACATCGTCTGCTCATTCCAAGGTTATACACCACTCGATTGTGTCAAACGAAGGTAGAATTGAAGTTGTATGCAAGAGAAAATCATTTACTAACGAACAAAGAAGTTGAAGAGGTTGTAAGAGAAAAAAATTTCCCATCAAAATCTTTGTTTTGCCCTTTTACTTAAAGAGCTGGAGGAAACAGTAATATCCTGAGGGTTTTCCAATACCTGATGAAAGTAAAGAAGGTGAATATCAAAATTATCCACTAAGGCCCCTGTGCATGTACTTAAAACACTGTTGGCAAAATTGCTGAATATCTAAAATATTCCATTCAGCAATCACTATATGTGAAAAAAGCAGTCATTGTATTTATGTTCAATATTCTGTGGCTTATTAACTTGGCATCACTCATCTCTACCTTTCCCTCTGCCCAAACTTAGAATCCCAATGGAATAAGCACCTTCAGATTCTAACAATCAATAGCAGGTTTTAAATATACTATAGTAATAAACTTGGAAAGCACATCATCAGATTGGCTAATTCAGGGAGACTATTTTACTTGCAGATGAGCTAGATTAGATTTGTTACCTGCCAAGTGCAGCAGCTCAATACTGGGCTGGTTATTCAAGGATCTGGGGGAAAGCGGTGCTAAATGAGCCGAGCTGTCAACACATTCTCTCAATGCAACATCATCAGCCTTTCCTGGCTTGAACCCTCTTATCCCAAGTCCACACGCACATCGTTCTTCCATCTGCTAGCACGGCAGGTTGATGTTACAACAAACCAATTCCACCCCCTGTATTGATTTACATTCTTGTTTCTCTAGACATCAATCTCCGTTAAATCTCTCCTTCTGCCTTTTTATCTTCAGTTTGGGCTTAGGTCCTTTTATTTGTCATTTTTATGAAAAGAAAAATTTAAAGGAGCAGGAAGAGAAATCACTTGAAAATATGTGTTTGAATATGCAAAACACAGCTAGTTTTTAAGTGAACACATTTTTTTAAGTCGATATAGCTAACAATAAAATGATTTACTTTTTATTCAATGCCTTCATGTAACTTTCCATACATGGATGGAAGCTCTAAGTGGAGAATAGATTCCACAGTGGAGATGAAACCTGAGCTGACATACTAGAACTACTGGAATCATTGGGTATGTCATTTTCCCCATGCACAATACTCTGCAACGATATAATAACACAGGCACCCACTGACATGAGATTTCTGTAGCACCTGGACTCAAAGCTATAAGAAAGAGGGTAGTAATGACAGTTCCATGATTATTCCCTTTCTGGTCAATTTCAATCAGTTCGTTAATGTGACTTTAATGATGTTTTTTAGTGTTCATTTCTTTTTATTTTTTTTAACATTATACCAATAGCAGTTCCCTTCAACCACTGTTTTTTTTTTTCATTAGGATGATTATAATGGAAGATGACTCTCAGTGGAAATGTATGAGACACTCTTGTTATCCATGCACCATTGTCACTATACACTAATTGCTCCAGTCTGTCATGTGAATGAGTATTTAAGGAGATTTGAATCCCTGAACCACCACATTCATTGTAATTCTGTACGCTAAAGATCCTTATGACATTACAGTGATAAAATTGGTAGCATTGCACACATGCCCAGATCGCCTAAACTTAAGCGTAAAACATTTGGATGCATTTTAATGTGTAAATAATTGCTTTTACAATAAATTGATGTGTGCTAAGTTAGAGTTTGGAGTAAACTTTCCAGTTAAACTTTCATGAACACAGCTAAAGAGAGGACGGAATTCTTTGGTTGATTTCTGACTCTCATTTGCAAACCATGCTTCAATTAAGCTCCTGGTATGGGTAGGGAGATATGAGTAATGTCCAGCGATCGCAGTTCCCTGCTCCTATGAGAAAGATGTCAAATGCGCTGAACCCATCAATACAGAGATTTAGGTCATTAACTCAACCATAGATTTGAAAGCATTTCGAAAACTGGGTCAGTTTGTCAAAGGTACAAACACGACATGACAGCGCCATTTCCAAAACTGAAGTGCACAATTACAAATCACATCAAAAGTAATCAATGCAGTTCATTATAAAATCTGTTGTTTAGAGCAACTACAGCAAAGTTCAAAGTAAAAGGTATACTTGTCTCTATCTAGGGATGATAAAAAGGTTAGAATGATAAGATGACAACATTATCAAAGAGTTGTAAATATATGACATACTGTGTTGGCATTTTAAAAGTTTTTTTTTTTTTTTTTCCAGCCCAGCACTTTTATCACCATAGCAATGGATTTTAAAAAGACTGTATTAATTAGATGCAAATGGCTGCAAGGAAAACAGAACCTTTTAGTTTTTGAGAACCAGAGCTTAAATCTGATATATTGTAGGGTATGATATGGAAACCATATTGTCAGTTGCAAGTAGTGAATTTGATGTACAATTTCTCAAAGGAAAGGTCATTTGAATCATCATGATTGCAATTGTTTTGAAGCAACTATAATGCTGCTGGTGCTAAATAGTTGCGATGATAGGACTTCAAGCATTGAAACATACAAATGCAATAAAGAATGAGTGCCAGAAGGACAGAAAATATACATATGGAAGCAGAGTCAAGTTCCAAATTCACCTTGAATGAATGACTGATTAATTGTGAAGATGATCAAATGAAATCATTCTACAACTATCTTAACCAAGAGTTTAAGCAAGGACCATTTTTAACTTTTAGAACAACTTTAGATAAGTTGATAATTATTTGCATATGTTAAAGTCTATTGTTTTGGGAATAGCTTGAGTGGCAAGAGCTCAAACTCACCTTGAGCTCTGTGGATAAATGAAGAGACACATCAGGATGACTTTGAAGTGTCATTTCTTCCGCTTTTCAGCAGTTTATCGGAGAAAGCAGGTCAGAGTTAGCTTAAGGAAGCAGAGTCTATTGCTAAACCCTTATCTATGAATGCCTTACCAACAAGGCCTACCCTTCCAGAATACAAAACTTCTATGACTGTATAGTTATACTGAAAACTTCTCTGTTACAGTAGGTAGCAAGTCAGGCATGAGCAGGGCAGGAGAGAGCCCCCCACCACACCCCCACCAGGAATATCAGGCGACCATCAGGTGATGGTCAGGCAGTTGTTAAGCTGTTTCTCTGAAATGAAAATTGGTCACAGCCAGCACCAGGGAAAGGCAGTCTCCCAATAGATAGAAAAAAACCTGAAACCTCTGATCAGCAGCTTCCCAATAAGATCTCAGGAGTTGGTTGAGTGAGCTCAAGCATGCCCATGAAGAGGCAAAATGGCAGAGTTTCACTGGTGTATGACCTTCTTCTAGGAATGCTAGACTGTTACGGAAGAACGCCTCAAGTGAGCATGCCTACAACTCAGTAAACACACTGAGCACGTGGCCCCTCCAAGTGCTGGAAGGCCACTGTGCATGCAGAATGTTAACCTATAAGACCCCAAGTCAAAGGTCCGACCACACAAGAACAGAAATCATAACAAACAGTCTCTCAGACCACAGTGCAATCAAAGTAGAACTCAGGATTAAGAAACTCACTCAAAACTGCACAACTACATGGAAACCGAACAACCTGCTCCTCAGTGATTACTGGGTAAAAACGAAACGAAGACAGAAATAAAGATGTTCTTTGAAACCAATGAGAAAAAAGAAACAATGTACCAGAATCTCTGGGACACATTTAAAGCAGTGTGTAGAGGAAAATTTATACTACTAAATACCCACAAGAGAAAGCTGGAAAGATCTAAAATTGACATCCTAACATCACAATTAAAAGAACTAGAGAAGCAAGAGCAAACAAATTCAAAAGCTAGCAGAAGACAAGAAATAACTAAGATCAGAGCAGAACAAAAGGAGATAGAGACACGAAAAGCCCTTCAAAAAATCAATAAATCCAGGAGCTAGTTTTCTGAAAAGATCAACAAAATAGATACACTGCTAGCCAGACTAATAAGAAAGAAAAGAGAGAAGAATCAAATGGAAGGAATAAAAAATGATAAAGGGGATATCACCACTCCACAGAAATACAAATTACCATCAGAGAATACTATAAGCACTTCTACACAAGTAAACTAGAAAACCTAGAAGAAATGGATAAATTCCTGGACAAATACACCCTCCCAAGACTAAACCAGGAAGAAATTGAATCCCTGAATAAACCAATAACAAGTTCTGAAATTGAGGCAGTAATTAATAGTCTACCAACAAAAAGAAGTCTAGGACCAGACGGATTCACAGCCAAACTCTACCAGAGGTACAAAGAGGAGCTGGTACCATTCCTTCTGAAACTATTCCAAAAAATAGAAAAAAAGGAAATCCTCTCTAACTCATTTTATGAGGCTTGCATCATCCTGATACCAAAACCTGGCAGAGACACAACAAAAAAGAAACTTTCAGGCCAATATTCCTGATGAACACCAATGCAAAAATCCTCAATAAAATACTGGCACACTGAATCCAGCGGTACATCATAAAGCTTATCTACCATGATCAAGTTGGCTTCATCCCAGGTATGCCAGGCTGGTTCAACATATGCAAATCAATAAATGTAATCCATCACATAAACAGAACGAACGACAAAACCCATATGATTATCTCCATAGATGCAGAAAAGGTCTTCAACAAAATTCAACAGCCCTTCATGCTAAAAACTCTCGATAAACTAGGTATTGATGGAATGTATCTCAAAATAATAAGAGATATTTATGACAAATCCACAGCCAATATCACACTGAACAGGCAAAAACTGGAAGCATTCCATTTGAAAACTGGCACAAGACAAGGATGCCCTCTCTCTTACCACTACTATTAAACATAATATTGGAAGTTCTGGCCAGGGCAATCAGGCAAGAGAAAGAAATAAAGGGTATTCAGTTAGGAAAAGAGGAAGTCAAATTGTCTCTGTTTACAGATGACATAATTGTATATTTAGAAAACCCCATTGTTTCAGCCCAAAATCTCCTTAAGCTGATAAGCTACTTCAGCAAAGTCTCATACAAAATCGATGTGCAAAAATTACAAACATTCCTATACATCGATAACAGACAAACAGAGAGCCAAACTATGAGTGAACTCCCACACACAATTGCTTCAAAGAGAATAAAATACCTAGGAACACAACTTACAAAGGATGTGAAGGACCTCTTCAAAGAGAACTACAAACGACTGCTCAAAGAAGTGAGAGAGGACACAAACAAATGGAAAAACATTCCATGCTCATGGATAGTAAGAATAAATATCATGAAAATGCCCACAGTGCCCAAAGTAATTTCCAGATTCAATGCTATCCCCATCAAGCCACCACTGACTTTCTTAAAAGAATTGGAAAAAACTACTTTAAATTTCATATAGAACAAAAAAAGAGCCTACATAGCCAAGACAATCCTAAGCAGAAAGAACAAAACTGGAAGCATCACACTACCTGACTTCAAACTATATTACAAGGCTACAGTAAGCAAAACAGCATGGTACTGGTACCAAAACAGATATACAGACCAATGGAACAGAACAGAGGCCTCAGAAATAACATCACACATCTACAACCATCTGATCTTTGACAAAACTGACAAAAACAAGCAATGGGGAAAGGAATCCTTATTCAATAAATGGTTTTGGGAAAGCTGGCTAGCCATACGCAGAAAGCTGAAACTTGATCCCCTCCCTACACCTTATACAAAAATTAACTCGAGATGGATTAAAGTCTTAAATGTTATACCTAAAAACATAAAAATCCTAGAAGAAAACCTAGGCAATACTATTCAGGACATAGGCATGTGCAAAGACTTCATTACTAAAATGACAAAAACAGTGGCAATAAAAGCCAACATTGACAAATGGGATCTAATTAAACAAAAGAACTTCTGAACAGCAAAAGAAACTATCATCAGAGTGAACAGGCAACCTACACAACCGGAGAAAATTTTTGCAAACTATCCACCTGACAAAGGGCTAGTATCCAGAATCTACAAATAACTTAAACAAATTTACAAGAAAAAAACAACCCCATCAAAAAGTGGTTGAATGATATGGACAGACACTTCTCAAAAGGAGACATTTATGTGGCCAACAAGCATATAAAAAAAAAGCTCATCATCACTGCTCATTAGAGAAATGCAAATCAAAACCACAATGAGATACCATCTCACTGCAGTTAGAATGGTGATCATTAAAAAGTCAGAAAACAACAGACGCTGGAGAGGATTTGGAGAAAAAGGAATGCTTTTACACTGTTGCTGGGAGTGTAAATTAGTTCAACCACTGTGGAGAACAGTGTGGAAATTCCTCAAGGATCTAGAACTAGAAATACCATTTGACCCAGAGATCCAATTACTGGATATATACCCAAAGGATTATAAATCATTCTATTATAAACACACATGCAAACGTATGTTTACTGTGGCACTGTTCACAACAGCAAAGACTTGGAACCAGCTCAAATGCCCATCAATGACAGACTGGATAAAGAACATATGGCACACATACACCATGGAATACTATGCAGCCATTAAAAAGGATGAGTTCACGTCCCTTGCAGGGACATGGATGAAGCTGGAAACCATCTTTCTCAGCAAACTAACACAAGAACAGAAAACCAAACACTGCATGTTCTCACTCATAGGTGGGAGTTGACCAATAGGAACACATGGACACGGGGAGGGGGCATCACACACTGGAGCCTGTTGAGGGGTGAGGGTCTTGGGGAGGGAGAGCATTAGGAGAAAAACCTCATGTAGACGATGGGTTGATGGGTGCAGCAAACCACCATGGCATGTGTATACCTATGTAACAAATCTGCACGTTCTGCACATGTATCTCAGAATTTAAAGTATAACAATAATAATAAAAAAGTCCAACCACACACTTGATCTCTCAAGGCACTGCTTGGCCCTCTTCCAAGTGTACTTTACTTCCTTTCTTTCCTGCTCTAAAACTTTTAAATAAACTTTCACTCTTGCTTTGAAACTTACCTCCGTCTCTCATTCTGCCTTATGTCCCTTGGTCAAATTCTTTCTTCTGAGGAGGCAAAAATTGAGGTTGCTCTAGACTCATACAGCTTTGCCGCTGCTAACATACTTTTGCTTATTGCTCACTCCCACAAAGCAAACTTTGGAGTAGAACCTTTTTCTCCACTGGCCACTGACCACCTGATATGCAAAGTTTAGGCCCAGCCTAACACATTTCTTCATGAAATAACATGGTCTCAAGGAAGTGTGTTTACTTTGCTATATCTCTGCTATTTCCCCAAAACCCCTTATTTTATATACTTCTCTTGTGTATAGTTTGTGTGTGTGTGTGTGTGTGTGTGTGTGTATTCTCTTTGCCAGGCAAAATTTAACCATTTCTTCATCCTCTGACTCTAGGCTACTGACATATGAAAACATCAATACTTCAGTGTAAGTGTAGACACGTTTAGTCAAACTCTGCTTAATCGCTTATAGGCTCTTTTCCTCATTGCTTAAAAGTGGATCTAAAATGGCAAGTGTCATGAATTCTCACAATGGCACTATAGCAATTTTTGTTTCTGACATTCTCTCTTGTCTAGAGTTCTTAAGCCTGAGCGATATTGATCACAAGCTGTTGGAAGTGAAAACCCATCTGTAACGAGAGAGAATGAAGAGGAAGAGAAAAGACTTTGATGATTCCTGGATTCAGTTTTCTCCAAAGCGAATCTCTCTCCTTCACTTTCTGTTTGTTATTTAAGCCAAGGAGGTGTGATGAAAATTGAGATATGCAAGAATGCTTGAGATGCGTCCTGCAAGAGTAGTAGAAAATGTCCAAGTCTATGTGCCATGTATGTGTAGGATGGGAAGAGTGAGGGCCAGAAGAGAAACAGCAGTGGTCCCGGGATCGGAGAGAAATTTGACACTGAAATGCGGGGAGCAGCATGTGCAAAGGGAGCCACAGGGAAAGGCACACCACATTCAAAGAACCACGTATAATTCATTCAGTGGAACTTAGGCATTGGGGGGCAGGATATATGGGGTAGGAAACAAATGGGTGGAAGATTGCTTACTATGTACCAACACTGCTCTTAGCATATACATATGTTATGTTCATTTTCTCTAATCATCATAGCAACACTATGAAACAGGCACCATCACGCTCCCTCTGTTTGGGATATTCCGAGGGGTACGACTTAGTAACTACACAAATAGAGTGAAGACAGATGTGCATCTGCTTTTTAATAAGCTCCACTCTTGTGAGATTTAAATTAACAGAAGTTTACATAATTTCATTTTTAAAAGCATTATAGAAAGGTTGCATTTGTTTAAACACAAATAACAGCAATTATGATGTGAAAGATGCTTACTCTTGTTTTTCTTCTCCATCCCTCTCTTCCACGCGCACTGCGTGGACACCCTGCCTGACAAAATCCTTCCACAGTTAGACAACATTTCTAGTTTTTCATCATGGTTAGCTAATAATGTGATTATTCAAAATAAAAATTGCTTTTATAGAATTCTACATTAAATTTTTAAACATTTTACTCACTCAGGGGAATTATATAATGTCACCTATCTGTACATTTCCTTATAATGATTAATATTCTGGATACAAACTTAAAACTTGAAAATAAAAACATTAAAAGTTAAAAATAAATACTTGTTTAGTGGAAACAACTCATTTGGTGAAAGATATTTCTTAAACCTCTGCAGCATGAACTGTCCTTTGGGGGATAAGTGAAGCTTCCTACTAATGTTCATTCTATAGGTGTTTGTGAAACTTATCAAATATTCAAAGTGCAAACGCACACATCTTTGCTCTATCAATATTTATAGCCTGAAAACACATTATTGTTGCAAATATGTCAGGACAATGAAAAATATCCATTTGCGATGGGGATATATAACAAAGGGCAGTTGAGCAATATAATTTATTTCTATCATTTATTGAATGACTCATAAGTAATAAGAAATGAAGCTACAAGTAAGTTATGAAGGTCATCTCCTCTCATGTATGAAAATACATAAATTGTTTATATCGTTATCTGCTGTAAAACATTCTTTCCATTGAGGATTCTGAAAATTATGAGCCAGATGTCTGGACTCTATACTGTGAAAGTGTCCCAAATTGGCTTTCAACAGGACTTGGCCATATGCAGATTCCTCTATGTTTCACAGAAAATACACATGGCTTGGACTAAATGACTGTGCCTTTCTTAAAGCTATATTAATGTTATTTGACCGAGCTATAGATGGAGTCAGTGTCTGATATAAAACAGATCAGATCCCAGCAGTTATTATTATGACAGATGATGACATTTTTGTTATTACTTATCATTTTACATATACTTTAAGCATTTAAGAAATTTTCGGCATAATCTTAGGAATACTATATGTGTTCCTTTTAAAAAGATTCTCACAAAAGCATTAATATTCCATTTTAACACTTGAAAAAAACATAGGCTCAGAATGGGTTCTGCTATTCAATCTGCCAAAAGTCCCACAGCTAGGAAGCAGTTTAAATTCCTGGGTTTGTCTACGTTCACCTGCATTATGGTTTCTCTAAAGAAGAAGTAATAACAAAAATCACTAACACCTTTGGAATGTTATAAGCATTTTACGTGAATTGTTACATTTAATCCTTTCAAGTAGGTAATTAATAAGCATATTTTACATATGAGATGACTGATGCTTGGGGAAGCTAAGAAATTCCTCATAGGTGGCAAATATAGACTTTGAAATTAGATATCCTTTATTCTAGAGCCTGCGATTTTTAAACAATGCACTGTAGAGAGAGCAACGTTGTTATCCAGGTCAGGGTTTCTCAAGTATTAATGAGCCGCAGATCACCTTGGTATATTATTAACATGCAGATTCTTGCCCCCATAGGTTTGGGGTGGGTCCTGAGAATCTGCAGTTTCAGCACACTCCCAAGTGATGCCAATGACCCAGGTCACTTACTATTTATCACCTGAAGGTTTTTAATACCTATCAATTACTTAGACATGTTTTTTCCTTCTAATTTCATTTTTGAGTAAGCTTTTACTTTCCTTTCTCTCACTCTCTCTCTCTCTCTCAATCTCTTTCTGTCTCTCTCTCAGTTACCATTTTACACCCTTTCTTCCCCTACACTAACACCTAAATCATCTGAGTGAAAATGTTTCACTTGAACAAATGATATTGAGGAATAAGTGAGTACTTCCATATTTGGTTGTATGTGATTGTGATTGTTCACTAATGCAATTTGAGTGGGAAGGCCCCAGAAGAGGTTCACACACAAATCCTTGCAACCTGTAAATGTATCCGCTTCCATGGCGGAGGAGAATGAAGTTTATAGATAAGGTTAAGAATAATTATCAGCTGACTTTGAGATGGGGAGAAGATCTTGGATTATCCAAGTGGGTAAAATATATTCAGGAGGGTCCTTATTAGGGAAAGAGGGAGGAAGAGAGAGAGAACAAGAGGGAGGCAGGGAGAAAAGATCACAGCCTCCTCTTGCTGGCTTTGAAGATGGTGAGAGACAGATGCAAGCATGAAATGCAGGAGGCTTCCAGAAGCTAGAAAAGGCAAGGTTGTCATTTTTCCCAAGAGCCACCCCAGGGAATGTTGCCCTGCTGACATGTTGATTCTTGCTAAATTGTATCCATTTCAGACTTCTGAAATCCCTCCAAAATAATAAGATAATAAATTATTCTTGTTAAATGTACTAACTTGTGATAATTTTTATAGTATTAATAGAAAACAAAACTCTTAAGATACTACACAATGTAGAATTGACCTTAGTGATAGCTATACAATTTGAAGTGTGACTCAGGTCTCCATAAGGCATGCATATCATTTGTATGCAGGGAAAAAAACCCTTCACAAAGATTCCTATCTAATCATAAATAATAATATTTTCTTAAAATGAGAATTACTATTGTTAGCTAGATGATACACTTTCAGTTTTCTCCATCATGTTAACAAAACACAAAATAAAATATATTTAAAGTAGGGTAATATTTAAATATATATATTTACAATACAATATATATATTTTATGTTCTATTTATATATTACCTATATAGATATGTATTTAATGGATATCACTGGGTTCAAATCAATATGATATGTCAGCATGACTGCATTCCTTAAGGTGGCTCTTGAGAAGAATCACAACTTTGACTTTTCCAGCTTCCAGAAGCCACCTGCATTTCGTGCTTGCATCTCTCTCTTAGCATCTTCAAAGTCAGCAAGAGGAGGCTGTGATCTTTCCACTCTGCCATCCCTCTTACTCTCTCTCTCTTCCTCCCTCTTTCCCCAATAAGGATTCTCCTGAATACATTAGACCTACTTGGATAATCCAGGTTCTTCTCCCAATCTCAGAGTCAGCTGATTATTATTCTTAACTTTATCTGCAAACTTAATTTTCCTTTGCCAGGTAACCTATATTTATATATAAGGGCAATAGTATAGGAAAAGAAACAGAGAGTGTATTGTAAACAAAATCAGATTGAGAGTCAATTGATTCTCAGGAGAGATATGGCTAACACTAAGCTTTCTTGTCTTCGCCACTGAATTGCATATACAGTGCTTGGAAAATTACTGTGTTTTTCTGCCTCATGTACTATCTTTCCTGGAATCCAGGAAGACTCAATCCATCCTTACTCCACATAAGGAATTGGAACAAGGTGAAATTGATATAATAAGGCTTGTACTTAGTAAATTTTGTACAGAATGTTCCTAATCAATTTAGTCAGATATTTACAATCTCTTGTTACTCTTAATTAACAAAATACTATCCTTACATTTCAACTTTGTCATTTTAAATTTTAAAGGGCAAATTTTGTTTCCCTTCTTACCTAATTATTTTATATTTTTGTAGAGACGAGATCTGGCTATTGTTGCACAGGTCGGTCTCTAACTTCAGGTCTCAAGCAATCCTCCCACCTCCCCCTCCCAAAATGCTGGAATTAAAGGTGTGAGCCACACAGGTGACCCTAATACTTAAATATAAGTTCAGGAGAAGCCTGACTCTCCTCACTTATCTAATGGGTCTAAGTTCAGGACACTGTTTAATGTAACACACGGCCACAGCGAATAACCTCCCTCTTTGTTGTCTTGATTGAGACCTGGGATCTCTTAATGCAACACAGTTTTTTTTTTTCTTTTTTTAATCCCAGGCAGATGAGTGGATGAGAAGATTCTCACGCTGCCCCTCCACCTCTCTTTCCCTTCTTCCTTTCTTTTCACCCAGATGTATTTTACTAGTCAAAGCTTTCCATGACGTTTTATTAATTGTAACAAACGGTTTTTTATATCTAATTATTGTCCTATTTACATCTATATATCAAATATTGAAACACTATCGAAAGAGGTTACATACAGAATTTTAACATTTCTAGTTACTTAGCCCTGATAGCATCATAATAATACAAAAACTGAATTTAAAGCATAATATTATGGAGCATTTTGTAGCTATTAACACTTAAAATATTTTTAATGTGTGTGTTATCATAATGGATATCATGCCACCGGATAGCTTAACTATTATTTAGTGGTGAATGGAATCACATACAAGTCAAACAAGAATAAAATTTGACAGTAGAATGAACGATTATCTTCTCTGAATTATCTTGAAGTATATACATGCTCTGCTGTTAGTAACTGTCTCTGAACATTTCCCAGTTGTAAGATTTTCTTGACTGATCCCTGACCCTCAATTCAATATCTGTGATTAAATTGACCCTTTTGATCAGTTTCAGGCTTGTGTTCAAGCTAACAATGACTGTGTGTGTCAGTCTCCATGTTTCCAACTTCAAAGTCATTCTCACAACTCAGCTCACAATCATGTCCTGCTTTGCTTTAAACTTGCACAGGACTTAATGCCATTTGATATCAGGCTAAGTGTGTGAAGGCTGAATAAAAGCTAGTAAAATTGAGTTTTTTGATGCGATTATAGGATGAAATATTCCAAGTAGTATGGAAGGACAGAAATACACAGCATCACCTATGGATATAGCAACAAAATTTGGCTTGCAGCTTCCAACAGAGTTAATGGAAGAGAAATAATAGAAAAGCCAGTAGACAAGAACAGAACTTAATTTTCTTGTGCAGGTAAGCAATTATGATGTATATGTGTGTGCTACTTACATATTACCTTGTAGATTGGTAAATAGACTAAAAACCCAAAATACATCTTATTGCATTGATAATATATACTACACAGCTTTTATACTATTTTGCTGAGTCTAAACTTAGGTAAGAAAATATCACCTTGGGGAAAGTAGCTAGATATATAATAGAGTATCCGCGGTACTGATGCCGTCTATATCAGGGAAGACAGGGTAGCTGCAGGTGGGCAAATAGACAAGCTTCCAGCTCAACTTTCCTTGGAGTCTTGTAACATTTGCAAAAATTTCTCCCTGGAAAGACTGACTACTAATCCATATATTTCCACCATTCCTTTCATAAAGAAAACACATGTTACTTAACTAGAATTACAGAAATTTATTTATATTGTCAGACCATCTAAGGCACTTTTGATAATTTGTTTACACAAACTTGATATATTTTGAAAAATGGTATAGAAATATATCTGAAGATAAAACATTCTTCTCTTCCACATCTCTACATCTGCCTATAATTTTACATGAGTTAATAAATTCAGATCTCAAAATTAAGGTGTGAGAATCAAGTTGACCCTTAAAACATACAGGGGTTAGGGACACCCACCTCTGCATAGTCAACAATCCATATGTAACTTTTGACTTCCCGAAAACCTTACAAATGGCCTACCTTGACCAGAAGCCTTACTAATAACATAGGCAGGCGATTAGCATGTATTTTGTGTGTTATATGTATTATATATTGTATCCCTGCAGCTAAGTAAGCTTGGGAAAAGAAAATGTTATTAAGTAAATCATAAGGAAGAGAAAATATATTTACTATTTATTACGTGGAAGTGGATCATCATAAAGGTCTACATCCTTGTCATCTTCATGTTTAGTAGGCTGAGAAGGAAGAGAAGGAGTTGTTCTTGCTGTCTCAGGAGTGCAGAGGCAGAAGTGGACCTGAGTTATTCAAACCCATGTTGTTCAAGGGTCAGCTAAATTGCATTTCTCTAGGTTTAAGAAAATACATATTATTGATAATCAAAGTCACTGTCAGCCTTCTACACCTCACCAGGATTGTAAAATGGCTGTATGGAGTTATGTTTCATTGGTGGGGGGTAAAGGGCTCTGTTCTTTAGTTGTCAGCGTGGCCCTTAAAGTCTTCTTCCATGTCACCTTGGGATCCAGTGCTCTTGGATGAGGCTGGATATTCCTTCTTTTTCTAATTGGATCTGAGTGTCTGTCCCTCCATTTCTATCTAAAGTCTTGTCTTACTTTCTCCTGCCTCTATGAGGAAGCAGAGACACATCCTGGAAGACATTCCTCTCTCTTGCCTCTTGAAATACAATAGCTGTCTTCCCATTTCATTGACCTCAAAGATTTTCTTCTGCACTTTTCTTTAGACCAATTTAGTTTCACTGTCTCTTTGGGATTTGGCTTTTACAAAATAGTGGTGTCTTAATGAGTTTGGGCTGCTGTAACAAGATACTTCAGCCTAGATAGATTAGACAGCAGAGATTTATTTCTCACAGTCAGGAGGCTGGAGGTCTGAGATCAGGATGCCAGCATGGTGGGGTTCCTGATGAAGGCCCTCTTCCTGGTGATGTCCTCACATGGCTCTCCTTGGTATATGTATGCAAAGGAAAAGAAAGTCTTTTCCTTAAGATAGTCTTCTCTTTCTTAAAAAAAAATTTTTTTAATGGAGGTAAAATATACATTTATGGCCAGGTGCAGTGGCTCACGCCTGTAATCCCAGCACTTTGGGAGGCTGAGGCAAACGGATCACCCAAGGTTAGCAGTTTGAGACCAGCCTGGTCAACATGGCAAAACCCCATGTCTACTAAAAATACAAAACTAGCTGGGAGTGGTGCTGTGCCCCTGTGATCCCAACTACTTGGGAAGCTGAGGCAGGAGAATCACTTGAACCTGGGAAGCAGAGGTTGCAGTGAGCCGAGATCATGCCACTGCACTTCAGCCCAGGTGACAGAGAGAGACTCCGTCACAAAAAATAAAAACAAAACAAAACAAAAAAAATACACACACACACACACACACATATACACACACACACACACACACATTTACTCTTACCATCTTTACTGTTTTCAAGTGTACAATTCAGGGTAATAAATTCCCTCCTTTACTGATGGCATGAATTCCATAATGAGGGTTCCAACTTCATAACTGAATCTAACCCTAATTGGCTTCCAAGGGCCTCGTCTCCAAATACCATCACAATGGGGATTAGAGTTTCAACCTGTAAACTTGGAGAGGACACAAACATTCAGTCCACAGAAGAGGCCAAACTTGACTTTGGTCTGCAACTGCATTCTGCCAAAAAAAAAAAAAAAAAAAAAAAAAAAAAAAAAATCCCTGAAGTAATGAGGCCTAAAACCAACTATAATTTGTAGAACACTGGAGAGGATAATACAAAGACCAAACAAACAAATTTCTATTTTAATAAATTACTCTGTAACCATTTTAGCTTCATAACATTTTTGAAGCAGATGTCATCTGGATATACATTTAATACAAAATGGGCATGATTACTACAGAAATTTCAAATTTTAATGCACACACCAGTCCGCAGAAAGTCCTTCAAAAAATTCAGGATATAAACTGGAATATTTTGAACACATAGTCTCCTCCACATCCTTATTTAGGGGTGACAGGATTCTTAATATTATGTGTTCATTTCATATAAAACACCATAGCATGATAGTATGCCCAGTCAACCAGAAACTAAATAAAAATACATAAAATCATATTTTACACAACAACGAAAAACAAGGTTATCAAAGAAGTTGTGTTTTCTATAAAATAAAAATGACACATTTCCCTGACCAAAAACTCAGAAGCATTGATCTATTACTTTGTTGAGATTTGAAAGTCTCATTCGGGCTGTGATTAACACTCTTGCATATAACAAGCAACGCCTTAAAAGGAAAGCCTATTTTCCTTTTTTTTCTCCTTTTTCACAACATTGCTTTCTCTTAACAACCACTTAAAATTCAAGTAGGGTTTTTTTATGACAAAGGTCACATTATAAAATAGCACATAAGATGAAAGTAATAGAGTGTAGCCAAAGAAGGGCGTGAAAATGAACACATCAGAAGCCAGTATTGCTTGGGTGCAGTTTCAGAGGTGTTCATTTTCATTGGCTCTTTAAGGTAGGCTGACAGGAACAATCAGTTGCCTCATAGATCACTGACAGAGGCTCAGGAAGACAGATGACAGGCAGAATAGCAAACCCCACAGAAATTAAACAGAGTGCTGGAAGAACAATTAGCATCGTTGGGGATAAAAACGCCAAGGAGGAACACTGCTAATTTTAGGGCACAGAACCAAACCTAAATGACATCTTCATCTCAATGGCTGTTAAGCCCACAAAATGAGTGCAGCAATTCTAACTACAACTCTAACAATGTGTTTTTATAGAATTTCACAGTAGGCAGTCCATGTCTGATCAGTTACAGGCAGATATACTCGAATGTTTCAAGAACTCTTATAAGTTTTATGTGGCGGAGATAATTTAAGACCTCATCTCATTCCCTGACAGGAATACAGCGTGCCAATAAGCAATTGGACTAACTCTTCTTAGTGTGTGGAGTCCGGAAGAGTTCTATTCCTTCTACCTAGAGCCAGGGCTCAATAGCTGGAGAGTGGGATTTGGAGGCTTTAGAAAACTCCTCGAAGGATTAAACATGAAAAACATTGGGGTTTAGCAACATGGAAGAAGGAACATTTCTGTGAAGAACATACCCCATCTTGGCACAGAACTCCTCAACCCAAATGAGTTGGGGGTAAAGGGTATCAGGGCCATGATGAGACATGACTTAGATGCTGAAAAGAAGCTGTTTTTAATCTTAGACATGCTACCTCACCAAAATTTGAGAGTTTGTCATATTTCTCCAGTTTAAAAAAATTTTTGAAAAAAATCTCAAAGCTACAGAAAAGTTGAAAGATAATATGATGCAAAACCATATGATTATCAGGCTCACAATGTTTCTACCATAATTCAACTTTGTCATTTATATACAATTAATAAAAACAATAGCGTTTTGAAGAGTGCCTATCTCGTGTATATAAATTTATACGGACAGACTCCACTCAACTCAGTATTTTAAAATATAATTATATTTCCAGATGTTTCAACATATTTTCTTTATGATAATTTGTGCTATTATTTTCTAATCCCATTCCATACTTGAAGTAGAAACAAAAATACATATCTACTGGGAGCCTTGAAAAGAGGGCAGGGTGAACAGTAAAATAGTCTCATAAAAATAATATAAAAATTATACAAAAATTAAATTGACATGCTATGATATAAATATAAAAGTTTTTAAATAAGAGCATTTAATATACTACTGATTATTAGAAAAGGGAACAAAAGACACATCACTGAACCTCATTTCCTGTAATATAAGAATAATGTAATATTCACATGTTTCAGCTAATAAATATTTTTATAAGAAAATATCTATTTCATCATTCTCTATACTACCTTTTGTGTGTAGATTTTTGCAAAGTGTAACTGGAATGTCCTCATCTCCACATTTCCAGTGATCTACCAGCATGTAATTGAAAGTGCTCAGCTTTTAGCCCCCATCTAAAGCTATAGCATATTCCACTATTTTGTATGAATATTTTAATACACGAACATCTTCAAACAATATTTAACCATATGACATATACTTAGCCATATTACATGAAAATAAATTATCAGTTAATCATTGGATTAAGTTTGGAAATTCAGCTTCTCTAAAAGAAAAATTCCTGCTTTGCCCAAAGAAGTAATTTGTATAATATTTTAATGATTGCAAATAAATATATTTTATAGCTTTTACCATGTGAGCGAAGTTTGAGCATCTTTGCTCAAGCGTCAGGTTTGTGCAAGTAAGAATAGCATGGCCCAAACTCTATCACATTTATATGCAGTGATCTAATTTAAAGGACCTTTTTTTTAAAAAAACTTCGATTTGTCCAGATATCTATTCCCAGCATCCTTTAACCTCTTCTTATCAACTCTTATAAAATTCACATCTGAGTAAATTTAAAAAGCTAATCCAGAGAACATCCTGTTACTGCAAGATGTATATATAGAAATGACGCTTTAGGACCTGAGCTTTACTCACATTAATAGGTGCTTGTCACTTAGCAATAAAATAATTTCCCTACCTTGTCACTGAATAAGATAAACAACTTTGTCTTCTAGTTACGATTATCCCAGTTCATGGTTGGAAATGAATAGGTTAGAGGTAGAGTAAACATAATCCTCCACGCCCATAATTGCAAGTTGATATGGTTTGGGTCTGTGTCCCCACCCAAATCTCATGCTGAATTGTAATTGGCAATGTTGGAGGTGGGGTGGGTGGGAGGTGATTGGATAATGGGAGGGGTTTCTAATTAGTGCCATCCCCCCTTGGTGCTGTCTTGTGATTGATTCTCATAAGATATGGTTGTTTAAAAGTGTTTAGTGCTGGGCAAGGTGGCTCATGGCTGTAATCTCAGCACATTGAGAGGCTTAGGCGGGCAGATTGCCAGAGGTCAAGAATTGGAGACCAGCCTGGCTAACATAGTGAAAACCCATCTCTACTAAAAGTATAAAAATTAGCCAGGCATGATGGTGGGCTCCTATAATCCCAGCTACTCGGGAGGCTGAGGCAGGAGAATCACTTGAACCCAGGAGGTGGAGGTTGCAGTGAGCTGAGGTTGTGCCATTGCACTCCAGCCTGGGAGACAGAGCGAGACTCCCCCTCAAAACACACACACACACAAATGTGCAGCACCTCCCACTTCACATTCTCTTCCTTCTGCTCCAGCCATGTAGGACATGCTGGCTTCCACCATGATTGTCAGTTTCCTGAGGCCTCCCCCAACATGCTTCCTGTACAGCTCGTGGAACTCTGGGTCAATTAACCTCTTATTTTTATTAATTACCCAATCTCAGGTAGTTGTTTATAGCAATGTGAGAACAGACTAATACAGAAGTTCACAAAAGAAAGATGATTTTAAGAGCTCAACCGATATTGGCAGAGGTGAGCATGAGAAGGGGACGTGCAGGATCCTCCATAGAGTAGCCCAGGCAGATGGAATTCTCGGAAGAAAGAGAAACCAGAGAAGCTTTTGCTGAGCGTGGAAGCAAACTGGGAGAATTAGGAAACAAAATTCATTTGCAGTGAAGGAGTTTCAACACATAAAGATACCTGCTAGATTTTGATCCTGCAGAGACTTCAAGCTAAATAAAAACACTAAGCTCAACATTTCCCTGGGGGAGAATGTTCAAAGCAGAGGAGACAGATAAGAATAAGAAGAGCATTAGCTGGGCCAGAAAGATAGATGAAACTTGCTCACTCTGACCATTCTTGGGAGAAAAGTCCCACTGGAGGGGAAAGCCTTGTCAAACATACCACTGGTTTCCCACTCAAGGAACATGGGCAGGACTCTGAAGCCTCAGGAGGATGGGGGTGCAGAGCGAGGCTCTACATTCAAAAACACCAAACTGCATCTCACACCGGGGCCAAAAGCATGCCAATCAAAATTCCAGGAGGGCTACACCCCAGAAACAGAAACAAGCCAAACGCAGACTCACTCTAAACTACAGCCACAGCTCCTTGACCTGGTTCAGTGCGGGGTTACATTTAGCTTTAATCACTGTTTCTGTCTAACAGAGCAGAGAATGTTTTCAGGCACAAAGGAAACTTCTCTGATGCTGGAAATGTTCTTTATCTTAATCTGAGGGGCAGTTATATGTGGTAGTATATATACAAATGTTTTCAAGTTAAAGATTGTGTGTACTTTCCTGCATTATGTTATATCTTAGTTAAAAAGTATAATAATAAATCTCAGCACTTTAGGAGCCCAAGGCGGGTGGATCCTGAGGGTGGGAGTTCGAGACCAGCCTGACCAACATGAAGAAACCTTATCTCTACTAAAAATACTAAATTAGCGGGGCATGGTGGTACACTCCTGTAGTCCCAGCTACTCAGCAGGCTGAGGAAGGAGAATCTCTTGAACCCTGGAGGCAGAGGTTATGGTGAGCCGAGATGGCTCCATTGCACTCCAGCCTGTGTACCAAGAGCAAAACTCCATCTCAAAAAAAAAAAAAAAAAAAGTATAATGATAATAGCCATAATTATTAAGCACAAATCTATCATCCTGAACAAAGCTAAGTATTTGAAAATAACCTATATCTAACTGCACCACCCCTTATCATTTCAACTTCTGCCTCACCTGCTCAGGCCTGAATCCCACGTTCAATAGTCTCTTACTTTCCTTTTTATATAGTTCATGTCTTTTTCTATGCATAAGTTACAAACTTAGGGCAGTTGTGATGCTCTGCTTTTTATATGAGACATCTGAACTAGTTTATTTCTCCCTAAGTGTCAAAATCTTAAAAGTAGTGTGCCTCAAGATCGATGACCTATAGCAATTAACCCTGGTGGCCATTTATTTTATGGACCGATTTGTTTACTCGAAATAGATTTTCAAGGCCAGTTTTTTGAAATGCTTCCCTTTTGGAAAAATTGGAGCATTCTTTCCTGTCCTTTTTTTCTAAATTGTTCATTTGTACTATAATTATCTTAGATTGATTCTGATTCTGATTCCCTCACTCTGCAATCTCATTTCCACACGTTATTTTATTGGTTTGTATTTGAATATGATGATTTACTGAATTCATTTAATTTATCTATGAAATAAATTATAACTAGGGAATTTGCTGCTGATTTTTGAATCATGCTTTCTCTTCTTGATTGAATTTCTCAGTTGCGTTTTGCATTCTTTTTTCCCTCTCTTCCTCACCCTCCTCTTTCCTCTGTACTTCCTTTTCCTCCTGTTTTTGCTTCTCCTTCTCCTCTTCCTTCCACCATCTTCTTTTTCAATAAATTTGCATATATTCTCCTTTATTTCTTTGTTGCTTAAGCGTGTCATGGGTGTAGACATTGTTTTCATTGAAAAATGGGGAAATTCTGACATTATTCCCATTTTTTCTGGGACTAGTTTCTTCTAACCATTAAACGTGAGCTTGAGTTTTGCTTTAACCCATTTTTCTTTAGACCAAGACCATTGAGATCATGAAGTAGAGAATTGGCTTGGACTGGGAGTGATCTATTCACAGGCATTTGAGCTTGCCTCTTTTCTGTCATCTCCTTGAATGTCTATGCCTAGGAGCCATTCCAGCAAGCCAGCGTTGTAGCTCATACCTTTCAGTCTTAGCTCAATTTCCTTTCTGCATGGCGCACTAGAATATGGGAATCCCTGAAACATGACAGAACCTGAAATATTGCAGTCCTAGGGTAGCATGAAGATTGATGAATAACGGCCCTTAATTATGGCAGGCCCTGATATGGCAAAATCCCTTGAAGCCAGGTCTACAGAAACAGTGCTACTCTGTAGATGTTTTGATTATCCAGGATTGTCCCCTCATCCCTCAGTTATAATTATAACAAGGAAATAGAATAAATGTCAATATCATTTATGAATTAAAAACAGTGTAATGCTACCAACGACTGTTTCTGAAAGAGAAGAAAGAAACTATATGAGGAATTCTTGTTGCAGCTTTGAACTAGTTCAACATATATTTTGGTTATTCAGAGGCCATGGCTGAGACAAATTTACCGCTTGGTTGTTTCTGACACAAGCATTTTTGATGAGGCACCAGCGAAGTCTGTTTTGTTGAGAATTTTTGCAACTGCGTTCATCAGACATATTGGCCTGTTGTTACCTTTTGTTGTTGCATCTTTGTCTGGTTTCAGCATCAGAGTGATAGTGGTCTTGTGGAAAGACTTTGGGAGTATTTCCTTCTCTGCAATTTTTTGGAAGAGTCTTAATGGAATTGCTGTTAGCCACTCTCAATATTTGGTAGAATTTAGCAATAAAGCCATTGGGTCCTCAGCTTTTCTTTGAGGAAAACTTTTTTTTTTTTTCTTATCTTGATATTGGTCAGTTCAGGTTTTTATCTTGGTATTGTTCAATTCAGGTTTTGAGTTTCCTCATAGTTCAATTGTGGTAGGTGGTATATATCTGGAAATTTATCCATTTCTTCTAGGTTTTCCAGTTTACTGGCATACAGTTGCTCATAATGGTCTCTAATGATCCTTTGAATTGTGGTATCAGTTGTAATGTCCCCTTTTTCATCTCTGGTTTTATTTGGGCCTTATCTCTTTTATTCTCAGTCTGGCTAAAGATTTATCAATTTTGTTTACCTTTTCAAAAACCTAACTTTCAATTTTACCTTTTGTACTTTTTTGAGTATCAATTTTATTTATGCTCTGATCTTTACTTTTTTCTATTAATTTTGGGTTTTGTTTGCTCTTGCTTTTCTGATTCTTTAGGATTCATCACTCTGTTGTTTATTTGAAGTTTTTCTACCTTTCTGATGTAGGCAGTTATTGCTATAAACTTCCCTCTTTGCACTGCTTTTGCTGTACGCCATAGATTGGGATATGTTGTGTTTCCATTTTTATTTGTTTTAAGATGTATTTTAATTTTCTTCTTTTATTTGACCTTTGGTCAATGGTCATTCAGGAGCACATTGCTTAATTTCTATATGTTTGTATACTTTTTGAAATTGCTCATTTTTAATGTCTAGTTTTATTATATTCAGAGAAAATACTTGATATGATTTCTGTTTTTCAGAATTTTTGAGAATTGTTTTGTGGACTAACATATGGTCTATCCTTGAGAATTTTCCATGTGCTGAAGAGAGAAAAGTGTATTCTGCAACTGTTGAATGAAATGTTCTGTAAATATCCATTAAGTGCATTTAGTCTATAGTGCAGATTAAGCTCATTATTTCTTTGTTTATTTTTTATCTGGATGAGCTGTCCAATGCCAAAAGTGGGGTGGCGTGTTGAAGTCTCCAGCTTTAACTGAATTGGAATCTATCTCTCTCTTAAGGTCCAATAATATTTGCTTTATTTCTCCGAGTGCTGCAGTTTTGGGTGCATGGATATTTACAGTTGTTATACCCTCTTACTGAACTTATTGTTTTATTATATATAATGACATTCTTTGTCACATGTTAAAATTTTTGTCATGATCTATTACATCTGATATAAGCATAGCTACTCCAACTCTCTTTCTGTTTCCATTTGCATGATTTTTTTTCTTTATTTTTAGTCTATATATATATATATATATATCTTTATGGATTGAGATTCATACAGACACCATTTCGTTGGGTGTTGTTTTTTTTTAATCCAGTTAGCCATGTTGCCTTTTGATTGGAAAATTAGTCTATTTAAGTTCAATGTTATTATTATTCATAGGAAAGGACTTACTGTTAATATTGCCATTTTGTTATTTGTTTTCTAGTGGCTTTGTTGGTCCTCTCTTTCTCTTTTCTCTCCTTCCTGTCTATCATTGTATATTAGTGATTTTTGTATGGTAGTATGTTTTAATTTTTTGCTTTTCATCTTTTGTGTATCTGTTATTGTTTTTTATTTTGTGGTTACTATGAGACTTGCAAATAGCATCTTATAACCAATTAGGATGGCAACGTAAGTGTGATTACAGTGAAAATAGCAAAAACAAATAAAGAGACAGCAAACAAACAAAAAAAAACCCTGCATTTTATCTCCATTCCTGTCCTCATTTTTGACTTTTTGTTCTATTTATATTGTGTCTTACTATTTTTTAAAAAGTTGTTTAGTTATCATTGATACGTTTGTCTTTTAGTCTTCTTACTAAATCTTTGATGATTTTATACACCAAAATTACAGTGTTAGAATATTTTGCATTAGTGTACTTACTATTACTTGTGAATTTTATACCTTCAGAGCATTTCTTGTTGTTTGTTAACATCCTTTTTTTCTGATACTGAAGAACTCACTTCAGCATTTCTTAAAGGATTGGTCTAGTGTTAATGAAACCCTTCAACATTTTTTGTCTTGGAAAATGTTGCTCCTTTATGTTTGAAGGAAAGCATTGCTTGAAATAATATTCTAAGTTGAAAGTTATTGTGTGTGTGTGTTTTTGTTTTTCTTTCTGTTTTCTTCCTTCAGCAGTTTGAATATGCTATTTTAATATTTCCTGGACTGTAAAGTTTCTCCTGAGAAATCTGCTGCTAGATGCATCAGAGCTCCTTTGTATATTATTTACTTCTTTGTGTTGCCACTTTTAGGATTATTCTTTATCCCCCGCCTTTGAGAGTCTGAATAATATATGCCTTGAGGTAATCTCATTTTGGTTGACCCTACTTAGTGTTCTATGACTTTCTTGTACCTGAATATTCATATGTTTCTCTAGGTTTGGAAAATTATATTTTTATTTCTTTGAATAAACTTTCAATCTCTATGTCCTCTTTAAGACCAATAATTCTTAGATTTGCCTTTTTGAGGCTGTTTTCTACATATTGTAGGCATGTTCATGTTTTAAATTTTTTTCTTTTTTCTCTTCTGGTATTTTCATATAGCTTGTCTTCAGGCTAACAAATTCTTTTTCTGCTTGATCAATTCTGCTGTTGAATGATGCTGATGCATTTTTCAGTTTGCTGATTGAATTTTTTGGCTACAGATTTTCAGCTTGATTTTTAATATTTCAATCTCTACTAAATTTCTCTGATATAATTCTGAATTCCTTATCTGTGTTTTCTTGAAGTTCATTAATAACAAATTCATTAATACACAAGAGGTATAAATGGACCAAAGCTGACACTTGTGCCAATCACTGAGTATTGGCCAATCAAATGTAGCCAACTGTTTGAAACTTATTCAAATAAGTCAAATACTGAGCTGTAACCAATTCAGCTGTTTCTGTACATCACTTCCATTTTTTGTATGTCACCTTCCTTTTTTGGTCCATAAATCTTATTCCACCACATGACTGTGCTAGAGTCTCTGAGACTACTCTGGTTCAGAAGGCCACCCAATTTGCAAATCATTCATTGCTAAATTAAGCTACCTTAAATTTAATTTGGCTAAAGGTTTTTCTTTTGTCTTTTTAGCTCTGTCATTCCAGGACTGATTACTGGGGGAGGGGTCCTGTAGACAATGCAAGAATGTATTTTCTACCCACTTCAATGCCTCTTTTTTTGATACTATGTTAAAACCAGGTACTGTAATTGTTCACCTGATTTTGTTTGTTTTGAAGGTAATTTCTTGCATATATAGTTGTTAAATTTTGTGTTCCTGTAGGGGGACAATTGCTGGAGGGTTCTATTTTGCCATCTTCTTTCTAGAATTATTTCTTACTAAATATTTGCTGCTTTATCATTTCAAAAATTTAGCTTTATTTAGTCAAAAGTTATGCTTTATAGTTGACCTTTGAACAATACAAAGATTAGGGACACTGACCACCTACACAGTCAAAAGTCCGTATATAACTTTTGGCTCCCTAAAAAGTTAACTACTAATAGTCTACTGATAACCAGAGCCTAACAGATAACAGTAAATTAACACAGATTTTGTATATGTATTATATCCTGTATTATTATAATACAGTAAGCTAGTGAAAAGAAAATATTAAGAAAATCATAAGAAAGAGAAAATATATTCCTATTTATTATGTAGAAACAAATCATTATAAAGGTATTTATCCTTGTCATCTTCATGTTGAGTAGACCGAGGAAGAGGACAAGGAGGGAGGGGTTGTTCTCCTGTCTATGGGATGGCAGAGGCAAAAGAGATACGGGAGGTGAAAGTGAAGGCAAGAGTGGCAGGTACACTCAGTGCAATGTTTATTAAAGAAAATTCTGTGTATATGTAGGCCCACACAATTCAAACCTGTGTTGTTTAAGGGGCAACTGTAGTTACATAACATATCTGTGAGACTATAGTTTTTACTGGTACAAAATATAGAATAATCTCTTTTACTGCTATTTCTTTGTACTTCTAAACTAAAGTATTATATATTATGATATAGGTAGCTGGGTAAGAACCATGTGGAGAGTGAAGACGAAGTACTGTTTGGGCTTAATGGTGTCCTCCCTTAAGTACCCCAATATGTGATAGTATTTGCTGATGAGTTTTTTTTTTTTTTTAATGAGGTGATTAGGTTAAAAGAAAACCATTACAGTGTGATCTGTAAAGTCTGACTGGTATCCTTATGGAAAAGAAAAATTTGACACATGAAGAAACATCAGGATGTGCATGAGTAGAGAAAATACCATGTGAGGACACAGTATAAAAGTGGCCATCTGTAAGTCAAAGGGAGAGACCTCAGAAGACATCAAACCTCTTGACACTAATTTTGGACTTCACAGCCCCCAGAACTCTGAGAAAATTAATTTCTGTTGCTAAAGCACCAAGTCTGTGGAATATTAGCTCTAGTAAACTGACACGGGTATCAACATAAAAGTTCATAATAACATAAGGGTATTTGATAAATTAAGAATAAATTCACCCAGGATAAAAAGTGCATATCAAAAAAGGTTAACACTTGTAATGCCAGCCCTCAAGTACCCCTTTTTCATTGAAATAGCAATAAGTGTGCACTGAGGACAGAAGTAACACGTGCTCTGTATTTAAAGTCTCTAGTAAAAGTAAAGTATCCTCACAAAACTTGGGTAGCTAACCAAATTCTCTAGAGCAGTGTTTCTAGAAAAGCGGTTCTCAAATTAGTTGCTGAAAAGTTCTCCAGATCCAGCAAATGCTGCCAGAGGTCTTCAATATCCTACTGTTTCAATTTTATGTACTTAAATCCAAATAACATGTTACAATAAATTGAATATGCAACTAGGCAAGATAAATTAGTTATCTTCTATTAAGGAGAACATTAAAGAGATTTTCAAAGATATAATGCACCACCATATTTCTCATTAATTTTTTAGAAATTTATAAATAATTATATTTATTTTAAAAATAATATATATCTTAAGAGTAGTATGTTTTTTATTATTACTATTGAGTGAATTGTTTAAAGAATATTCTAAACATTCTCAGTGTTAAAATCTATTACAGTAAATCTTGATAGATATAGTCTACATAAACAAAATATCTTTAAAACATCTCAATTTTTAAAGGAGTAAGAATCTTGAGATTTAAAAAACAATTTTAGGACTGATATTCCTGAAGTTTTTATTTTTCATATTGTATTTCTTCACCTTCACGTAAATATAAAGGATAACAAGTTTCATCATTAAAATGTATATTTGCCTAAACCCAGTTATCTCCAAATTATCAAAATGATTCTCTAAAACACAGTTTTCTAAAAATTGAGGCATTTATCCTTCAGAAGCATAATTAACTCAATTAGAGTCAGCACACTGATCAAGCAGCAAAATTGTTATAATTAAGAAATGTAAGTGTCCAAATTGAAAAAAAAATAAAACACTCTAAAAAATTTCTAGCATCTGCTTTTGAGGGACATCAGGAAATTGGCAGAATTGGAGCCTCTAGCCTTCATGCTCCCGGTATTGGCACCCATCCACAGACATGAATATCTTTTTGGAAGCCACAGGGTCTAGTTGAGAGGTTCCAGCACCTCAGTGGGACCAAAAATCCAAGAATGGATTCACTGGAGAATTTCAGACAACTGGTTTCACTTAACCTTTGTCACCTCTATCCTCAGATAGCACAGCTCAGTGCTGAGAGAGGTTCCCTCAGCCCACAATTTCTCCCACATTAAAAATGAAAATCAAAGTGAACACCTGGCTTCCCAGCCTTGTTGGATGCTTCTTGGGATGCTCACTTCTCAATGTTTCAGGTAGGTCTTGTGGGACCCAAAATACCAAGAGAAACAGCATGGCTGAATCATCCAGGGACAACTAAGAGCAGTGAGAAGGGGAAGGAACGCACAGCAACTGCCACACAGTTCTCAACAGCTGGTTGCCAATCCTACCAACGGGCTGTGGAGTCCATCAAGAGGTCCATCTGTGAACCCCACAGGATGTCCTGCCTGAAGATCCCTTTGCCACAGCCAGATGATCTGCTCCCAACCTCTAGTGGGTGGCACCAGGGACATCCCATGTGTGAACCATGTGAGCTCCTGAAAACAACACATAAATTTCAACAGCAGGTGTGTATTGTTGCAACCAGCTCAACTCTGCTCATTTGGAAGAAGGCTCACAACCTTGAACACTTCAGTGTACTACCATAATGAAAATAAATAGCAAGCTATCAGCATTAGTCTTGGCTTTGTGAGGCTGAGTAAAGGCAAACAATCCTGACTTTGCCCCTAAAAGGGGTCAAGAAAAGTGGAAGTGGAGTGTGGGTGCATCAGTAGTAAAGGTATGAGAGACCCAAGAATGTCTCGCTGGGCTCACTGGTGAGGGTCATTTTCTCATTAAGCCAGTTAGCGAAGACAGAAATATAAGATGCCTCGATGACTGATGCTTCAAATGTAGAGAGAGTAATGTAACAATTTGTGGAACACAAAGAATCAATGAGATATGCCACTACTAAAGGAACGAAATAAAACTATAAAACTCCAAAGAAATGAGATCTATTAATTGACAAATAATTCAAAATAATAATCTTAAAGAAACTCAGTGAACTACAAAAGAACTCAGACTATTAAATATATTCAGGAAAATACATACTGAATGAGAAAATTCACCAAATGACAAATACATCAAAGAGATATAAATCATTAAAAGAACCAAACAAAAATTCTGGATCTGAAAAATATAATGTCTGTACTGAAACATGAAAAAGATCTTCAAAGCAGACTAAATGAAGCAGAAGGAAAAAATCAAACTTTAATACAGATCTTTTGAAACAATTCAGTTAGAAGAAAGCAAAGGAAAAAAAACTGATGAAAAAGAAAGCCTACTGGGCTTATGGAACAAAATAAAGTGAACCAATATACACATTATATGTGTCTTGGTAGGAGAAGAGAAAAAGATGTGGAAAGCTTATCTAAATAAATAATGACCTAAAACTGAAATCTGGAGAGGAAAACGAACATTTCAATATATAAAGCCTAAAGAATTCCAGATAGATTGAGTGTAAAGAGATCTTCACCGTGACACATAAGCAATATGTCTAAGTCAAACACAAAGATAATTTTTAAAACATAAAGAGAAAAGTGAATCATCACATGCAAAACAACCTTCACTATCCGTAGGTTTCCCAGTAGAAACAATGCATGCCAAGAGTCAGTGGGATGATATATTCAATCAGCTTAAAGGAGGAAAAAAGACAAAACAGCAACCAAGAATACTATACCTGGCAAAGCTGCCTTTAAAAAATGAAAATGAGAGACCGGGTACAGTGGCTCATGCCTGTAATCCCAGCACTTTGGGAGACCGAGGTGGGTGAATCATGAGGTCAGGAGATTGAGACCATCCTGGCTAACATGGTGAAACCCCGTCTTTACTAAAAAAACAAACGAATAAAAGAAAAAGAAAAAGAAAAAACTAGCCGGATGTGGTGGCAGGCGCCTGTAGTCCCAGCTACTAGGGAGGCTGAGGCAGGATAATGGTGTAAATTTGGGAGGCAGAGCTTGCAGTGAGCTCAGATTGCACCACTGTACTTCAGCCTGGGCGGCTGAGCAAGACTCTGTCTCGGAAAAAAAAAAAAAAATGAAGATGAGATAAAACACTTTCCAAAATAAATGAAAGCTGGGGAAATGCATTACCACTACACCTGCTTTACAAAAAAATGCTAAATGGAGTTCTTTAAGTTGAAATAAAATAATGCCAATTAGCAATATGAAAACATAAAGTATAAAACTCACTGGCAAAGGTAAGTATATAGTCAAATTCAGAATGCTCTAATAGTGCAATGGTGGTACATATTTTTAATTCTAGTATATAAATTATAAGACAAAAGTATAAAAATAAATATAACAACAATAATTTGTTAATGGATATGCAACATAAAAAGATGTCAACTGTGATATTGATAATGAATAATGAGGTAGAAAAACATATAAATTTGAAGTTTTGTATCCAGTTAAGTTATCAACTTAAAATGGTATTATAAGATTTTAGTGTAAGGTGCACAGTAATTATAAATAAAAACATCTTTGGCAGATACACAAAAAATGAAGAAAATTTAAAGAATACCACTATCAAAAAAATTATCAAATCACAAAGGAAGCTAGCAAGATGGGAAGAAAAGAGCTAAATAACTACAAAAGCATGAGAAACAATTAATAAAATGGCAATAGTAACTCTACTATCAATAACTTTAATGTAAATAGACTACATTGTCTAATCAAAATATATAGAATAACTGAAAGGATTAAAAATAAGATCCATATGCTATATATGTGATTCACTTTAGATTTAAGAATATACATAGACTGAAAGTGATGGGTTGGAAAAAGATATTCCATTGAAATGGTATCCGAAAGCGAACCTGAGTAGTCACACTTTTCTGACAAAAAATTTTAAATCAAAAACTATCATTAAGAGACAAAGTCATTATGTTATGATAGAAAGATCAATTTTTCAAGAGGTTATAACAATTGTAATATATGTGCACCAAACTATAGAGCACCTAATTATAAAAAGAAAATACTGATAGAACTGAAGGGAGAAATCAAAAGCAGTACAATAGAAGAGGATGACAATACTTTACTTTCAGCAATATATTATTCAGGCAGAAATTCAATAAGGAAACAGTGAACTTGAACGATATTATAGACCACAAGCACCTACTAGACAAATTTGAAATATTCTATTTAACATCAGTAGAGTATACACTATTCTCAAGTGTACATGAAAATTATTCAGAATAGATCACACATTAGTTCAGAAAACAAGTCTTAACACCTTTAAGTATATTAAAATCATAAAAAGTTACTTTTTAACTACCAAAGTATGAAACTAGAAATTAATAACAGGAGGAAACAGGAAAAATTACAATCATTTGATAATCAAGCAATTCACTCAAACAATTGGTCAAAGAAAAATAAAAATATAAATAAAAAATATATTGGAACAAACTAAATATAAAATACAATATACTGCAATTTATGAGAATCAACAAGAGCAGTTCTAAGAGGGAAGTTTATAAATGCTTACATTAAGAAAAAAGAAAAATCTTAAATTTACTCTTCAAGAAACAGAAAAAAGAATATCAGATGGAAGAAAATAGTAAACATTGGAGCAGAAATCAATTAAATAGACACTAGAATCAAAATGGAAACAATCAAACAAACTGAGTTTTTTTATAAAGAGATAAAATTGACAAAATTTTAGTTGGATAAACTTAGAAAAAGAGAAGACTCAAATACAATTATAAATGAACTAGGAGACATTGCAACTGATATTACACCAAGTCAAAGGATCATAAGAAAAAAATTTTATGCCAATAAATTGGATAACCTAAAAGAAATGAATAAGTTGCTATAGACATACAATCTATCAAGACTGAACCATGAAGTAATACTAATCGAAACGTATTATTAATGAGTGATGAGATTGATTCAGTAATCAAAAAGATTCCAATAACAACAACAAACTAAGATGTGATATCTTCACAGCTGAATTTTACCAAACATTTAAAGTAGAACTAATACCACTTCTTCTCAAACTCTTCCAAAAATTTTAAGCAGGAGGAATATTTTCAAGTTTATTCTGCAGGTCAGCATTATCTTAATACTAAAGCCAGACAAGGAACCTACAAAAATAAATAAATAAATGAAAAATTACAGGCCAATATCCTTGATGAACATAGTTTTTAAAAATCCTCAAAAAATACTAAAAATCATATATAATAGAACACTAAAAAGGTCACACACCATGATCAAGTAAAATTTATCTCTGAGATGCAAGGATGGTTCAACATATGCAAATCAGTAAGTTTGACACACCACATTAACAGAATGAAGGATAAAATAATTTGATCATCTCAATAGATGTAGAAAAAGCATCTGACAGGATTTGAATTTGCTTAATGATTAAAATCTCTCAATAAATTACGTATTGAAGGAATGTACATCAACACTTTGTTGTAAAGGCCTTATATGATAGGCCCACAGCTAACATCATGCTCAATGATGAAAGGCTGAGAGCTTTTTATCTAAGATTAGGAACAAGAAAGAATGCCCACTCTCGCTGCCTCTGCTCAACATAGTATTAAAAGTCCTAACTAGAGCAAGTAGGAAATAAACTGAAATAAAGATATGTATAGGTCAGAAAGGAAAAATTAAAATTGTCCTTGTTAGAAGATGATGTAATCTTATGTATGTAGAATACCTTTAAGATGCCACCAAAAATCTATTAGAATAGATATAAAAAAATCTGTAAAAAAACAAAAGAATTCAATGAAGTTGGGGTACACAAAAGCAACATGCAAAAAATAGTTACATTTCTACACACTTAAAGGACCTATCTGAAAAAGAATAAACCAATTTTATTTACAATAGCACCTAAAAGGATAAAATACAGTGGCACCTAAAAGAATACAATAAAATATATTTAAACAAGGAGGTGAAAGATCTATACACTGACAACTATAAAATATTGATAAAAGTAATTAAAGTAACTTTCTAAATAAATAGAAAATTATCCACATATGAATAGGTTGAAAAATTAATATTGTTGGTATGTTCAGACTAGTCAAAGGGAACTACAGATGCAATATAATCCCTATAAAATTCGAATGACATTATTTTACAGAAGTAGAAAAAAAATAAAATTCACGTGGAACCACGTAAGACTCTGTCTGAATTTCCAAAGCAATCTTCAGAAAGAGAAAAGCTAGAGGAATTATACAAACCGACCTCAAAATATATTACAAAGCTATACTAATTCAAACAGTTTTGTACTGGCATTAAAATAGGAACATAGAGCAATGAAATAGAAGGAGCCCACACATATCTAGTGAACTCTATCTATCCTCAACAAGAGTGCCAAGAATTCACAACGGGGAAAGGATTGCCTGTTCAGTAAGTGGTGTTGAATATCAACATGCAAAAGAAGGAAATTGGACCCTTATTTTACACCATACACAAAAATCAATGCAAAATGGATTGAAGATTTAAATGTAAACCTAAAACCTTAAAACTCACAGAAAAAATATATAAAGGGAAAAGCTCCTTGATATTGGTCTTGCAATTTTTTTAAATATGACACCAAAAGCACAGGCAACAAAAGCAAAAATAAACAGGTAGGACTTATATTACACTAGAAAGCTTCTTCACAGCAAAGAAAACAGATTGAAGAGAAAACCTATTAAATGAGAGAATACATTGTGGATATTAATACTGGTAAGGGATTAATATGCAAAATATACAAGGAACTCATACAACTGAATAGCAAATAATCCAATTTAAAAATGAACAAAAACAGAATAGTCAGTGTTTTTTTTTTTCAAAAAAGACATACAAATGGCCAGCAAGTACATAAAAAGATGCTTAACAACTATGCATTAGAGAATGGGTAATCAAACCCGCAATAAGATATTGCCTTATAACAGTTAGATGGCTACTATCAAAAAAGAAAACAGGTAAGTGTCAGTGAGGATTAAAGAAAAGGAAACCCTTGCACACCATTGGTGGGAATGTAAAATGGTATGGTCATTATGGAAAACAGTATAGAAGATCCTCAAATAATCGAAAAATGGAACTATGATATAACTCAGCAATCTCATGTATGATTATCCAAAGGATAATCAGGAGTTCAATCAGATATCTGCACTCCCATAGCAAGAATCTTCCCAATAGCCATCATACGGAAACAATTTAACTGTTCATCAATGAATGAATGGGTAAGAAAACATGAAACACACACACATACACACACACACACACACGAATGGAATATTAGCCTTAAAATGGAAAGTAATTCTGTCATTTGCAACAACATGGATAGACCTGAAGGACATAATATTAAGTGAAATAATCCAGCCATGGAAAGACAAATATTTACACGTGGAAACTAAAATAGTCAACTCACAAAAGCAAAGAGTAAATTGTGGTTGCTGGGGGCTGACGGAGAAGGAATTGGGAAGTGACGGTTAAACGTTTTAGTCATGCAAGAGAAGTAAGTTATGAGGCTCTTCTATAAAGATCTTCTATAAAGCATAGTGCCAGTAGTAACAATACTGTATTGTATACTCAAAATTTGCTAAGAGGATAGATCTTACGTTAAGTGTTCTAATAACAATAAACCCCTAATAATAATAATGATATTAATAATAAAATAGGTGAGAGAATATTGTGGGAGATGGACATGCTTATGACCTTGATAGTGGTGATGGTTTCACACTTGTATACTTAACCCAGACTCATTAAGATGTAGCTATGAAATATACACATCTTTTTATATGTCAATCATTTCTCATATGGTAAATAAATAAATTTTTCAATCTACAAACCTAGAAAAAAAATTTTGACTTCTAATTCTCTCACAATTATTCAACAAATCACGTTAGCACTAATATCAACACACAACCGAAATTAAAAGTTTGTTATCTTCACTACTACCACCGGTTTATGCTATCATCTTTTTTCACTAAGACTACTAAGACAGCCTCATTTCTCTTCTCCTTTCCACTGCTAACAACTCACCTCACATTAAATTCTCTCCCAATACAAAAGAGTAACATTTCTAAAACAGAAATGAAATTATTACTTGGTTTATTCAAAACCATAATAATTTCTCATTATGTACAGAATTTAAAAAATAATTCATCTCATGATATGTAAGATCTTAATGAACCAGCTCCTCCTTTGGTAGACTGGTTGCTGAAATATTTTCAATGCTTTAGCTCTTCCTTTGCAATAGGTTTTGCAAATCTTCCTAGTAATAAAAGATGGAATCTGTTTCTTTACCCCATAAAAACTGGCTTGGCCTCATGACTTACTTACCCCAATATAAGGCAGGCAGCAGAACGACTGTCAGTTTCACACCTAGAATACAAGAAGTCTTGTGTGTTTTGCTCTCTGTTGAACACTTACCTCTGTTATAAGTACAAACCTGAACTATGTACTGCAGGATGAGAAACCACATGGCAGAGAAGAGCCATCCCATTGGAGGCCATCCTAAACTGTCCCCAGCTGAGTTACCACCACGTGACAGTAGACGTGTAATCAAGCCCAGCAGAGATGGATTGAACTAGGCCCAAAGACCCACATAAAATAACAAATGATGGTTTTTTAGGCAACTAAAATTTTAGAGTAACTTGTACACAGTATCAGGCATGAAACAATGCCTGATACTTTTGTATTTTTCCATGATCATTTCCATCAATTCCATTTTATGTCCTCTTATTTAGTCTTAATGGCCTTCTTTGAAGTCATGCTTATGCTTATTTCAGGAATTTGTACCTATTCTTTCCTTTGTCTGCGGTGCACTTACATGAGATTTTTCCATGGACTTTTCTCACTTTATTCTGCATTCTATTCATACATAACCAACCCCCTGCCCCAGGAATGCCTTCATAATCATTATACTTTCCCCTCATCATGCTATTTTATTCTATAGCCATTATTTCTACCCAATATACATGGTATAATTTTTTTTTTCATTTTCTTCACATATCCTTAGTAAATATATCAAAGAAACTGCACATAAAGAAATTATATATTTAGATATTTAACAGCTATATATTGAATATGCAGTATCATTTACTTGAAAAAATAACTCATGTTCTTCTGAAATATTTCCACATAATAATAGCTCAAATAAGAACTATAGAGAAAATTTAGCTGTCACCAAAGACTGCTATGACAGATTGCATAAAAGTATTGTTATCCTGTCTTTTTTTTTAAGACAGAGTCCCACTTTGTTGCCCAGACAACAGTGCAGTGGCACAATCTAGGCTCATTGAAACCTCCAACTCCCAGGTTCAAGTGATTCTCCTGTCCCACCTCCTGAGTAGCTGGGATTATAGCCATGTGACACCACACCTGGCTAATTTTTGTATTTTTAGTAGAGACGGGATTTCGCCATGTTGGCTAGGCTGACCTTGAACTCCTGACCTCAGGAGATTCACCAGCCTTACCCTCCCAAAGTGCTGGGATTACAGGCATGAGCCACCACACCAGGCTATTATCCTCTGTCTTAGTTCACTTCCTGTTGCTTACAACAGAATACCTGAAACCAAGTAACTTATAAGGATAGAAAATTTATTTTTTCTCTTCTGGAGGTTGAGAAGTTCAAAGTCAAGGGGCCGAATCTGATGAGTGTTTTCTTGCTGGTGGGGACTCTCTCCCGAATCCTGAGGTGGTGCAGAACGTCACATGGAGAGGGGGCTGAGTGTGCTCATGTACCAATGTGCTCTCTTCCTCTTCTTATAAAGCCACCAGTTTCCCTCCCATGATAGTCCATTAATCCCCTAAATGATTAACCCACAAATGGGTTAATCCATTCACAAGGGCAGAAGCCTCATTTTACAATCAACTCTTAGAGGACCTACCTCTCAATACTGCCACATTGGAAATTGTTTCCACATGAATTTTGGAGGGGATATTTCACTGTTTTAAAGGAATAATGCAAAGACCCTTCAAATTTGTTGATATCAGTGTTTATGGATAATGAGAGGAAAAATCACATTTCAGAAAATAATTTGAACAAATACATAACCAAATTTTATGATTATTTTAAAACATACTGTTTTAATGCAACTTACAACTTAAAACTACTGATGTCACATAGATAACTTCTCCATTATTAATAAAAATGATGAACAACATGCCATAGTTATTCAATCAACAATTCCCAGAGATCACCTTGAATGTAAGGTCTGAAATAGACGTGGGATTACCTTACTTGGATATTAAGCTTTATGGAGCAGCAACTCTCCATTAGCTTCTACTTTATATGAAAAGGACAGTGCTACAGACATAAAGCAGTACGTTTGCAGCAAGCCACCCCAGGAATGTGCACTGATAGCCTCATGAAGCCTTGTAGAGGTTGTGATACATTATTTCTGAACACATCACTCCATGTCTAATGTTTAATTCTTTAAATGCCATGTTTATGACATGACTCAGGATATAGGGCATGGGCACAACTGAAAAGAAATGTGGAGCCTGTGTCTTAGCAAAGTTTAATTCTAGGGTTTTATTTTTCCTTTCAAAAGTGTATAGATGCATCAGAAAGGTTAGCATAAGTTTTGCCCCATATTAAAAGTTAAGGAGACAGGAATATAGTTGTTTTCATTTCACTGTGAAGAAAAAGATGGAAATATTTTGAAAGCAAACATATGGATTTAGTTACCTTCTGTTCTATACCCAGTGCCAATACCAAATATAACAAGCAGTAAAGACAAATCTGAAATTCCCACAGCCCTTTATACACTGTACTCTTCTAGTGTTTGAAGCACCCAGCATGTTGCAATAATCACAATATATATGTTTAAAGAATCTTAACAGTATGAGCTTTGATTCAAGTATTTCACAGTAAAATATATAATGAAATATTCTTGGTAAAATAAATAAGAAACATTAAATATTTAAATAATTTGGTGAACAGTTTTTTTCATGTTACTTTAGCAATGCTAGAAGTATAGAAAGTTCGGAAATCCAGTGTTTTATTCCCATTAGCTGTTGATTTTTCTAGCTGATGATTTTTTAGCTATTATACTGCTTTTTAATTAGATCAGAAACTTTTTCTGGTTTGTTCTCATTTCCTAAAAGCAAATATTACAATGAAATATTTAGCATCAATTTAATGGTGGATTAAAGATAGCTGCAGTTTCCTGGACACACTTCCTTTTAAGATATAGATCTATTCTACCTTTGTTCCAATCAGAACTGGCCTGTGACTGCTTGACAAATGTCACACACTGTAGAAACAATATTACGGTCAGTTCTGCTACCCTTATTGAAGAGAACTGGGAGGTTCCGTCTTGCTCGCTAAGGGTGTCAAGCCACCATGTAAGATGTCTAATCGTCCTACTAAAGAATCATGTGAATACCAGAAGAGAGAGAGGAGCTCAGATAAATACAGTCTTTCAACTATCCCTCAGAGGGCAGGAAACGTCCCAGGTCCTGCAGACCTGTCTTCAGCTAAATGCCAAGTGACTCCAGTCAACATCACATGAAGCAGAAGATTCAGCCAAATGAACCCAATGGGAATTCCTGATGCAGGAAATTATAAAATATAATAAATGGTTGTTATTCTAATATACTAAACTTTGAGTGGTTTATTATGAAGTTTTGAGAAATAAGAACAATATTTCTTTAGTCTACCCCAGGGGTTGGCAACCTTTTTCTGTAAATGGCATAAGAGTGAATATTTTAGACATTGCAGGCCATATTGTCTCTATTGTAACTACTCAACTCAGCCATTGTAGCACAAAAGCAACCCTAGCAACATGTGGATAGTTGTGTGTGGCTTGCTTTAATAACACTTTATTTATAAAAACCGGTGATAAACAGATTTGGCCCTTGCCGTACTTAACTAACCTCCGGTCTACACAAAACTATTGTCTAAAGCTAACTTCTGAATGCCTTCAACGAGAACACTAAATCCAAGTAAAATTAGAAACTCAGGAAATTAACAACAATAGTAATTCCCATTTCAACATGAGGCAGTGCATTCACATAGAGTTATGTGAGTTCGTGATAATTTTGTTTCTATATATAATTTTTACTGTTTTTTCAAATGTTAGAATTTAAGTGACATCAAGGTGAGATGTACAGGGTACATTTGAAATGTTCTAAGCTGGCTACAAACACCAGAAGCACCATACCTACACTAGCTTTATTTTTAACTCTGTGTTATAGATGTTAACTGCAAAGGGCTAAAACGCCTACACTAACAAGTGTAAGCCCCAGCCTAATTTTTCTTGCTCAGCCCTCACATTTCCAGTGTCGTCGCTTTGACATTCTTAAACTTCCAATTCCTTTGTTAAGTTTAAAGCCCCGGAATGCACTTTCCCCAGACTTGCTTCTGCTTCTGAAAACTGATCGCTGAAATTTTGCGTTAAACCACACATCATTGTCCTGTTCCTTTGTTTTTGATTTTTTCTCTTGATCAGCCTGAGTACTTGGAATGCATGAAACCTCTCTTAACTGGCAGAAGGCAGCCGTCTCATCTTCAGACTGAAACTCTTGCAAACAGGGAGAAAACCTTTCTTTTTCTTTCGCCACTCTGGTGGATTTTACTTCAGGATCCTTTGCCGTAACTAATTTCTCAGTGTTGTGTCCTCTTCTTTTAAATGTTAAGTATGAACAGACAAATTTATAACATATTTAGGATGGTTAGATTTTACAATTGATTTTAAGTACTTAACAGTTTATGTGAATCCAATAGATTCCCATTCTCTTTACTGCTTTTGCTCAGTTATAATATATTAAAAACGAATATATTTTGTTCTTACATAAATTTCACATATGGACTGAACTACAAGGAAATTCTGCATCAAATTTTTCTTTTTGATTTTGTGTGTTTGTGTTTACTACACAGACTTTTTTTAAGTTTCCAATTTATTTACTTATAATATACACAGAAATACTCGCTATTTGGGGGATACAGCTCTATGAGTTTTGAGAAATTTATAGAGTTATGAAGCCACTACCAAAATCAAAGTATAAAACAGTATCCTCACCCTAGAAATTTCAGCCTCCCCAACACTAGCTCCTAGCAACTTCTGACATAATTTTTATATCTACAACTTTAAAAATTCTTTTACAGAATATCATATAAGTTGGATCATGCCAAATACAGCCTTAAAGAGATCTTTTTCTTAATTATGATTATTATTATTATTTTTTGAGACAGAGTCTCGCTCTGTCGCCCAGGCTGGAGTGCAGTGGCCGGATCTCAGCTCACTGCAAGCTCCGCCTCCCGGGTTCCCGCCATTCTCCTGCCTCAGCCTCCCGAGTAGCTGGGACTACAGGCGCCGCCACCACGCCCGGTTAATTTCTTGTGTTTTTAGTAGAGACGTGGTTTCACCATGGTCTCCATCTCCTGACCTCATGATCCACTTGCCTTGGCCTCCCAAAGTGCTGGGATTGCAGGCGTGAGCCACCGCGCCCGGCCTATTCCTCTTGTTTAATCAAAACTTTGCACCCTTGGACTACTATCTCCCCTTCCCTGCCTTCTGTCCCACCTCTGGGAACCACCATTCTACTCTCTACTTCGTGAGTTGCTATATACAACCTTCTGAGTTTAGCTGTTATTTTTTTCACTTAGCATAACCTTTCAGATCTGCCCATGTCATTTCAGTAGTTCTTTCCTCTGTAGTACTGAATAATGTTCCATTGTATGAAAGTACCACACTTCATTCACAGTTGAAGAACACTCGGTTCCTAGTTATTACAAAATTATGCATAAAGCGTCTATAATCAGCATTCCTCTGGTGAACTGGATTATGCCCTCCTCTCGCAATTCATATGCTGAAGCCCTCACCCCTCATGTGACTGTGTTCAGAGATGGAGGCTTTAAAGAGATAAGGCTGAACCAGGTTATAGAGGTGGTTACAGGTTATTTGATTATTTTACTAGTGCTCTTGTAAGGAGAAGACACTTGATATTTCTCTGTCTGCCTCACTCTCTCTTTCTCTCTCTCACACAGGCACTCTCTCAGCAAGAGGAGAGACCATCTAGCCAGGAAGAGAGGACTCACTAAAAAAATCAATCCTGACAGCACCTTGATCTTGCACTTTTAGCCTCCAGAACTATAAACTAAATAAATAAATAAATTGTTGCTGTGTGAGCTATCCAGTCTGTGGTACTTTGTTAAAGCAGCCTGAGAAGACGAATACAATTCTTGTCTCAGTTATTTTGTATTGCTATAAAGGAATAATGGAGGCTAGGTACTTTATATATTTTTAAAAAGGTTTATTTGGCTTACAATTCTGACGGCTAAAAAGTCCAAGATTGGACTTCCGCATCCAGTGAGGGCCTCAGGCTGCTTCCACTCAAGGTGACGTAAGGAGAAAGGGAGCACGATAGCCTGTGCAGATCCGGTGGTGACAGAGGAAGCAAGAGAGAGAACGCGGAAGTGCCAGGCCCTTTAAAACAGCCAGCACTCAGGAAATTAACAGAATGAGAACTGATTCATCCCCAAGAAAGGGCAATAAACTATTCAAGAGGAAGCCACCCCCACAACCCAAACACCTCCCATGAGCCCCCATTTTCAATATTAGGGATCCAATTTCAACATGAGGTTTGGAGGAGGCAAACATCCGAACCATAGCAATTGCTAGTTAACATTTGGTGTGAACGTGGGTAGTTTTCTCCTGTATAAATACCTGTGAGTGGGAATATTGAATGGTTTCTAATGTTTCATAAGAAATTGCCAAACTTTTCCAGTCTGTATCACTTTTTATTCCCATCAACAATATATAGACCTCTAGGTGCTCCACGTCCTGGGGGTTACTTGTTATAGTTATCTATGTATCTATCTGCATCCATCTATCTATCTGTCTATAATTATCGTCATCTATCTATTACAGTTTACCATTCTAATAAATGTACAGTGGTATTTCTTGGTTTTAGCTTTCACTTTTCTTATTTCTAATGACTACTAATGTTGAACATTTTTCATGTATGATTTGCCATTTGTATATTGATTTTGATATTCAAATATTTTGTTCATTTTGTATTACAAAGTTTTCTTTTAACTTTTGCTTTAAAAAAAAACATTCTGAATACAAGCTTTTTTTTTTTTTTTGGCCTTATGTGGGGATTTGCAAATGTGTTCTTCCAGTAAAGTTTGCCTTTTCATTGTCTTTAACAGTTTTTTTCCTAGAACTAACGATTTTAATGTCACTGAATTACATATGTACACTATATAAATGCTGTTGCTATTGTATCTATAAAATCTGCAAACTGGAGGGTGCATTTTCTTCTATATTTTCTTTTAGAAGTTTTATAATATGAGTTCTTACATTGTTCTATAATCACCCTTGAGTTTATTTTTATATACAGTTCAAGGTAGGAGTTGAGATTCACTTAAATATGTTTGCATATGAATGTAAGCAGCTTCAGCAACATTTGGTGAAAAGTCTATCATTTCTCCTTGTAAATGAGTTTGCATCTTGGTAAAAAATTAATTGATATATCTATGGCCCTATTTCTGCATCCTCTATCCAGTTGTATTGGTGTATCTGCTTATCCTTTCTTCAATATCACATTGTCTTGCTTCCTGTAGCTTCCAAGTAAGTTTTGTAATCAGGTAGCTTGAGTCTTCCAGCTGTGTGTTTTTATTTTTATTTTTTCCAGATCATTTTGGCCATTCCTGTTCATGGATTTTCTATATAAATTTAAAAAATCATCTCGTAAATTTCTACAAAAAAAGCTTCAGAAAAAAATGATTGAGATGGCTTTTAACTAATATATTATTATGACAAGAATTGCCACGGATACCTAGTTATCCAACCAAAGAACGTAGTATATCTCTCTGTTCTAATCTTTTAAAATTTCTTCTATTGATGATTTCTAGTTTTTAGGATATAGACTCTGAACTTTCTTTGTTAGGTTTATACTTCTTAGTTCATATTGGCAGAGCTACCTAAGTAATATTTATTTCTCTTTCTTATATACTGGTAATGAACATTTAGCCAGTGAAACTCTATGGGCCTGAAGATTGCTTTTGGGGGAATATTTAAATTAGAAATTTATTTTCCTTAATAGATATAGGGCTACTCAAATAATCTATTTCATTTTGGGTGAGTTGTGGTTTGTGTTTTGGAAGAATTTGTCCACACTTTTCAAGTTGTCCAATTGATGTGTGTATAGTTGTATTGTTATTCCCTCATTAGCTTTTGGATGTCTTCAGGGTCTGTAGTAATAGCCTATTACTGATTATTTTAATTTGTGTCATGCCTCTCTTTTCTATTCATGCTAGAGGTATGTTCCACAAATGTTGATATGTTATATTCATATATCTACTTAGTTAAATATAATTTTCTATATCGACCTTGAGACTTTCTTTTTGAGCCATGGTTTCTTTAGAAGTGTGTTATTTTATTTCTAAGCACTTGGAAATTTTCCCACTTTATTTTGATTATTAATTTCTACTTTGATTCCATTGTGATCCAGGAACATAATCCGTGTGGTTTCAGTTATTTTAAATTAAATGAGTTTTTTTCACAGACCTGGATATGGTCTATCTTGGTATATTGTCCATGGCCATTTGAAAAGAGTAAGTATTTTGAGTGAAGCATTTTAAGAATGTTGATTTGGTCCTGTTGATTGATGGTATTGTGGAATTGCTCTATATTCTTGCTAATTTCCTATCTAGTTCAGTTGATTGTTAGGAAAAAGATGTTTCAATCTCCAACAATAATTGTGCATTTGTCTATTTCTCCTTTCAGTTCTCTCAGTTTTCTGTTTGTAAATTTTATAGTTCTGTTATTTGATTTATACACATTTAAGATTGCTATGTCTATGTGGTGGATTTATATTTTTATTACACAATGTCCATTTCTATCACTGGTCATTTTCTTTACCCTGAAGCCTACTTTCTCTGACATTATTACAGGCACTCCTCTTTGCTGTTGATTCAGGCTTGAGTGATATATCATTCTCATTTTTCACTATCCACCTGCTTGTGGACAGCGTTTGTTGAAAAGTATATATTTAATCAACTGCATATATCTCTTTATTTTAATTGGTATATTTCAACTACATATAATGTAATTACAGACATCTAATATTAAAGTCTACAATTTATTATTTTTTGTTCTTTTTGTTTGTTTGTTTCTGTTTTTTTTTTTTTCTCCTCCTGCTTTCCTGTGGGTTAAGTGAACAATTTTTAGAATTCAATTTAGATTGTCTATAGTGTTTGTTATATACACTTTGTGTATCCTTTCTTAGTGGTTGTTTTAGGTATTATATTATATATACTTAACATGACCAGTGACTGATGTCATCATTTTACCAACTTAAGTGGAATGTAGAAAATGTACCTTTCTTTATGTCCTGATACCTTCCTCTTTTACAATCAATTATGTTAAACATTTTCTCTACATAACATTTTAAAATGAATCAGTGTTAAAAATTGGTTTAACCACTAAATTTAAATTAGAAAACTTGAGAGAAGGAAAGAATATCATATATACCCATAGTTTTGCATATTATATTCTTTTTTTCTTCCTCATAGTCAAAGATTTCTCTTTTTATAATTTCTCCTCTGTTTAGTGATCTTCCATTAGCCAATCTTAAAAAAAAAAAAATCAGTCTACTGGTGATAAATTCTCTTAGTTTTCCTTTATATTATAATGCTGAAAAATGTTCCTTTTATTTCTGAAAAATGTTAATGCTGGATAGAGGATTCTGCTTGAACAGTTACTTTCTATTTACACATGAAAAACGTGCCGCTTTCTCCTGAGCTCCAAGGAATTTCTAATCGAAATTCACTGTCATATAAGCCATCTTTCTTGTAGTGATTTGTCATTTTATTCTCTTTGCTTTTAAGATTTTTTTCTTTCAGAAACTTGACAAAAATACATATTGTGATGAGCGTGTGTGTTTTGTGTGTTTGTGTTTCGAGTGGTTTACGATGGAAGTCACTCTTCGTCTTTAATCTGTAGGTTTTTGTTTCTTCAAACATTTGTTGAGCCATTATTTTTTCAAGCACTTATTAACTTACCCACTTTGTCCTCTCCTTCCAGGACTCATATCTCACAAATGTTAGATCTTTTGTTATAGACTCACAGTAATCTGAAGCTCTATTTCTTTTTTTAATTTTTTGGTCTGTTTTCTTTCTGTTGCTCAGATTGGATAATTACTTTAGTTCTGTCTTCCAGTCCACCGAATCTTCACTCTGTTTCCTCTATTTTGCTGTTAAGCTCACCCATTATTTTTCAGTTCTAAGATTTCCATTGAAATCTGTTTTATATCTTCTAAATCTTTGTTGATACTTTCTATTGCTTTGTTGGTGCACGCTATTTTTTGTTTAAATTCTTTTGTTTTAATTGCTAGTTGAAGCTCTTTCTGTCAGATAATTCTAGCATTCCATTACCTCAATGTTGGCGTTTATTAATTGCCTTTTTCATTCAGTTGGAAAACTTTTTTGTTCTTGAAGTGAGTGATCTTCAATCAAAACTTGTCTGGATCTTATTTAAACCCTTTGTTTTAGCTAGTGCCTCTGACTGCACTTTAGCAGAAGAAAGGAGATATCTGCAAGGTTCTCCACTCAGCCTCCATTGAAAACAGGATGGGAGAGAGTCTCCTTCTTACTTCTGGGTGGGAGTGGGGGTTCTGCCTCCCTCTAGGCTTCCACAGATGTATTTCTGAATGGGAGGAGTAAGAGTTCCTCATTGCTTTTCCCCACGTGGCTTTCACTTACCACCACAGGGGTAAAAGGTATTCTTGTGACTGGATGATGCTATCAGGTTGGTGCAAAAGTAATCGTGGGTTTTACCATTAAAAGTCGTAGGAAAAAACATGATTACTTTTGCACCAGTTTAATAAAAGTTCTAAATCTCCACGAGGCCTCCTCTAATAACATGCCAGTGGGGAAGAGGAGGAAAAACTCATTACTGCTGGCAAGTGTGAAAGTCCAAGCTCCCATGTAGTCTCCACTGAAACCTCAGGGGATCTTTGTTTCCATTTGGTGGGTGGTACTCAGCTGCATGCTTGACTTTCTTGTACACCCAGCTGAGGAGCTGGGATACGAGTGTAGGCTTGGCTCCCCACTCAGTGCTACAGGCTCTTGTTAAGTGTGGGCCACAGTATTTATCTGCAGTGTTCATCTGTTCTAGTGCAGGGATCATATAAAAGTTTTCTGTCCAATTAGGAAATCATTTTCCTGGTCCTTTGTCTAGAGAGAAGTCAGCTGTTGTTGATCTTTTTTTTAGGTCTATGCCCATTAGCATTTCTAGTGTGATGGCTATTTCAAAATCTCCAGGCCTGTAATATTTGAAACAAAAAGAAAACCCAGAAAATTCACTTCTGTATCATTTCTTGGCTCTCAAAAACCCTAGCTACCTGTCAGAGTATTCTTCTCCCCACGATTTGGAGTCCTCTTGTGGTTTTTTTACATGTAACATCAGATATTTCACTTGTATTTAATTTGAGAATTAGAGAAAATTATGTCTACTCCATTTTTCCCAGAAGTGGAAGTCAGGAGTGGTTCTTGTCTTTTAATTCATGTATTTAAAGAACGATATTAAGTTAAATTGTTGAATTTAGGAGTACATTTTTAAAATCTGATTTTCTCCTCATTTTTAAATTTCTCTCATTTCCCTTTTATACTTTCTTTTGTGCTCGTGAAATATCTTTTAGTTTCATTGTAATCTATTTTTTACTATGTCTTTGTGTATTTTTATTTTTATTACTCTACTGTTTAGAATGCACATACATAACTTTTTACAGTTCTTATGGTTAAGATTTTCTCAATTTAAATAAGATGTAGATTTTTGTAGTTGTCACGATGTATTATGCCTACACATATTGAAAATGCCTCCAGACAGTGTGATAATTTTTCTTTAAAAAAATAGCCTATTAGGTCCACCCACATGTTTACAATTTGTGTTGAACCTTCTTTCTTTAATACATTTTGGTATTTTCCTATGGTAGCATTTCTCTTGGCCTGATGAACTTTTAGCATTTTAGAGCAATGTTTTTTAGTGATAAAGTGTCTTTGTTTCTCTTCATCTTAGAATGTCTTTCTTACTCATTCCTAAAAGATATAGAGTTATAAGTAAACAGTTGTTGTTGTTGTTGTTTGACTCGGCATCAACAAATGTGATTCCATTTGTCTTCTGACCACCATGGTTTCTATGGAGAAATCCTCAGTAACCGACTTCATTGTTTCGCCACATAGAATCTGTCATTTTTCTCTGATCCTTTGCAAAATTGTTTTATTGATGTTTGGTTTTCACTAGTTTGATTGTGATAGATCTGGACATTTAAAAAATTGATTATGTTTGGGACTGTACAGTTTTTTTGAAGTTTTCAATTTATATTTCTCATCAAATAGTTTTTCTGCATGAATATCATTCCTTTCTCCCTATGGAATCTCCAGTTCCACTTCCTTCTTCATCTTCACCGAGGCTTCCATGTGTGAGACTCTGAGAAATCTCTCTGCCTCCTTTGCTCTTCTTATAAGGACACTTGTCATTGGATTCAGGGCCCGCTCTAGTCACATATGACCTCATTTCAATATCACTAATTACATCTGCAAGGGCTCTGTCTCCAAATCATATCACAATCTGAGAAGCTGGTGGTCCACGAATTTGGATAGAACACTATTCAACCCACTACATCTTCTCAAGCTCCTCTTCTTTAACAATGCCTCAACACTTTCCATTTCCAGGAAGGAGAGGAAAAGAGAAAGAGACACCCACAGAGAGACAGAGTGGAGAGTTTCTGTTGGTCATGCTCATTAAGCATCCTGATATTAAGGTTTTGCTATGGTTTGAATGTATCTGTGAAAGTTCATGTGTTGGAAACAATCCCCAGTGCAACACTGTTGAAACGTAGGACCTTTAAGAGGTGCTTATGTTGTGAGGGCTCTGCCCTCATGAATGGATTAATGCCATGATCTGAAGTAGGGTGGTTATCTTGGGAGTAGGTTCCTGATAAAAGGAAGAGTTCACCCACCTTCACTTCTCTTGCAAGTATTCTCACTTACCCTTTGCCTTGCCCAAGGTATGACATGGCAAGAGGCCTTTGCAGAATGTGGGAACCTTGCCCTTGGACTTCCCAGCCTCCAGAACTGTAAGATAAAAATCTCTGTTTTTACAAATTACCTAGTCTCAGGTATTCTGTCATGCTCTCACAAAATAAATTAAGATATACTACCCTCACACTTAGTCAGAAGATAGGAAAGGGAAACGGACTAGAAAATTCACTGCTGGGTTGTTGTTCTTTTAGATTCTATTACCCTCCTCGGCCTGCCTGGAATAATTTCTTTAAGAGTGATCAGGTTTTACATTTTCTGTTCAGGGATTTTAGTTATCATTAATGGGAGACATAGCATGGTGTGTATTGATTTTATCTTAGCTAGAACCAGAAATCTTCAGTCCATTTATATTTAATGTAAATATCCATATGGCTATATTTAGGTCTACCATATTTTAATTTTTTCTTTGTCCTTTTTACTTTTATTCTTCTATTCTCTCTTCCCTGCCTTCTTTATATTTACTTGGATATTTTTGTGTTCTATTTTTATTTATGAATTAACTTTTTAAAGTTATGTATCTTTACATATTTTATATTATTTTCATGGTTCCTCTACAGAATATAATGCCTAAATTTTCACATTCTAGTTGGTTGCCATAGTGGTCATAAATATACATATATATTATTTATAATATATATATATCTCCAATGTATTACTTATAATATATATATCTGTCAGAAAATACTATCATAATATAAATTTTTGCTTTCAATGATTATCTTTTAAATAATTTATCCAGACAGCTGCCTTTTTTGTTACTATTTTTTTCGGTTCTGAAGATCCAAATTTCTTTCTTCCTTTAGTCTAAAGATATTTCTTTAGCATTCCTTTAGGATAGTACTTCTGACAACATATTTTTCCAGTCTTCTTTTATTTATAATGTTTTGATATTGTCTTTATTTCTGAAATTTAATTTTGCTGAATATAGAGATCTAGGGTGACATCTCTCTTCCTTTAGCCCTTTAAAGATGTTCTACTATATTCTGGCCTTTGTAGTTTCTGGTAAGACCTGCTATTTATGTAGTTTTTCTCACATATATAAAATACTATTTTTCTCTACCTACCTTCACCTTTTTCCCCCCCTTTGACTTTTAGAAATGTGGCTATGATGGGTCTTGGTCGGTTTCCTTAAGTTCATCCTGTTTGAGGTTTCACAAGATTTTTGTACCTGTAAATTTATATTTTTCTTCTCAAGTTTTGAAAACTCTACTATTTTGTCAAATATTTTTATTTCCCTATTTCTGTTATCTATCCTTCTAGTGCTTTGATGGAGTATATATTATATCTCTTGATATTAGGCCAGTGTCTCTGTTTCTTTTTGTTTTAAATCTTTTTTTTCCCTCTGACCTTCAGGATTTATAAATGTTATTGATTTGTCTTCAGATTCACTTAACTATCTTCTGTCATCTTCATTATGCTATTAATCCCATATAATGATTTTATTTTACAACTATTCCTTTTCCTTGTCTTAAAATTTTCTTTTGATTCTTTTTTATTTCAATGCTAATAACTCCTGTCTTTCCATTTATATTTAAGTATGTTTATCTTTTTCTTATGGAGGACAGTTATACTCATTGATTTAAAGACTTTATCTGATCATTTCAATGTCCAGGTCATTTCTACATTAGTGCTTGTTGATTTTCACTTCGCTTGAGAATTGGCCATATTTTCCTCATTTCTTGTGAACTTAGTAATTTTGGATTATATCAGTAACATTTTGAATGTTATGTTTAGATTATGAATACTGTTATAATTGAGAGAATGTTTATTTTCTTTACTTTTACAGAAAATCAACCTCACTGGTTTCAGAGCATGAGGCTGGTTTTGACTTCCGTAAGTGCTAGCTTCAGTCTCAGCTTTTCAGAGCCTTTGCTATGCTGCAGCAGGTCCATCCCACATATGTAGATGTCATAAACGAGCCCCAGATTAGTTTCCACTCATGCACAAAATTGAGAGCTCTTCTTTTCTTGTTGCCTCCCCTCTAAGATATTCTGTGACACTCTCTGGCCCACACAGTTTTCTTTATCCAGTTCCACTAGATTTTATTTTTCTACTTCTCTTGAGTGCACTTGTACCACTGTAACCTGCCTGTGGGGCACACCATAAGAAAAAAGAGTATAAAATAGTAAAAATAAAGAGAAAACTCATTCCTTTACAGACTACTTCCTCTGATTTGACTTTCTTCTGTGACCTACATGTTCTTATTTATTTTTTAAACTCTTCAGATAATTGCTTTTTCATACTTTATTTAGTTATTCATTGTAATCAGTAGGAAAGATAGCCCATAGTGAATATCTCTTGCCATGCTGGAAGAATTGAAAAACCTTGGTATTTTCAATTTCTGATGAGTCAGATGGTTCTGAAGATTTTATTTGTTCCATTAAATACTTTTTTTTTTTTCAAAATAGCATCACACTTGATGGGAAAATGGCCGAAAACCTAGGAAACTGAATGTGATTAATAAATGCTAACAAAATTTCTATTCTAAAGGAAAAAGTTTCTAAGTCTATTGGAATGAAAATTTAGCTTTAATCACCAATACTTCATTTTCTGAAAATGAATCTTAATATCAAAATAAAAAGACCATACTATTTTCAGAGAAATATATCTCATCTTATTTGATCATAATAATTAAGAAAACCTCAATAATGTGAATGAAAATCCATAAAAGTCAGAGTAAGAAATATATTAAGCAAAACCATAAATATAGTTCTACTTCATATTTTTTCATTTTCTAACATTGGAGATATACACACAACTCATTACAATTCTGAGACTTTTGTTCGCAAGGATTAACATTGTCCTTCTTTAGATTCCACATGCACATAAAAATTAAATGTATGTTCTCATCCATTCTTCTAATCCAAACAGAAAGCTGTAGAATGTAGTAAAGGGGTTATTACAAAAACTGAGCATACCATCCAAACAGATTAAAGGAACATATCTATTATTAATCCTGATGTTACCAAGAATATTAAATATTGTTTAACGTGCTACAAATAATTGAACTTGTATAACCATTGTATGTGCAAATGTTAAGAATTAGGCATACTCTTGATTAATATAGTAAATGGTTTCAGACCCCAAGGCCTTCAAGCAGTGCTATAAATCTGCTTATAATATTAAAACAGCCCTTGAAGCTTTAACTTTATATTATTCTTCTAGTTAGTTGTTTAGTACAGAGTACATAAACTTAAGTAGCTGTCAATATCTACAACTAAGTTAATCATTGTACTGTTAAAAGGGTTTTGTTAAAAGGAAGCAATTCATCATTTGTATTTAATAATTGGTCAAATTGTATTGAAGTTACAAAGTTTTTCATTTGTTTATATCTACAGGAAATATGACTTTGGCAATTACCATTAACATTTAACATTGTAAAGTGAAAAAATATAGTTCCTAGATGTCACAAAATCTAATTAAGATGGAAAGGCATATACCAAAGAAATATCACATTACTAAGCCAGGCAGGATATGTTAAATCACCTTGGACAATTAAAATTCTGCTACTTTTCTCATCTGTGAAATGAGTTTGACACCACATTTTTAAAGTTTCAAAAGCAGTTGCCAAGTTAGTGCTCTAGACCTAAGTATTGTACACCAATAAAGGATGAAAGATGAATGATTGTTGGAACATGTCTATAAATGTTTATCAATTTCTAGTTAATAGTAAGTTATTAACATTCAACAGAGATTATCCCACCCTGAAAATACATATATGTATTTGAAAGTACAATTATATAATTTATTAATAATACAGTCATACAATATAATTTTATACTAAACTAAATAAAATTAGAGATTCAATATCACACTACCCTATACTGGCTAAAACACACCTGGGTATTGTAGTATCTATATTTTACTAAATAAAAAACAAAGTATTTAATGGTAAAGCCACTCAAAATATTTCAAATTAAAAATGAGCCAAAGAAGTTATTTATGAATGAACACAAATTAGTTCTTCAATTAGCCAAAGGCTGTCTTTAAGGAGTTTGAACAAAGGCATTCTGCAGATTCATAAAGAATATGAACAATGAATGAATAAAAAGAGATATGTATCTATTTTTTACAATCTGATACACCATGGAATTGTCCTATCAAATGTTACTCTTTAAAATGTTCTTATGATCAAGTAATTTTAGAAAACATGGAATATCAAATACTCTAAAAAATTTACAGCATACTTGTAAATTTCAAGATTTTTTTATTGAGGCTTCATTATGTAGGCATGATTGACCGAAACATGAGTCATTTGGTTGAACTCAATCTGCAGCTTGGCCTCCTCTCTTCTGCAGAGGCCAGGCTGATATCACTTAGCTCCAATGTCCTGACCCTCTAACCACATGTTCTTTCTGTCATGGCCAACCCCAGCCTACATTATTTATTTACCATAAATCATGGATCACCTCATTAGCATAATGGCCCAGCAAGTATAACAAAAACACTCCAATCGCTTGATAAATATAGAAGTTTAGAGGTTACCTCCCAGGAACCTGGGATATATGCCAGCCAAATTCATTATTACACGAGGGCGTACCTCTGAATAATCAAGAAAGTATCCCATGAAGGAGCCTGTATTCAGACATCTGTCCTAGAAAAGGGGGATTTCAACATCAGACTGTAATGGCAACATTCAAGTAATAAATTTTAATGCTCTTCCCCTACATTTTGCTGTTCTGACCCTGGATAGAGGAAGTGGGGTTGAGGTGGAACAAGAAAGACAGACAAAAGTATAGTTTCTTTACCCCTGCGGGTTTCTCTGAGCATTGACTTGCCTGGGAGCTGTGAGGGAGAGGAAATTTTTTCATGGAATGATGATTCATATTTTATTTACATTGAGATAGGTTGTTAATTTCTGAAAATGAGATTGAGAGTAACTGGGAAGCTTTGCCTTCTGCCCAGTATTTTCTCCAGTGCCAGAGACAAGAAATCCAATACAGTAGGCTTAAAAAAGCCTGGTGAGAGGAAAAGCAAATTGATTTTGCCCTTTCTGGTTCAGCTAGTTCAATAATCTATTTGTGAGTGCATTTCAATCCCTTAGGATATTGTAATTTAACTCTCACTGTCCGTGGTCAAACATGCTTTACCACAGGTCTTCCAATAACGTTGTTTTGTTCCACGTTGTTTTGTCATAACGTTGATAAGAAAATTAAAAATAATAATAAAAAAAAAATGGCTTCCCAGCCAGAGCCACTGTCTGTGTGGACTCTGCATTTTCTCCTTACATCCTCATGGGTTTTCTCCTAGGATTCTGGTTCTCTGCCACGTCCCAAAGCTGTGCATGTTTGGTTCACTGGCGTGTGGACATTGTCCCACTGTGAATGAGTGTGGGTGAGTATAAATCACCCTGCTGTGGGATGGTACCCCGGCCTGGGCCCTGGACTGAAATAAGCAGGTAAATAACTATCTTACTTGTTTTGATTAATCCCTTTTAAATGTATGTATATAGCACACATGTATTTCAATGTTTCATATTAGAAGTATTCTGGTGTTTATTTAGAAGTTTGGTAATGTTTTTGTGACCAGGAACTTTAGTTCATATCAACTAACCTATGTGAAAATTGGTTTCTTTATAGTCATTTTGCTTGAAGTCTCAGTTTCCAAAATCCTACCAGCAATGTTGAGTGGGCACTTACTGTACATGCAGTTGGTGGGGATGGCTGTAAGGAAATACAAGATAGTCTCAATTTGTCCTAGACTTTACTGTCCCCTCCAGTCCTGGGATTCTCTCATCAGGTTCACATAGGAGAGCATCACTGTCATCTGGAGTTTAGAGGGTTTTGTCCTGAACTGCCCACTGGAGTTGCTCCAAAAGTGGCAGCAAGGTTCCCACAAGGAAGTGCCCCAAACCATCCTGGGATGAGGCTAGTTGGAATTCCAGAGAAAGAAGCACTAAACGAGAGGGCAACCAGTCCAAAGCCCTTGTAGGGGCACTTCGTACAATGTGCTGCAGCAATCCTGGAGATGGACAGAGAGAACAAAGGGACGTTCTAGCTAGGAATACCTGCAGCTGGAAGGCCAGGGTGCGGAGTTTGCATCAGGATTTAACGCATTTGGCTCAGGGTTGGGCCAGTTTCTTTCAGTGTTTTGGGCAACAATCTAGATAGCTTTAACCGTGCCTGGGAATATTCAGGGCCTAGTTTGGGATCCAGCCTGCTGGGAAAACATCAGCTTGCTGGGCCACTCTGTGAATTTTTTAAAGCACTCTATGATTTTTTTTTTTTTTCCTCAGGACACAGAAGGAAAGTGACCTTACAGGGCAGAGATTCACAGAATTGGTTACAACCTTCCTTCAATCTATCACTTGACATTGGAGGTCATACTGCTATATTGATATTCTATTGAAACTAAATGTTTAAGTCACATGGCCGTGATTAACAGCAAACATTTATACATCACTTACTATGTCAGAATATTTCAATTTTTTTTCTATTTTAACTTATTTAATTCTCTCCACAAGCCTATAAGTTGGGTTCTTTTACTACCAGCATTTTACTGATAAGAAAACTAAGACACAGAAAGGTTAAGTAAAATTCCCAATGCTAAACAACCTGTAAGTCTTCAACTCAAGTATTTATCCAAGTATACTATCTCTAAATCCCACATAATCCACTACTATTGCACTGCCTGTAATATAATGAAAATCACATTATGAGTTTAAGGTATCTAAAAACTAGTCTGCTTCAGCAGGGCATGGTAGCTCACACCTGTAATCCCAGGACATTGGGAGACCGAGGTGGGCAGATCACTTGAGGTCAGGAGTACAAGACCAGCCTGGCCAACATGGTGAAACCCCATCCCTATTAAAAATACAAAAATTAGCCAGGCGTAGTGGCGGGTGCGTGTAGTCCCAGCTGTTTGGGAGGCTGAAGCAGGAGAATTGCTTGAATCTGTTAGGTGGAGGTTGCGGTGAACCTAGATCTGGCCACTGCCCTCCAGCCTGGGCCACACAGTGAGACTCTGTCTCAAAAACAAACAAATAAACAAACAAACAAACAAATTAGTCTATTGTAAATTCCTTACCATATGGTTGAGGTACAAAATTAAATAGCAAGCTAATGAAGACCGGTACAGTGTAGCAACCCCATTTTTTTTTAACACCCATCTTCTGACTCTTTTTACAATGTCCTTTTGACTGATTATTTTAGACACTTTTATCTTGCTTTGTTTTAATTCCAGAGAACCTTTCTTCAGATGAAATCTCCTGTGGAATCTGCTGCATAAAACTGAAGAGTCCCACTGAGCTGAAGTGGGAATTCAGAGCTTTGCTTGCTCCCCACCACCTGTTCTTGTCTTGTTTGACATCTCTGTGCTATTTCATGCATCTCTTTTTAGAGTTACATTTCCCTTAGCATCTGTGACACAACACCCCTCTAATTCTCAGTCTACTTCGTAATGTCTTAGTTTTTCACCATGTTTAACAGGGGTTGGGGACGAGGAACTGCAAATCTTCGTCTGCCCACAGTTTAAATGGAAATATATGACAAAGTTTCTGGTGATAGTACCCTATAGATAAAAATTTGAGAAAAGCAGGTGGTGCTCAACAAGAGACTTGAAAGATAAGAAGTAATTTCACAACGAGAAGGAAATGGATAATGGATAACCTCAGAAGAAGGAGGAAAGTAAGGGTTAATTCCAGTTATGATACTATTGAAATGAAAAAGTGAAGGCAGAAAATGTATCTTTTGAGTTAAATCCCATATACCTTTCTTATTAATTAAAATAGTGTTTTTACTTTCTTCACTGTCTTTAACCTAAAGAGTCACAGTGTTCCCAGTGGGATTTGAAGTTACTTTTTAATGAGATAAGGAATCATGGAACCTAATTAACTGATCATTAAGAAAACTAGAGAGATTTAAAAATATACATAATTCTTGGGGCAGGGAGAGAAAGGAGAAACAATTTATTATACCATTCAACTCTTGGAGTCAGTACAGTGTGAAAACTAGAAATAGAATAGAATAACATTTATACACAGCTCTTCTCCAGTATGACTTTCCCTTACCGGGCATGTTTGAAGTGGATGTCATTCAGAATGTAATCAATAGATTAAAATTTTGCAGATGATGGTCAAAGTTTTCTTTTCCTCCCTTCGAATCCCTTCATAGGCAGCTGGCACATAGGAATAATTGGTGACTATGTCCCAAAAAGTCTTTTATTTTATTTTGTTATTTAGTATTTATTTATTTACTCTTCGAGACAGGGTCTTGTTCTGTTGCCCAGGCTGCAGTGCAGTGGAAACATCATGGTTCATTCCAGCCTCAAACTCCTGGGCCCAAACAATCTTCCTGCCTCAGCCTCCCAAGTATCTGGTAGTGCAGACCTGTGCTACCACACCCAAATTTTTATTTTTATTTTTTGTAGAGAGAGTGTCTTGCTGGTTTTCCCAGGCTGGTCAAACTCCTGCCCTTAAGGGATCCTCCCGCGTTGGCCTCCCAAAGTGTTGGGAATATAGGCATGGGCCACCATGCCCTGCCAGCATATTTTATTTGAATTTGGTAAAACCAATATAAAAGCATAAAGCTAAAAGAAAGATTCTTTTTAATGATCAAGTAATAACTAACCAGTGAATTGCTGGTTAATTTGAACCGGTTGGTGGTATAAGAAACATGAGACAATAGGACTGGCATTCAAGGATGAAAATAGAGCTATGAATAATGAAATATAATTATGGATGCCCAACTATTAAGCAAACTTAACATCTTATCAAATAGATTTACACATCTCCAGAGTAGTTTATATTATATGGGTGTATAAATATTAAAATATAGTCACTAGACCTTCAATAACAGTTAAGCTCACTTCTATATTACCTAAATATATTATTGTTTACATGGTATAATAAAGCTCTTGGGAATTCTTATCAAATATCTGAATATGAACAAAGTCTCTTAATGTAAGGGGCTGTCACAAATTGTAGTATAATTCCATATGTGTGGCTTTATTCACATACAAAACCACACGTGTGTGTATGTGTCAAACATATGGTGTTTTATTGCCTTTAGAAGAGAGCTTCACTACATAATAACTTACTATAAAACAAATATTGTTATTTAAATTATTATTACTAGCAGAAAATTGCCTGTTGTACTGTATTTTATAGAGAAGAAAGCTCATAAATGCACTAAAGTGCAAAGACATTTTTTAAAAGGCAATAATGAACTTTCAATAATGAAGCCTAGTAATAGCAGTGTAAGAAAGCATCTGAAAGCTGATAAAATATATATTTTAGCACCGTATCTATATGTACAAGGTAAGGCACTCTGATCTCAATTGTCAGTATGAATTTTTTGTTTCAATTTATAAACATCAAATTCACATTTTTGAAGTGAGTTATTATTGCTTATCTTCATTTAAGGTCAGGCACAATTTTGAGCATGTTAATCAAAGAGAATACTTATTGTCATATCTCACTTCTGACATTTAAGAAAAACTCTTCATGCAAATTAAGTATGTGACTAAACTATCAAAAGAGTGTATCAAATACTTAACACAGAAATACAATGAACTTCTCTATATTGACTGAAGTCCTTCATGTGCCTCCTCTCAAGTGCAAATTAGACTCAGATTTCTCCTCTTTGAAGTAGAGTTACCCTTGTACATATGCTACTTAAAGAGTACTTGTATCTATCATGAATCAAAATTAAAGTATCCCTTTAAAATATTTCCAAGCACAAGATTTTTATATCTTATAGAAAATACCCAATTCAGAAGGGTTGTTGGATTCATCAAGCTAGTTTTCCTAACTTATAATTGGCTTTTTAAAAACTTAAAATATCAGTTTATTTTCCCCTAAGATAATTTCCTTCAAATACTCAACTTCCTTATCACCTCTGATTTTTAATGATTAACTACCTATTTTCTTCTAATTTACAGAGTCTCTCTATTTATAATACAAATTGTACTTCATCACACATGAACCTTAATTGGATATAATTGGGATGAAAGTGTTCTCACTCATGCTTTACGAGTCTCAAAGGCGAAAAACAAATGGGGCAAATCAGCACAAAAACCCACACCCTTCTCTCCACAGTGGTGGAGAGGAAGCTCACAGGAAACCCTGGCAGTCAGACGTGGCAACTGCTCACTCTCACTGGAGCTTCCATCGCTGGAGTGAGCACTCCAATTCTGAGAGTCTTTGATTTACCTAAGCATCCGTTGACAATCATGTACAGCAGAAAATAGTACCTTGTGTAATCAAGAGTGTTTTCCAAAACCTAGTAAATAAAACCAGGATGCCAGGCAAGGTTAGAATGCCCCAGAATAAATAGGGGCTGCTTTGCTCTGGTTTAGTAAATTTGTTTAGTTTTACTTATGTCCCATTTCAATGATGTGCTGTTGTTTCAAAAGGGAATAGGACAAGGTATTTGCCCTTGACTTCCAAGGGCAAAAACCCTTGGATTTTGCTCTACGTAGAGGATGTATCTTTGATCATGTCATTTTTTCCATGTCTCAAATTTATATTATCCTTTAATAAATTAGAGAACTTCATGCGATTTCAAGAACACAATATTATTGCTTAATTCTGTGCAGTCATATTGTGAATTTATTATCTAATTTTGGTATAATATTCATCTTCTATTATGGTCCAATAAGCAGAAGAACAATGAGACTTCATCTGTTGTTTTAAGTCCTACTTTACTTCTTACCAAGTGGTTTATTTGATCATAATTATTTCGGCATCGAGTAAACCTGACTACTATTGTTTATCCAGCATAAGCCCGTGAGACACCTGAAAACCTTCATATGACAAAATGATGCAGAAAATTTCATTACATTTCTGTTAAAAGTCATTTTTAGTGTTGCAGGTCAGGTTCCCTGGGAAACAGACTCGAGCTGGAGATTTGTGTGCTAGAAGTTTATTAAGGACTGCTCTCAGGATCAAGCCCTTAGAGAAAGAAAAGAAAGCAGGATTGAGGAGGCAGAAATTAGGTTGCTGCACAGTCACCACAAAAGCCTAAGTCGGTCCTTTAGGTAGTTGTAGAGCTGGTATGGCCTACCAAATTTGCCCTATGTAAGGCATGGTATCTGGATCTTTATACCTCATAACATCCAACCATGTGCACATGAGATCACAGATAAGGCAGGAGAAGCAAATCTCTTCAGCAAAGGGCAATCTATCACCAGGAGTGACAACACTGTGGCACCAGAGTTAACGCTCCAAGGAACCGGAGAAATGTGTGCCTTCACTCTGAAAGGTGGTGCGGGATATTGGAGCTGCAGCCTGTGGTATCCATTACTCACACGTTAATATATCTTGATTCAGCACTATCCTTTTTTTCTTGAATTTTTGAAATGAAGAGCTTGGTACATATTTGACCATTGGAAATCCAAATACTTCCTCTTCGCTATCACAGAAATGTTGGTGCCTTGATAGCACCGAGATATATAATTCATCAAAATAGTACAAACAGTTCCTTTCCTTTTTTTGTATCCTTGATTCTTGTCCCATATCTTATGTATACACTTTGTTAGCAGCAGATTTTTGAGCAGCAACTAAAGAAGTGTTCAGCTAGTCCTGTGTCTCCTGTTATAGGAAGAAGCGTGTTTCCTCAAAGTCAGAGTAGATATAGCCAAGTAAATTGTGAGTAGCTACTAAAGTGCTGGCAGCAGCAGTATGATGCATAAAAGCACATGCTGGCACCCCTTTTTGATAAACTAGCACGTACAATTATTTTTTTTCTTTCCATTATAAATACAACTATTTTGGCAGATACAGCAGTAAGCCTTGATCAATTTTGATGGATAAATAACAGTTATGAATAATAGCATAAAACAAACAGAACACAGGCTTATATCATTTGCAAACTCAATAACTGAATTTTGAAAAGTTTAAAATTGACTGTATAATGAAATATTGAAAAAGAGTTGGGAATAAGAGAGAAGCACTATGCATTAGATAGTTGTATCCTCTGAAATGCTCCTGCTTATTGGATCATCCTTGGGCACTTTTCCTGAGAAAGGTTCAGACAAAGCTGTAAATAGAGGCAGGTTGGCGATCAGTGGCCAGAACCTAGGGCCCTGAATATTGAGTCAGAGGTATGGAATCTATCACAGTTTCGATCAAACTATGAAATGTTTAGAAATGGCCAATAAAATCCCAAGCAAAAAATCACTACATTTCTAACATCTAGAATTGAATAAGTAAACAGAACATGGTGATTAAATATGGAACACAAGATTCTGAAACAACAAATCTGACTGGCAGAATAATAAATGGTGCCCTTAAACAGTGGGTGTTAAAAAGGGTGTGAAAATATGATTGCAAGTCATAAAATATCTTAGTACCTAAAATGTTCAAGCACTGAGTTATATCAAATTTTTCAGAATCTGTCCTCAAATAATATGTAGAGGCATGTAAGTTGACACATGAAAGAAAGAAAGAAAGAAAGAAAGAAAGAAAGAAAGAAAGAAAGAAAGAAAGAAAGAAAGAACTTGTAGTGCATTTGTATGCCAGATATTAGCTAAGCATCCTAAAAGGTTTTTGTTTGTTTGTTTGTTTGTTTGTTTGTTTGTTTTTTGAGACAGGGTCTAGCTCTGTCACCCAGGTTGGAGTGCAGTAGCACAATCTCAGCTCACTGCAACCTCCAACTCCCAGGCTCAAGTGATCCTCCCATCTTTCAGCCTCCTGAGTAGCTAGGACTATAGGCACGTGTTACCATGCCTGCCTAATATTTAAATATTGTGTAGAGACAGAGTTTCGCTATGTCTGAGCACAAGCCATACACCAGCCTCGGTCTATCGTAGTGCTGGGATTACAGGCATGAACCACCAATCCCAGCCTCCAAAAGTTAAAGGAAAATTATACTCCTTAATTTACAAATAGATAGATATACTCATTCTCATTTTATATTCGAGGAACTGGCTTTGTAAAGTTAAGTAATTTACTCAAGTAGACACAGCCAGTAAGTAATAAACCAGATTCTAATTCTTGAGTTTTTGGAATCTAGGAATGTGACTTATGGGGTCCATAAATGTACAGTTATTTTTTCCCCCTCAAGTTTTCCTTTAAAATAAGTACATAATAGGATAATGCTGTTTACAATTTTCAAGGTTGTAGTAATTTTTGTCACACTCTCTGTAATATTTTTCACTTGATAAACTTTTTTAAAAATTACAATGATGGTAATCATCTTTATGTATACAAGACCCAGCATATATTGAAAAATGTTATAGACAAAAAGCACCACAAGCCATACCACTCGTTTCCATGTCTATTTGAAAACAAAAGCTGTAGTACTAGGATGACATGCATGAAGCCAGCAAAGCTAAGGTAAAGGTGTAACTTTTCCGAAAGAAAATGAACCTATTTGGGAAGGTTGGAATTTTACCAAAAAATTTTAATATGAAGACCCCTTCAGAGTTGCATGTTGGATGAAAAATCAAAAGAAGTTACAGGATATCAAAGAGAGTGTGGTAAGTTCATGTATCCTGGAAATTATTCAGCTATTTCATAAATTAAAGCAGAAGAGTGGAATGTAATTACCATGCCTGACCACTGGTGTCATCACTTTTGAATCACTTGTCTTTCTTCAATATTTTTCAGTAAAACGTAGTAGATTTCTCAGCTCTGCCACTTTCTGTCAACATGCATCTGCAGAACAGTATTCGTAACTTCTCAGAAAACTAGTTTTTAAGCATCTGTCTAGATATCTAAGTACATGTTGAATTGTAAAGGAGAATTTCTATTTTGTAATGCCCTTCAGAAAACAAGAAAGGCAGTTGATGCATTCAAAACCTGCAAATAATTTCTTTTCTAAGTAAAAGTTTTGAAGAAAAGTTGTCTCACCCTGAGCTCAGATGGAAAACATGTGATGTTGTGTATTTCATCTAATTTTGCTACATAAATGAAGGATACAACTCCAGATGGCTTTGTGACTCATGATTTTCTATGTGAATGCCCATTAGCATCAATGCTTCTGCTAATGAGGCCGAAATGCATTTTCCTATAGGGATGAAAACCTTAACTTTATGATCTGGATCAAAGAAGATCTTGATTAAAGAAAGTCTCTGAAGAAACATTAGGATGATATATCTTTATGTACTATGTAGAGAGTCAGTGGTTTCTTAAAAATAGGACATGTCTTATTTTTAAAAATAGGACATGTCTTATATCCATGTACCTTTGGATATAAATATTGTTTTTTGAAAAGAGATTGGTCAATTTCCAAATAATTCAGGAAGAATGAATTCTTCCAGTGCCTCACTGTCTTGGATGATTTTGACCATATTTATGAGGACACTTTTTCTTTCTTTAAGACCCTGAGGTCACCATTATAGATGCGGTTTAAAGAGCCATGTAGTCTTTTCCATCCTTTCACTCTGGAAGAATGTATCGAGAGCTCAATTATGCAAACTTTGCAAAGCTGGTAAAAGCGTTTCTTCAAGATGGAATTGACAACTACAAAGTCTTGTCAGTTTCTTTGTGGACAGAAATCTCCAGATACCTGAAAACAAAGAACATTTTAAAATGTTTCCTTCAGATGACTTTAAAATTGAAATGTGGATTCATAATACCTTCTGTGCTAATAGAGTTAGCATCCATAATACAGCCCTTATCCAAATTGACTTTAGCACCAAGGAAGTAGGAAAAATGAAACATCGTGCCATTAATTTAATTAAAAATAGTCAAGAAGAATTCTGGCATTATTTGACACAATTCTATCTTTATCTGAAAAAAGTAAGTAGGAAGTTTCTGCTTATTGAGTATATTTGAAGCTACGTTTTTGAGTAGGATTTCGTATTTCCAAAATCATAAAACATGCAAAATATTGTATTTATTTATGATCATTGTTATCAGAAGGAGTTACTTAGCTTTTATCAAAATATCCAAGGAAAGTGTCACTCCAAAGTATTCATTTCCTCAACATAATTATTTTAAAATAAATAATAAAAATACAGATAATTGTAAAAATAATATCCATGTATATACCATTTTATAATTCATTACAGTAACAGTATGAGTTCTGATTTCACTTTTTGCACATGAGAAATGAGGGACTTAGGAAAATTAGATAGTTGTTTAGGGTAACACAACTGGTAAGGGGCAGATTCAGAGAAGACAAGCGTCTTCTCACTGTAAAGCACACACTGTGCTGGTTTCCTTTAAGGAGAGGTTAGTAAAGGGCCCACAGAGCTCTGAGGGAAGGCTTGATCACAAGTGGTCCCTTAGAGAGAGTTATAAAGGGAGTCAGTGTTTGAACTGGGGCTTGAAACAAGACAAGAATTTAGTTGGAAAGGGAGAAAAATCCAGTTCATGGTACCAAAATAAGCAGAAACTAAGAACGGTACTTGTGAAGACAGGCTGAGCCATCTGATGCAGCTCTTGCTATGAGTTTTTGGAAAAGTATTGGTATGGTCATCTCATTTGAGAAAGGAGGAAAGGAAGAGCAGATGGCCTCGGGTTGGGGAATTTCCTACAGCATATTGTTATAATTAACTTAGGCTAAAACTAAGATTAGAGATTAGAGAGCATATGCTTAGGTGGTAGACATCTTTGGTATATGATGTTCTATGCATCAGAGACAATTTGTAAAAAGGGGGGAATGTTAAAATTTGGAAATGATTAAGTTTTGTCAGCCTAAGTATGTTAGCTATTAACTGATAATGATTAGGCACTCATTTTCTCCAAGCTGTCTTTAGCCGTCATTGCTGAGAGGACCCCAGTAGCCATTCAGTCCTCCTTCCATGCTGGCAGAACTTTGGTTCGTTCACTTGCTCCTTTCTCTTCCTAAGACTCAGAATCACATATTTATTAGTGTAAGCCAGTCATTTAGGTGTCATGTCCCTTACCAGTGCTTTATTTGGGAGAGATATTTATTGCAATTTTGGCCAAGAAACACAAGAAGTAAACTGGTACAACCAACCTTTTACCAGGGGAGAGAAACACCAACTAATGACTAACGGAGAAAATAGTAGGAAAAGAAACCTGGGGACACTGGGTGACATCAGTTCTTCAAACTACAATACCTTGAGGATTTACTTAGGGAGCTAAAAAATATTCCTTATTTTATAGGGTGGTTCCATTCGAGTTTTCTTTGCCTTGCAACAGGAAGCATTATCACTGACATGACCTGAATGAGACTAACTCCAATGAAACTGAATCACAGCATTAAAACTGTCATTTATTATGTACTTAAATCAGGAAAATGTACTTACAAATGTACTTTAAAATGTGCTTAAAACACAAAATAAGTAGTAAGGTATAACAGCAAATGAAGGAGAAAAGTAAACATTTATACTAAGAAGGGAAATTCAGAAAGGTAATTAAGGTTTTTCTATAACAGAATATTAGCCTTTTGTTTTGGGAAGACAGTCCTGACAGAATTTCTGTAGAAGAGTACAAAACTTGAAAAAATGTAAGATATATCAGAAATGTCAGATTGATAATAACCACGATTCTTTTTTACCACAAGGAAGACTGATAGAATAAAGATGGCTGCACATATTTAGGGAAACCCCATTGACAGAACGGGGCCTTATCCCTTCTTCTCTTGAATCTGATCTAACCTGTGAATACTTTTGACCAATAAAGTATGACAGATGCCGTGACATCACGTGGTTCTGAGTCTTGCCTTTAAGAGAACTGGCAGCTTCCTTCTTGCTCTCTTCGGGTTGCTATATCAGAAATCTGCTCTCCCAGTGAGACCACAAAGAGAGGCTCTGAGTTGACCTTAGGAGAGATAATGGCCCAGATGAGCCCATTCTTCCAGATGTCCATGCCAAATTTCAGGCCTGTGAGTGACATAACCTGAGACACTCCAGACAAACTTAGTAACCAGTTCAGTACCACCAAGTAACCCCAGAGGAGGACACACAGAGCTGAAGAATTGATCAAATTCTTGATCCACCATTGGTGAGATAAAAGAATTGTTTTTTGAAGCCCCTGAATTTTAGGGATTTTTTGGATTTTTTTGTTATTGTTGTTGCTTTGTTAACACATGGGCACGGTGGCTCATGCCTGTAATTTCAGCACTTTGGGAGGCCGAGGCGGGCAGATCACATGAGGTCAGGAGTTCGAGACCAGTGTAATGAAACCCTGTATTTTGTAAAAATACAAAAATTAACAGGGCATGGTGTTGCATGCCTGTAGTCCCAGCTCCTCGGGAGGCTGAGGCAGGAGAATTGCTTGAACCTGGGAGGCAGAGTTGGCAGTGAGCCTCCCAGCCTGGGCAACAGAGCAAGACTCCACCTCAAAATAAATAAATAAATAAATAAACAAATAATTATAGCTAAAATAAATGTAGCTATGAAGTCCTAGGTTATTGTGGTTACTTAAACCCAGTTTGTCAATGGACTGAGGACATTAATAATAATAAAAAATAGTGATAGAGTTTTGTGATACATGAAATTTTGATAGTCCAGTGAAGGAGAGGGAGGTGTGCCAGATGATTACTTTATGCTATCCTAGAAGGCAGAAAATATTCCATCCATTGTCTTAACCAGTGTCTGGAACTGAGTAGAAAGAGCACATTTCTAGGGAAGAGGTGTACAATAAGTTTCACATTTTCTAGGTCTGAGAATTCAGTTGGATATCCATGGAAATTTTAGATTTCAGAACATAAAGAAAACCAGGCTGGGTGTGGTGGCTCATGCCTATAATCCCAGCACTTTGGGAGACCGAGACAGGTGGATTGCTTGAGAGCAGCCTGGCCAACAGGGCAAATCCCTGTCTCAGCTGAAAATATAGAAGTTAGCCAGTTGTGGTGGCAGACGTCTGTACTCCCAGGTATTTGGGAGGCTGAAGCATGAGAATCCCTTAAACCCAGGAGGCAGAGGTTGCAGTGAGCTGAGAGACTGCACTCCAGCCTAGGTGACAAAATAAAACTCTGTCTCAAATTTAAAAAACCCAAAAACAAAAAATAAAGAAAACCAGAGATAATGTTTAGAAGTTATAGAGGGGCAAATTTCAATGCATAGAAATATTTTAATCCATGTAAAAATGGTTGAATAAAATGCTGCTATAGTTCATTCACATAGAAGCTATATATTTTATACTATTTCACTGGACTTTTTCAAAATTTACAAAGAAAAACTCAGTCTTTTAGGCCCACCTACACAAAAAAAGATAGCATTCTTAATTACTCTATTAGACATTAGCTACAAACAATGAAGAATTTTGTTAGTTTCTGTGATTTTTTTAAATATACAGAAAAATTATATACTTAAAATGTCAAGTATTTAACCTGAATTATTTCTCAATTGAAATACACTTTCTTGAAAAATCTATAATTTTATTTAGGCTGCTGTTTAAACTTTAGATAAAGGTCTGGCAAATCTACAGTTATGCATTTCATTTTATTCTATTTTTTATGAACATGAGGCATTTCTTTATTTAAATATTTAAACTTTCTGTACATTAAAGTACTTTAAAACATACTTTAGATTTAGAATTGACTGAGCCACAGCTTGTTCAAGAATATTTGAATTATTTTTCCAAGAACAGTTTTAGACAAAGTTTGAGTCTATGATGAATGCCCTTTCAATGTAAATAAATCATGCTACTGAAGGTAAAGAAGTCTGTTATTGAAGTAAATTACCACTTCAGGGTGTCCTTGAAGCCTCAGCAGTTTTATGGTCATATCTATAGCCTGGAGAATGTAAGACTGAAAAAATATTTTTGATGATTATGGGCAAGTCAGTGTGAATGGTGACTGCAACAAGCAGAACTGTAGATCTGGATGGGAAATAATAGTCACCGGTGACATCTTCCAGAGCACTAACAAACAATTATTCCTGGCAAGAATGACTATATCATATTTTGTAGAAATACAAATGAATTTCAAGCCTCTTCTACCAGCCTAAATTTAAGAATTACCTGGGTTTGTTCAATCACCTCATGAATGCCGCTCATGATACTTAAAACTAAATAAACTTTATCTAGAGATCTTTCTGTACAAAATTTCTGCTTCCGTTTTTCATTTTTTGTGTATACACAGACACACCAACACAGGATGTAATAATAAAAGTATCATATGACTTAATTCATAATTGTCATTAAATATAACCAAATAATAAAATTTGCATGCTATATGCATAGATATATATAAAGATATATAGATATTTATGTATGTATCCATCTATATAGAAGAGTAAGTTGTAGATTTATATATATATATATATGAAATGATGTACATACTTAGCTTTACATTTGAATTTTTCTGATTCTAATGTAAGGGCAATATATATGTATGTATATTCATTAATTCATACATGCATTCATATATATATAAGTTTTCATCAGCTATGAACATATTGCAGATAATTCACTAAAAAATGAAACTTTCCATCATAAAATTGTTGACATTTATATGAAATTATTGATCTTGAATTAATGTGAGAAATATACTTATTGCCTTCCTTCTACCACAAAAATTATATGAGGAGCAGTTAGATACCTATAAAACTGCAAATAACAGAGAAATGTTACTTTATGATTCAGATGTCCAACTTGTTTCTATAGCTCTCAAGTCCATTTCAAATACTAGTCCCACTGGCACTTGGTATGTGGATTTAGATCAGAGCTTCTCCTCTAAGGGAAAGCTTCTAGACCTCACAGAGGTTCCAAATTTCCTAGCTCCCAAATAACTGTATTTTTAGAGGGGCACATTGCAAAACCCAAACTTTAAAGAAAGGGTGAGAATGTTTTGGAGATGCTTCAGAGTAACCATGAAAAGAGTGTGAGTTATGGCATTGCTTGTCAACGGAGAGCCATAGAATGGACCTGTGCTCCCATTACAGCTTCCTGGGCAGCTTTGGATAGACCACCATTAGAAGGTGCTATTAGGCCAGAGAGAAAAGCGGAAGGGTAGTTCAGAAACTACTTCAAATTTCAAGGGAGTGGAAAGGTACTAGCAAGTGGTAGTTTCCAACACATACTCATCAACTACTTGAGCATATCACATAGTTTGCCTGGTTTGTCAGGGACAAAGGGACTTACCAGGAGATAGGAGCTTCAGTTACAAAACCAGGAAAACACAGGGCAAACTGGAAGATGCTGGTCACCTTACTGTAGCAAAAATGTTTGAGAAGAAACAACAACTATAAAACAGGCCAGGTCAGGCGAGGGCAATCAGGCAAGAGAAAGAAATAAATGGAATTCAAATAGAAAGAGAGGTAGTCAAATTGTCTCTGCTTACAGATGACATGATTGTATATTTAGAAAGCCCCATCATCTCAGCCCAAAAGCTCCTTAAGCTGATAAGCTACTTCAGCAAAGTCTCAGGATACAAAAATCAATGTGCAAAAATCACAAGCATTCCTATACACCAATAATAGACAAACAGAGAGCCAAATCGTAAGTGAACTCCCATTCACAACTGCTACAAAGAAAATAAAACACATAGGAACCCAACTTACAAGGGATGTGAAGGACCTCTTCAAGAAGAACTATAAACCACTGCTCACAGAAATAAGAGAGGACACAAACAAATGAAAAAACATTCCATGCTCATGGATAGGAAGACCAAAATGGACATACTGCCCAAAGTAATTTATAGATTCAGTGCTATCCCCAACAAGCTACCATTGACTTTCTTCACAGAATTAGAAAAAAACTATTTTAAATTTCATGTGGAACCAAAAAACAGCCCATATAGCCAAGACAATCCTAAGCAACAAGAACAAAGCTGGAGGCATCACACTACCTGACTTCAAACTATATTACAAGGCTACAGTAACCAAAACAGCATGGTGCTGGTATCAAAACAGATATATAGAACAATGGAACAGAACAGATGCCTCAGAAATAACACCACACATCTACAACCACCTTATGCACAAATTAACTCAAGATGGATTAAAGACTTAAACATAAGACCTAAAACCATACTCCTAGAAGAAAACATAGGCAATACCACTTAGGACATAGGCATGGGCAAAGACTTCATTACTAAAACACCAAAAGCAATGGCAGCAAAAGCCAAAATCGACAAATGGGATCTCATTAAACTAAAGAGTTCTGCATAGCAAAAGAAACTGTTATCAGAGTGAACAGGCAACCTACAGAATGGGAGAAAACTTTTGCAATCTATCCATCTGACAAAGGGCTAATATCCAGAATCTACAAGGAATGTAAACAAATTTACAAGAAAAAAATAAACACCCCATCAAAAAGTGCAAAAAGTGGGTGAAGGATATGAACAGGCACTTCTCAAAAGAAGATATTTATGTGGCCAACAAACATATGAAAAAAAGCTCATCATCACTGGTCATTAGAGAAATGTAAATCAAAACCACAATGAGATACCATCTCACTCCAGGTAGAATGGTGATCATTAAAAAGTCAGGAAACAACAGATGCTGGAAGGGATGTGGAGAAATAGGAATGCTTTTACACAGTTGGTGGGAGTATAAACTAGTTCAACCATTGTGGAAGACAGTGTGGCAATTCCTCAAAGATCTAGAACCAGAAATACCATTTGACTCAGCAATCCCATTACTGGCTATATACTCAAAGGAGTATATATCATTCCACTATAAAGACACTTGCACACGTATGTTTATTGTAGCACTGTTCACAATAGCAAAGACTTGGAACCAATCCAAATGCCCATCAATGATAGACAGGATAAAGAAAATGTGGCACATATACACCATGGAATACTATGCAGTCATAAAAAAGAATGAGACCATGTCCTTTGCTAATTCCGATGACGTTTTCTAAATTACGTCTAACTCAACAGATTCACTGGACCTGATACTCTGGGCAAATATCCTTGACCACCTTTTCTTTTTTTTTTTTTGAGAGGGAGTCTCGCTCTGTGGCCCAGGCTGGAGTGCAGTGGCGCGATCTCGGCTCACTGCAAGCTCCGCCTCCCGGGTTCCCGCCATTCTCCTGCCTCAGCCTCCCAAGTAGCTGGGACTACAGGCGCCGCCACCACGCCCGGCTAATTTTTTGTATTTTTAGTAGAGACGGGGTTTCACCGTGTTAGCCAGGATGGTCTCGATCTTCTGACCTCGTGAGCCGCCCGCCTCAGCCTCCCAAAGTGCTGGGATTACAGGCTTGAGGCACCGCGCCCGGCCCCTTGACCACCTTTTAAATGAAGGGTAGGTTCTAGAGAATACAATCTAAATCATGGCAATATGCAGGATTAGGGCTTTAACAAAATAAATCCACATCAGCACGATCCTACCTCATCTCAGTCATGCTTTGCCTGCTGTTCATTATCCCAACTCTGCTGCCATGGTAATTATTTATGCTGTGAATTATCGTCATACTGTTAAATACAGCTTTGAAAATGACAAGACCAATCTTTTTTATTTATTGTCAACCAATCACCCTGTCCAGAATCAACAAAAGTAAATTATATCTCTGTTAAGCATTTATTGAAAACACTGCATATCATCACTTAACTTCTTGGAGGAGCGGAGCCAAGTGGAAAACTGAACAATGGGAATGAAACAGCTCGGATTCTCCTGTCTCAAACACCCTTTACGACAGCTATGAAATGGCCTGAAACTCATACTTTATGATTCCATAATAAGAAACAAGAAATAAATTTCTGACCGTCGTCCCTATACCTGCCTCTCCCTCAGATTCTCCCATCTCACTTTCTCTTTTACTGCACAAGCGAGTTCTTCGGATCTATCCCACCTCTGACCTCTTCTCTTCATCTGCACTGTTGATGTTCTGGAGCAAAACGCTGTTGTGTCTACTCAGATTCCTGCAATAACCCCATAACACATCCCCCTTCTTCTGCTTTGGCCACCAGTCCACCTATTCTCAACTTGGTAAGAACAGTGACCACACGGAAAACCAAATCCTTCTGTCTGAAAACACTCTGATAGCTTTCTAGCTCTAGAATGAATCTAAAGTCAGCCTAAAAGTTCACCAGGCCTCACAGGACCTGGTGCCTGCCCTCCAAACCTCTCTGAACCCACTTCATACAATTCACTCTTGTTTGCTCTGGCCCAGCTATATCAGCCCTCCTTCTGTCACTCAAAAAATGCACATGCTGATGCACAGAAGAGAACACTGTTGGTGGGAATGTAAATTAGTGGGAATGGAAAATAGTATGGAAATTTCTCAAAGGACTAAAAGTAGAATACCATACAATCCAGCAATCCCTCTACTGGGTATCTACCCAAAGGAAAACAGATCATTATAGCAAAAAGATACCTCCATTGGTATGTTTATTGCAGCACTATTCACAATAACAAATGTTTGGAATCAACTTGTGTCCATCAATGGAAGATTGTATAAAGAAAGTATGATATATATATATACACACACACACATATATATATATACACACACACAAAAGAATACTGATCACCATAAAGAAGAATGAAATCATGGCTTTTGCAACAACGTGGATAGAACTGGAGGTCATTGTCTTATAAGAAACAACTCAAATACAGAAAGACAACTACAGTGTATTCTTACTCATAAGTCGAACTAAATAGTGCGTAAATATGGAAGCAGAGTATCAGAGTATAGAATGTTGGACAATGGGGACTCAGAGGGATGGGGAGGTGGGACGGTGTGGATGATGGGAGGTTGTTGGGTGGGTCCAGTGTGCATTGTTCTAGTGATGTATGAACTGAAGGCCCTGACTTCACCATAATCCAATATAACAAATGCAATATAATCTTTGTAGCAAAATTGCACTTGCACCCCATGAATATAAACGAAAAAATACGAACGCACTTGCTTTTACTCCACTGGGTATTCCCTTTCCTTCAAGACACCAACATGGCTTTCTATCGTCCTTTGTTTCCTTACGTGTATTATTCCTTCCTTTGGAGTCTTCTTCACTGCACTCTTACGGATTTCTTAAAAACATCACACACGCAGGCTCCTCACACTCTCTCTCTTCCTCTCTCTAGCCCCTTCATGCTTATTTTTCTCATTGTGGTTGTCATCATTGAACTTACTGTAATTGTACTTACTGATTTTTCATTAAAGTCTGTTCTCCCTGTTCCTCACAACCAAAGGTAAGCCACATAGCATCAGGGATTCTTGCCTGTTTTATTCACTGGTGGACTTCCACTACCTAGGATATTGCCCAACACATGTTAACCACTCATTATATGTTGAATGAATGCATGAATGTGAATGTGTGACGGAAAAACTGAGAGCCTTCCCCAGCAACACCCAAATCAGTCATCTGTGTCACTTTCCTTTATGAAACATACAAACCTATCTACGTCTGTACCCATCCTCTCCTCCTATGTCCTGCTATAACTTTTCTCTATTCAAAAGCCAATTCCTCTGCACTTGCTACGCCCACAATGAGTATTTGCTTACCGAAAAAGGAACTGTAATCTTGTAACTTCTGAACATTTTCTCATTTACTAAATTTCTTTTAGTTTTCTTCTCCCCCTTACTCAGCTGGGATTACATTACTCTGTTTTACTAAACCTTCTTTCAGTAACCTAACCTCCCTGCCTCTCACTCTTTCTATTGTATCCATCTAGCAAAACAGAAACCTAGATGAACCAATTCTACCAGAGACTTCCTCCATGCTTAATCTGAGCTGCACTGGATAGTTCAAATGCTCAATTTTATTGGCAGTCCTACTACATGAGTCAGGTCAATTCTGATCAACTCTGCACTAGACATTTCTATTTGCATGTCTTAAAACATAAACATGTAAATGATAGCACAGCAAACATTCAGGGAAGACTTAAGGTATTTCTAATGAAGGCCAGTAATGGATTTGAAATGAATTAAAAGCAACAATTGAACAGAGTCCAAATCTACCTTAGAGACATCCAGGATAATAAAATTTTTAGGTGTCCCCTACATGGTTTCCTTCATACTTCTGTAACATCTTAATTAGCCGTGGAATTAAAATTTCGTGACTGACATTCTTTAACTATTAAAACAAAGAGAGAGAAACTGATTAAAATGAAAATCAAACAAATACATTTGTGACATAGCCTATACTGCAATATTGATTTATATAAAACAATTTATTATCATTAAATCAAAAAATTTGAAGAATGCACGTTCATTCAGTTCCTAGGAAATAATATATTTTAAATATTTCTCCAGCTGAAGCTGATTTTTTCTTCCCCTGCAGATCTTTTCTGCTTAATAACTCACCAATCTTCCTCGGTGCCAGATCTTAGAGATTTAACCCTCGAACAGAGGCAATCTCATATAAATTAAGAGCCAAGTACACACTGCACTCCAGTCGCATGTCACATCCCTCAGACATCTATGGGTTTATTTCTCAAATCCACTGCCCTCTTTGTTTTTATTGTCACATCCCAAAAGATAAAACATATCTAATCAACAAAACCAGAAAAATATAATAAATAAAATGCCTCATTACTATTTGGCAAATGGAAATTTAAAAATGAGATATATAAAAAACAAAAACACATAAAAATACAAATTTAGAGTTGCATGAAATATTATTAATTATGTAACAAAATCTGTTTAATACAACTGGATTAATACCAAATATCAATTGATAAAATAAGTAATAGAATAAACACCTGTTGGTGCTCCAAACTTAGTTGAATCAGAGTTTTCTAAATAACATTAAAATAGCTTGGGCTTCTGGAGCTATGGCTACCAGATTAACAGCTTGATCAAATCTATAGAATAAGTTGGGAGTGAGATCTAACTAGTCTCACACTGCATTTGAATTTTTTAAATTATATTTTCAAAAACTTCTTAAGGTAAATAGTAGAATGCTATCTTCATTTATTTGGCCCACTGTAATGAAGTACCATAGTCTAGGTGGCTTAAAAACAACAGGAATTTAATTTTCACAGTTTAGAGGCATTAGACAGGCCAAGAGCAAGGTTCTGGCAGATTTTGTGTCTAGCAGGTGCCCACTTTCTGGCTTGTAGTTAGCCTTCCTTTGGCTATAGCCTCACATAACAGGAGGGGTGAAGGAATTTTCTAGAGTCTCTTCCATAAAGACACTAGTCCCATTCATGAGGCTTCATTCTCATGACGTAATCATCTCTCAAAAGTCCTGCCTCCTAATAATATCACCTTGTGGAGCAGGATTTCAATATATGAATTTGGAAGGACATAAATATCCAGTCCACTGCAAATACATTTTTTCTGGCAATTGCGTATTTTTTAAAATGAGATGAAATTCATCCAAATAAAGACAAAGTTTCTATTGTCTTACTAAAATTATAGAGAAGCGTTATTTCCTTAGTCAATGGAAAGAACATTGATTGTATTATACATAAACATCATAAATATTCACATTTACATTAAACATATACCTGTATGAACATAACAGGAAACATAATATTTTTGTTCTTTTTGCTGATAATCCTATGGAATTTATTTATATATGTATATTTTTATTATACATAGTGATTCCTCCTTACTCTGGCACTAGTCTATTATTAATAAAAGACAAGTTTGTTATCTATCTAGTATATTCTTGTCTCTGATCTGATCAAGATAAGAAATTATTTTGGGGCCTAGTGCAGTGGTCCAGGCCTGTATTCCCAGCACTTCGGGAGGCTGAGGTGCTCAGATTGCTTGAGCCCCGGAATTTGAGACCAGCCTGGCCAACATGGTGACATGGTGAATCCCTGTCTCTATAAAAATATACGAAATTTAGCCCAGTGCATTGGTACACACCTGTAGTCCCTACTACTTTAGAGGCTGAGATGGGAGGATCCCTTGAGCCTGGGAGGTAGAGGTTGCAGTGTGAGCCAAGATCATGCCACTGCACTCCAGCCTGGGCGATGGAGCCAGATTTTGTCTCAAGAAAAGGAAGAAAGAAATTCTTCTCAGGTCTGATTTCAAAATAACTATTTTTAGAAAAGTTTTATTTGCATTTAGCTACTTTAAGAAATATTGTGGCTTTTCCATCTATAAAATATTCCCATAAGTTTGAGTCTATATGTCCTTCTACAGAATTATGTCATTCATATTAAGTGTAATTATTTTTAGTGCCTTAGTGTCTTCAAGTGACAGATCTGTCAGAAGCTCAAACCTAAACCACAGACTTAAAATATAATAAGTTTTACTGTCCTACGCCTGTTCTGTAAGTTTCCTCATGTTTCTTGCAGTAATCATAATACAATGATGATGTGAAATATAATGAATTCCTGCTCTCTCCGTTTAAGAAAAGCAACACATTTCTTGCAGAGTGGTCTCATGCTAAGCAGGAAACCGACAACAGCAAGGTACTTGCTGATGTGGTCAGCTGGACCACGTGTCAGCCAGGCCTTACGTGCTGTAACCGCAAGGCTTGAACTCCAGCCTCCTGATCACATAATGGGAGGGGCTGTGGTCCTGAACCACAGGAATGGCGGGACAGCAGATTAGGCCACTGATTTGTCTTGTACATCTGCAACAAAGAGTCCTGATCACTCTAGGAAATGGTATCATGTGCTTCCTCCCATGTAGGATAAACTAGCAAAATTGGGCTGGAGCCAAGTATTTGCCACAGTATAATGTGGTTGAATCCCAGGCCCTGACAATCTCAGGAGCAGGCCTGGACCTCTTCCAATCTCATAGCTCAGGAAGTCCTTCCTCCTTTTCCCAGAGCCTAATACCTGACCCTGCTGAGTATCTGTGACCTGAGTCAGAATAAAATATGTCATAGGAGATCCAAATACCTACTTTTTCTTCTGCTTCCCTGAGGTTGCCTTAGTAAACCTGGTGCCAGCAAGCCTGATGTGTGTGCTGTCAAACAAATTATATTTTTAGTTATTAAGTGGCAATACCGTAAGAAGCCTTTTCTAGCTTCAGAGGAGAAGTTAGGCATCACTCAGAGATCCTGGGCTTTAAGGTAAGTGTGGTAACTGGATAGGACTTGGACTGTGTCTCTGAAGAAGGGTGAAAATGTGTTCTATGTGTGGGAATAAGAATGCACAAAGATTTTCTCCTTTTATATTAACCAGAGTAGTAGCTGGGAGGTGGCTACCCACACAGGAGCTGTACATCCATGCCCCCTTGTAGTTAGATGTGGTCGTAGCACTGATTCCTCTCAAAGGAATGAGAGCAAAAGCAATGTGTGCCGTTCCAAGGCAAAAGGTTTAAGATGCAAGAATGGAATGCCTATCTGAGGTGTTTTTTTTTTCTACTTTACCACTTGGAAACATTCAGTCAGGAAGCCCTAGGAAATTATGGAATCATATAAATGAAGAAACCTGGGCTGCTGAAAGCTTGCGTGGAAAAGAACTGTCTCCAAAGATAAAAAATCTCCTACAACTGTTACGTAAGACACAGATGTCTGTGGTCCTATGCCTTTAAATATTTGAGTCTCTTTATTTTTACAGCCTGAATTCAAGTCTAACTGAAAGAAGTCTGCTTGTTATTTTATTTTATTTATTTGTTTTGAGACAGGGTCTCACTCTGTCACCCAAGCTGAGTGCAGTGGCACAATCACAGTTCCCTGCAGCCTCAAACTCCTGGCTCAAGCAAGCCTCCCACCTCAGCCTTCTGAGTAGCTGGGACTACAGGCACACGATGATGCCCAGCTAATTTTTTATTTCTTATACAGTGTACAGGGCACACTATGTTGCCTGACTGGTCTCAAACTCCTAGACTCAAGCAATCATCCTTCCTCAGCCTCCTAAAATGCTGGGATAATAGGTGAGATCCAACATGCCCAGTTTACTTATTTTATTAAATGGACAGACTTTGTACTATTTATTAGTATTCATTGGATGATCACAGGAGCCAAATTCATAAACATCAGGAGAGCTGTTCTAATTGGGTAAAGTGAGGAAACACATGGCATATCCCAATAATATAGATCATAGAAAAAATGAAAAGGGGTTAGTGTTACTGCAAAGAGGAGAGTAATTCTAGAAAGGTAGTTCCTATTCACTGATATTCTGATTTTCCAAAACATTAGTTAGTAACAATGTCTAATGATGAGATAATCTAACTAATTTCAATATTAGGTGTACTTTAATATGTGTGCCATTATAAGTCACCAGCTCATTAGTTCTAATATGTTAGACTTTAAAGTCTTCAATTAGACTGCAGTCTAGGACAGCTAATAGGTCTCTCTCTCTCTCTCTCTCTCTCTCTCTCTCTCCCCCTCCCTCCCTCCAACCTTCCCTTCCTCCTTCCCTTTCTCTTTTATAATAAATAATTTTCCTGATTGGGTATTCAGTTGAGTATGTGAGTCCCATTTGCAACAATTAACACACACACACCGGCTTGGAGCTCCCACCCATTTAAATGGTCTGATCTTCTCCCAGGATTCCTCTCACTATGTGGTTCCTCCAGCAGCCTTTGGGCTAGGTCATAATCTGTCATCACCACAGGGCCTAGCTCTGCATCCTCTTCAGGCTGTTGTCCTTTTGCCCCCTTAATGGAAGTTCACCTGCCGCCCCCTTGTGGCAGCCTGAGAAAGGACTCAATTCTGGAATTCCATCAATATCTAATTCTTTTTTCCTTTACTCACATTTTTCTCAAGTTCCCAAAACTTCAGTTATGGCTCAGAAACCCATAGTCAGTCATCAGCAAAATGTCCTATATTTCTAGCCCTGTGGCATTGCTTACGTCTCCCAGAATTTCATTTTTCCCTGCAGTCACGGATGTCTACTGCTGCCAGTGACACCTGTGAAACCAATCATGTCCAGGGCTCTCACCTTCACTAACCAGCATAAAAATGTCTAATAACTCCCTGGATCCACACTTGCAGAAGGCATTCTCAAAATAGAGGTTATAAACTGACCTTGCATCACAGTGTTTTATTTTTATTTTTTTCAAAAACTCTCCCTTTTAGTATCTAAAATGGTCAAGGGAAGGAGAAAATTCGGGTTAAAAGATACTTGGAGGTAGATTCCCATTGTGCATATGACCACGGATAGCAGCTGAGATGGATGTTCAGGCTGTCTTGTTCCCACATACATTTTCGTGTGTGATAATTTAGTTTCATATTTCTCATATTTTTTTACTCCTAGTTTGAATGCTTTTGAAGAAACCTTAGTACATCAGATAAATATGTACATATTTGATTACCAGGTATCACATAGCAAGATATCACAATGTCAGCTATCAAGTTCTCTGCCTCAGAGCTGAAGGCAGGGTAGAAAGGATGCCGCAGAAATGTGTGTGCCACAGATAGTTTTCCCTCAGATCCACTCAGCTTTCAGCACATTGGAGAATCACAGACCCAAAAACTACTCCAACCAGTGAGGGATTTCCCCTCAGACAATTTTCACGTTACCATTTACAGGGGTGCATATGGAGCCCAACAGATCTGCATGAGTTTCAAAATACAACCTCCACTCACTGGACAACCCACGTTTAGAGCTTAGGCTCAATCTATGCCTGACACCTGCAGAACTGATGCCATTATATCCTTTGCCCTATTTTAAATCTGCCCACTGCAGAGATCCTAGGACTAATGACTATCCTTCGGTTCTGGAATTCCATCAACAGCTAATTCTTTTTTCCTTTTCTCACATCTCTTCTCAAGTTCCCAAAACTTCAGTTATGGCTCAGAAACCCATAGTCTGTCATCAGCAAAATGTCCTATATTTCTACCCCTTCTCTAACTTTTCTTTACTTTCCTTTTCTTGAAGCCTAATTCCCTAAGGAGCACTTCCCTGCACTGCTGGAAGTAGCATCTGTCTTCTCTCCCACGGCCTTCATAACTGGGCCTGGAGGCAGAATTTCGATATTCTAGTTCTTTATCATTTTCCCAGGTCATCACATTCATGCCAACAGATGATACCATGCACTGCATCTCCGTGCCGCACTCTTCTACAAAACCAGTCACTGCCACCCATTTCTTAAAGATTTTAACTCCTGGATCAGTATCACTATCTTCATAGTTCATGTCATAATTAATGATGATTTCTGTACCCATTTAGTGTATTTTTCCAAAATCCTGGATTCACAGTATTTGCCCTTATGTCTACTAATGACCTAGTTCTCCACCCTATTTGTCTCTCACTCCGTGACCACGTGTCTCATCATTGTTAATCATTCCAACTCTTCTTCTTATATCAACTTTGACCATCCCAATTTTTAACCACGACCACTGACCTTTTTAGTTCATTCCCTGTAATACACTGATTCCAAACATTCTTCAACCTCCAGAATAATGATATGCATCTTACTGCCATTTTCTGTGCATTATCATTCTCTTATCATCCTCTTATTCTTACTTCTGATCTAAAGGCTTGGATTTTATGGCACATCATTATGTTTATGTCTTGCACTATTCTTTATTTTTGTTACCTCTCTTTTTCTTGTTTCATTTTATATACTTCTAGCATAATTCCAATGCTGATTAAATTCACTTCTCCACCTACTCTGGGCTTGTCACCCTGAAGCTACATGGACTACACCATTTTTCGATAGACCCTCAGTATAAACTCATGACCACAAACCTCAAAGGGAAGTTATTCCGCAGTTTGATAGACAATTTAGCCTTTTCTCTTACAGATAATTTTTTATACTCTCTCTCTCTTCAAAATTCAAATACCACATGCCGTCTTCCCTCCCAATTGATCTATTTTATGTACAAAATGAAAGCAATCTGAAAGAACTTCTAAAAGCTACCTTATTACTTTTTCTCAGCTGTGATGGTTCATATTACGTGTTGACTTGACTGGGTCCAGAGGGTGCCCAGACATTTGGCCGAACATCTTTCTGTGTTTCTGCGAGACTGTGTCTGGATGACATTAACACTTTATGGGTAAGCTGAGTAAAGCAGATCGTCTTCCCTTATGTGGGTGGGCCTTACTCAGTCAATTCAAGGCCTGAACAGAAGAGACAGGCTGAGTAAGTGGAAACTCCTTACGTCTGACCATTGGTGCTGGGACATCAGTCTTTTCTTGACTTCAGACTTGACATAAGAAACTGGCTTTTCGGCCGGGCGCGGTGGCTCAAGCCTGTAATCCCAGCACTTTGGGAGGCCGAGACGGGCGGATCACGAGGTCAGGAGATCGAGACCATCCTGGTTAACACGGTGAAACCCCGTCTCTACTAAAAAAATACAAAAAACTAGCCGGGCGAGGTGGCGGGCGCCTGTAGTCCCAGCTACTCGGGAGGCTGAGGCAGGAGAATGGCACAAACCCGGGAGGCGGAGCTTGCAGTGAGCTGAGATCCGGCCACTGCACTCCAGCCTGGGCGACAGAGCGAGACTCCATCCCCAAAAAAAAAAAAAAAAAGGAAACTGGCTTTTCCTGAGTCTTCAGCCTGTGGGCTTTCAGACTAGCACTTCCACCTTTGGTTCTCCTGGGTCGCCAGCTTAATGACTCTGGATCTTGGGACCTCTCAGTCTCTGTATTTGCATGAGTAAATTTTTTATCATAAATGTTTTATATAGGGCATCTTAAAACATGATATCATTGTCTTACTCATCAACCACCCAAACCTTCTCATCCCAAAGATTAGTGTAGTGTTGATGAGGACCTTCTAGTGAATTACTCACAAAGATTGATAACCCTGCCAAAAATTAACGTGCTCTGGCATTGCAAAGCAGTGTAGTCCCTGCAAAACCAAGGCACGGATGGCATAGGAGAAATAAGAACCCCAGGTCTCTGTCCTTACAGTCTCATCTCCAGCACCTTCCATTAGCCAAGCCCAACCAGAAGCCTGAGGGCAGGAAGCACATGGAGTCCCTAGAGTCAGCCTCCCAGGACACAAAGCCAGGCAGATAAGCCAAGAGTAAAACAGGATCACGAGCAAAACCAAGCAAGCATGCACATCCTAAATATACAAATTTGCTATACTCATAAAAAAAGCAAATGTTCATTTTTATTCAATTAAAATGCCATCTAAGGCTTTCCCTTAAGTTGTTTTTCACCATGACAAAGCACTTTTGGTTCTATAATAAGTAAATTGGTAAGTATTGAACATACCTATTTTGTTCTTTATTATTATTTCAATTTTGAAAGTGAAATTTTTATTACATTCTTATTTTCAAAAATGAACAAAGTTTATAGATTGACCAACTGTGCATAAATCTTTGGCTTCTTTGCATAGTTACATTAAAGTAATTAATTCAATACTTACGTTGGCATTCATCAGATACAATCCTGGTGTTTATATATACACATATATACACACACACACTTTTTAATATATATGTATATATAATGATTTAAAATTAGTTCCTCAAAACTATATATGCGAGAACCATATTTTACCTAATATGGTTGAAAATACAATATAATTGTCTTGATAATTATGATATAATTTCCTCAGGATTTGTGGGGAAAGAACTTTAAATTTTAAACACCTACATATAAAAATAGGAATTCTCTTAAAATTCATACTTTAAATTTATTTGTTTTACTTTTCAAGCCAAAACATAAAAATAAGTTTATTTAAGATTTATTTCTATATATTTGAAAATCAGGTACGCTTACCTTAAAAATTACTACAGTGTAATTTGTAAGATAAATTGTTTTGGCTCCCAAATGTTACGAAAACGTGTTGTTGATTTAAATACCATGGGTTAAAACCTATTACAGAATATGAAAACATTTCACACTTCTTATAAAGCATAATTTAAAAAATACAATTGTGAAATTCTCTCTCAGTTTGATTATCTAGAAGGTACTATTGTAATATTGTGGGTGCTAGTGTAGAGCTATATTGTTTCTCTCTAGTTAGATGGCTAGGGCCAATATAATACTTAAAAAAACTGTTCTAAAACCAGAATAATGACGTTGCAAAATTATCGGCAGTACTTTGTTAGCAATCTCTTTTGAGCACTTGTGAATATATTTCCAGGAAATTCTAGCAACATCTTCCATGTGTATAATTGCACAGACTCAGATTTAACTTTTTAAATAAGCTAATAAAGCAGTCAAAATTATAGATGTCTTGAAGAAATAGAAGAAAACGTTTTTGTGCTTTTGTCATAATTATGTTGTTATTGTTCCTTACGTTGAATAAACTAATGTCTTGAAACTATTATAAGGCAATAGTCACATTGTTTTTTCTCCAACTTCTCTATTTTATTTATGTCTAGACATTTTACTTTTCCATCTTGAGCACTTCCTTTTGTTTTTGTAAATAAAACAAATTATGGTTGTATATATTTATGGGGTACAAAGTGATGTCATGATTTATGATTACAATGTAGAAAATTTAGTCAAACTATATAACATATCATTACCTCAAATACTTATTTTATGTGGTGAAGACATTTGGAATTTACTCGTCATGATTTTGGAATGTACCATACACTGTCATTAACAATAGTCATCACATTTTGTAATAGAGCTCGAAAAAACTATTAGTTCCCCTGAGGCTTTAAACTCTTTCACTGTCATCTCCCCATTCTCCCCATTACCTGGCCTCTGATAATCACCATCCTTTGTGTTACGACTTCGACTGTTTAAATTCCAAACAGTAGTGGGAACACGTGGTATATGTCTTTATATTCCTAGCTTATTTCACATAGCATAATGTTCTCCAATTCCATCCATGTTGTCACAAATCACAGAATTTATTTCTTTTATAAGGCTGAATATATTCCCTTGTGTATATGTGCCACATTTTTTTAATGCATTCATCTGTTGATGGACACTCTGCTTGATTCCTTATTGTGGCTATTATGAATAGTGCAGCAAAGAACATTGGAGTGCAAACATTTCTTTGACATACTGATTTCAAATCTTTTGGGTAAAGACTTGGAAGTGAGGTTGCCAGCTCATGTGATAACTAAATTTTTACTTTTTTGACAAACCTCCATATCGTTTTCCATAAAGGCTGTACAACTTACGTTCCCACCAACAATGTACAAGGATTCCCTTTTCCCCATATACTTCCTAACATTTATCTTTTTTTTTTTTTTTTTTTTTGTTTTGTTTTGTTATAACAGCCATTCTAACAGATGAGACAAGCTCTGGTTTAATTTTCATTTCCTTAATGATTACTGATGTTGAGCATTTTTTCATCTAGCTGTTGCCTATTTGTATATCTTCTTTTGAGAAATATTTATTTCAGCTCATTTACTCATTTTAAAATCAGATTGTTTTCTTTCTATAGAGTCTTTTGTGTTCTTTATACATTTTGAATATTAACCTTTTATAACATATATAGCTTGCAAATATTTTCTATCAATCTATATGCTATATCTTCACTCTTATTTGTTTCATTTGTTGTGTAGAAGCTTTTTTTTTTGATACAATTACATTTTTCTGTGTTTGCTTTTGCTGTCTATGTTCTTGGAGTTCAATCTTAACACTTATTGCCCATCCCAATGTCATAGAGATTTTTCCCTAAGTTTTATTTTGTAGGTTTATAGTTTCAAGTCTTTTGTTTAAGTTCTTAATCCGTTTTGGGTTAATTTTTCTACATGATGTGAGATAAGGGTCCAATTTTATTCTTCTGCATATGGATACCCAGTTTTCCCAACATAGTTTATTGAAAAGCCTGCCTATTTCCCATTGTGTATTCTTGAAACCTTTGTCAAAAATCAATTGACTGTACATGTGTGGGTTCATTTCTGGGCTCCCCATTTTGTTTCATTGACTGATGTGCCTGTTTTGTGCCAGTACCATGCTGTTTAATTACTATCAGTTTGTGGTATAGTTTGAAATCAGGAAGCTTGAGGCCTCCACCTTTGGGATTTTTGGTCATGATTGCCTTGGTTATTGTGGTTCTTTAGTGGCTCCATATGAATTCCAAGATTGTTTTTTCTATTTTTCTGAAATATGGCATTGGAATTTTGATAGGGCTTGCATTGAAGTAGATCACTTTAAGTAGTATGGACATTTTAACAATATTTTGTCTTTCAATCCATGAACATAAAATTGTGTTCCATTTATTTGTATCTTCTTCAATTTATTTCATTAATGTTTTATGGGTTCCAGGGTATAAGTCTTCCACTACTTTGGTTAAATTTATTTTTAAGAGTTTTTTTCTTTTTTATCTTTTTGTAACTGTTATAAATTGGACTGTTTTCTTGATTTCTTTCTCAGAAAGTGTGTTGTTAGTGTATAGAAACGCTATGGAATTTTCTTTGTTAATGTTGTATCCTGCAACTTTTCTGTATTTGTTTATTAGTTCTAACAGGTTTTTTGGTGGATTCTTTAAGGTTTTTTATATATAAGATCATATCTCTAGCAAACAGGGACATTTTCACTTCTTTCTTTCCTGTTTGGGTGCTTTTTAATTCTTTCTCTTGCCTACTTGCTCTGGCTAGGATTTCTATTACAACTCATAAAAAGAGTTTGGAAGTATTCTCTCATTTTCAATTTTTCAGAGAAGCTTATGAGGATTATGCTGGTTTGGATGTCATTTGTCCCACTAAAACCAATATTAAAATTTCATCCCCAATGTGGCCGTTTTGGGGAGAGGAGCCTAGTAAAAGGTGTTTGGGTCATAGGTTACATCTCTCATGAATAAATTAAGATTAACCCCACAGAGGTTAGTGAGTTCTTCCTTTTGTGGGGATGGATTAGTTATCACTGGAATGGGTTGTTACAAAGAATCTGGCTTCCCTGGTTTCTCTCCCTTGCTTCCTCTCTCACAATGTCATCTTTTGGCACATATGTGCTCCCCTTCCTCTTCCCACCACGAGGTGAAGCAACGTGAGATCCTCTCCAGATGCAGTTGCCCAATCACGAACCTTGCAGTCACCAGAATTGTTAGCCAAATACACTTATTTTCTTTATAAATTACCCAACCTCCGTCTGTTATAACAACACTAAATAGACTAAGAGGGATTATTTGTTATTTAAATGCTAGATTATTAGTTCTTTACATGGTAGACTTCAGCAGTGAAACCATCAGGTACTGGGCCTTTCTTTGATGATAGACTTTGTTTATTACTGATTCAATCTTCTTACTAGTGATTGATCCATTCAAACTTTATATTTTTTCATGGTTCAATCTTGGTAGGCTGTGTGTATCTTAGAATTTGTCCATTTCTTCTAGGTTACCCAACTCCTTGGCATATAATTGTTCATCTCACTCCATTCTCTCCTCTCCTAAAAGCTCATCCCTTTTATGGCATTAAAAAACAGCCACACACACAAACTTCAAAGAAACTGATTTTTAAAGCATAGAAAAAATGTGTCAAGATTACATTTGTTATAAGTTAATGTTAAAGTTATCTTAGAAGTATATATATATGTGTGTGTGTATATATATATATATGTTAATCGCTGACAACACTGCAAAGAGATGACAGTAATATTAACATTAACATGCTCTTGAATTTTGTTAAGGTATATCTTAGATTTAACCAAGATACACTAGTGTACAGGAGCTGGAAAACATATTCTAAAGTGTCTTTTGGAAGGTTCAAAGAAAATACTGAAAATGCAAAATGGGATAATGTACCTAATTTTCTTATTTTTCAGAAGTTAAAGGGAAAAGACATTTCCTTGATCAAAATGAAATGTGAAAGCAAAAGTGAAACACATGAGGTAGGCAGAGATGAAGTACAAAGCATTTTAAATTTAGAATTTGTTTTATATGAAGAATCTTTTAAGAGATGCTCAAAGAATTACGTTTCTAGAGACAGCATCGTTTTCCATAAAGTTATTAAGGTTATGAGAAGACCTGAAAATTTTCTCTTTTGAATTTAAGATTACTGGGTTTTACAAAATTCTGTTGTCTTCTACTGATTTATGAGGCTGGAAAGCAGCTAACAGAAAATATTTTTTTAAAAACAGAATAACTCAGTTTTTATTTACTTAAAACCTTATAAAAAGTTAACTGAATTATTGATGGACTTGTCTAGGCATTTACTTACACTTGTTAGGTCTACTGGGATATATATCAACCCAGCATATAACTACATAAAGAAGTGGTTATATATGTCAGTAAATACAATTAAACAAATTAATTTAGACAATTCAATTTTATTTCAATGAAAAATAAGTAAAACTTTTTTTGGAATTTAAGCAAGAAATAAGGACTTGATGCAGCATATTTAATAGATTTAGGACTGACTGGTTATTTCTGAGCTTTCTAATATTTAAGGAACTAAGAGCTGACTGTCAATATTGTTAATTTAGAATACTTGTACTTTAAATGTGAGTATAACATAATTTACAATTATACCCAATACATTATTTGCCATGTGTAAATCAAGTTATCAAGTGTTTCATATATTCTCATTTTTTTCTCAGAAAGCAATTATAAGAATAGAAGAAAGGTGGTGTGATTATAGTACACTAATGACAGAATTTAGTCTCTTAGCCGATGCTTCATATGCTTCAAAGTATGAGTGCCACAACCATATAATAATAGGGAAAAACAACTCATGTTTTACATTTCTTCATGAACAAAACCTTAAAATGAATATCACCTTAAGTTCAGGAGTTCAAGACCAGCCTAGTTAACCTGGTGAAACCTTGCCTTTACTAAAAATACAAAAAGTAACTGGGCGTGTTGGTGCGTGCCTGTAATCCCAACTAGACTGGAGGCCAAGGCAGAATTGCTTGAAACGGGAGGTGGAGGTTGCAGTGAGCCAAGACTGCACCACTGTATAACAGCCTGGGCGACAAAACGAGACTCCATCTCAAAAAAAAAAAAGAACATTACCTCAATTATGGAAGTACTTTTAACTCGATCTTCAAAACATATATAAAATGTTGAGATTATATTGTCACAAGTTAGAGGAAAAGTGGTACATATTAAATATATATTTACCATCAAATGAATATCTTTATTATTATCTTGTTTTATTGCCTTATTGTAAATTTCTATCTTTATTTTCCATATGCATAATCTACCTGGGTCAGGAAAGAAGATACACTAAATAAATAGGAGATGCAAACACACACACAAAACTGTGCTTTCATTCTTGAATATGAAAAGATAATTAAAAGCATCCTTATTGAAAAATAAAAAGAAACTTCCACTTAAAAGGTACCTGTTGCCCCCGGATCTCTAAGTGTTCTATACCCCCTAATCAAAACTCATAATATCCTGGAAATATAAATTGTAGCATAATTACCGTTCACCAGGTAGAGAGAATTCATGTCTCTACATTCTGACACAGACTTGCAGAAATTAGAGAAATTTTTTTTCAGTTAACCTGCTTAAGAAACTTATGGTACATAGACACCTATATACATTTTGTATTGATTTTCTTCCTGGATATATTTATATTGTTACCATAGTCTTTTGTTAAATTTTGTTGATAAAGACCATGTGAAATGAAGATAATTAATGAAAAAAAAAACACATATGATCATTTCTTCTGCCCATATTTTCAATTTTGAACATTATTTCAAAGTGTCCCTATTGCCTTACAATCCTTAATTATTTGGCTAACCATATCATTTTATTTATTGTGCACTGAACAGAAGAGAAAAAGCATCAAGTTAATACAATTATCCTATCACTGTAAAAACTGGTCCCATTTTCTTAAAAACAATTTAGGTCTTATTTTAACAAAATCGGACACTATATTTTTGTTTTGTTTTGTTTTTGAATCACAGACTGTAAATTGAGTAAGATTAAAACATTTTTTGTGACAAAGTAATATACCTTTTATTAGATGCCTTGGGAAACAAAACTTTTTAGTTTTGTTTTGTTTTAGTTTTGTTTTTAGTTTTGTTTTGTTTTGTTACAGAAGCTAGAAAAGCTTCTGTAGTGATTCAAAGTTTGGGAAGCTTGTCTGGTGGCCCCACGTTAAGGAAAGGACATCAAAATCCCCAAAGAGAACCACCCTGATTGTGAGAAGAGAGACTCTGGGCTGGAGACACCAAGAACACAAAGTTGGGGCTCAAGTATATGGGACTATTATATCAATCTTAGGGTGTAAATTACTTATGGAAGCCCTGAATAACAATACATCAGATGAAAGAAATGCAATTTTGAATTTGTGTAGCACCATCATAAGCAAATAGCACCCGGGAAGGAATGACATTTTCTATTTTATTCTCTTCTTGGAGCATGGGAGAAGAACTGAGCTCTTGAGACTGCATAACTTAACAATTCTTGGACAAATAGACAAAGGAGGAAGATATACTAGTATTTATGTTGCTAAGGGTCAGTTGTGCCTTGGTGTTTACTTAGAAAAGTAAATGATATACAACTACATTTAAATCCTAGGTTCATTAAACTCACTATTACTATAATAGTCTATTATACCAGATATTCTGTCATATCTAGCTCTGATTTAATTCAGCAAGTGTTTATTGAAGACGTATTATGTATCAGGCATTTCAATAATGCTACAAAATCCGTAATAGATTCTGTCAATCATTTTTTCATAGGAGAATTCTGTTAATATATTCAAGGTTAAGCTAATTCATGCTAACATAAACTTATATTATAAAGCAAAATTTCTGAAATGCTTCATAAATATTTTTAAAGTCCAAATAATATCAAATATATTGTACATTTCTATCCTCTGCGTTCTAGAATCTTTAAAGTACCAACTGCTATGCTCCATTTTTTTGCATTATTAGGTGCATTAGTTTATCAAATATGGTTTTATCAATTATTAAAGAGACATGGTTCTTCTACCCTTACAGAAGACATAGTTAGTATGCTCTCATGACATAAAATCATTTGAGTAAAGAAGGAAAAACGTCTCATTATCCAGATGTTGAGTTTAAATAATACCAAACATCTGGTGTTGTGTGATAAATTTTTCTTCACTCTGAAAAGCCTTAATTTGAGAGACCAAAGACTTAAATGTCAGCCCTAAAATATTTCTTAGCCTAAAATTAACACACAAGTATTTGTGATACATTGGAGGAGTTATTTCAAGAGGTGTTTGACACAGAAATGCATAACCTGATGCTCTGTACCTCACCCAAAAGAATCATTCTGTGAGTACATAAGCAAAGAGATTTTCACCTAAACATGTTGGCTTTTAAGTTTCTTGTCATTTATTTGTCCAGTGCTTTCTCTTATCCATATGCCCAGATTCTAAGTGTTAATAACTGTCCAACTCTCAAAATACAGAATATATCATTTATTCAGAGTGGTTAAGACTGGAAAGTTTGCAAGTTCACTATATGTATGTGGTTTATACATCTAAAAACACAAAGATCACAAAAATTGATAGCAAAGGTATTTTTAAAATAAGATTTGCAATATAGTATGGGATAAAATTTACTTACTAAGATAAAAATAAGAAATTTTTACACAGCTAAATATATGATTGAAAACCAAGTATTTATTATAAACATACCCGTCTCAAATTTTATATACCATCTACAATTAATTTCTTACTTGGTGTAAATGTCGAAGTTTAATTTTTCCCCATAGTGTACCTGGCATCGTTTATTGGAAAGACCATCACTTTCTACTGCTAGAGAGTGCCACCTTTATCACAAAGACAATGTTATATTTGTGCCTGTTCTGGACTATTTCATCCTATTGAAAGTTTGTCTACCTTTGTGTTGTTATCCTACTGTCTTGCTTAATTTACTTTTTAATAATCTCACCAGCATAACAAGAGGGGGAAATGGGAATAACTGTCATGAAAGTTAGAAATCCTTTATCACTGACATTGCTTAGAATTCCAGTTCATGTTGAGAAAAAGCAACCAACATCCTGTCATTTTTATTATAATTTAAAAAGTCTGCATAGACAATTTATCTCCTTGTGGCCTGAAGCCAGTGTGGACCATTGTATCACCCACCTTCTTCTTGTTCTTGATAGTCTGTCTATAATCTATTTGTTACAGCATGTCCTGTAGAACTTATTATTTAAGGGTAACTGGTATAAACTTGGTCCTTTTTTTTTTTTTTTTTTTTTTTTTTTGAGAGAGTCTCTCTCTGACACCAAGCCTGGAGTGCAGTGGTGTGATCTCAGCTCACTGCACCCTCCAACTCAATGATCTTCCCACCTCAGTCTCACTAGTAACTGGTACTACAGACGCACCACAATGCCTGGCTAATTTTTGTATTTTTTGTAGAGACAGGGTTTCGCCATGTTTCCCAGGCTGGTCTTGAACTCCTGGGCTCAAGTGATCCACAAAACTTGGCCTCCCAAAGTGCTGGGATTACAGGTGTGAGTCTCGGTAATTTTTAATTCCCTGTAAATTTCATAATTGATTTAAAAATGAAATAAACAAAAGTTATAATAGCAACAAAAAACTGCAATTTTCACTGGAATTGCAATGAATCTTTAGAGCATCTTGAAATTAATTGGCAAAGTATATGGTAGGATAGTTCATGCATGTTGGAATGACACAAGCTATACTACTTTATTCTTTGTTTTAATTTCTTTTTCTCAATAATGATCTATATTTTTCTGCATACACAGCTTGCATTTCTTTTACTACATTTTTATAAAGTATTTTTGAACAATTCTAAATGGCATTCCTCATGACATGACTAAATTCATTTATTATAAAGAATTATCCATAGAAGTGTTTGAAATTTCCACCTAGGAAACCATGCCATCTGAGGATAACTTTGATGGTACATTTAAATATGAAAACAAATTAATAAAACACCAAGAGATATAAAATGTTATCTTCATTATTTTGATGCAAGGTGACCATTTTTAACAAAACCAAAAAAAAACACAAAGGGAACAATTGATCAATAGAACTATGTATTAATTTTTTATTGCTGTGTAACATTTACTACAAATTTAGTGGCTTAAAACAACACCTGTTTATTAGCTTTCAGTTTTGTAGCTCAGAAGGCCAGAAATGGCAGAGCTAGGTTCTCTGTTTAAGGTCTCTCAACATTAAAAATAAAGTGTCAGCTGTCATGTAGTATCATCTAGGAGTTTCCGACCCCATATGGCCTGAAATATTTCAATTCCTTGTGGTCATAGGAAGGAAGTTCTCTTTGCTTGAGAGGAGCCACTCTTAGGTTCTAGCCCTGGTGACAAGAAAGGGCAGAAATTTGGGGGTCATCTTAGAATTCTGCCTACCACAGCTGTATTTAAATTACTTATATTCTTTCATTAATAGAAGACTTTTGCAATATATGTAACCATAAATAACTCATGTTTATAAATTATAAGGAACTTCTAGAAATGAATGAGGAAGAACATGAAGACTATCTGACACAGCATCTTATTAGTATTGAGAATCTACAGCATTATGAAGATAAGAAATGAAGTGAAGGAAATTCTTACAGTATGTGTGTGTGTGTGTGTGTGTGTGTGTATATATATATATATATATATATATATATATATATATATAACCATAAAGAGACCCTATTTGTAAGTTACAGGGAACTTAGAGAAATTAATGGGAAAACATAGAGAAAGTAATAAAAATAGAGACTCATATAGATTTAAATAGGCCTTTAATAATTAAACTTCATCCAAATGACCATTAAAATATAAAAAGTAGATTGTAGTTATCACACAGAATCAGATAGTTGAAAATACAGAGTATATCCACATAAAGCTACACTAGACTTAATAGATGCAGTAAAGAAAATAAGTAATGGCACAAATCAGAAAGGTCTAAGACTTTCAGGTTCAGGACCTGGAGTCCTTTGACTATTTCATCATGTATGCTTTATCTTACGATTGTTAACCACAAGGTTACAATTTTACTGAGTCTATCAGTCATATATCTAAAACCATACAGTGTAACCAGATAAACCAGGTGCAAAACATCCATCTATGCATTTTTACAGAACGTCCTATCCACAGTGGCGTAGGGTGCATCTAGGTAGGTTCTGATATTGAACTGCATAGTATAAATCACTACCTAGTATATTTCAACCTGATCTTGGCCAGAGATTAATACCATAGTTCCAGACACTGTTGGAGAAAAAGCCTAAGGTTCCCCTCAACAAGCTGCAAGTTAACACTCTGTCTGTATTTTGTTCAATCCCATTACTAATCAGAGAAAAAATAAAATAAAACCTCATTTGGGTATCAATAGTCCACTAAGTGGATTCAAATTTAAAGACTAGGAAGGTGTACATATTATGACCAAAATTTTCATTCCTGCATAGATGCCCAATAGAAATGTATGTACATATACTTCTTACATGTAAGCAATAATAGCTGAAAATTGTAAACAACCCAGATTCCATCATAGCAGAACATTTAAGTAAGTTGTGGTATTTTCATATACTTAATTATCACCTAACAATGAAAATAAACCACACTACAAACAACAATATAGTAGAAACTCCCAAACATAATATTCGGCACAAGATGTTGACATAAAAGTATAGATGAATCTGTTTATACAAATTTTAAAACAAGGCCACACCAAACTACAGTGTTTAGGAATGAATTTCTAGCTGATAAAACGATGAACATAAGCAACTAAGTGGTTATCATGAAAATCTTTTGAAGAGCAGGGAGAAGATATTGATTAGCTGGAGGAATGAAGTAGGTTTCCCAGTGGAGTCTGTATGGATGTTCAATTGGCAATAATCTATTGAGCTATGTGCTATACTTTTGAGCTCTTTTCTGTTATGTGTTTATCACTCATAATTGGAAGATATAAAATGTACAAAATATTCAGCTGAATTTCATAAATGTGCCATGATTTTATACAAATTGAGTTTCAATTTACATCTAAATAAAACAAAGTGACAATATTTAATACAGTATTAGATGGTCACATGAAATGTGTTTACTTATCAATTTTGGCTCCAGAAGTGTGAATTTTTAATACATAGTTATCCCCATGAAAGAAGCCAGTCGTCTGGGGTAATAAAAACTATAATACTATTCGTCTTATGATTTTTTTTTTTTTTTTTTGAGACGGAGTCTTGCTCTGTTGCCTAGGCTGGAGTGCAGTGGCGTGATTCAGCTCACCACAAACTCCACCTCCAGGGTTCATGTGATTCTCCTGCCTCAGCCTCCCAAGTAGCTGGGATTACAGGTGTCTGCCACCACACCCAGCTAATTTTTTTGTAATTTTAGTAGAGAGGAGATTTCACTATGTTGGCCAGGTTGGTCTTGAACTCCTGACCTCAAGTGATCCGCACACCTCAGCATCCCAAAGTGCAGGGATTAGAAACCTGAACCACGCTGCCCGGCCCATTTTAGGATTTTTAAACTGAAATCTGCAGAGATTATAGGACAAGGTGCTGCAACACTTGGCAATATTCTACTTGCCTTGCTTTACTTAACTTTTTCAAATTGTTTCACCCTTAACATTAAGAGTATCTCCTTTGTTTCCAGAATTTATGAGATTTTTCACCACCTGAAATGTTTGACAGGCATTTTCCATCTGTCTGCTTTGAACCACACCTCTCTCTCCTCATCATCCCATTTGGGCTGACAACACACCGTTGATTAGTCTTCTGATACCTAGGACATCACTTCATCACTGCATTTTCTACCCAGAGTAAATCATTAAGTATTTTTATAGTGTTAGTTTGAAAGTTGAGTAATCATTTTTAAAAAGCAACTTGGAACACCTTTGCCGTTTGGATGCCTTTAATGTCTACTAATGGATGTTATTTTTCTGTCAAATTTTGCATAACATTTTTAAGGGATATATATAAATTTTTTATATGAGAACAATTTGGAAAGTTTATAACTTTTATTCTGAAGTCTTGGTGCATAAAGAGAAAAAATCCACTTTGATCTGCTTCCTCAGATTAAAGTATTAATAAAGCAAAGAGAGCAAGTTTCAACTTTCTTTATAAGTTAGTTCCTTTTTGTCTATAACATTACAAAGATGTAATTTTGTGCAGTAGGGGGAATTGGAAAGCTGAAAGGGCTGAAGGCCTTTGAGTGGTCAAGAAGTAATGATTCTGTCACAGCCAAAAGAACAGTGAGATGAGAGAAACAAAACAGTCATTGTCAAATTTAAGAATGTTTATTTTTTTCTCTTCCCCAATCTTCCAACAAGGAAATAATTATACTTATTCTTTCTCCAGAAATGAACCCTCCTAACTATACTTTAATTTTAAAGTTCAAAGTTTGCAACAAATTTAAACTAGCCCCACCAAGCTCACTCTCTATTATTTCCTTCATAATATCTATCACTAACTATAATTATCCAGCTTATTGAATTTCAAATAATTATTAACCAATGTTGATTATTTGCCTCTTCAACTAGAATATTGTCTGAACTCCTGGTCTCGTTTTTTGCCTATTCTCTTCACTCATTAAAATGCACCTTCTCACTACAACCCCAATGACACTGCTATAGCTAAGATCAAAATAACCCCAAGTTTTCAATCCAGGGGTCATTTCTCTTTCAGAATCTTAAAGGCTGCTTGGCAGCATTCTGAATTTTCAAACACAACCTCTCCTTCCATCTGTGCCCCAAGGCCCCATTTAAATAATTTCTTCTCTCCTATTCTAGGATCAAAGGCATTTCTGGTTTTCCTCTACTTCACTGGCCACTGCTTCAGATTTCCTTTGTTAAATCATCTTTCTGTCCTTGAACTTTAAAAGCTGGGTGCCTGGGAACCCCAGTCTAGCCCTGCTCGCTTTCCATCTGCAAGTCCTCTCTCGAAGCTCTAGGTTAATCTATGGAGAGACCTATGTGACCTTTCCATGTGAGTGTGGAAAAACATCTCAAATTTTACACATTCAAAATGGAAATTTAGTTCCCTTTTCTGTGCCCCAAATATACTTGTCACTGTTCTATTTGGTGTTCAGGAACATATCTATAAGTCTCAAAGTACCTTTAGATACCAACAAATTTTTCTTCTCACAAAATAAAAATAAGGGCTAGGTACAGTGACTCATGCCTGTAATCCCAACACATTGGAAGACCGAGGCGGGAGGATTGCTTGAGCTCAGAAGCTTGAGATCAAACTGGGCAACACAGGGAGACCCCATTCCTACAAAAAAAAAAAAAAAAAGAGTGGGACACAGTAGCGCACACACCTGTAATCTCAGCTTCTCAGGAGAATGAGGTGGGAGGATCACTTGAGCCCAGGAATTTGAGGCTTCCGTGAGCTAGGGTCACACTGCTGCACTCTAGCCTGGTTGGAGTGAGATGCTATCTCTAAATTAATTAATTAATTAATGACAATCCTTAGCAAAAATATGATGAATGACAATTACCACTTGTATTAAGATCATTCTTTGCTCTGAAGAAGGGTGATTAATTCACTAATCAAATGAATTCATACTGGACCAAATGAAATCCCTTACATATATCCATTTTTTAAAAAAAAAATGCTTTTTTTTGTACTGTGTCTTGGATGAATTCCTGAAATTATGCACTAGCTCCTACTTCTTTCATCATGTGTGGCTTAGAGTTTATTGTCTCTATCGAGGTCATTTAACTCTTTTTATGATATATTTTTTATTCCAAGGTTTTCTAATTCATTATTTTTATATCCATTTTTCCTTGCTTCATTTCTCATTTAATAATTTCTTTTCCTTTTTATAAATGGTGTTTTCACTTATATTTTGAAAATTCTAAGCATGCAATTTTTTTACAATCACTTCACTGTTTTCTTTACATGTCAGTAGATGTATCTCCTGATTGTTGAATTATTTGCCTAACTTTTGAAGTTTTGCTCACATATTTTAGAATTCTGGTTTGCACACTTGAGTGGGGTAAACTTTCTCTCTGCTTTGGTGATGAATTTTTTTTCTGTTTTTCCTCTGAATGCCCCCATAGTGTCTCGAAACCAGTCTGTATTTGCAGTCTTCGTACTAACTGCGGCAATATTGTAGAACCAGGCGTTAAGGGAACTGTCTAGTCTGGATGAACTCCGCAACCTGCTGCCTCCTAAATTCCTAGGAAAACAGATTTATAGAAGCCCTAGTTACAGGTACAGCTCAGCAGCTCAGTAGGAGCACTGTTCAGCCTTCTTTCAAGGCAGAGGGACTTGACAATAAATCTTTACTTCAGGCAGCGTGTCTGGCTCCAGTTGCATATGTCATATTGGTTGATTTAAGTACTTACTATCCTTCAAGGAGATGAAACTCCAGTCCATCTTTGCAAGCTTCTATTCTCAGATCAAGTCAGCAGATCTAAGTTCACATCGTTTCTTGTTTGTTTCTGTTCTGCTTACTATTGCCCATGTACATTTTTTTTCATTTTTTGGCTGCACATTTTTATTCAGCTTATCATTGCCGTATATTTGAAGCAGAGGAAAAACTCAAAAGTATGAACTTACAATGCCATCTAGACTAAGAGTTTTCTTAGTGTTGAAGTTGTATGCAAAAGGATGACGGGACTCGTTTTTGTCTTTACTTTTTACATTGAATTTATAACCATTACTTAAACAGATTTCACAGTGCATTGGACCTAGTGCCTTTGTACTGAGAAGCCTCACCTTTTGTGAATACTGAACATTAACTCACTACTCACAACTTTTTTTTCTACCAGATATGCCTTTTTTATTTCTTTCTTTTTTTTTTTTTTTTTTTTTTTTGAGAAGGAGTCTTGCTCTGTCGCCCAGGCTGGAGTGCATTGGTGGCATCTCAGCTCACTACAAGCTCCGCCTCCCGGGTTCACGCCATTCTCCTGCCTCAGCCTCCCGAGTATCTGGGACTACAGGCGCCGCCACCTCGCCCGGCTATTTTTTTGTATTTTTTAGTAGAGACGGGGTTTCACCGTGTTAGCCAGGATGGTCTCGATCTCCTGACCTCGTGATCCGCCCTTCTTGGCCTCCCAAAGTGCTGGGATTACAGGCTTCAGCCTTTTTTATTTCTTTATGCAAAACATGTGGAATGGTAAAGCTAATTATTAGAGGATGACCATCAGGAAACAATAAATAGTAGTTAACCTGCATTATTTGCTATATTAATATTTCTACTCTAAAAATATTTCTGCCCAAGTCTTATAAGTTCCACATTAGATGTTTTATATTGTTTAACATGTCATTCTTCTTTAACTCAAAATACTAAAAAATGACCTTAAAGTGACTCCATTTATGTTGCCTGGTTTTGTTTATTTGAATAGCCTCAGGATTAGTGCACATTGGAGATTTTGACAGGTTTAATTATTCTACACATTTAACTGGTGAGAATTTAATTACCCTAGTGTTCCCAGAGGGCTGATGACACAGGTGAGATCTTCAAAAATAATAAATAAACAAAGATATGCATAATGTGTGTCTTCACCAATTTATAGTTAGGAATATTTTACACTTCATAGAATATACCTTATTTAAACCTCCATTTAACAATTCTTAAATTTTAGTGTTTTCTAGATTAATTAGCTTCTAAAATTAATTGAACATAATTTCAAATATATATTATTTTATTTTCATTATATACTTATATAACATAAATACATAATATATATAGATATTTGTAAGGTTTTTGTTTTGAAATAGTTTTGGATTTAACAGTAAATTTGGAAGAATAGTACAAATACTTTTCATGTATCCTTCCCTTCAGTTAGAGATATCGCAAATGTTATGTAATATTTGAAAGTAAGTTACTAATATGATGTTCCTTTACTTTTAAATTCTTCATTGAGTGTTTTCTAAAAGCAAGCACTTTTTTGTAGGGATTGGGGAGCTTAACTACAGTGCAATTATCAAAATTAGAAAATTCACATAAGTAGAATCCTATTATCAAATCTGCATTCATTATATAAGTTGTATCAATTATTCAACTAACATTTATTATAACAAATACGGTAAAATAATGTCTTTCCTGGTCCTGGGTCTAACCCAGCACCACATGTGGCACACACCTCATTCATGTCCTTTAATGTGGAACAATTCCACAGTCTCTGTTTGTCTTTTATGACTTTGACTTTTATTTTTTGTAAGGGAACAGGCTTATTATTTTGTTGAATGACCTTGATTTGGCTTTCATTATATTTTCTAATGATCACATTATGCGTTTTGGTCAGGAATACCATCAAATTACTGTTGTGCCCTTCACAATAAATTATAGCACCTGGATATCATCCTTATTTGTTCTCTGCACTGGTGAGGTTAACTTTGATCATTTGCTTTTCTTCACTTTAAAGTTTCCACTTTCTCTTTGTAGCTAATTTGTCATAAACTGGGAACTATTTTAAGACCGTGTCAGATATCTCATTTCTTGTCAAAACTTTATTCACAGGTAATTTTTGCCTGAAACTATCATTACTATGATGTCACCTGGTGATTTTCCAGTTTTGTCATTCATCGTACACTTGTTAGTTGGCCTTCTAGCATGATGAAAACGTTTTAGTACTGTCCCATTTAATTATTAAGCGTATATTTAATTAGGCATGTACGAATTCACGATTCCTTATTTTATTCAATGGCTCATAATCCGTAAATATCATTAGTATTACCAATGCTTACATTGGTTTAGATTTAGCCTTTGGAAGTGCCTCAAAGTTTGCTCCTATATCCTTTGAATTGTCACCATGATTCTTTGCATAGTCCTTTACTTTTTGAGAAGCACAAAAAGATGATTCAGATCAATTTTATTAGGAATTGGGTATTTCTGCAAGAAACTCTCCTTATTTTATGTGGAAAATATATTTAGAAACCAAAATATGGACACTAGGTGTCCTTACTCATAGTGGGATCTCTTTGCTTCTCAGTCCTTTTATCAGCCAGTTACGAAGTGCAAATATGCATATGTAGACTTTTCCTTTCTCTTTACAGCTGCAAGATCCTCCATTGTGTGGATGTGTCAGAGTTCATTCAGTCCTACATATGGGCATTTAGCTTTTTTCCAACTTTTTGCAATTACAAACTGTATTGTAATGATTCGCCTTGTACATATGTTTTTTTCATGTCTGTCATAATGGTAATTTCTAGAATTGAAATTGCTGCTAAAAAGGTAAAATATATGAAATATGTTAGATATTGCCAGGAAGGACGTATCAATTTGCATTTCCACAGCAACATCTGAGTGTGGTTTCCCACTGTGTCTCCAATAGAATGTGCTCTCATACTCATTTAACCTTCTGCCGTTCTCTTAGGTGATAAGTGGCATGCCGTGCAGTTTCAATTTCCACTTCTCTAATTCTGAGTAAAGTTGAACATATTTTGCTAAGTTTAAGAGCCATTCGTATATATTTGTTGAGAATTGTCTGTGATTTTTGGCCCATTTTTCTATAAGATTTTATATTTTTTAATATTACCTGTAATATACTTTTCAATTTTTTTTTCCAACTTTCCGTTGTCTTTTAATAGTATTTATAGTGCTTGTTATCCAAGAAATGCTTTTTTTTAATGGAACATTCATCAATATTGTATTTTCATTTTCTTTTCTTTCTTTCTTTCTTTTTTTTTTTTTTTAGATGGAGTCTTGCTCTGTTGCCCAGGCTGGAGTTCAATGGTATGATCTCAACCTCTACCTCCTGGGCTAAAGCGATTCTCCTGCCTCAGCCTCCCGAGTAGCTGTGATTACAGGCGCCCACCACTATGCCCAGCTAATTTTTATAGTTTTAGTAGAGACGGGGTTTCACCATATTGGCCAGGCTGGTCTCGAACTCCTGGCCTCAAGTGATCCACCTGCCTCACCCTCCAAAGTGCTGGGATTACAGGCATTAGCGACCACACCAACCTGTATTTTCTTTTTCCTTTTGTTTTTTAAGTCTGAATTCTGAGTCATAGCTAAAAACAAAACATAACTTTTTCTGCTTTCATGTTACACAGAAATAAATCCATATTTTCTTACAGTGGTTGTAAATATTTTTCCTTATTGTTTGTTTCCATGTTTGCTTACATTTAAATTTTGGTTTCACTTTGAATTTATTCTTGTGCACATTACGGTATTTGAACCTAATAGTACATGTTTTTCAAATGACCAACTGGTTGTCCCGGAACTGTTTATCACAGTTTGTCTTTGATCTGAATATTTAGATGTTATTTGTATCAGATATCAAATTTCATATGTAGGTTTATTTCTAGACAGGCTTTGTAGATTTGTACAGTTGCCTGCTTATGTGCCCATATTTCACTGTTTTAATATAAAGATTCTTACATATTAAAACATCTTATGTTGCCAATCATTCCTCATAGTTTTCTTTATCATTGATTTCTTAACAGCTTTTGCATGCTTCTTCTCTTATGAACTTCATTATTAACTTCTTTTGCTCCTCACAAGCATTTTGTGGTATTTTTATTGTGATGACATTACATTTATAACTTTACTTATAAAAGCTGACATATATATGATGTTGAGTCATTCTATACACTAACAGAAGTTTAATAGACTTTTTTTCTGTTTTTTTATTCTAATTTACAGTCATTCAAGAGAAATGCACATACTTGAAAGGTTTAGAAAATGAGGTTATAATTAACATCAACACTTATTTTATTTATGCAATCTAATTTCTAGGTTTTTTAAAATTTAGTTTTCGAATATGTTGTATGAGCTATGTCAAGCACTTATCTAAGATAACAACAGCTAAACTTTCCTGATTGTCCCACTTTGTAATAAGTGAGAGATTATTTTCTTCGTGTATAGTAACTTTTCTCTCTATTCCAGTGCTTTGTGTATTTGCTGCCATATCTATATTTTACAGCTCTCATGCCTGTTAAGGAGTAATTTCAATGAAATTGTAGTTTTCCTCTTTTTCATGTATTTTAAGTTACATAAATTCAAAGAGATGTTCATGCTAGAATGTTTACGCGTAGATTTGACAATGGTGCCCAATTTACACAAGCAAAATGCACAAAACTGATATTTCAGCCATAGGCTTGAACTAATCACCTAAATTATATATGATATATTACTTTATGTGCCACACATTAGAGTCCATATACAAGATATATCAACTGAAAGGACTACTTCATTATATATTTTAATTGCTGTTAGAGTATTAAATCTATTTTTATTTAAAATATATGTACTTATCTTTTGTTATTTAAAGAACTATAGCTATGGAAATAAGGAATTTAAGTTATATAGTAGGAAATATTATTGGAAAACATTAATGATTGTACAAATAATCAGAAAATTATTTTCTGCATAGCAATATTAGAATTTTCAAATTTACTGTAAATTTGAAAAATGCTTACACTGAATGCCTATGTGCTTAAAACCTGGTCTCCTACTAACATTCTATTATAATTGTTTATCACATGTCAACAGATACACCTTTTTCTCTATCAACCCATCAAGCTATCTTATTTATGACACATTTCAAAGTAAATTGGAAGCATCACTGCACCTTCCCTTAAATACTTCAGCATCCATGTCATTAACCAGGGTTCAATATTTTACTATAATTTACTCAAATGAAATACAACAAAATTTAATTGTCTATTCACTAGATTCTGAAAAATACCTGCCCTTAGTAATCCATACCTCTACCAATATATAAAACAATACAACTAACTCAAATAATTTCCTATATGTGTTTCTAGAGAATCCCCTCACCCCCCTCTCAAGACAAGCACCTGACTTTTTTCCGACATAGATTAATTTCATGGTCATAAAAGTTTACATGCATGGAATCATATTGTATGTGCTCTTTAGTGTAAGGTTTCTTTCTATTACTGTATTGTTTTTTGGTATTAATCAGAGTTGCGAGCATCAGTAATTTTTCTTTATCTCCGGGTAGCGTTCAATTGTTAAATACACTAACGTTTTCTCCTTGGTGAATATTGGCGTTGTTTCCCGTTTTAAATTATTATAAAGTTGCTTTTAATATTCTTGTACAGGTTTTTGCGAGCATGTTTTTCATTTCTCTTAAATATATGTCTAGGAATGTCTTCACTACATTATGGAGCAAGTTAATATTTAGTTTATAGGAAACTGACAAACTGTTTCTCCAGTAATGATACCATTTCAAATTTCCACCAACAATTTACGAGAGTTGTAATTGCTCAACACAGTAGTTTTGTCAGTCTTTTCTCATGCACACTGTTTTGTCAGTCTTTTCTCATTTTTAGTCATTTTGGTGGATGTGTTGTGGTATTTCATTAGTAGTTTTAATTTATATTTCTATAATGATGAATAATTTGAGCACTTTCTAACCGTGTAATGGTAACTTGTATATCTTCATTTTGAAGTGTCTAGGTACTTTGTCTTTTAATATTTCTCATAGGAGATGTATGTACATTTTCTATGTGAGCCCTTTGTCACATACATAGGTTATGAGTGTTTTCTTTTGGCTAATGCTCACCTAAGTATTTTTTAAAGATGCCTATGCTGTGGTTTGAATGTATGGGTTCCTGCAAAATTTATAAGCTGGAACCTAATATCCAATGTGACAGTCTTAAGAGGTGGGGACTTTTGGGAAGTGATTAAGTCATGAGCTCTCCTCTCACATTAATGAAAGTACTGCTCTTATAAAAGAGGCTGAAGGAATGCCATTGTTTCTTTTTGTTCTTCCATCCTTTCTGCCATGTGACAATACACTGTTCATCGCCTCTAGTGGACGCAGTCACAAAGTGCCGTCTTGGAAGCAGGAAGTTAGTTGAAACCAGACACTGAATCTGTTGACATCTTGATCTTGGTATTCCTAACCTCTCCAGAACTTTCATAAATAAGTTTTAAATATCTTTTTGATACTATGTCAATGCCACAGTTTTGGTTCTTCTGGATTTATAGTAGCCAAGGATTCAAATAGCATGCATTCAATTTTTGTTCTTATTTTCTAAAATTTCAAGGGTATTCAAGGTCTTTGGCATTTCCATACACATTTTAGAATCATCTTGTCAATTTACTTTATTTAAAAAAAAGCCTTTGAGAGGGATTTTAGTTGGGATAACTGTAAAGGTATGGATCAATTGGGGGAGAATTAAAATCGAGATACTACTGATGACTCATTTAGTCCATGAATACTGTATACATATTTATTTAAAATTTTTCTTAGCAATATCATATCATTTCTAGAATTGGTAAGGATACAATTAAAACATTTAATTATTACTTTATGTTTCTACTTCAGAAAATGACACTGTTAATATTACTTTACAATGTTATGTGATGAAGGTATTATTATATTTTAAAACATCTACACTGATAGGAGTTATGCAGAGCTAATAATTAAGTTCAAGGTCTAGGTAACTTTGATTCTACACAAATTTGCAGCCTCTTATAAGACCTTGTATATTGATCTTGACTCGGGTTCAGTTGCCCGATTCTGAATGATCTTTTGATGAGTGATCTAGTGCAAATTACTTTATCTCTCTGTGATTCTGTTTTCTTAGCTCTAAATGAGTGAAATAGTGGTGGGGTTGTAAGGCTTTACAGACATAATAGAAGTAATGTCTTAGAACAGTGTTTGAACACTGAGAAGCACCAAAATGATAAACTGTTTTCCTTTTCATTCATGACCTTTTCTTCCCTTTCCTTCAGCATGCCAAGCCCTTCCCTGCTTTACAGTCTTGCTGTTCCCTTTGCCTATTTTCTCAGCTCCTCGTGGGAGACTTCCTTTTTTCATCTTTCACTCATCGCTTGAATGTTCTTTCCCTTGAAGAAGGTTCCCAATCATTTAATATGAAGAGAAACTCTCTATTCTCTATCTCAGCAATATGTTTATTATCTTTATGGCAATCAAAAAGCTTGCAAAAAATGTTTGCTCTTGTTTTGTTTTACATTACTTTGCATATTTGTTTTTGATGTTCAATGTAGATATTAGGCACTGTGCCTCCTGTGTTGACCAATATATATCAATAGTATGGTGCAGTGCCTTTCTAATGTAGATACATAGTTAATATTTATCAAATACATGAATCTTCAACAAGGCAGAATAGCCCTGGCTGTACTCTAAATGTTTGTGTCCCTCTAAAATATATATATTGCAAACTAGTTCCCAGTGTGGTGTTATTAGAAAGTAGAACATTTGGGAGGTGACTAGGTCATGAGGGCTTCACCCACATAAAAGGGATGAGGGCCCTTATAAAAGAGACCTGAAGGAGCTCTGTCATCCTTCTTCCACGTGAGACACAGCAAAGAGGCACCATCTATGACACACAGAAAGAGCCCTGACCAGACACTGAATGAGTCAGCACCTTGATCTTGGACCTCCCAGCCTCCAGAACTGTGAGAAATAAATTTCTGTTGTTTATGAATTATGTACTTTATCATATTTTGATATAGCATCCTGAATGAACTCAGAAATACTTTATTACTGAGAAGTGGAGTGCTGATATAACAGATACCTAAAAATGTGGAGGCAGCTTTGGGACTGGGTAATGGTTGGAGGCTGGAAGAGTTTTCAGGGGTGCACTAGAAAAAGCCTACATTGCTGTGACAGGAACATTAAGGACTATTTTGGTGAGGGCTCAGAAAAAGAGGAGAATTATAGAGAACCGCAGTCTTCGCAGAGATTACATACATTGTTATGAACAGAATATTGGTAGAAATATGGATGACAAAGACCATTCTGATGAAGTCATATAAAAATAAGAAACATGTTTTTTTTTGGAAACTGGAGGAAAGGTGATTCTTGTAATAAAATGGTAAGGAACTTGGCTGAATTTTGGTCATGGCCTAGTGTTTTGTGGAAGGCTAAACTTGTGAGCAATGAATTTAGGATATTTGGTGGAAGAAATATCATAGCAAAGCGTTGAGGGTGTGGCATGCCTTCTCTTTACTACTTATAGTAAAATGTGAGGAGGAAGAAATGATCTAAAGACAGACTTTCTAGCCCAAAGGGTGGCACAATGTAAAGATCTGGAGTTTCTAAGCCTGGTCATGTTGTGAAGAATAAAGACACTTGTTTGGGAGAGAACAGCAGGGGTGCAGCAAAGTGACTGATGAGGACATTGCCTTGGATTTGCGGAAGCCAGGTGCTATTTATCAAGACAATAGAAAATGACTGCAGAGGTGTTTCAGGGATCAGCAGGGCTGCCTCCCTCATCAAACACTCAGAGTGCCAGCACCTGAGGAACAGAACTATGTCAAAATGGGGGTGGCAGGCACTTGTCAGTTCTGCCGCTGCCTAAGCCACTGCTCCCTAAATTTTGGTAGGGGGCTCCTCAGCTGTCCTAGGTATGTCTTCAGTGGGCCCACAGGCCACAGCGACCACCTTTCAGAGGGCACAGGCAGTAAACCTTGGGAGTCCCCATGTGAGCCAACCCCAGCAGCCAGCAGAATTCAGGGTTGTGGGGCACGGCTGCCTACACTGTGATCTCAATGGATGTCCCAGAGCATTGCAAGGCCCAGGTAGAGAACTGCAGAGGCGAGGCACCGCAGAGAGCCTCCACCAGGGCAATGTTTAGTAAAACCATGGGGACAGGGCCACCCCTGTGATCCCAGGCTGGTCGAACCACAGACATTCCGTTCCAGTCCAGAAAAGCCAGAGAGCATGACTGCAACCTGTGAGAGCTGTGGTATGAACTGCACCCAGAAAGGTTTGGAGACAGGGCATCCTGGAGCCTTGGGAGCCTGCCCCCAACCACAGTGTGTCCAGAAGGCTGGACATGGAAACTACTGTCAGGATTATTCTGGATACTGAATATTTAATGTTGTTTTCCCTGCTGAGTTTTGGACTCAGTTGGAGCTTGTCACTTCTCCCTTCTTTCCTATTTCTCCCTTTTGGAATGGGAAGGTTTATCCTATGCCTTTGCAACCATTGTATTTTGGAATCTCACAACACACAGGCTCACAACTAGAGAAAAAATGTGCCTCAGAATAAATCTAACCTTGAGTCTCACTGATGTCTGAATTAGATACTATTTAGGTAAGTCTTTGGACTTAGACTTTAAAGTTGATGCTGGAACCGGATAAGATTTTGGGTGCTTTTGGGATGGAATGAATGTATTTTCCATGTGAGAAGGACTTGGATTTTGAGTGGACAGGGGTGGAATATTACAGTATGGTTATTTGTTTTATCTCCTCAAAATTTATATATTGCAATCTAATACCCAATTTAGTGGTATTAAGAGACAGGACCTTTGGTAGGTGATTAGATCATGAGGGCTCCACCCTCATGAATGGAATTCTTGACCCTACAAAAGAGGCCTAAGGGAGCTTGTTCACCCTCCCATCATGTGAGGACACAACAAGACGGTGTCATCTATGAAGCAGAGAGGTTTCCTCAGACATGGAACCTGCTGGTACCTTGATCTTGGACTTCCCAGCCTCCAGAACGATAAGCCGGAAGTCTCTCTTATTTATGAATTGCCTAGTTTAAGATATTTTGTTGGCTGGGTGCGGTGGTGGCTCACACCTGTAATCCCAGCACTGTGGGAGGCCGAGGCAGGCGGATCACGAGGTCAGGAGATCCAGATCATCCTGGCTAACACGGTGAAGCCCCGTCTCTACTAAAAATGCAAAAAATTAGCCGGGGGTGGTGGCGGGCACCTGTAGTCCCAACTACTCGGGAGGCTGAGGCAGGACAATGGTGTGAACCTGGGAGGCGGAGCTTGCAGTGAGCCGAGATCAAGCCACTACACTCCAGCCTGGGTGACAGAGCGAGAGTCCAGCTCAAAAAAAAAAAAAAAACTCAAATAAATAAATAAATAAAAGATATTTTGTTATAGCAGCCCAAATGGACCAAGACAGCTCTCATTTTAGAAAATTTGATAATGGTTCTTAAGTAGAAATTTTGTCTTTTCAAATTCACTGCAAAGTACCATCTGTGAGCTCTTATTTTGAAATATTGCCAACATTCAGGATTATATATATGTGGCTATTCTTATTCTTTCCGGTAACTTGAAATTAAGACGTGTGGAGATTTTAAAGGTGCCAGTTATTGCCAACAAAAGGGTCCTCTTGTCTCCAGAATTAACTATTCAAACACAGTTCTTACAAAATTATTGTTTTTGTTTGTTTCAGTGTTCACAGTACTTATTATTTATTAGTTTAGCAAACACTGACTTTGTTCTAGATTCTTAGCATTCTTCTGAGAGAAAATATGACAGAACAAGACAGAACTCATGTTACAGAGTGTTAAAGGAGCATAAGTTTTTAAAAGGTGTATTGGAGAGGACCTGAGCGAAGACCTGAAGGAGGTGACCTATCTCTTCAATTTCATTTTCTGTCCCTTTTCTTTAAAGACTTGCCATCTGCCCTGGCCACATAGGATTACTGGAAGTCTTACACATTGTATATTTTTCCACCTGTGTTTTCTTGTTTTCATATTTTCATATTTTTCCTCCACTTAGAATAGGTTTTGTTTTCATGTCTCTGTCATTATCCTGGTTATAGCTACTATTACAGCTGCTGTTCCTTTTTACTGGTTTCCGCAATATCCTTTCATCCTATACAGTAAGTCCTCAACATCATCCTAAGTTCTTGGAAACTGCTACTATAAGTGAAACAACATGTTTAAAAAACCAATTTTCCCGTAGACTAATTAATATAAACAAGAGTTCAGTTCGTACATGTATTTCTGGTCACAAAAGTATCACTAAACTTCTACACAAAGACCCAGACGTTTCTATTAGTAAAAGTTGGAATAAATGTAAGCTATACATACATTTAAGAAAGATTAATCAAAACAAGTAAGATAATTATTTTCCCAACGTTCGGTGATGGTCAGTGACTGTGGTCATAATGGTGGTGGTTTAATCAAGAAATACATATTTGTGAAGCAAAACTTGTAAGGAGCAACCTCCCCTCACCACAAAGTTCAAAGGCAGTCACAAAGAGGATGAGGTCACTGAGTGCTTTCCTATCGCACCGTTTATTGCCATACATCTGTATGATTATTGTCTACTTGGTTAATTTTTAGTTTGCAATGATTTGTGTTGTTTCATTCACTCATTTTTCAAACTGCTTATTTCAGTTCAGGTTTGTGGGTGGCCGCCGCCTGTCCTGACAGCTTAAGGAGCCAGGCAGGACCACCCCAGCCAGACACCTTCCCATCGCAGGGTGACTCATGTTTACCCACAATCGCTCCCACTCGACCACACTCATCCACATTCACTCATTCACACTCATTCACTCACACTCACCTACACTCACTCCTTTATCCACACACACCCTCACTTACCCACACTCACACTCGCTCACACTCACATTCACCTATATTCACATTCATCCACACTCAGTCACACTCACCCTCACTCACCCACTCACATTCACCCAAACTCACACTCACCTATACTAACCCTCACCAACACTCGCATTCACCCACACTCGCACTCACCTATACTCATTCATCCACATTCACTGACACTCACCTACACTCACTCATCCACACTCAGTCACATCCACACTCACACCCACACACCTTCACTCACTCACACTCACCCACAATCACATTCAACCACACTCATATTCATCCACCTTCATTCACTCACCTACACTCACCCAGACTTACACTTACCTACATTCATTCACCCTCACTCACACACACACCACCACTCACACCCCCACTCACATTCTCACACACAAATTCCCCCACACTCGACCTCAGTCACCTGTACTCATACCCACACTCACCCTCACCCTCACTCACCCTCACCCACACACCCACACTCACACCCACACTCACACTCACCCTCACTCACCCACATTCACCCTCATTCACCGGCACCACTCATACGCACACTGGGACATGGGGAACTGCTAGTGAACTTAATGGGCACAGCCTTGGGATATAGGCGGAAACCTTAGTGCTCAGGGAAAACCTAGCCAGAGAGCACATGCAGACTCCACGCAGACAAGGGTTCAGACAGGAATGAGACAGGTGGCACGGCTCGACTTCAGAGACAAGGCTTGGACGGACACCGGACCAAATGGAGGACTAGTTAAAACAGGGACAGGGCAGAAGCACCTCCTTATAAGACACACCCACCAGCGTGCCACTGTCAGTTTGCCTCTGCCATAGCAACATCTGGAAGCCACTGCCCCTTTCAATGGTAGCAACGCAACGAGTCAGAAGTGACCACCCTTTCCTGGATATTTCTGCATAATCCACCCCTTAATTTGCATGTACTTAAAAATGAGTATAATTATGAGTTCGCAACTGCCTCTGAGCTACTGCTGCTGTTCTGGGCACACTGCCTATGGGGTAGCCTCACTCTGCCGGGGCAGTACCTCCACTGCTGCGGTACGCTGCGCTTCAATAAGAGTTGCTATTTAACACCACCTGCTGGCCCTTGAATTCCCTCCTGAACAAAGCCAAGAACCTTCCCAGGCTCGACTGTCCTGCATCAGAAGCAACTGTTTTCCTCATCCATGTAATAAGGAAACAACGTGGAAGAAAAAGACTGTTCTCCAGGACCTGCTCCGCTCTCCGCAGACGTTACTGACCAGTCAGTCAGGACTATAATTCTAACTGTTCACTCACATACTTACAATTTTTAAATGCTTATCTTTGTTCTGATCATAAAAGACAAAATAATGCCTTGGCCCACAGGCCCTGGGCGTTGTGCCAGTGGCCACCGCCTAGCGGCACTCATCGTCTGCCATGTACCACCTGTTACTACTCTGTCCATCATTCCATGGTCTTTCCGGCTTCAGAGCCAGAGCATGAACTACCTCTCCGCCTAGACTCCCCTCTCACTCGCGCTGGGCATTTCTGACATCACCTCTGCTCATGCTGCAAAGAAAACAACAATTCACTTCGTTAAGCTACTCCCGGCTTACCATCCTCCCCTACCTGTCCTTAGCCAATATTCTATTACATGAGTAGAGAGCAGCCCGAATCTCCCCTTTCTGTACAACTATATTAAAGTCCTGCTTCCGCTGGGCACAGTGGCTCATGCCTGTAATCCCAGCACTTTGGGAGGCCAAGGCAGGAGGATCACCTGAGGTCAAGAGTTTGAGGTCAGCCTGGCCAACATGGTGAAACCCTGTCTCCACTAAAAATACAAAAAATTATCTGAGTGTGGTGGCGCACACTTGTAGTCCTAGCTACTGGGGAGGCTGAGGCAGGAAAATCGCTTGAACCTGGGAGGCAGAGGTTACAGTGAGCCGAGATTGCACCACTGCACTCCAGCCTGGGTGACAGAGAGAGACTGTTTCAAAATAAAGAAATACATAAAATTAAAATGTCCTGCTTCATCAGTTACTCTATGTTTGTTTTACTTTCTATTATAAAGAAGACAGGACTGTTTTTTGTTTTTCTTTTTTCTTACTGAGTGCTGCAATTTATCTCGTTAGTAAATCTTTTCATAGAGTAGATTTTTAATGAATGTTTGTTGATAAATGGTCTATTTTTTATTTATTAAAATGACTATTTAGACAGATAAAAGAAATGCCCTCAAGTTAAACAGTTTTAAAACCTGACAACCACAAAACAACACAAAATACAGAAAGAGAGTATATTTGTTGCCTGCCTGACACACTGCTTAACACATTTCCCCCCTACATTTTGTGTACTCTTTGATTGCCTCTGCAAATGACAATTTTGTATTTTTCTATGGAGAGAAAAGAAAATTAATATACTCCTTCTTTTTGTGTAGTATATTAAAATGTGTTTGTTTTTTTAAATGATAGCTGGGGCACATAAAACATGTGATTTCTCACACAAATGTACTTATTTCTATCAGTTTGGGTCTTTAAATGTGGGATTTTGATAGATTTTATCAACATGATGAGATAGCCAGGTAGGAGGGGGGTCCCTGGAGAAACTCCAACCAGCCTGCCAACTAAGGTGAAGCCTCAAGAAGTTCCTGATGTTTGCAGCAGGGAGGGACCTGGCCCCTCCTCTTCCTGTGTGGAAACTGGGATTCAAACTGCCAGCTTGGAAGCCTGGCCAGAGTCCCTATTTTCCCTGTTTCCCCTTTTCACCCAATAAAACCCTGCTTCACTCACCTTTCAAACCATCTGCGAACCTACATTTTCGTGGCTATGGAAAGAACAAGGACCCTGTCTTTAGCTGAACTAAGGAAAAGTCCTGCAACAACGATACACCTTAAAGGCATATGGTAGATTTAGTGTATAAATCTTGCATTATTATACATATTTCTGACATGAGACTATTGTCCTTTTGACTCTGTTTTCATTTTAGGTGGTTGATAATTGGTGGTGTTTTCCACACACTGTCTTCTTACATTGAATATTTCAAACATAGGCTTGTCTTTCATCCGCAAACTTGGAGTTCTGGATGCCATAGGACATGATTATATAGTAATGCGGCACCTACTCTTGAAACTGTGTGTCTTGAGGCTTGCAAGCCAGCATAGTGGTGATAGAAGTGCTTTGGAAAACCATTCCTCTCTCTAGTTCTGATAACTGCTAGGAACTAAATTACCCACTGGAGTGATCTTGGACCCCTTGGATATCCCAGTAACCCCAAACTAAATTTGTTCTCAATGCAATTTCCTCTTAGACAAATCCTAAATTTGCCATCATGCCATTCCAATGCTCTCTTGGAGGAAGGGAAGACAGAGTGGAAAGAAATAACACTCATAATAGATTTCGATTAAAATATCTTTCTTTCAAACACATGGCCACGTGAGCACACTGTTAGGATGCTTCACTAGACTTAAGAAAGGTCCTATTTTAGAAGGGAAAGTTACTGAACTTACGCACTTGTAAGCTTTATGGGAAATCTATTTCTGCAATGATTATTTGGGATATATTTTCTGCTATATCACTCAAATATTAAAAAACTAGACCAAGGTTTTGTGACTTAAACTTGTCTTTTAGGAAAAGGGCAGGATGCATGATGTCAGTTTTGTTTTCTTTTGTTTTGTTTTGTTTTCTGGAGACCCAGAGGCAGGAGAGAAGTAGCACTTTTAATTTCAGATTATTTGGATCATTTGGTTTTCTATCAGTTGTTCTTCTCAACCTCTCTTCAGTTTTTTCCTGCTTTCCTCTTTTTTCCTTGCTTTTTACCAAGATAAAGAGGTTGTTTTTATGAATGTAGCTACCAGTCCAAGTTACCAGGCCCAGACAGTATCGTGGATTATGGAAGGAGGGTCCCCAATCTTCTATCATGAAAGCAAGTGATGTTTCTGGAGCGAGACCTGCAGATAGGACTTGACAAGTATGAGGAAGCATTTTCAGGGGTTAAAACACGGCTGGTTTAGTTCAATGAAGAGACTTTATGATAGGCTTCCAACAGAGATTTGCTGTTATATTCACAGCCTTGCAGCTATGTCGGCTGAAGTTGTCACATTTCAAATACCAGCAGCCGGATAACCCTGTGCTTACGGCTCTCCACATCAGTCTTTTCTTTCCTCCCGGTCTTTCCTTTCACTCTTTCCCTTCTGTTCTCCCTTCCTTTCTTTCTTTCATTTCTCTTTTTCCTTTTCATATATGTTTACTGTTATTGTTTAATATTTTTGCATCTATAGATATATCAACTTCTAACTTTATATTCTTACGTTTGTCAATTTTTTAATTTTTTAAAATTTGGTTTGCTAGCCTACCTCAGAAAGTTAGGAGATGTTCCTCCTTTGTCATTTTGTAAAATATAAAGGATGGGTTTTTTCAAATATAAAATTCTGTATAGCTTACACAAGCATATAATAGGTACTCAATAAATAATTATTGATTTGATAACTTGCCAACATCCTCCGCTTTCTTCAGTTATTTTATCCTCTCTAACTTTATGCCTTTATGTTAGTGTCATCTTTTTAGTTCTAATTTCACAGCTGCTATAATAGCTTCAAGGAAGAAATTTCCTAATCACTTTGAAAATGAAGTCTAAGTGATTAGACTTGGTTTGATGACATGAATTTGGCATGTTATCTTCTCCACAGACTTTTTGAGTTTCATCAGGAAAAAAGGAATATTGTCCCAATGTATAATTCCAGGGACTATTTGTAATCCACGGGGGAGAATTTGTGTCTATGTGTATGTGTGTGTGTTTATGTGCGTGTAAAGGAATGGGTTTTGGATTATCGAACTTTCTGATACTCATCCCACAATGATGGGCCATGTGGGCAGTAGTAAATGACACTATTGCTTCATGAGCCTGGCCCTAAATATTGCTACATACATAACCATGGATCCTAAGGTCCGATGAAAACCAGGGCTGGTTGGGGTATAAGTAGGGATGCCCCTTCTTGTGCTCCAAACAGCTCTTTTCTACTTGAACCTTTGTAAGATGGCCAGAAGGTGAGACAGAAAATATGGAAGAGAAATACGTGATTTGGAGTTTCCCCAAAACTCCAACATGAGTGCTATCATTTAAGTCAGTAGACCGGGAGAGGCAGACTCACCGTCACTCTGGGTGGGCACCATCAAATCAGCTGCCAGTGTGGCTAGGATAAAGGCAGGCAGAGGAGTGGAGAAGGACTAGACTGGCTGAGTCTTCTGGCCTCCATCTTTCTCCTGTGCTGGATGCTTCCTGCCCTGGAATGTTGGACTCCAAGTTCTTCAGCTTTGGGACTCTTGGACCTTCCACCACAGACTGAAGGCTGCACTGTCGGCTTCTCCACTTTTGAGGTTTTGGGACTCGAACTGGCTTCCTTGCTCCTCAGCTTGCAGATGACCTATTGTGGCACCACACCTTGTGACCCTGTCAGTCAATACTCCTTAATAAAATCCCCTTTATATATACATCCATCCTATTAGTTCTGTCCCTCTGGAAAACCCTGACTAATACATCTTTCTTACCTTTTTTTTTTTTTCCTTTGAATTTCCTCTCCTTTTGGGGGTCAGGGTTTGGATCTATTTGATTAAACATTACTTGAAAATTTTAGTTATGTGCTCTGCAATTATGTGCCTAGTTAGGCATGCTATTGACATTTTTATATATTCCACACAGGAAATTCTCTGCAGCAATGTAGCTTTTCATTCTGGTTATAATTATTATACATACAAATTTCTGCTTAAACTTCATTATAGCCTCACGATCTGTGGGATAAAGACAAAGTAGCAGCTCTCCTTACAGAATGAAAACAGAACATGCTAGTTTATTTTGTTTAAATTTTTCATGAAATGCATCAATTAATTCAACATCAGCTTGTCATTTGAACCTGTTTCTCCCTTTTATCTCAGATAGCCACATAATTTATTTTGGAAAGTATCTGCTTTGTTGTTTCTATCTCACTGAATTCTCATTTCCTGGATTCTCTGCCATATGGTAGTACTTTTTTATAAAGTTCCAGTTCAGAAATGCCATACATAATGAAAAAATACACAAAAGAGAAATTCAATGACAGTCAATGATTCCTAGTCACATGAACTAGAATCCGTCAATCAGCTTTCAAGGAAGGTAACATGGCAAGAATACTACTTGTAAGAACAAAGGACTCTGATCTATCTCACTGTTGTTCACCTCAACTCTTGTAAAATGTCATTAAAAAATTTCTTGTGTTAAAAATTCCAATATGTTATTAAAATAAGGTCATTTTTCCTCAAAGATCTTTGATAAGACTGTCATTCTCGTTCTTAATAATTTTATCTAGATTACATACTTGCTATTAAACCTATCCTCACTTTTGGTAACAATATAATGAATCATAATAAAAGTTATATTAGGCCAGTTGCATTGGCTCACGCCTGTATTCCCAGCACTTTGGGAGGTCGAGGCGGGCAGATGACCTGAGGTCAGTAGTTCCAGACTAGCCTGGCCAACATGGTGAAAACCTGTCTCTACTACAAATACAAGAAATTAGCCAGGTATGGTGGTGCATACCTGTAATCCGAGCTACTCAGGAGCTGAGGCAGAAGAATCGCTTGAATCCGGGAGACAGAGGTCGCAGTGAGCCGAGATCACACCACTGCACTCCAGGTGGGCAACAGAGAGAGATTCTGTCTCAGGAAAAAAAAAAAAAAAAAAAGAATTATGTTATTACATCATCAGCAATGAATTGAGCAATGAATTGAGTAACATACAATAGGGATAAATATGAATTTTAAACCCTAGCCCATAGGTACATTGTCTTAGAAAAGTCAAACTGCTTTTATATGAAGTAACTACTACTACTAATACCAAAGTGATGAACTTTATAATCCAGGCATTTTTATATCTTATATTTGTATGTTTAATGGACAAATTATTTGTATAGTGTGAGAAAGGTTAAAATAATACTGATTTGAAACTGGGTGAACCATTAAGAATGAATTATTTCCATTTTTACTTATAAAGAAAGATACATTAAAAATTTTCATGCTGAAATGATATTAAAATAATTATATTTACTTTTAAGATAATATTTGATGATTAGGACAAAATTTCAGCATAAGAACTTAAGGATAGAATTAAAAATATTTATCAAATGTACTTTTAGAACTTTTGTGCTATTTCTTTCAAAATCTTCAGTTCATTGGATACTTACCTCCATAGAAAGATTACTTAATATTTGTACCATATTATGTGATTTTTGTCTTAGACTCAAAGAAATCTCATTATTTTGTGAATTCTCTAGACTTCTAATATGATAGCAGAGTCTAGGATACCTCGTTCAACCTTAAGAGAATATGGCTAAATAAACCATAAACCACTTAGTGGATTTCTTCAGTTATAATAATAACCAATTTCTATATAATTCTTTAGATTAGACATAACGATATTCATGCATATCCGTATATCTCAATTATTTTGAATGAGTAATATTGAAATAAAATAACATAGGCTAATGAAATACCCACCCCTCTCTCAAACTGATACAGCTTCAGAATCAGAATCAAAATAGTATCAAATGGATGCTGTTTCCAATTCATAGCTTCAGAATGATAAATTACATTTTTTTCTGAGCATATGTGCAACATAGATTTTAAAATACGAAATCTACAGTAGCTGTTGAAAATTTAGCAGATAACAATCTTACGCATTTCAGAAGTGTGGATGAAAATAAGAACAATGAAATCACAATTATTTTCTTTAAAAATGTAAGTGTTGCTTTAGGTGGAAAAATGTTTTTGCCTAAATTAAGAAGTGTTACATTCAATTATGACCTGTGAAAGTAAAGCTGCTTTCTCTAATAATACAGAATTTTCTTAATTATTTGTATGTATAATAATAGATATTTTGAGGTATTATGATTATCTTGGAAAATGCTTATGTCAAATTTTATTAATTTACTGTAGGGATCTATACTTAATCTTTTACTGTAATTACTGTAAGAATACCTCTATTTTTAGCTCTACTTCTGTGGTTCTCCTTCTGGAAAAAAATGAACTTCTTTAAAGGAAAACTTTGCTAGTAATTTTTTTTCAGTTTCTTTCTGAAGTAAATCACTTCAACTTTTAAAATTATCCCTTTATGTTTGAAATGTTATTTGTGTTTCAAGGCATCAAAAGGCATCCAATAAGCAACTGCATTAAAATTTGTTTCACATATTTGGATTGCATTCCATCTAAGGATATTTTTGAATTGCAGTGAAATCTAGCAATTTTTTTATGTTTTACATAATATTTAATGTTGTTAAAATATATTTTATGATCTTTTAAATCTATTTTATTACAGTCATTTGTTTCTTAATAGTAATTAATATAATTATGACCATTGCTGATATGCTTCGGCTGTGTCTCCTCCAAAATCTCTTCGAATTGTAGCTCCCATAACTCCCCTATGTCAGGGGAGGCACCTGGTGGGAGGCAACTGAATCACAGGGTCCGGTCTTCCCCATGCTGTTCTCTTGATAGTGAATAAGTCTCATGAGATCGGATAGTTTTACAAAGGAGAGTTCCCCTGCACATGCGATCTTGCCTGCGGCCATGTAAGAAATGCCTTTGCTCCTCCTTCACCTTCCGCCATGATTAGGAGGCCGCCACAGCCCTGTGGAACTGTGAGTCAATTAAGCCTCTTACCATACCAGTCTTGGGTATGTCTTTTTAGCAGCATGAGGACAGACTGATACAATTGCTAATATTAACAATAAGAACTGATTATTCAGATCTATCTCAAATGAATCCTTACGTGGGGCAACTTTTCAGGTCTTGTGGTTAGTGTCGGTTGATCATTCTACTTCTATCCACACAAGCACCCAGTTGTAGGTTGAATTGTTTTCTCCAAAATGATATGCTGAATTCTAACCCTGAGTATCTGTAAATATGACCTTACTTGGAAATAGAGTCCTTGCAGATGTAATCAATATAAGATGAAGTAATTCTGGATTTGGGTGGGTTCTAGTTTAATATGACTGGTGTCCTTACAGGAAAAGCAGAAGGGACGTTGGTCCATTTTGTAAAATATGAAGAATAAGTTTTTTAAATGTAAAATTCCATATAACTTACACAAGCATATAATAGGTGCTCAATAAATAATTATTGGTTTGATACCTTGCCAACAAGCTCAGCTTTCTTCCATTGTTTTTTCCTCTCTGACAGTGACAGAGAGACAAGAAGAACCAAGGGGCAACAGGAGCAGAGATTGAAGTTGTGTATCAATAAGCCAAGGAACAGCAAGGATTGCCAGCAACACCAAGAGCTGACAGAAAGAAATAGGAACCGGGGGCGGAGCAAGATGGCTGAATAGGAACAGCTCCAGTCTCCAACTCCCGGCGCAGAGCGACACAGAAGACCGGTGATTTCTGCATTTTCAACTGAGGTACTGGGTTCATCTCACTAGGGAGTGCCAGACAATCAGTGCTGGTCAGCTGCTGCAGCCCGACCAGCGAGAGCTGAAGCAGGGCGAGGCGTCACCTCACCTGGGAAGTGCAAGGGGGAAGGGAATCCCTTTTCCTAACCAGGGGAACTGAAACACACAACACCTGGAAAATCGGGTAACTCCCACCCCAATACTGCGCTTTAAGCAAACGGGCACACCAGGAGATTGTATCCCACACCTGGCCGGGAGGGTCCCACGCCCACGGAGCCTCCCTCATTGCTAGCACAGCAGTCTGCAATCTAACTGCAAGGCAGCAGCGAGGCTGGGGGAGGGGCACCCGCCATTGCTGAGGCTTAAGTAGGTAAACAAAGCTGCTGGGAAGCTCGAACTGGGTGGAGCTCACAGCAGCTCAAGGAAACCTGCCTGTCTCTGTAGACTCTACCTCTGGGGACAGGGCACAACTAAACAACAACAAAAGCAGGAGAAACCTCTGCAGACGCAAACAACTCTGTCTGACAGCTTTGAAGAGAGCAGTGGATCTCCCAACATGGAGATTGAGATCTGAGAAGGGACGGACTGCCTGTTCAAGTGAGTCCCTGACCCCTGAGTAGCCTAACTGGGAGACATCCCCCACTAGGGGCAGTCTGACACCCCACACCTCACAGGGTGGAGTACACCCCTGAGAGGAAGCTTCCAAAGCAAGAATCAGACAGGTACACTCGCTGTTCAGTAATATTCTATCTTCTGCAGCCTCTGCTGCTGATACCCAGGCAAGCAGGGTCTGGAGTGGACCTCAAGCAATCTCCAACAGACCTACAGCTGAGGGTCCTGACTGTTAGAAGGAAAACTATCAAACAGGAAGGACACCTACACCAAAACCCCATCAGTACACCACCATCATCAAAGACCAGAGGCAGATAAAACCACAAAGATGGGGAAAAAGCAGGGCAGAAAAGCTGGAAATTCAAAAAATAAGAGCACATCTCCCCCGGCAAAGGAGCGCAGCTCATCGCCAGCAACGGATCAAAACTGGACGGAGAATGACTTTGACGAGATGAGAGAAGAAGGCTTCAGTCCATCAAACTTCTCAGAGCCAAAGGAAGAATTACGTACCCAGCGCAAAGAAACTAAAAATCTTGAAAAAAAAGTGGAAGAATGGATAGCTAGAGTAATTAATGCAGAGAAGGTCATAAACGAAATGAAAGAGATGAAAACCATGACACGAGAAATACGTGACAAATGCACAAGCTTCAGTAACTGACTCGATCAACTGAAAGAAAGAGTATCAGCGATTGAGGATCAAATGAATGAAATGAAGCGAGAAGAGAAACCAAAAGAAAAAGAAGAAAAAGAAATGAACAAAGCCTGCAAGAAGTATGGGATTATGTAAAAAGGCCAAATCTACATCTGATTGGGGTGCCTGAAAGTGAGGGGGAAAATGGAACCAAGTTGGAAAACACTCTTCAGGATATCATCCAGGAGAACTTCCCCAACCTAGTAGGGCAGGCCAACATTCAAATCCAGGAAATACAGAGAACGCCACAAAGATACTCCTCGAGAAGAGCAACTCCAAGACACATAATTGCCAGATTCACCAAAGTTGAAATGAAGGAAAAAATCTTAAGGGCAGCCAGAGAGAAAGGTCGGGTTACCCACAAAGGGAAGCCCATCAGACTAACAGCAGATCTCTCGGCAGAAACTCTCCAAGCCAGAAGAGAGTGGGGGCCAATATTCAACATTCTTAAAGAAAAGAATTTTAAACCCAGAATTTCATATCCAGCCAAACTAAGTTTCATAAGTGAAGGAGAAATAAAATCCTTTACAGATAAGCAAATGCTTAGAGATTTTGTCACCACTAGGCCTGCCTTACAAGAGACCCTGAAGGAAGCACTAAACATGGAAAGGAACAACCGTACCAGCCATTGCAAAAACATGCCAAAATGTAAAGACCATCGATGCTAGGAAGAAACTGCATCAACTAACGAGCAAAATAACCAGTTAATATCATAATGGCAGGATCAAGTTCACACATAACAATATTAACCTTAAATGTAAATGGACTAAATGCTCCAATTAAAAGACACAGACTGGCAAACTGGATAAAGAGTCAAGACCCATCAGTCTGCTGTATTCAGGAGACCCATCTCAGACGCAGAGACATACATAGGCTCAAAATAAAGGGATGGAGGAAGATTTACCAAGCAAATGGAGAACAAAAAAAAGCGGGGGTTGCAATACTAGTCTCTGATAAAACAGACTTTAAACCATCAAAGATCAAAAGAGACAAAGAAGGCCATTACATAATGGTAAAGGGATCAATTCAACAGGAAGAGCTAACTATCCTAAATATATATGCACCCAATACAGGAGCACCCAGATTCATAAAGCAAGTCCTTAGAAACTTAAAAAGAGACTTAGACTCCCATACAATAATAATGGGAGACTTCAACACTCCACTGTCAACATTAGACAGATCAACGAGACAGAAAGTTAACAAGGATATCCAGGAATTGAACTCATCTCTGGACCTAATAGACATCTATAGAACTCTCCACCCCAAATCAACAGAATATACATTCTTCTCAGCACCACATCGTACTTACTCCAAAATCGACCACGTAATTGGAAGTAAAACACTCCTCAGCAAATGTACAAGAACAGAAATTATAACAAACTGTCTCTCAGACCACAGTGCAATCAAACTAGAACTCAGGACTAAGAAACTCAATCAAAACCGCTCAACTACATGGAAACTGAACAACCTGCTCCTGAATGACTACTGGGTACATAACGAAATGAAGGCAGAAATAAAGATGTTCTTTGAAACCAATGAGAACAAAGATACAACATACCAGAATCTCTGGGACACATTTAAAGCAGTGTGTAGAGGGAAATTTATAGCACTAAATGCCCACAAGAGAAAGCAGGAAAGATCTAAAACTGACACTCTAACATCACAATTAAAAGAACTAGAGAAGCAAGAGCAAACACATTCGAAAGCTAGCAGAAGGCAAGAAATAACTAAGATCAGAGCAGAACTGAAGGAGATAGAGACATTAAAAACGCTCCAAAAAATCAATGAATCTAGGAGTTGGTTTTTTGAAAAGATCAACAAAATTGACAGACCGCTAGCAAGACTAATAAAGAAGAAAAGAGAGAAGAATCAAATAGACGCAATAAAAAATGATAAAGGGGATATCACCACCGACCTCACAGAAATACAAACTACCATCAGAGAATACTATAAACACCTCTACGCAAATAAACTGGAAAATCTAGAAGAAATGGATGATTTCCTGGACACCTACACTCTTCCAAGACTAAACCAGGAAGAAGTTGAATCCCTGAATAGACCAATAGCAGGCTCTGAAATTGAGGCAATAATTAATAGCCTACCAACCAAAAAAAGTCCAGGACCAGATGGATTCACAGCTGAATTCTACCAGAGGTACAAGGAGGAGCTGGTACCATTCCTTCTGAAACTATTCCAATCAATAGAAAAAGAGGGAATCCTCCCTAACTCATTTTATGAGGCCAACATCATCCTGATACCAAAGCGTGGAAGAGACACAACAAAAAAAGAGAATTTTAGACCAATATCCCTGATGAACATCGATGCAAAAATCCTCAATAAAATACTGGGAAACCGGATTCAGCAGCACATCAAAAAGCTTATCCACCATGATCAAGTGGGCTTCATCCCTGGGATGCAAGGCTGGTTCAACATTCGCAAATCAATAAACATAATCCAGCATATAAACAGAACCAAAGGCAAGAACCACATGATTATCTCAATAGATGCAGAAAAGGCTTTTGACGATATTCAACAGCCCTTCATGCTAAAAACTCTCAATAAATCGGTATTGATGGAACGTAACTCAAAATAATAAGAGCTATTTATGACAAACCCACAGCCAATATCATACTGAATGGGCAAAAACTGGAAAAATTCCCTTTGAAAACTGGCACAAGACAGGGATGCCCTCTCTCACCACTCCTATTCAACATAGTGTTGGAAGTTCTGGCTAGGGCAATCAGGCAAGAGAAAGAAATCAAGGGTATTCAGTTAGGAAAAGAAGAAGTCAAATTGTCCCTCTTTGCAGATGACATGATTGTATATTTAGAAAACCCCATTGTCTCAGCCCAAAATCTCCTTAAGCTGATAAGCAACTTCAGCAAAGTCTCAGGATACAAAATTAATGTGCAAAAATCACAAGCATTCTTATACACCAGTAACAGACAAACAGAGAGCCAAATCATGAATGAACTTCCATTCACAATTGCTTCAAAGAGAATAAAATATCTAGGAATCCAACTTACAAGGGATGTAAAGGACCTCTTCAAGGAGAACTACAAACCACTGCTCAGTGAAATAAAAGAGGACACAAACAAATGGAAGAACATACCATGCTCATGGATAGGAAGAATCAATGTCGTGAAAATGGCCATACTGCCCAAGGTTATTTATAGATTCAATGCCATCCCCATCAAGCTGCCAATGAGTTTCTTCACAGAATTGGAAAAAACTGCTTTAAAGTTCATATGGAACCAAAAAAGAGCCCGCATCTCCAAGACAATCCTAAGTCAAAAGAACAAAGCTGGAGGCATCACGCTACCTGACTTCAAACTATACTACAAGGCTACAGTAACCAAAACAGCATGGTACTGTTACCAAAACAGAAATATAGACCAATGGAACAGAACAGAGTCCTCAGAAATAATACCACACATCTACAGCCATCTGATCTTTGACAAACCTGAGAGAAACAAGAAATGGGGAAAGGATTCCCTATTTAATAAATGGTGCTGGGAAAATTGGCTAGCCATAAGTAGAAAGCTGAAACTGGATCCTTTCCTCACTCCTTATACGAAAATTAATTCAAGATGGATTAGAGACTTAAATGTTAGACCTAATACCATAAAAATCCTAGAAGAAAACCTAGGTAGTACCATTCAGGACATAGGCATGGGCAAAGACTTCATGTCTAAAACACCAAAAGCAACGGCAACAAAAGCCAAAATTGACAAATGGGATCTAATTAAACTAAAGAGCTTCTGCACAGCAAAAGAAACTACCATCAGAGTGAACAGGCAACCTACAGAATGGGAGAAAATTTTTGCAATCTACTCATCTGACAAAGGGCTAATATCCAGAACCTACAAAGAACTCAAACAAATTTACAAGAAAAAAACAAACAACCCCATCAAAAAGTGGGCAAAGGACATGAACAGACATTTCTCAAAAGAAGACATTCATACAGCCAATAGACACATGAAAAAATGCTCATCATCACTGGCCATCAGAGAAATGCAAATCAAAACCACAATGAGATACCATCTCACACCAGTTAGAATGGCGATCATTAAAAAGTCAGGAAACAACAGGTGCTGGAGAGGTTGTGGAGAAATAGGAACACTTTTACACTGTTGGTGGGATTGTAAACTAGTTCAACCATTATGGAAAACAGTATGGCGATTCCTCAAGGATCTAGAACTAGAAGTACCATATGACCCAGCCATCCCATTACTGGGTATATACCCAAAGGATTATAAATCATGCTGCTATAAAGACACATGCACACGTATGTTCATTGCGGCACTATTCACAATAGCAAAGACTTGGAATCAACCCAAATGTCCATCAGTGACAGACTGGATTAAGAAAATGTGGCACATATACACCATGGAATACTATGCAGCCATCAAAAAGGATGAGTTTGTGTCCTTTGTAGGGACATGGATGCAGCTGGAAACCATCATTCTTAGCAAACTATCACAAGAACAGAAAACCAAACACCGCATGTTCTCACTTATAGGTGGGAACTGAACAATGAGATCACTTGGACTCGGGAAGGGGAACGTCACACACCGGGGCCTATCATGGGGAGGGGGGAGGGGGGAGGGATTGCATTGGGAGTTATACCTGATGTAAATGACGAGTTGATGGGTGCTGACGAGTTGATGGGTGCAGCATAGCAACATGGCACAAGTATAGATATGTAACAAACCTGCACGTTATGCACATGTACCCTAGAACTTAAAGTATAGTAATAATAAAAAATAAATAAATAAATAGGAACCAAGTCTCCCCCAGACCCTTCAGAGAGAGCATGACTTGACGAACACTTAGATTTCACACTTATTTCTGACCTCAAGAATTTGAGAGAATACATTTCTATTGTTTTAAGCCAGAGAGTTTGTGATAGTTGGTTACAGCAGACCTAGAAAACTAATACAATTCCTTTCACCTCTTCATTTCAGCAGTCATCCATTGCTTTTATAATTACCAGCTCATTTCTGTCCTTGGATTCTCAAGGGGAGGGTCATAATCTTTTTCATATCTATAATGAAAATTCCTACTACAAAATAGTTGCTTAATAAATGTAACATAATTGAATTAGTTAACTGGTAACCATATTAGAAACAAAATATTAACATGATTTTTTTTATATAATGATGGAACACCTATCATTATGTTATATATTTATGAATATTTAAACCCTTCACTTAATTTTGCTGATATTTGCTGATTGTAGTTTATTATGAGCCTGCAGGGATAAGTATGATCTGGTGTCATCAGGGCTGGAGAAAATATACAGACAGCTAAAAGGTATAACATAAACTTTTAAAAAATTAATTACATTGAAAATATAGGAGAGGATTAAGCTACATACTGTTATCAAACTTTGACAAATACTGATTTTCATACTTTTAAAATTATTTCAAAGACCGTAATTTAGGTAAACGATTGAAAACATGGAATAAATATGAATGTAAGAGTGAAATGCCAAATTTTATGTTAGTAATCATTTTATGAATGCAGCCTATGTCACAATGTAGGATAGAAGCATTTTGTAATCAGGCTGATCTTTTACATATGTTTACAAGCTGTAGAAAATTTTGGTTATGAATTTTGACTTTTGTGTCAGGGTAAATTAAATTCAATGCTAAAATATAACAATTATCTAAAATGACAACGGGAATATATCTTAACCTCTTTTACATTCACTTTCTTCATTTGTAATAATCACTTATGTATTCTATGTCTAGAGTCATTCTTTCATAAAAGATATGAGAGTTCTTTGGACAATGGCTAATATTATGATTGGGACAGAAAATTTCATAATGAACCTGTAGCATATTAGAGTGCCAGATATTGAACGCTGGAAAAAAAAAAAAAAGTAGGAAAATTCTAGAGGCAGTCAACAGACAGAAGAAAGTACTACTCAGGTGAGGTTTCTGATTTTAGAGCTCCTAGCCTGGGGACAACCCAAAGCTAGTCTCATGTACAGTGGCTCAAATTCTAAGAGAAAACAGTCTTTCCAGCTTGGAAAACCAGAACATAAAATTTGAGGCAATAAAAGCTGCCGGAAAGTCAGGTGGGAAATCTGAAAAGGGAACAGCTAAAGTGAGGGAGAAAGAAATTCTGTAAATATCTACCCTAATCCCTTGAGCATCACAGAAGCATGTCAGGATGAGACAGATTCCAGCTAAGGTTAAAAAGCTTCAATGATAATTGAGTCATCATCTCAGAGGCAGCTTGCAGTTTGAGGACAATGAAGTTAATTACTTCTAAAAACAACAAATATAAACAAAACTCAATGTCACAACAGCATAACATTTAATTGTCTAGGATGAATGTAAATATGGTTCAACTTCAAGATAAAGACAATCAACAGAGATAAACCTTGAGTTTTCCCAGCTTTAGAAGTAACAAAACTGTAAAGAAATATTTGCTTTCCTATGCCATATACTTGCTTATAATAAATAAAAAGATAGGAAATCTCATCATGTAAATAGAAGCTATAAGACAAAATCAAATTTTATATTTTAGAGATTTAAAAACTACTTTGGGGCTAAGCAGCAGAATTGAAATGGCATATTAAGACTTCAGGGATTCGAATATAGACCAATAGAAGGTATCCAATTTGAAGAATACAAAGAAATATAAAATTAACAGAACTGGAGGTATCTGTGGGTAATATCAAAGTTCTAAAATATGCGTAACTAGAGTCCTATCAAAAGAGGAGAGAATGAGGATATAGCAGGAAATTAATATTTATAGAAATAATTGCAGAAAACTCATAAATTTGGAAAAAAACACATGAAGTGACAGAGTCAAGAAGTTCAGAAAATACCTGGGAGGACTAAAAAATAGCACTACATGCCTATTCACAGCTTAGTTAGACAACTACAAATTAAAGGTAAAATTTTCAAAACATTGAGAGAAATATACTTTAAATATATGCACACAATAGTTTCAAAATCCATTGACAATGCATTCGAAATCATGGAGGTAGCATCGTAGCATCCTTCAATCACTGAGAGGAAAAAACAAAACACAAGAAAACAAAGCCTGAGAACCCAAAATTGTATCTCTATTGAAAATATCTGTAAAAAATGATAAAATAAAAATATGTTTAGGTTATAAAAATAAATAATAACTTTGTTCCACCCCAAATTCATAGGTTAAAACTGTAACTCCAAGGGCATGGTATTAGGAGACTGGGTCTTTGGTATTAATTAGGTTTAGATGAGTCCATGAGAGTGAAACTCTTATGATGTGATTAATGACCTGATAAAAAGAGGAAGAGACAAAAGATCCAGGGATTAATGAGCTTATAAAAAGAGGAGAATGCACAAGGTGCATTTCCTTCCTTCATGTGAGAATACAATGTAAAGGAGCCATCTGCACACCGGAGGTGGGCCTTTTCCAGACACCATATCTGTCAGCATATTGATCTTGAACTTTCTAACCTTCAGAAATGTGAAAAATAAATGTATGGGTTTGTTGTTGTTGCTGTTGTTGTTGTTTTGAGATGGAGTCTTGCTCTGTTGCCCAGGCTGGAGTGCAGTGGCGTGATCTTGGCTCACTGTAAATTCTGCCTCCCGAGTTCACACCATTCTCCTGCCTCAGTCTCCCAAGTAGCTGGGACTACAGGCACCCACCACCATGCCTGGCTAACTTTTTGTATTTTTATTTTTTTTAGTAGAGACGGGGTTTCACTGTGTTAGCCAGGATGGTCCCGATCTCCTGACCCCATGACGCACCTGCCTCCACCTCCCAAAGTGCTGGGATTACAGGCATGAGCAACTGCACCCTGTCTAAATTTATGTTTTTTAAGTCACTCAGTCTGTAGTATTTTGTTATAGCAGCCCAAGCCGACTAAGACAATAACTAACAGAATTTGTCACCAGCAGGCTGCAATACAAGAAAAAAAAAAAACTCTAAAAGAAGTTTTTTAGGTGTATGGGAAATGACAGTAGATGAAGCTAATGCAAAATATCTGGATGCAGCTAAGACAGTCCCAACAGGCAAATTTATAGCTTTAAACATTTATACCAGGACAGAATATAGGTCTTAAAAAAAATCCCTGATTTTTAGAAGCAATAAAAAGAGAAAAGACGGATGAAACACCTTAGATATAGAAATACAAATATGTGTAGACACAAACAAAATTTTAAAAAAACAGAGAAAATTATCAAAGACCTGAAATTGGTTCTTGAGGTAATCAACAAATTTTCTGATAGCTAGATTAAGAAATTAGGAGAGAGCAGACGAGTTAGCAGTGTCAGGTATGAGAGGGGGTTGTCATTAAATATCCTAAAGATATGAAATTGAAATAAGGGAAAGTTATGAACAATGTTATACCCCAAAAAGGTCATCTTAGATGAAAAGAATAAACTTTTTGAAAAATATTATTTGCTGAAAAGGATCCTAAAAGAAACAGAAAATCTGAAGTTAATAGCAATAGAATAGTGTGCCTAGGAATACATTTAACAAAAATATTTAATAAAAGTTTATAGAGAATGCTATAAATTTATTAAAATTACCTCTAAAAAATTGAACGCCCATATTCCTATGTTTATAGGTAAAAAAATATAAGCACTTCAACATGAAATTTCTCTTCAAACTAACCTTTGAATCCAATACAGTTTTCATTCATAACACCAATATGAATATTTAGGGATTTAATAATTTGAGGCTAAATCTATTCAACAAGAGAAAATATCAGATTTTATTAGATTTACAAGCTAAGACATTCTGTCACTCTTTGCTGAATGCTGACAAAATAGATAATATTTCTGGGTCAGGGACAAAGGACTTCAGTGCTCACGACACAGCAAACAGCATCACTTCCTCTTGTCTTCAGTTCTTATGAGAGATGAAGATGGTTTAGAAATATGTCTGTAGATGCACAAGATTGCATTACAGGAGAGAAACATTAAGTATTGGGGAATTTGTCTCTTTACAGGAAACAGTAATCAAAGCTATTCTTTGTACACGAGGGCAACATTACCTCATCCCTCAAGAATGTTTGTTGTAAATATAACTGAGCAATGGCTCAGATATATAGGGATCAAGGGCTGCCTTCTTACACCTAGGATTATGGGAGATCCATGGAGGATTGTACATCACACATAACAGTGTACAGAGAATATTGGCATGGAGATAGGCTCACTGAACAATAGAACTGAACTGAGTACCAGAAGACAGATCTACACGGATATGAGAGCAAGATATGTGACCAGACATTGCACTGCAGATACAAAATCAGAAAAGGATCCAAAATAAATGATGCTAGTAAAAAATACAAAAAATGAGCCGGGCGCGGTGGCGGGCGCCTGTAGTCCCAGGTACTCAGGAGGCTGAGGCAGGAGAATGGCGGGAACCCGGGAGGCGGAGCTTGCAGTGAGCCGAGATGTCGCCACTGCACTCCAGCCTGGGCAACAGCGTGAGACTCCGTCTCAAAAAAAAAAAAAAAAAAAAAATTGATCATCTACATGGGAAAAAATGAAATCAGATCCTTACTTAGCATTATAGTGTAGAATCAATTCCAGTGAATATAAAGAGGATTTTGTAAAAAATAAAACATTTTAAATTTAGAAAACATATAGATGAATGCCCCTATGACTGAAATTGAAAAGGATTTCTTAAACAAAACAAATCATAGGGTAAATTTTGAAAAGCATGACTATTGTAAGAGTTAAAGAAAGAAAAAGAAACATGAAATGTGGCTCAACAGTCAAAGATGAGAGGAGCTTCTGGCTGATTTCAGTCAGGAGCACTCTCTCTTACATTTTAATATAGTTGACAGGGCAGGAGCATCACTATCTTGGACAAGTACCACCATTTTAAGTTCACCTTGATCAAAAACTGCCTAAATCCAAAGGGCATCAGCCTTATGGCTAAGGTCAGCATGATCATAAACCACAAATAACATCTCCGACCAGAAACATTCCAAACCCCTCCTCAAACAGAGACATACAATTCCCGAGACAACCTCCCCTCTGTCTGGAAAGATGTCAGTCCCAAGATAACCTCTCCTCCACCCAGAGACATTCCAACCCCACCATAAACTTCTCCTCCACACAGAAACATTCCAAGCTTGTGATAAACCCCTTACCCTAAAACCAATATATACTCTTAGTCTGTAAGAGAGAGTACTCCTGACCAAAATCAGTCAGAAGCTCCTCTCGGGTTTATTTCTCTCAAATAAACCCATCTTTGACTGTTGAGCCACAATTTCATGTTTCTTTTTCTGATAGTATAGTTTGAAGTCAGGTAGTGTGGTGCCTCCAGCTTTGTTCTTTTGGCTTAGGATTGTCTTGGCAATGCAGGCTCTTTTTTAGTTTCATATGAACTTTAAAGTAGGTTTTTCCAATTCTGTGAAGAAAGTCATTGGTAGTTTGATGGGGATGGCATTGAATCTATAAATTACCTTGGGCATTGTGGCCATTTTCATGATATTGATCCTTCCTATCCATGAGCATGGAATGTTCTTCCATTTGTTTGTCTCTTATTTCATTGAGCAGTCATTTGTAGTTCTCCTTGAAGAGGTCCTTCACATCCCTTGTAAGTCATATTCCTAGGTATTTTATTATCTTTGTAGCAATTGTGAATGAGAGTTCAGTCATGATTTGGCTCTCTGTTTGTCTGTTACTGGTGTATAGGAATGCTTGTGAGTTTTGCACATTGATTTTGTATCCTAAAACTTTGCTGAATTTGCTTATCAGCTTAAGGAGATTTACAGCTGAGACAATGGTATTTTCTAAATATGCAATCATGTCATCTGCAAACAGGGACAATTTGACTTTGTCTTTTCCTAATCAAATACCCTTTGTTTCTTTCTCTCACCTGATTGTCCTGGCCAGAACTTCCAACACTATTTGAATAGGAGTAGATGAGAGAGGGCATCCCTGTCCTGTGCCAGTTTTCAAAGGGTATGCTTCCGGTTTTTGCCCATTCAGTATGATATTGGCTGTGGGTTTGTCAAAAATAGCTCTTATTATTTTGAGATATGTTTCATCAATACCTAATTTATTGAGAGTTTTTAGCATGAAGGACTGTTGAATTTTGTTGAAAACCTTTTCTTTATCTATTGAGATAATCATGTGGTTTTTGTCTTTAGTTCTGTTTATGTAATGGATTACATTTATTGATTTGCGTATGTTGAACCAGCCTTGCATTCCAAGGATGAAGCCAACTCGATCCTGGTGGATAAGCTTTTTGATGTACTGCTGGATTTGGTTTGCCAGTATTTTATTGAGGGTCTTTGCATCGATGTTCATCAGGGATATTGGTCTAAAATTCTCTTTTTTGTTGTGTCTCTGCCAGAATTTGGTATCAGGATGATGCTGGCCTCATAAAATGAGTTAGGGAGGACTCCCTCTTTTCTATTGTTTGGAATAGCTTCAGAAGGAATGGCACCAGCTCCTTTTTGTACCTCTGGTAGAATTCTGCTGTGAATCCATCTGGTATTGGACGTTTTTTGGTTGGTAGGCTATTAATTATTGCCTCAATTTCAGAGCCTGTTATTGGTCTATTCAGGGATTCAACTTCTTCCTGGTTCAGTCTTGGGAGGGTGTATGTGTCCAGGAAATTATCCATTTCTTCTAGATTTTCTAGTTTATTTGTGTAGAGTTGTTTATAGCATTCTCTGATGGTAGTTTCTATTTCTGTAGGATCAGTGGTGATATACCCTTTATCATTGATTCTTCTCCCTTTTCTTCTTTATTTGTCTTGCTAGCAGTCTATCAATTTTGTTGATCTTTTCAAAACACCAGCTCCTGGATTCTTTGATTTTTTTAAGAGTTTATTGTGTCTCTATTTCCTTCAGTTCTGCTCTAATCTTAGTTATTTTCTTGTCTTCTGCTAGCTTTTGAATATGTTTGCTCTTGCTTCTCTAGTTCTTTCAATTGTGATGTTAGGGTATCAATTTTAGATCTTTCCTGCTTTCCCTTGTGAGCATTTAGTTCTGTAAATTTCCCTCTACACACTGCTTTAAATGTGTCCCAGAGATTCTGGTACGTTGTGCCTTTGTCCTCATTGGTTTCAAAGAACATCTTTATTTCTGCTTTCATTTCATTATTAACCAAGTAGTCATTCAGGGGCAGGTTGTTCAGTTTCCACATAGTTGTGTGGTTTTGAGTGAGTTTCTTGGTCCTGAGTTCTAATTTGATTGCACAGTGGTCTGAGAGACAGTTTGTTGTGATTTCTCTTTTTCACATTTGCTGAGGAGTGCTTTACTTCCAACTATGTGGTCAGTTTTGGAATAAGTGTGATGTGGTGCTGAAAAGAATGTATATTCTATTGATTTGGGGTGGAGAGTTCTGTAGATGTCTATTAGGTCAGCTTGGTGCAGAGCTGAGTTCAAATCCTGGATATCCTTGTTAACCTTCTTTCTCGTTGATCTGTCTAATATTGACAGTGAGGTGTTAAAGTCTCCCGTTATTATTGTCCTGGAGTTTAAGTCTCTTTGTAGGTGTCTAAGGACTTACTTTATGAATCTGGGTGCTGTTGTATTGGGTGCATATATATTTAGGATAGTTAGCTCTTCTTATTGAATTGATCCCTTTACCATTATGTATAGGCCTTCTTTGTCTCTTTTGATCCTTGTTGGTTTAAAGTCTGTTTTATCAGAGACCAGGATTGCAACTCCTACTTTGTTTTTTTTTTTTTTTTTTTTTTTTTTTTTTTTTAATTTATTTATTATTTTTGCTTTCCATAACGTGCAGGTTTGCATATGTATACATGTGCTGTGCTCACCCATCAACTCGCATTTACATCAGGTATAACTCCCATCCCCCCCTCCCCCCTCCCCATATTTGTGAGCCCCTATGTGTCCGAGTGACTCATGCACGTTAGATGGGTCTGTTCTTGTGAATATAGCATTCACATCCAAGTGACAAAGGATCAAACTCATCCTTTTTTATGACTCTTTATCCAATTTTTTACCTTTCCAGTCAGTGGATCTGCCTCCATCCCTTTTTGAGCCTTGTGGACATTCTAGCCACTTTTGACATTTTTAAGTCGTTTTTAATATTTAGTTTTACATTTAAGGTGTTATGTGTGGATTTGATCCTGTTATTATGATGTTAGCTGGTTATTTTGCCCATTAGTTGATGCAGTTTCTTCCTAGCATCGATGGTCTTTACAATTTGGCATGTTTCTTCAGTGGCTGTTATCGGTTGTTCCTTTCCATGTTTAGTGCTTCCTTCAGGATCTCTTTTAAGGCAGGCTTGGTGGTGGCAAAATCTCTCAGCATTTACTTGTCTGTAAAGGATTTTATTTCTCTTTCACTTATGAAGCTTAGTTTGGCTGGATATGAAATTCTTGTTTGAAAATTCTTTTCTTTAAGAACATTGAATATTGACCCCTACTCTCTTCTGGCTTGTAGAGTTTCTGCAGAGAGATCTACTGCTAGTCTGATGGGCTTCCCTTTGTGGGTAACCCGATCTTTCTCTCTGGCTGCCCTTAACATTTTTTCCTTCATTTCAAACTTGGTGAATCTGACAATTATGTGTCTTGGGGTTGCTCTTCTCGAGGAGTATCTTTGTGGTGGTCTCTATATTTCCTGAATTGGAATGTTGGCCTGCCTTTCTAGGTTGGGGAAGTTCTCCTGGATAATATCCTGAAGAGTGTTTTCCAGCTTGGTTCTATTCTCCCCATCACTTTCAGGTACACCAATGAAAAGTAGGTTTGGTATTTTCACACATTTCTTGGAAGTTTTGTTGGTTTCTTTTTACTCTTTATTCTCTAAATTTCTCTTCTCACTTCATTTCATTCATTTTAACTTCAATCACTGATACCCTTTCTTCCACTTGATCCAATCAGCTATTGAAGCTTGTGCATATGTCACGAAGTTCTCGCGCCATGGTTTTCAGCTCCATCAGGTCATTTAAGTTCTTCTCTACACTATTATTCTAGTTAGCCATTCATCTAACCTTTTTTCAAGGCTTTTAGCTTCCTTGTGATGGATTAGAATATGCTCCTTTAGCTCAGAGAAGTTATTACCGACCTTCTAAAGCCTACTTCTGTCCACTAGTCAAAGTCGTTTTCTGTCCAGCTTTGTTCCATTGCTGGCGAGGAGCTGCATTCCTTTAGAGGAGAAGGGGTGCTCTGATTTTTAGAATTTTCAGCTTTTCTGCTCTGGTTTCTCCCCATCTTTGTGGTTTTATCTACCCTTGGTCTTTGATGATGGTAACCTACAGATGGGGTTTTGGTTGATGTCTTTTTTCTTGATGTTGATGCTATTCCTTTCTATTTGTTAGTTTTCCTTGTAACAGTCAGGTCCTTCAGCTGCAGATCTGTTGGCATTTGCTAGAGGTCTACTGGCGGAGGCTGCAGACCAGTAAATATTGTTGCCTGATCCTTCCTCTGGAAGCTTCATCTCATATGGGCACCCAGCTATATGAAGTGTTAATTGGCCCCCACTAGGAGGTATCTCCCAGTTAGGCTACACAAGGGTCAGGGACCCACTTGAGGAGGCAGTCTGTCCATTCTCAGAACTCAAACACCATGCTGGGAGAACCACTGCTGTCTTCAGAGCTGTCAGACAGGGACGTTTAAATGTACAGAAGTTTCTGCTGCCTTTTGTTCAGCTATGCCCTGCCCACAAAAGTGGAGATGACAGAGGCAGGCAGGCCTCCTTGAGTTGCAGTGGGCTCCGCTCAGTTTGAGCCTCCTGGCTGCTTTGTTTACCTACTCAAGCCTCAGCAATGGTGGATGCCCCTCTCCCAGCCAGGCTGCCACCTTGCAGTTCGATCTGGGACTAGCAGTGAGCAAGGCTCCATGGGCATGGGACCTGCTGAGCCAGGCATGGGATATAATCTCCTGGTGTTCCACTTGCTAAGACCATTGGAAAAGTGCAGTATTTGGGTGGCAGTGTCCCAATTTTCCGGCTGCAGCCTGTCACAGCTTCCCTTGGCTAGGAAAGGGAAATCCCCTGAACCTTTGCACTTTCTGGGTGAGGTGACACCCTGCTCTGCTTCGGCTCACCCTCTGTGTGCTGCACCCACTGTCCCACCAGTCCCAGTGAGATGAACCAGGTACCTCAGTTGGAAATGCAGAAATCACCCATCTTCTGCACCGATCATGCTGGGAGCTGCAGACCGGAGCTGTTCCTATTCGGCCATCTTATTTATATCATTTTCAAAAATAATTATATCTATTCTGTATTATGAAATAAAGACTTCAAAGTGAAAGAAGAAAATTATTAACACAAATTGAAGACAATAAAACCTTCAGTGGGAAGAGGGAGCTGTTCGATGTATTTGTAAATATTCTTTATACAAAACTTGTCATTCATTACCTGGGTGTTTCCTCTATAAATGGTGGTAAAAATATCATAACTACATGTGTTATACATTCTCTCTTATTTTAAAAAAATAAAAAGGAAGTAAAGAAGGGTCCAAGGATCACTGAGGAGGATGGTTAAATTATATATAACCATATTGTTGTGATATTTTTGAACTCCACAGATAAAAATAAAGTTTTCAGACAGTAGATAAAAAAAATTTTCAGACAGTAAAGGAGAATAAACCTTAAAAATAGTATACTGCTAAAATGTAAAATCAGATGGCCATCAGTTGTGATGGAAGTGAGATGACAGTAGAGCAAAGTTTTCTATGCACTAGCAGAAAACCACCTTAAAACCCAGAATTCTACACCAATTAAGTGTACACTAAGATATTAATACATGCCACATTTAGTTGTGTGTATATATATATAATGTGTGTGTGTGTATGTGTGTGTGTGTGTGTGTGTATATATATATGTATACATATATATACACACACACATGGCACCAAGGACAATTCAGAGATTGTCAGGGCTGCCTCATTAGTTCAATGGTGAGACCATCACCTGGGTTTCAAAAACCCAGATGACTTTCTGCAGTCTTGAGGTCAGGGATGTCTGGAGTCTTGGGAGTGAAGCTCTCACTTGGCAGAACGTTGAGATCACAAGACTTACCCCTGTGGGTCTGGAAGGTGAGGGATTAAGCCAAAGATTATTCTCAAGCTTTAAAGCCTAAGCACATTTACCTTGCTGGGTTTGCTAGTCTGGTTTTACAGGTTCACAGATGGAGAGGAGTTTTGATTCATGATAAATTATACCTCAAGTCTTGCCTGATTTAGATTATATTTAAATTAGACTTTTGACCTTAGATCTTAATTGATGTGAAATGAGTTAAGACTTTGGATGTTGCTGGAATGGAATGAATGTATTTTGCATGCACAAAGGACATGAATTTGGCTAAAGGATTGTGTTCCTCCAAAATTCACATACTGAAGCCCTAACATCCAAGATGATGGCATTTGGAGATGGGCCTTTGGGAGGTAATTAGGGTTAGATGTGGTCAGGAGTGTGGGGCTGTTATGCTGGGATTAGAGTTCCTATAAAAAGAGAGACATGGAGGCTATCTCTCCACAGTGAGGACATAGCAAGCAGGTGGCCATCTGTAAGCCATGAAGAGAGCCATCACCAGGACCTGAATCAGCTGGCACTTTGACCCTGGACTTCTCAGCCTCAGAACTAGAAGAAATACATTTCTGTTCTTTAAGCCAGAAACAATATGATATTTTGTTATGGCAGTCTGAGCAGACTAAGACAATAAACTTAAGTATTTCATTTCAAAATATAAAGATTATAATCAGAAAAAGTGCAATTGATGATAACAATGGTTAAATAATGGAAAGAGAATAAAAGTTAAATACATAATTTATATGCAAATATTCCATTACAGATTATACGTGAATAATGCTTATACCTGGTAAATCAAAACAGCAATATAATAATAATATTTAGGTATAAAAATAACCATTAGGAGAATTAAAAACATAAGTGGTTGAAGGTAACTTTTTCTGAGGAGTAGTCAGTAGAAAGACAATGGGTAATTTCATTCATGCTAAGTCTGTTTCATTTTATTTTAAACAATTGCATACATCACTTTCATTCAAAAAAAGGAAAACCAAAACATGCAGAATTCAACATTATTAATGGCATCGTGAAAACAGTTTTGTATAAGCATGGATTATAATTTCCTGAAAATATAAAACCTGCATTTTCTAATTCCTCTGCATCTCATCATAGCACATAACAGAGCATTTTGCATATGAGGGAACTTAACAAATACCATAGATTTACAAAGTTTATGTTAATAGGGAGATAGATGCTGCAGCAATACCACACAAGAGTTGTGATCCTTGTGGTTTATTTGATCCAAATGCTTAGGTCAGGACAAAAAATTGATCAGTTTGGAGCCTAGCTCATTAAATTAATAATGAAGGCCAGGGATATAGGGACCATGACTTTGTCATTTCTCCTTATAAATGAGAAAAACAATAAGAATGCTGTAACTTTAGGAGAACAAAAATATTAAATCCTAGACTTGTCTTGACAAAGTTAACTCATCATGCATTTAAAGCCTAATCAATTTTTAAATTATATTTCTTCTTAATTGACTTTAATTACCGATTCTTGTCAACAAGGACAAACAGACCTTGCATTTTAAATGAAAAGAAGCAAGCCATTTTAAGTGTTGCCTTGAAGTTTCCAACCCATTTCATATGCATGAAGTAATATCTTTTAGCAGCCTTTGCTTCTATAGTAAAGCAGAAAGAATAAACTATATCACAGATATTCTTAGAAAAAACATATACTAATAAAAGCCTGATTTCATGAAATATTTACATATTTCCTCTATGAAATCTATCATGAGCTTACATGCAAGAAAAGAAAGTGAACGAGATTAGCACTTCAAGATTATTTTTGCCTAATCTACTTTGCACTATTGTAAAAGAGAAGGGTTCTTTTGTCTTACATTTTGGATAAAAATCAACAGATTCAAGCTGGGTGCAACTCTCTAGGCTGCTACCACAATATGAAACGTCTGGGTGTTAGTATAAAAAAGTAAGACTTAAAATCTTTCATATCTCCTAAAAGCACCCAACAGGGGTTTAATCCCGATTGCCATCCCTACATCTTTCAAAATCCAGTGACATTCTCATCTAATGCTCAGCGAACACGCTGGTCAAAAAGTTGTCCACAAAGAGAAACAAGCTTTAAATATTAATTATTCAGGGCCTTAAATAAAAACAAAGTCATTTAAGAATGTGTGAATCACAGTCAAGCTGTAATACCAAAACTAATAAGAGCTTATTTTTAGAAAGTTTCTGTTCCTTAGCCAGAAAATCAAGAGCGAACAAGTAAATCTGCTAAAACCAACAAGTCATTGTTCTGGGTGTTCCATCTCAAGTGGGCTAGTGCAAATTAAATTTCATGTGCCCCTCCAGAAGTGAAAAGTATTCCTTTACATTTTTACCTTTTAAATATTTATTACATTTTAATTAAAACATTATCATGCTAATTAAGTAATATGTGAATAGAGCAAAAATCATTTTTGGAGATTTAGTATGTGAAAGATTTCATGCACATGACAATGTATATGGTAGAAGGAACCTTTTATTTGTCAGATGCATTTTACTCTTTACATCACATTTAGTATTTAACAAATTTGTAAGGATATATTTTGTGTTTAAACATATGTATATATGTGTGCTAAAAAGATATTAACCTTCCTCATACTTTCCTAGAATTCACCAAAAATGCTATGCTTTCCTAATCTAGATGTCCTTTATGTTTTACTTGAAGAAAATTCGTCTTTCATTTTACTGCTGTTAATTATGGTAAGAACTCAGTGGGAATTGAAGTATAACTATTCCACAAGTAAAGACCATAATTTTGCACTGAAAGAAACGCTATTCTTTCTGTAAACTTTGGCCAGTAACCTTGGTGTTTTTTAATTGGTAGTTACTTTCAGGTTTGTATTTATGACAATAAAATAATTTTTGTAAAGCCATAAAAATATATTTTTTGTGATAACACAAAACATGGTGCAATTTTTAAATTATCCTTTATTTTAGAAAGTTTTTAGTTTGAACTAGGAAATTATCTTCATAAAAAGTAACACAACCGCCTGTAATCCCAGCACTTTGGGAGGCCGAGGCAGGCGGATCACGAGGTCAGGAGATCGAGACCATCCTGGCTAATACAGTGAAACCTCATCTCTACTAAAAAAATACAAAACATCAGCCGATCATGGTGGCAGGCGCCTGTAGTCCCAGCTACTCAGGAGGCTGAGGCAGGAGAATGGCGTGTGAACCCAGAAGGCAGAGCTTGCAGTAAGCCTAGATTGCACCACTGCACTCCAGCCTGGGTGAGAGAAGTGAGACTCCATCTCAAAAAAAAAGAAAGAAAAAAAGTTACACAACCGTGCTTCCATTAATATCAATAATACCTATCTTCAGACACTTCGTAGCCAAATAACCATGAAAAGGTGAACCATTTTTGAGCAACTAAATATACAGTCATATCTATATCACGTTTGACAATTATACTAACGAGAACATTTTGAAAAAAAAATCAGTTCTTGTATATTATTAAATAAAAAGAAATGAAGACCACTAAACAGTATACACAGCATGATCCTGTTACTAACATCAGGATCATGCTGTATATAATGTTTAGTAGTCTTCTAGAATAAGAATGATATCTGTTAAGTACAAATAATTACTAAAATTTTAACCAAAATATCAACTATAATTATCTCTGGATAGTGAGATTTTGCTAAACGTTATCTTTTTTTTAATTCACATCCTTGTTTTTTCTTGAAAATATATTATTGTCTAGGGAAAAAATTATGATCAAAAGAAATTATTTCTCTTTGACTCCTACAGGAATTACATGTTAACATTGTCTTGATGTGTTTCAACAGAGAAGAATTATTATTCCTTAAAAGGAAAGGGGCCATTTGAAGTACTCAAATACATGTCATAGAAGAATATCTTTTAAAATCTGTCTAGTGTATGGAATTTTACCCTTTGAAAGGACAACTATAACTAACAAATTACTCATATATCACTTCCCACAACTAATCCACCAAATGCGATTTTTTTTTTTTTTCTTTTTTGAGGTGGAATTTCACCCTTGTTGCCCAGGTTGGAATGCAATGGCGCCATCTCGGGTCACTGCAACCTCTACCTCCCAGGTTCAACCAATTCTGCCTCAGCCTCCCAAGTAGCTGGGATTACAGTCATGTGCCACCATGCCCGGCTAATTTTTATATTTTTAGTAGAGACGGGGTTCCGCCATGTCGGCCAGGCTGGTCTCGAACTCCTGAACTCAAGTGATCCACCCGCCTCGGCTTCCCAAAGTGCTGGGATTACAGGCGGGAGCCACTGCATCCTGCCTGCAATTCTTTCTATGAGTTAATAAAGGGATCCAGTAACTGCTCCCAGGGAAAGGATACCAGGTAAGTCCTGCTGCCACTATTAAAGATGAGTTTCTATTCTAAGGTCAGGATGAGTAATAAGCAATTACACCATTCAGGGCTGAGTTAAAAAGAACTTGCTGTTTATATGACCTTCCATGAGTAGTTTAGTATATTTATAAATATTTGCCATTCTTTTGACTTTTGTCATTGACGGAGGATTGACCTGTGTCACTTGTCACTGACACCTAACACCAAAATGAATTGAAATTCTGTCTTTAGAAATAGGTTTCCTTGATACTGTGACATTTATAAATGGACCTTTAAAGACTGCACTTTTTCTATACACTTTGTTTCAATTTCCTGTCACTCTCAAGTGGAGATTTTTATAATACTAAATTTATCACATCTTTCCAAGATCATTTATCTGACTCTAAGCTTCTGGTGTACACTTCATCTTTGCGGGAATCTATATTTACTTTCTCCCCCTTCAACTTACAACAAAGTATATATAAAAGCACTTTCAGGACAGGATATGGCATTTCTTAAAAAAAAAAAAAAAAAAAGCCGTGAAAGTATAATGAATCATTGGCTTCGATATCCAAGTTAGTTAGAAGGCTTATCATTATGTACTTTTTAAAGATACGCCATTTTCAGAAAATGTCAATCTCAGGCTTTTTCCTTTGTTTTGTAATAAGAAGCTTAGATAGAGGGGAAATATTTAATTGGTTTTTGTTAGTAGGTGAGCTACAGCTTCCTATAATCTTTTTTCATCTAACCTGTCTTGAATGGCTTTTATCCATCTTATTTTCCCTTTTACTTTTGTATAGGAATCTACAGCAACTTTAAGCTTTGCTATGTGAATTATGTTGCGTACCACCATCATTTTTGCAGTTTCTGCTTTTTCTTAACACCTTTGTAATTTTTTATAGTCCATTATTTTTCATGAAGATAGGTAACTCAGGATTCTCTTAACACAGTCATACAAGTTCAAAGTGTTTTTTTTCCCTCACATCATGTACAAGCCTATGATGGCTGCCTCACAACAAGTCAAAACAAGAAATCAAAATGTTAAAAGAAAAAACCCTTAATTTGGTAGACGGATAATTATTTTCTAAAGCTTTTTGCAAAATAAATTTGTACTTTGCATCATATATACTTCAACGTGTTGCCGCTGTTATGCCAGTTTTTAAAATACCTACATGAATGTAACAGCATACTTTATTAGGTGTGTTAATTATACATTTTAGACCATTCTTTAGTTTATTAGGTTCCTTTTAGTATGTATAGAAAAGCAGTATTGCCACAAGAAGATAACGTCTGGACTTAAATGTCCATTGGGCACAACCAGCGGTATTTTTTCTCTGCTTAGGTCATGAACCCAATTAATCCTCACTGCAGAAAGGATAAAGGAAATACCAGTGATCATACACGCTAAATGTTATCTGAATCTAATCTGACAGTCATTGCTGATTGAACTTGGTATACCCTGAAGCCTAACAAATGAGTCTTAGCAGGCATGTAGATTTCTCTGTATATTCCTAACAGTTGCTCCAAATGCTTTTGAAAGTCAGCAAAAATGGAACTGTAGTTATATGTGGGATTAATTTTTATTGCATAGGATATAATGAGTGTGAATATCTGAAAGTACTTCATGTTTTTATACAGAATACACAAAATCTTTACTTTAAAATTTTGCTTATGTTTGCTGTGACATCCTTTACATGAAATTGACAATCCATGAAGTAAAATGTTAGTAATATAATCCTAATAAACATTTAATACATTTTCTTTCTATGTTTTTAAGAAGGGGAGAATATTGTTGATATTTCTAATTTCAGCCATTTGCATCATTCTTGGATCATTTTAAACTGTCAACAAACATTTGCTGAAATATATACAATTAGATACAATATGCACATAAAGCTGTACCTAATATTTCAGACTGTTGTAATTACCATTTACAATTAAATACCTATTGTTTTTATGATTTCTTACATTATTATGGTCTTCATAATCATAATCTCTTACATGATTTTGAAAACCCTGTTTCTAGATGATTTTCTTAACCTACAGCCCAAACGTGGAGTATGTACTGAAACACTTTACACCTAGAATAAAATTAAATTAAATACTCTTGTTCATGCGTCAAGACTAAACCAAAATCCTTTCTCATAGAATTTGCTCATTCTATTTCCCATATTACTGTTACAAAATATGCCCAGTCATCCAAACTAGAAATGGAAAAATCATTAGAAATGGAAATTGAAGCATTTTAAATACCTTTTCTCCTTTCCTATTTATAACCAATTATTTATCAGTTTTTCACTAGTCTACTTCACAAATATCCTTCACATCTCCCTACTCTTACATCACTAGCTGATTGTTAATTATTCCCATCCTGGATGAGTGCACCATCTTCCTAAAAAGTGTTCCCACTTGGTCCACTTTACACAAACTTCAAATTGCTTTTTAAAATATCAATCACTATCTCTCCTTCTTAAAAGAGAAATGAATAGCTTCTTTTCTTCAAGTGGATACAATTAAAACTTTTTAGCATAGTCAGGATGGTGTGCTAACCTGGTTCCCGTCTCTCTCTCTCTCTCTCTCTCTCCAGTTAATTGATAAAAGATCTTACATCTCAAGGTTATTCACACATCCTCAGCATAAAAATCTCCTTGCCTAGTGCTTTTCTGTTGTGGGCAATCCTGGAAATTGTTAACGTATTATAAAATGATCTTCAGACTCATATCACCTTCATTGGGAACTTTTGTCCCTAAATTTCTATTCCAAGGTTCAATATCTGTCTTAGGATTCGTCTCCAGTCTTTGGTTGATTCTTAAGTCATATTGTATACAGGGAGAGATCCCAAGAAATAGCTCCCAGGAGGCTAAAAGTTGAACAAATATTAAAACATTCACACAGTGTCATAGAGATGTTAGAATTTTGACCCCGCCAGCCTGGAAAGATCTTTGAGAATAGCTCAGGTACTTATTTGAAAGGCTACTTGATCAGAGTGAGTACCGTGCCTTAAGAGCAAGTGCTCTTCTTTAGGAGCAAGATCAAAACTGGAAATAGGCATATCCTAACAAAACCTTTATCAAAATCCTAAGAATACCAAGAGTCTCCACCAGTAATTTGACTATCTGTCAAAAAACATGACATTATTTACAGGAAATTAAGCTTTAGAGGGTCTATAGAGTATCACTCATAATATACATAAAAAATCACTAGGCTAGCAAAACAATAGGAAAAATTAATCAGTAGTCAGAAGATAAGACAGTAAATAACACCAAAGAGATAATCCAAATATTAGAGTGAGCAGGCACAGATTTTCAAACAAGTATAACTAATATGTTAAAAAATATAGAGAAAAACACAGACCTTGTGGATAAAAAGAAGTATGAAGAATAGACTATTAGAATCTATACACACCAACCTAACAAATCTTCTAGGAGTGCAAAATTCTACCTAAAGTTAGGGACGCGTGAGATCCGTTTAACAGCAACTGAGCCCTGAGAAAGATAAGAGTAGAGAACTTGAAGACAGTTCAGTTAAGAAATTAAATCTAAACTAAAGCACAGATGGGAAAACATAAAAATAATACAAAAAATATACATTTTAGAGAATAATAATTTCTAATGTATTGGTCAGTGAAATCATAGGAAGAAAGAAAAGTGATGAGAAAAAATAGAGAAAAATATTTTTTAAATCTGGTGAAAGATATTAACATTTTCCCACTGACTGTAGAAGCTCATCAAATCCCAAGAAGAATAAATATAAATAAAACCTCACCTCAGTGTGTATATAGTAGAAAAACCACTGAAAAAGACTGAGGCACTAACAGCCAGAAGATCAGCTGACTTCTCAAGGGAAATTATAGAAATCAAAAGATAATGAAATGGAATATTTTAAAGTGCTGAATGAAAAAAATACCAAACTATCCATATAGAATGCTATAACCAGTGAACGTAGCTTTCAAAATTAAATCAGAATAAATAGATGTTATCAAAAGCATATCTTAGACTTCATTACTGACAGGCCCAAAATAAAATAAATACTAAAGATAAACTCCTTTGGAGGCATTAAAGTATAACAGGGAATAAACATCATTAGACATTGTAAATATATGGGTAAATACAGTAGTTCCTTGTTTTCCAAGGGGGATATGATCAGAGATGCCCAGTGGATGCCTGAAACCTCAGATAGTACAAAACCCTATATATACTATGTTTTTTAAATTTTATTAACTGAGAAGGCTACTAAGAGACTAACGAGCAGCTAGCACACACAGCATGGACATCTGGCCAAAGGGATGATTCACATCCTGGGTTGGACAGGCATGACAGCACGAGATTTCATCACGGCTACTCAGGGCCATGTGCAATTTAAAACTTAGACATTGTTTATTTCTGGATTTTCCAGTTTATATTTTTGAACTGTGGTTCACTGCTGGTAACTGAAACTGCAGAAATTGAAACCACAGATAAAGGTGGGTGGTGGGGGGGTTATTGTATAAAAGAATATTCACCTTTTTTTTTTTTTCAGATGGAGTCTCGCTCTGTCGCTCAGACTGGAGTGCAGTGGCGCAATCTCGGCTCACTGCAAGCTCCGCCTCCCAGGCTCAAATGATTCTCCTGCCTCAGCCTGCAAAGTAGCTGGGACTACAGCCATGTGCCACCACGACCGACTAATTTTTGTATTATTTAGTAGAGACGGGGTTTCACCATGTTGGTCAGGATGGTCTCGATCTCCTAACCTTGTGATCCGCCCACTTCGGCCTCCCAAAGTGCTGGGATTACAGGTGTGAGCCACCACGCCTGGCCAAGATTATTCACTATTTCAGCAATGGTAATAAAGGTAATAATATTGTTTTGGTTTTTAAAGTATGTAGAATTAAAATGCAGACAAGGACATAAAAAGAAAGAGGCCATTAAATGCATTTAAAGTATTATATCATTTTACACATTATTTGAGATGTGGAAAAATATTATTTTCAGATAGACTGACATAAGTCAAGTATGTATTTTAGTATTTCTATTTTATGACACTAAAAGAGCAACACTAAAAGCTATAACAAAACCCAAACAGAAGCAATTAAACAAAATAACAAAATACGTGATTAATATACAATGAAACAGAAAAGGGGGCATAAAAGGACAAAGGTCAATGGACCAAATAGAAAATAATCAGCAAAATGTCGGACAGGAATTAAAATGTACTTGTTGGTCCTTCTGGGGACTTGGAAACATCATATTTCTTAGCATGGGAGGTGCTCAATACAGATTTTTGTTTGATGTGTTTTTTCGTTCACAGTTTTATAGGTAAATAATACAAAATTTGAATATTTGACATCAGTGGATCCACGTTCACACACACACAGCCAAATCAGCTAGTGCTGATTAGCAAAAGGGGATGAGGATCCTCTTTTTCAAGGGGATTGAAAATTCAAATTCAAGGGGACGAGGATCACTCGGATGCTTCGTTTTCTAATAGGCTTGCTTCATATTAATTTATCGCCTGTCTGTTGTAATATATTTATGATCTCTTCTCCCTAAATCCTCTACTCCATGAAAGCCATAACCTCTGTTTTCTTTAAACATCTCATAAGCCCGATTGTGTGTGAAATGGCAGCAGCAAGTCGTAGCTTGGCCTACATCCTCACTTCAAGAGTTGACTTCATAGCTGGTAACAATATGGAACAGCAGCTGTATCGTCAAGGAATACGTGACCAAAGGCCAGCTCAATGGCCTTTTTATTTTTCGGAGACATTAAATCCTCACCCAAAGCTTTTGATGGCTGGCAGAATTACATACACAAGTTATTCTGATGTTTCATTAGCACATTGCCACCCTCGAAAGTTTTTTGTTCTCTGATTGTTCTCAGTATATGGAAATCTATCAGTGAAATCATGATACTTTGCTGAGGCTGTTAACTTAAAATATTCCATATTTGTTAGGACAGGTGTGCGTGTATTAAAAGTGAATCATGTTTTGTTCAAAGGAATGCTGATAGGAATTACTGCTTTTGCTATTATTAAATAAAGGAAACACGAGATTTTTCAAGAATGGTTTAAAGACACCCATACTAAGACCTAACCTAGCATCCCACCAGGTTATCAAAACATACTTGGTGAAGGAATGACACATCAAAACGAGGCTAGGGAAGGATAAAGATGAAAAAATATAGAGATTCATAAAGAATTTGGAAGATACATAAAATCGTTGGATAAAAGATGCATGAAAGATACATAAAATCATATCTCTTTGCTATAAAGGATAATTTTACTACAAGTAAAATGAATGATTAATTTCATAAGTTATATGCATGTAACTGATGAGACAATAGTTTAGTCAGCATGTATCCACACTAGTTTCGTGGTTTAATCATGAATGGTAAAGGTCTGTAATTAAGCAATTGTCAAAAGGGTGCCTAAACATAGTGTGGAGAGACAAGGGAAAGACTCAGTGACTATTCATAATAAGAGGTGAAACACAAAAAAATTCAGAAATAAATGAACTTATTAGCATCTCAATTTCACCTTGAATTCTGACAATAGGAGATGAATGCAAGATTTATCAAGACCAATTATACTATCTGGAGGTTAGGCCAATAAAAAGTCAATGTCATGTGTATTTTATTCTTGGCAGCTGATAGTAAATGTAACAGTGGTCAGTATCGAGGGGCTGTAGCAAAACTGGCTTATCTTGCCCATTATGCTTGGCTCTATTTATTTACCTGCTCCATTCATAAAGAAATATCTCCCATAAAAAAGGTAGAAAGATATTGAGACCATCCTGGCTAACACGGTGAAACCGGGTCTCTACTAAAAAATACAAAAAACTAGCCCGGCGAGGTGGCGGCGCCTGTAGTCCCAGCTACTCGGGAGGCTGAGGCAGGAGAATGGCGTGAACCCAGAGGGCGGAGCTTGCAGTGAGCCGAGATCCGGCCGCTGCACTCCAACCTGGGCTACAGAGCGAGACTCCGTCTCAAAAAAAAAAAAAAAAAAAAAAAGAAAGAAAGAAAAAGAAAGATACATTCTTGATATTTTTCTTAATTATTTTGATATATATCTTGCTTTGTCACCATAATTTGTGAATAGATGGACAGAGGACTTCTTGTCCATATCACACCATGAGCTTAATTAAGTTTGTAATCATTGTACTAGGTAGGGAAGATCTTCATCTCTTTCTTCCTGTATGTCTGCTCGCAGCACCTGAACCTAGTCCCAACCAGAGAAACCTCCATAAATTGACATAGCAGTTCTAAAGTTTAAATGGGAATTGGAAGCTAAGAAAGGAAAATACAATGTAATGCCCTGTGCTCTCAAGGGTAAGTTAGTTTGGAATAATGACATATCCTCCTTAAGAGGCTAAAGAAAATATAGAGTTTTCTACCTTTCTTCATAAGTGGTTCCAATTTACTTTCAACATACGAAATTTACAACTCTGAAATATTGAGGGACCTATAACCTTTCCTTTTTTTTTTCGCCCAAGTTTGCTACATGATATAGAATTAAGCAAACTAATACATTTCCTTACAAGGAAGTTTCGCTTCAAGTGCAGATGTAATGTCCAGTCCATGTGTTTCTTTGAACAGGCTTCAGCTGCCCTTTTTGAAAATAAGACTGTGGGGGATCACACAGAAGAGGGAGCAAAGGGCAATCCCCTACATGGACAAGAGAGTGCATGACTGTGAGGAAGAGGTGCACCCAGGCTCAGCTGCAATTGATTCGCCCACACTCATCTCAAACTCTCTTAAGCAAACATTCAGCCCCAGATGCTTACACAGAGGTGTGACTTCAATCACAGTCAGTGAGTCAGCTCATTAGCAGTAATAGATGTTCCCACGCTTGCTAAGCACCTAATTCGCTACTAGGAAATGATTTTACGCATAGAGAAAAATAAGCCAGCATAACATCATAGCTTCTAAGATAATTAAGAAATGCTAGGCAAATGTAATTATATATCCAGATACACTTGAAATCTGTTACATACCATATGTATATATACACTTATTTATATCTCCTAACTTACATTTATTTCAATGTGTCAATCATTTCAGTATTTGCTATGACTGATAAAGTCCATGTGTTTGGGGAAACAAAATAGTAAAAACAAATCAGGTCCCCTAAAACTTTTACTAAAGTTGAAAAATAAACTGACAAATGTGAAATAGTAGCACATGATATGTGACAAAATATAATTTCATGTTGTGATGGGTAGCATAGATTAACTTACAGACAGTTCTGAGAGTAGAAAGAGGACAATGAAAAAACTTTCAAGAAAGGTTTTGTTAAATAAAAGGAACTTCAGCTAGCATTCAATTATGGACATGCTTTTCTGATGGAAGACTTTTTTCTTAGCAGAACACACACAGAAGAAAAACACTTGTTAAAATCCCTCCCTAGTCAATTTCCGTGTTGATACGGATAAGGGACCAGTGTTTATAAGGAGCAAGTGAAACATGCATAGAAGACAAGGAAGTGTACATTCTCTTGTTGCTGACCCCAGGGTTAGGTGCTCTTACAGATGAGGTGTTTTCTCTCTGGATGGGTGTGTGCGATTGCTAACTCAATGCTAGTGACATCTTTCTGCATAAGCAGACAGCTCCTTGGGCTTTTATTTTGTTTCTAGGACCCTGTTTTGGTTGCAAGATCAAAGAAAAAAACAATACAAGATTAAAGTATCTACATGAAGCGGGGCTTGTGCTGTCATACTAACAGACCCTTTATGAATTTTCTTTTTCTAACCAAAATGTCTCCTTCTGCTATCTCTGCATGGCATGTGCCAAAGCTTTGTGGTAAGGCCACAACCTGTTAAGTGGAAAGAGAAGAGAGAAACCCACATTTTAATTGTTTTAAAGAGATCAGAATGTGTTTGTTCTATTTTATTGCAAAATCTCACCAACTCGTTTCAATTTCCCTCTGATTCATTGTATGTTTAAAAAGATATGGGCCTTAAATCTCCTTTCTCAAGGCGAGATAATAACAGCAATAATCTTTAAATACACAAGCTGTCACTTACTCTCTTATCCTCATTGCTTCAGAAGAAGATGATCATAAAGAAATCTATAAGAAATCTATACCAATTTTTTTGGTGGAAAGGAACAGTGGAAGGCATTTTGGTGCTTAACACTATTTTTTTTAAATGTACAGAGCAAAAATCAGGATATTATTTAAGTGCCTTGCATATAATAGTAATAAAACAGTCAGGAGAAAATATTAATTGTGAAAATGTAATTGAAAAATAAACGTTATAAAGTAAACTCAAACTTTCTATATGACAAGAAAATGCAAACTACGAATGTAATTACTTTTACAAATATGAATTGCTTAGCCAATAACAAGTTATTCTTTGTGAGGAAAAAAAATGACATGAGGCCTCTAGGAAGGTTTTGCAGAAAAATAGTGAGTAGATTTTGTAAGTGGGTTGGAGTCAATATCAGATATCAAGTTCCTGGATATTTAAAAGTAATAAAAGAATGATGCTTGAATACATGGAAACATGAGATGGGATATTTGTAAAATGATGACATTTAACAGGACTGAGAACTCCTAGAAGTTATAACATATTATCTGAGAACTGACTGAGTGTTTACTACATACCAGGTGATGAATAAGTAAGATTTAATTGCATTAAGTGCACCAAAGACCTTCACAGAGCACATCAGTGTTATTGGAACTGACACATAAAGGCAAATGTGTCTCCCACAAAGGATGTGGGAAACCAATTCTTCTAGAAAGGATATAGAAAACACCCTTTAAAATATTGCACTACTAAGGAAAAAAAAGTGTCTATTCAATCCCACCATCAGTTTCTGTTTATGTACCATTACACGCCACATGAGGAGGTTTTGGTCTACAATGGACCGCATAAGTAACAGTGGTCCTTTATAATTGTAATACCATATTTTTACTGAATCTTTTCTATGTTTAGAAATGCTTAGATACACAAATACCACTGTGTGTTACAACTGTCTACAGCATTCACTTTGGTGACATGCTGTAAGAGGTTTATAGCCTAGAACCAATAGGCTATACCATATAGCCCATGTGTGTAGTAGACTATACCTCGAGTATTGTGTAAATACACTGTGTGATATTTGCCTGATAAAAATCACATAACTATGCCTTTCTCAGAATGTATCCTCATTGTTGAATGATGCATGGTTGTTAGTATAACACTGCACTAAGTATTGCAAATATTTTATTATAGAATAATTACCATTAGTATTGATAAATTTTAAAAATGATAAATATGTGTTTTTGAATGACCAAAAATATGTGTATATTTCAAAAATATTTTTAAAATACAGAGAGAGAGAGCAAGAGAGAGAAATTACCCCAAATTACGTCAATATAGCCACTAAGTGAAATCTTGGGCAGATTCCATAGATGTGCCCATTGCTTAATTCAGTCATTCAACAGATATTTATTGAGAGTCTAGGATAGGCCAGATATATTTCATCAGCCTAAAATACAGTCCTATATAATATCTTCAAGTTATATCAAATTTTCAATATTTCATCAGACTAAAATACAGTCCTATATAATATTTTCAAGTTATATCAAATTTTCAATATTTCATCAGACTAAAATACAGTCCTATATAATATCTCCAAGTTATATCAAATTTTCAATATTTCATCAGACTAAAATACAGTCCTATATAATATCTTCAAGTTATATCAAATTTTCACATGCTCCCCTTCCTAAGATAAGACTTGTACCGAAATTAGTATCCTAATGTGCGTCTATTGGTAACTTAGGCAGGATTGGGACCCTATGCCATTCACTGCAAGTGCTATCCTGTTACCCCATGGTTATGCTATGTTAACTAGCAAAAAGGACTTTGCATATGGAACTCATATTACTAATCAACTGACTTTAAAATGAGGAAATTGCCCAGACTGAATAAAGTGAGCTCAATATAAACACATAGGCTCTTAAAATTGGAAAAAGAAGATAGACATGTCAGAGAGATGTGGTGTGAGAAGGGATTAGAGGAAGGGGCCATAAACAAAGGAATGCAGGTGACCTCTACACACTAAGGAAGACCTTCAGCTAACAGAAAAGAAATGAGCACCTCAGTCCTACAACTACAAGGAACTGACTTCTGCTTGCAACCTTAATGAGCAAGGAAATGAAAATAGATTCTTCCCTGGGCCTCAAGAAGAAAACACAGCCCTACTAACACCATTTCTCTAACTTTGTGAGATTCTAAGCAGGGACCCAGCCAAGCACATGGGATTTCTGATCTATAAAAACAGTGCGGTGGCATGTGCCTATAATCCCAGCACATTGGGAGGCCAAAATGGGTGGATCCCTTCAGCCTAGGAGTTCGAGGCCAGCCTGGGTAATAAGGTGAAACCCCACCTTTACAAAAAAATACAAAAATTAGCCAGGCATGGTGGCACATGCCTGTAGTTCCAGTTCCGCGGGAGGCTCGAGGAAGATTGCTCAAGCCTGGGAGGTCAAGGCTGCAGTGAACTGATATTGTGCCACTGCACTCCAGGCTGAGCAACAGAGTGAGACCCTGTCTCAAAAACAACAGCAGCAACAAACCTGTGAGGTAATAAAGTTGTGTTGTTTTAAGCCATTAAATTTGTGGTAATTTGTTAGAGAAGCAACAGGAAATAGATATAAATGTACTTACTACGGTTACCATTTTTAATTTTCAATCCTCCACTCTACTTACTACTCATTGTTTCTGACCTTCTGGGTGCAGGTACGCTAGACCAAGATTCTTCTCTTAGGAGCTCTTTGATGTCCTCTCCCACATTAGGGCTGCCCTCTCAGGCTTTACATTTCCAGAGTGTTCCCCCTTCTGAAATGTCTATATTTATTAGGTCACATTAGTTGCTATCTAGAAAAACGTTCTAAAGTTTCAGTGACTTTTCAAAACAAAGTTCATTTCTTAGTTAAGTAATAGTTCCATATTTCTAGTTGATGGTGATTCTCTTCCATGTGATGATTCAGAGGACAAAGTTTCTTAAATCCTGTGATTCCACCAAGTTCTGGTGGACTTAGACATGTCTACATTCATCCAGAAGAGACAGAAAGATTACCCGGAGAAGGCACCTGTTTCTTAAATGCTGTGGACTTAAAGTGGCTTTCATCATATTTTTTTACATGTCATTTGGAAAAGATGTAAAGCAGGTTGAGAAATGAAGACCTTGTTTGGGTGGCTGTTTCCTACCAATCATTTTATACCATAAAATGAAAAACACATTTAGGTGAAAGAAAAACAAACAAACAAACAAATAAACAAAAACAGTCTCTATCTCAAGGTCCCTTAACTGATCAGTTGATTCTATTCAGCAGAGCTCGTCTGAAGATAATCATAGTCCAGATTACTTTCGCAGAGTTTGAAGTCGGCCTCCAACACATTGTCTTTCCTGCTGCTTTCATTGGGATTATAACACACTCCATTGCTGCCACTTCCCTCTGCACAGCTTTCAGCAAGGCAGCTGTAGTCAAACTTCTGCCTTCAACTTTCTGCTGCTAGGAGCCAGGCACCAGGCCATTCGTCCCCCAAATTCCCAAAGTTTGAACTCTTTATGGTTCTGTCAAAGCCTTCCTTGTCATCTGAATTGGGTTGATCAAAAAGCATTGATAGATGAAGGACATAAATATCTCTTTTGTGGACTCAAAGTTTATCAGAAGCTTTCTAATTCCCCCAACTCCATACTCTGAAATGCATTTAGGCATAGAAAAGAAAAAGCATGTAATACAAAATTGGTCATTCTCCATGGAATCTGAGAGATGGGAGGAGGGAAATGTCACAGCATTTCAACTACTCTCTCTCAAGTAGCTCTCTCTCTCTCTCTCTCTCATTCGATATTTTTCAGCCTTGATTCACTTCATCCCTCAAGGTAGGTGATGGGTTACTATGTCAGAATCAGTTAAAAAATATCTAAACTTCAGGGGTGTCCCAAACTACTCTTTATAATGAGGATAAAACATGTCACACTGTCTTTAGCTTTAGATCCACTGTAGAAATGCAATACACACACACACATACATGCACAGAAAGTCCTTTTAAATATTATTTTAAATAGACAAGAAAAAAATCCATATACAATTAATATATATAAATAAGCATATATATATATATAGACAGAGAACTCTGTGACATAAATGCATTTTAAAATTAGGATCAGATTTTATTATTTTATAATTGGTATTTGCACATAAAATCATGAATATTAATTCATGCCATTAAATATTTTCTAGACACTAAGTTTAAGAAAGCAGCCCTGAAATAAGGATGTCCACTATTATTGCTTTAATTTAGTATTTCTGTTGACAGTCCTTACCAATACAGTAAGAAAAAATTATAAAAATTGGAAATGAAGGAATAATATTATTATAATTTCTATTAATAAGTCTCAGTAGAAAACCTAGGAAAATCCACAGAAGAATCTAGAAAATTAATAAATATTTCTGTAAAAGTGCTGAATATTAGATCCATTTAGAAAAATTAATTGAATTCTTATAAAAAAGATAAAAATATAAATTTAATTAAAAATCATTTTATTTGCAATAGCAACCAAAAATATAAAGTTCCCACAAATCAACCTAAGAAAAGGGATGCATGGCCTTTTTGGAGAAAATTATAAAACTTCATTAAATATTATTAAGCTATGGGCCATGCATTTATGCAGGGCAAGATAAACCCTGTTCATTTACAGAATTCTCAATATTTTATAATTTAAATTCTCCCTATATATTCAATGCAATTATAATTAAAATTGAAACAGATGTCTATATATGTGTATGAATCTTGAAAATCCAAGTCTAAAATGTATGTGAAAGAGAAATGGCTCATAATAGTCATAATGATTCTTAAAGAGATATTAAGTTGAGAGCTTCTTTTTATCTATCAAAACAAATTGAAATAGTAATAGTAATTGAGATAACGTGTACTACTGCAAGGTTAAAGAAATGAACCAACAGAACAGAAGGACATGCTAGAAACAAACTCACGTACATATTGAAACTTGCACGTATGTTTGAGGAGGGTATGCAATAAATGATGCTGGAAAAATTCATCATTCTTATGGAATCAAAGTGTATATCCCTACCATATGCAAGACGTGAAAACCAAGTCCAGGAGAAGTAAACATCTAATTATGGAAAGCAATACTGAAGATTTCAGAGGTCAATACAGAGAATATCTTTATGACTTTAGAGTAGTGGAAGATTTCCACAAAATACATACACGAACAATCTTTTAAAAATGTTGATAAAACATACTATATTTAATTTTTAAAAAATTCCATGAAAAGACAAGTCATGGTTGTCCTTGAATTGATGAAATTGATGAAGAAATTTGCAATACACATGACCGATATAGGAATAGTTTTCAGAGTATATCATTCGCTTTCAATGACATTTTCAACAGTAATAATAAAAATCCCAAGAGGAAAATGTGCAAAAGTTATTAAAGAAAATTCATAGTAGAGAAAGCCTGATGAAACATAAGCATATTAAAAGGTGTTGAATCTTACTAGTTATCATAGAAACGGCCATCACAATCACAATAAGAAACATTTAACGATTTTCAAACTAGCGAAAAATAAAAAATCTTGAAGTTCTGATACACACATGGCTGCAGTTGACTTGGACCGTTGTCTGGGAACTCGGCTGCCGCTGTCTACTAAGGCACCTACATTTGTATAATTCTTAGAGAAGGCAACAATTATCTTCCACCAGACACTTCCTATTACTTCAAGCCAATTAGAGCATTAGCTGGGTCATATCTGGGCTACAATTACAATCAGGTTCAGTCTATATTCAGATGCATCTCTTGTAACAGATTGTATTTTCCAAAGACAGTTGCAGGTTGCAAATGTTTGCGATCCCTCCTTCTATTCTGCAGTGTGGCCTTGCCACATCTCATCTAGAGGGCGAATCTAAAGCCCCTCCCCCTTGAATCTAGGAACACTTGTGTCGTCTTTCAACAATAGAACGCACACAGTCAATGCTATGTAACTTCTGACGCTGAATCTTAAGAAGCCACACGGTTTCTACCTGCTACTCTTGAGTTACTTTCTCAGGGAAGTCAGTAACTGCTATGTGAGAAAACTGACTATCCTGAGACACTGCACCCCAAGGTGATCGGGCTGTGTCTGAATTCTAAACTCTCCTGTAGATGGCCCAGCTTGACCTGCAGCTGACAGCTAGTCGTGACTGTAAGCCGTATGAGAGAACAATCTAGGCCACCCCGCCCAGAAGAACCTTAAGACGACTGCAGCACCAGCCAACATCCAGCTACAGCAACCTAAGAGAAGCCAAAAAAGAGCAGCATAGCTGAGTCCTCCCAGAATTTGGGACCCAGAAAATAAAAGTGAAACAAAAACAGTAAACAAGTTTTTATTTTACAACACTGTATTTGAGAGTAATGTGTTACGCACCAACAGGCAGAAAATTCTTGTTCCTCTCGTGTGTTCTTTTGCATTTTTGCTTGGGAGCCTGGTATAATCACTCTCTCTAATTTTAAGGATGACAGAATTTGCACCTCTATCCTGGAGAATTTATCATCTCCTACTCTGATACAGTTTGGATGCATGTCCCCTCCAAATCTCGTGTTGAAACATGATCCCCAGTGTTGGAGGTGGGGCCTGGTGGGAGGTGTTTGGGTCATAGGTGTGGATCCCTTAGGAATGGCTTGGTGCTGTCCTCATGACAATGCGTTCTCACCATATTTTTTTTTTTTTTTTTTTTTAAGTGTGTGGCATCTCCCCAGTCCCCCTTGCTCCTGCTCTCCCATGTGCGTGCCTGCTCCCTTTGCATTGCACCATGATGAAACCTCATCAGAATCAGATGCTGGGGCTATGCCGGCACAGCCTGCAGAATCATGAGCCAATTAAACCTCTTTCCTTTATAAAGTTCTCCAGCCTCAGGTATTTCTTTACAGCAGTGCAAGAAAGGCCTAACACACACCCATCCAGCTTCAAGAATCAGAAAAAGTGCTATACCTGGTCTGGTCAACGTTGGTTACCCTTATAAAGGAAATTAAACCATGATGATGGATGAACCAAAAGGAAAAGAGATCAATGACACAGATTAGTTTGCTTCTGAAGAATATTTTTCATTTGTGTATTAATATGCTATGGAATGTGAGTATAGTAGGCTCTAGTGGGTTTGTGTTAGTTCAATCCTGAAAGACAGATGACTCTTTCTGTCTAATAATCAAAGCTGTAAATTTGGGGCATAATAAGTAGAAATAGCTGAATGAGATTTTTGACTTTTAAAAGTATACTTCTGTAATGCCACCAGTATTAATATTTAGCTTAAAAAGTTATGCATGTGATGACTCTTTAAATAACTTTAATAAGATTTTTTTTGGACATTTAAAATATACCGTGATCACATATCTGCAAAACCTACAACAATGTTCCTGGACTTTGTGATTGAGTGACAGTTCCCTACACCAGGTGACGCCACTATCAAATGCCACTGCAACCACTGACTCCAGCTAGCAAGGCAGGTTTATGGTACTGAGTTGAATTTCTCGTATTATCTGGGAATATTTGGCAAACACATTTATCTTATTTTGTTTTTATTTTACCAACTTCTTAGGAACCCTGGTAAAAAAATCTTACATGATGTTAAGTTTTTATTTTTCATTCTGGATGTGAAGCTGACATTTTTACCTGCAAATATCCAAAAAGTGATACAAGTTTTTTAGGTAAAATAAACTGTAGGAACAGTGGAGATTGAAATCCAGTGATCAGGTCAAGGTGCTACAAACAGCTTTTTGAAAAATCATTCTCATGTCATTTGGCAAGTGCAGGAAAACACATTTTCTTCAAGTTATTTAGATATTAAGAAGCAAAGAATATGTCTTAAAAAATAAAAAATACATAAATAATAGTAGTATAATGAGAAACTATATAGACACACCAAAAAAACTTGAAAATTATATTAATTTATATGATTACTGTAGCATAATCCCAAATTAAACTCACCTTTACTGGATGACTGAGTTGGGTAAAAACATTTATATATGAGCAGTGTGGGTAAAAAGAAAAAAGCCTCTAGTTTACACTATAAATAGAGTGATTTTATCCAACCAAATATTGGGAGTTTATCCTTGGCTTTTTAAAACAAAAAGATACTGAAATAACTGAGAATCCTAATTTTATAATACTGAATAATGCCACCATGTAGATTGGCAGAGTAGGATGCTTTAAAAAGCTATAAAGTTCACTATACACTCAACCGGGTGCAGTGGCTCACACCTGTAATCCCAGCACTTTGGGAGGCTGAAGTGGGTGGATCACCTGAGGTCAGGAGTTGAAGACCAGCTTGGCCAACATGGTGAAAGCAAAAAATACAAAACAGTTAGCTGGGCATGGTGGCAGGCACCTGTAATCCCGGCTACTTTGGAAGGCTGAGGCAGGAGAATTGCTTGAACCCGGGAGGCAGAGATTGCAGTACACTGAGATCATACGATTGCACTCCAGCTTGGGTAACAAGAGTGAAAATCTGTCTCAAGAAAAAAAAAAGTCACTATACACTTAAAGACTCAACCCTCTCAACATCATTGAGTAGGTAAAGATATAAACAATAAACACAAGAGATGGTTGTTTTTAGGCTATATTAAATAATCTGTACCACTCTAATATTTTTGTTTTTGTATATGGTAATCAATTGTGTAATCATCATATTATTGTGCCTCCTTTTGAAAATATTCATCTAGAGAATCCGATACATTTAGCATTTAAAAGATTAATCAGGCTGGGCACAGTGGCTCATGCCTGTAACTCCAGCTCTTTGGGAAGTTGAGGCAGGTGGCTCACCTAAGGTCAGAAGTTTGAGACCAGCACGGCCAGCATGGTGAAACCCATCTCTAATAAAAATACAAAAATTAGCCGGGCATGGTGGCGCGTGCCTGTAATCCAGCTACTTGGGAGGCTGAGGCAGGAGAATCACTTGAATCTAGGAGACAGAGGTTGCAGTGAGCCAAGATCATGCCACTGCACTCCAGCCTGGGCAACAGAGTAAGACTCCATCTGAATGAATAAATAAATGAATAAATAAATAAATAAATAAAAGATTAATCAATCTTAGAATTAATTTTAAATATATAAGAAATATAATTTGTTTTATTTGTCTATCATATAGATGATGTGTAAATAGTCAGAGGAACATCGATTTTATGAAGATCCCTGAAAAGAAATCTTCTTTAGTGTGTTTTGTATTCCATGTTGGAAACGTCAAAAGGGAATTAGAAACTGACTTTACAATTTTATTTTTGATGTTCACATATGCTAAATGAAAACTAAAATTATTTTATTAGGCCATGTTTCCTCATTAATATTAATTCTTTTCACTAACATGCATATACCTTAAAGTTACATAAGATTTTTGACAAAGGCTTGGATGAAAAAAAGAATTAGGGTGATTCACAATAAAAATATCAAAAACGATGAAGATGATTAGGGTGATGTTGAGCATATTTGTTGAGTGATTGTCTTAGTTCATTTTCTATTGCTTATAATAGAATATCTGAAGCCAGGCAATTTATTAAGAAAAGGTATTTATTTCTTTCATTTAGGGAAGCTGAAAAGTCTAAGAGTTGAAGCACTGAATCTGGTGAGAGCCTTCCTGTTGGTGGGGACCCTCTGCAGAGTCCTGAGGCAGTGTAGAGCATCACATGGTGAGGGTCTGAGTGTGCTAGCTTAGGTGTCTCTTTCTCTTCTTATAAAGCCATCAGTCCCACTCCCCTGATAACTCATTAATCCATTAACCAAATAATCCATTAAGTCCTTTCATGAAGGCAGGGCTCTCGTGACCCAATCATTTCTCAATGGCTTCGCCTCTCAACACTACCACATTGAGGATTGTGAGTTTTAATGTGAGTGATGAAGGGCAAAAACACTCAAACAAAGCAGCCGTTGACTTGAGTAGGTCAGGTATGTTTTGTTTGACTGGTGCAGTGTGACTCCTCTGTTCCATGTTAACATCCTCTATGGGCTGCTGCTGTTGAGATGAAGTGGCTTTCTTATACTGCACAGCAGATGATGCCTTACGTAAGCGAATCAAATGACGTGACAGTTGTCTTAGTCCGTTCAGGCTACTCTAACAAAATACCACATTGTGTGGCTTATAAACAGCATAAATATTTTCTCACAGTTCTGGAGGATGGAAATGCAAACTGAGGTGCCAACGGATTTCAGGTCCGAAGAAAACCTCCTTCCTCATAGCTATCTTCTCGCTGTAACCTCACATGGCAGAAGGGGCAAGGAAGCTCTCTCAGCCTCTGCCCTCATGACTTTTCTCCTCTCAAAGACCCCACTTCCTAATGCCATCACCTTGAGAATTTAGATTTTAAATCATGAATTTTGGGGGCACACAAACATTCAGACCATAGCAATGGCTATAGTCTGTACCTGATAGCTTTTTAAATGGTACACATGCCGTCTTAATCATATTAATAAAAGCAATATACTTGCATGAAGTGATAATATTGGGGAAAAAGTTGTTATATTAAAACACAAAATGCAAAGGGGTTCTACAGGGTTAAACACTAATGATTAATATCACACATATATATGATTTTATATCACATATGCATGAAAGGAGAATAGTCATTAGTGGAAAAAGGTAGAGGTCAGTGTGCCTATATTCTTTGTACTTAACATGAGGTGAGCATTAGATCTTTCTCCACACAAGGACCTTCCCCTTGAGATTTTACAACTTTTATAAAATAATTGGATGGTTCAAAGGGTCAAAATGGAGTTTAGACAGAGGGATTCAGAGCAGGTTCACTCCCTAAGCCATGTGCCTTCCCTGCAGAATATCAGAATTATTTATTTTAATACTCAAATATCTCCTGGTGAAATATTTTAAAAAGAAATGTATTTTTAAAACTTTAATTGACAGGTTATCTGGTCAAGATTGAAAATGAACTATTTAGAGTATATATTGGTAACTATATATTAAATCATTCTATGATTATCCTCATTTTCTAAGAATACTATATTAAATGTTATTGAGAAAATGCAAGTAAAGTAATAAATAATTGACATTTCTAGTTTGAACATAGTTCCATTTAAGTAAACTTGACCTTCTTAGAATGAAAAAAAAGTGAATATGGACTCATGCTCAGTCTTGCTAATATTTCAAGTGTTACAGGAAAAAACAAAAAGTATGGCTGAAGTGAAATTAAGAAATTGGCATAATCAGCCTGGGGACACTTCCTACGGTCTCTTAAATATAAAAGAAAAGGGCAAGCTGAGTATGAATGGCAGGCGCTGGAGGAGTGCTCTTAACTGCTCCTCATTGGCTTAAAATGTGGGTCATTATTAAACAGGCAATATTAATCAGTGAAAAAAATGATGTCTTAGCCAAATTAGTTACCAAAGTACCAGAAGTTCTAGCTGTTGAAGCCCAAGGGAACAGATAGCAAAAGGGACCTCTTGCTAAGTATTGGAAAACCTCACTAGGTATTGGAGGCCCGGACAAGCTCTAACCATCCTCTCTCTCTGCATTGCACATTTCAGATGGAGCCAAGTCTGGGGAAGAATCTGGCTTCTTCAGAAGGAGAAGAAAATAAAAGACAAAATGAAGAGGGGAGACTAAAGGTTCATATGGGAAATTGCTCATATAAAGCATTTCTATCACCATGATCTAATTTTAGAATATTGCCATCACCCCTGAAGGAAAGTAGTACCTCGTAGCATCCCCATTCTCCAGCCCCAGGCTTCTATTAGGCTTTCTCTCTGTATAAATGTGCCTGTTCTGGACATTTCCTATAAATGAAATGGCAGGATATGTGTTTTTGCGTGTGTGACGGGCTTCCTTTACTGAGCACAGTGTTGTTAAGACTCATCATGGTGTAGCATGTGTCAGTACTATACAACTATGTAAAGATGAATCTGTAAATGTATTAGGAGCCATTGAATTGTACACCTTAAATGGATAAATTGTTTGGTATGTAAATTATATTTCACAAAGCTCTTTGAAAAATGGAGAACCTCATAGGGAAGTATTAATGCCCACTCAAAGACAACTGGATGTGCTCTGGCTTCCTCATCTAAAGATACTAAGGCAGAAACTTCATCAGGAGAGTTAGGAGCATTCAGGAAGTGGTAGCATCCCTACCTGAATGCAAAATAACAACCTCAAGTATTATCACCTTAAAATAAGTAGTTAATAGAAATTACATTCCTGGAATATTATGAGCAGAAATCATCCAGACAATTAAAAGTAAATTAGGTGCCCAAACAGATTGAAACAGGACATTAAATGTCAGGTCTGCCTGTTCAAAATTTTACAAAACTATAACCTATATTTGGGGAGTTTATTAGACCTACCCACAGGTAATGCAAAGAAGTGACCTTGTTTTTTCTTCTCTCAGAAATCCTACCATCAACATAGAATGAAAAACTGGCCATCAGGGAATGTAGGGTGTGAGATGAATATTTTAATACATGTAAAAAGTTGGATATTTGATCCAATACTTTGTATTGGTAACTTACTGAGTTCTAAGTTTGTTTTATATGAAACTAGAAAACTTGAAAGCCAACAAAAATGAAAAATATTTATAAGAGCATTTGGAACACTCCAAAGGAAATGTCAACAAAGATTGCAACTAAAATGTGTAAATCAGAATATAATAGCTTATTTAATGAGCTAGTTATTCTAGAACTTACACACTGTGGTAAAATTATGAACCTACCAAAATTATTCTACTTAAGAATTTCAACCAAGTTTAAAAGTCTCTCATGACTCCTGATATTAATTTGATTACATGGCCTGCTATTTTTAATTGGGTTTTGACAGCCAGAATAATTCAATATATATATTTTCCTTTAACGGCCTTTTGAAAATTGAATCCCAACCTTAGGTCTAATGGTCATAAAAGATAAATAATATTAGTGCCCATAAAAAGAGGTTACCAAGATAAACTTCAAAGGTCTGATTTTGCCTCTGCTCTTTTATTTATTACAGTTTCCTATTAGATGTATAAAATGTTATCTAAGCTATTAATTATGCTATGCTTTACGTTTCTAGTTCCTTCTATTATCTCTTTTTAAAACAAATAATACGCTGGGCACATATTCATTGTGACATCATTTGAATCAATTTTCTAGACATTTATTTTCCAACATTTGGATAAAAACATAATATAGGTAATTACCTTTTTTCTTTTTTTTTTTTTTTTTTTGAGATGGAGTTTAACTCTTGTTGCCCAGGCTAAAGTGCAGTGGCATTATCTTGATGTGAGATGTGGCTTCACATCTCACAGCAACCTCTGCCTCCCGAGTTCAAGCGATTCTCCTGCCTCAGCCTCCCCAGTAGCTGGGATTACAGGCATGTGCCACCACACCCCGCTAATTTTGTGTTTTTAGCAGAGACAGGGTTTCTGCACGTTGGACAGGCTGGTCTCGAACTCCTGACCTCAGATGATCCACCCATCTAGGCCTCCCAAAGTGCTGGGATTACAGGCGTTAGCCACTGTGCACAACCAATATAGGTAATTACTAATGAGAGTTTTAGACAAGGCCCAGGCCTCAAACACTTTCATCCTCTCCTTTAGTTGAGTCTTCTAAAATTAAAAATAAGCATTCTTTTCTGGATTCTAACTTTTTGAGACTTGGCAAATGCTATGGTTTGGATCCATGTCCCCATCCACATCTCATGTTTAATTTTAATCCCCAACGTTGGAGGTGGGTCTGATGGGAGGTGATGGGGTCATGGGAGTATATTTCCCCATTGGTGCAGCTCTCGTGATAGTGAGTGAGTTCTCCTGAGACCTGTCACTTGAAAGTGTGTGGCACCTCCCTCGTCCCTCTGTCTTCCTCTTGTTCTGGCTACGTGAGCTGCTTGCTCCCCCTTTGCCTTCTGCAATGATTGAAAATTTCCTGAGGGCTCCCCAGAAGTCAAGCAGATGCCAGCATCATGCTTCCTGTACAACTTGCAGAACCATGAGCAATTAAACCTCTTTTCTTTATAAACTACCCAGTCTCGGGTATTTTTGTATAGCAGTGCAAGAACTGACTCATACAGCAAATTTTTGAGATTGGGTTTTAAATCAGAAATAAGAATGGGAGAAGAACTGCTGGTATTTTGGTCAGCACTTTGTTTTACATTTTTGTGAGGTCTCTTTTGTTTTTGTTTGTTTGTTTTAAATCCCAGCTTGTTTTTTGTTTAGAGAATTGATGGTGGGAACTGGCAGTCATTTTAGCCCTCTGCTTATGATTTCCTGTATTTCTCTTGTGTGTCATTCTATGTCTCAGGTGAGTAAAATACAGATGATAATCCAGGCTATTCATGATTTTATTGTGCTAAGTTTTACCAAGTTGCTCAGGCAATGACTTCGATTAGAAACTTTAAAGGTCCAAAATCCTAGAGTTCCTACTTAGAGGAAAGATCTTAGTGCCGTGCTGACCAATGAACACAAGGCCATGCACCAAATAATGATGTTTCCATCAATGGCCAACGGCATATAGGACGGTGACCCCATGAGATTAGAATATCATAAGTTTACTGTACCTTTTTCATGTTTAGATATGTTAAGACACACAAATACTTACCATTGTGTTACAATTGCCTGCAGTTCAGTACAATAACATATTGTTCAGATTTGCAGCCTAGGAGCAATAGCCTGCACCACAGAGCCTGGGTGTGTGGTACACTTTACTATTTAGGTTTGTGTAAGTGGATTCTGTGACGTTCACACAATGACAAAATCACCTACGGACACATTTTTTTAGAAGGTATACCCATCAAAAAGTGACCCGTGACTGCGTAATACTAACTGCTACATTATTTTAAACATTTCCTAGTTATGTTAAAAAGTCAAAAGAAGGAAGTGAAATTAATTTTACACATATATTTAACCCAATATACCTGTAATATTATCACTTTAAAATGTTTTTCGTATAAAAATGATTGAGATAATTTGCAGTCTTTTTTTTCATACTAAGTGTTCAAAATCAAACTTGGACTGGCCACATTTCAGTTGCTGAGGAGCTGCACGTGGCCAGCAGGCATGATACTGGACAACAAAGGCTCAAATAGCATCTGAATGATATTGAACAGTGACGACACATCGACTGAGATCGTCACGTCTGTTTACTACAGCAGCCAGCATCGGTTTCACCCTGGAGGACGGATTATTTATATAGTGTGTTCTACTTCACTGCCTGTTCTTCAACAAATAAAGAAATTTCGCTTTCCTCTTTTCTGTGTTATAAACCTCTTCTTTACTTCTCATCCAATGTCCTTATCCTTATGAGTCAAATTTTTCCTTTTCAGGAGGCCCAGTTTTATCAGGAGAGAAAAAAGGGACTGAGCAAGACAGCATTATAAGATCTTTGTTTAGCAGTGGAGAAGAAGAAATTGTCAAATTATGGTTTCTATTGATGTGAGCCAGAGAGGAAGAATGACCAGACTTCAAATACCTTGAGAGAGAATGAAGTGAAGTGTGTGCATGTATGTGGGCTGTTATCTTTCAGATTCGAATTTTATTTGAGATGTAATTCTGTCACATTCAGGCACAGTAGGCTTTACTTCTGGGCTGTTTCTTCTATTCCTCTGTCTATTCTTTGACAACACTGGGCAGTTTTAATTAACTTTATTAAATGGTGTTGTCTGATAGAATATGTCTCAAGCACTGCTCTTTGTTCATTATTTTCTTGGATGCTTTACTGCATATTCTTTATCTGTTCCCATAGGTGTATATGGTGAGAACATCACATCATTGATCCATGGCAACTGATCATTATTGCTAAAAGGTTGTCTCTTATATTATTCAATCATATTCGCCTTCACCCTGTGTGCATCCCACTTCACCCGAAGGCTTCCATTCTAATGCATTGAACATGTAACATTAGATTTGAGTATATCTTTGAATGGCGTGTAGTGATATTTGAATCATGTTTTAAATTCAGTTAATGTTGTGCTGTGAATTTAAATCTGACTTACATGATTTATCTCTCACCAACATAGTTCTTAAGGCCTAGTCATGTAACACATATTATTTCAATGAAAATTGGAATCACTTGACATAATTGAAATATTCGATTGATGTTCTGATTGTCGTTTTAATTGCACAAACTTACCCATGTCACCTCACAGTACCTCAGTAAAATGTAATAATTTACATAACATACTAGGGATTTTACACTACTCCTGCTCTTAAAGGCAATTTTTTGGTTTCACTTTCTACATTGTAATTATAAACCAAAAAATCTATTTTTGTCTATTTATTATATATCCATATCCTTTACCTACCTGTTATGTTTATATTCTGTCTTTGCCTCTACAATGTAATCTCCATGAGGGATTTTTAACTCCTTTATTTAATACCTACAACACTGCCTATTGCTCAATATTTATTTAACTCTTTTCCTGGTACTGTGCTACATACTTGGGATATAGTGGTGGGAAAAACAAAAAAAAAGTCAGTTTTAAGAACTTTTTGGTCTAGGAGGGGCCAGTGCAGAGAGATAAACAGGCAATTAACATTATGGTGCTCACTGCAAGAGAGTAAGCACAGTGAAATAAACAAGCATGAAGGTGGCCAACCCTACAGTTTTCCAGAAATGTTTCTGGAAAATGTGATGGCTAAATGGAGACTTGAAAACTATTCAAGCGTAAGTTAGATAAAGAAGAGTGAGGGAGGCAACAACAGGTGCTGCAGAAAGCAGGAACAAATGTCAAGGTCTGGAAGTAAGCCTGAGTGTGGTATGTCCAACAAACACATTTCAGATTCCTCAAAATCTCCTAAATCACCTCATTGACAAAAAACTGCCTTCACCTTTCATTCTCAATCTTACTTTTCCTTAAATACAAGTGTCCTTTTTCTTGTAATTTTAATAATATATATAGCTCCAGTGTTTCTTTTCTTCTCATTTTTCAACTTCTGTGTGAGAATGTGACAGTAGATAGTCAGGCAGACATGAGCAGGGCAGGAGAAGGGATTCCTCCCCAGGAATGTCAGGCAACCATCCAGAGATGGCCAGGCAGTTGTTAAGGTGTCTCCCTAAAATCATAATTGGTCATAGCCAGCACCAGGGAAAATCAATCTCCTAATAGTTAGACAACATCTGGAGGTGGTGATCAGCAGCTTCCCAGTAAGATCCCAGGAGTTAGGCGAGCTGGCTCAAGTAGGAACACTAAAAGGTAAAATGGCGGAGTTTAACTCATATATGACCTTCTTCTAGAAACACTTGACTGGTAATGAAAAAACACCTCAGGTGAGCACACACACAACTTCAGAAAACGCACTGCACGTGTGCTCCCTCTGGAGTGCTGGCAGACCACTGCACATGCGGACAGCCCACCCCAAAGGAAAAACTGAGGGAGAGCAAACACAAACCCCAGAACCATGCCAATGTATAAAACCCTAAGTCAAGGGCTACACAGGGCACCTGATCTCTCCAGGTGCCTGCTTGGCCCTCTTCCAAATGTGCTTTTCTTCCTTTCGTTTCTGCTCTAAAACTTTTTAATAAATTCTCATTCCTGCTCTAAAATCTGCCTCAGTCTCTCTCTCTGCTTTAGACCTACTTCTGCCCCTCAGCTGAATTCTTTCCTCTGAGGAAGCAAGAAAAGAATTGCTGAAGACCCGTGCGGATTCATGACTGGTAGCAAGAAGAGGCCTAGATGATCGTTAATATGTGGAAGAAAAGACTTTAATTCATTTTTGTTCCCCTGACTCACAGACTGACAATACCACTAAAAATTAAAAATTCTCCTTTTAGGCAATAAACAATAAGATTAATTGAAATACTTATTTTTTAATTCTTGTTCAAAATTCTGATACTTACTAGCCATTACTTAAGTGTGGATCTAATGATCCAATAAAAAATACTATTCGCCAAAAACATATATATTATTGATGATACGAGGTTATCTGTGATACTCTCCAAGCCAAAACTTCGAATGAAAAGCTAAATATTTACAACAGTCATTTTTCATCTTAATTAGTCAGGGTTATCTAGAAGGACAGAACTAATAGGATACATGTCCACATGTAAGGGAGTTTATTAAGGAGAATTGATTCACACAAGGCGAAGTCTCACGACAGGCCGTCTGCAAGCTGGGGAGCAAGGAAGCCAGTACTAACTCAGCCTGAGTCCCAAAACCTCAAAAGTAGGGAAGCTGATAGAGCAGACTTCAGTGTGTGGCCAAAGGCCTGAGAGCCCCTGGCAAACCACTGGTGTAAATCCAAGAGTCCAAAAGCTGAAGAACTTGAAGACTGATGTTCAAGGGCAGAAGCCATCAGCACAGGAGAAAGATGAAGCCTGGAAGACTCAGCAAGTCCGCTCATTCCACCTTCTTCTGCCTGCTTTTTCTAGTCGTGCTGGCTGCCAATTGGACCAAAATCCAATGGGCAGTCATTAAATCTTAAAGCTCCAAAATGATCTCCTTTGACTCCAAGTCTTACATCCAGGGCACAGTGATGCAAGAGGTGGGCTCCCACAGCCTTGGGCAGCTTCTTCACAGGCTAGCATGGAGTGTCTGTGGCTTTTTCAGGCACAAGGTGCAAGCTTTCAGTGGATCTACCATTTTGGGGTCTGGAGGATGGTGACCCTCTTCTCACAGCTCCACTAGGCAGTGCCCCAGTGAGGATTCTATGTGGGAGCTCCAAACCCACGTTTCCCTTCCACATTGCCCTAGCAAAGATTCTCCATGAGGGCTCTGCCCCTGCAGTAGACCCCTGCCTGGACATCCAGGCATTCCCATACATCCTCTGAAATCTAGGCGGAAGGTTCCAACCTCAATTCTTGACTTCTGTGCATGCACAAGCCCAACAAACACCACTTGGAAGCTGCCGAGGCTTGGGGCTTGTACCCTCTGAAGCAAAGGCCAGAGCTGTACCTTTGGCCCTTTTAGCCACTGTTAGAGCTGGAGCGACTGGGACACAGGACACCAAGTCCTGAGGCTATATCCACGGACCCGGTGTCCAGCCCACAAAATCATTTATTTTTCCTCCTAGGCCACAGGGCCTGTGATTGGAGGGGCTCCCATGAAGATCTCTGACATAACCTGGAGACATTTTCCCCATCGTCTTGGCTATTCATATTCAGCTCCTCATTACTTATGCAAATTTCTGTAGCCAGCATGAATTTCTCTCCAGAAAATGGGTTTTTCTTTTCTACTGCATGCTCAGGCTGCAAATTTTCCACACTTTTATGTTCTGCTTCCCTTTTAAACATAAGTTCCAGTTTCAGATCATCTCTCTCAAGTTCAAAGTTCCACAGATCTCTAGGGCAGGAGCAAAATGCCACCAGTCTCTTTGGGAAAGCATAGCAAGAGTGACCTTTCCTCCAGTTTCTAGTAAGTTTCTCATTTCCATCTGAGACCACCTCAGCCTGGACTTCATTGTCCAAATCATTATTAGCATTTGGTCAAAACCATTCAACAAGTCTCTGAGGAGTTCCAAACTTTCCCACATTTTCCTATCTTCTTCTGAGCCCTCCAAACTGTTCAAAACTCTGCCTGTTACCCAGTTCCAAAGTTGCTTCCACATTTTCAAGTATCTTTATAGCAGTATCCCACTTTCAGTAGCAATTTCCTGTGTTAGTTTGTTTTCACACTGCTCTAAAGATACTACCAAAAACGGTAATTTATGAACAAAAGATTTATAAACAAAATTGACTCACATCTCCACACGGCTGAGGGGGCCTCAGGAAACTTACAATTATGGCAGAAGGGAAAGCAGTCACTTTCTTCACAGGTTGGTAGAAGAAAGAGAAGAGCAAAAGAGGAATTTTCAGACACTTATAAAACCACTAGCTCTCGTGAGAACTCACTATTTCACGGGAACAGCATGGAGGAAACCACCCCCATGATCCAATCACTTCCCTCACTCCACAAGTGGGGATTACAGGTCTCTCCTTTAGTACGTACAATTTAAGATGAGATTTGGGTGGGGACACAGAGCCGAACCATATTGAAGCAAGTACATAGTCTGGGGTATATACTCTGGGGTTTGTTGTCACGTGCCAGGAAAACTTAGACCACAGACACACACGAGGAGTTTAGGAGCAGAGGTTTAATGGCTAGAAGAGAAAAGAAAGAGAAACAGCTTCCTCTGTAGAGTAAGGGGTCTCCCAGAACAAAAGGACCAGCTGGTGGCAAATGCTCCGTTTTACATACAGTTTCAGGAGGTGGTGTCTGATTTACATAGGGCTCATAGATTGGTTCAATCAGGTATGACATTTACATAGTGCAGGGAAGGCTGGTAGCCCCACCCTAATCTTCTTACGCAAATGTGCCACCTTGTCTGCTCCTTACAGTACTCGTGGCTGGCAGAGAAGGGAAGATGGAGCTGCCATCTTGAACATGTCTAGTCCTTAGTTCCTACAGGCATCCACCTGTGCAAGCTCCCAGCTTGCAGGCTGCTCTTTGTTAAAAAATGATTTGGGGCTGCTTTTCATTAAAAAGAAAAGCCTTACTGAGGACTCCCATACCCTTGCTATCTGCCTACGTGATTTGTTCTTAACTCTTACATCAGTATCGCCATCAAAAGTCATGCATTGACAAATGTACCCGCTTTTGACCAAGGTTTTGTTGTGCTGTTGGAAATCGTATTCCTAGAGTAGATATACGATTTTTACAAAATAGAATTAATGGGGATGATCATTGTTGGAAAACAGTTAATTTTGACTTATGTTGAAAACCTCTTCCTTTAATTTCTTGCAGTAATAAGGTACTTGCCCTTTTTCTAGTTGTACTCTTAGATACACAATAAAATGGATATATTGTGATCTTTCTTTCTGATAGATACCTTATTATAAATTCACTCTTTAGTCAAGTTCTGGAATTTCGCAACACTGATAAGAATTTGGCCCATTCTGAAGCTACTGAAGCTGCTGAAGCTGTGCGTATCTGGAAGGTTAATTAGCTTGTTTGAATTCCAAAAAGAGGGTAGGGGATGGTAAACGCAGTCTCGGTTTTTAGGTAGATTTCAGTCCCCAAAATCGAGAAGATTAATGACATTTTTTAATCAATGAAAGTCAGAAATATATATTATGGTACGCAAAACATGAAACACAGCACTGAACTGTTCACTAATATAAATCAGTGAATGAGGGCAAGGTCAAAAGGTACATGTGAGAGAAAAAGGGACATGTTTTGTGTCAGGCCTCTGAGCCCAAACTAAGCCATCATATCCCCTGGGACCTGCACGAATATGTCCAGATGGCCTGAAGCAAGTGAAGAATCACAAAAGAAGTGAAAATGGCCTGTTCCTGCCTTAACTGATGGCATTACCTTGTGAAATTCCTTCTCCTGGCTCCGAGGCTCCACTGAGCACCTTGTGACCCCCGCCCCTGCCCGCCAGGGAACTACTCCCTTTGACTGTAATTGTCTATTACCTTCCCAAATCCTATGAAACGGTCCCACCCCATGTCCCTTCCCTGACTCTTTTCAGGCTCAGCCCGCCTGCACATAGGTGATTAAAAAGCTTTATTGCTCACACAAAGCCTGTTTGGTGGTCTCTTCACATGGACGCATGTGAAATTTTGCTTGTTGATGAAATGAGTCAAACTCTGTAAAATATTATTCTGAGCCAAATATGAGTGACCATGGCCCACGACACAGCCCTCAGGAAGGCCTGAAACTATGTGCCCAGTGTGGTCGGGGAGCAGATTGGTTATACACATTTTAGAGAGGCATGAGACATCTATCATTTAAGAAATACATTGGTTTGGTCCAAAACGGTGGGATGATTGCAGTGGAGGGAAGAAGGGGGGATTCGTTTCTGGGCTATAGGTAAATTTAAACATTTTCTGGTTTACAATTGGTTGAGTTTGTCTAATGACCTGGGATTAATCGCAAGGAAATGTTTAAGTTAAAAGATTGCAGATACAGAGGTTCTTTTGAAGTCTCATAGCGACTGCCCTTGGAGACAATAGATGACAAATGTTTCCTGTTCAGACCTTCGAAAGGTGCTAGACTCTCAGTGAATCTCTTCAGGATTGGCAGGGTCTGGAAGAAAAAGATCTAGTTATGTTAATAAAGATTCTTTTCAGATGCAAATTTTCTCTCACAAAGGATGGTTTGGCAGGGCCATTTCAAAATATGGTCAAGAAACATGGTTTGGGGTAAAATATTTTCATTTTCCTCCTTGTCACATAATGTCATGCCAGAGTCAGATTGGAAAGTAAGTAATGATATATAGGGTTAGATAAAATCCATCTGATGAGAGTTTATGGTTTGTAGGGCATGACTTCCTAGACACCTTAAATAGGAATTTGGGCAAGATTAAACAACAACAACAACAAAAAACTAGAGCTTAGTCCTCATGCTTATTGCATGGGGTGCAAAAACTAATTTTGCTTTTATGTATGCCTAGTTCCTGAAAAAAGGGACAGAGTTTTTGAAAGAAAATGACATATGCCTTATTAATTACTGTTTAAATGGTACCCAGGATTCGTTTTAATCATGTGTGATAAAAACGTACAGGTAGGAACATAACAGTCAAGCTAGGAACATAACAGTGAAGCTAGGAATTCACGATACTCACAATTTCCTAGGAAAAGGAGGCACTGTGTGCCACACATGGCCACTTGGGAAAGCACCAGGGTGCATCAGAGGCAGAGGGTGCATGAGAAAAATGTGGGTACAAGCCTTTACAGTGGTATCTGCAGGAAGGAAGGGGCAAGGCAGGCTAAGTGAGCTTATACTTGGTTAGTTTGAATAATTTCAGCAGGCTCTGGGGTACACCAAATGTTCTTAGTTGTCTGGTACTTGACCCTTAGGGATCACGGCAGTGAAATAGTAACCTACAAAAGGGCCAGAAGAGGTGGCTGTACATGTGGGCTCTCTCTGCCTTGGTTGGTTTGCATTTGAAAGGCACCATCCCAGAGGAGTTGTGTACTCTTTCTCAGAACTGGCTGTCCTTGAAATGGACTGTCCCTTCGGGGTCAGCAAACCTCCAAGATGTCAAAGGACCAGAATATAGATGATGAAAGAAATTATTTACAAAGTTAAGAGGAAAAAGAATCTTCAGTTAACTAGAGCTAATGATTTAGAACGGGATCTTCAAACTGGAATGTACTTACCCACAAAGTTACTGGTCGTTTCAGAGGGATACTCAGGAATGAATACATAGTTTAGGGACTTTTTCAATTTCCACTGATACAATTCTCTTAAATTGATCTGTTTTAGACCCTACCCTACTCTTGTTTCACTCCCCTTTCGAAATGGCCTTATCACACTTTACAAGAGATGCAAAGATCTCTAACTATCGTGAAATACCGGTGCATTACTGTGTTGCGCACAAAACTTCCCTGTACATAACAAATGGATATTTCAAAATATTTTTGTTCAGCTTGAAAAAAATGAATAATTTTAAGAAAATTGGATGCAAACCAATTGGCTTCCATTTCTTTACTTTCAATACATTGAAGAAACACTTAATTGAGGTTTCAGCTGGTAGGTCATTAACAATATGTTTTGATTATAAATTACCAGGCAATTTTTTGTATCTAACTTTGGAGGAATTCAAACTGTTTTGTTGCATTGTTACAAAGCTTTCTGCCAGTTACATATCTTTGAATGAAACACCCTTGTCAGCACATATACTTACATAAAAAGAAAAATAGAACTTATGCTAACTAGCATCTCAAGCAATATATACTCTTCATTAGTACATATAAAAATTAATTTAACAAGAAATCAAACAACCATTTTTTACTATTTAATAGACGCATTTCAAATAAAATTTTTTCTCTCCTTTTAAAAATTATTACATTTAGTAATATACAAATGCTCTAAGTTTATATTAATACAAATCTTAACAGTAAATAAATCCAGAAACATTTAATATTTATCATCAGGAGCATTTTTTAAATACATATAGTTTATATCACATCTTTGTTTCAGTACAGTATAATCAATAAAATACTATCAAGTATAAAATTATATTTCACAAGAAGAAAACTCAGGAGAATGTAGAATACAAAGATAAGGGAGAATAAGTAATATACAATTTCTGACTCTTAAATTTGTTTGAATTTAATATTTGTTTGAATGAATAATATATATTTGTTTGAATGAATAATAGTATATTTGTTTGAATCATATATTTGTTTGAATGAATAATAGTACCAAATGTCAATTACATTCGATGGACACATTTAAAATAGTTAAGTGCAGTTTTATTTTAAAGTGTTAATATTTGCAATTTGCCAAAATGTACTATCTGCAACTATTTAAATTATGACAAACATTTTGATGTCAAGATATATATATATATATATGTAAGGACACACATAGGCTTTCAAAATACTTTAAAAGGTTAATCAATAAATAATTGTGACAGCCAGTGCTTTATTAAATACTAGCAGTACAAAATCAGGAATGTGTAGCTTAAAAAAAGAAAAAGATTTGGAGATAATAGCACACAGAATAGCAAGGGAAAAATAGAAATATTTACACTGAGAAAAGATATTTTAACACTAGAGGAAAGAGGAGGGAAATCAAAGGAAGAAATGAGACCTTCTTTCAACTCAAGAAAGAATAATTGGGTGCAAGTGAAGCAGAAGAAAATGAGCTTGAGATTTGAAGCCGGATTTAAAATTAAACTCAATGTTATTTCATATTAACAGCCTAATTTCAGACCAGTTACAAAATGTATCGGAAGCTCAGTTTTCTCAAATGTAAATGGGGAGTCTGTCTTTACAGCTTATTAAAGACTGAACATGATAATGATATCACTCAGCATCTATTAGATTTGATGAACATTTATGGAATTAATGAAAAATTCAAGTAATTATGAATATAATATAGTTTTTCTTATTTCCTATTGAAGGTATACATACTTTCTTTGTCATTGTCCTAACTAAAGAATCTTAATTAGGAATTGTTTGTACTAGCAACCACAAATTGGTGTGGACTTCATCAAGCATCTGGTCATTGGATTAATGCCCAGAAAAATATGGTGTACTCATCATTTCATATACCTGAACACTTTCTCTTTGCATACAAAGGGAATGCAGTGACAGTGCCAACAGTGCCTAGCATGTATGATGTTATTAGATGCACTAAAATCAAAATGCTTGAGATGTAAATTTTTTGCATCTATATGTAAAATTTTAAGGTGTATGAAATGTGATATTTGATCTTGTATAAGAAGATCTCTACTCATTATTCTTTGCCCTTCAGAAATGCTAGTCAGCCAATAATAGAGTGGAACAGTAAACCGATATCTTTGCCAGAATGATAGTTAATAGAGAAGGAGACAGTGTGTTGTCTTATGACTTCAAAATATTAAATATGATTGAAATATTTCTAAGTGTTGCTTAGCAACTGAGAACATGCCTAATCAGAGGTCTGAGATATGCAAATATATTATTTGAAAAAAACATTATCTTACCTATTGCATACTTAAGGTAACTATAATTTGTAATTTGAAGTTGCAAATCACCTTCACAGCTCTTGGAAGAATATACCAATAGTAAATTTTTCTTGCAAAATCTCTGATACACAAAATATAGTTATTTCTTATGCTGAATTCACAACAGAAAATAGTATTTATTATAGTTCCCTAATACTTGATAGCATATAATTGTATTTATATAACCACTTCAAAATACAAAAGCTTTTTCATATAAACTTTTTGAATGCCATTGTGATAAGCGATGCTATTTTATATTGAAATGCAGTAAGCAAGTTCACATATATTCACTAGACCTTAAACAGCATTTTCTTCTGAGAGACTTTGACCTGAGCATTATGCTAATGACAAAAACAAGTAATCTTTTTGTTTGCTCAAGGTCACGATCTATATTGAACTCTAGAAATATGTCAAAGGAAAACATATCATTAGGCTGACAATTGGAGACTCTACTATGCATTCTTAAGTGAGGGTTAAAGATTTTAAGACAAGGATGTGTTAAATTAGCTAATCAGATGTTTATAGTTTGTTTCTTTGCTTTATATCTTCCTGAGAAAAAGTTTTTGTCATTTTATTGAAAAAGTAGGGCAGTTCACCAGTATGGCAAAATATTATTTTACTTTAAATTATTTTTCATAAATGCTCTAAGAAATTTAGCTTAGATCATCAATGAATTAAAAATAATACATATTCAAAAAGTTTGTTTTATGCTATAAGAAACAAAACACAGTACTTTGTTTACTATTATATACTGTTTAAGTGACTCGAACTTAATTCTTTGAAGAAGACTTTCCATGTGTGACACAAAGTTTGCTGGTTTTAAACATGGAATTAGAGTTTCATAACAGCCTAATTACTTCAAAGGGACACTAGCATCTTCATTAGTTCTCATCCTTTCCATAGACCATTCTTACAACCTTTTCTCAAATAAGTACTCTAGTTTCTTTCAAGATTTTTTTCCCTCTAACAGTATTTTGTGCATATTGACTTACTTTATAATCAATAAGACTTTTCGATAGCTTTTAAAGCCAGATAGTCAACACTAAAGGTAATATAAAGTGATATATTAATGATTTAAAGTACAAAAGTTAAATTCTGTGGTGGTTTATGCATATCTAAATGCTATGTATTTATCAATACATAATAAATACTCAAATATTAAACAGTTATAGCTACTGTATTAATTGCACAGTTGATGCTTGAACAATGTGGGGATTACACTGACCTCCATGCAGTCAAAAATTCACTTACAGCTTTCATTCTGCCAAACCTTAACTGCTAATAGCCTACTGTTGACCTGATATGTGCAAACTTGATTGAGAAATTTCTCACAGATTCAGGCACTTGTGAAGCTGGGTAAGCTAAGAAACTGAGTGTATTAGCCTGTTGTCACACGCTAATAAAGACACACCTGAGACTGGGTAATTTATGAAAGAAAGGTTTAAGTGACTCACAGTCCTGCAGGACTAGGGAGGCCTCAGGGATCTTACAATCCTGGTGGAAGAGGAAGCAAACACGTCCTGCTTCACAGGGCGACAGCAAAGAGATGTGCTGAGCTAAAGGGGAGAACCCTCCCTATAAAACCATCAGCTCTTGGCCGGGCGCGGTGGCTCACGCCTGTACTCCCAGAACTTTGGGAGGCCGAGGCGGGTGGATCACTAGGTCAGGAGATAGAGACCATCCTGGCTAACGCGGTGAAACCCCGTCTCTACTTAAAATACAATAAATAAATAAATAAATAAATAAATAGCCGGGAGTGGTGGCGGAAGCCTGTAGTCCCAGCTGCTCGGGAGGCTGAGGCAGGAGAACGGCGTGAACCCGGGAGGCGGAGCTTGCAGTGAGCCGAGATCACGCCACTGCACTCCAGCCTGGGTGACAGAGCAAGAAAGACTCTGTCAAAACAAAACAAAACCCATCAGATCTCGTGAGAACTCATTCATTGTCAGGGGAATAGCGTGAGGGTAACCACTAGCCCCGATTAAATTACCTCCCACCTTCCTATGACATGTGGGGAATATGAGAACTACAATTCAAGATGAGATTTGGGTGGGGACATAGAAAAATCTTATCACTAAGCAATCTATGAGGTCAGAATAACTTTTAAAATTCGTAAGATCAGTTCTCAGCAAGCTGTGCTACCTGGGTAACTGTCTCTTGATCAATGATGGTGCAGTCCAGTTACTATAAAGAATGTTTAATATCAGCAATCTTCCCTGTTAATAAATCAGGGATCTTTTATTAATTTTCTTTGAAACAGATAATTGACTTCTTGCAAAACAAATACAGTTTTAACCCATCTTGATCTTTCCTTTTTTCTTTTTTTGGGGGGAAGTGGGGGACAGAGTTTCACTCTTGTTGCTCAGGCTGGAGTGCAATGGTATGATTTCAGCTCACCGCAACCTCCACCTCCCGGGTTCAAGCGATTCTCCTGCCTCAGCCTCCCAAGCAGCTGAGATTACAAGCATGTGCTGCCATGCCCAGCTAATTTTGTATTTTTAGTAGAGATGGGGTTTCTCCATATTTGTCAGACTGGTCTTGAAATCCCGACCTCGGGTGATCCACCTGCTTCGGCCTCCTAAAGTGCTAGGATTACAGGTGTGAGTCACAACACCTGGCCCCCCGCTTTTTTTTTTTTTTTTTTTTTTTTTTTACTGTTTATATAAAGGTTTCTTTAAAAAAAAAATAACATCATGTTATATATTGTGTATGAACACAGATTGTGGAATACAATTGTAACATCACAGAGGAGAGGGGTACATGCCAACCTTAGGGCGATACCTTTTTCTTTTTTAAAAATTATATTTGATTTTAAGTTCTGGGATACATGTGCCAGACATGCAGGTTTGTTACATAGATAAATGTGTGCCATGGAAGTTTGCTGCACCTATCAGCCCATCACCTAGGTATTAAGCTCTGCATGCATTAGCTATTTTTCCTGATGCTCTCCCTCCCTGCTTCCTAATGACAGGCCTCAGTGTGTGTTGTTCCCCTCCCTGTGTCCATGTGTTCTCAATGTTCAGCTCCCACTTAGAAGTGAGACCATGTAGTGTTTCATTTTCTGTTCCTGTGTTAATTTGCTGAGGATGATGGCTTCTATCTCCATCTATATCCCTGCAAAGGACACTGATCTTGGGCTTTCTACTGACTACCCCCAGTTAAGAAACTTTGGGTTGAAGTGATTTTACCTGACTCCTTTTCATTCTTTAAGGAAAAAATGAAAAATCTTTCTTTCTTTACTTTTGGGGGGAAAAATTTACACAAACCACTATTGCTTGGTAAATTGCTTTTTTCAGAACAATTCCCTCTATGTCCCTTATTTCCTTATTAATAAATAAGTTGTGTTAAATAACTGCTTTAAAATCATCACTTGATTTTTATTAGAGTTATTAGAGTCATAACAAACTTTTCTGTGCCAATTTAAAATTTTTAACATAATGGAAAATTTTAATCATAAAGAAATGTTGAAATAATTTTAATTGAACATCCATATAATAACCACCTATATTGTTAACATATGAGGTACACATATTACATGATTTAGCATGTATAATCCCATCCATCTTATTTTGTATGCAATACAGGTACATTGAAGAAATCTACATACTTCCACTGAATGTTTCAGTCTTCACAGCATTAACTAGAATTCAATACTAGTTCAATTTAGTTTTTCCTTTGAATGAAAAATTTTAATACCCACAATTCCAAAAATCATGAGTGGGCATGTGCTAAGTTTTGACATATGCATATATTTTTGTTACCAAGATATAAACCATTATAATTGCCTCAGACAGTCTTGTCTGGCTTTATTCCAGCAGGTCACCACCCCTATCTTAAACCCCACTGTTTTTATATTTTCTACAACATCATAGATGGCATTTACCTGTTTCATTCATACAAATAGAATCTTACAATGTGTACTCCTTATGTGTAAAGATCTTTTCACTCAGCACAAAGCTGGCATTCCTCGTATTGACCAATGTAATGTGTCAAAAGTAATGCTGCATATTGTTCTCTTTTATAAATACAACAATGTGTTTATAGGTTCACCTCTTCATGAACATCTTGGCAGTTTCCAGTTTTTAGTAACTAAAAATAAAGTTTCTCTGAATGTTTATGTATATATGCTTTTTCTCAAGTTGCTTTATTTCTCACCACAATATGAGAATTCGGGTTGCTCTCCATCTGTATTGATATTTGGTCTCAAGAGTCTTTGTAATTTAAGTTAGTCTGGTAGCTCTCATGCAGGATTTTTAGTTATTGATGTTTTGTTGTTGTTATTTATTTATTTATTTATTTTATTATACTTTAAGTTCTAGGGTACATGTGCACAACATGCAGGTTTGGTACATATGTATACATACGCCATGTTGGTTTGCTGCACCCATTAACTCGTCATTTACATTAGTTATTTCTCCTAATACTATCCCTCCCCCATCCTCCCACCCCAAGATAAGCCCGGGTATGTGATTTTCCCCTCCCTGTGGCCAAGCACACACATGTTTATTGCGGCACTATTCCCAATAGTAAAGACTTGGAACCAACCCAAATGTCCATCAACAATAGACTGGATTAAGAAAATGTAGCACATATACACCATGGAATACTATGCAGCCATAAAAAAGGATGAGTTCATGTCCTTTGTAGTGACATGGATGAAGCTGGAAACCATCATTCTGAGCAAACTATGGCAAGGACAGAAAACCAAACACTGCATGTTCTCACCAATAGGTGAGAATTGAACAATGAGGACACTTTCGTTGTTTTTTAAAATTCTGTTTTCTTATTTGGTAATCAGTTTTACACTAAATGACAAACTTTTCACTAATGGACTTGCTATAAAATGCTAATATCCATTATCTTTATTTCAAAGGTATTTTTACATGAGTTCCACAATTAATACATCCATATTATATTTCATGAGTGAAAAAGTTAAAACTCTAAAAAGTAAAGAATATAAACAATATCAGAGAGAAAGTATTTTATGAATAAAATTATGAAGCACAAATCTTAATATATCAGTGAAGAGTTGGATTAAAACCTTTGTTCTTCAGAGTTTTCTTTTGCATTTTATTAAGAAATTGATATAAATGTTTGGGAACTCAATTTAGACCAATTCTGAGAAGCTGAAAAACTAAAGTTGGAAAAGATGCTATTCAAAATCAAAAACAACATGAATGATCGTGTTAATAGGCATGATTTAATGTGGGCTACTATCTTCTTAATGAGGCAATTGATCAGGAGAAAGTTCTCTGTGAGAAACAGCAATATGGCAGAGATATTTTTATTCTCCACTAGGAATATTCATTTTTCCATTTATTTCTCTGGTAATATTCAAGAAACATAACCTTGGAAAATCATTCTTAAATGATAGTGTTACACCAGCTGCTTAAAAAAATTGCTGTAGTATAGTCCATAGACAAATCTTTACAATAGGGTTGAGAACAGGCTTTATTGCTTACTGAACAAGCTCTTGGACCAGAAAACATGTGCCTTGCTTTTAAATCTTTCATAATGTTCTTTTTGTTACTTGTACAGCTAAGGTTTGCTCGTTCTTTTCTTAAAATGCTGTTCCCTTTATTGACTCAAAGATTACTATCAGGTGTCACCTAGACCACTTAACCATATATCATAATGCCCATTAAACTGTGTTCCTATGAATGTATGAAAATAGTACTAAATAATACTGGGCACAGAGTCTCAGTGCACCTATGTATCAGAATAAGCAATAAAATGTTTTACTGACTAGAGAGTTGGTACTTGAAGACAGGGTTACAAAAGGTCCCCCGTGCCCTGTTTAAGAGAATATGTCAAATGATTTCATTGGATGCTGTTTGCATGTAAACTAACAAAACAGGAGATACATCTAAACTGTCCTTCCTCCTGCTAATCTGTCACCCAGAATCACTTAAGCTTAAGAATTTCTTAAGACTCTAATTGTGTCCTTCTGTCTTTCTCAGTGAGTGAGACAGCAAGGGTCAAGGAATGAATGCAAATATAGGGTGACTATTTCAAACTATGAGAGCACAATTATTTAGTTTATAACATGAGAGTTTTCCAAGCAGGCTACCGGTACATAGTAGTGAAGAGCACAGTGCCAATAAAAATCAGCCAAGAGGTAATGAATATGCAATTCATAAAATTTGAAAGCTAAAGACTAGTTAAGACATTGTTTTCTAATTCTTCTGCAGCATTGTCAATATTACAAAACAGGTGAAAATCTTTACAATTAAAAAAAAATCTAAGTAAACTGTTTCCACCTACATTTGAATATTTAACAACCCCCTGAACAGAAAGGCAATTTCAAAAATACTCTAAATGTTCTGTCTTGAGTGATAAAATTGCTAAATATCACCCACAAATTTGTGTAATTATTCATGTATATTAGAGCATTTACTTAGCATTGAATATTAGGAAATAGTAATAAATAAAATACAATACCAAGTTTCAAAGTACTTTATAACCAGTAATTATTGAAACTGTTATTTTGGTAGTCATTTAATTAAAGTCTCCAAGTACACAGTAGAATTATCCTTTTCTACCACTTTAAAGCTATGTGTGACTGTATGACATGTTTTGGTCAATGAACCATGAAAAAAGTGGTGTGTAAAAGCGATGTGCACCACCTCTAGACAGAGGTTTTAAGAGCTCAAGGGGAATTTTCTAGAGTCTCCTTCCTCCTACTTTAGTGCATTACAAGCCTTCAGATGTAGCCCTTCCATCTTTCTGTGCCCTGTGGGAAGACATGGAGTAGAATGGAGACCCTGGCCAATCCAAGATGTGCATAAAGCATACGCAAGAATTAAGGCTTTGCTGGGGTTTCTTTGGTGCTACAGCATAACCTGGACTATCTTGATTGATACCATTAATGGGGTGCTGCTAAAGAAAATGTGACATTGTCTTACTCCTGCACTGGAAATCAGGGAATAAATAGATGTTGCAAAACGGAATGCTGTGATCCATATGGCAGAAGATTTGGTTAATGTGTTGCCTTCATTCATTTGTGAAGCAGACCATATACCTAAAGGACTGTAGCTGTAGAGAAAGACGTTGCAAAGTAGAATGTTATTTCTGTGTATTGATTGATAGGACTGCATTTGGATAATGCAGTATAAAAAGAGGAAATCTTAGAAAGAAGACGTTGGTTTAATAAAATAAATAAAGAAGAATAAAGTACAGAAATTTAGAGATTTGCCTGGCTGGAAGGGGCAAGGATTCTTTAACCCCAAATTATAAGTGATTAAATGATTAAAAGTTTAACCATTTAAACCACAAAATTTTAAAAGCCAAAGCCATTTAAAATTCAGCCTTGTGGCAAATATTTAATCAATGCTAAAATTAATAGACCTATTGTTAAAATATCTAAATGAATTAAGATGTTTAAGAGCAGAAACCAAATTAAGAAACCCAGTAAATCCTTTCAATGAAAGAGGTAACGTAGAGAAAGACTTAATATAGGACTCTCAAATCCAACCTTAAAAAGTCAAGCCACCTCCAATTAAGTTGTGATAAAAGGCATGAGGAAAATAAAGCAATAAATGTGTAAATTTAAGAATTTTGTCTAGAAAAAACTTTGGATGTAGCTTTTAGCAGAGGGAGATCAATGAAATAAAATAAAGAAGAAGCCAAGTGAGTTTTAATAGAATTGCACTACTATATAAATTAATAAGTAACTCACAAGCTACAACTAAGAATACTTATAACTACTTGAGAATTCAAAAGATGTTGAATCTCCAACTTTCAACAGTAGGAAAGCAGACAGAGAAAACTGCTCACCTCAAAGAGAAAGGATTCTCTAATGCTCGTATAGTGTGGACAAGAACAATGATGAAAAATGAGACATATCTCAATCGGCAGAAAGTAAAGGAACGTGGACAATTATAGACTGAGTCCCTCCCAGGAAAATGAGTGTGTAGTTACCTAAGAAATATAAGCTACCACCAAAGCGACGGCCCATCTCCACAATGTCAAGTGAAATGTCAGAATTGCAATGATCCCCATACCACGATTTTCCAAGTTGGAGTGTTCACTGTGGTTGCATCAGCTCTAGTCTCATCATTTCATAATGAAGGTGCAGGGCATCTAATTTCTTTTTTTTTTTTTTTAATTTTTCAGTTCATAGATCTCTAGATGAGAAGGGCTCTATGCAAAGCAGATGATGAAAATGCTAGGCCCCGCTCAAGCTCTTACACTTTGAGGTGGACCCAGTGATTGAATGGAATTTTTGGATTGTCTGTCACAGAGAGTGTGAATACATTCCACATGTAGGAAAGAGTATTTGGTGACAAGAAAGTCAGATTATAGTAGTGGTTAATACTCCCCTAATATTCCCAGTTCTCCTTCAGTGCACAGATGAGTCTTGGCCTTTCCCATCTCCTTAAAGTTAAGTGACATTGTTTGCCTTGTAAATGAATATGGAAAGAATTGGCAAGCACTTCTTTTAAACGGAATATTTAGAAGCCCGTGCACATTCCTTATACTTTCTTTCCCTCTGCTATTCTTTCTTTTTTCTTTTTTTAATTTTTCTGCAATTGTCCAAACAATGACTGATTTTCAACTGATGTTCAAGAATAAAGGCTCCATTAAAGAGCACCCCCTCAGCAAATCTGAGATGTCCAGACTTACCTCGTCTTACTGCACTTCACTTTATTGTGCTACGAGGTACTGCGTTTTTTACGAATTGAAAGTTTGTGGCTAACCTATGTTGAGCAAGTCTACCGACTCGATTTTTTCCAATGGCATGTGCTCATTTCGTGTTTCTGTGTCACATTGTGGTAATTCTCACAATATTTCAAACATTTTCATTATTATTATGTCACTTATGGTGATCTGTGTTTAGTGATTTTCGATATTACTATTGCAATTGTTTTGGAGCACCACTAAATGTGTCCATATCAACCAGTGAACTTAACAAATGTGTGTGGTCTGACTGTTCCGCTGACTGGAGGTTCCCTGTCTCTCTCCCGTTCCTTGGGTCTCCCTATTCCCTGAGGCAACAATACTGAAATTAAGGCAATTAATAGTGCTACAATGGCTTCTAGGTGTTCAAGTGAAAGAGTCACACATTCCTAAACTTTAATTCAAACCTAGAAAGGATTAAGCCTAGGGAGAAAGGCATATCCAAAGCTGAGATAGGCAGGAAGCTAAATATCTTGGGCCAGTTAGCCAAATCGTGAATCCAAATAAAATTTTTTGAAGGATATTAAAAGTGCTGCTCCAGTGAACACATGAATGATATGAAAGCAAAACAGTCCTTTTGCTAATATGAAAAGAGTTTGAATGGTCCGGATAGAAGATCAAGCCACTCACAGCATTCCCTTAAGCCGAAACCTAATGCACAGGAAGGCCCTAACTCTCTTCAATTCTGTGAAGCCTGGGAGAGGTCAAGAAGCTGCAGAAGAAAAGTCTGAAGCTAACAGAGGTTGTCTCATGAGGTTTAAGGAAAGAAGATTTCTCCATCATCTGAAACGACAAGGTGAAGCAGCAAGTGCTGAAGGAGAAGCTGCAGCAAGTGATTCAGAAGATCTACGTAAGATCATTGATGAAGATGGCTGCACTAAACAACAGATTTTTGATGTAAACAAAACAACTTTCTCTTGGAAGAAAATGCCACTTTGGAGTTTCACAGCTAGAGAGAAGTCAATGCCTGGCTTCAAACTTCAAAGGACAGGCTGATTCCCATTTAGGGCTAATGCAGCTGGTGACTTTAAATGAAAGGGAAAAATCCAAATGAAAACAATGAGATTTCACATTTTACCTATGAAAACAGAAAGCTCTTTAAACTCTGAGAGGCATTGTTTGGTTGATACCTTCACAGACTGGTGAAGACTCCATATTAATAAAGCAAATTTGACAAATTATATATAACTCTCCTTAAAAATGCATATCTTGTGACTTTGTAACTCTATTTCTAGAAATGTATCTTTTAAAAATACAGATTTCATGAATAATAACAAGCACAAAAAACCTGTAAACATAAACATAAAAAAATCTGTTTGTCCTAAAAGGTATTCATCGTTGCTACATATATCATTAGAAGTAACGCAAAGCAATATGAAAGTCCAAAAGAAGTGAATGGTCGAGTAATTTCAGCTGTGTCTTCTCCTTGGTTACGTAGTCTTTAAAATTATGACTATAAAATACCTCAAGAGAATATGGAGAATATGAAAATGTGCTTATTTAATAATTATTAGATGGAAGTAGGATAAACAAAATATGAAAAGCTTTACTAGACTTTACTATTGGAATAAGGATTATAGATAACTTGAATTTAATTTGTACACTATTACCAAAATTTTCTCCATAAGCTAGAATAAATTCCTTAGGAATAAAAAAAGCAAATAAAATCTACATTAAATATTTCAAGAAAGAGTCAAGAAGAAGGGAAATTACTAGCTTTAATGAAAAAATAAAGAATGTGGCTCTTTTTAATTCTAAATATGAGTGACTATCAATAAGAAGCAAATAGGGGAATGTTCATATGATACAAAATAGCTATAGAAGAAATACATCCTGAAGATCAGCTATATTCAAGGGATGCATCCTTCTCCTGTAAGCCTCTAAATCACATATATTGAGAAATAGTATTTTTGCCACAGTAGGTTTTTTTTTTAGTGAAATTTAATGTTCTTTTGAAAAAAAGAATGTACTTCCTCAAAAGAGTCTAAAAGTCAAATTTAAATATTCTAACACTTTACTTTTAATTTTATTTACATGAGACTTGAAATATGAAAGAAATGCTTTTTAAAAAATATTTGCTTCATTTTGTTTCACACAATTTCAGTAAATTAGTACATAATCCAATGAACATAGTGCTGTTAATATTTTGTGTTGATTTTAAAATATCCATTTTATCAAAATCAAAATAGATTTAATTAGAAAAGGAATCAAAGAAGTGTTAACATTATTTCTGTCAATTGTCTCATATAAAAATCAATGGGAATTCGTTTAAAAAGAAGCATAATATTTAATTAATTACACTAAATTCGAGTTGAGCAGATATAATGGAGCATTTCCTTTACAGAAAAAAAATTGTAGCAATTAAACTTGGCATTTATATATACAGTTTTCAACTTTTTCAGATACTTCTGTAAAGTATTTTGCAGACTCTTACTACATTGGTCTTAATATTTGCATTACAAAACAGAATACAATCACATTTAAAAATTAATGAGAATCTTCTCACCAATTATTTTATAATGTCACCACAATTTTTAATTAAAAATGACCTTAGAGGTCATAAAATGAGACTGAAAAACTAAGGTTAAATTATTGGTCAAAAGCTACATTGCAAATTAGAATCCAAGATGGGACTGAAATTTAGACTCTTAATAGTGTGTTCCATCTATAAATCCAGTAATGTAAATTTTTATAAGAGAAAATAGCATGATTTTCCTAGTTTGATTTGTAATCACAGAATTTTCCAGAACTGCGCAGTGTCTATAGTATTGTATATCTTTCATGCTGTTTGTTGAAATGAGCTGAGGTAAACTACTCTAAGTGCTGTTTTAGTATTCAGAATTATTTTTAAATTACATAATGAAAGTAATTCCCTTGATTTTATAATATACATGAAGAAGAAATATAGGTGTTCAATTCCTATAGCATCAGTAAAATAATATGAGTCCTAGAAGTAATTTAGGAAAATAATATAAATCTATTAGAAAAGAAACATTGCCAAGATACAGAAATGAAAATTGGCTTCTCGCATTACTAGCCTCTTTGGTAAACAGTGGCATGTTCCTTTGCAATATTTTATTTGCAGAAAATATATATGCCTACATGCTATTGTTATTTCATTATTTAAACATATCATTTTAACATTAATTTTTAATCTAGGATATTAAAGATATTTCCTCATTTTGTTAATGAAAAGCAAGTTGCAATTCACCACTATGAATGATATTTGTGGACTGCATTAAGCTATCATCTTTCTATAAATAACTGAAGTCAGTGTATATAAAATTACACGCAATGTCTACACATATATTGACTGAAGTAATGAAAATTACATATTATCAAAAGCGTCCAAATACTTTACACTTGACTGTTTATATAATATCTATTGTCTGAATAAAAATATAAATCAAGTCTCTCTCATTAAGAATATGTAGATAGATATTTTACCAGGTGGCTAAATGTTTGGGCATTGAAAAAAAACTGCATTACTGGATTCAAGTGCTAGTTTTGTTATTACTGACTCTGTGACATTTCCAAGTCAATTAATTTATCAAAGTTTTTGTTTCCTCATCCAAAAAATAGGAATTATAACGGTACCTACATTCGGAGGCTATTGTAAAGATTCAATGCCATAATACTTAGCAACAGTAAATACTTAGCAACATTACTGGTATAAAGTAAATTCTTGCTAAATTTTATCAGCTCTATTACATAAATGATATTCACAGAAAATTTCTGTATGACAACAGTAGGCAAATGGTATTGGCTAGAAAACATAAAAAAGTTACTAACTTCTACATAATGGAAAGAGCAATTAAAAATAAATATAGCTAACTTCAAGCTTCATGAAGTGACAAAATGAAAAGGTTAAGTGTCATAGTTCGCTTGGCTTAATTTGTTTACTCACTGTTTGTTCATTCTTCTCAGACACAGTAATCTAAAATTTATCTGCATTTTACATTTGTTTTTCTACAACCTTTCCAGCATCCTTTCCCAAGTTTAACTCTTTTATTATCTATCCTATTCTCTGGCACCATTGTATCCACCACCATCCTGTGCCCCACCTGGGACAGATATCACCAAGTAGCCGCATCACTCTGCCTGGCTGCATCCTTCTTTACCCAGATTCAGCAAACTTCTCAACATGGGCAGCAGGAGCAACTGAGTGGAAATTGCCATTCCTACCTTAGCCAGGATATGTCATCTCCCTTCATTTAAAAAAAATAACATACATTAGTAGTTCTCACTTAAAATAGCAATAATTCATATAGAATGACAATAGAATTGTTAGCTGTTTTCACAAGTAAAATTAGTCATAATTTTACTGCAGTTCGATAGCTGATTCTGAACACATATAATAATAATGAACATGGTTGAACTAATTTATACTCCCACCAACTGGGTATATACCCAAAAGATTATAAAACATTCTACTATAAAGACACATGCCCACATATTTTCACTGCAGCACTACAATAGCAAAGACTTGGAATCACCCCAAATGCCCATCAATGATAGACTGGGTAAAGAAAATGTGGCACATATACACCATGGAACACTATGCAGCCATAAAAAAGAATGAGATCATGTCCTTTGCAGGGACATGGATGAAGCTGGAACTCATTGCTCTTGCCAGACTAACACAGGGACAGAAAACCGAACACCACACGTTCTCACTCGTAAGTGGGAGTTGAACAGTGAGAACACATGGACACAGGGAGGGGAATATCACACACACTGGGGCCTCAGGGGGTTGCAGGGGAAGGGGAGGGAGAGCATTAAGAGAAACACCTAATGCATGCTGGGCTTAAAACCTAGATGACGGGTTGGTGGGTGCAGCAAACCACCATGGCATATGTATACCTATGTAACAAACCTGCACATTCTGCACATGTATCCCAGAACTTAAAGTTAAAAAAAAAAAAAAAAAGAAAACCTTAAAAAAAATAAGTAAATAATTAACATGAATATTTAAGACCTCTATTAAAATAGGCTTATATTTATCAAAATTTGGGGATAGAAAAAGGTAAAGCAGTGATTTTGTGGAAATTTTTCCATAGAATACAGTTATGGTTGTCGCTTTTCATAAAGGAAGAATAAAACAGATCCATTGAAGCGTACTGTGGTTTAAGATATACAGTTTATCAGAGATCAATTTGTGCTGGTCTGAAAGACTGGGCAGAAAAATATTTTGCTTTATATTACCCAACTGTAATTACCAAGAGAAATAATGCATTTGAATGCATTTCCCCAAATGGATGTCAGGAAGAAAATGGGCTATGAGAATAAAGTCACCGTGTGTGAGGTGCCTTCCTGGGAGGCGATGGGTCACATTGGTGGGATTCACCAGCTGCTGGGAACGAGTGCAGGCTGCAACTAGACGGGGCAGGAGTGCTGAGAGTTAACCAGGCAAGCCGCTGCGACACATAAGTGGATGTTAGATTATGCTGTGAATCCAACGTCGGATTTAAGGATATTCCCAGATTCAGTTATTTGCCCAAAGGGATGCAGCTAAGAAGGGTCACAGAAGGAAACTGAGCTGACAAGGGTGTAACTAGAGACACTCTGGATCTAGAGACCACCAGGAAATACCACCTCTTAATAGTGAGAATATCCCACCCACTTTCAGGTAACATCGATAATGGATGATACTTCAAAAAGGGTTTTTTTTTTTTTTTTTTTTTTGACATGGTGCCGTGGCTCATGCTTGTAATCCCAGCACTTTGGGAGACTGAGGTGGGTGGATTACGAGGTCAGGCGTTCGAGACCAACCTGGCCAACAGAGTGAAACCCTGTCTCTACTAAAAATACAAAGAAAAAAGAAAGAAAAAATTGGCTTCCCTGCTACTTACCCCTTTATAATGGCCAATGACTAGCTTACATTTATTATTCGAAGAAATTGGTGCAAAGCGGGCTCTATTTGGTAAACAACACCAGGTGGTGTAGGGAAACTGAAATAGGCTGGCCTGGAAAGTATTCTACAAGAAGGGATAACATGCAATTTATTTTTCCCCCAGTCTTACAGTGTTGATTTAAAAATTGTCACTGCTCTGTTTTTAAAATATATGCTCCACAGACTGTTTTCCCTCTCCGGGAAAAAAAGGGCCACATGCAAACTACAAAGGAAAGTGCCTAACAGAGGGCAATAAGCAGCCACTTAGAAACTCATGGAAAGCTCACACAGTTTCCTAGTGGACAAAGTGCTTAACTCCATTAGTGCCATAGGCTGATTAAATCACCCACATTACATTTCAATGGTGTTTCAGCCAATTAAGCCGGCTCAATTCATCTCTGCTTTCTGGGGTCATAAAGACATTAGAAACGAATTTATGATCAGGCCTGTTAGTGGAATGACTTGCAGAGTTGTTTTTAAATCAGGGTGGCTAAATTAATTTTTGAAAAAGTTTAAAATGGTCTTAAACAAGTAAATTTTTTTTAAATATTCAAAGTCACCATGATGTGGCCTTAATTACATTCAGCAAATGCTTTTCCCCTTCTTTCTCGAGGCTGACTTGGAAAGCAATGAACTGAGGAAATCAGCCAACTGGAACAGAGGAAGAAATAAGCCGAATTCATTTTCAGTCAGGTGGCCTCATTGTGGAACTATCTTCTGGTAGCACTCAGTTCCCCTGAATGATGATGCCACCAAGCAGCTCAGGAGAGAGGGCAGATTTGATCCCTGAAGTAACATGCATCTAGTAAACGCCATTTAAACGATAAGGTTGTGCAATTTCTAGAATGATACAGATACTGCTTCCGATATTCCTGCATGATTCGTCAAGCTCCCCACAAAAACACCATGAGATCTTTGACCAAAATGAACACAAAGAGCTCATCAGGTATGAGTAAATTCAGTGTATATAAATTGACAGCAGTAAATCCTTCATGAATAAATCAATTTCTATTTCATTGTGCTGAATAAAACCAGGAGTATTTATTGTTCATGATACAGTTTATCAAGGGTTTAAAAATATTATATATTGAAGGAGCTAAATTTTGACTAATTTTTAATAAGAACAATGACTATACAAAATATATATATATATATTTAGACTGAACTCACCATCAGGTATAGGAAAATGGCAAGTCTAGGGTCAATCATTAGAACTGCCTCTCATTTATCATAAATGATCACTGGATTCAATAGCCATCCTGATGGTCTTAACAATTCATTTGTTAGTTAGAGTGCATGTCTGTCTGCTTGCAAGAGACACTCATTTCAATAGTGGCTTACACAATTTTTTTTTTTCTGTCTAGTTTTTGTTTGATTTAACACTTTACAGATAGTTAATGCAAGGCTAGTATGATGGCTCTGTGAGAGAAATGTATTCAGGGACCAGTCGTCTTCTATCTTACTGCTCCATTATTTCTGCGATTTTTCTCTTCAAATGTTGTCCAAGTTGGCAAAGTTTGCATATCAACCAGCAGAGAGGACGAAAAGAACAACCCTTAGATTTAAGAACTCAAGTCAGAAGATGTATATTTCATTTGCATTCATATGTCATTTACGTAACTTAGTCATAGTAATATACCTGACTGCAAAGATGAATGGATAACGTTGCACTATTCTGGCCAATTTTGTACTCAGCTAAACTTTCTATTGGCTTGGAGGAAGGGGAGAACAGATAACTGAGAGATCACTAGCAGCCTCTTCTATAGATGGGAAATATGTTACACCTTAAATAGGTAAGTAACAAGAAAATATCCTTCAGGAAATCAGCAGAGAAAGAATTTCACATAGTATATGGGGTTCAATTCCTATCTCGTGTCTAGTCATGAGGTGTTGAAAAGTGCATCTTCTGATAAAGCTGCAATCTTTAGTGCTCCATAGACTAACCACCAACAAATGCAAACTGACACTTCTGAAATGGATTAGTGTGCATATCAACAATCTCCTAATGGCTTTCATCCTTTCTATCACATTTGACCTTGCTTTTTGGAGGCATTTGATAAATGATTAATTATTCATTCTAGAACTTGATCCTTGAACAACTAAACTACTTCCCGGAAGCAAATATGGATGTGTATTAGGGCATCAGAATCAATCAATTATTCATTGATGGTATGCTTTGTATTTGTCTAGCGTGTGACAATCTCTAAGTTAGACGGTCTGTAAGATATAAAAATAATGGAATACATGGTCTCTGACCTCAAAGGAGTTACCACTAGAATGAAATAAATACTAAGCAGGATGTGTGGGCTGGGTTCTTATGACTGACTGTATTAGTATCTGTCTTCAGGGTCTTCCATTCAATGCTGTGAGCCTGGGCCAAATTACTGAGGAAAGAAAGAGGATTCAAAACAAAACAAACTTGAAAAAAAAAGCCCTTCAAAATCTGAAAATGCCCCTCATTGAAAAATGTGGTTGTATTGAAGGAAAAAGAAAAATACCATGAGACCTAAATTGAGATTAAGATTATAATTTACTGTTATAATGCATACAGGAAGAAGTGGAGAAGAACATATACTGCTCAGATATGAGCGCCTTAATGAGTTACTGATGGCAAGAAAGAGACAGAAAATAAGTATCACATCCTGGGGATAGAAGAAAGGGAAAATCGGAATACAGAAAAAGGAGGCTGAAGGCAGAGAATTGCGGCTCAGAGAGGAAAACTCAGCATGGGGACCCAGGACAGTTGGTCAGTCAGTTCCAAATCAGGGAACGAGGGGAAGGAAAGTCCAGGTTTGTATTTTCTGAATATGGTAAATTTTCATTCATTGAAGGATATATACTCAGTGCCTAAAATTTGTAGGTCTTTGATAGATTGGAGCCTATCAGGAGTTTCCTTCTTCCTTTGACTTTAGAGATTTTTCCTTTGTTTGTTTGTTTGTTTGTTTGTAAACACAGAGTCTCGCCCTGTTACCCAGGCTGGAGTGGTGCAATCATGGCTTACTGTAGCTTCAACCTCCTGGGCTCAAGTGATCGTCCTGTCTCAGCCCTCCCATGTAGCTGGGACCACAGGTGTATGCCACCACACTTAGCTAAGTTTTTATATTTTTTTGTAGAGACAGAGTCTCACTATGTTGCCCCGGCTGGTCTTGAGTTTCTGGGCTCAAGAAATATTCCTGCCTTGACCTCCCAAACGGTGAGGGATTACAGGTGTGATGGAATTTTACAGGTGTGAGCCACCACATTCGGGCAGAGATGCTCCTTTACCTGTATTTACATGGAACAATTATGTTCATATAGCTTGGCATCTTGAGAAAAGGCCAGGGGTCTCTTTTGGATAACTAGTTCTCTCTGTGGTCAGGAGCAACAGCTGGCCCCACCAGGATGTAAGAAAACCATGTGAGAGAGGTAGAAAAGGCCAGTTCTGACAGAGTGTAGGATTAGCGAGGTTTTTATTACATCCCCTTTGTGACTCTTTCTGAGTTGCTTCTTCTATGAACTGCTTCGTATATAAGGTTTGGCATGACGCCTGGTGTAGCAGGCTCATTGGTGAGTTTAAAGTAAAGGCTGTTAGACCACATACTGGGTGTTGTATGATGATGTACAATGGTGTTTGGAGGCAGATGTAATACTTTGTACTGCCACAGAGATAAGGTTGGTCATTTGAGAGACAAAGGCATATAGCAGGAGACGGTGAGAAAACTAGACATTCAACAACATAAAGATGTTTAAGAATTTTATAGCAAAATTAACTCAGCAAATTCTCGGTCTGTACCAATGGCTAAGTCTTGTTTGAGGCCTCTTTTTGTCTGCTAATAATGCCCCCTTATTGACAATGTTACCAACATGATACAAAAACTTAACAATTATTGTCTAGATTTTACGTTCAGCCAGCGATTTTTTAAAATTTGTAAACATAACAAATTTTAACCTTTGCTTTAAAGACTTTTGAAAAATATTTGGTGTCTTTTTTAAGGTTTAGTTAATTAAACACCTTTTACATGTCTAACTGTACTTAGAGTTTAGATTGCTATTTAAAGCACCAAATCAACACACAGAGCCTTCTTGAGCATTAATATTTATTTTTAAATTATCGCTTGTCAAAATGTGTTTAACTCTTTAAGGAGGGAAATAGCAAGATGATGGAGTTGTTTCAGAACAGTGTAGGATATATAGAAGTATATGTAATTCCTGACAGAAAAAACCTGCAATAAAAATGTAAACTTACATACAAAATTGATCAATGCACAGTAGGGCAATGCAACTATAACTTTGTGTTCTGATTTTTTCTCTTGGACAGAAGTCATTTGGATGTCTGTAAGACAAAATTCATTTATGTCACTCTCAGACAAGAAGCTGTTTCTTGGCTATTTCTTTTCAACAAGTTAATCTTTATCCTTACAGAGTTGTAAAATGCCTTAATCGATAGTAAACGATATATATGTAAAAAGAGGATACATACTTATAAAGAATGAGATACTATTTGGATCTCTTATTAGGCAATGACACAAAATAATAGTTCTCCCTTTGCCTATTTCCAAGTTTCAGATTTGTTTTTCCTTAGTGTACCACTCCTAATGATTTCTACCAGTCTCTGAAGATTTTTTTTTTTGACTTTTAAGTTCGGAAATACATGTGCAGGTTTGTTATATAGGTAAATTTGTGTCATGGGGATTTATTGTACAGATTATTTCACCACCCAGGTATTAAGCCCAGTACCCATTAGTTGTGTTTCCTGATCCTGTGCCTCCTCCCACCCTCTCTCCTCCAATAGGCCCCAGTGCATGTTGTTCCCCTCTCTGTGCTCATGTGTGCTCATAATTTAGCTCTCACTTACAAGTGAGAACATGTTGTAGTTAGGATTTTGTTTCTGCTTTAGCTTGCTAAAGATAATGGCTTCCAGCTCCATCCACGTTTCTGCAAAGGATGTGATCTTGTTCTTTTTTGGGAAATTTTTATTTTTATTTAAAAAATTGCCTGGTCTCACTGTGTTTCGACCTGATTTGTTTACATATGTGCAGCAGAAGGTGCTAGTTGACATACATTGTAATATGGTCAGGAAATCAAAAGTCACATAGTGTTAAATAACTAAGACTAAAAAGCTAATTTCCATTTAGAGAATTTGAAAGAAACCTAGGATTGGATTTTTAATATGCTTTATTATCCTAGGGATTTTTAGGTCATAGTAGTAGGATTAATATTTGCTCCTATATTAAATGCATGTGAGACCAAACCCCTGAAATTCATTTTCAACAAATTTTATCTGCAGTATCAATAAATGTGTTTGAACTCCTCCTCTAAAATCTGCTAAGTAATTTACTTGATAGAAAATGACTTATCCTCCTACGTGTAAGGCTGGAACACCGTTAGTTACAGACCTGTACCAGACCATTTGCCTAGGAGGGCTTTCTAGTCGTTGATTCCAGACAAAAAGTATAGCCCTTTATTTTTAATGGTTTGCTTTGATACTTGAGTAAATACAATTTATTCTCAAATATGACACTCCAGAAAATTCAATCATGGTTTGAACAATTGATTTATCAAATTGGATCCTGATTTTCAAAGCAGAGGACTGATGCTTGTTGTATTAATTAAATCACCATTAAATCACCACAGCGCCATTGAATGTGAAAAAGAATCAGAAAAGTGTTCGTTCCTGATTTCCTTAAATATCCATCAAAGGTGATAAAAGAGCTTGCAAAATAACATCAACAGTATACCAAACAAATAACCATTATGAACTGTTCTTTTTCAGTTCACTCATTCTTACTTCATTGATTTTTTGCTCTATGAGATTTGGGGCCTATAGTTTACTTTTATGAAATCTTCTGCATCTGGATAAAAATAAGTTCTGTAATTGTTGACTCAGTCCTGTGTCACACTCTGACATTTGTCTGTTATGTCAACTCAGAAGCCAGTATTATTAGTCTTTCCTTGAAGTATTAATAGTTAAGACTAGCTAGCATAGTTCTATCTGTGAAGCTCTGAGACTGACCTTTGTAGCAGAACAAATGTCTGGCCTGCTGTAACTTTTAGCAGAGCCTCTGAAAAGCATGAGAGAAGAACAGAAACCACTTATAGATGATAAGACTTGATGATTCTGTTTAATTTATTACATGAACCAAAAATCTCAAGAATGAAGAAACATAAAAATATTTTATCATATATACAATAAATAGCTGGTTCAAAACACATTGATTAGTGTTTTCTGGAAAGAGTGAGAAGCATTTTATGAACACAAGGTTACTACTAAATATTCAGGACCTGCCTCTGAAATCCACAACCTCTGCAAGGTACTTAGAACAATAGCAATTTGCCTGAGTGAAACTGATCTAAAAGAGGGTGAGTTTCCCTTTTAATGTGATTGCTCTTTCATAAAGCCAATGGATTGCTGAAATAAGTAGAAACATGGAGCATACCAAAAAATAATCTCTAGCACTCCTCTTTTTTATCATGTTGGTGCAAAAGCAATTGTAGTGTCTGCCATTACTTTTAATGGTAAATAATTGGTTTTCCAGAGACTCACCTGGAAATGTTAAATACAGCTTAAATGTAAAAAAATCTTGACTATTTTTTTTTCTTTTTTTAATTTAGGAATTATTTCAGGGGACAAAATCATGAGAGTTAATGTGGTTAACGTGATTAAAATAATAGAATATAATTTTTTGAAAGCAATGAAAGGTTTTAGATTATTACCTGTAAATATGAGGAACAGTATAATATCTAAAATTACAAATATGAGTATCACCATCATAATGAATGTTATTCCTTTCTTTCAGAAGTGAGAAACTTTTACTCAATTATTTTAAATAATCGAAGATACTAAAAAGTTGGCATAAAGCACAGAAAGTTACTCTGGTGAAATACAAAATTTCTGCCAACTAAAAAGATTACAGAAAGGGGATGGATCAACTTTTACTATCCTTTGTTATGAGCAGACTGGATGGTCTAATACCAATTTATCATTTTAATAAGGAAAAACAAAATTTTAATTTTTCATTATGATTTGTAACATTAAGTATTCACATACTCTTTAAACAAACAACTCTACCAAAATTGAACACATTTGCTAAAATTTACCCCAATTTATAGTCTTTTCAGACTTATTGTTTGTCATTATTATAAATGAAGGCAAATGAAGTTTCCTATTTGTATGCAAATCTTCTACACCTCCTAATTCCGTTCAAATTTTATGAAAAAGCACATTCTTTACTCTGCATACCTGTATTTCTGTATAGCTTCTAATATAGTCTAACTCACTTACATGAGCTTAGCTTTTATGCAAAGTAACTAACTCTTACTTTGTTACAATTTTGACAACTGAGAACTGTCTCTAAAACAAGGGAATTTCAGAGGCCAGCAAAGTTCATGAGTACAGATAGTAACAACCAACAGCCACATACGTACCAGTCACATCATTTAAACAGGTAAAAAATAAAAGCACACTTGTTAAAATAACCCAGAGGTACAGTGATTTTATAGCATAAAATATGAGAAAAATATACAATGTATGAGATTATATACGTATATACACTTATGTGTTTGTATGTGTGTGTGTACATGTGTGTAATGCTTAGTAACCGATGTTTAATAGTCAGTTTTGAAAATCATCCAGGTATTCTGAATGTATTCATCAGTTAAATCTATCACTATCAGTGCAAAGTTGCAAATTTATCTGATCTTAGAAATTTAATATGACACATTGCATAATATAATTACTCTTGATACTGAAAATTTCAAAATCATAATTCAAATTTTCTGGAACACAAGTTTACATTTTTCTTAATTGTAAACATGGTATGGAGATAACATTAGCTTATCTGGTGAGTAAATAAGAAGTTGCATAAGCTCAGATTATTTAGTCTTGTCATTTTAAAAAAGCAAATTATATTTTATAGGAAGTATTTCTGCCTTACATGTCATAGATAAAACCTGAGGTTTGCCCAGGGATTTATTTTGTTTAGATAAATATGGATTGACATATCTAAAAAGAGAGAGATGGTTACAAAACAACAACAAAAAACTACTTTTGAGCTGATAGTTTTTGTGAGAATAATTTTTCTACTTATATATCCAGCATATACGTTTTAGCTTATGTTTTTTTCTAGGAATATTTGTGTTCCTCTATATATGATATATATAAACCTATAGTTCTGCAAAGCAATTAAAATAGTAGTTTTATTTAAGAAGTCTTATGGTGTAATTTATTCAAACATTCCAGAGCTAGGAAATATTTCAAATTCACATGAGAAACAAAAGTTTTTTTCAATTATAGAAACACAAAACATACAGAGATTCCTATTTGCCTTTACAACTTCATAGTCGAAGTGAACATAAAACACAAAAATCACTCCAGTTGAGATTTCCACATGCTGTCTCTTTTCCAGTGTGACATGATACTGCATCAACACAAATGACTGGAGAGCAGATTTCTTATCACCTCTTGCCTGCCAGAGAAGAGATCTGTATTGCTACATGACAGAGATGGTATATGAGCCAGACAATGAAGCCACATTCTTAGCCATTACTAGGGAAATGGCCCTGTGGAAGCCAGATTAGATTCAAACTTGGCCACTATCAGAAACAATAGCCAAAACAACAACAACAACAACAACAAAACAAAAAACAACAAAAAAGCAGAACCAGAAGAAATGACGGAAGAGAAAGAGTTGCTGGAGGTAGTGTCATCACTACTTAGGATTAATTTCAGAGACCAAAAAAAGTATCTGAGCCTAAGAATTCTACTTCTTAACCAAGACCATTTTAATGGCATCAACAGCTGAATCCTCATAGGCATTTCAATAGGACATCCAACAACTGTCACAGATGATTTTTAAATAGTTGAAAATGTAACTTTCTTACAAATGTAAACTAAGCATGTGCCGAAGATTTCTTGAATTCAATAATGAGGGAAGCAGCAATGGGGAAAGCTGATTGCTAAATAATTTTTATAAATTTTAGAAAACTCATTCATAAAGTAGTGTACCTGAAGAAGTTTTAGTTCCAATAATGAGCATAAATTGAATAAGATTTTACTTAAAATCATTAACCAAATAATTGCTAAATTTTACACCTTAAATTGAAGTTACAGAGTTGATATTCTAATAAGGCTAAATTATATTTAATATATATTATATATTATACTATATAGTATATATTATAATATACTATATAGTATATATCATCTATAATATATAATGCCAAATATGTTTATATTACTTCTTACCACAAAAATTATAACATATTAATGTAGCCCATAACTGTGGATTCAAATGTAAACATAACCTAAATTGTTTTGCCTATTTTATATATTTTCTGCTACTAACCAAATTGATCATTTAATAGAATTTTCATTTCTATCTCATATATATATTTATATATTGTCTTTAAAAGATTTTTTTTTTTTTGAGATGGAGTCTCACTCTGTCACCCAGGCTGGAGTTCAGTGGTGTGATCTCAGCTCACTGCAACCTCTGCCTCCCAGGTTCAAGCGATTCTCCTGCCTCAATCTCCCAAGTAACTAGGATTATAGGCTCGTGCTTTCATGCTCAGCTAATTTTCGCGTTTTTAGTAGAGATGGGTTTTCACTATATTGGCCAGGCTGGTCTCGAACCCCTGACCTCAAGTGATCCTCCTACTTTGGCCTTCCAACCTGCTGGGATTACAGATGTGAGCCACCACGCCTGGCCTTTAAAATTCTAACTCTAAATATTTTTTTACACTTGATGGGATAATAAAGTACACAAATATATATATTACTTAATATTAAAGACTTTAGATATTGCTGGAAAAATGCACTCTCCCATATTTCTACCATGCCAAACTAAGAAATATTTGAAATGATGCTCAATTTAATTTTGGCTTATTACTTTAAACCAGCATTTAGATTAGTTGTCTGCAATTTGCTTTAAAATATTGAAGCATAGAAAGTATTATTTTAGGACTAAACTGGGTAATTTAAAATAAGCCATAATTCCACTTAGTTGTTTTCTCTAGGAATTCAAATCCAAGGTGGAATTAGCTGCTTAGAAAGGCTACGCTCCAGAGGTGATTACCACAAGCATATCATTTCTCTTTATCTCTGATTAACACCAGATGGTTTGGCTTAAATTAGAATTATTTGTTCTGCAATAACATGTTGTGTAATACAAATAGTTTATACCATTATCAAGTAGGGAATGATGTCACTTTAATGTAGAAATTATATTAATTCAGATATGAAGTTTCCCAGCTTGTTCATTATGTACCACCAAATCACAGCAGGTAGACATCGAGTACACTAAGGCAGCTACATGGAGGGAACTGGAAAAGTACAATGCTGTATGCGATGCTTGGTCAACCTAAATTCTTCCTCTTGGCTCTGCTGGGCCACATGGTCTCTCTGGGAAATTTTTATTATAAACTTTATCTGCTCTTTTTGCACCTTGCTCTCATCTAACATAACTCAGCAACCTCAGCCCTTCTTTACGCATTTTTGAATGAAGTAACTTCAACTTATTTTAATCATGAATGAAATCTTAATATATTCAAAATGTCAGATGTTAGGAAAAGTGAAAAACTACATGATAATTTTTTTTCTTAAATAAATCAAATAGATCAGTTGCTTGGGTTACTTAACAATATTTAATGCTCTCTGTTGCCACTCCCTCTTTTTCAGAAGAGACCTCTGTTTAGAGTAATAAAGTTTCTTTTCTATTTCTTGGCCTATGGCTTATTTTTATCAATACAACACTTAGACTTTCTGTGGACACTTCATAGCAGCATAGCCTAGGATTTAATACCACAGACTGTGATCAGACTGCTTGATTTTTGGCTGCAATGCTTACTGTTTGCCTCTAGGATGGGTTACTCAGTCTCCTCTGTGAGAATACTTTACATTAAAATATAATTATAAAATATAATATAATTTAAAGAAATTTATATTTCTTTAAATAATATGGAAAAATTCAGGAGCTACATTTTTCTTGATTTTTTTGTGATTTGGGTTTTTCAGGGAATTCTTCTACTTCAATAAAGTTAAATTTGCTGAAAAATGATTCAGTGTATCCCCTAATTTTCTAATCTCTATGGGAACTGTAGTGATGTCCCCTCTTTTTTGTGTTATTTTTCAGCCATTGTTTTTAATTTTTTTTAGTTCATCTAACTAGAAGTGTAATAATATTGATTATTTTTAATCAATTAGTTTTTATATTTATTGTTTTTCTTTTCTTGTCATAATTGTTTTTCTCTTCTTCATAATTTATTTATTAATAGTTACACCTTTATTATTAATTCTTTATTATGCTAATTTTGACTTTAATTTTTTTCTTCTATTTTTAGTTTAATCAGGTTGAAGCTTAGATCATTGATTTTAAAACTTGTATTCTTTTCTAGTATAATCTCATAAACTACAAATTTCCCTGTAAGTACTGTTTTAGCTTCATACAACAAAGTTTAATATATTCTGACTTTAAGTTAAAAGTATTTTCTAATTTTCTGTAACACCTGATTTATTTTAAAACATGTTGTTAGATTTCTAAGTAATTAATTTCTCATTTAATTTTATTAAAATCAAAGAGCAATCTTTCCATCCTATCAAATTTTTGAAATGTGTTGAGACTTATTTTATGCTCTAACTTTTTGAATATTCCCTGCCTATTGAGAGGAAAATATTACAATCTAGAAGAATAATTGAGGATTTGTCTATTGTCTTTTGGAGTGTCAGATTTTGCCTTTTCTTCTGTTTTTAAATCTTTGTTTTCAGGTAATACATATTTAGGATTGAAAAATATCTTTATATTGCAAATAAATTAACTCCTATTGTAATATGGAATGTCTCCTTTATCTCCGGTACCAGTTTTTGTTATAAAGTCCAGTTTGAAATTAATTTAGCCCTATCATATTTCTTAAAACTAAGAATATATATCATATCATTATTTTGTCATTAATTTTACATTTTAATCTTGTTATTAAGTCTCCTTAAGTAAATATTGCTTGCTTTCTTTTAACTAATTAGTTTCATTGTATTGAAAATGAACTTATTTGGGAAAGAACCTGTTTGGAACTCATATGTTTAGTCATTTTTATGTTTTTAACTTTTAATCACTTGGAACATTTATATTTAAAATAATTTTCCATATATTGGGATTTATCTCTGGATATGGAGGTTTTAAAAAATCTTATATGTTCTTTGTTCATTTACTCCTCTTTTCATGAGTATTTTTTAGGAAGGCATTTTATATCTGCTGTTGGGGTGTTTGGTTATAGTACTTTGATTTTTAAAAAATATTTTGTAGTGTTTAATTCCAGGATTTACATTAAGTGTATAGCCTACTTCTATAAACTGTAACAACACTTTACACATAAGTACCTCAATTATCTAGGTGCATTGCTTCTCCTATCATTCATTTTATTTTTGTCATACATTTTACTTCTACATATTATAAGCCCCAAAGCATCTGTAATACTTGGTTTAAACAATTATATTTCAAACAAAAATAAAATATAAAATATTTTACATTTATTCATCAATTAACCATTTTTATGTTATTGTTGTATAGGTCCCAGTTTCCATCTGGTGTCATTTTCCTTCAGCCTGGAAAACTTGATGTAGAATTTCTTATAGCTCAGGACTACAGACAAATATTGATAAATCATACAGATTTTTTTGTCTTATTGTTATTTTGCTTTCATGTTAGAATTTGCTGGTTTTATAATTCTAAGTTAACTTTTTTCAGTTTTTTAAAGCTTGCCTAAATTTAAAAGACACTTATGAAAATTTTTATTTTTGCTTCTCATTACATTTTGTGTGTGTGTGTGTGTGCATTTTCTTTTCTGCTTTATCATTTATTCTCAATAAGTTGATTATAAAGTGACTGTGTGCTGTTTGTTAGTTTTTGTATTGCTTGCAGTTTGTACTAGTTTTTGGATCTCTAGGTTTGTGAATTTCATCAAAATTGAAACATTTTCAGATATGATTTCTTCCAATATGTGTTCTGCTTCCTAGCCTTTTCTAAGACCTCAATTACATGTGTGTTATTATTTTATTATTTCATGAGCGACTTAGGCTCACTTTCTTTTCTTTTCTTTCCTTCACTGTGTCTTCTCTCCGTGCTTCATTTTGGATGTTTTATGTTACATTGTTTTCAGTTTCTCCAGTTATTTCATCAAATCTACTGTAAATCCCATTTAGAGAAGTTTCCTTAAATATATTTTATTTTACATCTCTTTTAGAGTCTTGGCTATTTCCGTCATTCTTGCCATTTAATTATTTTTTATTGTCAGGTTTTTCTCCTGATATAGGTCATATTTTCTGCTGTTTTAGCAAGGATGTTGAATATTGTTCATTCTACACTGTTAAGTGCTGGATTTTGTTATATTCTTTCCAGTTTGCTGAACTCTGTTCCAGTAGATAATTCAACCACGTACAATTAGTTTTAGCTTTTCTCTGTTTTTTGTTTGTTTGTTTGTTTGTTTTTTGTTTTTCTTTTTTCTTTTTTTATTTAAGTTATCTATTCATTCATGTTTTCGTAGGGGTACGGGAGCATTTTATTTTGAGACTAGGCCTATTTTAGTCTTACCGCTAAGATCCAATTATTCTGTGTTCTTTACTGTGTACCTCTGGTATTCAGCAGATTCTGATCCTTCTAGCCTTCCAAACCCTAAAATTTTGTGTTAGACTGGGAATTGCTCCTTCCCTAAATTTTTCTTGCTTGTCTTTATGGAATTTAATTGAGGGCACATTCCGACTGGCATTTAGCCAAAGTCTCACAGACCTTTAATTTCTGGAATTGTTTTTCTCTGTGTAGTTCTTTCCTCTTGGGTATTTTAATTCCAAAATTCTGGCTGCCTCAAACCTCCTTGAACATCAGTTTCAGTTTCCTTAATGCAAGTAGACTTGCTGAGCTTGGTATAGTTTCCCCGCCCCGACGCTACAGTCTTCAAATTGTTCCCCAAGCAGAAAGCAAAACTGTAATAGGATTCACTCTCTCCAGGGTTACAATGCTGCACTGCCTGCTGTCCAGTGACTTAGAACTCACGTTTCCTTTATTTTCTCCAAATTTTAGTTGTTCTTCGTGGAACAGTAATTCTAACAGGAGTTACTTTTTCATGGACTGAAAGCAAGTCACCAAAACACCAGGCTAATTCAATGTTTGTGTAAATTACAAAAGTTCACATTTTTTGAAGGAAGACATATTCTTTTATTTATTTATTTTTTCCCAAGACTTGAGTCTTGCTCTGTCGCCTAGGCTGGAGTGCAGTAGTGAGATCTCAGCTCACTACAACCTCTGCTTCCTGGATTCAAGTTATTCTCCTGCCCCAGCCTCCCAGGGAGCTGGGACTATAGGCACCTGCCACCACACCTGGCTAATGTTTGTTTTTAGTAGAGACAGAGTTTTGCCATGGTGGCCAGGCTGGTCTTGAATCTCAGACCTCAAGTGATCTGCCCACCTCGGCCTCCCAAAGTGCTGGGGTTACAGGTGTGAGCCACCATGCCTGGCAAAGGAAGATGCATTCTTAAGTATAAACAAATCCCATTAGTGTTAAAGATGACTTTCTTATTTATTCATGGTAAAATATTAGTATTTATTCAGTGTCTGTCGCTAAACAAGGATTCATTTTAAGTGCAAATAATTCTATGCTCTTACCTTTTGCAAATTTAGTCTTACTTGAAGAAACTAGTACTCTACTTTTACTTTTTAGTAAGGCTTAAAGTATGGGAAATTGATAGTTGTTTTTTGTGAAATAGATTTCTGTTGAAGACAAGCATTAGTTCCGTTAATATTGGTATGACAGCTTCTACTGGAGTGCCAAATTTCTTTTGACAAGTCGTCAGGGTGTCCGTCGTCTCTTACGTAGGCTCTCATAAGGATCAGAAACTTTAATGATAGTGCCAAGAAGGCTGACTCTTTTATTGAGGCAATCTAACCTAGGGGTTTCTGGAATGTTCAAAGGTCGGAAAATCAAATGCTGTGTGAAATAATTTAAGGCTAGCTTAAAGGCTGGCTTCATTGGACTTCAAAAGCAGAAACAGAAAAACCTAACAATATGGATCATATTGTACCTGTAAAGGCAAGCAAACCAGAGTAGAATCTCAGGGCTCAATATTCAGAAGAAGCAATAGGGAGTGAACAATTGTAAAGACTTTTTATTCCTTTAAATTGTTTCCGTTCTTGACTTGAGCGTTTCTGTTAGGTGTCACATTGTACTCTCAATAGTTTCATGCCAAGTCTCATCTTTCTATACATACCAAGACTTCACATAAACAGAATGGGGTTTTCAGATTTTCCCACTAGATATTCAGGGAAAATATACTCATAATCCATGAAGAGAAAACTATAAACTGAGGTAATCTCTGCTACATTAGTCTGTTCTCACATTGCTAATAAAGGCATACCTAAGACTGGGTAATTTATAAAGGAAAGAAGTTTAATTGACTCACAGTTCCACATGGCTGAGGAGGTCTCACAATCATGGTGGAAGGCGGAGGAGAAGCAAAGGCACATCTTACATGGTGGCAGGCAGGAGAATGTGTGCAGAGGAACTGCCCTTTATGAAACCATCAAATCTCATGAGTTTTATTCACTATCGTGAGAACAGCATGGAAAAAACCAGCCCTCATGATTCAATTACCTCCCACTGGGTCCCTCCCATGACGTGGGATTATGAGAGCTACAATTCAAGATGAGATATTGGTGGGGACATAGCCAAACCATATCATCTACTATTCCAATTACAATGTTATGGACTGGGAATCATAATAGTCTATCATAAAGTGATTGGAGTGCGTATTCTAATCTAGCCCTAAAACAAAAACTATTCTCTTTTTTAAGTCTTTCTTCATGAAACTGGCAGGGTTGTGTAGTGATATAGGTGTGTGGCTGACTTACAGACAGACAAGCCCATTTTTATGTTTTCCATCTGAGACAACACTGCATTCTATATGAATTGCTTTTCAGATACTGAGCCAGATAAGGCAATTTCAGGTACCAGAAAGGATAGAAACAGAAAGTAAGATGACTTTGTCCTGTTTATACTCACCTGGCAGTTTCCTCTGTTATACTTAGAGTCCATATTGCCACAAATACAACCAATACTATGCCCAGTTGTTGCAGTAACACGGACCACAGACTCACATTGTAGGAGCAAGAAGAAATTGGAAACACATCATTAGCTGAAAGGAGAGTGTCTCAACTCCTCAACCTCCTTAGTACTTCAAAAATATAAATGTTTCTTTACATCCTTGAAAGTAGCACATATGTCAAAGGAGTGGTAATCATTGGAAATTTATCAGTCATCCATATTCTCCCTCCAAGAAGTCTCCCTATAGTCAGTGGTCTCTTGTAACCTAATAATGATCTGCCCAGAGGTTTCTTGTACCACAAGAAAAGAGATGCTTCTGGCAGGACAGACATGAAGTGAAAAAACATGTAAGGGAAGCCAAGAAGCCCCAGTTGGTTGAGAGATAGATAGAGAGAGAGAGGGAGAGAAAGAGAGAGAGAGATAAGCAGATACATAAAGGATAGACAGATAGATAAGATATAGAGATAGATAGAGATTAGATAGATACATAGATAGAGATGATTAGAGCAAAAGAGAGAGTCCTCAGGCTTTTTTTTTTTTTTTTTGAGATGGAGTCTTGCTCTGTTGTCCAGGCTGGAGTGCAGTGGCATGATCTTGGCCCACTGCAACCTCTACCTCATGGGTTCAAGCGATTCTCATGCCTCAGCCTCCCAAGTAGCTAGTACTACAGGTGCGTGCCACCACGCCTGGCTATTATTTTGTATTTTTAGTCGAGGAGGGGCTTCGCCATGTTGCCCAGGCTGATCTTGAACTCTTGGCCTCAAGTGAACTGCCCTCCTTGACCTTCCAAAATACTGTGATTATAGGTGCGAGCCACTGCACCTGGCCCTCAGGCCATTTTTTAAAACTGTCTGACAGCTACTACCTGCATCTTGATCATATTTTTTCCCAGAATAATTATTTTTCTTCTTCTTTGATTCTACAACATAGAGGTATTCTCAACTCAGTCCCAGGATGATTCTTCTAAAACTTCAGTATGACAAATAATCATACTTTTGATAGCATGACAGCACAAGATCATGAAACAATGGCTCTGGTTTCTTACACCATCTTCATTTGCTACAGTACCTCTTATACATAGGAACTGATATTTATTAAGCAATAACTATGTGTGAGATGCTGTTCTAGTACCCTCATAATAAGTAAAGTCATTTAACACTCACAATAACTTAATGAAATAATCCACATTTCACAGATGAGGAAAGAAGTTAAATTATTGCATCTAGTTTACGCAAATATGTGATTATGCAAGGTTTCCTATCCAGGCCATGAGACTAAAAACCAAACTCTGACCCATTATAGTATAATATCTATTTATAGTCTTCAGAGTCACACACAGTTTTGTGAATATAATATGAACTAAATAAATATTTGTTGAACAGTAATTACTGAGGTCAAATAGGCTGTTAATATATATAATTTTTAAATGTTATGGTTAATGTGTACATTACTGGGCACTACTCTTTAAAATATTAAGAGGTTTTTGTATACCAAGAAAATAAAAGGAATCTAATAACTGTATTAAGAATGGCATAATTTTATTTTAATATTACATCAATCTAATAAGGTATGAGCAGATGCATAGAACCACTTATTTGAAATTTTCTATAATACCACATCTAATTTTCACAATTTTATCAGTTTACCAGGGATTCTAGAACTCCTCTCAGAATTTTATTATTGAACTGCTTTTAAATTTTGGTAAAGTACTTTACCTTCTTTCAGTTCCCACTTCTGAAAAAGAAAGATAAATAATTCTTACATAAGTTCAGGAGACAACTCGCAGAGGAGTAAATGAAAGACTCTATGGATTCATAGAATTCTGGAGTTATGCTTGACCTTAAGGTCTCATTTACCCTCCTGGGAATCTAGTTTCTTGTTGTCACATATTTTTTCAATTTTCTTTTCTGTGCAGTTCCCAATGGTATCTTAAAAATTGCCATAAGGAATTAAACAAAAGGAAAATGTGGACCCTAAACCATTTACAGACTTTTTTTTTTAAAGACCAATTGTGATTCAATATGTATCTGTTACTTACAATGCCTTATTCTTATATCCTATAATTTAACATGTTATTATTCATTTTGGCTTTAATATCGCAGTAATTTTTTTGTTGTCTTCTTCTTTGTAGCTACCTTTCTCCCCAACATAAGAATTTTCCTGTCAAACCTCTCATGAACATTAAATATGTTTAGGTCTTCCTTCTTGATTTTATAATACTCTTAAAGTATATTCCAAACTTAAATTTCCTTGCCTTCTATTTGCTTTGTCTCATTAAAGTAAGGTTCTTGATGAGGTCTTCATTCTCTCCAACTCTTTTTTAGGCTTAGCCTGTGTTTCTACCACTTAGAATGGTACCTCTTGCAATCTGCACTTGAATGTCGACCTAGGGTTTGTTAATATACTCCAAATTCAATGGCATTTTATTACATATTTCATATTTATTAATAATAGACTGTAGAATCATCAACTCCTTTAGCCTTTATTCCAATCCCTCAAAAGACAAGATCATTTATTGCTAACACCGTATGTTGCTTTTTTGTGTGCCCTTGTAGTTTTTAGTGTATATGTAATGAGAATGAGAGTATAGGATAAAAGAAAGTAAAAATTTAAAAATCTAGGAAACTTAAAAATGTAATGGGTGTTATGGGCTAGGAAATGGTTGAAGGTGAAGATAAGAATGTTAAGCATAAAAGGCTAGAAAATGTTGAGCTAGATAAGTAGACAACTGATTGTGCCACTAACAGAAATTTTGAATTCGAGATAAAAACACATTTAGCAGAAATGATTGTGGTTACGCTGAATCTGAGTTGCTGGCAAAGGCAATATGACATAACTCCTTTACCAGTAATTAGAAATTTATGACTCCAGAATCAAGACTGATATCAGAGTTGGAGATACAGACCTACACATTTTACAAAGAGATGACACTTGAAGCTGTACAAATAGATGGAATTTTAAAGGAAAGGAGCTTCATGCTTGAAAAAAAATCAATGAATCAAAGGCAGTTATATTGAGAAATGCTGACATGTAGGCACCATAAAGAAAAAAGTTAGAAAATAAATTGTTAAAGACAGAAAGAAACGCAGGGGTAATAGTATCATAAAAGCAATTAAAATCTTTAATCTGAAATATAAGCTCAAAAAATTAAAACCAGGGTGTCTATATGTAGATAGAATTCAAAGTATTTCTGGAAATGATATTTGTAGTCAGTCTATTTTCTTTAAATAGTATTTTAACTTTTTGCTTGATTGTAAGCAGAGAAGTGCTGTTACTAGCATCAATCAATGATTTTATTGAACTTCTTATCCTTTATGAGAGATATCGTGGAAACTGAATAATTTTAGTAATTCACAATAAATTTGAATAAGTTATACCCACCTCCTGGTATGTAAGGTATCCATATGGTCCAGAGTGCCTGATGGTCTAATAGAGGCTGATTCCAGTGATTGCAATTCAGGACCTGAAGAGCCAGATAATTCCCGAATTATATGGGAATCTAAAGAATCAGATGAAGACTAGAGCAGTCTAGTAGTCACCTGCCAAGGGCCATGCTGGTGGTGAAAATCTACCTTCCAAATTGAGTTATAGGAATGGTTACCTTCCACTGATATTAGGGTCAAATCAAGAAATCCTGGGTATCTATCTGCCCAGTGTCTATTTTTAAACCAGAAATTGACCTTGCACACATGAGTTTACGAAGGACAACACTGTGGGAAGAAGGGGTTTTCCTTTCTGGCTGTGGTGAGCTTGCTTGGTAGTCTTCTGCACTGCATGTGGTTTTCCAGTGCCAAGCTCCTGCGCTGTGAGCAGCTTTTCCAGCATTAGACTCTTGCTGTGTGGTTGGCTTCTCCATCAGAAGTGCATGAAGGACAGCAGTGACTATCTGCCAGCAACTTTTCCCACCCTCCCCTGGATCGTTTTGCATGATAGTAGCTTTAGGGAGATATCTTCCTATAAACAGCCTTCTAAGGCCCTAGAAAGGATTTCCAGCAAGTTGCATCAGTATCCATTACAACTGATTCTCTGCTGAGTGAGCCATGGTCATGCCATCTCTCACAAGACATGGGTCTAAGTCTGGGGCGATGGTGTTGTGGAGTTTTTCTTTGGGCGTTCATGTCAACTCTAGTGTTAGTGGATGCTCCTTGTATCTGCTATTCCTATACTCTAGATTTCTCATTATTTCTTATTAGACATCCCTCATTATTCCAACCTATTGTTACAGTGAATAGTACTTTATATTTCAGTTTCTCCCTTCAAATTACTGCATAATATTCTCTACTGATTGGGCCCAGACTGATATATTAACCAAATGGCATCCTAGAATCAAATTCATGAAACAAAATTATATTTCATTATGAATCAGAGATTATGGTACTTAGCATAATTAGATGGCATAGCTTCTCCAAATCTCTGTCGCACATGGATTATTAATCTAAATGTGAATGAGAAAATAATACACCTTTTGGAATAAAATATCAAGGAATGTATTTATAACCTTAGAAAAGACAAATATCCCTTACACAGAACCATTGCAAAAATCATGAATATTTAAAAAGACAAATTGTATTAAGTTCAAATTAAGAAATTTCATTCATCAAGAGACACTATTACATGATCAAAAAAACAAGCTGGCTGCATTTAGTATATAAAATATAAAAACTCATAAATCAATGGAAAAGCCAACAGCCTGAGAGGAAAACAAGCAAAAGTCTTGAACATTTTGCAAAACAAGGTAGAAACCCAAATGGCCAGTAATGATATAAAAATGTGTTTAACTTCATTAACATTGTGGAAATACCAGTTAAGTCAAAATGTGATACTACTACACCTGTCAGAATAGCTTAAAAAAAAAAGAGACTAGCAATACCAAGTATTGGCAAGGGTATGGAGCAACTGGAATGCTCATAAACTGTTATCAAGAACCCAAATTGGCACAACTTTGACAATTTTTTTTGCCTATGACTACTAAAATGAATATATGCATACCAATTACCAAGAATGCATGTTTGACAAAAATATGTACAAAAATGTTTATAATGGCATTATATATATTACTCTAAAATTTAAAAATAGTCCTGCTGTCTGTCAACAATCAGATGGTAAAACAAATTGCAGTATATTTAAGCAATCAAACATTACACAGAAATGAGAAATACCACACTATTTTACACACAGAAAGCCAGACAAAAAGCAAATATTTACAAGTCAGCCTTGGTGAATTAATGTCAACTTTTGTGGAAAAAAGTATCTGGATCGAGGCAACTGGGGACTTTGGGGTGCTGGTAACTCCTGGCTCTTCCTTTGAGTGCTGGAATGATAAGTGTATTCAGGTTTTGAAATCTACTGAGGTGCACACTAATGACTTAAACACTTTTTTGGTTGTTTATTATATTACCAGAAAAAAGTTTTTTAAAATTCCTAAAAATAAGATGGTGCTGCCATGTAATGAGAAAATTCCTTGTGCAAATATATGACTGTCCAGTTCTCTGAAGCACTGGAAGTACCAAGGGTGGAATTACTCATTGAATTATTATTAATTCACAATTATCTTAATTAATGTTACTTTCTAAAGGTCCTTTAATTGACATTAGTCACTTCTTTTGTCGTCTTTTCATTGGGCCTATAAACTAGCCATTTAGTTATCTGCTTATAGCCCGAAGCTCTCCATTTCTCACAGACTTGGTGATAAATAACCGAAATGATATTACTTGGAGAAGATTTTATGATTCCCATAAAAATCACCCAGAAAGAGGTCATATGTAACAATTTACTAAATGCAATAACAACAGCTCCTGCTGTATACATTCACTACTCAAATCCAGATTGTAATGGCAAAGAAGTAAGCATTAAAGCATGAATTAAAGCAAAAGTGATAATAAGAACTGACATAGTCGGCAGGGAAGAATCTTTTCATTCTGTGATCCTCAGATTATTTAGTTTGAACCTTGGAGTCAATAGAAAGTTGAAGTTTTAGGGTCTTGAAGTATATTTCATGATGGAGATGATATGGTGCTCAATTGGTGGACTAATGTGTGCTGCTGGTTGCTATGCTTGCCGTTGAAAGAATGACTCACTGCTTCTGTATTTATTATTTATGGATTACATAGTGGGCCAGTAGAGAGAGGGAAAAAGAGAACTTGCAAACTAAAATCAATACAAATAATAGCCTCTCACAAGAGAAATCCCAGGGGGTTAAGCAGCTCTCTTGCCTTTCCTCGAGACATCTTTTTCTCTCTGACTTTTTTCCTTCCTCCGTTTGCTCTAAAAACAATTCTCTATGGATGAGTGTTTCACTATTTCACTCCATTATATTGTTGGTAAATTATCATTATTAGCATTTTTTTTTTGCCCTGCATTTCCCTAAGTGATCCATTCTAAGTTAAAAATGGTAGCAGGCAGACTATCCTTTAATTAATTCTATATTCTACTACAATGTGTAGAAAATAAATGTTGGGCAATGTATGTCATTGCAGACGAGGAAGATAGTAAACTTAATGAATAATCAAATATGCTAACCTTATATTTTGCTCTTCCAAATACCCTTGTGAGATTTTATTTCCTTCCTACTAATTTTATTAAAAGTAAGTTTACATAATGATGTCAAATAAATCTATAGAATGTATTTGTGTCATATACACACATGATTTTGATCAGGTTCTCCATGTAAACTGATAAAGGATTTCATTTTCCTCACTAGTACTAGACAAATTATGGTATCACATTAGTGTAAATAGTACCTCAGTATTAAATATATCATTAATAGGATCAGAATACAATTTTAAAATGAGCAAATACAAAACATATTATTTTGAATCACTGTAAACACAGTTCCAAAAAGCAGGTTTTCCAGTGTTTTACTTGTATTCACTAAGGTTTAGTAAAAATTTAAGTAGGAGAGAAGAACAGAGTTTATGACTTACTTTCTTTCTCTTAAGAGAAATAAATGATATTCAAAATAAAAAATAACCTCTAAGGTATATTCTTAGATTTTTGTTAAAAATCTATATAAAAATCAGAAAAAATAATTTTCTTAAATTTATAAAAATATCAATATTGCACAAAATTATATTTGCTTGTATCCATTTGAACCACGATTTTGGCTATTATATTTATATGGCTATATTATTTTATGGTCAGGTGTCTAATTGGGTTATCTCCTTGACTTCTTTGAGTTATATGAACTGGGTTATATTCATTGTTTTGAGTTAAAAAATGGGAACTTGACATAATATAGCAACAATGACTGATAGTAACTGAGGCAAATTATGAAAGGTCTTGTGAGCAATAGAAAGACGTTGGCTTGAAGTATGGGCATGGTAGGAATCCATTTGACAATTTTCACTGATGAAAACTACGTGAAGATTTAAATTTTAAAAGCTTCACTATAGCTGTTCACTAGACAGTGAACTGAAGAGGCCCAGAGAGGAACTGGGAAAACAGCAAGAAATTATGGTCAAGTTGCAAACAGTAAAGATGGTAAATGAAAATGGGTTCTTGATACAGATTTAAAGATTTACTGTGTCCAACAGGGTTTTCTGATGGCTTGGACATACCGTTTGGGAGAAAGAGTCAAGAAAGACTATGATGGCTGACCTGAACATTAGAAAGATGGAGTTACTCTTAACTCGACCGAGAAAGTCAGAGGAAAAGTAAGTTTTGGGAAACACATAGTAAGCTTGAGATGGCTATTGGACATCCAAACACTAATGTCAATCAGGCAGTTATATACAGGAATCCAGAGTAGAGGGAAGAGGGTTAGGCTAAAGGTACAAATACACCAAAGACATGTTAAGTATTATACATTATTATTGAAAGTTATGCTGAAAGGATAATATGTTTTCAGAAAATGTTACTTTAGCATCTTGATTTCTGCCAGTAAGCTAAGTATGTATACATATTGAGAATGAATGAGATGATATTTACAATAAGCATTGTCTAAATATTCCTACACTTTACAAACTTTTTAAAGGGTTAACAAGTACTTAAAATTTGGCAATTAATTATGTCTAAATTTGTAATTATATAGGTGTGTTTATAATATAATACATTTTAAGCATTATAGTAACATAAATAACATTGTGGAGTTTTTAATTTGTTCCATTTTACATTTTCCAAAGCTAGATTTTGCTTTCCTTTTTAACTCTAAATTTATATTATATGTCAGATTTCTATTCCAGTGTTCTAGATTTCAGATAATACCTGCATTTGCATACCAGTAAACCTAAAACCTACCAATTCAAACCAATCCAAATGGAAAGGAAGGGAGACAGTGAATTTACATAATTAAACACTCTAATCCACAGAGTTTGTAGAATAATTGAGTTTCATGGCTTTCAATGACTTTCAGGAACTCAAAGTATCTATTAGATATCACACATTAATGAGTAGCTAATTATCATATGAAAACATCCAACTCTCAATACTCACCTTTACTTACATTAGAGGCATGCTGCTTGCATATTGGTTCGTTATAAAAGTACTCACAATCTTTTAAGTACAAATCTCTTCCCTAACATTAGCCATCTAAACATTTCAAATTAATACATATTTCAAATCAAACAATACCTGATTATTACACATTTTGTTCAAGATTACTTCAGCTGATACTTAAAGCAATTATGAAAAATTCAAAATTACTGAGGATTTTCTAAAGTTTATTTTTCTCTGACATTTTCCTAATTATTTCAAAACATTGGATCAAATCCTATATTCTCTGTTTTCAAAAAGGTATCACTTTCTTCTTCCTCCATGATCATTTTGCTTCTCAATTATTTTACATACGTGATGGCTAATCTTGATACCTGTTGGCCCACTGAATAGTTTTGCACCCAACAAAAACTAAATTGCCCTTTTGGTACTACATTTCAGAAAATAAAAGGAGTGAATAAGTATTACAGCAGAACAATTTTCCCAAGAGTCACTGCAAAAGCATGTATGTAAAAGACTGTGGCCTGAAGCCTCACAAAAGAAAGTCGACTTGAAGGGAGGTATATGGAAATTACAATAATACTGCATTATTTTCTTCCATTTATTAAGCAGTAAGTTATCTGGAAACAAAATATGCATTTTTGTTAACATATATTTATTTGATCTATGCTTTTGATTTTTGTCATTATTTGATAAATAGTGCAATCTAAACATTCATCAATGATTTTACTTTTGAAAACATTTAGACACATACCATTTGGGGGGAAAACTAATTATAGGAAGCTCTGTTCTTGATAATATAAATCAGAAGTGTTTTATTAAAACAGTATCTTGACTAAACCACATAAATCACACATCTTAATGTTTTTACCAATAGATATTATGTGTAGTTGTACCAAGTTCAAATCAATAACAGAAATAAATTAATAATGACATAGCAAAGACCATATGGTAAATTCAATTACATTAATTAAGAGTTTAATTAGAAACAAACATGTGCCTAGCATTATATTAAATATTGAGGAGCATACAAAAGTAGCACAGGGCACCAGACGTGTTCTCCAGATGCCTGAAACACTATTAAAGACACATGAGATGCACACCTGGAATAATTAAAGATGACTCAGAATTTTGGAATAGGAGAGACCTTGTGTAAAACTTAGAACCACTATTCCTAATTCTGTAATGTTAGGTATATTACTTGAATTCCTTAATCCTCAAAGCCTCCCCTGTACACTGATGGTAACAAATACATCAATGAGTCACTTAGAGGAGTTAGTGAAATATAAATGAAAAGTACATTGTGTGAGCCCTGCCATATTGTAAGCATTTTTAAATGTTAAAAAATAAAATATGGCAGTTCATGTCAATCTGTGTTGTAATGGCTAGCTACATCGTACCTAACTGAAATGGACTCAGTGGTCCCGTGGATATTTCTTTCAGATAAACATAGAAACTGGCCATTCTGGTCTTAAAGCTTGAAACTTACAATATCAAAGGACTAAAACCAGATCATCGCATTCAGACAATGAGGCAAAAGTTTCCCCATTGATCATGGTTGCTTCCTTATCCCTCCTGAGTTCCTTTTTCCCCCCACACCGTTACATTTCTTCCCTGCTATACAAACGCTTCATGTTAGTCAGTCAGGAGACGAATTTGAGACTGATCACCCATCCCCTTGACTGTAGCATCCAGCTAAAACCTTGTTCCTTGGCGATAATCATTATCTCAGTCATTGGTTTTCTGTGTGGCGAGTAGCAGGCCCTAGGTCAATCTCTTGGGGTTTCAGCAACGTAACAATATGGTGACGCAATTGTCAGAGGCATGTAAACCAGAGCAACTCCATCTTGAATAGGAGCTGGGTAAAATGAGGCTGAGACCTACTGGGCTGCATTCCCAGACAGTAAAGGCATTCTAAGTCACAGGATGAGATAGGAGGGTGGCACAAAATACAGGTCATAAATACCTGTCTGATAAAACAGTTTCCAGTAAAGAAGTTGGCTAAAACCCACCAAAACCAAGATGGTGACGAGAGTAACCTCTGGTGGTCCTCACTGCTACACTCCCACCAGCACCATGACAGTTCACAAATGCCATGGCAACATCAGGAAGTTATCCTATGGTCTAAAAAGGGGAGGCATGAATAATCCACCACTTGTTTAACACATAATCAAGAAATAACCATAAAAAAGTGCAACCACCTGCCCTCAGGTTTGCTCTGTCTATGAAGTAGCCATTCTCTTATTCCTTTACTTTTCAAATAAACTTGGCTTCAGTTTATGAACTTCTCCTGAATTACTGCTTGTGTGGGATCCAAGGACCTTCTCTTGGGGTCTGCGTTGAGACCCCTTTCCTGTAACATCTTTCTGGAGACTGCAGAAGGGACTATAGTGTGGAAATCCCCAGCCCAAAGGCTAACTTTGGGTAAGTGGTGGGGTCCAGTAACATCTTTCTGGCTAACTCTGAATGGATGATACTAAAGAAACCCCCTGACCCAAAGGAAATAGACTGATCAGCCGACTTTGGGTAAGTGGTGGGGTATCAGGTAAAGGATAGGATCGGATTCAGAAGCCCAACTTTGGGGAGTTAAAGTCTCTCCTAAGACAGAGTGGGTTAGAGGAGCCTCTTAATAAAAGACAAGGACGCTTAACTGACCTTGGGTTAGAGGCCCAACTTAGGAAGGTTACAGTACCTTATAAGATTTAGTGGGTTAAAACCCCTTTCAGTAAAGTCCCTCTCAGTAAAGTCCCTTTCAGCTAAGAATGGCTTTGGCACTACAGGATGTTAACTGCTATTCTCTTTGGATTAATCTATTGTGCACTCTTTGCTGAAGGCTGTGAGTGGCAGGATCAGGCATATACAGGATCATGGGACATGGGGAGCTTTTTCCTCCCTACAAAAGGACACTTCAGAGTTCATAGGACTGCTGGAAAAGATCTCTTCTGGACTGATAAGCAGCCGCCTGAAATTTTCAGTGTCACTGTGATTGGTGGGTCTTTCTCTGGCCTCCCTGAGCACCTTGCCTTCCCCACTCTGCCTCAGGCAATGCTTCTCTCTGTCTCTCTCTCTTTCTCTCTCTCTCTCTCTCTCTCTCTCTGTGTGTGTGTGTGTGTGTGTGTGTGTGAGCAAACTGGTTAAATGGTGAAAGTTACTGTTTATCTCTTGTAAAGTTTTGATTAATGGAAAAAAGGGTTTGTGAGGTTAGTCTTAAGCTGCAGCCAGTCTGGTGTGCTTTGTGTGTCTTCCTGTATCATTCTGTCATAAAGAGGGGTACCTTAGGATAGAACACGAGCTTAGATACCTGTAAGCCTACTGTTCAAAGATGATCCAGCAAACTGGTCATTTACAAACTTTGCTGCAGGTCCCTGAGAAAACTGAATGTGTTTTCCTTCTTGTCTTGCATATCCTTAAGAGCTTGACCTTGTAACCACATGGCAGTACTATCTGTTGGTCTCCACCATCACAATGGTGGCCTGGGTTCAGTGTGCCACTCCTGGTTTGGAAGATGAGTCCTTTATCTTCTTCTGTGTATTTATGTATATTATGTGTGTGATGTTTATATATAAAAGAGCTTTAATTAATGGTTCAATAATAATAAGACCTTAAATCAAATATTTTGTCAGAAAAGTAAAAAGTGTAATACATTTTTGGATCATGTAACTTTAGTAATCTTTTGGAAATAAAAACAATTTTAAAGATTATTGGTAAATAATCGAATTGGTAAAATCGAAAATATCTTCAAAAATGTAAACATTTAGTTTAAATTACGCAGGTCAGATATTAAGCTTCTTAATGCTTTAACATCATAAACTGCTCCTTTGACTTTTGAAAATTGTTCAATTTACCTGCCTCGAAGTTGTTAGTGTCTAGAAAAGTCCTGTTGACATGTAGAATTAGCCATGCCCCCTATCTATGAAAAGAAATGTATAAATAAAAGACATTTTATATTATAAAGTCTCTTGTATGGTAAATTCTTGTCCTAAAGTAAAACGAGTATTTCTTTGTAAAAAAGGGATGTTTAGGACAAATCAAAAAGACCAAACATGTCATACATGGTCTATGTAAGTCATGTAATAATTTATAAAAAGGAATTTTATGCAACAAATGTTGTACAATTTCAAGGTGAGTAGGCCTCCTAAATGCTTCTTAAAATGCCACTATGACTTTCACTGTACAACTTGACTGTTTTACAGTTAGGGTGGCCTGGAACACGTGAAGTTAGATGCTAGAAAGAGCCAGACCTTATCTGTACTTCTGTCTGGGTCCTAGACTCCACACCTAGTACACAATTAAAATTGTGACTTACCAAGGTTTTTACCAAAAAAACCTTGGTAAGTCACTAAGAGTTAACATTGTAACATGTAATTGAGACTAATGAAGAAACAATTTTACATGCAAGGTGTGTAAGGAAAGTGAAATGTGTTTTTGGTAAAAGATTATAGAAAGGCCTGGGAATCTGGATTTCTTGCCTAAGTTTAGAGGTTTAAAGGATTGTTTCAAGTTAGAATAAAGCTGAAGGTTTAAGCAAAGTGTGGAAGGTCTGAAAAACGACTTGTAAAAGATATTCTGTTTGTGTACATATTGGCTAAAGTTAAAGGGGTATTATTCTGTTTTTCTGTAAATTAAGCATTGGAATAAAAGCACAAGTTTTTCTTAGAGCACTGATCTGCTCTTAAATAAAATTTGTAAAGGGTTATAAAAGCTTTACGAAAATCTTAACTTATGGCCAAACTGATTAAAATAAAATACATCCATCTATAAGGTTTTATTAGGAATTGGGTTTGACATCAATAATGCACTAATGCCACAGTGACATTTGGCTTATTTGTTATAAAAAATCATACAAGAAGCATTGTCAAATGTAAAATAGTGTTTGACTTTCTTTGGTCTATATTTGTATAAATATTTATTGATATGTGTTCCAAAACAATGGGAAACTCCTGTAATTCTGATGTGACAGTGTATATTAATTAATAATTATAATTATTGTATGCCACAAAGGTAACCAGATTTCTTTGTCAATCATGTTTTTGACTGGGGCTGTCCTAAAACTTTGTCATCCACAAAAATTGTCTTGTATTGGTCTTCCTTAAAATGTGCTTTTATAATCAACTATATTCTGTTCTTAAATGCAGGTTTTCTGATAACTTTGGAAATTTTGATTATCAGGATACAGGAAAAAGCTCTCAGTACTCATGGAGAGCTGAAATGTTCATGAATATCAAATAGAACAAAAGTTAACTGCATAAATCAAACTAAAGAAGTCTGAGATATTCTTAACTTTTTGCTTAAAATATTGTTCATCCTTTGTTTCATTTTTCAGAGTCAAGGAAACTTTACTTTTAAGCTATTTACAGCTTTTGACAAATGAGTAATGTATTTTATCCAGGATTTGGAAACTATTTGTGAGTATTCTTAATTTATGGCAATAAAGTTACTCGCACAAGTGCAATAAGAATCTGTTTTCTTTTGTAACAGGAAACAGTTGGGGAAACTGATTATTTCACCAAGGCTTTGATTGGAATGATGTGTTTTCCTTCAAGGAATCAGACTTCACTTGTAAAGCCAATAAAAGTCTCTTGAGGAACTGGCCTTAGACATTGTCTACAACAGTCCCTGTACAGCGTTTCTGACCTGTGGTAAGTAAAGAATGTCACTGTCTAATGGGTCCAGGAGCCCCAAGTTTTCTTGGGAACCCAAAAAAAGAGGAATTTACTCAATTCATAGGTATTTGAGGGTACAAAGCCATGGTAGGGCTCAATACTAAGAAATCTTACCTGAAATTCCTTCTATGTAACAGAGTTCCATCAGAGACAATTTAAAAAGAGTTTATGTGGAAAGTAATTATTCTTTTTGCACATTACACAAATAACCAGGCCAAATATAATGAAGCAAATCAGTCTTACCATGATTTGTCTTTAATAAAAATGAGAAAACTATAGACAGAAATTATGTTTCAAGAACTATGGTACATTTATTATTAAATTCTACTCTCATCAGTTGTTTTTAAGCTTGTTTCTGTCAGGTAGGCTAACCCTGCTTGTTGCTGTGAAACAACCGTGATTTCTGGCTGCTACTCAGAAGAAACAGGAGTGTTGGGTAATGTAAAAATCTGATCAATATTCTAATTCTGGGTTCATTGGACTCAGCTAGCAACCCTATATCAACTTGGTTTCAGGAGTTGTCCAGTTCATGGAAAGACTTCTAATTTAATTTACTTGGCATAATTTTACTTATTTTGCTTTACTGTTGTGGAATATATTGCCGTTGTACTCTATGTAGGAATGCAGGACAAGCTTACTGAATGTTTTAAAAATTGAACACTTATTAATCTTCCAGATATCACCTCTTGTCAGAACTCAAGAGTCATGAATGACTCTCACCATTCTGATGCTTTCTGACTGAGCTCCTCTCTACCCTGAATATGAGAGATCTTAGTAGTTAAGAAAGAAGGTCATTGTCCCTATTTAGCCTCAATAAATTACAGAAGATGGATCTTCATCTCTCTGCAACCTTTAGGATTAACGGTTCTCTTATAAAAGGGAGGGGGAAACGTCAGAGGCATGTGAACCAGAGCACCTCCATCTTGAATAGGAGCTGGGCAAAATGAGGCTGAGACCTACTGGTCTGCATTCACAGATTGTTAAGGCATTCTAAGTTACAGGATGAGGTGGGAGGTCAGCACAAGATACAGGTCATAAAGACCTTGCTGATAATACAGATTCCAGTAAAGAAGCTGGCTAAAACCCACCAAAACCAAGATGGTGACAAGAGAAGAGTGACCTCTGGCCGTCCTCACTGCTACACTTCTACCCATGCCATAACAGTTCACAAATGCCATGGCAACATCAGGAAGTTACCCTATATGGTCTAAAAAGGGGAGGCATGAATAATCCACACCTTGTGTACCATATAATCAAGAAATAACCATAAAAATGGACAACCAGCAGCCCTTGGGGTGACTCCATCTATGGGGTAGCCATTCCTTTATTCCTTTACTTTTCTAATAAGCTTGTTTTGAATTTACAGACTTGCCCTAAATTCTTTCTTATGCAAGATCCAAGAACTCTTTCTTGGGGTTTGGATCAGGACCCCTTTCCTGTAATACAATGATTTTGCTATTAAGAGCAAGATTACAACTATGTGCAGGATCAGGCTATGTGGGATGATAGCTAAATTAGCTATAATTTTTCAGATTGAATGAGCTAATAAGTGATATTTATATTTCAGTTTTGTTTTTATACTCTGTATTTTTTTGAATATTTTAATAACAATTATGGATTGCTTTTTAATCAAGAAATTGTATATGAATAAAATACATGATGAAGACTTTAAATTTTAAGTGCAACTAAATATGGAAAATTTATTATCAGTGAGTGTTATCATCTCTACTGTTTAATAGTTACAGAAAATATAGTGCATACAAGTCATAAACTTAAATTCAGCACAGTATGTAATAAGCATTTAGTAAACATTTATTGAATTAAATAGAATTGTCTCCATTATAAGCTTTTGGTATGTAAATGACTCTGAAACTAAGGATTATAACTAAGGATTTACAAAATCCTTCTAGACATAGAAAGCGTCACAAGACACTTCAGCAGCCCCTTAGTAAATATATTTTAAGCAAACAAATAAATGAATCCCAACCAACTTAAAGGGCTGTCATGAGAATAAAACAGACAACACATTCATAGTGCCTGACCCAATACTTGATACATATGGTAAATATTAACGAAATGGTGTCTCCTTCCCCCACACTCCCCTTTCCACAGCTCCATCTTTGCCTCTTGACTTAAAATCAAGTAAGAAAGTTATTTTGGGAAGGTTATGCAGGACAGATTTTGGTCTGCTCCTGCGAAGTAAAGTGTGAACCCTGGAATATTCTGCCCAATGAGCATTCTTGTATGCCTGATGCATTGGGCTACCTGGTATCAATTTGATCAGATAGCTTATGGCAACATGTAGTTGATGAAAAACCCGTCTTTTCTCTGGGGAGCTGGAGTTTGAATAGCGGAGGTCATTCCCTTACGGGCTGCGTGACTGTGATTCACCTCAATAAAAATGCCAGATACCAAGGTGTATGTGAGCTTCCCTGTTTGACAAAACTTTGAATGCATTCTCACATATTATTTCTAAGAGAATTAAGCATGTCTGTGTGGCTTTCTGGGAGATAAGACATGGAAATTTGTGCCTAGTTTCTCCTAGATTTTGCCCTGTATACCTTTCCCCTTGCTAATTTTAATCTGAATCTCTTCATGGTAATAAACTGTAACCCAAACTATAACAGCTTTATCTGAGTCCTGCGTGAATCATGGAGCATGAGGGGTAGCCTTAGGTAAACTCACCCCAGGGGCAAAAATTTCATTCTAGAATTTGTGAAGAAGAAATCATATCAAATTACTGGAATTGTATTAGGAAGATTTTAGATCCCATGGTAAAACACCTAGACTTCATCTCAAAAGCAAGAGTTTTTGACTACAGGACATGCGTGAAAATTTTAATTTTCACACGATTAGGTTAATAGAGATTTGCAGAATGAATTAGGGTACAAGAAATCTAATTTCATAATAATGGCATTGGAAAACAATAGGAAAGTAAAATGTTGACCATTACAAAGAACTAGTTTATAATTGATAATTGAGCATCTCTTTTTCCTCATTTGCATTGTCTGGTCAAACTATCTCAAACAGGCTCTCCTTCTTATTAAAATAAAAGAGATCTTACAGATGTGACAGATGACATAAATCCCTACAGCTGTCGTCAAATCTCAATGTTCATTCTACGTTGCTTTTCAGCAGCATTGGATGTAGTCACTACTCCCTCTTTGAAACCTTTTGTATTAGTCTACTAGGGCTGCCCTAACAAAGTACCATAGACTGGATGGCTTAAACGATAGAAATTTATTTTCTCACAGTTCTGGAGACTAGAAGTCCAAGATAGAATTGCCATCAAGATTGGGTTCTGATAAAGACTTTCTTCTTGGTTTGCAGATGGCAGCTTTCTGGCTGTGTTCTCACATGGTCTTTTGTCTCTCTCCATGTGTGTATGTGTGGTGTGTGGGCCTGTGTGTGTGTGTGTGTGTGTGTGTGTAGAAAGAGAGATCTCTGGTGACCCCTCCTCATAAGGACATCAGTTCTATCACATTCAAGCTTGGTGATGCTTGGTAACTTCTTTCACACTTACTGACATCATTCAAGCTTGGTGATGCTGCACACTTTATTTCCAAAGATAAGTGACTTTGGGACCTAGGCCTTCAGCATCTCAATTTTGGGAGGTTCATAAGATCTTCGTTTCTTTAAGTTTCTCTAAGACACAGTTTCCTTTGATGTCTTCTTTTCCCCCAACCTTAGGACTGATTTCATGGGTGTGTTACCTGTGCAGTGTTACAGAGCTTCCTACTTAAGAGTCTTATGCTACATTTAATTCTCTGCTGCTGCCTTCTTAAAGTTTTCAGTAATTAAAAAAATTAATACATGTTAGTTGTTAAAGCCATGTTAGCTTCACAGCAAAACTAAGCAGAAAGTATAGAAGTTTCCATATATCCCTCCCTGCACCAACTTGCCACTACAGTCTCCCCCATTATCATTGGGTCCCAGCACAGAGGTACCTTTGTTACAATCAGTGAACCTACATTGACACATCAAAGTTTACATTGGGGCTCATTCTTGGTGGTTGTACATTCTATGGTTTGTGGACAAATGTAGTATGACATGTATCTACCATTGTAGCATCATATAGAGTAGTTTCACTGCCCTAAAAATCCTAGGTATTCCACCTATTTGTCTCTCCCTCCACCAGCCCCTGGTAACCACCAATCCTTTTGTCTCCACAGTTTTGCCTTTCCCAGAGTGTCACATAGTTGTATACTCATACAGGGATGTAACCTTTTCAGATTGGCTTCTTTTACTTAGCATTATGTATTTAAGATTTCTCTGTCTTTTCCTGTTGATAGCTCATTTCTTTTTAGTGTTGAAAAATATTTTATTGTCTGGTTGTACAGTAGTTTCTTTATTCACTTACCAACTGTAGAATATATTGTTTGCTCCAAAGTTTTGGCAATTATGAAAAATCATGTATAAACACTCATGCAAGTTTTTATATGTACATAAGTTTTCAATTCATTTTCATAAACAACAAGAAATACAATTGCTAGATCATATAGTAACAGTATGTTCGGTTTTATAAGAAACTGCCAAATTATCTTCCAAGTGGTTGTACCGTTTTGCTGCAACCAGGAATGAATGAGAGTTCTGGTTGCTTCACATCCTTGTCAGCATTTGATGTTGTCAGTATTTTGGATTCTAATAGGTTTGTAGTAGTATTTCATTATTTTTTTACTTTGCCATTCCCTATTGATATACAATATTGAATATCTTTTCATATGTTTATTCACCATCTGTTTATCTTCTTTAGTGAGGGGTCTATTCAGGTCTTTTGCCCATTTTAAAATTGGATTGTTCATTTTCTTATTGCTTAGTTTTAAGGCTTATTTGTATATTTGGACAATGGTCCATTATTAGACATGTTTTCCACAAACATTTTCACCCCATCTGTGGCTTGTCTTCTCATCCTCTTGACAGTTTTTTGTTTGTTTGTTTACAGAAGTGTAGTTTTAAATTTCAATGAAATACAACTAATTATTTCTTTCATAAATCATCCCTTTGGTGTTGTATCTAAAAAGTCACCACCATACCCAAAGTGAACTAGATTTTTTCCTATGTTAATTTTAATGAGGTTTATAGTTATGCATTTTACATTTAGGTTGTGATCCATTTTGAGTTAATTTTTGTCAGAGATGTAAAGTCTGGGCCTATATTTGTGTGTTGTCATGTATGTGCTAAATGGTTCCAGAACCATTTGTTAAAAACACTATCTTTTCTCCTTTGTCTTGCTGCTGCACCTTTCTCAAAGATCAGTTGCTTATATGGATCAGTTTCTGAGCTCTCTATTCTGTTTCATTTATCTATTTGTCTATTCATTTGCCAAAACCACACCATCTTAATTATTGTATTATTGTAGCTTATAACAACTCTTGAAGTCAGGTGGTATTAATTCTTCAACTTTCTTCTTATACTTCAACATTGAGTTGGCTTTTCTGTGACTTTTCATGCACCATATAAACACTAGAAAGAATTTGATGATATCTACAAGATAACTGATTGATATTTCTATTGGGATTGTGTTGAACTTACACATCGAATTGGGAAGAATTGACATCTTTACAATATATCTTCCTATTGTACGATATAGAATATTTCTTCATCTATGAAGTTCTTAGATATTTTTCCTCAGATTTTTATAGTTATTCTGTACAGGTTTTTTTGTCTATATTTTTTAGATTTATGCCTAAGTATTTTATTTTTGGGGATGCTAATGTAAATAAGTAATACTACGTTTGTAATTTTAAATTCTACTTGTTTATTGCTGGTATAGAGGAAACAAATTGACTTTTGTATATTAACTTTGTATCCTACCTCCTAGCTATAATTGCTTTTTAGTGCCATGATTTTTGTCCATTCTTTAAGATTTTCTATACAAATAATCATGTCATCTGCAAATGATTACAGTTTTATACATTTTTCCAATATGTATTCTTTTTGTTTCCTTTTGTTGCCTTATGCATTTTCTAGAATTTATCGTACAATGTTAACAATCAGGGATAATGTCTTGTTCTTGACTTAGCAGGAAAATTTAGAGCTTTTCATCAAGTATGGTATTAGCTATAGGTCTTTAGCAGATATTCTTTGTCAATTTGAGGATATTCTTCTCTAACCCTAGTTTGAGGAGAGTTTTCATCATAAACCGTTTTGAATTTTGTCAAATTATTTTTGTATATTGATATAATCATGTGATTTTTTTCTTCATTAGTCTATAGATACGATGGATTACATTAATTGATTTTCATATGTTGAATCATTCTTGCATACTTGGAATAAATTTCACTTTGACATGGTGAATATTCATTTTATACATTTGTTGGATTCAATTAGCTACTATTTCATTGAAGATTTTTACATCTATGTTTATGAGAGATATTGGTCTGTAGTTTCCTATTCTTGCAATATTTTTGTCTAGTTTTAGTATAAGGTGATGGATGATGCTTGCCTCATAGCATGAGTTAAAAAGTATGCTTTCTCCTTCTATCTTCTGGGGGAAACTGTGGAAAATTGGTGTAGTTTATGTTCAGTAGAATTCACCAGTGAATCCAGCAAGGCCCAGTGTTTTCTCTTTTGGAAGTTTACAAGTTATTAATTCAATTTCTTAATAGATACAGGCCTATTCAGATGTTTATTCCTTGTTGTGTGAGTTTTGGCAGATTGTGTCTTCCAAGGAATTGGTCCATTCCATCCAGGTTATCACGTTTATTGGCAGAGAGTTGTTCATAGTATTACTTTATTAACCTTTTTATGCCCACGGCAACTGCAGTAATAATTTATCTTTTATATCTGATATTAGTAATTGGCCTCCTCCAACATTTTTTTCTCAGTCAGCCTTGGCTTATTGATTTTATGGGTCTTTTTAGAGAATGAAGTTTTGACTGCTGATTTTCTCGATTTCCTCTTTTCAATTCCACTAACCTCTGCTCTGATTTTCATTTATGTCTTTTCTCCTGCTTACTTTAAATTAAATTTGCTCTTCTTTTCCAAATTTTCTAAAGCAGTATCTTAGATTACTGGGTTTGGATCTTTCTTCTTTTCTAATTAATGCATTAAATGCTATAAATTTCCCATTAAGCACTGCTTTCACTACATATCACAACTTTTGATAAGTTGCATTTTCATTTTAATTTAGTTCAAAATATTTTTATATTGATCTTGAGATTTCTTATTTGTCCCATATATCATTTAAAAGTGTGTTGTGTAATCTGCAAGTATTTTGGAATCTTCAAGTGACTTTCTGTTACTGATTTCCAGTTAATTATATTTTGGTCTGAGAGCAGATGGTATATAATTTCTATTTTACATTTGTTGTGTGTGTTTTCTGGTCCTCAATGTGGTGTATCTTGGTGAACATTTTATGTGAACTAGGGAAGAATGTGTATTATTTTGTTTGATAATGTAGTCTATACATATGAATGATATCCAGTTAGCTGATGGTGCTATTGAATACAGCTATGTCCCAGTTTATTTCCTTCCTACTGCCTCTATTTCTGATAAGAGATATGCTATCATCTGTAACTGTAACAGTGGATTCATGTATTTCTCTTTGCAGTTCTATCTGTTTTTGCTTCACATATTTTGAACCTCTATTGTTAGGTACCTGTATGTTAAGGATTGTTATGTCGTCATGAAAAATTGATCCCTTTATCATCATGTAATGCTCCTCTTTGTGGCTGGTAACTTTTCTTGCTCAGAATCTGTCTGCTCTTTCTGAAATTAATATAGGCACTTCCGTTTTTATTGGTGTTGGCATGCTATATCTTTCTTTCTTCATTTACATCTAATTTATATGTATTCTTATATAATGGAGGTTTTGTAGAAAATATGTAGTTGAGTCCTGTTTTATGATCCACTCTGACAACATCTTTTAATCAAAGTTTAAGGTGATTATTGATGAGTTTGGATTAATATCTACCATATTTATTACTGTTTTCTATTTGCTGATCTTGTTCTTTGTTCCTGTTTATGTCTTCTACACATTTTCTGGTTTTCGTGATTTTTTGTTTTGATTTGTTTTTATTTTTGAGACGGAGTCTCGCTCTGTCGCCCAGGCTGGAGTGCAGTGGCCGGACCTCAGCCCACTGCAAGCTCCGCCTCCCGGGTTTACGCCATTCTCCTGCCTCAGCCTCCCGAGTAGCTGGGACTACAGGCGCCGCCACCACGCCCGGCTAGTTTTTTTGTATTTTTTTTTAGTAGAGACGGGGTTTCACCGTGTTAGCCAGGATGGTCTTGATCTCCTGACCTCGTGATCCCCCAGCTTCGGCCTCCCAAAGTGCTGGGATTACAGACGTGAGCCACCGCTCCCGGCCACCTTTTTTGATTTTTAACTGAACATTTTATTATTCCATTTTCTCTTCTTTTCTATCATATCCATTTTTAAAAAATTTTGTCTTTGTGTGTTTATTTTTCACTTTTTTAGTGCTTTCCCTAGAGCTTGGAATATACATTTACAACTAATCAGTTTCTAATAACATTACTCAGCTTCCCTGGTAATACAAGTACTTCATAAGAATAAAATATACCCAGTTCCACTCTTCTGTTCCTCATATCATTGCTGCCAATCATTTCACTTAGACATGAGCATATATATACACATACAGGTAAGCATACATTATTGCTATTATTATCTTGAAGAAAATTTTATCTGATTAACTGATAACTGATTTATTAGATAATAATAAAAATAAAAGGGTTTCTTTTACCTTCACTCACTCATTTTCTGATGCTCTTTCCTTGTTTATGTAGAATCAGTTTATGGATCTATATTATTTCTTCATGAAGAACTTCTTTTAAGTCTTCTTGAACAATAGTTCTACTTGCAACACATTTCCTCAATTTTTGTCTAAGAAATAATTTCTTCTTTATTTCTGAAAAATAATTTGTACAGTATAGAATTCTAGGTTGGTGTAGTTTCTTTCTCTTACTGCTTTAAACATCTGACTCCACTCTCTTCTTGTTTGCAGGATTTCTGAAGAGAAGTCAGATGTAATACTAATATTTTCCTTTCTATGTTCATGGTGCTTTTTCCCCCCTCTGGCTTCTTTCAAGATTTTTGACTGAGCTTTGATCTTCTGAAATTTGAATATGCTACTAAGTGTAGTATTGTGGGGTTTTTGGCATTTACATTTTTTGCTTTTTTTTTTTTGAGGTTTCTGGGTCTGTGGTTTGGTGTGTGACATTAATTTTGGGGGAAAATATCAGTAATTATTGCTTCAGAGAACACTTCTTTTCCTTTCTTTTTTCTCCTTCCAGGATTTTCATTGTATATGTATTATACTTTTTGTAGCTATCCCAGAGGTCTTGGATATTCTGTTCTGGTTTTTTTTTTTTTTTTTTTTTTTTTTTTTTTTTTTTTTTTTCTCTACCTATTTTCTCTTTTCTTTGCAGTTTTGGAAATTTTCACTGTTCTATCCTTAAACTCAGACTATTTTTTCCTCAGTCGTGTCCAGTCCACTAAAACATCCACCGAAAGCCAAAAGCAGTCTTCATTTCTATTACAGTATTGCTAGCATTTAATTTTTACTTAGAATTTCCATCTCCCTGCTTACAGTTTCTGCTTATTCTTGTATATTGTACACTTTTCTCATTAAAAGCTTTAGTATATTATATCATAGTTTTTTTTTATTCTGTTCTGAAAATTCCAATGTTCCTGCCCTGACTCTAGTTCTGATGCTTTGCTTTTTTTTTTCTTTTTTTTTTTTTTTTTTCTGAGACCAAGTCTTGCTCCATCACCCAGGCTGGAGTGCAGTGGCGCAATGTCAGCTCACTGCAGTTCTCCTGTCTCAGCCTACAGAGTAGCTGGGACTATAGGCGGGCACCACCATGCCTGGCTAATTTTTGAATTTTTATTAGAGATGGGGTTTCACCTTGATGGTCAGGCTGGTCTCGAACTACCAACGTCAGGTGATATGCCCATGTCTTTAAAGTTTGTTTCTGCCTTTTAATAGTTTTTTGTTGAAAGTCAGGCATAATGTCCTGGGTAAAAGAAACTACTAGAGTTGGATATTTCCTTCTACCTAGATGTACTGGGCTCTAACATAATCCCAGCAAGTTAAGCTCTAGTGAAATATTTTTTTCCTGAGAGCAGGCTTTGCTCAAAAGAAGAGAATACTCTGTTAAATTTTAAAACGGTTACCTTTCCCCTTCCCCGGAAACTTAAGGGGTGACAGTGATACCTGGTAGATTTCCTGAAGGTAAAATTCACAAAAGTAGGAGAACCTCCCTATGACTGAGTTTCCCTGAAGTTTTTGAATCTCTGACTTGTTCACACTAGCCTCGAGCAATTCATCGATTACTTTCAGATTTTCCAACCTGACACTGGTTCCCAAGAGATTTCCATTCCTGGGTTTCTACTACAGTACATTGTGAGTCCCTGTATCCACTTATCTGTCCTCTTAGTTGTGAGCTCACTTCTACAATGCATCTTAGAAGAGTTGTCGACTTTTTTTAGTTTGTGTGTTTTTACTTGTCACAAAAGAGTGATGGCTTCTAAACTCCTTACATGCTGGATTAGGACCTGGAGGTTATTCAAGTTTCTAGAAATTTGTTTTGAAATGGGCTGCATTTTTATTTAGTAGTGGGCTCTGCAAATTATATATGCTGGGCTGTTAGTGTTCCAGGGACTTGATGCTCTCTTTCTCTCTCTGTCTCAGTTTCACTCTCTCATATCTCACTAGGTAATCTCATACACGCCTGCAGTTTAAACACCGGTCCTCTGATGACTCCCAGATTTATTATCCCCTACTGCCTATTTTATATCTATAGTTTAATATTTAATAAAAGTCTGAAATACTATATGCCAAAAACAAATGCATATTTTCTCCTTGAAGATTTTTTGTCATCATAATGGGATCACCACCTTCCTAATCACACATGTCATTGTTTTTAAATCTGAGAATTATTTATTTGTCCTTGTATTCTCCTCAAACTCCACAATGAATTCAACAGAAGAACCGGTCAGCTCTACCACCAAAACAAATCTCAAACCAGAACACCTCTCACTATCTCTCCTACTATTTTCCTGGTATAAGCTGCCTCCAGCTCTTTGACCAATATAATATGAATCCCCGTATATGAAACTCCTTTCACGAAAAGCAAATTTACAGAGACAGGAAGCAGATTAATGGTTGTCTGAGCTGATGGTGGTAGGATTCATTGTAAATAAGTGTGAAGCATCACAGAGGAGTGAGGGAGTATGTTCGAAAACAGATGCATAATGATAGTTAAGCTGCTTGTTAAAGTTGCTAAATATTATTGAAGTATACGCTTGCGATGGGTGAATTTTATGGTGTTTAAAATATACCTCAAAAATGTTCTTAGAAAAAGACAAAAACCATAACAAATAAAACTTCTCAACTGGATTCTCATTGTTAAACACACACCTACAAAATGCATTCTCCATTTAGCACCCACAGTAAAAGTCAGATCAGTCGCTCTCTCTGAGTCTTCCAATAACTTCTCACCCCAACTAGAATGCATTCCCGATGCCTTTGCTGACATCTTTGATTTCATATTCTACTATGTCCTCAGCACACTCTACTTGTATTTGATTTGTTTTTGTGTCTTGAACTTGATAAGCTTGTTCCTGACTTGGGTTCTCATATTTGTTACTTTCTTTGCTCCTTAGTAGGCTGTTTCTTTATTATTCGGGCCTACTGTCAGAGCTCGGAGGAGCTTCCCAGATTACCCAGCCAATATAGAGCCCTACTACACACCATACACCCTCCATCATTTTATCCTTGAATATAGAGCCCTGCCTACATACTAAACACCCTCCATTATTATTATCCTAGCCCTTAGAGAGACTGCCTACACACCGAACACACTCTTTTTATCCTTGAATATACAGTCCTACTACACACCAAACACCCTCCATCATTTTATTCTTGAATATAGAACCCTGTCTACACGCCAAATACCCTCCATTATTATTATCTTAGCCCTTAGAGAGATTACCTACACACTGAACATGCTCAGTCATTTTATCCTTGAATATAGAACCCTGTCTACACGCCAAACACCCTCCATTATTATTATCCTAGCCCTTAGAGAGACTACCTACGCACCGAACACACTCAGTCATTTATCCATTTATATCCACACTGTATATTTTATCCTTGAATATACAGTCCTACTACACACCAAACACCCTCCATCATTTTATCCTAGCCAATATAGAACCATACCTACACACAGAATAGCCCCAATCATTTTATCCTTGAATATAGAGCCCTACCTACACACCAAACACCCTCCATCAATTTATCCTCACCAATATTACACACCGAACACCCTCCATCAATTTATCCTCGCCAATATTACACAACGAACACCCTCCATCAATTTGTCTTAGCGCATTTTATCCAAATGGTCTCTGAAATTCTTATTTCTGTGCTTGCTTCTTTAGTTTTGCTTCTTTCAGCAGAATGACATTCCTTAAAAGCAAGAGTTTGGCTTATTTTGCTCACTACCAAATTCTTAATGTCAGAATAATATCTGGTATAAAATAGGGGCTCTGTATAGACTTTTTACTAACCTATTGACATTAGAAATAAACCCAAGAGAGGGAATTGAAAATACACCTTTATTGTATAAGCAAAAGAAAAGACACCTAAGAAACAAGAGCACGTCTCTTCCAAAACACTATGCCATATTTTATAATGTCCATAATACAAATAGCCCCCATGTCAGATTTTTTATTCACATTCTTCATCATTACTATCTTAATAATACTACTTAACACTCTTAGCATGTTCCATCTTCAAACTGCTTTATAAATGATAACTGACATCAATTAATTAGTCATTATCAATTGATTTGTTGAATTAATCTCATTTCTAAAATTTCATTTTTATTGAAGATAATTAAGAAGGTGTCCAAACAGGATCTCAGACCATATCTAATCATATCTCCTGTGCATATATTGTGTCTCATTAAGAAATGGAAAATTCTTTTTTCCTAGTATATTTCTAAATTAGTACAGTTAAAATGACCTTCAGCTAACACCTCATTTATTCATAGTCTCTCACTTTTCTTTCTAGATCTAAAAAATCTTTAAAATGTTCTATGATAATGCATTTTTCTATCATAACCCGAAAGGTTCATAGGTGAGCAGAATAAACTCGCTTTCTCTTCCTTTTTGTCTTCAATACACGTTTAATTTTCTATTTCAGTAATAATGTGTGAGTAGCATCATTGTGTTTTATTACACTTTAATTGTCTCAAATTTGTAATATTTATAACTAACTCAAAAATTTGTACCAACTCTAAATTTTATATACTATGCTGCTTAAATAATTTCTAAGATGTAAACTTTGCTTTCTAGGTGTTTCCATTATTCAAAACTAGGTTAAATTCATTTCCTCCTCCTTCTGTGATCCCTCAGAAACAAAATATTAACAAAGTAAAGTAATGAAAGCATAGAAAGCATTTTCACTAATATTTATAGAGAATTTAATGTTTTCACATTCTTCATTAAGAGAGATAAGAGAAGATATTTTAAACACTTTAAAACCCAGTTTAAATGTCTGTTTTGTATTATTTAATTGTGAATTATAGAAAAATAATGACACTCATTGAATAGCACTTTTAAAACTTCTCAGTATTTGTGTTATCTTATCTCTAACTGTCCATAACAGCAAAATGAATCTTAGTTGAACTATTCTATGGGGGTTGCTAGTCAATATAACAAAAATAACAAAATGTCAAAATGACTTGGTTAACCTAACTAAAAAAGCATAAAATAATATTGTCTTAGTTTTGTGTATTTTAAAAAAGAACACTGGATTTAAATTTGGAGTCTTATCATTTCCATATTTAGGTAACTATATTCACAGTACAATCTTAAATCTAATTAAAAAAAATTTCTCCCGAATCTGCTTCTGTAATCTAATTCACTCAAATTCTAGCAAAACAAAAACAATTAGAAACTCTAAAAAGTTAACAATGTTTTATGTGAGCCTATTAAACATTATTTCTTATTGAATATGAGTTCATTAAATGTGATTGTGTAATACCTGTCAAAAAAAATTAAAACTAACTAATATGAACAATTTGCTATACCATTGTCTTTATTTTGCTCTTATGGGAAAAAAATTATCATAACAAAATATAAAAATGCAAATTTGATTTTTCTCTGAATAGGGCACATAATGTATATGAATAAAATTACAATAAAATATGAATACAATTTATAAAAATATTTATGATTATTCTTTTCCTAGTTGATCTCCATTCAAATCAGGTATGTTAAGTTTACATGGTTAATCTCAAATTATAGTTTTGAACAAATGACAGTCATTTTAATTTGAATGTAAATTTATACATTAAGAGAGTAACTGGGGTAGAAACTCTTATCTTCGATTTTCTTATAATAGAAACGGTATGTGTGTGCATGTTTTTATAAGCATATAATGTTCCACCATATAACAATGTTTTAGTCAATGATGGACCACATATACTATGGTGGTCCCATAAGAGTATAAGGGAGCATATATGCAACCTGATATATGGCACTTGATATTGGCACTGCAGATCAAGTAGAAGAAATGATTGATATTCAGCAATGATGTTGAGATGTTTGGTTTTTCATATTTTAAAAATCTATATAAATAAAAATACATATATTATCTGTGAATGTGTGAGTACACTCTATGATGTTTGCACAATGACATAATTGTCTAAGAATGCATTTTTTACAATGTATCACCATCATTAAGGGGGATACATATTTTAGAATATATCCTGATTATAGTGCATGGCTGTGTGTGTGTGTGTGTGTGTGTGTGTGTGTGTGTGTGTATGATATGGTTTGGCTGTGTTTTCCAGAGATCTAGGAGCAAAAAGTGGTTTCGTGGGCTGGGCCCAGGGTCCCTGTGCTGTGTGCAGCCTAGGGATTTGGGCCTTGCATCCCAGCTGCTCCACCTGTGGCTGTAAGGGGTCAACATAGAGCTCGAGACATGGTGCAAGCTCAGAGGGTGCAAGCCCCAAGCCTTGGCAGCTTTCACATGGTGTCAAACCTGCAAGTGCACAGAATTCAACAATTGGGGTTTGAGAACCTCTGCCTAGATTTCAGAGGATGTATGCAAATGCCTGGATGACCAGGCAGAAGTTTGCCGCAGGGGTGGGGCCCTCCTGGAAAACCTCAGCTAGGGCACTGTAAAAGGGAAATTTAGGGTCAGAACCCCCACCACACAGAGTCCCTACTGCCGAGTGGAGCTGTGAGAAGAGGGCCACGTCCTCCAGCCCCCAGAATGATAGATCCACTAACAGCTTACACTGTGCCCCTGGAAAAGCCACAGACACTCAAGGGAAGCCTATGAAAGCAGCCAGGAGGTAGGCTCCACCCTGCAAAACCATAGGGGAGGAGCTGTACAAGGCCATGGGAACCCACCTCTTGCATCAGTGTGACCTGGATGTGAGACATGGAGTTAAAGGACATCATTCTGGAGCTTTAAGATTTGACTGCCCACCAGATTTCAGACTTGTATGGGGTCTGTAGCCCCTTTGTTTTGGCCAAATTCTCCCATTTGGAATGGCTGTGTTTACCTACGCCTATACTCCCATTGTATCTAGGAAGTATAACTAACATGCTTTTGATATTACAGGCTCATAGGCAGAAGGGACTTGCCTTGTCTCAAATGAAACTTTGGACTGTGGACATTTGAGTTAAGGATGGAATGAGTTGAGACTTTGGGGTACTGTTGGAGAGGCATGATTGGTTTTGAAATGTGAGGACATGAGATTTGGGAGGTGCCAGAGGTGGAATGATATAGTTTGACTGTGTCCCCACCCAAATGTCATCTTGAATTCCCATCTGTATTGGGAGGAACCCAGTGGGAGGCAACAAAATCATGGGGGCAGGTCTTTCCTGTGTTGTTCTCATGATAGTGAGTAAGTCTCATGAGATCTAATGGTTTTAAAAAGGGGAGTTTTTTTCTGTTCAAGCTGTCTTCCCTCATCTGCCAGGATGTGAGATATGCCTTTCACCTTCCACCGTGATTGTGAAGCCTCCCCAGCCATGTGCAACTGTACGTCCAATAAACCTCTTTCTTTCATAAGTTTCCCAGTCCTAGGTATGTCTTTATAAGCACCTGATAAAGTTTCCTATTGCTTCCTTAACAATATACCACGGTCTAGTGTGCTTAAAACAACAGAAATTTACTTTCTCAGTTCGAAAATCAAGGAAGTGGCAGAGTTGATGCAACTGGAGACTCTGAAGGAGAATGTGTTTCCTGCCTCTCTCCTAGGTTCTGATAGTTTCCAGCACGTCGTGGTGTTCCTTGGCCTGTAGGCACATAAACCCAATCTCTGCCTCCATCATCATATCTCATTCTCCCTGTGTATCTCCACATCCAAATCTTCCTCTGCTTATAAGAGAAGACACTTCTCATAATTTGGGCAGCACTATTCAAGTATACTATATTTTAGGAAAACTGGGAAACTCAATAATGTGAGATATTAACAAAATAACTTGGAGTTTAATTATTAATATTTCAACCTAATATTTGGAACTTCTTATATGTAACTTCTTGAGTTTGAGAAATAACTGGGAAAAAGTGGCATAAAATATTTTGGCATCTTCACTTATAGCAATATGAAAAAAACTATCATGCTAACTATAAATATTCGACTATTTTACTAACAGAATTTACTACTGATGTGTAGTGATCAAACAGCAAAGGTGAATTAAGCTTCAAATTTTAACTAAAGGAATTGAATTGAGCAATAACTTACATTTGGATATCACAAGTGTTATTCTACTTACTTCCCACTCCCCCTCTCTAACCCACATACGTTTTTATTTAGTCCATTTTAGCACCTAAGGACATTGCAGCTAAGATACATTGGGTTACTTACTTGATTCGCACAGAAACTAGGAGACAGAGATAAGGCTTAAAGGCATATTTTAGCATGAGTTTTGTTTTACTACATTCTTCTTCAATAACTTTTGGCTCTTTGCTATTTATTTTAGTTATTACATCTTTTTTCCTTTCCTGGAATATAGAGGTTATTTATTATTGAACATTTCTATATTCTTTTGTATCTTGAAAGTGGTTTAGCATAAAGTCTACTAGAGAAAGACAACATAATAGCATCAAGAGCATTAAAGTGTAATTGACAAAACAGAAATGGAAATCATGTAATATCTATATGCTGTCATAAACATGTAGATCTCTGGAGGCTTATAACTATACATTTTATTTTTAAATACATTATTTTAAACAGTTGGTTGGTCATATAATCATTGAGTATTAAAAAAGAACCAGGCTTAGAGCAAAGAAGAATGTTCATCAAAATCAAAAGTGAGATTTATGTCATTACTGCTCTCACCCTTGGGGCCATGATACTACTTACTGCAGCGTCTTCTGTCAGTTCTTCACGTGTTCTTGCCAAGAGGGGGTGAGCAGGGAAATGGGCCTAGGGTGGGGGGCTCTGTAGGAGGATAAAAATAGAATTGGTGAATCCATCTACCAGTCAGAAAATTTCTGGAGCAGTTTAAAATGACTTATGGCAATAATTATTACATTAATATTTATAATATCTGTGGGCAATAGCTTGAAATATCCTTATTATTTTTAGATTGAGGAACCTAAGATTAACAGATTAAAAAACGTGTGCACATGGCAAACACGTCCTGAACTGGGAGCAATGTTCCCAGAACAAGATTTAGTACTTCTACTTTCTTGAAGTATAGGAAATCTTTCACCAAAGTCAGAATTCTAGCTCCAGACAGGCGTCTTAAAGTCTCAGAGGCTCCCATTACAAGGCAGTAAAGTGTTAAGCATGCTAGACTTGGCCTGACCATCTGGATTAAAATCCAGCCTCTAGCTAGGCTACCTCTTCCTTCTTCCCCAGTGCATCAGTTTCTGCAAGTTGCTTACCTTCTCTGAGCCTCATCGCTGCCTAACACTTCTGCTTCGCTGTGTTGTTCTGACAATCGAATGAGAATGTATGTACGTGAAAATGCTAAGCCTAACAGTTTGGCACGTAACAGGCACTCCTGGAAACATTCAAGTCAGTTCATTACATCCACACATGCCTCTGGGAAACAAGATTGCAAGCCACAGTTAGAAGTCTATTCCTACCCTTAATGACGCTCAGATTAAGTCCCTGAAAACCATTCATTTAACAAGCCTGTTCTCAGCCTGGTGTGCTTGAAGTACATTAAAAAGCACCTGTTTGCCTCCTGCTGAAAGTCAGGAATTAAACATGACTAACCCAGTAAGTCAGCCAGTTAGAATATGCCAGTAGTGTCTTCCTCAGAGTGGGCTTTGCCGTCACTCCCACAAAGTGGACAGGTCACACTTGTAAGTCTCAAATGGCGCTACGGTCAACAGTGATGTTAAGCAGAAAGGAAGGTGTGAAATAAATATCAAAGCATTTCTGTAAGAGGGGTAACAACCAACCCAGAAATTATAGCTTGTGAAGTTTTATTCACTTGATTCAACTACAAATTAAAAGTACACCTATTAACCATTTGTGAAATTTCTTCATATAAGATTGTCATAATTTATATACTTAGGCATTTTGTTGTAGAAATCTAGGTTTCATTCCAGTAATCCTAAGACTGAAATGTAGTTTTAAAATCACAAATATTTCAAAGAATGCATTGTATTTTATCTATTACATGTATTTTATCTATTCATTGTATAAACTATGATCTTGATTCAAAATTATAGTAAAATTGAAAGCATCAGTCCCTCTCCCACAAATATCATAGATGATTTTATATAATTGATTTCATAAAAAGAAAGACATATGCTTTTTGCATTTTGGAAGATTTAAATGTACTTTTTAAGATGTTTTCCTACTTATAACATCTGCAAATCTTTCATAAGATGTTTCCTTCTTTTTGTAATGAAAAAAAGTCTATAAAATATAACTACTAAGAATCGGACTATTCTGTGATGTTGTTTTAAACAACAAAATAACCAAAAAAGGAAAGAAAGAAAGAAAGAAAGAAAGAAAGAAAGAAAGAAAGAAAGAAAGAAAGAAAGAAAGACCGACCTTTATAGTCAACTCCAAAGGGAAACATTTTCAGATAGGGTGGATGGGGAGTATACTATGTAAATCACAGGGAATTAAAATGCTTCTGTTGAGACTAGAGATGCATTTATTCACAGAGCCCTCACCAAGAGCCGCCTCTTCTTGTTAAGCTTCACCTGATCATCTAGGAAAGTACACCACCTCAGAGTTTATTTGTAATCGAAGTGCTAGATATATCAAATCAAAAACAATTTCTAAACTGTGATTTGTTGTCCCAGGGAAGTATAGTTTGCAATTAACCCCATTGTTTCTGTGAATCCGAGTTTGCACATTAAAAGAATTTTATATATATATAAAATATATATATAAAAAATATATATATATATCAGCACTAACAAAGAAAACTGCTGTAACTGAAGGTTCTGGTGATCTATTGCACAGCACAGTAACTATAGTTAATTATACTGTATTATGTATCTTAACATGCTTCTATTATTATTAAAATTTAATTAATTTATTTAATATTAGCTATTTTTAAATAACATATTAATTTTAAATATTCTCAGCACAAAGAAATGATAAGTATTTGAGGTGGTAGACACATTAATTAGCCTGATTTGATCATTCCAATATGCATACATGTATCTAAACATCACATTATACTCCATAAATAGGTACAATTATTATTTGTCAATTAAAAAAAAAACACACACACACACACAAAATTTCAACAAAAAGGCTCAAGCTATTTCCAACACATTTATATATCAAATAGATTAAATTTATCCTAAAATAAGTTTCTTGTCCATCATATTAAATGCAAAAGAAATTAAATGGAAATGTTTAATTGCTTTCACAAAGAATCGATAATTACTACTTGATGTTTTGTTAAGTAAGACTTTTGTAAATCACAAATTTTCTATTATTATTCTTGAATTATTTATATGAGTGCTGATGACTTAAAATTTCTGAAGGACATGTTCAGTGTAGACGTGAACAATATATGACTAAATCCTATGTCACATCTCTTAACCACCTATATTATTATTATGATGATGTTATTTTTATTATTATTCTATGAAGAAATTGAATGTTAATGTGAAAACAAATAGTTGTTAATAGATGGTGACAATATAATAAATTATTTATATATAAATTTATCTAAACCCTTCTAAATCAGTTTATGTTTTCACATTTTACCATGTTTCAGAATAAATAGGCACCACAGATTTACTAGTTATGTAAATACAGTAAAACCTTGTCTTACAGAAATCAGCTTTCTAGAATGTCTCAAAAACCATGATAAGGCTGGGTGAGGTGGCTCATGCCTGTAATCCCAGCACTTTGGGAGGCTGAGGCGGACGAATCATTTGAGGTCAAGAGTTTGAGACCAGCCTGACCAACATAGTGAAACCCTGTCACTACTAAAAATACAAAAAAATAAAAAATAAAAAAAATAACCAGGCATGGCGCTGCACCCCTGTAGTCTCAGCTACTTGGTGGGCTGAGGCAGGAGAATCACTTGAACCCAGAGGCGGAGGTTGCAGTGAACTGAGATTGTGCCACTTCACTCCAGGCTAGGCAATTGAGCGAGACTCCAGCTCAAAAAACAAAAACAAAAACCATGATAAAAACTGCAACTAATACACCCACACCCCAAAGAGCTTCACAGTGGCTTTGATGTAATTAGAACAGCTTCAGATACACAATATAAACCAGAAGGGAAAGAGAAAGAGAGAAAATGAGAGAGAGAGAAGGAAGAGGAAAACAAAAAGGAGGAGAAAAAGAGGAAAGAAGGAAAGGAAGAAAAAAGCAGGATAGGAAGGAAGGAGGGAGACAGTGAGGGAGGGAGGGAAGGGGAGGGAGGAAGGAAGTCTAATCCAAATTTTAAAGCGTATACCTCATGTATTGTGGTTTGCTATCACGTAAGAGAGGGAAAGTAAGTTTTTATATATTTGAAGTCAATTTCTTAACAAGTAGAATTCTTACACAAAAGCTTATAAACCACAGTGGAAAACACAGGCAAAAAAAAAAAAAAAAAAAAAAAAGTCAAAAAGAAAAATGAAGATATTGCTAGTAGTTTGAACCGAATTAAAAGTTGCAACAACTATGGTAACCATAGACATTGATGGCAGAAATCTTCTAATGAACAAATGACACAGAAAGTGAAGCAAAGTTTCCTTGGGGGTTCTACTGCTCTGGGAGCTTAAGGTGATTCCTGTCTATGGGTATGCACTGGGGGTATGTCCACTGGGGGTAAAGAGAACAGACATCTGTACTTCAGGGACCACCAAACTGAGTCTCCTTATAACATGGCAGAAAAAGACTAGGTTGGCTGTGTTTGAATGTACTGGTTCTACAGGAAACCAAAAAACAAAGCATCTGATAAACGGAAATTTTGTCATCCTAGAATATTGATTTTTACTCTTTACTTCAAGGGTTGAATGTGCTGATTCTACAGGAAACCAGAAACCATAGCATCTGATAAATGGGAATTTCATCATCCTAGAACATCAATTTTTACTCTACTGCAAGGGTTAAGCCAACACAGCGATAGACAAAGTAGCTTTCGTTTGACCAACTGGCTTATCCTTAATGAAAGAACATTTCAGAACCCTAGGCATGCCTCAGGATGGAAAATTGTCCTTTGCTGGATAGCTATGGAATTCACCCTAAAGAAGCAGGGTAATTGTTAGGGAATGTACTTGTTGTGCTCTTGCTCTCTGGTTACTCCAGACACTTTGTTGATACACTTTGTGAATTAGGTTTTAATTTGGAAATTTAAATACTACTTCATAAGATGGTTTTGGGAAAAATTAGTCCATTGTCCATGACTTTCAATAAATAATTTGTCTTAAAATAATGTTTGGAATATAGCTTATGATGGCATTCTGTTCACAGAATAATGTTAATGTCAATTTGGATGTGTATTCTGAATTGTCTTCCATTGGAGCCCTTATTCTCGCCTGCTGTCACTGCCACACTCTGAGACCAGAATGCAAGTGATTAACTAAGACTTCTGACTCCTCCCTCCCTGAGATATCTAGAAATTCTTCTTTCTCTTCTGCCTTCAGCGACACATTGAACTAATCTGTGAAGAGGTACACACTTCTCACGGTCTTCATAATGACAATTTGCTTCTCAGACAAACTCACTAAACGGTGAACTCCTTTAAGCAAACTGCTTTATTCATCTTTAATTCCCTTGGTGTAGCTTTACGTATTTTAGTGTTTTTGTTTTTCTTTCAAATGGGTTCGTGTAGTATCACCATGCTTTAATTCATTTTATTGCATATTAAATATGAAAATGGATCAGTTTTTAGAATATAAAAAGTGAATTTATTAAACATGTTGAGACATAAAATCTGTTTAAATTTTAAAAGATAAATTTATATTTTGTATTATTCTAAATATTAATGAGTTTTCTAAACTTTTTACAAGTTTATTTGGCATCTTAAATTTTGAAATTTGAAAAATTCCTTGTTAAGAACAAACCACTTAAAGATATTGAAAAAAAAAATTACTTTTTTGTGAACTATTTGATCTTTGAAATTTCCTTTCCATTACCCCTTTTGTTAGACATTAATGTAGAAAAAGAATTGTTTCCTTAACATAATATTTCCCACATTAATGTCAAACTGATCAGCTAGAGGCAAGCGATTTTTTTTTCTAAATAGAGTTTTTGCTTCAAGAATCTTATAAATTGCTAGCTTAAACTAAAACAATTATTATTAAAATAAGATACAAATCTCAGAAAGTCTAATAAGGTAAATTCAATCTGTACATTCTACAATTTCAAGGAGAGATGATATAGTCTATCAAATAGCTCTAACATTCTCTAAGACATTGATCTCTATACATTGATACTACCCTCATCTTCCACTAGAATTTAACACAGAACCTCTTAAATTTGTAAAGAGCAGCTGCTTACAGGGACTTATTTTATTTAACATTACGTCTGTAATCCCAGCACTTTGTGGGGCTGAGACGGGCGGATCACCTGAGGTCAGGAGTTCGAGACCTGATTGGGCAACATGCTGAAACTCCCTGTCTACTAAAAATACACAACATAGCCAGGGGTGGCGGTGTGCACCTGTAATCCCAGCTACTCGCAAGGTTGAGGCAGGAGAATCGCTTGAACCTGGGAGGCAGAGACTGGAGTGAGCCAAGTTGCACCACTGCACTCCAGCCTGGGTGACAGAGTGAGACTCCATCTCAAAAAAAAAAAAAAAAAAAAAAAAAAAAGATGTTGGAAAGGGCAGTGAAATCCAGGCATAGCTGAAGAGCTAATGTGGACAATGCCACTGATGAAGCATTTGAAATGTACCTGGCGTTCATTTTTTTTTTGTACAAACTTTATATGTAGCAAGTATAAGGCCATTTCGTACTATCATAACATCTCTGCTTATCCAGATGTCCCAAAAAATCAATTAATTTCAATAGTATCTAGGTCTTCAAAGACCATATACTATCTCTAGGCAATATTTTTGCAATGTACTTGCCAGATGTGAAACCTGAGCTATGAACCAATAATTTTCTGACTCAATATTACATTATGTATGGTCTGATATCTCCATCCACATGGAGGAAAATGAATGCAGACTTCCCTCAATCAATATATGATGTAAAGATGCAGTAATTTGGATCATCTTACGTTAGGTTTGTTTAATTCTGCCCTGCCATCCTTTATGTGTTTTGCCCCAAAGTGTTTTTTTTTTCTGAGAAATTAGAAATATATATTGCAAAGTAAGCACATTTCTTCCTTAAAATGATTAATTGCATTTCCTTATCTGTTAATAACCTCTCCCTAAAATGCATGTCTTTTATTAAGAAATCCAACTGTCTTGCCTATTACAAAACTCAATTTGTATCTAAGCAGAGTTAAAGATACCATAGAGCATCATAGTGGATGCATTCATTAGAAAAGAGAAAGTAGGCTGGGCACGGTGGCTCATGCCTAAATCCCAGCACTTTGGGAGGCCAAGGCAGGTGATCACAAGGTCAGGAGTTCAAGACCAGCCTGACCAAAATGGTGAAACCCTGTCTCTACTAAAAATACAAAACTTAGCCAGGGGTGGCTGTAATCCCAGGAGCCCGCCACCTGATGCTGAAGCAGGAGAATCGTTTGAACCCGGGAGGTGGAGGTTGCAGTGAGCCGAGATAGCACCACTGCACTCCAGCCTTGGTGACAGAGCGAGACTTTGTCAAAAAAACAAAAAAAAAGAGAGAGTGGCTAGAGAAGGGTGTGTGTCTGTGTGTGTGTGCATGTGTGTGTGTGTATTTTAAAGCAGGTGGCATGTGTGTTCAGGTTATATGATGAATGTAATGTAAGAAAGAAGACAGATAAATTATTCTTATCCAGGCATCATCCAGTATATCCTTCTTAGCACTTCCATTTTCTTATGCATATTGCTTCTTTCTGTCTTTTTCCTATTGACGTGGTCATATCTACAAGTTTAAAAAATGAAATTTTTGTTCTCCATCATTTTAGAGACTACAGTCAATTCACTTTACTCCAGTCTTGGATTAAATGTTTAAATTCAAATTTAAAAATAAACTCCCAAATCTAAATCTGGCAATGGTTAAAGATACACTAAATTATCACACATATTTCATAAATATTTTTAAGCAAAAGGAATTTTGAAATTTAAAATAAAATTAGCATCCACCTGATTTACCCAGAGATGGTGGTGATTTTCATTCTATTTAGTGGTTTAATGGTATTAGTGTCTAACGTAAGCTGTTTTTGCTGCTAGTGGTCATTAAATGTTTTTTGTTTATATATTTTTTACTTCTAAAAACTTCAGTTAGATTAAGAATGCTATCTTTCTCTTTTGTCTCAGGTTTCTGTTTTTTAAAAAATAATTCGATAGGAAGAAAATTTCATGTAATGCAAATTCTTCATGAACAGTAAAGATTTTGCATGCAGGCCAGCATAGTGAGTATGGTAAGACCCTGACAAGGAATATATGATTTCTATTTAGCTCTTCCTAAAGATAAAATGAGCAAAGAAATCCTTCAGTGAACACGATGTTATTCTGGAGGAAGCAGGAATGACTGAGAGGAAATCTGTGAAGGGCGACTTGAAAAAGTGAACCGAAACTAGAACTTTCTAAATTAACTGCACCTTCAAACCTTTGCACATTACAAGATGCTTCTTCTCAAACTAATATTCTACTTTATATTCAAATTAAATCTAAAGTGATTAGCAGCACTTACATTGGAGCCTCTTCCTGTGATGACATTGTTCGCTTGAGAGAAAATTGAGTTAGGAAAGAGAAGTTTGGTTTGATGAAGTACAGTTGCAAAATTACATCAGTGTCTGTGCCAGTTCATGACCTGGAAAATAACTGGAAAGAAGCAGTTTCATTATCGTATTTCCATTCAAGATTTTTATATTGGAAATGATCATTTATAAAAACTAGAACCAAAAAATTATTACAAATCTTGATTTCAGTTCATGTTCCCTTAAAATAGAAGAGTCTTCCGGTGTGCCTATTTCTGACTCAAAATGTGGAAAACCACAGTGTCGTTTCTCAAAGGTAACAACCCCACCACTGCTCTGCCTGAGGACTTTATTAGATTTAATGCTGAGAGCTCACAGTCAGCTACCGCCAGGAATCCCTTGAAAGCTAGAAACTTGGATTATCTTTTGTCTACATTTCTATTACAGAGACTGTTGTTAACCTTCCGTTCCCAACCTGAACCTACTTAATGGCATTGCCAACCAGCAGCGGCACCTCTGAGAGCCTCCAGCAAAATAAAAGCTCACCTAAGTAACATCTTAGGTGTTAATGTAGGTTTCCAAGAAGAAAAGTCATCAGATCTTTTAACATTCTGTTTGTACTTGCAAAGTGTAGCACATCTGCATTATGATATAGCTTCTGGGAGACCAGCATGTGGATCATTTTGCAACTTTCAGAGGTGACTGAAATGTTTCAAATTAGAGGCCCGAAATAAAAGAGCTCATGGCCAGGGGGATTATCACTTCACACGGTGGAAGATGAGGTTTACCAGTTACTAAATCAATAGAAATAATAGAAGTGGTAGGAATAACTTAGCTATGGGTTACTGAATCTTTTTTTTTTCTTTTATTTACTTGGAGATAATTTAAAAGATGACAAGTATGGTGAAAGTTTAACTCTTCATTACATAACCTCAGTTTTTCTGGATATTTATATACTGCGAACAGGAATACACATCAGAATGCGTCAGGTTAACGTAAGCATGATTATAATTACTCATCCTCACATATTTAAACTAGAAGATACACATTCATAAATTTTTCCTTTTAGACATGTGTAAATTATGGAAAGAGTACTTTTTCTCAATATAACAGAAAATGGGAATTTTATCTATGGATAAAAGTGACACAAGTCATTTGACAGAACAGTTCTTTATTGTGTATCCCCAGGGCAGCATGCTTTTATTAAATATACAAATCATTACTTTATTATTGATAAAACTGATTAGTCATCAGAAAATATTAATGTATTTAAGTGAGAATTTTGTTGCATATAATTCAATATTCTTATTCTACATTTAGAAATAATACTTGAGGAAGTATTCTACTGAAGATATATATTTAATTTGAAGGAAAAATTATACAGATAGGCAAAATTAAAAATATTACATTTACTCTTTATTTCTGATCTATTTTACAATGACATCCCATGGTACAACTAACTTTCCAATAAATACGAGAACTCTTTCCTTTCATGTTAGATTATCTCAAACTAAAATGCAGGAAAGATTGCACACCACACTCAATGAAACTGACCTGTCATTCATGGTCTTGAAGATAGATGCAGAAGAAAACTCAGTGTGAACTTCTAGACTTAGCAATCAGAAGACAAATTCATAGCATGATGATGATGACTGATGCTTTACAAAATATGGAAATGCTAACCCTTCTTCATAATCATGTTCATTCCATAAATGACTGCAGTAAGCATTGTACCCTAAGAGGAAAATACAATGACTTTTATAGGAAGCTAATATTATGCATAGACATATTCCTGTGGCTATATTATACTAAAAAAAGATTTCTCTCACCATGGCATATATAATAAATCTTAAAACCATGGAGAGAAAAAAATACCGAAGTTTAAAACTATAAGGAACCAAAATCAGTTAGTCAAACTTTCATACTTTATGCATAAAGAGACTAATGATGTGGGATGTCAAGTGACTTGCAAAGGTAATAAAAAGCCATAGCTAACTGTCAGTCTTCTAATTCACATTCTCATTTTGTTCTGCTATGTGATTTTAAATATAAATTTACTATATTGGATATTACCTTAAGATATCTAAAACTTACTAGAAGTAGTGAGCTTTGCCATTACGCAACCAAGAGCATATTAGAAGCGTTTATACCATCATATATCTGCTCTGTGGGGTCACTGCCAAAGACAGGGGGCAGAGTTGTGTTACAACATCCAGTCAGCTTATCTTTGTATTGTTCTTAACAAACCTGAATTATTACTGTAACCGGTTAGCCTTGTGAATCTTCTGGCCTAAGTAATTGGCTTGAAGCCTTTAATATTAGCCAATAGAAATTGCCTACAAAATTTTTCTGTTGTTTCATTGTTTTCTGATAAGTCTTAAAGTGGTGTGTGGGGTTATGACTAAGTGACTGTGTCAATAAACTTTCCAAACGATTCATCAAATATCTGTTGAGTAGTAATTATGTTTGAGAAATTCTACAATTTGTTATTCAAGGTTGAGAAAGTACAACTTTTTTCTACAATAAAATAATGAATTATGTAAATATATAGAGTACACATTATGTCAGAACATTTGAATTGTCATAAGAGAAGTAAAATACAGTACTACGTGGTTTCAAATTTTGAGTCAATTACATTTGTTTGAGGAACATAAGGAAAGCCTTAAGAGATGAAATGATATTTGTCTATGTTCCTAAGTAAATTTTTTAATTGTAAAAATGATTTAAAAAATCCTTTAACAAAAGAATACGTGTTCATTATATGAGAAACAATAGTCAAAAACCAGAAAATTAAAACATATAAAATCCCATCATTCATAGAAGTGGATACCAAAGACACTTAGTGCATATTATTCAATGTATGTACATGCATAGTATATATTTTTATATTTAAAATGAGATACCCCTAGGTAAATCAATTTTCATTCATGTTAATCACGATGATACATACTTTACTTAAGTTAAGAGAATATGTTTCTTTTGACACAGTTTCATTTCCAGGAATGAGAAATAGAGAGAGAAGATTCTCCACAGAGAGGGGAGCAAGGCATTTGGCATCTGCCACTCCCCCACCAAGGTCAGTGCAGAGTCAGGAGGAATTCTTCTTATAGGGAACAGCTAAGCTGGAAGGCACTTGCCCAGCAGTCCCCACTCCTGCCAAAAATGTCAGTAACCCGTCTCTACTAAAAATACAAAAAAACTAGCCGGGCGAGGTGGCGGCGCCTGTAGTCCCAGCTACTCGGGAGGCTGAGGCAGGAGAATGGCGGGAACCCGGGAGGCGGAGCTTGCAGTGAGCTGAGATCCGGCCACTGCACTCCAGCCTGGGCGACAGAGCGAGACTCCATCTCAAAAAAATTAATTAATTAATTAATTAATTAATTAAAATAAGCTATTTTATTTAAAATAGCTACAAACAAACAAAAAACAACGATATCTAGGATTAAACCAAGCGAGTGAAAGATGTCTACACTAAAATCTATAAAAATTTGATTAACGAAATTGAAGAGGACACAAATAAATAGAAAGATATCCCATGCATGTTCATTGATCAGAAGCATTAAGATTGTTACAGTAATCATAGCACTCAAAGAAATTTATAGATTTAATACAATATCTGTCAAAATAACAATGATATCCTTCACAGAATAAAACAAAACAGAAAAAAAAAAGAATATTTCTAACAACCTGAAACTTTGCCTTGAGAAACTAGAAAAACAAGAACAAATGAAACTGAAATTTGGTGGAAGGCACTATATTAAGTGAACACAAAGAATAAAACTTGAGGCTTCACATTAAGTTCAAAATATACTAAAAAGTTGTAGGATGCACAACAGAATGGTACTGGCACAAATACAGATACAAAGAACCATGGAACAGAATAGAAAGCCCAAAAATTAATCCACACCTACAGCCAAATGATTTTTGACAAAGTGCCATGAAGACACACTGGGGAAAGACAATCTCTTCAATAAATGGTACTGTCAAAATTATATATCCACATGCAGAAGAATGAGACGCAACCCTTGCATCTTATCATATACAAAAATCAACTCAAAATTGATTAAAGATTTAAATGTGGATCTTGAAACTATGAAAAGACTGGAAGAAAACAGACGAAAAGCTTCACAACATTAGGCTAGGCAAGTATATTTTAAACGAAACCTCTAAAGCACAGGCACCAAAAGCAAACATAAACAGATGGGATTAGATCAAAATAAAAAAGCCTTTTCACAGCAAAGGAAACTATTAACAGAGTTAAGAGAAAACTTATATAATGGGAGAAAATATACATCTGACAAAGGGTTAATATCCAAAATATAAGGAAGTTAAATAACTTCACAGAAAAAATAAATAACCCAAATTAAAAATGGGCAAAATACCTTAATAGGCATATCTTAAAAGGAGACATATAAATGATCAACAGATATCTTTTTAAAATGCTCAACTTCTCTAATCGTCAAAGAAATGCAAATCAAAAATCACAAGAAGATACCACCTCACTCCAGTTAAATGGTTATTATGAAAAAGACAAAAGAAAAAAAAATATTGATGAGGATGTAAGCACAAGGAAACACTTACACACTGTCAGTGGGATTGTAAATTAATATAACCATTATGGAAAATAGTATGAAGGTTCCTCAAAAAATTAAAAAGGACTATCCTGTGATCCAATAATCATGCTACGGGGTATATGTCCAAAGGAAATGAAATCAGTATGTTGAAAAGATATCTATGGTTCCATGTTTATTGCAGCACTATTTACAATAGCCAAGATATGGTAACAACTTGTGTCTAACAACAGATGAATGGATAAAGAAAATATAGTAAATACATGCAAAAAAAATACTACTCTGGCATGAGGAAGAATGAAATCCTGTCATTTGCAGCAATACGACAACATAGATGGAACTGGAGGTCACTTCATCAAGTGATATGTTAGTCACAGAAAAATAATACCGATACTGCATGATCTCACTCAGATGTCAAAATTGTTTTTTACTGAAGTTGATATCATAGAAGCAGAGAGTATTACCAGAGACACTGGGGAGGCGCGACAGGGTATGAGGAAGGACAAGGAGAGATTGGTCAACAGGTACAAAGTTACAATTAAAGAGGATGAATCCACTCCAGCATTCTAGTGCATAGTGAAGTAACTATGGTTAACAGTGAAGCATCGTACGTAACAAAGTAGCCAGAAGACAGCCTTTCAAATGTTCTCACCACAAAGAAATAATACATGAATGAGGTGACGAATACACTAACCACACTGACTGGATAATTATACAATGTAGATATGTATCAAAACATTGTATTATACCACATAAATACGTAAGCTACAATGTGTCAGTGAAAAAATAATTAATTTAAAAGTAAATTTAAACAAAGTTAAAAAAAATTCCAAGAGATCAGCATGTGGCTGTGAAGCCAAGAATATTAGATTCCTATTTGTGAAACAGAAAATAGGTATTTTTGCCTATAGCAGAGATTATTCTAAATCTAATTAAGGAGTAGGAAGCTAATAAATGCCAAAACACTGTGTTTAATTTATTATACAAAAATGTAATGATTATTAAACTGCATTTTTGGAGTTATATACCTCCACACAACTGAAAACCCCCAACATATTTTAGTTAATAGTATCATAGATATGTAAAGATTATTTGTTTCATTTTTTCATATTACAGTGACTACATTGTAATTTTTCTGTTACTAATATTTAGGGTCTAGGATGGTGTTACTAATGTTTTAATTACATGTTACTTGGGAATTTTTAGTCTATTTTTTATAATGTTAATGCGATTGTGTTCCGCATTAGGAGATAACAAAATGTATTGTATAGGCTATCTATTCATTTCAATAAACCCAAAACATTTTATCACATTTTCACTCTTCCTCTGTCGGTGAACTAAGTATAAGTAAAAATGATAAAGAGCTAAAATATACAAGTATTAATTTCTCCAAAGAAAATTTCCAATAATATGAAGGCTCACAGATCTCCAGATGTATTTAGTCAAGTCACTGATGATGATAGTTCAAATGCATTGATCCCTGCTCTGTGTTATGAACTATGTTACTCTGTTTCGGAAACTCTTAAAATTCACAACAACTGCATAAGCTAGATAATATTATTTCCATTTAATAGTTGAACTGGCTGTAGCACGGAGATGAGAAGTATAAATAATATACACAAATTACACAGCTGGTAGGGGTGTGCACTGGGAGAGTTGGTCGAGTCACTGACTACTATGCAATAATGATGTCACATGTGTTCTTTTAACAAAGGACAATTTTCAGCAGAAATTTTTTGTTTTCTTGGTTGAAAATTTTTAACATAGATCCATAGATTCCACAAAGGAGACATTCTATATTTATGGTTGCATAGCTTTTAGTGAAATTTAAGTCAGCACTTTTAGAAATACGTTCTTCACAACACAAGTTCTATGAAATGTTAAAATATATTCCTTGAGGAAAGATATCTGCAATAAATTAATTTGAAAAATGTTGGATTAAACAACATTAAACAGTTTCCTACTGTGGCCATCTTAGACTTTAACATTCTAATTTACAATATGATTCTTCAAGAGGAATGGTATATACACCTCTGCATATGAAAACTTTTTGATTAACAAGTACTACTGTATTTGTTTAAATATTTAGGCGACTTTATCCTTTCTGCATGTTATATGATAGTGGGCATTGAGTAAGTCTTGTAGTTCTACTACTGTTCTATTTGGTGAGGAATTTTGGAGAATAGTTTTGAAAATTCAATATTTATTTGTACTGAATTGGAACGATATATCACTGTTTTGAATTTAGAGATATTTAAAAAGCCTTATAATTGTAACCTCTGAAAACTTATTTCATGTTGAAGTGAAAGAATTTAGGAACATCTTCAATACTACATTGCCCACGTCTACTTTTATACAAATTTGCCCCTGCTATTTTGGAATTTTTTTTTTTTTTTTTTTTTTTTTTTTTTTTTTTTTTGAGACGGAGTCTCCATCTGTCGCCCAGGCTGGAGTGCAGTGGTGCGATCTCGACTCACTGCAAGCTCCACCTTCCAAGTTCACTCCATTCTCCCGCCGAGTAGCTGGGACTACAGGCGCCTGCCACAACTTCCGGCTAATTTTTTGTGTTTTTGGTAGAGACGGGGTTTCACCAAGTCAGCCAGGATTGTCTCGATCTCCCAACCTCGTGATCCGCCTGCCTCGTTCTACCAAAGTGCTGGGATTACAGGCGTGAGCCTCTGCGCCCGGCCAATTTTGTAATTTTTTTAAAATCTGAAGTTTAGGGAGATGCATTTCATTTAGTAAAACATGTTGAAACAAATTCCAAACATCTTTTTGAAAATATTTTAATCATTTTCATTCATTAGTAGTGAGGAATTCTGCATTATTTATAATTTTTTTTCTATTAGAAGTGCATTTACTTTGTTTGTTTTGCTTTGTTTTTCTACCTTTATTTTAGGTTGAGGAGGTGCATGTACAGGTTGTTACATGGGTAAATTGCACGTTGCTGAAACTTTGTGTACAAATAATCTCATTACCCGGGAAGTGAGCATCGTACCCAATAGGTAGACTTCCAATCCATGTTCCCTTACCACCATCCCCCATCAAGCAGTCCTCAGCGTCTATTGTTCCCATCTTGGTGTCCATGTATATTCAATGTTTAGCTCCCACTTATAAGGGAGAACATGTAGGATTTCATTTTCTGTTACTGCCTTAGTTTGCTGAGGATAATGGCCTCCTGCTGCATCCATGTTGCTGCAAAGGACATGATTTTGTTCTTTTTTATGATTGTGTAGCGTTCCATGGTGTACATGTACCACATTTTCTTTATCCAGTCGACTGTTGAGGAGCATCTTGGTTGATGCCACGTCTTTACTGTTGTAAATAGTGCTGCCGCTAACATATGAGTGTATGTGTCTCTGATAGAACAGTTTATTTTTTGAGGGTATATACCTAGTAGTGGCATTGCTGGGTCAAATCATATTTATAAATTCTTTTAAAAACCTTTATTTTTAAAAAATTTGTTTAAAGCCGTAATCATCAAACTTTAAAGCACATTGGAATCACCTGCAGGGCTTGTTAAGCAGATTGCTTATCAATAGATCTGGGTTGGGGCAGAGAAATTAGCATTTCTATTACGTTTTCAGGTGATAATGATGCTATTTCTCAGGAGCAAACCTTCAGAACCACTGGAAAACAGAACTCAGAGGACAGTAGATAAGGCAATGTTATTAGTCAGCGTTCTCCAGAAAAACAAACCAATATGATAGATTAAATATAGACATAGAAAAAGAGATTTATTATGAGAGATTGTTCATGTGATTAGGGAAACTGAAAAGTCCCACCATTTGCCATCTGCAAGCTGGAGGTTGAGGAAAGGCACGGGCATAGTTTCAGTGCGAATCTGAAAGCTTAAGAACCAGAGGCATTGATGTCCAACGACAGGAGAATATGGATGTCTCAGCTCAAAGAGAAAGAGCAAATTCACCTTTCATCCACCTTTTGGTTCTTTCATGCCCTCAACAGATTGGATAACACTATCTCACTTTTGTAAGAGGGAACCTTCTGTATTCAGTTTCCCATTCAAATACTAAAGTTTTCTGAAAACACTCTCATAGACATAGCCAGAAACAATGTTTTACCAGCGATCTGGGCATCCCTTAGCCCAGTAAACATCGCACATAAAATTAACCATCACAGGCAATAAGTATTTGTGATCCTAACATTATTTTTAAGGATTATAATTCAAAATGGGATATTCTGATTTTCATTTTTCAGATTAAATAAATAACATTAGTTATTCAATTGAATACTGGCATATTTAAAATACAACATTTTAAAAAAGACAATAAGATGAAACATTTTTTATCTTTTCACTGTCCCTAGTGAAAAGACTAATTTTCCTGTCCCTACTTTTCAGACTAATGATTGAATCATATTTAAATATCCTGAAAATATTACATGTAAAATTAATTCTTTTTAAAATGAGGACTACATATTTTAATAAACCATGTCATTGATCATGAATATGATACCAGGATTAATCAGTAAAATGTCATAAGCTCCAAAATATGAAACATGACTTCAGTTGCACCTGGAGCCATTAGTGATGATAGAATATACAGAATTTTTACCAGATGTCTTGGCCTACTCAACTCTGCAACACCATGTGTGTTATGGAAAAAAATAAAATGACAAGTTATTAACCATATAGACATTCTTCTAGAATTAAACAGTATGTCTAGGTATATGGTCAGGAAGAGCAGATTATAGCAGAAAGGATTAGAAGTACTGGGTTCTATTCCTCCTTGTTTCGTTTTATGTCTGGGGATAGATCAGGTAGACTCTCTCTAAGTTGCATATTTGTGAAATGAAAGGATTTTGTTGAAGGAGCTCTGAAGCCTCTTATATTTTTGAAAAAAAAAAAAAAAGGCATACTGATTGTTTTTTCTTCTTTCAATATTTCTCAAGTTTGTTGCCCACAACTCTGTGATATTTCGATACTGGCCATGCTCAGTTTTCCTTATTTAGTAAAATTAATTAGGTGCTCTCTAATTGTGACAGCCATAAGAAAAATCAATTGGAAGTCATTAACAGATAATAATTACCCTTAAGTAGACTCTACTGTAATCCAAAATTCATGTTAGGTGAATAAGAACTTTTAATAAACTCTCTCCCATTAATTGTAGGAAGATTTAACAATTACAATTATAATAGTTGTATCTACATATGTGTCACAAGAATATACAAAAGTAGCAAAGATAGTGAATGAGTAGACAAAAGTAGAAAAAATAAATCTGGGTAAGTTCACTATATGCATATATACAGCATGTACACATGTAAAATTTTAGGTTGCAAAACATAACACTCAGATGAAGCAATCATAGAAAGAAAATTGTCCTCCCAAAGGTCAGTTAATGTTTGATCAAGTGTAAAGCTGATCTATATGTGAGTAAGAGTCAGTAGGGACCCAGAAAGAAACCAAGTAATAAGCATATTCAGGTGACTGACCATGTATGATGTTTTAGATTAGGGTCAGAACCTGAAGTCTAAATTAAACACTTACCTTAAAGAAAAACTCATCAATTTAAAGTTAGCATGAGTGTGACCCATAATACAGAAAAAAAAAGCAGCTTGCGGATAAGTGTGTGAATCATAAGTCTACAATGACATTTACTGAAAGAGCAAAACGACAGCACAGATAAAAGAAATTACAAAAGAGCAAAAAGATGGGAATTTTTAAACTCAAGCTATTCTATTTAGAGCAATAGTTTCAAAACCCACAACAAAAAACAATGCATCAAACAGAAAGGTCTAAAAGCAGCATTTTGATTTTGTGGTATGCTGTTTTTAAATCTGGAATGAGGTGGCTGGAAGAATATACTTAATGTTTTCTTTATAAAAATGTATGGGACACAAGTGCAATTTTGTTAGATGCATAGATTCCTTAATGTATTGATATAATCTTCTAGCCATTTGCTTTTGAGATATTATGAGAATATAATATATTGTTTTTTACCTTTAGGTTTTGGTAGTATATTATTGTTCTCCTGCAGCTGACATTGCAATTTACCTGTTTCTGTTGAGACCACTGATTCTTTTTAATCATTTAATAAAATCAAGACAAGCAACAGATGTAAAATCTAGTTACAATTATAAACCTGCAAATTTGGGTAAAATTATATCTGATTGTATAAAGTGTGGTATCTTCAGTGTTTTATCCACATGGAAAGAAATAGCAGGGAGTTTAAAAATGTTAAAATGGGTAAGATCAGGGAGGGAAATATGACCATCATAACTTATTCCAAAGAAATATCTCATTCAGAACTATGTATAACATATAAAATATATGCAATAAATGCATACAAAGCATGTGATGTTGAAATGATTAAAGCGGATAAGCAATGAAAATACATACAATTTTAAAATAAGAAGAAGACTACAGAGATTTCATACACTAGACATAGCCTTGTTGATGGAGAACTTTTAGAATTGACATAGATAATGAAAACAAACTGCACAGGAATTAAAACCAATATAATCTGTGAAGCAAATATGAAGACACAAGAATGTGGAGATAAATGACTAAAGAAAAACAGTGACCTTATAATAGTTCCCAATTCTGCAATGTGGCAACTCAAGCACATGCAAGGTTATATATATATAATTTATATATATATATATAAATTATATATATAAATTATATATAATTAATATATATAATTTATATATATATAAATGATCCATAGTAAAGAGCAAAGAGCAAATAAATGCAGGTAGTAGAAACTCAAAGAAATAAACATCTAGAATGTAAATACATAGAGTATAGAGCTATGGGATAAAGAAATTATTCTTCAATCTAGTCATGTTGGGGGCAATGATATATCTTAGAGACTATTAATGTGAGCTTTTTTCATTAGAAATTTTGCAATATGATCACAGCTAATCATTTTCAGTATCATCAACCAATGTGAAAATGTCTCACATGTAACAGGTGGGACTACTGAGTTCTTAGAACTTAGAGGAAAGCCAAAAATTAGATTAGTTTTTTATATGGAGAAATGATTTTAAAAAGATTTTCTAGAGGACAATGTTGTTCAACTATTGCTATAAGGTATCTGTTAATAAATTTTACTTATTTTTCTTCTGCTAAATTAAAATAATTATCAAATGGACCTTGAATCATAGAGAATGTTTGAGGCTTTATAAATAAACTTAGTTTTTTAAATAAACACAATAAAATTGCCACATATAGCAGTGAACAAGTAGTATGATAGTTGCCTAGTGAGAAATGACCTCTGCCCCTGGTCTCTAATAACCGGGGTCTCATAGGCCGAGTTCATCCTTGAGGGTGCTGGTAGTCTAGTTACGGCTGTAGTTTTGTATGCAGTATGTTTATACAGATGACATCGTTCTGCATACGGACTATTGTAATGCTTCAACATATAAGCAACTCTAACCCTAAATATGCTTAACAAGGTCAAACCATATAAGCTATTTGTACATACTAACAATGACCATTGGGGGTAGCAGTTTTTCAAAATCTTTACAATAATATCAACAAATACTTAGAAATGGGATTTGATATATTGTGTACAAGACTTGTTCATAGAAAAGTGTAAAATACCACTGAGGTAAATTAAAGAAGATTTAAACAAATTGAGATTTATACCACATTCACAAATACTAGAACTATTGTTAATACTGCAAATTTTACCAAAATTTATCCATATATTTAATGTAATCCCAATTGAAATCCTGTCAGATTTTTTTTTCTTTGAAAGAACTTCCTAGCTTGCTCTAAAATGTATATTAAAAAGCAAAATACTTATAACAGTAAAACATTTCTTTTAAAAGAAGAAGGTTGGAGGCTTACACTATCTAATGTCAACTTACTGCTGACCTAGAAATCAAAACAGTGGCGTAGAAAGACAGACATATTCTTCGGTGGAAGAGAATAGAGAAACAAGAAATAGTATGCAGTTGATCCTTGAACAACATAGGGGTTGGAGTTCTAACCCCTCTGTGCAGCCAAAACTTTACTTACAGCTTTTGACTCCCCACAACTTAACTACTAACAGCCTACTATTGACAGGAAGCTTTACTGATCACATAAACAGTCGATTAACAGTTGATTAATGTATATTTTGTACATTAAATGTACTACAGACCTGTATTCTTACAATGAAGTGAGTTAGAGAAAAGAAAATGTTATTAAAAATCATAGGGAAGAGAAAATATATTTACTATTCATTAAGTGGGGGTTGATCATTAAGAAGGGCTTTTCCTCCTTGTCTTAACGTTGAGTAAACTGAGGAGGAGGTGGAACAGGAGGGGTTTGTTTTGCTGTCTCCACGGGTGGCAGAGGCAGAAGAGGTTAAGGAGGTGAAAGGGAAGGCAAGAGAGGCAGGCACACTCAGTGCAACTTTGCAGAAATACATCATAATTTCTGTCAGACATTTTTGCTTTTTTATTTCTTTAAAAATATTTGTGCATGCTATCAATCCTTCTTCTACCGCTTGCATTAGTTTCAGTGCCTGCATCACAAAATAGTCCATGTCATAAAAGAAATCAAAAGCAGTCTTGAACAATCAGAGCTCTTTCACCAGATTGTCTAACGTCAATATGTTTTCTGGCCCTGCTACCTCTGTCTTCTTCCTCATCATCTCATTTCCATCAGATTGTCTTCTGTTAGTTCCTCTGGTGTGGTGTCTACATGCTTTTGAATTTCTTCATGATCCATATCTTGAATCCCTTACCACCACCCCTCACACACAGCTTTTTTTTTTTTTTTTTAAATATGTATAGCCACAATCTGTTTCATGATTTTCTTGATTGACTGTGTGGTAAATGCTGTGAAGTCATGCACAACATCTGGACACAGTTTTCTCCAGCAGGAGTTTATTGTTGCAGGCTTGATGGCTTTCACGGCTTTTTCCATAACCACAATGGCATCTTTGATGGTGTAATCCTCCCAGACTTTCTCAGAGTTCTCTTCCACAGCATTGACAATCCTTTCCATAAAATACCATGTGTAATGTGCCTTAATGCTCCTTATGACCCCTTGATCTAAAGGCTGAATCAGAGACCTCATGTTTGGGGCAAGCAGACCACTTCAGTGAAGTGCTTTCAGTGTTCAATTCACGGGGTCCTGGGTGGTCGGGGCATGTCCAATATCAAAAGAAAGTTAAAAGGCAGTGCCTGACTGGCAAGGTACTTCCTGATTTCAGGGACAAAGCATCGATGGAACCAATCAAGAAAAAGAGTTATCCTTGCCACGCTTTCTTGTTGTACAACCAAAAGACTGTCAACAGGTGTTTAATCTTTTTTATTCTAGGTTTGGGGATCAATAGCTTTATAGATAAGGGTAGTCCTGCATAATAAACTCAACTGCATTTGCAAACATAGAAAAACAGTAGAGTTAGCCTATCCCTTCCTGCCTTAAATCATTGTGCTTGCTTCTCTTCTTTACTAACAAATGGCATTTTCCACCTACCCCCAAAATAGAGTATGTTTATCTGCACTAAAAGTTTGTACAGGCAGGTAATCATTTCTCTGCAATGGTTTTCTTTTTATTATTATCATTATACTTTAAATTCTGGGATACATGTGCAGAACATGCAGGTTTGCTACATAGGTATACACGTGCCATGGTGGTTTGCTGCACCCATCAACCCGTCATCTACATTAGATATTTCTCTCCAGTGATTTTCTTAATGGTATCTGGGGAGTTACCTGCTGCCTCTTGGTCAGCAAAAGCTGCTTCTCTTGATTTCTTGATATGTTTTACGCCGAACCGCTTTCTGAAAACATCAAACCACCCTTGGCTGACATTAACTTCTTCAGCTCTAGATCCTTCACCTTCCTTTTAAGTAGTCATGTAATGGCTTTGCTTTTTCTTGAGTCATAATAGGGTCTATAGCTGTGCCTTTCTTACAGCAAATCTGTACTGATAGACAAGCTACCTTTTCAATATGAGATAAATAGGTATCCTCCAAAGAGTACAAGATTTTTTTCAGCTGCCTGCATAGTTGCGAGGACAACATCACTGGTATCTTTTTCTTTTTTTTACAGTGGTCCTTACACTGGATTCATTTGTCCTGAAACGGCCAGTAACCATAGGTTTAGGTCTCATTCTATAGTACATATAAAACAATTCAACTTTTTCTTGTAATGTCATAACTTTTCTCTGCTTCTTGGGAGCACTTCCAGCATTAATAGTGGCATTTTGTGTAGTGTTATTTAAGGGTCACAGTATTGCCCTAAACATGACAAAAATATGTGAGAATCAAGAGAGATCACATTTACTGAGATAGGCAGTTTACTGGAGAGTTGAACTGCTCACTCAGAGATGATTAGCATTACATGGTGTTTTAAGTGGATATTGGAAACAATTGAGCTTACCATAATAGCAACAAGAAGTGGCTGCAAACTTAATACAACAGTGCAGTACCCGCTATGGTTAATTATATACATATAGATACTAATGAGCTCCTCAAAGTTGAAATTAGAACAGTTCATCCAGTTATATAAGAAATAGTTATCAGAGTTCAGACTCAGTTTTTGTTTTGTTTTGTTTTCCATTTAAAAAATGGAACTTTGATATTCACTGAAAACAGACTTTATTAATATTCACTTACTTAAAAAAACCTGTCAAGACTTCTTCCTCCAGATGTGGTTTCCAGATGGTCCATGAATTGCCCAATGAGAGTCAAAAGGGTATATTTAGTCATAATAAAGAGCCAGCACCTTTTGTCTCTTAAAAACCACTAGTCTTGAATCAGCTAGATATGCACTTACGGGAAAAATAATCTTTCTATGTTTTTACAATAATACATCTACTTTTAGCCATGGACACTTAAATGATCCAGTCCCTACATAATTTAGATAATTCTATACCAATGCCAGACACATGAATACATTAAGACAAAGACACACAACAAACTTACAATTATCTCATATCATTTTGGGAAAGATAACAGATCCTTTGAGATGAAAATCCAGGAAATTGCAAAGATAAAATGTCAGTTTCTTCTCTTACCAAAACTCAAGAGAGTCTATTACATTTTGAACTTTACCAGTTTTTCTCCTACATTATTTTCTTTTCTTGAATTTGTATAAAGAAGTTGTAAATATCCAAGGAAACAACCATTCCTTTAATTATCTCAAAAGGATTAGTAGTTACATGAAAATTTCAGGGAATCTGAGAGATTGGTTTTTTGTTATCAAAATTTCCTCTTGACTGAATAAGATTTCTTATAAATGAAGAAGTGTAACTTTTTACAAACATTTGCATAAGCTTTTGTTTATATTTTTATACAAGAAAGGCTGTAACTCAGAATAAAGATTTGTTATGGTAAATTCTGCTTTGCCTTTTGTTGAAATATTTTGATATTTCAAAGACCATATAACCCTAGTAGTATCTATATTATTTCCAGCACAATTAAGCAACTTGGAAATTCATGTTCAGAGCTACTCAAATTAGTATCCATGAACTAAGAGGAAAAAGTTATGAAAAATAAAGCTAGTAAAATTTCTTTTAATATATATTATGTTTTCTTTAAATTATCATTAGTTTTATAAACTTGGGGAAAAAACTCTGAACAGAGACATATGTTAATAAGTGACAAATGACAATCATTTTGAAGAACAGAGAATGTCTGATTTTAGAAAAAGGAATCATACTCATTTTAAAACTATACGTCTCCATTCAACATGTATTCACTAAATGTCTATTACATATAATGAAATGTGCTCATCACTACAGGGAATACAAATAAGGATAAAACAGAGCCACTACACCAGTCTAACTTTCTCTTACTCAATGAAAACAATACAATGTATGCAAACAGCACACACAGAATCTGACAAATAATTTGCCAACAAATAAGATGATTGCAGTAATATCACATTTTTTAACAATTTTAACACATGGGGATCATGGAATAGTGATGGTGACAGTAAAGTCAGAAAGATACACAATAAATATTAAAGAATGTATGGGAGATAAAATATGTGGGTAAATTTTTGTTCTTAACATGTTGCTGTTTAAATACGCTGTAATATGTCCTGTAATTCATCAAAATGACTCAGTGAAAGAAAGCTGAATTACAAGGCTGGAAGAGTAACACTTTATATACACTGCTTTCACATAGCTTCCTTGCTATGATTTCTTTCTAGATAAACTTTAAAGTGATTGAACAATGACTTGCTGGCCCCCTGGTTACTTTTCTCTCGCATTTTTTGTCTTCACCAATTCAAATTCTGGATGACTAGAATAGTGAAAATAATATTAAAAGTAGAAAGATTGGTATTATTCAAACGGTATTAAATAACAATACATAAATTAATGTTAATAACATTAGTAAAATAGTCTCATGATCATTTTGCTAAAATAAGTATTCAAATTGATATTTAAAAAATATATATGACATCTATGTTATATAAATATATAAATGTGTAAGATAACTACTCAGACAAAACTGCATCAGTAGACACAGAAATGATGTCACAGTAGTCAAATGAAATCAGAGAAGTTTTATTTTTTTTAAGCAAGGATGTACTTAAAAATGTTCATATATGGACAAAGCATTCTTCATTCATTAATTTACAAATGTTTCTTAAATATGTACTGTGCATTAAGCACTGGATTATACATTATTGCTAAAGAAACAACTGTCAAGAAGCTGATGTTCTAGTTGACCTTTTACATTTACACAGTATTTTATAGTTTATAAAGATACTTCCTGACACATAAAATCAGAAATCTCTCTCAATTCTAAGACAACACTTACAAAAAGGGTAGCAGAGAACACGGTGCAGAATGGAAATCACCAATATATTACAAATATTAATTAATTGCCTCAAATACCATCTTCTGCCAGAGACTCAGATACGTAATCATCATGAAGTCTTATTATCATGGAAACTTTAACATGACTAGCGATTGTTTTCACTTTCAAGTAAATATTGTCAACACAGCAAGAGATAGCTCTCTGTCCTATCACAGCATGGCAGGTAGACAGTGGTTATCAATATTCGGTGAATAAATTTGTTGCTGTTGTTTGAGTGACAGTGCCTAGCCCTACGTTTGAACATTCATGTACTTCCCGAAGGACATTTCTAGAATTTCTTCTAAAAACAAAAAATATAGGTGACATGTAATATAGTTGGCTCACAGTACTTTGGGAATGTTCGAAAGAGATACCTAGGCAAGTCCAGATAAAGTAGAGACGGTGTCTGAGGAAAGTGCAGCAGGAAATAAAAGTAGATGGTGGCAGTCAAGGGAAAAAAGGGATCTCAGAAGTTTTCCAAGGCTGGGAATAGGAAGATGAGGAAGAGAGACTAGTGCATGCAGACAATAAAACATATGTAAAGAGAAGAGGACAAGGATATAAAATGACAATGGGTCTGCCTAAAAGATGCAAAAGCAAGCCATGACACTGTGGTGCATACATGAGCAAGCAAAATAAGGAAAAAAGAATAACTATGTACTAAACATTTCAGTTATAATCAAAGACACAATCACGCCAATATCACCATTTTTAAAAATAAAAAAGGAGGCCGGGCACGGTGGCTCAAGCCTCTAATCCCGGCACTTTGAGAGGTCAAGGCAGGCGGATCACGAGGTCAGGAGATCGAGACCATCCTGGCTAACACAGTGAAACCTCATCTCTACTAAAAATACAAAAAACTAGCTGGGCGTGGTGGTGACACCTGTAGTCCCAGCTACTCGGGAGGCTGAGGCAGGAGAATGGCGTGAACCCGGGAGGTGTGAACCCGGGAGGTGGAGCTTGCAGTGAGCTGAGATCCGGCCACAGCCCTCCAGCCTGGGCGACAGAGCGAGACTCCGTCTCAAAAAAAAAAAAAAAAAAAAAAAAAAAGAAAAGAACATATTGTCAATTTTCACTTAATTCAAATAGGTAAGAGATGGCAAATTTTTACACGTTAGAGGATTTTTGGGTATTTACGTTTTGAGGCAAACTAGCGGATACTGCAGTATAGAACTATAATATTATTTTTTAATAAGCATTTATTTTACATTAGACTTTAAAAAAAAGAATCCTCAGAGGCACTGTTGTAATGGACATGCATGAAGTAATTTATCAAGGGTAACAGTGTGGAGATTCTATTGTGAAATATTCTACAGAAAAACAGAATTTCACAGTATTTCATGCTGTATTGAAGGATTTGCTCTGAGTTAATTGGTATGTGGAAACATTCTTAACTGCACAAAAAAAAAAAAACAAGTATCTGCCTTATTCTACACCTGATAATTATTTTGAGCTTCCAGATTATTGAAAATTCAACACATGAAGGTTTAGAATAATAAACATTGTAGATAGATTATAGAAATATTATTATGGCATTTTTATATATTTATGAGAGTTTGATGAATTTTTTTTTTTTGAAATGGAGTCTCGATCTCTTGCCCAGGCTGGAGTGCAGTGGTGCAATCTCGGCTCACTGCAAGCTCCACCTCCCAGGTTCACGCCATTCTCCTGCCTCAGCCTCCCGAGTAGCTGTGACTACAGGCGCCGCCACCACACCTGGCTAGTTTTTTTATATTTTTCATAGAGGCGGGGTTTCACCATGTTAGCCAGGATGGTCTTGATCTCCTGACCTCCTGATCCACCCATCTTATCCTCCCAAAGTGCTGGGATTACAGGCGTGAGCCACCATGCCCGGCCGATGAAAATTATTTACTTGCAGAAATATTAATATAATAAGTACTGCAAATATTGTTCTGATGGTATCTGTGATGATTAACATCGTGCATCAACTTTGCTAGTCTGTGGTACCTCATCGTTCTATCAAACATCTAGATGTTGTTGTGAAGGCATTATTTTAGATATTATTAATATTTGAATCAATAGACTTTGAGTAAAGTAGATTCTTTCAGAATATGTGTGGGCCGTGCCTAATCAGTGGAAGGCCTTAAGAGAGAAGACTATGGTTTCTGGGGAAAAAAGGAATTCTGTCTTCAGACTGCCATTGAACTAAAGATTTCCACATTAACTCTTCCCTGGGTCTCCAGCATCTGCCGGCTTGCCCTGCAGATTTTGAACTTGCCAGCACCCCACATTTTGTGAGCCTATAACTTAAAATCAATCTCTCCCTGTCTCTCTCTCTTTCTCTCTTTCTTTGTCTGAATGTGTGTGTAAAAAATTTTGTATTGGTTCTCTTTCTCTGAAAAACTCTGACTAATGCAATCACTCTTATGTAATCCATGTTCATTCCTTCATTCACTCAATATGTATTTACTGAGCGCTTATCGTATGCCTGGCTCAGTACTTAATCTTAGAAGTATGTCAATGAGAAAAAGCTAGTAGATGGAATTTAAAATATGGTGGTTAGTCAGCTCCTCTCACACTGTTATTACCCAAAACAGAGAATCAAACAAACAAAAAACTAATTACAATTCAGATCTCCATTGACCTTGATTTCAGGCAGACTAATCTTTAACTCCCACATATATTGCCCCAAATACCCTTTGTTTATACCTATTTAGGATAAGTTCTTGTTAATATTCACTCATTGTCTTCTGAGATGGCAGGAATGCATGTGTCCCCAACAATGGGTGCTATTGGCACATTGCCCAGCCAATTGGGCACACCCACGTCCCAGCTGCTGCAGAGAACTGCCTTTAGTCTAAGGAAAATCCCCTCCCACCCAAGATGCACTCCTTGACAGTCAACAGCCAGAGTGACCAACACGGGGATTAAAAAGGATAGTCCCCTTGCCTTGGTGCGACCAATTTTTTGGGGGGAGGGAAGGATGCAATACACACTGCCGAGCATAAATATTTTCTGCAAATATCTTCAATTTTCTTCTCCTTCCCTATCAGTGTCTCTCATTCCTCTTCTCCTAAGAGCCCTCCGTCAGTCAGCAATCACTTTCATAAAAATCTGCATTTCAGGTTCTGCTTCTAGCTATCATAGTTGAAGATAGGCCTCCTTGAAGAGAATCTTTCCTACTATTTGCCAAGTGAGAAATCCCTTCACCAGGAGATAGTCTAAAGTCCTGGGTGTCTATTAGAGATGGTCTGATATGTGCCACCTGTTCTTGCTCTCACTCTAAGCATGAGGGAGGTGACTAATTTTCCATTAAGGGAAAATTTTCCCATAGAAAATGGTCTAGGTCTTCATGGCTGCAGTTTTGAAGAGTATGCCACTTCCAATTTACCCACATGTTCCCCTAAATTATTCCCCAGTGACCAGGGGCATAATCAGTGCCTCTTGTAGTTACCTGTCCTATGGAATTGAGTCTGGGTACCCATCCCAATGTCCCCTTTGTGTGCTGTCCTTTCTGTTACCTGGCTCCACAAGGTTCAATCCTTTACATCCCTGGTTTTTATTGTTTGTTTGTTTTTTAGCTGGAGTATCACTCTGTCACCCAGGCTGGAGTGCAGTGGCGTGATCTTGGCTCACTGCAACGTCCATCTCCTGGGTTCAAGCAATTCTCCTGCTTCAGTCCCCTGAGTAGCTGAGACTACGGGAGCACATGGCCACATCCGGCTAATTGTTTGTATTTTAGTAGTAACAGGGTTTCACCATTTTGCCCCATCCTATGTTTAATCACTTGGAGTCATGAAGAGAAGGAATTGCCATGCTGATCTGTATGTATCGAGGGCTCTCTCTGCATTTTGTAAAACGTGGCTATAACATTTACAGGAGTGAGACACGCCATTATGTTTCATGCAAGAGAGCAAAACTCCAAATACCAAAGATGTGGAGAAATATCAATGACAGGCCATAGCCTTACTGAATAAAAATATTGCATTAAGTTTTAATCAAAAACTTTTAAAATAGGCCTAATTTTAGAGTTGTTCTTCAGCACTACTCACCTCTCCTCATGACAAAACTGAAATATCAGGGTCTGTCATCAATACAGAGAAAATTTAGAAGTTGAATCTAGACGACTACAATGGTTACATAAAAATTTATGAATCAAAACAGTCATACAATTTTCAAAATGTAAAAATACCAAAATAAAAATGATATGTTGTGAAACTAGTTGGAGAATTTATTCATAAATGGCTTTTGGTGTTTTTAGGGTTGAGGTAATAGTATTTTGTCTATTTATTTGAGTGCAGCGATGTGGGTCAAAAAAGGAGATCATGTTGCAAGTTATAAGGTCATAGAGTTTATTATATAAATCAATCAACCAATCAACAAGTATTGATTTCTAAGAAGAAAGAAATAAAGCCCATCAAGGATGACCTTTTCATAAATTTCTCAATTATTCTATTTACAAGTTGATAAAATGGCTATTTTTTATGGACATGACGGGTTTTTTCTTCAAGCAGTCAAGTATCATAAATTTTCATCTGAGTTATGATGATACGCTTAAGAAATAACCCTCAATTCCATCAGTTTATTAATTGAATCTGAATGGGAATGCTGTGTACGAGAATGAAGATTGTGGGAGAACAGTTTTCCTGAGGTAAAGGCAGAGTCTGTTATGACCAGAATAGGGGCACAAGGAGGGCTATGAGATGAGATGAGGCATCAGAGGGACACATTACGAAAGGGGGACATGTCTCCCAAGCAGATTTATCTAATTAATGTTTCTCAAAAGTGGAATCAAAATCACACTGTGGTATTCTTGATAAATGCACATTGTCCCAACATGGAATTTTATGACCACTAAAGTCTGAGAATCATTCTGTAATTAATGGGGAACCCCAGAAGGGTTTCTAACAGCAAGAGAAGGGGAATAAATAAGAAGAAAAGACAGTTAATTACCAAAGCCAAAGAAATATAGAATACGTGGAATAAAATCAAGTTCTAAATGTGAGGCTATGGATCATTATTGGAATCACAGTATCCTTTAGACCTCTTTTTCAATCTGTTTTCAGATAGGACATCTCTATAAATATAAAGCCTGAAAACCATATTTTGGACAAACTCAAGAATTACCATAAAAAACCTCTTTCAAATAAAGCTCTTAATTAAATGGAGAATTATATCACTCTAATTTTCTTTTCTCCTTTCAAATAATCCTCTCAGAAGACATTATCTCCTAACCAACTTTGATTTTACAAAATTTCAGCTTTATTTAATTTATATTTCCCTTTTACAAACTAAAGGATATAGTTTAATTTCCATTGTTGTTGTTGTTATTATTATTATTATTATTAGTTTTGGTGAGGGTATCAGGAATGAGGAAGTAAGTTGCGCTGATTTCAGTAGTTAATTCTCTGAGCATACAAAATAAAATTAAATTCTGGAGCAGTGAAATTAGTAAAGCAAAAACTACTTTTTATCTTTTTACAATTGATTTTTAGAAAATCCTGAAAGGAGCAAACCTAAATCTCAGCGGGTTTCTAGTGGAATAAATAGCTACTAAAAATTCTCTTTTAATTGACACAGAAAACATATATGCCAAAGCTGTTGGCTCAGATGGAAGCCAAGTTAAAATTCCTTGAACTAAACAAAGAATTTCTGCATGCAAACTGTCTTCCTGGCAAATAATGTTAGTTCTTTCATTTTAAGAAATTTGGATATATCTCAGTAGCCAGATTCCCTAGATTTAAATATTTGTATTTAGGTCTTCTGGGACCAATGATACTGCAAGTTGACTATTAAGCCTCTATCAGTTTAAAATGATATATAAAAGGGTCAAGATTGCTTAAAAGTCTATGTTTTACCCATAAATATCATTAAAATCAAATATATAATAATACATTTTTAGGTAATTAAGCTTATTACTTTACCTCTTAAGAAAGTTTAAGAATGGCATAGGCAACTACTTCTTCTGTTGCTAACATTCACTGCTTAAAATCCCTTGCTGTAAAATGATTCATGCATTTTTGGCCCATGTGGTAGGTGGACTTTAAGATGACGCTACAATTCATGCTGCCTTGTATTCACGCTCTTGTGCAATTCTCTCCCCTTAGGTGTGGAATGGACTTACTTGGTTGGTAAACTGTAGAGTAACTATTCCAAAGCTTTAGTGAGAAATCAGTCCTATCCAGAGTAGTCCTTTTTTTGATTAACTAAAAGTTAACTAATGTAGAGATCTGATTATATCTGAAAAATCTCTTCTAACATATAAGGTGACAATATTAAAAGAATAATGTATTTATAGGTTCTGTCAAAATTCAAGTGCATTTCAAGTACTTTCACAAGAGATTACCACAAACCTAGCAACTAAAACAATGCAAACTTATTATCTCACATTTTCCATGGGCGGAGGGTCCAGGCAAGGGTTAGCGGCGCATCTGCTCGGGGTCTCACCAAGCTGCAGTCAAGGTGTTGCCCAGGGCTATGCTTCTCACCTGGGGCTCATTCAGGTGGTTGGCAGAATTCAGTTTTCTGCAGATCATGTCTGCAGTCCCTGTTTTCTTGGTAATACTTGGCTAAGGACTGACATCAGCTCTTAAAGGATGCCCCTGTCCAGCGGCAGTTTAATATCATGGGTTTTTTGTTTGTTTGTTTTTTTCTACTACACTTTCCAGTCTATCAGAAGAACATTCTCTTAAAGAGCTCATTTGAAGAAATTAGTCCTATCCAGAGTAATCCTTTTTTTGATTAACTAAAAGTTAACTAATGTAGAGATCTGATTATATCTGAAAAATCTCTTCTACCGTGTAAGGTGACAATATTATAGGAATAATGTATTTATAGGTTCTGTCAAAATTCAAGTAGAGGGAATGGTACAAGGCTGAAGGTCATCTGTGGGACATGGGACACATTTTTGGATTCTATCTATTACAGCGAGAATAAAATTATTTGCTGGGTTATCATGTAAGATCACCCTAGATTCCCCCCGCACAAGTCCTCGGGGGCATTCCTTTCACCCTGGCAGTGAGGAATAAGTTTATGAGTGGAGCCCTAACATCACTGAAGAATTCAGCAGTAGATTTGCTCTATAGATTAGAGATTACAATGGTAACTGCTACTCTCAAACTGGGGATCCTAAACTCAATGAGGATGATGGGATCCGGGGTGGCAGAGGTCAAGCGGTAGCACTTCACAGCCAAAGACAAAGTATGGTTACCATAACCATTAGCAGAGCCAAGGCAGTAATCAGACTAACCTGACCAGCAGAGATTATTGACATTGGCTAGTTGTTTCCAGTATTCCTAGAACTGAAATAGTGAATGGGCAACCTACTGAAGTCTTGTTTCATCTATATTAGCAGAAAAAAAATCAGGTTAAGTAAATAGCAGTCTGCTTTGAAGAATCAAAATGGAATCAAAGGCCCTCAATCCATTCCCAGGTTTGAGCCAGGTCCCAGGCACAGATTTCCTTCCATGTGGAAGCTGAGAAATCTTGCAGAAAGGCCCTGCTACACTGTCAAATGTTTATACTGTTAACCTTCCTTCCAGCCTTTTCTTTTAAAGGAACCTGTAACAAGTTACTGGAATGGCCGTATTGGAGAAGGGGAAATAATTAGACATTTCAGGAATTACTAGACGCTGGCTCTGAACAGACACCAGATTTTGGTACTCTATACATTATGATAGTCTGCCAGTCAGATTAGGGACAATTGCTTTATGACCATCTCATAGTGAACCCAGTGGTTCCCTGAATCTGCCTTGTTACTATGTCCTTAGTTTTCGAACGCATATTAGGATATACTCATACTCATACTTAGAAACTGATAGAATTGCCATATTAGTTTCCTAATCTCTAAGAGTGAAGATTATTATATGACAAGTGGAAGTCACTCAAACTGCTTACCTTTAAAAACAGTAAATCAAAGACAATGCCACATACCTAGAAGAATTGCAGAGATTAGTGCCATCATTGAGGACAGGAAAAAATGCAGGGTGACATTTCCCATTATGTCTCCCTTTAAACTTGTCTCTTTGGCCTATGAAGAAGACAGATGAATTTTGGAGAATGACCTTAGATTATAAAGTTTATCATGCAATGACTTCAGTTGCAACTGCTGAACCAGATGTGGGTTTGTTGCTTGAGTAAATCAATGCATCTCTTGGCAACTGGAAATCAGTAATCTGATGAATGTTCTTAATTTCTTCCTGTTAATCAGACCACCACCAGAATCAGTTTGGTTTTGGCAATATACCTTAACTTTTTTTTTTTTTTTTTTTGCCTCAGGGACAATCAACACTCTAGCTCTAGCTCTACGTTATGTCTTAGTCTGCAGGGAAGTTTACTGATTTTCCCTACCAAAATATAGCCCAGTGGTCCACTACCTGTATGACATTATGCTGATTGGACCTGATGAGCAGGAACTAGCAACTACTCCCAACACATTGGTAAGACCCCTGCATGCCCAAGAGTGGGAAATGAAGTCTACAAAGATTCTCAGGTGTACTACTTCAGTGACATGTGCAGAGCTCCAATGGTCTGCAGGATGCTGATAGTCCTTCCAAGGTGAAGAGTGACTTGCTGTATCTGGGACTCCTTGTTAGCCCACTTAAATATGGTATTTAGTGCCATCAAAATCCAAAGAAGCTCACTAAACATCTTGTCTCTCATTTAAATGTGCTACTCTTTATTCCCCGCCCCCCCTTTTCTGAGACAGTCTCACTCTGTCACCCAGGCTGGAGTGCAAGGGCACTATCTTGGCTTACTGCAACCTCTATCTCCTAGGTTCAAAGGATTCTCCTGCCTCAGCTTCCCGAGTAGCTGGGATTACAGGCACACACCACCACGCTCAGCTAATCTTTTGTATTTTTAGTAGAGATGGGGTTTCACCATGTTGGCCAGACTGGTCTCAAACTCCTGACTTCTGGTGATCCACCCACTTCGACCTCCCAAAGCGCTGGGATTAGAGGTGCGAGCCACCACACCTGGCCTAATTGTGCTATTCTTACCCACTTACTGAGTCACCCAAAAAACTTCCATTTTTGAGTAGGTTTCAAAACAGGAGGAGGCCCTGTGATGGATCTAGGTTACCATGCGAGGTTCTTTGCCCCTTGGGCCATATGACCCAGCAGATGTGGTTGTATTTAAAATGTCAGTGGGGGATAGGGACCCTGTTGGAGCTTTTGGTGAATCATAGCTCAAACTCATAGCATTTGGAGCAAAGCCATGATATCTCTACGGATAAATATCCTCCTTTTGAGATACTGTATTTGCCTTCCTACTGAGCTTTAATAGAGACTGTATGCTTATCCCTGGGATACTACATTACTTGAGCTAGTGATCATGAAGTGAGCATTTAAATAAGTAAATGTTTTGTGGTAAACACAATTAGGCATGCAGAACAGCACCAGTCATCAAATGGAAGTGGTGTATAGGAATTCAGGCTTGAGCAGGTCCTGATGGCACCAGTAAGTTAGTGAAGAGAAATCCTCTGGTCTCTGCTGCTGCTACATTCCCTTTTCTTTCTTGGCCCACACTTAAGTTGGTTTACAGATAGTTCTGCAAGGCACTGCCCAAAAGTAGACAGTTCCCGCACTACAGCCCCACTCCAGATTGCCCCAAACAGCAATGGCGTAGGGAAATCCTCCCAGTGACAAGAACTTCAAACGGTGTACCTAGTTGTTCATTTTGCTTGTAAGAAGAGATGCCCAGAGGCATGGGTCTACAAAATTTTATAGACCATGGCTAATGTTTTGGTTGAATGTATCAGGGACTATATCAGGGAGTAGGCAGAAAAATACTTTAAAAATTGGTTATAAAGGGGTCTAGGGAAGAGCTATGGACTGATTTTTCTGAATGGACAGAGTGTAAGGATTTGGGGGAACCATATAAAATGCTTTTAATAATTAAGTGGATAGAAATTTTAATAATTAAGTGGATACAGTGACCCATTCTGTCGCTGTAAGTTAGCCTTTTTCCCCAGGTACTCCTACCGTTTTGCAAAGAGCTCATGAGCAAAGCAGCCTTGCCAGCTTGGACTCAACAGCATGGACTGCCACTCAATATAGCACTTCTCACTACGACCATTGATATGTGCCCATCCTGTCAACAGTAGGGTCTAATCCTGAGCTCCCAGTATTGAGAGATTGCCAACAGCCTAGTGGCTGGCCGATTCTATTGGACCATTCTATTGTGGAAGAGACTGTACTTTTTTCTTACTGAGATAGACACTAACTATGAATATGAAACTTAGTACCCTGCTCCAATGTGCTACATCTTTACATTTTCTTTTTTCTTTTCTTTTTGTTTTTTTTTCTTTTTGTTTCTTTCTCTCTCTTTCTTTCTTTCTTTCTTTCTTTCTTTCTTTCTTTCTTTCTTTCTTTCTTTCTTTCTTTCTTTCTTTCTTTCTTTCTTTCTTTGTTTTTTTAGATGGAGTTGCACTCTTTTTACCCAGGCTGGAGTACAGTGGAGTGACCTTGGCTCACTACAACCTCCACCTCACAGGTTCAAGCGATTCTCCTGCCTCAGCCTCCTGAGTAGCTGGTATTACAGGCATGCACCATCGCACCCAGCTAATTTTGTATTTTTAGTAGAGATGAGGTTTCTCCATATTGGTCAGGCTGGTCTCGAACTCCCAACCCCAGGTGATCCACGTGCCTTGGCCTCCCAAAGTGCTGGGATTACAGGCATGAGTCACTGGGCCTGGCCATCTTTACATTTTCTAGTGTCTTATCCATCCCCACGGTATCCCACACAGCATGTCTTCTGAACAAGAAACTAATTTTTTCACAAATGAAGTATGACAAGGACATGGAATTCAGTGATCTTTTAATATTCTTCATAACTTGGAAGCAGAAAGCTTGAAAGAATGGAGGAATGGTCCACTGAAGACCAGATAAGCCATCATGCAGAGTACAACTCACACAGCTATGGTAATGTCCTCCAGGATGTAGAAGATATTCTAAATTCAGTAACTAAATTTCTTCCATAGTTAGGATCAATGATTCTGTCAATCAAAGGTGGAAATGGGAGGGATTTATCTTATTATTATTTTTAATTAACCACTAACAAAGTGCATGTTTCTGGTAGCCAATGATTTTAGAGTCTTCTGTCCTAGGGGTTCTTTGTTCCAAAGAGATGCTTCACAAGTGGCCACACAGTTATTTCACTGAGCTGGAATTTGAGACTGCCACCTGGCCCCTTTAGACTCCCCAAACCAGCGAATCAATAGGAAAACAAGGGTTGCTATACTGGCAAAGGGGATTGAGCCTGCATATCAAGGAATATTCATTTTCTAACGCACAATATGAACTAAGAATGAAAATGTCTAGATTTCAAGAAATCCACTACGTTTCATCTTGATATTTCCATGCTCTATGATGAAAGTAAATGATAAACTATACAACCAAGTACAGTCTGTACCACTAATGGCCAGGATCCTCCAGAATACAGACTTGGATTACACTTGCAGGCAAGATGCAACTGAATGTTTGTTGAGAGCAAAGAGCATATAGAATGGGTAGTTGAAGCAGATAGTTGTAAATACTAGCTATGACTATATGTCCAGTTGCAAAAACAAGGATGGTAATAATTACAAGTATCTCTTTTTTTATTTTATATGATTATTGTAAGACCTAACCTTGTTTTGAGACTCTCCCTTGTTTCCCTTAGCTGAGAAAACCCGAGGAACTCCATTTGGCTCCTTTATTTACAAGACATCAAGGACTCCTCACCCACCCCCTTCCTCAAGGAGTTAACTTGTATAAGCTGACTCTCAACATATCAAAGAGGCCAATTCACTGATAAGGTACTGAAGCAAGCAATGTACGAAGTTCCCAGGATTTCGCTCAAGAGATAACACCATAAAGCCCTGTGTTTGTGTCCGGCTGAGCCCCCATACCTACTGCCTTGTGATAGATTTAGAGCCCCTGCACCTGGAACTGTTTGTTTCCTTGTAACCATTTTTCTTTTTAACTTTTTGCATGTTTTACTTCTGTGGAATTGCTGCAGTTAAGCTCCCCTCCCCTCTCTAAACCAAAGTATTAAAGAAAATCAAGCCCCTTCTTCCGGCCAAGAGAATTTCGAGCGTTAGCCGTCGTCTCTCCGTTGCTGGCTAATAAAGGACTCCTGAATTCATCTCTTAGTGTGGCGTTTCTCTCGAACTCTCTCGGATGAAACAATTATGTTGTATATATTAATAAACAACCGCTTTTCTTATCTTTCTTTTACTCTTTCATTTCCTTATCATTTAAAATAAGATGTGTTAATAACCTATATCTGTATCTCAGTTGTGAATTTACGGGATATCAAAAAGGAGAACATTTCAGCTGGGAGAAGAATAAATATCTCTCAAAGACTAAAAGGGGACTTTATCATATTCTGGGGAAGGATTGGCATTTTTTCAATTGTAAGATAATCGTTTCATGTTAGGCATAAGTGTGATTTGGTTATTACTATCTTTATAGATTAGGTATGGTTGAAGGAGGAGTGTGTGGTTGCCAAGTTCATAAGGGGTAGACCGTGATGACATCATGTGTCAACCTAGCTAAGCTGAACTACACTTTCCAGAATCTTGTTTCTTGTCTGTTTCTGGTTAGGGGAGGCCACAAGAGAGATTCTCCTAAAGACTTGGAGGATGGAAGTGGAGCAGCAGCCATGTAGCTGCTCACACACTGTTGCTGACTTACCTCCCTGGCAGTCGTCAGGCCTGAAACTGCTCTATCTTCTCCTGGATTCTCCTTTTTTCATGGGGCAGCTATGCATATTTACCTCCATGATAAAGGGCCCAGCTTCTCCGGGACGCTTATACCACAGAGGCCAACGAGAACAGATACTAACACCAGCTTCGGACCATTCTTAAGGTCTGCAGCTCGTACGTGTGGTTTCTAGCTTGTTCTTGGTCTCCAACACCTTCCATCTTTTCTTACTAACTGCCTACTCTTCCAGCTCCAGCATCAGATGAGAAGACAACAGCCTTCCAGAGACTGGACAAACAGCTGCTAAAATTGCAAAAGAAAACATCCGGTAAAACACATATATGAGGATTTTGAACGTGATTGAGCCGCAATTGATATACACAATAACCAGAGACATTGTGCTAGAAATGTGTAGATTACTAATCTCATACATTTTATTACCTTTGAAAATCACCACACGAATGTCCAATCATCATGTGTCCGAAGTCATTTGTCTAACAAATGTGAAGCTCAGTTTTAGCAATGACTCCTTGGCCAACTCTAATCGGGCTCCTCGGAGTCCTCGTCTCAGCTAGCCCTCAGCTGTGGCCTACAAGACTGCAAACTCTCAGCACAAATGATTTTCACCCACCCTTGCCTGCCCCTCTCACATACGCTGCACTGAGACTTGAACCAACACTGGTATACTTTCTAGAAGCTCAACTCCACATCCCTAAGTTGATGGCTCTAATCCCCTTAATTTCCTGCTTGAGAAAACTCACAGGCCCCAGGAAAATTTACCATTTACTCTTTGTTCCCAACAAAACCTTAAAGGAGAAAATTCTCTCTCTCACTCTGTCTCTCTGCCAGTCCTTGTGGGAGGATAAGAAACTAACTTCAACAGGTCCCACGCTCCAACTTCCACCACTGCCTCCTGTCAAAAGATAGGAAAAGTTTGTCTCGCCTTCACTTCAGTGCCAATTGCCAAGCCCAGATGGCCAAGTCTTGTGGACCCACCTCCTACAGTCCTTCCCCTGAGCACACCCCAGTCTGTGAAAAGGCCCCTGTCTTTTGTTTTGGTGAAGTTGTTTGGATCACATTGGGCCTATTCCCCACGGTGGTAGTTATTACTGAGTAAAATCTGCCCTTCCTGCTTTACCTGGTGTGCATCTTTGTTTATCTTTGACAGTTAATTCTTTTGCGGGCCTGCATGATGGGCTACCATCCAGACCAGTGTGTATCCGGGAAACACCACGGCCCAGCTGTAGACAAGGGGATAAGCATCAATTGTAAATGTGTCTCCTTTTGAAGCTGAGCTGGAAAACCTAGTTGGTTTCAAAGTCATTCAGATATTTTCATAAACTGGAGAAAATTAAGCCTATAATTCCTAGGTTATATCTAAGAAATTTAAAATACCTCTGACAAGCAACAGGAACAAGAATAGGAGCCGGTGGCTAAAACACAGCTACTATTATTATTTCAGGGATCGCGATATCCTTCAAACCTGACTAAGCCTTACCAGAGGACCCCCGGAATTCTGAAGTGATTCAGTACCTAAACTCAAGAACATGTTCCAAAATATTAGGAATGACACGACTCTACAATTTCCTATTTGTAAATGTGGCCATTGTCTTATTTACACATAAAATATAAATACATTAAATATTTCAAAGGAAAGTAGACAGCAAGGATCTTTCATTTTGCTACATATAATCTTTAATTTTCAAAAATAAAAAAATTAATGTAAATTGTTTACAATGCATTGAGGATAGTTAATTTTCTTGTTTTATTTCCCTTTGATGTATTGATAGAAAGGTTTTATTTAGGGGAGAGTAACTACTTCTTGCTGTCCCCAGTAATAGGCATACTTCTATAGATTTGTGGTTTGCTACAATGAAATTAAGGAAATATATTTAAATTTGGTTTATGTCAGTGAAATTACAGATATGTATTAAATTTGGTATAAATGAATGTGACGTTGCACTATATCCCCTGGTCAAATTCTTGTCCTATAAATTAAACTGTTCTGACTTACAGCAAGTGTCCTTGTAGGCTTGCCTGGCTCATTAGAATGTCAAATGTTAGATAGGTAAGTCTGACTAAAAAGCAGACACACTGACTCCTTGACTAATGACTTCTTAAAAGTCCCTTTTGGATTTGATGCAATCAACATTAGTGGTCTTGTCACATTCTTTTCCTATTGATTTTCTGAATATCATTTTCTTTAACTTAAAAGGTCAGTGAGAAACAGTTTGTAGATAAGGTTGAAGGAATTTGTGTGTGTGTGTGTGTGTGTGTGTGTGTGTATGTGTTGGTCAGATAAGATTTACTTTTAAAACAAAACGATGAATAGTGTTTTCTTAATTTTAATTTATAATTCGGTCTAAAATAAAATAATTCTCCTGGTCTTTGATTTAGTATTCATTTCATCATAAGATTTTTCAACTCACGTTTAGTAACGTGAAAGACCATAACAAGACCTGCATACATTTCTACAAATTAGTGGAGAAGAAAACAGAGTTGGACTTAGTTAGACAATAACTAGAATAACTTATGTCACTGATTGGATCTTTCTATAAATAAAAAAAATTAATCTGCTGTAGCCTAGGCTATTTCTATACTCCTCACATGTGAAAGTACTTTGGTTTTTAGAGAGTTCTAAAGTTTAGTATTTGTAACCCCAATCTTAGATGTTAATTTTTTTAGTTATTATATAACTTATTGTTATTTTGAGCACCTATTCTGCAAAAGTACAATGTTAGTCATTTCTGGATAAATGAAATCATTTAAGTGAATCGGTTCAGGATAAAAGCTTCTTTTACTCCTTCTCTCCAAAATGACATCTAAGTTCTAGAGATAATTAAACTTGCAGTCACATTTGTAAAACCTTGCAGATACAGAAAGTGGAGAGGAGGAACTGAGTATTAACTCTCTGGAGCTGGCAGTTGTTGTCATATGACAAAAATGTCCCCCAGCCATTCATATGGGTCCCCGAAGGGAAAGTGTATGTTAGAGGAGATTTCGGGCTGTGGCCTTGTCAGATAGGGGCAAACACATTCTGTGACCCGAAGTTGTAAGTAGTTTGCCCAGGCGAGGGTCTGCCCAGAATTGGACCAGGCAGTAGCTTTCATCACCTGCTTATCTGACTCTCATTCTCATATTCCATGAGAAGCTAAGGGATTCATTTTATTGATGATATTAGAAAGTGGAGGTTAGTGCAGATGTAGCCTAATCATTTTGGCTCTCTCTTGTGCAATGTGCCTTTTTACAGTTTGTGTGGTTTTTCTGTTAACTCTGTTTCCATTATGAAGTAAGACAAGAAAAGACGATGCTCTGTGTAGAATTCTGGTTTTTTCAGTTGTCTTGAGCATGGTCTGTGGGAAATTCAAATGAAGACGTAAGGAGATGAAAGTTTGTCTCTGGGACAAAGCCTCATTTCACAATCCCACTTTCTACATGTGCCTTGACCCTTCTTCCCCTCTCCCTTGGTTCAAAATAACAGCAAGAGGGAAAAATGATTCTCAGTCTGAAGACATCAACATTTTGCAATTCATCAGTTTAATGATTCATTCATTGATTCACTGAACAAATGATTAAGCAGCACCTACTATGTGTTGGGATTTGGGTTAGATTTTTGGAAAAAATAACAAACAAAAATCAGTAAGATTCATGATCTCATGATGTCTACTGTTTAGTGGAGAGAATAGATATTCATAAAATTCTTAAAATAAGATATGTTAAGTTTCAAACTGAGGTAAACACACTGAAAGCACTTTACCAAGGAAATTGAGTCTACTTGATTTTTTAAAGGGAAAGAAGTGGGATTGCAAGGAAGACGTCCTTATAAACGTGATCCCTGAGATGAGATTTGCAGGATGACTCGCTAACTAGAAAACAGGCTGGAGAGGGAGAATTTCTGTTCAAGGGTCAGCAGTAGCTACGTCCCATAATCAGGTTCATGTTACCAGAATCATGATAAGCCAGTTGACATGGCGAGGTGCTGACACTCTTGTGCAAAGATTTTAGGCAATTTATAGGACCAGAATCTGTGTTCTGTGATCCTAATTACGGTGGAAAAAACATAGAACTCTCAAGGAACAGGTGGCTGATTAGTGTGGCTCAAAAGCAGAGACTGAACAGGAAAGTGGAAGCAGGCAGTGCAGGTGGAAAGCACACAGAATATAAGTTTCTTGAAGAGGATTTTGGGTTTTATTACATCAACAATGGGTGGCAATCGAAGAAATTTATGATCAGATATGTGCTTTGAAAATTCACTCTGGTGCAACGTGGATAAAGATTTGGGACATTTGGAGTAGTGATAGAATAGATACCAAGAGATAACAGCATTTCCATTATCCAGATGAAAAATGATAATAGTTTAACCTAAGGTAGTAACACATATTTTTAAGGGATATTTAGAACTAAAACCAGTACAGTTTATCAGAGAAACAGCTATAGCATGCTTGATAGCTCTATCTTCAGCAACTTAACTCATGGTGGTACTGTTGTAGATTAGGAATCTTGGATATAGTTATGGTTAGAGGAAAAGTGAACACAGTTTTGTATATGTTTAAATTCATTTGTATCGTATGTGTGTAAGTTATGTAGATCTGAAACTGATAGGAGAACCTAGAGGTCTCCTGTCTAAAACACAAAATTTTAGATAGTTAACAGAATATAAAACAGAAAGTCCTATATAAAACAGAAAGTCATCTTGTAATAACGGAAATGAATATGAATGTAACTGTGAGGTTTCTTATGGCAATAGTTTTGATTATGTCAAAAACTGAGTACTTCCAGAATTTATTGTTCAGGTAGAAGATGAAAGGTATTAAGAGGAAGAGAAGGACCAAGCAGAAACATGTGGGAAGAAAATCAGGGGTATGTGGATAGATAGTGCTTCAAAAAGGATGACGCAGTTAACATATTTGGATGATTTTGAAACTTCAAGAAACAGGACTGAAAAATATTTACTGAAAGTAATGACATGCAAGTCATAAGTAGCCTTAGCAAAAATTATTTTTGGAAAATATCTGTAGAGGCTGGAATACTGGCATGCATTAAAAAGTAAGAAACGAATGGAAGATAGGCACTTGTATGTAGTGAGTAGGGACAACTCTTATCAAAAAGATTATCTAAAAGTAAGAGGAGAGAGTGTAATAGCTGGAGGGGAAGATGAAGTAGAGTTGGTGTAGTTGATGTTATTATCTTTGAAGACATGTGGTTCAATTTTTCAAAAGAGAGTGCAATAAATTTGATTAAATGTTAAAAGAAAAGACTGATTTTAAGGGGTGTGCTTGTCTATTGAGGTGAAGAGGGGTGATACAATTTAAATACACAGATTGACAGATGAGTCTATGTAATTATTTTCTCAAATATTTAGTAAGTGCCTGTTTAATGGACATATCTGAGAAAGGGAACTGCCAAGTATTGGGAGCATTTCTATCGGTCCTGGGCTCGGCTGCGACCGTCGCAAAATAAAATGTTGTCAGAGAACAAACTTTGCAACCTTTTCACATTCAACTCTTGCAGATATCATGTTTGTTATTCAAAAGCAATTTACGAAAGTTAATTCATTTTTTCATTTGTAATCAGATTCACTTAAAACATAAACCCTATGTGATATGTTCTTTGCTGAAGTGCTTCTTCAGAAAGGCAGATGAGCTAAATGTATAAACAGACACCTAATTGAACGGTGAAATTATACTATTGCTATTGTGCTCAATTTACGATGCTGAATTTTAATGTTAAAAGACTATCAAAGCACAGCTACAGGGAAATGCTCTGCATTGTAAATGTATATACAGAATTCCATGAAAGGTAATTATTGTATTCATAACAAATTCTCAAAATATTTCACAGAAACACTGAAATTTTCTGTGTTCATAGCTGTTTCGCATAAAAATATGTTAAAGAATTACAGATATTTACTCTGAACCCAAATCTCAAAACAACTCCTTTGCTATCCTACTAAAGGAGTGGAATAGCACTGTTGCTGTATTTGTTAACATAACAAAAATGTAGGTAACAATAAAGTCTAATTTTTTTTTAATTTCAAGGGCACTTCAACTTACCTGTCAATAGAAAATCTCGTCTACAGTCACAGAGCTGTCATCTGTATATTACAAGGCATGATGAAAGAGTTTTGCTTTTCACAAGTGCAAAGAGGAAAATTAAAATGCCACAAAATGTATGGAACTTGAAGAATATGCATTCCATCTCCATTTGACAAGAGAAATTTGTCAAACTCTCAGTTGTACTTATTAACCACATGGCTTCACAGTACCATGTTTTAATCTCTCATTTTAAGTTTTATTATAAACGTAGCTTTCTATTAAACAAAACATCCAGACATAATAAAATTATGTTTTTCCATTTACTAGTTAAGATTCACTTGCAGCACTTAACTTTATTTATATTATCCTTATTATGCTTATGCATCCAAAACAAGCGTGATTCCTACTTTTACAGCTTGGTGCTATCTCCATACTCAGTTCTGAACAGCGCACCATAACTGGGAAGCTTGGAAAAGCTAATAGAAACAGGTGGTATTTTCAAATAGAAAATAGCCACCACTGAGTTCATTTATATTAGGTAATTACACTTCTCATTACCTTTTCCTGTTGATGCCAGATTGATTGTTACTCCACAGGGAATACATAGGTAAGAACTGCATTTGCACAATTACCTAACATTTCTTTGATGGCAAAAACTGAATTTGGAATATGAAAATGTGCAGGCTGTGATCAGACATGTTTTTCTTGCAGCTAAAATTGCACATGACGATTAAAAAAGTCTTACTCAACACATTATCAAGGCATACTCTTTTTTCTCCTTTCTATCAGCAAGGCCTTAGGCAATTTCTTAGTAAGAAATAGCAAATTCTGAGGAAACAAGCACACTCTTAATATGAACAATTTCTTGTTAAAATTAAGCATTGAGTAACACAAGCAAATTCTGTTTTAGATAGATAGACAGGAAATCAACCTCAACTACCCAGTGGTTCTGAACCTTACTCTTAATTAACAATTAAATATGGTTTTTGTTTTTGTTTTTGTTTTGCAAGAGCAAAGTAGTGAAGATTTTTTTCGCTGAGGCAGGTAGATAGAGTTGTGTTCAGGGTGGAGAATGAGGAGGGACTTTGCTTTGTCTTAGAGACACGCAGATTCCTTCAGCATGATCAATTTAAAAGCTATTGGCCTAACGTTTATTGTTATTCTTAAATTTTCATTCTAATATTTTGATTACACACTTGATTTTTATGAAAAAATCTGGTATATTTTTCTTGGAATATTATGGGAAAATAAGGAAGAGAGAAGATAAATAATGCAAAGAAATATCTATACTGGCAAAAGTGTTTATTCAGTTCCCTCCTCTGCCACGGGAACACAACTCTTCCTCCATTTCTTACTTTCAATTCCCAGGCTCTGCCAGATTAGCCCAGTAATTAGTAACTCAATTACAAGGACCTTCAGTTTATCTCCATTAATTTTATTTTTGTAACCAAGGGTTTCCTCATACTGTTGGTGTCTCTACTTTAGATATGTTTGCATTTCTATGTCCCAGACGTCTCCCAGAATGAACGCTTTCAGTATTCAAGGAATTATTCTTGTCACCATGTCTCGCAGTCTTGACTACTTCGTGCTCAGGGCAGCGGTCTACATTCTGGAAGGCATTATTTTGCCATGCGTTCTGCTCTTCACTCACAGTAACGTGTATACTGTGTTTGAACTTAATTAAACCTGTTTTTTTCACCTTTCACACAAATTTGTAAAAAGGTGATTTTCCATTGTATGATTTTCCTACTCTTCCTAACAAACTATTTTTCAAACATTCTGCCCCGTAGGCACTTTTCTTCATTCCTCTTCCTTTCTTGCTCAAGACACCTGTCAGTACATTTAATATGTTCTGTTATCTCTTAAACAGAAGGGGCCTCAGGCTGTAGCTTGACAAAGACACCCAAGGGTATCGACGTCTCAAGTAGATCCAGCTGTCACTGCCTCCCCAGTCCTCTTGTTCAAAACAGAGGATGACTGAAGTGTTTGCTCCAATGATGTTTTAACATTTATTTTGGGCTCATTTTGTGTCAGGTCTTTAACATGTAAAAGATACAGGTCCACCCTCCAAGGAGCTTCCATTCCAAGATATTCAAAGAAGACAGACATGCAAAGGAGCTCTTTGTGAAATGTATTTTCCCCAAGTGCAAGAAAACATACATGGGAAAGAAAATCTGAAAACATTAAAGGAGAATTTATGACAGAGGCAACGGAATCCATGGTCTCTCTCCCTCTCGCCATTTTAATTCTAGAGCCAGACAGTCTTAAACAATGAAAATAATTTATATTAAAGCATCACACTGGCTAAAATAAAACTCTATTATCATTTTATATTATTCATATTCTATTTATTTGTTGTTTTTTGAGATGCAGTCTCACTCTTTCTCCCAGGTTGGAGTGCAATGGTGCAATCTCCACTCACTTCGACCTCCGCTTCCTGGATTCAAGCAATTCTCCTGCCTCAGCCTCCCAAGCAGCTGGGATTATAGGTGCACACCACCAGGCCCAGCTAATTTTTGTATTTTTGGTAGAGATGAGGTTTCACCATGTTGGTCAGGCTGGTCTTGAACTCCTGACCTCAGGTGATCTGCCCTCCTCGGACTCCCAAAGTACTGGAATTACAGGCATGAGGAACCGCGCCCAGCCTTATTCTTCATATTTTTATAAGGCTTCCTGTATATATTGATTTGGAGATGGCAATCTAGGATGACTCATTTCAGGACAACTCTATGTGGAAAAAATTCTTCTTTGTGGAAGTGGAAAGATTTGTATATTGTTTCATGTGGGAATTAATCTTTAAAATGTTAGATAATTATTGGAATCTCTGGTGGCTTTGAAGTCTGGAAAACAGAAGAAGCACAGATTTTAACTCTTTCTTAAATTGTAATCCTACTATAGGAAAAAAGGCAACCTGAAAGGCCCTGTGAGGCAGACAGCAATGAAAGGCAGTGCTGGCATTCTCGTTCTGGACTTATGATAATGAGGAGTAGGGAACATACAGGAATTTCTCCCTATATCAGGGAAGAGGAATACGTTGTCAGGACATTTGACCTTTTGATAAGAGAGGTTGAAAAGATTTGAAGTGTAGGGGGAAGAAAAAAACCTGGATTAAACCATAAAAGGAGATAACATGAAAAACAACATGTTATCACAGAAAAATGCAATTATCAGAGTGAAAAATATAGGGGAAAAATGAAAATCATTTCTATAACCCATATCTGTATGTCCATAAGCAATCTAAAAGCAGAATTTTTAGGCGGGGCAACTCATATAATGAGGTATTCTGGAACAAGGATGTGTAATTTCTTCCTCTCTAGCTCCAGATAGTAAATTTTTAGGCTTTGCAGACCAGACAGGTCTTTAGCAAATAATCAGTTCTGCTTACATAGCGTGAGGTAGTCATAAACAATACATAAAGACATGAGAGGAGCTATGTGCAGATAAAACTTTATTTCCAAAAACAAGTGGATTGCCAGATTGGGTTCATGGTTTGCCAACCTCTCTTCTAGAACCATTGAAGTTATTTGTAAAATGACTCCAGGTTGATATCTTTTTATCTTTCGTTTCTATGGTTTCACTCTACAGTATTTTAATTATGATTTTAAGGGACAGCTTTACACATAATAAATAATATCAAAAAATATGTTTTGTGTAAGGCATTATCTTTTCAGCTAAAACTAGAGACCATGTAAATGAAAACTAATTAGACCCTATGGTTTTTTATTTGAACAATTGGTATGTTTCAGGCCACCTCATCTACATCAATAAAATATAATGCAGTTAAATATCAACAGTGTTTAGGTCACATATAAGCACATAAATTGATTATAAGATCTTTTTAGTGCCATTCATGTTTCTTTCTCACACAGTACTCTCTGTGAACACCCTTCCCATTGTACCTCCTGTCTTTTAGGCTAGACCAGTGGCACCCATTATTCTCATAGGCAATTCCTTACTATGCCATTGAATATCAGCCATGCTCTGACTGGGCGCTGCACCCTGCTGAGTGATAATCACACAAGGTGTGACCACAGAACGGTGGTCAGTGGACCCTGAATTAAGCTGAGCTTCTCAGGTCACAGTAGGCCCATAGCAAAGAATCATCTGATAATCCTATCACATAGCTGGTATTCTTTCAACAATAGCTGTCACATGTGTATCTATTCATGCTACAGCCACACTCACCCTCCCACAAAACCTCTTAACTGAGATAAATTTGACATTCAGAAATGATTAAGAAATGGCAACTTTTGAAGAGTCAGCCCTGCATCAACCTCAACTAATTTCTTAACCTGTTTTATCCCCTACTGTGAATAGTAACTGTCAGGACATGCAGGCTAATACGTGTGATTGCCTTGGTCTGGTCTCCCAAAGCCATGGGATCAAGTGCTTACACAAAAAAGCATGCACACTTACCAATAACGATGTATTTTCAGCATATTGCACCTAAAATTCAGATTTAAGAGGAGGGAATAAATCTCCAACATTTCAGAGACATGGTTCTGGAATAAACCTAATTTGAGTTCATTAATTCTGGTTAATGATGATATCACACTGCTCCCAAGAACAGTGAGGCTACTGGTTTTATATTTGTGTAAATAAGGGACTCCAATTAGTGATTTTCCCCAAATACAAGGAAATCTGTCAAAGATACATTGAACTTTTACCTGCAGACACCTAAAACTGTAGCAACATTGAAATACAGACAGTCTAGCTTTATAAAGACCAAGACTCTGTATTTACCAGGCACCCAGTTCCAATACAATTAGATAGGCCAGTTATTGACAGCAAATGCCCTGCTGTAATCTCTGAGGGGAAACTGAAAGCTTTCAAGGGAAGTGAGTGTCAAAGTATCTGGAAACAATCATTGTTGTAATCCCTTTGAAAGATGAAAATGCATTACAGGAGAACAAATGGAACTAACAGTTTAAATATCTATTCAAACAAAATAACATAGTTTACCCTTGTTGTTTCTTCTGCTTGGAATTTTCTTCCCCTATGAAATCTTTGTGGGATTCATCCCTATGAGACCTACTCTAGGCACCTCGATTAGAGACTGAATCCTGCTTCCCTCCACACTCCATCTCTCTACCTTATTCTATTTTTCTCATTAGCACGAATCATCATCCTGTTTCATTCAACCCATTCATTAAGTGACTTCCTCCAAAACCCTGGGCTTGAAAGAGTGCTGCAAGAAGGCAAAGACTTTCATCTCGTACACCATAGGTGTTCAGTAATTATTCGGTAAATAAATAAATGATTGAATTAATGAATACATGAATAAATAATTCTTTTTCACCAAGAACCTCCACCACTCCAATTTCTCTTCACCAACATTTAATATCAAGTTAGAATTTGCAGAGACTTATATGCAATTAAAAATATGTACTTTTACTTCAAGTCTATCAATTGTCAACTGTTTTATTCTCTTTGCTAACTTAGATTTTTGTCATGCTGGCTTCAGCATTTGATGCTTGATAATGATACTGCAGACAAACACTCAAATACTGTGACATTACATCAGAGTCCATATAATTCATGTAAAAATTAACTTTGTCCACTGATATGGGGAGAAAGAAGAAGAAAAATGATTAATTAGTAAAAGTCATTCTACCCACATGTGCCTTAGCTGGTGTAAGTGCCTGAGATGCCTGTAGTATAACCGTTTCATCTTAAAGCACAGATTGTTTTCCTAAGACCGCTCTACCTTCTTATTTATAATACATAATATAGAGTTCATTACCCAAACACAAGCTTAAAAGTGTGTTACATATGCAAAAATTATTTCAATAAAAAGTTAAACATATAAAATACTTCACAATAAATTTATAGAGAAAGACAAGGAATCATTTGAAGAAAGGTATGAAAACATATTGAAGGTCACAAAATATCCCAGAAACAGAAAATATACTATGTGTTCCTGATGGAAAACTTAAAAATAGTCAGTTTTCTCATAATTAATGTAGAAATATAATCCAAATTTAATTAGAACACAAATAGTTTTTTTAATTGGATAGAATAATCTGAAAATTTGTATGGAATAACAAATACCTTTAATTAGAATACTAATAAATTTTTTTAATTGAATAGAATAATCTGAAAATTTGTATGGAAAAACAAATACCCAAAATGACCACTGAATAAATGGTAGTGAGGAGTGCTCCATTTGCCTGATTTTAGGGCATATTATATAATCAAATACATTAAACCAAATTTTACAAAATCACATTGATATGATATTATTATAAGAAAAACAGACAAATCATGAGAACAACACATATACATATATAAACACAAAAATATTTATATGGATAGATAGAAGAATTAAATACATGATCAGTGTGTCATTTATTAATATATATTCTTAAAAGTAAAATCCTAGCAAAACTGACATTTGGAAGAAAATGTTAATTCATTTAGAAGAAAATAAAACTGTGCTCCTATCTTTCATCATATTCAAATAATAAATACAATACAGATTAAGAACTTAAATTTTTTAAAACCTTAAAATCTTTAAAAAATGTCTAGGACACTCTATATGTAATTTAGCAATAAAAACATACATGATTGGCTATGTAAAACTGAAAATATTTGTTTGAGAAAAAATATTGTGAACCAATAAATAGATCTACAGTAGTGTAGGAAAATCTTCTTAAGACAGATGTCACCAATAGTTAAAAGTATACAATATAAAGTAGCTAACCCACACTAATGGAAAACGTTGGCAAACACGCCAATGGAAAAAGAGTCAGAAGATTTGAATAGGTTTATCATTAAAAAGCAAATGCTCATGGATGATGAACCATATCATGAGTGACTCAAATGCATTGTTTGCCTGAGAATTGCTAGTTAAAGTTGCCAGAAATCTCAAAATATACCCACAAACCTGACAGAAACTAAAAAGAACCATCACATCTATGACTGTTGGGATAGGAAGAAAAGATGCCTTCATATGTTACCAGTGAAAACATGCAATACTTTCTGAAAAGAGAACAGGCCATATCTAGTACAATTAAAAACACATAGACTCTGATTCAGCTATACTATCCTGGAATTAAACGCATACACACAAAAGCCTCAGTACATAGAACATGTGTACAAGGATGATTATTATAGCACTATTCAAAGGAAAAATTAGCTAAAATCTTGCTAGTATCCATAGATAAGGAAACTACTGGGGAAATTATGGTAAATTCAAACTATGAAGTATCTTGAAGAGACTACCTGTAATGAGGTCATTCTATGTCTGTTGACTTGGAGAGATTCATATTAGGAATAATTAGGTGAAGAAAGTTATATGCAGAAAAACGTGTTTATATGACAAAGTATATATGTGTATAAACAAAGATAAGTATATATGCATATACTATATGGGTATATATGAATATGTGAGTATATGAACAGGTGACATGTATACTATAGAAGCATACAAACAGCTGACAAATATGGAAAGATACATGCTAGTGGGTAAAATTGGAATACCTGATCTAGGCAGGTTGGGCAGGCATGAGTGTTGGGGAAAGACAGAAATGGCAGAGTCATGTGAAAAGCAAAAAGACAAAGATGGTACTAAAAATAAGACATATATAATATGATGATAGCTATGCATCATTGAAAATTATGCACAGACACATTAGCCATCAGGAAAATGCATATCAAAACCACAAGGATCCCATTTCATACCCACTGGGATGGTCATGCTCAAGAAGACTGACAACAGGTGTTGGAAAAGATATGGAGAAACTAGAACCCTCATACACAGCTGATGTGAATGTAAAGTAATGCAGCAGTTTTATTTTACTTGTGTATTATTATTATTATTATTTGATTTGGAGTTTTGCTCTTGTTGCCCAGGCTGGAGTGCAGTGGTGTGATCTTGGCTCACTGCAACCTCCACCTCTTGTGTTCAAGAAATTCTCCTGCCTCAGCCTCCCTAGTAGCTGGGATTACAGGCATGCACCACCACACCCGGCTGATTTTTGTATTTTTAGTAGAAATGGGGTTTCATCATGTTGTCCAGGCTGGTCTTGAACTCCTGACCTCAGGTGATCAACTCCCCTCAGTCTCCCAAAGTGCTGGGATTACAGGCATGAGCCACTGCACCTGGCCTGCAGCAGCTTTAAAAAATGCTATGGCAGTTCCTCAAACAGTTTAACATAGACTTACCTTATGACCCAGAAATTCAACTCCCAAGTGTATACCCAAAATAAATTTTAAAAATGTCCACACAAAAATGTACACAAAATTAATGGAAAATTATTTATAATGGCTAAACGTGGAAACAAAACAAATGTCCATCAAATGATACATAGACAGATAACATGTGGTATAGCTATACGAAGGAATATTATTCAGCCATGAAAATGAGTGAAGTACCAAATTCTGCAACATGAATGAACTTGGAAAACATGCTAAATGAAATAAGCTAGACAGAAAAGGTCACATATGGTATAATTTTGTGTGTATGAAACGTCCAGAACAGAGAAGTGTCTAGAGATAGAGAGTGGACTAGTGATTACCTAGGGCTGGAGTGGATGGATTGATTAGGGGGTGATAGTTAAATAGAACAGTGTTTCTTTTGGGGATAGTGAAAATGTTCTAAATTTGATTGTGGTAAAGGATGCACAACTCTGTCAATATGCTAAATGTCATTAAATTGTATAATTTGAATGGATGAATTGTATGATATGTAAATTATATCTTTCTGGTTTTTTCTTTTTGAGAGAGAGAGTCTTGCTGTGTCACCCAGGTGGAGTGTAATGGGGTGATTTCGACTCACTGCAACCTCCGCCTCCCAGGTTCAAGCAATTCTCCTGCCTCAGTCTCCCGAGTAGCTGGGATTACAGGCACCCGCCACCATGCCTGGCTAGTTTTTGTGTTTTTAGTAGAGACAGGGTTTCACCATGTTGGCTAGGCTGGTCTTGAACTCCTGATGTCAGGTGATCTGCCTGCCTCGGCCTCCCAAAGTGCTGGGATTACAGATGTGAGCCACCGCCCCTGGCCATGAATTATATCTTAATAAAGCTGTTCAATTATATACACACATACATGGATGAACCCATCTTTATTAGACCAATAGTACCCACAGATTATGTTAAATTACCAACTAAATGTAGAACTTTTTTTTTGTTTGAACTGTAAGTTAATAGACAGTTTAGCCAATATTTTTCTTGCTAGCCCATTTTAAAATTATTTTAGGTTTATATAAAGAACTCCCAATGGAAAACTTTAAGATCTTAACCGATGAATAAGTATAATATTGGCAAAATCGAATACATGTTTAACATCCTGGTTTGCGCACTGGAGCAATTGCTAGTTGCAAATGAAATATAACTGTGTTTGAATTCATTTACAGCTCAATTCCATACTGCATTGCTGCCCCATTACTGCAGGTGCTAATGTCAGCACCTTCTGACTCCTGATATCCAATCATGTGCCCTTCTTCCCAACTCTGTATTCAGTAACATTGCATTGACAGCTTCGAACAGACCACGATGGTGTATTTACACCACAAAAACCCACAAATACTATAAGTTAGTCCCCATGCTCACCTCACCCCACCACACACTGATTTATCAGCACACTCCGGTTACAGGTAAAGAGGCCTAAGGCTGAGGGGAAAAAAGGCATGAAGGGCCACAACATCTAAAGAAACCTTCCAGCTTGCCACTAGTAGTTAGATTTGGAACCTCCTAGAATCGCTGGCTGACTGACCCTTTCTCACCAACTCTCAGGATACCCCTGCCTTCCCGGTAGCAGCAGGCCATTTCACCCTCTTCTCTTGGGATAAGGGAGAAGGCTCACTTCTCCCTGAAGCCAATTGAAGGGAGTGCTAAGAGAATCCCCTTAAAGTCTGATGTGCACATCCTGGAACAGTAGACTTCAATCGTCCTTCAGCCAGGTGCTTGCACAGCTGCTGGATGTCCATGCCCACCCTGGTGCCCCCACTGGAGCAAAGTGTGCTTGGAGAGATCTTGGGAAGATGTGCCAGATGTGCCAGGGGACACAAAGTATGGTGCAGTTTATTTTTCAGACCTTCTCTGAATATGAGAATGATATGGGAAGTTTTCCCACATGCCCACTGAGCTTTGGGTGAATACTTGAGCATAAAGATGGACATCCATTTTCGCAGAGCTTTCTGAATTCTGGAAGTTCTGTATTATAATAAGTGCCAGCATTTCTTTCAGCCCCTGGGACTTAGTGTGCCTGGAAAGAAATAGGGGCAATCTGTATATCACATCCATTCTCTGTAGCCCTCTAAGGCTTGGAAGAAGACTTCAGAATTGCCTGTAGCTTGATGGGCTAGAACAATGGGGCTTTCCAGGTGGCCGCTGTCAATTGAAGACTGGCCAACAGAAGAAAGCGTGGAGGGCCTATCTTTGACAAGGGAAGTGAGTCATGACTGGTCCTCTACAGAAATCTTCAATAGTAATGGAGATGGGTAAAGCCAATTACACCTCCAGGATGACGTGGATACAACCAAAATGGAGACCACCACGTAGGTGCAGTTCGCCAGCATCAAATAGAAGGGTTCATGAACCAGCCTGAGGTAAGGGACGACTTCCTACCAGCGATATGACAGTCATGTAAGGGAATAGTCGTCGCCTCTGCTAGCACCCCCACTTTTTTGCTCCTAACAACAACAGAGCTACAAGAAGGGGAGGAAGAAGGCAGCTCACTGTGATATCCTGCCCCCACACCACCTCTGCGCAGTAGCCAGCCCCTCAAACAAAGCTTGCATGGAGATTAGGAAGAGGCCAACATACTGCCACGTTTGTAATTAAAGTTTTGCAAATAAATAGGAATGAGACTTAAGAGCCATTGAAAGTGTCCGGAGATTTATGGAATCTGAGGAAGCTATCTCTAAGTGACATACAACTCAATGAAAAATCTAGATTCTAATAGTCTAGTAAAAAGCTGTGTCTGGGCAAAATAAAATTATTTAATGTTTATGTCCCAATGAGCTCTTCAATAAACTGGCTGCAGTTTAATTATTACTCTGCTTCCCAGCTACATCACTTCCATCAGCTTTTAAAGATGCCCCACCTCTTTTTTTGCAACAAAACAGCATTTCCTTTTCCTCTTCAGAGCTGACAATTTTATTGAAAGTTTATATTTGCCATTTTTATTTACCTTATTTTCATTTTTCCCCAGTTTTTCATCACTCCACCAAAAATATCTGTATCACTCAGTTGTTAAATCCAGAGGACATATTTCAACCATCACCTAATTTAGACTCAAGGCAGTACGTAATACAGTTAGCATGCTCTTAATTTAATTTATATTATACTATTTTAAAATATTTTAAAGTAAATTACCTGCACCAATATATTCTATACCTAAATACTTCAGAATATATTTTTTTCACATATCCACATAAATTCATACATAACTAATGCAATATTATAGCACTCTGTATAAGTGTTAATCATTCATTAAGATTATCTAATACTTACTCTATAATCAAGATTCTACACTTGAACCTAAAATATTCCTCATAATTAAGCCTTTCTTCTCAAAATACTCTCTTCTCTAAGCTTTTATGGCTCAACTATTTCTTGATATTTCCACTATCCATCAGCCTAGTTCTCACCTGAGTCCTTCCAAGCCATTCAATATTTAGTTTCCCCAAATACACTGCCGTGGAGATTTCTTCTCACTCTGGTCTGTGATCTCACCCATGTCTATGACTTTCATTACCACATTATATGATATGGTTTGGCTGTGTCCTACCCAAATCTCACCTTGAATTGTAGCTCCCGTAATTCCCATATTGTGAGGAACCCCGTGGGAGAGAATTGAATCATGGGGATGGTTTCCTCCATACTATCCTCATGGTAGTGAATAAGTCTCATGAGAGCTGATGGTTTTATAAGAGGTTTCCCCTTTCACTTGGTTCTCATTACCTCTTGCCTGTCACCATGTAAGACGTGCCTTGTGTCTTCCACCGTAATTGTGAGACCTTCCCAACCACGTGGAACTGTGAGTCCATTAAGGCTCTTTTTTTAAATAAATTACCCAGTCTCAGGTATGTCTTTAATATCAGCATGAGAATGGACTAATACATTATATTAATACTATATTATAACACTCCAGTTTTTATTCTCAATATCCAATTCATTGAAGATGCTGTCTTTACAGCTTTTCCTTATTCATTTCTCTTATCTCTCTGCCCACTACCTTAGGATAGGTTATTTATCTCCATGACCTCTGCTATTAAGGCCTTCTCATTGACACACTATGGTTTTCCTTATTTTATTTACTTAGTCTTATATTTGACATCTCTAAATAATATTATTATATATTTTATTATTTATAAATACTATTATTTGATATTCTTATATTTGATATTTCTAAATAGTGTTATTATCTGTACTTGCAGAATGTTTGCATTTTTCATCCAAACACAGGAGTAGCTGGTAGTTGAGAAAACATTTTGTAGTAAAAGAAATTAAAATATTTGACCATTTTCTTACTTAAGAACGTTAAGCAGCATTCTATTTCTCTTAGGATAAAGTCAAAAATCCTTAACATGAACAACAACAACAAAGATCTTGTGTGATCTGACTTGTAAGTACCTCTGCAGTCTTATTGAAAAATATTTTCCTTCAAGTTTTCTTCTTTCTGTTTAGAGAGATCTCTTTTTTCAGTTCCTACAACCCACAGTATTTTTTAATTGTCACCTGTCTCCCAAATTTTCACCAGTCCCCACCACTTTCATCTCCCACAGATATCACATGTCAGCTCAAATATCTTATTCTCAAGGAAGTCTCGGCAGATTTCTCTGTTACATTCTCTTAGGAAAGCATTATAGCAGTTGATAAATACAACTCCTTTGTGTGATTACAGACTGAGGGCCATCTCATCCATTAGTTTCTGAAGAACAAGAAGTCCAGGAAGGTGTCACATTAAACCTATGATTTACACAGCTCTGGCGTCATAGGGGATGCTCCATAAATGCCTGCGGAATGGATAACCAAATGAAGGGAGATACATGAATGATTGTTCACTTATCTGAGGCTTAATGTATTTTGATCATGTAGAACTTGCATGTAGGTTAATAATATTGAGTGAATGCATGATATTAAAAGTAGGCTTTATTTAGTAAGCATATCCTAACTTCCATGAATACACATTTGTCAAATGGGTCATGAAGTTTTGGAGGAAAACTGTTACAAAACTAGACCACAAAGTATACCTCAATACATAGATTTTTTTAATAAAGTCATCTTAGTTGTACGTATTAATAAATCTATATTGTGATCCTTTGGGTATATATCCAGCAATGGGATGGCTGGGTCATATGGTACTTCTAGTTCTAGATCCTTGAGGAATCACCATACTGTTTTCCATAATGGTTGAACTAGTTTACAATCCCACCAACAGTGTAAAAGTGTTCCTATTTCTCCACATCCTCTCCAGCACCTGTTGTTTCCTGACTTTTTAATGATTGCCATTCTAACTGGTGTGAGATGGTATCTCATTGTGGTTTTGATTTGCATTTCTCTGATGGCCAGCGATGATGAGCATTTTTTCATGTGTCTGTTGGCTGTATGAATGTCTTCTTTTGATAAATGTCTGTTCATATCCTTTGCCCACTTTTTGATGGGGTTGTTTGTTTTTTTCTTGTAAATTTGAGTTCTTTGTAGGTTCTGGATATTAGCCCTTTGTCTGATGAGTAGATTGCAAAAATTTTCTCCCATTCTGTAGGTTGCCTGTTCTCTCTGATGGTAGTTTCTTTTGCTGTGCAGAAGCTCTTTAGTTTAATTAAATCCCATTTGTCAATTTTGGCTTTTGTTGCCGTTGCTTTTGGTGTTTTAGACATGAAGTCTTTGCCCATGCCTATGTCCTGAATGGTACTACCTAGGTTTTCTTCTAGGGTTTTTATGGTATTAGGTCTAACATTTAAGTCTCTAATCCATCTTGAATTAATTTTCGTATAAGGAGTAAGGAAAGGATCCAGTTTCAGCTTTCTACTTATGGCTAGCCAGTTTTCCCAGCACCATTTATTAAATAGGGAATCCTTTCCCCATTTCTTGTTTTTCTCAGGTTTATCAAAGACCACAATGAGATACCATCTCACACCAGTTAGAATGGCAATCATTAAAAAGTCAGGAAACAACAGGTGCTGGAGAGGATGTGGAGAAATAGGAACACTTTTACACTGTTGGTGGGATTGTAAACTAGTTCAACCATTATGGAAAACAGTATGGTGATTCCTCAAGGATCTAGAACTAGATGTACCATATGACCCAGCCATCCCATTACTGGGTATATACCCAAAGGATTATAAATCATGCTGCTCTAAAGACACATGCACACGTATGTTTATTGCGGCAGTATTCACAATAGCAAAGACTTGGAATCAACCCATATGTCCATCAGTGGTAGACTGGATTAAGAAAATGTGGCACATATACAGCATGGAATACTATGCAGCCATAAAAAAGGATGAGTTTGTGTCCTTTGTAGGGACATGGATGCAGCTGGAAACCATCATTCTTAGCAAACTATCACAAGAACAGAAAACCAAACACTGCATGTTCTCACTCATAGGTGGGAACTGAACAATGAGATCACTTGGACATGGGAAGGGGAACATCACACACCGGGGCCTATCACGGGGAGGGGCGAGGGGGGAGGGATTGCACTGGGAGTTATACCTGATGTAAATGACGAGTTGATGGGTGCTGACGAGTTGATGGGTGCAGCACACCAACATGGCACAAGTATACATATGTAACAAACCTGCACGTTATGCACATGTACCCTAGAACTTAAAGTATAATTAAAAAAAAAAAAAAGCTGAACTTTGGTTTAAAAAAAATCTCTTACAATTTATTAAGATTAAATCAATTTATTAAGAAAAAAATCTATATTGTGTAACAAAATGATGAGCAAACAGAAATGAAATCACTAGCAATATTTTTAACTAATAATTCTCAATTCAAAGATAAAATCTAAAAAGGATAGACTATTTTTCAATTACACTAGATTTTAAACCCTAAAAAAAAAAAAATTCAGCCTGGTGCAGTGGCTCACGCCTGTAATCCCAGCACTTGGGGAGACCGAGGCCGGCGAATTACGAAGTCAGGAGATAGAGACCACGGTAAAACCCCGTCTCTACTAAAAAAAAAAACAAAAAAACAAAAAAAGTTAGCCGGGCGTGGTGGTGGCGCCTATAGTCCCAGCTACTCGGGAGGCTGAGGCAGGAGAATGGCGGGAACCCAGGAGGCGGAGCTTGCAGTGAGCTGAGATCGCGCCACTGCACTCCAGCCTGGGATCAGAGCAAGACTCCGTCTCAAAACAAAAAACAAACAAACAAAAAAAATCCCCTAAACAATACACTGAGGGGAATTAGTGACTTTTGACCCTGTAATGGGTGCCAAATGGAACTTCAATTTTACAGTTGAAGTTGTATTTACTTGTACAAAAAATATTTCCCAAGAGGTAACTACTAACTGAAGTACTTTTTAAAAATGAATGAGTGAATCATCATACAGAAAGTCAAAAGAGAAAAGAACAGAGATTATGGAAACACAGTTATAGCAACTAAGAAAGCAAGGGGTCCATATCTTTTGTAAGAAAATAGTTCAAATTAATAAATCAGAGAAATCTAAGGACAGTGAAGGAACAATATACAGCAAAAGGCAACTTGCTACAAGGCAAATATGCCTAGCAAGGTGGTAACAATCAGGGAGCTTCAGACCTGGAGGATGATGGTAACTACTAGAATTTAAATTTCTTCACTTAACCTTCAAAAGGATCATAAGTTCGACAAGGAATAAACATAAAATCATGCAAGATGTGTACCTTCAGAATCATTAGAAGACAGAGAACACCACGAAATCCAGACAAGCTATAAGGAGCAAATAAACTCTAAATCCCAACATAGCTGTCCCTGCCACTGCAAGCCTGTGGGTAAGAAAGAGAGCCAGGAGAGGGAGGCGAAAGACGAACCATGAAAAAGAGGAGAGGAAAAGTGGTAATGTGGACAAAAAGTACAACAAAGAAACTCCTTAGAAGTTGGGCACTAGGTATGAACATTGTCAAAGCGTCTCTGGGACATGTAGTTCCCAATACCAAATACAGAAAAGGGGCTTGAAATGAAGCGGATGGGGGTGACAGCCTTGATGAGGTACAGCTTCAAAGGCAGAGCAGTTCGGGAAGCGGGCTCCTTGAGGACATGGCAGTGAAATCAAAGAAGAAAGAAAAGGGGAAATTGAGGAATCTGTAGGAACCAAAGAGAAACAAAAACCTCCAAAACTTCTCTTCCTGCTCTTACCGCCATGGCCAACTTCATCCATTAAGGAAACTGAATGTTACTATAGTGCAGAAAGGGGCATTCCTTCTAGTATGTATGTAGGAATAGAAGAGAATTAAAAGAAAATAATTTAATACAACATCATGTAAGAAAAAAACCCAGGAAGTATAAATCATGTCATCTTAGCTAATAAAAATCAATACCCTTTATCCCCCAAAAGAAACAAAAATCAGAGGAAAAGAAAGTTATAACACAACATTCCAAGATGAATTATATATTCTCCAACAAGCACATGGAGATAAGCAAACAAGAAAGAAAATAAAATACAACACAAAATGCAAAAACCAAGATAGAAATAGACTAAAATGACAAAACAACAGAAAAAAACAATGCAGTGAGGATTGATTAAAGTTGTGAAAGAAATTAAAGATAAAGAGGAAATCATCTCAGATGAGGGACAAATTAAAATTAGCCAGGAATGATCAACTTTGAGATATATCTTAGTAAAATCATCAAACTTGATGGCAAAGATATCCTCAGGGAAAGCAAACAAAAGTTTAAAATGTTTAAAGGGTAACATGAATAGGTTCCATTCAGGCTTTGTGTTTTCTGCTTCTCTTTGTTCTACTAGTTTTGTGATTCAGTGAGAAACTAGTCCTTGTTTGGGAACCGACAGCTGAAAAGACTATGATGCTTACCATGGTGAGTGAAAAAACAAGGAAGGGTTCAGGACCGATAAAATTATCATATTAAATTGCAAGTTTCAGGGCAGCATAATTCTATGCTGCGCTTTAAGACCAACAGGTGTGCACCACTTTGTAAACTAATGAAAGCCTATTGTGATTGACGGTTTACCAATGGAACAGATCAGATTCAGATTTGATGAGCAGCGAATCAATGAAACAGACACATCAGCACACTTGGAAATGGAAGATGGAGAAAAATTGATACAATAGAGGACAATATAGAATACCAGAAAAATTGACCTGATACTTTATAATTCTGTTCCTGTAAACAAGGTACATGTTCAAGTAATGAACAATTTGATTCCACCACCACTACATTCTTGCTGCTTTAATACTATCTTCTCTCCCTCCTCATTTCTTTATTTTACACAAGATAACTTCTATATACACATATGAATGTGACTTTTGCAAATGTTGCATTGTTTTATTTTATTGTTTTACTAAAATGAGCAAAGGAATGTTTTGATGGGCATGATATATAAATAAGATGAGAGGAAAAAAAACACAAAAAAACTCCTGTTTTTGTAAAAATCCCTCTCTTTCTCCTTTAGAGCCTTCAGGTTTTAAATAACACACCAGACACAATTCTTCCTTCTGTGCGGCAGATACGAGAGGCAACATTTTCACTTTTATGTTGGAGGGGGTGTCATGGCATGCCTCAGACCAGTGGAGCTAACTGAATCTTACATCCTGAATCTTCGTAAGGTTTCTCTCCCATCCTCTGGAGTGCCTGTGTCTTACTGAGCCTACAGCAGTAGAAGCCAACTCTTGCTCATCTTGCCTGCTCAACGTGATGGCATCAATGCAGTGGATCAAAGTGAAGTACCATGTGATGTCCAGATGGCCTAGACTCTTCAGATTTTATTATGATAGAGTGCCTGAGCACTGATACAGCTCTAGGGAAAAACTCTGAGTAATTATGTTGTCCATTGCACATGAAAGTTAACTTTCTGATGATTTCTTTTGATTCTAATAGAAAGACATGTATTCAATTAGTCAATGATCATATACCACATACCTGAGGCTTTGTTAATCTGCTTCAGCCATGCTACAAAATATGACATGATACCCACAATCAGGATTACCATTTGATTGAGCTGGCAGTAACCATTTCTGTGGTTCATCTGGATTCTTCTTCTGAGAAACAACTTGTGAATCAAATTTCTGAGTGGATCACTCACCCATGCATGCATCCTGGAACTTTAATAATAGCATTAATATCTGCCACACACATACACACACACACAACACATGCACGCACTTAATGGGGTGGGATTTTGCTTTTGATCTACATACAATGTTGGCAACTGGGAGGTTTCAGAGGATTTCACCTGTCTTCCTCATTAAAATATTACAGCCCTTTTATGGGTGTTACTCCAAATGTCCAGTATGTAAGCATAAATGTCATACTTAGGAATCAGAGAAATAAGCTGACAAGCACATGGGCGGTCAGAGGTTGGATCCATTAGAGGCCAGAGTTTAACCAGCACTCCATCAATTACCTGGTTCCGTAGGCATCCACTTTAACCAGAGAGCAATAGTTTGCATCTCCTTTATCAATGTCAACTTAGATGTGTGTCCCATAGTTCACACATGGTCTGGGTGTTCCCTTTTTCTCACTGTGCAGAAACTGACGTAAAAGGCAATAGTTTCTTTGGGTAAGGAAAATAATTCCAATATATATTTGTTAGGGTGTGGCAGAGTTCTTCCACCTAGAGACCTAGCTGTCTCTTTAGTTCATGGGTTCCGGATTGAAAATCTGGCTGTTTCTCAAATGGAGCAAGGGACAGAACTGGCTTCGTAATTAATGGGTCTCAATAAAAATCAAATTGTGAGGTCCATTATTGAAAAAGCAGAAAACAGAGCTGTTGACAGTAGGGCTATACTAATACCTGGGGCTGTTTCCTTTCTTTTGCTGTGTCTCATTATTTGTCATGACACTTCATATTTGTTACCTGATATTTTCCAAGAAAAATAATTAATTTAAAATATTTTTAAAAAATAATTATTTTGAAATATTTTTTAAAAAATAAGAAGTAGAAAAGATAAAACTTGGCGATCTATCTGAAGTAGCAAAGTTGGAAATCAGTGGTGATGAGTTCCTCAATTTTCTTCTGAAACTAGTGTGGTTATTTAATTAAAAAAAAAATACAGCGTATCTTTACTGAGTTATCTAAAATTGTCATGTTATTAGAATGGGTTTCTCTCCAGAGTTTTACTTTAATTTGTGAAGAAATAGCTAGTACTGTTGAAGACTTCAGGGAAGGCTTCAGAAGTTTCAAAAGAGACCAGGCGTGGTGGCTCATGCCTGTAATCCCAACATTTTGGGAGGCCAAGGCGGGTGGATAATTTGAGATCAGGGGTTCTAGACCAGCCTGGCCAATGTGGCGAAACTCCATCTCTAATAAAAATACAAAATTAGCCAGGCATGGAGGTGCATGCCTGTAATCCCAGCTACTCAGGAGGAGAGGCAAGAGAATCACTTGAACCCGGGAGGCGGAGGTTGCAGTGAACCGAGATTGCACCACTGCACTCCAGCCTGGGAAAAAAGAGTGAGACTCTGTCAAAAAAAAAAGAAAGAAAGAAAGAAAAAAGAAGAAGAAGTTGCAAGAGAAACAGAAAAAGTGGTTCAATTCATACACCGTCAATGGAAGCTGTGTCTACACGGAATTGTGGAATCTTGAAGAAAACAGCTGTTACACTGCTCCATATGGATTTGAGTTTTTTTTGTTTCATCTGCATACTGACTTTGCAGAGAAAATTCCAATTTTTTTTTGAGCAATGTATGTATGTATTTTGTCATCCTAAACTATTTTTAAAAAGTTATCTTTAACCATTTTGGCAGAATATAACAATATTTTTTGCAAATACTCCATAGAAAAAAAATGATAGCATAAGCCAGAGGTTTTTCTCATATAAAGGGGTTTGTCTGAGTTATAAATATAATGTAATTATATTTACGTTAATTTTTATCAAGCAATAATTATAAATATTTTTAAATAAAAAAATAAAAATAATTGACTGGGCACAGTGGCTCATGCCTGTAGTCCCAGCACTTTCGTAGGCTGAGACAGGCGGATCACCTGAGGTCAGGAGTTTGAGACCAGCCTGGGCAATATGTCAAAACCCCATCTCTACTAAAAATACAAAAATTAGCTATAGGCACTGTTGCATAGACTTCTAGTCCGTTACTTGGGAGGCTAAGGCGGGAGGATCACCTGAGCCTTGGAGGTATAGGCTGCGGTGAGCTGAGATCACACCACTGCACTCCAGCCTGGGCAACAGAGTGAGACCTTTTCTCAAACAATAATCATAATAAATTTTCTGCATAGATGTTATAATGTGCCTTTTGTACCATGTGATTTTTAATTGCAAGAATGAGAGCATTTCATTGATATAAGAAATCACTGAAATTACTCAATTTGTATTTTATAGCTCTGACATGGCGATGTATTTCATTCTTAAAAGAACAGTGGAAACACTGCACACACTAAACTCTACCTCTTAATACATTCACGTTCTACCAACACTCTGTAAGATGTGTACCTTATACTCACTTTGAGTCTCCCACACAGTGTGGGTGCACTGGAATTCTATGCTCAGGGGCATCATGAACTTTGTATGTGAGTCGGGCAGTGAGGACGCGTAGGAGATGTGCACACTGCATAAACCTCCTTTGCTCAGACACAAGCTCGATTGGCTCATCAGACTTCACTTACAAAATACCAGTTCAAAGGAAAAGTTAGCAATAATTTTAAGGTATAAATAGCAGAGCATTAAATTAAATGTGAGGCCATTTTGAGTATGGGGCCCTGTGTGATTACACAGGTAACACACTCAAGAATCCAGTCTTGGCACAGAATTTTTAATTTGTATGAATTAGCTGGTATCAGGCTTCTCCTCCTTCTTTCCTGTCCCTACAGGTGCTATGTTCAATTAAATACTGCAGGCCTAGCCCCACGACTACCGGCTCCTGCCCCTCCATTGTCCCTATGACTTGGGAGTCCCATCATCCCAACAGTGTCACCATTTCTCTTAAACAGCCTTAAAAGGTCATTTCATCATTCAACATTGCACTTCCTAGAAACTGAACTAAACCAAACTTTATTTTCCTTAAAAAATAGTTATCTCACCAAGATTTCAAATTTATTTGTATGGAACTCTGCTGGTCTTTGCTAGTGTCATGTGGCTATTGAGGACTTGAAATGTGGCTCGTCTAACTTGAGATTTGCTGTAAGTGTGAAATAAGTATTAAATTTGTAACATAGATGCTCTTCAACTTATGATGGGGTTGGCAGAGCCTTAGGAACCTTTGGGACTATAACAAAGATTTAACATTTATGTCACAGGAGTCTTAAAAAGAGATGAGAAAAAGAGTAAGGCTGAACAAAGATTCGAAAAATTAATAGCTGGGAACTTCAAAATTTGGCAAAAGACGTAAATATACTGATACAAGAGTAAGAGAATCCAAAAAAGGATGAATTCAAAGAAATCTACAGCAAGACACATCATAACTAAACTTCTGAAAACTAAAGATAAAGATAAATGTTGAAAACATCCAGAGAAAAATGACACCTTACCTATAGGACAATAAAACAATTCAAATAACAGCGGGTTTTTCAAATCACAAAGGACATGGCACACCATTTTTCACATTTTAAAAGAAAAAGAATGTTACTCTATAATCTCATATCCAGCAAAATTATTCTTTCTGGTAAGAGAAGGAAATTAAGACATGCTCAGATGAAGGAAAACTAAGAGAATCTGTTGCCAGCAGTCCTACTCTAGAAGAATGACTTATTGGAGTTCTCTAAATAAAGCCAAAAGAAAAGAAACTTGAGAACATTGAGAAGAAAGAAAGAACACACTAAGCAAAACCATGAGTAAATATAACATACTTCTCTTCTCTAGAGTTTTCTAAATAATTCTGATGCTGAAGCAAAAATTATAATACTGTCTGATGTATTTCTAAATATGTATAGAAGAAACATTTAAGATAATTATAAGTGGTGAAGGGTAAGGAGATGTAAAAGGAGGTGAAGTTTCTATATTTTACTCAAACTAGTAAAAAAAATGAGTAGACTGGGATAAGTTCTGTATGCATAACTAAATTAAAAAGTTGTATGAAAACACATACTAAAAAATACTATGGAAAACTCAAAATGAAATTGTAAAATATGTTTAAGTAACCCATAGAATGGTATACACATAAAAGAGACAGGATAAAAACAGAGGTAATAAACATAAAACCAGGCCGGGCGCGGTGGCTCAAGCCTGTAATCCCAGCACTTTGGGAGGCCGAGACGGGCGGATCACGAGGTCAGGAGATCGAGACCATCCTGGCTAACACAGTGAAACCCCGTCTCTACTAAAAAAAAACACAAAAAAACTAGCCGGGCGAGGTGGCGGGCGCCTGTAGTCCCAGCTACTCGGGAGGCTGAGGCAGGAGAATGGCGTAAACCCGGGAGGCGGAGCTTGCAGTGAGCTGAGATCCGGCCACTGCACTCCAGCCTGGGCGGCAGAGCAAGACTCCGTCTCAAAAAAAAAAACCAAAAAAACATAAAACCAAAAAATAAAATAAAATGGCAGACTTAAGTCCTAACATACCAATAATTAAATTAACATCCAACGTTAATAAACATCCTAATTACAAAACACAGATTTGCAAAATGGATTTAAAAAGTCTCAACTATATGTTGTCTATAAAACTCATTTAAAATATAAAAACCTACGTAGGTTGAAAACAAAAAATGGAAAAGATAGATCATGCTACAGTTAGGCTGAAATGTGTCCCCCAAAGATAGCAGGTGGTAATTCCTGGAACTATGCTACCTGATTTGGGAAAGGGATCTTTGATGTAAGGGTAAATGAAGGATCTTGAGAGGAGGAGATTTATCTCACGTTATCTAGATGTGCCCTAAATGCCATCGTAAGTGTCCTTATGAGAGAAAGGAGGAGAGAGGTTAAACAAACAGAAGAGAAGGTAACATGATCCTCGAAGCAGAGATTGCAGTGATATAACCATTGGATGCTGGAAGAGGCAAGGAACGGATTCTCCCCTAGAGAGACTGTATCCCTGCCAGCACCTTAATTTCAGACTTTTGGCCTCCAGAACTGTGTGAGAGAAATTTCTGTTATTTTAAGCCATCAGTTTGTGTTAATTTGTTAAAGCTGCCACAGAAAATGAATACACATGTCAACATTAATAAAAAGAAAACAAGAATGACTTTGTTAATATCATATAGAATATATTCAGATCCAAGAATATGATCAGGGAGAGAACAGGACAATATAGAATGTTAAAAAATAAGCCATCAAGGAGACATAGCAATTCTAAATATGTATTACCCAAACACGAGGCCTACAAAATGTGTGAAGCAAAAATTAATAGAACAAAAATATAGTCAAATCAAGTATTATATTTGGAGACTTAACACTCACTCTCAGCAATCGATGGAACAATTAGGAGCTAAACAAAGATGTAAAAGGACTAAACAATGCTATTAGTCACTAGGACCTAATCAACAGTTACAGAAAACTCTACTCAAGCACAGTAGAATACACATGACTGTCAAATGTCTGTAGCAAGTATACTAATAATAACCCAGCCATCAAGCAAATCTCAACAAATTTAAAACATATGCTGTGTCCTCCAAACACAATGGATTCAAATTAAAAATCAGTAAGAGAAAGATAACAGAAAAATCTCCGAGTACATAAACTAAACAATAGACTTTAAATAAAAAATTCATGGGTAAGGTAAAAATCTTGTACATGTACCCACTGAATCTAAAATAAAACTTTAAAAAAATCCATGGTTAAAGGAGAATTATGAAGAAAAATAAAAAAATACATTTAATCCAATGAAACTATAACGTACTAAAATCAGGCAGATACAGCCAAAGCAGTACTGAACGGGGAATTGAAAAAACTAAGAACATACATTAGAAAATAGGAAAAAGTCTCAAATCAGTAATCTAAGCTTCAACCTCACAAGACTGGAAACAAAGAGCAAAATTATTTCAAATCAAGGAGGAGGAAGGAAATAAACGTAAGAACCAAAATTAATGAAATTTAAAATAAGAAAATAATAGGTAATAGCAATCAAACAGAAAAAGCTGGTTATTTAAAAAGTTCTATAAAACTGAAAATCGTCTAATAAGACAGATAAAGAATAAAAGGGACAAGAAATAAATTGTCAATATGAAGTCTGATGTAGGTCTACCGACCCTGCAAACATCAAAATGATAATAAGGAAATAATACAGACATCTCTACACATGTAAATTTGACAACTGAAATAAAATGGCCTGATTTCAAAAATAAAAAACCACATCTTACCTCATGTGGAATAGTTAATTTGAAGTCACATAACTCTTAAGGAATTTGAATATGTTACTTCGAAATCCTAAAAATAAAATCTCTTAGCCCAGATAGTTTTACTTTTGAATTATATCAAACCTTTAACATTCTATACACTGTTATCCAGCAAAGAGAATATAACTTTATAATATAATATTTATAATATATTTATAATTTTATAATATAATATTGTATTATTATAATATAATATAAACTTACCAATTTATCTTATGAAACTAGTATTACCCTGATAACAAACTAGACAAAGCCAGTACCAAAAAAACGTCAGAAAGAAAGAAAACTACCAAATATTAACTTTCATGAATATAGACAGAAAAATCCTTAACAGGATATTATCATATACAATTCTTCACCTCACTAATCAAATGGATGCATTCCAGCCAGGGATGTAAGTTGGTTCAATGTTTGACTATCAATCAATTTTATTCACCATGTTAAGAGGATAAAGAAGATCCTATCAATCAATGTAGAGAAGACATTTGACAAAATTCAATACCCATTCATGAGGAAAACTCTCAGAAAACCAGTAATAAACAACAATAAGTATATAGGGAAAACCTACAAGTAACATTGTACTTAATGAGGCAAGACTGAATTGTTTTCCTCCTCCAGTTGGGAATAGGACAAAAATACTCACTCTCAGCAGTCTCATCCAACATAGTGCTGGAACTTCTAGACAGTACGAGAAAACAAGAAAACAAAATAAGTGGCCTGAGTGTGGTGGCTCACGCCTGTAATCCCAGCACTTTGGGAGGCCGAGGTGGGTGGATCACAAGGTCAGGAGTTTGAGACTAGCCTAACCAACATGGTGAAACCCCATCTCTACTAAAAATAAAAAAATTAGCTGGGCATGGTGGCACTTACCTCTAATTCCAGCTATTCGAGTGGCTGAGGCGGAAGAATTGCTTGAACCCGGGAGGCGGAGATTGCAGTGAGCTGAGATGGTGCCACTGCACTCCTGCCTGGGCAAGAGAGCGAGCCTCCCTCTCAAAAAAAAAAAAAAAAAAATTAAAGACATAGAGATAGGAGAGGAAGAAATGAAACTGCCTTTATTTGCAGATGACATAGTTGTCTATGTAAAAGACCTAAAGGATTTTTTTTCTAAATAGAAGTAACAAGTGAATTCAGCAAAGTCACAGAATATAAGCTAAACATTTTTTAATCTATCATATTTGTATATACTAGCAAGGAGAACACGAAGCCTGAAATTAAAAATACATTTGCATTTGCGATCAATAAAAGGAAATATTTATGTGCAAATGTAACAAAACACATAGACAACTTCTATGCTGAAATCTACATAATGCTAATGAAAGAAATAAATGCCGTAAATAAACAAAGAAATACACACTTTTCATGCATTGGAAGAGTCAGCCTAGTAAAGATGTCAATTCACTTTCCATTGACATACAGGTTGAATGTAATTTCTAATAAAAGCCCAGAACAATTTTTTTGAACTATAGACAAGTTTATTCTAACATTTCTTTGAAAATTTAAAATACTGGAATAGATAAAGCTATTTTCCAAAAGAAGAATAAACTGAAAGAAATCAGTCTATCCATTTTCAGGACCCATTAGATAGCTACAGTAATCAATACTGTGATAGTAGCACAGAAATAGACACGTAGATGAATGGAACAGAATACAGAACCCAGAAAGGCCTATGCAAATACTGTCAACTTATTTATGACTAGCGTTCAAAAGCAATGCAACAAAGAAAATATAAACTTCTTAACACATTTTGCTAGAGCAATTGAACATTTCTGGAGAGACAAAAATGACAACCTTAACCCAAGTTTCACACCTTACCCAAATCAATCACAGAGCTAAAATGTAAAATGTACAACTGTAAATGTTATAGAGAAAAAAATAAAATATTTGAGATCTAAAGCTAAGTAAAGAGTTGTTAGACAACACCAAAAAGTATGATTCATTAAAAATGCACAAAAATATGACTTTATGAAAACTAGAAGCTTTTGCTCTATGAAAGACCTTGTTAAAAGAATGAAGACAATTTAAAAAGTAGGAGAAAATATATGCAAACTACATATAGAACACAGGACTAGTATCTAAAATATATTTTTAAAAGCTATCAAAACTCAACTGTTAAAATGTAAACAATCCAACTACAACATGAGCAACACAGAAACACTTTCCCAAAGACATACTGATGGAAAATAAAAACATGAAAAGAAGTTCAACATCATTATCATTAGGTCAATGCAAATTAAAATCACACTGAGATATTGCTATATGCCTATTCAAATGGCTAAGCAAAAAACCGCATCTATAACAAATGACGGCAAGGATGCAGAGAAAATGGATCCTCACATTGCTGTTGGAAACATGACATGGTACCACCAGCATTACCACTAGAAAGCATTTTGGCAGTTTCTTTAAAAATTAAACATGTGACTGTCACATGACATAGCAATTTCACCCTTTCTGGGGGCATTGATCCCAAATAAATAATCTTTGTTTTACTACTAGTGATGTGTTAATGTTTCCTGTTGTATGTTCCTATTTCTTCTCAATCTCTGGCATTTTCTTTTTTATATAAGTAATTAATGTGTATTTGTGAGAATGTGTGGGTGTTTGGCGTATTTAAAACACTGATGATTGTAATGGTTGTATAACCATTCTGAATTGTTTTTTATTACTAATCATAGTCTTTTTCTCATTTAGTGCTTTTCATCTGAACTATATTTGTTCTGATATAAAATTCTCAATCCTTGTTTTTTTATTGTTTCATTTGCCTCGTGGGTTTTTGTCCATCCCTCTGTTTTTAGTCCTTTTGAATCACTGTTTTAGGTGTTCCCTAAGAGTGGGTTTATCTTGATAAACCACTCTGAAAATCTTTGTTGTAAATTATTAACAGTAAAGCACACTCATGTTCATGGATGACATATTGTCCTCAACTTCGTCATATATTTGCGTTATCACTCCTGGATTGTAATGATAAATGCCATCATCAAATTTGTGAGGGTATTATTTATTTATTTATTTATTTATTTATTTATTTATTTACTTTTGTTATATTTTAAATTTACTTTTGAACTTTTAAAAGGTTTTTTTTTTTATTTTAGTAGTTACTTTGCATTTGCAAGTTTGATAGAGACATTTTTTCTTGCTTAACGTTTTACAATGGAGTCTGTCAGTTTTGAATGGCGATTTTAATTCTTACTTATTCTCTACAACACAGTCAATGATGCCAATCTGCTTTTTCTTTTTTCTCCCTCTTCTTCTTTTTTGGTAATGATGCACTACTTCTGTGTTGTCAAACATAAAATGTTTTCATACTTTTCTTCACCCATATCCTTAAATTCAGCTTGGTATTACAATTAAATATATTTAAGGTTTACATTAGCCTGTTGCTATAACTTCCCCAGTTTTCTTTTGATTGGTTAACTTCATCCTCCAGTAGATTCTTCCAGAAGCACATGTGTATGCATTATTTCCTGAGTTAATTCATATCCAAAACTATATTCTGAAGCCTTACATATCTGAAACTCATCTAAATACAAATTCCTTAGTTTATACATTTTTTTTTTCCTCAAGCCTCTTGAAATTGCTACTTCTCTTTTGCCTTGACTTCTATGTTATCTTGAGGACAGTAACATCACTTGTTTTCTCAAGTAAAACATTTCCTTAAATAACAAACTGTATGACATAAATGGAAACGATCCAGGAATCATTTATTTAGAGTAATTGCCCCTACATAAAGATCAATGTCGGTCAGGCACGGTGGCTCACGCCTGTAATCCCAGCCCTTTGGGAGGCCGAGGAGGGCGGATCACAAGGTCAGGAGTTTGAGACCAGCTTGGCCAACATAGTGAAATCCTGTCTCTAATAAAAATACAAAAAATTAGTCAGATAGATTGATAGCTGTGGGTAAGACAAATTGAGGAATGTTAGTGGAAGAGGGAGGTAAGTATCACTTGCAGCCCTAAAATGAACTGCAGAGCTGGGAGCTGCATAGCATCTTACTAACTTCCTTCTAATTTCTTCCTCTAGAAGACAAGCCCACGGGAACTGTGGAGCAGATGCTCTGCAAATATGCGAGTAGATTTGAATCCGTGCAGTAGAAAGGATGAACTACCTAGAGGCGGCATCACCCTTTTTCTTAACCTCAGCACATGATTTGAAGATAAGAAGGCTTACCAAAACTTATTTCTCCACACTGTGTATTCGCATTTCAGAACTAAAAGGCAGAAGCATATCATGTATTTTAAAAGATTGCTTTTAAAAGAATCTCCCAAGCCCTATATTTTTTTAGAGAACAAAATGGAGATGAGTCCATGAATAGAAAAGACCTACTCTTTCTTTTGATTCATGCTTATATATCTGGAATAAAGCAGGGAGATGTCTAACAATTTTATGATAATATCAACTATTTTTCCTGGGCTTCTTTAATTCAGCAAAGCAGAGTTGCTTCTGATGGAATTCTGAAATACAGATTGTTCCTGAAACTAGGAACTATTAACTAAGAAGTGTATTTGAGGTTTTTAGCACTTAATTTGGTATAATCATGCCTTATGAAGTAATAGTCAAGACGTTGTATAGTGTTTCCAGCTGTCAGACATTTTTATAAGAAAGGGTCCTGTTCTCCCCATCCAGACATAGGGCTTCACACCCATCTTGTTTCCTGGGTCCTCCAACATAATATAGTAGATTTGCAATTAGCCTTCAAAATATGACTTATTGTCTCTACTCTCACATCATCTTAGGTGTGATATGGAGGTAGACTATAATTTTCAGAAAAAAAAAAATCCATACTATACAAACAGTATCATTATAGCACACTGGAACCCGAAAGCTCTTTATTATCACATGCAGAGTGAAGCCTACAAGAGCTTGAATGTTTCTCACAAGTGAGTCACAGAAAGTTCTCTGAAGAGGAAAACTGGGAAGGGATTGAGGTTCTCTCTCAATCTTCTGTCCTCTCCCTCCTTCACTGTCCCTTTGATTTCCTCCCTCCTTCATTCCTCCCACTCTCTCATCATCTCTTCACTCCATTTATCCTCCTTCTGTCCTTCTCTCCCTCTCCTTGCCTCAATACTTTCTCTCTGTCCCTTCCTTTATCCTTGGCTTCTATTTCTCCCTTATTTAGAATTGTGAATGAAAATCAGCTTCACCTTAAGCTAAATTGTCTTATTTACAAACATTTAAAAGAACTTAAAAGACTATAAAATTTCAAACAAAAGAACTTTTGCAATATAAGATAAGTATGGACTACCCTTTTACCTGTTTTTGCCTTTAAACTATTTCTTCTATTAGAAGCAAACTTTCATGTGTTCATGTCTAGAAAGCAAGTGGTGGTTTAAAAGACGTATTTATCTTTTTTTGACTTCTTTCATTCCAAGACATTACATTATTAAATGTGATGTAAATACCAGAAAGAAGCAAAAAGTTCTCATAAAACTGTAACTATTTAACAAAACTTACTAAGGTATTTTCACATACAAACACCCACCAGAGTGCTGTGAAATGAACCCGTCACAGTGACCCTGTTCAGTGAGAGATGGGTGGTTATGCCCCGTTTCTCCTGCAGAGGGCAGGCAGCTCCAGACACCTCAGAGCTGAGGCAGTTTCTGTAACCTCCTGGCCTGCAACTGGGACGATTCCTGTAGCTGGAGTTAAGACACTGTGGCCTGAAAACTACTCCTATGGGTTGCCTGAAAGGGGTATCCACCAGACACCTCTGATTGGGCCTAGCAGCTACACAATGGGGACTGTTGTTTTCAACCAATACAGAATAAATGGGTGCGAATTCTTCAATTGCATATACGGGCCTGATTGAGAATTAGGGTGGAAACTGTCCCTATTTAAGCCAGTTCCACTCTTTGCTCTCCCAAGGGAACTTTCCCATTAACATTAGAAGTTGTGTCTCCTTATCTTCAGATTCCTTTGTATGTGTGTGTGTGTGTTTGTTTTTTTTGTTTGTTTTTTGTGTTTTTTTTAGAAAATAAAGCTTTCCTTTGCTTTTCCTTGGGGGTACCTCATGGTCTTTTCTTAACAGTATATATACACATTAAAAAGGCAGACAGAGAGAGGGAGACAGACTTTAATATACATTATCCATAATTATGAGTAGAGAGTATATTATGTATATTTTCTATAATATGTGCCGATAGAAGGATCTCATATCCATAGATTGACAGTTCCAAGTCAAAGGTTGCAATAGCTATACCTATTACTACATGGACAGTTAAATTGCCTAGAAATATAGCCTCCTCTCTTTTTTTAGTGAGTGTTCCCCAAACAAACTTTGTAAAACAAAAGTTTCATTTCATTCATATACCTGATAATATCCTTGATTGGATGATATTAAAGTCAACATGTACTAAAAATAACGATTTATTATCTAGTTGCTGTCTTTTAAAACAGCAATATGGAGCCTCTTAACATCTAAACCTCTCAAATATATTTCTAAAGATAAATTGTATGTATGTACTGTACCTATAAAATTGTATATTTGCACTACCCTTGTCACTAATTATACAAAACACACATAAACCTATCCTATAAACTATGTACTAAAAATACACTAACGTACCTTGAACTATATCAAAGTAGGGCTATATGTATTTTTTTCTGGTGTTAAGATTATATTATTTGTTATAGTCTTAGCCCTTCCCTGTTTTTATACCCATTCCCAAATATGGGATGAAAGAGAAATAGAAAGATAAAATAGGAGGTAAAGAGTTTTTTATAATGATAAGTAAGAAAATGATATACCAGTTTGAAATGCAGCATTTCAATCAGTCACTTTCATTGTTATTCTGAATATTCAAATAAAAAAGAATAATCTCAGTGGATTCTTTTGGAAAAACAAATAAATTACAAAATGAGGAATGTGTATTTGCCCATCTGTGCATTTTGCAGCCATAATGACAAATTGTTGATTTGATACCATGGGCATTATTAAAATCAAAGTCCTGCCAATCCAGCTTTCATACATAACAGATTATACTAATTATCTATTGGGGCCAAATTCACACTCTAGCTATTAACTCTTATTTACCTGAATAGAAAAATCAAGTACCCACAATATAAACGCCAGCAATGTCCAAAACAAAAAATAATTGGACTGGAAGATGACATTAACTGCCTAATACATTCTGATATCAGTTTCATTTTCAATTTTTTTAAAAATTGAAAAAAACATTGTACTACTTTGAATAAGGCTTTCTGACACTGAATAGTCCTTCTAGTCTTATTACTCCAAACAAGCCAGTGAGTGACTAAATTTTAAATTTCGACCTCTCCAGCAAATTCTTTCATTTATCTGAGCACCTGTGTTTTCCCTCAATTTCATTTCTATTCTCTCTGGATGAAATAAGGAAAGGGCATAGTGTGTATATCCTCTGGTGGATCAATTAAATTAATGAATTAATGAATATTTATTTAGCAATCATTTACCAAGCGTATATTACGTGTCTGATAATCTGGAGTCTATTCCTCATGAATTTTAATTATATTATTGTTAAGATCAAAATGTTCCCAATCTCTATGCTCTCTAATGTAAGAGATCCATTTTTTTCATGAACCACCCCTATCTAAATACTTAATAAAAGAGCCAGGTGGGTTTTCATTAAGATCCTATTATCCGTTCTCACTGCAGTCCCAGGCTGGACAGTATCACCAAGTTTTCATTCACGAGTGCCCACTGGTGCTGCTGCTATCATCCTGGTGTAGCACAAGGCAAGAGCTTCATCTGGCTCACCCTTTTGGAAAGGGATGGGATTGAGTGCTTCCATTCTTGAGGAACGGAGTGATGGGAGATAAAATTCAAAGTTCACTAAATTAACCGAGCTGTACCAAACATTCTGGCAAAAATTCTTCCCTCCTATCCACACATACACACAGGAACAAACACACACATTTTTCTTCAACCCCACCCAGAGTCCCCCATGAGTTCCCAGATTTATTGAACAAGCTTTCTCTGTGGGATATTTTGGCTTATGCACTTTAACTCATAATGTCACACTCCTATCTGACCTTGATTTTCACTTCTTTACTAAAGCTTTTCTCATTAAAGTCCCTGACTTCCACATCACTAAATCTCACAGGCACTTCACCATGTATACACTCCAGCAGCTGACCTGGTGGTCCGCTCTACTTTTTCTTTCTTAAGACACTATTTTCCTCATTGTTTCATAATACATCATGATCCACGTTTTCCCCCAAATTCTTGTGCTCATTTGTAACCGTCTTCTTTGCCAGGATTTACTCATCTAATTGATCTTAAAGATTAGTTCCCCATGTCTCCGTCTCTTGTCCTCACTCCATCTTTTTTCTTCTCTCTTCCTTTTTTCTCTACTTTTTCATCTGCTAGTTCTAATAGTCCCACCTGTCCACTTTTCTGCTATGAATTTCACAATAATCTATAGACAGACAACTCAAATAGCTATTTCAAACTTCAATTTCCCTGCTGACCTCTAGGCCAGATTATCCAGCTGCTATTGACAGCTGCAATAAGATGCAAACCCTTCAGATAGAGGGAGCATCTTCAAAACTAATGTCACCCTCTCAATTCCTTATATAATATACCTAATATCATTAAATTGTACCACTGTCCTCAAATGTGCTCCAATGTGAAACATGGCAGTCCAATATGCCTCTCTTCCTTTCTTATTTCTCCATTTTCACTGATATTCTCTCTTAAATATCATTCACATCTGTCTTCTGCCTTCAACCTAGCCCAAGACATTGTCTTAAGAAAGTATCTGTGTAGATTTCAATAATATCTTTTACTTTTCTTTATACAGTCCATCTTCTACAATGTAACAAAAATATTATACTTGAAACAAAATCTTGTTATCTTACACTTCTGTCTAAAATCCTACAACAGTTTTCATTGCTTTAGGAGAAAGTGCAACATTTTTAATGAATTTGAACCTTCTTCCTGTTTGTTCTCAGTATATATGCACATTCAACTCCTTTAATTTCTTAAACATTTCTAGATATCGTCTCAACTCCATGTATTGAGATCATCTAAAACCTCTACCTGAAGCAGTCATATTCACCTCCCTCTCCTTCCTTCCCAGCTCAACTTAGATGCCACTTAAGACATGGTTTCTATCCCCGGCAATTTTAAATTGCCATCCCATACATTCATCTAGCACCCATGTACTACAACTCTGGATTTTTTCACTAAATTGTATGTCTCTGCACTTGACTGTTGAGTCACAATAGCAATAATATCTTTTGAGGGAAGAAGGATGCAACTATCTCATTCTATTTTAAGATCTGAGAGAAGATGACCCAATGGATGTCAAGGGCTATATATCTTTTAATACCAAAGTCACTGTCTCCTTGAATATGCATATGCAAAGAGAGTCACTGGTTCTTGATGAATTTTGTTCCCAGCCCTCAAACTACATCCAGAATAAAAGATCATTCTGACCCATATACCTTGGAATCAGGTCTGGATTGATGGTCTATATGTCTTCTTCCTTACAGTGAATTAGATTCAGGAATCATAATTCTTTTCCAATATCCAGACACATGTTGGAGCCATCCAGTCTGTCATGGTTTTGTGCACTCTTGAATTTCGTTTGTGGTCAGGCTTTTTGTCTTTTTCTTTTGCAGGATTCACCTCAGTACTTGTGTAAGTAAGAAGGAAAATTAATTGCCTGAAAGAAAGTTATTGATAAATTAATTTTCATCAAGTTTCCAGCTCCTGCCCAGCAGGGTTATACTATTATGGACAAATTTCTGGCAATATGCCAGGAGCTGAATTTATACAGATGAAAAGACATGATATCTGCCATGAGGAAGTATGAGAGAGCATTTTATATGTCCATTTTTGTAGGTTACTGTAGCAAATTATTCAATGAAATATTAATCTAGGTTTTTCTGGGAAGATATCTCATAGATGTGATTGAAGTCCTTTGTGAATTAACTCTAGGTATGGGAGACTATACTAGATAATCTGGGTGAGTCTGGTTTGATCGGTTGAAAGACCTTTCCAGAGCTAAGACTTTCCAGAAGTAGGAGAAATTCTGCCTGTGGACAACAGCTTCAGCTTACGCCAAGAGCTTCAGCCTGCCTTTCCTGACAGCCTGCCTGATGGGCTTCAGTTTGTCTAGCTAGCCTCCATAATCATGCAATCCAATGCCTTGCAATAAATTTCTTAGTACACATTTTACATTAGTTCTGTTTCTCTGGTTGAATACTGACACAAGAAGGAGGAAGAACCTAGCAAACAAAGAATGACCCCAGGTAACAGCACCATGATGATACAGAGAGGAAAGTCATGATATCTATCCATGGGGAGGGATGGGAGCTCAAAATATACTACAGAGAAGTTGCAAGTTGCATTCGTTCCTGAAGGATTAATCATAAATTATGGCCTAATCATAAGCCAGGGTAAGGACAGCCAAAAGCAGTGGGGGAAAAGAAAACACATGAGGAAAGTAATGGAGGCATGGAACCCACGGCAGATTTTACGAAAAGCAAGTCGTTGCTGTACGTGTATGGTAAAAGGACAGCGTAGAAGGGATAAAGTGATAAATAAGAAATCTAGAAACAGTTAGGATATAGATCATGAAATTTATTTAATGCCATGTTTAAATGTTCTGAAAATGTTTGAGCAACAATGAAAGATATAGAGCTGTGTTCAAATACAATCAAAATTTTGTGTTAGAAAAAGCTACTTTTTCTGCTATGTGCGTGATGAACTAGAATGGAGCATATTTGAAGACATATGATAAACAAGAGTCAAATTCAATGGCAAATGTGAGGAATGTGGAAAACCTGAGGCAGGGGAGTGCTGCTGTGAGTAGAAATAAAGGGACTAATTATAGATATACCCAAGAGCATGTAGTTACCAATTGAATAGAGGGAGTAAGGGGATTTTTCAAGTCTAGAACGGCACTCCATTAATAACTATACCAGAAGACCCAGTAGCAGTAATGAAGATACCCAGGTCAGAAAGGGAAATGGAAAATCTGAGAACAGAAGAAATGTAAAATGATTTCAGCGTTATATATCTTGGGCCTGAGACGCACGTAACTAATGAATATACCGGTTTGTACCTCAAGAGAGGCTGTTAGTGTTTCATTCAGCTATGAATAGCAGAAAACTTTCACTTGAATTACTTAAACAGATAAAAGGCTTATGTTGTCAGATTATACACAGTTGAGGTTGGCAGTTCAATGTTAATAGGGTGTCCAGTATTGCTCCCGAGAACCCAAACTTCTTCCATCTTCCTTCAAACTAGCTGGATGTGTAGAGTATTTTTCCCCAGAATCTTTGGGGAGGTGTGTGTGTGTCTGTGTGTGTGTGTAGAAGAACTCCTTCCTCAGGCATTTCTAACTATAAATCATTATCAAAAATCCTGCCGAAAATTCCATCTCTAGCTACAAGAAAGACTGTGATATTGACTATTTTGGCTTCCCAGTGTGTACATTTTTAAAAAAAGACAAAGAAAATGTGACTGAGTGGTGTGGGGTCTGAGTGAGCAAACCATTCGTATCTTCCACATAGGTCATTTTTAGAAAGGTAGGACTGGGTAGTATAAAACATATTGGTAGCAAATAAACTTTGGTGATTAGGAAATGAGAAGAAAAGCACAGGAGTTAAAATAATATATTGTGCAATGGATAAGGACAACACAAAGTAGAACTGAAGGAAACTACCCAAAATCTAGAAAGAGAATTAGAATAGGGAGATGTCACATAAGCAGAAACAAAAATGATCTCAAAAAGGAATGTACAGGAAATTCAGATTAAAAAATGATGAAACATGAACATCCTATTTGTTGATTAAGGGTTGGTTTAAGACTTTGTCAAATCAGTTTTATTGGAGTATTTTTAGTGTGATGTTTAAAGTGAGTAGTACAGTCACTGTTCTGGGCATGGAGAATGCAATAGTGAAGAAGACAGATATGGTTCCTGCCTGATCCCATAAACTGCATATAAAAGTGGAACAACAGATACACATATTTTTTAAAAAGAATTGATGAAGGTAATAAAGGCAGTGAATGGATTAAATGAACAAGAAACCAAGAAAATTATAGAAGGGTACAAAATCAAGGTCAGGTTCTCACAGATCTCCTAGGTGAAACCTAAATATAAAAGAACTAAAAACATAAAATATGGGGGAGAGGAAAGGATCTTTTTGCTGAGTAAATGGTAATTTGAAAAAGAACCTCAATAGCAAAGGCAATTCTAAGCAAATATAATTAAGCTGGAGGCATCATGCTACTGGACTTCAAACTATACTACAAGGCTACAGTAACCAACATGGTATGGCACTGGTACAAAAAGAGACAAATAGACCAATAGAACAGAATAGAGGGCCCAGAAATAAGACCATACACCTACAACTATCTGCTCCTTGACAAAGCTGACAAAAACAAGCAATGGGGAAAGGACTCCCTATTCAATAAATGGTGCTGGGATAACTGGCTAGCAATACGCAGAAAATTGAAACTGGATAAATGCCTTCCTTACACCGTATACAAAAATTAGCTCAAGATGGATTAAAGACTTAAATGAAAAACCCCAAATTATAAAATTCCTAGAAGACAACTTAGGCAATACCATTTTGGACATAGGAACTGACAAAGATTTCATGATAAAGATGCGAAAAGCAGTTACAACAAAAGTGAAAACAGACGAATGGGAGCTAATTAAAGAGCTTCTGCCCAGCAAAAGAAAGTATCAACAGGGAAAACAGACAACCTACAGGATGGGAGAAAATATTTGCAAACTACATATCTGACAAAGTTCTAATATCCAGCATCTATAAGCAACTTAAACAAATTTACAATAAAAAATGCCATTAAGAAATGGGCAAATGACATGAAGAGACACTTTTCGAAAGAAGACATACATGCAGCCAACAAGCATATGAAAAACGTTTAAAATCACTGATCATTAGAGAAATGCAAATTAAAATCAATAAGATAGTATCTCGCAGCAGTCACAATGGTTGTTATTAAAAAGTCAAAAAACAACAAATTCTGGTGAGGTTGCAGAGAAAAACAAATGCTTCTACACTGCTGGTGGGAGCGTAAATTAGTTTAACCATTGTGGAAAACAACGGTTATTCCTCAAAGAAGAATTCCTCTCGTGATTCCTCAAAGAGCTAAACACAGAACTCAGCAATCCCATTACTGGGTATATACCCAAAGGAATTTAATCATTCTATCATGAAGAACGTACATGCGTAAGTACGTTCATGGCAGTACTATTCACAATAGCAAAGACATGGAATCAACCAAAATTCCCATCAATGTAGACTGCATAAGGAAAATGTGGTACATATACACCATGGAATACAATGTAGCCATAAAAAAGAATGAGATCATGCCCTTTGCAGGGACACAGATTGAGCTGGAGGCAAACATCCTTAGCAAACTATCACAGGAACAGAAAACCAAATACCACATGTTCTCCTTTATCAGCGGGAGCTAATGGGTGAGAACACAGGAACACACAGAGGGGAACAACAGGCACTGGGGACTCGCAGAGGGTGGAGACTGGGAGGAGTGAGAGGATCAGGAAAATATAACGAGTGGGTATTAGGCTTAATACCTGGGTGATGAACTATTCTGTACAACAAAACCCCATGACACAAGTTTACATGTATAAGAAACCTGCACATGTACTCCTGAACTTCAAATAAAAGTTTTAACGATTTTCCCTAAGTTAGAAAGAGCCTGACATGCTTGAGAACCTGAAGGTAGCGCAACGTGACTGGGGCATTGGACTATACCATGCTGAAATTATTTTTCCAGTTAAACTGTTTAATTATACAGGGTGGGAAGAATGACATCTATGTAGTTTCCAAGAAAACATGGATTAAGGAAATGACCTTTCACTTGGTATGAAACTCATTTGTTGTGTATTTGTACTTGGATGGCTTCAGTTGAGCCTGGCGTTTTGTTGCCTCCATGTATATATGTATATGTCTAAGACTGGAGATGAGTGAAGCTCCATCTTCAATATACATCTTGAGTTGTATATTAGCTTTTTTTTTTTACAATGATTTGTGTATTAGCATTTTTTACAATGTAACCATCTGAAATACTTTTCCAGAGAAGTGTCTCTTCCTGTAGTTATTCCTGGTATTTTGTGGATTTATATGCATGTAAATGTATCTGAAACATCAAAGGGACAAGAAAATGATCTTTGCTATGAGTCACAGAGTCAGAACAGTAAAAGCCCACAGATCAGGAACTATTCAGAAGACACAGGAGCATAATTGATGGGACTGGTGATCTTTTTATAATTAAAAAACATTTAGAACCAGAAAAAAGTCATGGAACTAAATGTCAGGTGTCACACTGTGAGAATGTTATTATTAGTTAGTACATTTCACTACTTTTTTTTAAAGTAGGGATTCAAACTTACTTATTTCATTTTATTTTATTTTATTTTTCAGGGGTACATGTGCAGGTTTGTTATATAGGTAAACTTGTGTCATGGGGTTTTGTTGTACAGATTATTTCATCATCTAGGTATTAAACCCAATACCCATTTGTTATTTTTCTTCATCTTCCTCCTCTCATTGGAGGCCTTTATCCTCCAATAGGCCCCAGTGTCTGTTGTTTCCCTCCATGTGTCCGTTCCTTTGTCCTGGATGGTATTTTCTAGATTTTCTTCCAGGGTTTTTATAGTTTTGGGTTTTACATTTAAGTCTTTAATACATCCTGAGTTAATTTTTGTATATGATGTGAGGAAAGGGTCCAGTTTTAATCTTCTGCATATGGCTCCATGCTGAATGAATTAGGTCATGAAAAAGAGTTTGGATTTTATCCCACTTGAAATGTAACGTTTACTTTATTTTTTAATTGACAAATAATATTCATACATATTATTGGGGTATATAGTGATGCTTTGACATGTATAATATTTTATTAGTCCACTTACATTGCTATAAAGGAATCCCTGAGGCTCAGTAATTTATAAAGAAAAGAAGTTTAGGGGACAGGTGCGGTGGATCATGCCTGTAATCCCAGCACTTTGGGAGGCCAAGGCATGCAGATCACCTGAGGTCAGGAGTTCAACACCGGCCTGGCCGACGTAGTGAAACCCCGTCTCTACTAAAAATATAAAAATTAGCTGAGTGTAGTGGTGGTCACCACACTTGGGAGGCTACTTAGGAGGCTAAGGCAGGAGAATCCCTTGAACCCAGGAGGCGGAGGTTGCAGTGAGCTGAGATTACACCATTGCACTCTAGCCTGGGCAACAGAGAGAGATTCCATCTCAAAAAAAAAAAACAACAAAAAGGTTTATTTGGCTCATGGCTCACAGGCTGCACAAAAAGCATGGTGCCAGGATCTGCCTCTTGGGAGGGCCTCAGGAACCTTTTCTCATGGCAGAGGGCAAAGGGTGAGCAGGCATGTCACACGGTGAGCAAGAGAGCAAGACAGAGAGGCGAAGGAGGTCACAGGCATTTTAACAACCAGACCTTGTGTGAACTAATAGAGGGATAATTCATTCAGTACCTCCAGTCTTATGGTCACAAATGAATGTAATAGAGGAAGTGCCCGGGAAATATAGGTTTTCTGTTTATTCTGAGGAGAATGAAAACTTTTGGTGAACACATAATATTATTTCTGCCACCAGAGATATTTTGGAGATAGAATTAATGGGAATATTTGATGAGTTGTACATGTGTGTGTGTTGCTGAGTTTTATTTAAAAAAAAAAAAACAACAGCTGGGAAACCTTGAGGTAAAATAAGTATTAAGTAAAACCGAAGGCATTTTCTGGGTTGTTAAAATATTGGCAGCTTAATGTTTCAACATCTCCATGAGTTGGCATAGGAATACTTGAATGAGTCTATTCACTGGCACAGGAAAATGTGAGAATACAGCAATGTTTCGAAATAAAAATTTCAGAGTTAATACAGGTTCTAGAAGTAGGCAGAAGCCTAATTATGATGCATTAAGAAATAATAATTGGTAATCATACAGCGTTAGTGACAATAGCTATGCCGTTCAACAAGCTTAACGGAGAAAGGATGGAGAATATTAGCACGGTACGTAAAGGGAGGCAAAAACCTAGGTCACCATAGGTGGGGCGCGGTGGCTCACACCTGTAATCCCAGCACTTTGGGAGGCCCAGACGGGCAGATCACGAGGTCAGGAGACCGAGACCATCCTGGCTAACACGGTGAAACCCCGTCTCTACCAAAAATACAAAAAAAAACTAGCCGGGCGTGGTGGCGGCGCCTGTAGTCCAGCTACTCGGGAGGCTGAGGCAGGAGAACGGCGGGAACCCGGGAGGCAGAGCTTGCAGTGAGCTGAGATCGCATCACTGCACTCCAGCCTGGGCGACGGAGCAAGACTCACTCTCAAAAAAAAACACACACACACACACACACACACACACACACACACAAAACCCTAGGGCACTGTTTTTCACCTAGGTTGTTACATCCTATATCTTTTTCTGCAAAAACTTACAGTGTGAGCAACTAAATTTATATCAATTTTATATATATTTATAACAATATTATGTGTGTCTACACACAATATACATATATTTATATAAATGAATGCTCTTACAGCAACAGCTATCACACAGAAGGTTGAACTGAGAGAGTCATTTCATAGAACATGAAATGAAAAGCAACTAAATGCAACTCATAAGAGGGATATTGAAATATGAAGCAAAAAAAAGGATATTTATCTCATGAGTATATAAGAGAACATTAGTAAATTAGAAAGCTGATTCATTTAAGTAATGCATGGGATGCTTTCCTTGACACAGAGTTATTTCTGTGTTGAAAAAATGCTATGTTGTATTTATGGTGCACGAGCAAATTTTAACAACTGCTCTCTGGAGGTGTGGGGGTAATGGGAACCAATTGATTTTGTGGAAGCTTTTTATAATATTAACTTATTATTTTTAATTTTACATTTATTTCTGCCCTTATTTTGAGTTCTTCCACATAAGGTAAGTCATATGCTAAGACTGAAATGTTTATATCTCCTCAAAATTCATATTTTGAACCATAATCCTCAATGTCCCTTATAAGGGACTCCAGAAAAGTCTGTTTCCTCTGCCACCATGTGAGGACACAGTGAACCAGAAGTGGGCCCTCACTAGACACCAAATATTCTATTCCCTTTATCTAGGACTTCAACAGCCTTCAGAACTGTGAGTAATACGTTTCTGTTGTTTATAAGCCACTTGGCCTATGATGTTTTGTTATAGCATCTTGAATGGACTGAGACACAATGAAAGCAGGCACCGTATATTATCTTGCATATCACTTTATCCTCAGCACCTGACCTTAACTAGTATTCATTTAATAAATAAGTAAATAAATAAATGAGTCAATAACCAAATGGATGATAAAGACTATATCACATTGTTTAGAGTATTAAAAGAAGAGGCATATCAGCAGCAAGAAAAGAAATCCCATTGGTAGTTTAAGGAAATGTGACTATAAATTTGATGCACTTGTTAGTTATGTTTGACAATTTCCAATTTGCTTATTTCCATGCATCTTTAGACTTTTCTGGAATTTGTGATTGTCAAAAGGAGTAGGTATTGATCTCATCAAAATGTATATGTGAGTGGTAGACACAAAAGAGTCCATCTCAGGAACTGTGGTGGATTGGATTTTCTTAAAATCGGGACATATTTGATGTCTTCCAGACAAATGGAGCTCAGAGAAAATGTAAATTCAATAAACACACATAGGAAGCTCACAGTTGGTCTCAATTAGTTTTTTCCTAATTTTAATCCCATTAGATTACAAATAAGAACAGATTCAGGAAGGCAGACAGTGATGAAGAAGGGAAAAGGGTAAATATGATACGGATACCATGGCTAAGAAATTAGATGCACATTCAATTTTTCCGTCTTCATTTTGTGTGTTTATATTCACAAACGTAAGAATAATACTAATGATATTAATGAAAATGATGATGATGATAATAAAAGTCATCCCTACATAGTACTTTCTGTGTACAAGGCACCGTTCTGAGAGGTTTTGATTGTAGTTTGCCGTTTAAATTTTACGACACCATGAGTTAACTACTATTATTACCCTCATTTTCATGGAGAAAATGGCATTGCTAAATCAATATAAACAATATAATTGTTTTATCTCAAGTAAAATAAAATGGGATATTGACAAAAGCAATCTCAGGATCTTGAGCAAACATTTTTAAAATGATAAAAATGATAGTGTATTTAAGTAAATAGCTGAAATACAGTGAAATGAGAACTTGTGTCCTGATTTCTTCATATATGGAATGTCTTGGAAGCATTAATAGTCATTTGAAATCACGCTTGATAAAGACCCTGAATGTCAAAATACAGCAGCTCTAAGCTCCCAGAGAAAACTTATTTAACCTTCTATACCAATGCCAAAAGTTTCTGTAGCACTGAAGATTGACAAACCTTTCCTGTGAATTTATAACATCATAGAGTCTTAGAACCCGAGATAATTTGACTTTATAAGGCTTTAAAGGTTAAAGGCATAGAATAATTTAAGTATTAAAAAGAGGAAAGGAGTATTTTCTGAAGCAAAGAAATTACTCTAGTTATTCAAAGTCTTCCTTTTCCTCAGGGCAGCCAAAATAATTGGATTTATGTGTATCTGAATCACTGGCAGGGGGCAGAGAGGAACCAATGTCACTTTTTATATTCATCCTAAAATATTTGTTTCATTTTTATTATGTTATTTAAAAATAAATTTCTTAACAGAACTAAATAGTGAATATGTCAACTAGGATCTCAGGCAAACTATTTGACCACCATGTAAAGGAAACTATATAAATTTCCTTGTAACATCAATTAAAGTTAACTTAAACTGGATTATCACTTAGGTCATTGACTATTTATGATACTTTACTTAAATTATTCTATATATTTAACTCATGCCTTTATAAAATTGATATTACTATTTAACAAGATAAATACCATGTCTAACCAAATTCTGAATTTTATTTTGATTTTTTTCCCTGTGTTAGCTGCTAACTCATGAATACCACTCTACTTATCACAAGATATGAAAGGCATTGGGTAAATAATTACATAATTATGATGAAACATTTATAGAATTAACTTACAGTGTTTTTATATATTAATATCAAAATACAGAGATATACATCCATCTTTCTTAGTTGATTTCTATAATGTAGAATTTTGTATAAGATTTGAACTTGGCTTAACATATTGTGGATTGTTGGTGATATTAAAAAGAAATATAGAAAAATACTGACTTTTACATCACAGATATAACTTAATATAAAGTGGCAGTATATCTCAGTGAGGATTGTCAGCAATCAAAGTTTCATAGAGTAGTTGGCACTAATTCTTTTTTTTTGTATTTTTTAAATTAATTTTTTATTATTATACTTTAAGTTCTAGGGTACATGTGCATAACGTGCAGGTTTGTTACATATGTATACTTGAGTTGGCACGAATTCTTAAAAAGAGAAAGATAGGTTGAATTGGTAAAAACTAACAAAAAATAGATAATTGAACTGATAAAAAAAAATGAAGGGAGAAAACTCTTAAAGCACTGCAGATACTATTAATTAGCAGCAAAAGGCAAGATGTCTGCAAGGATCCTTGGGAGTAGCATGAATGTGTATACAGCTCACATCCTGAAAAGACCATCTTCCGAACCCTGATAGAATGTTTGGGGATGCTGCAATTTGCATTGGGGAACAGTGTGTTTAGTTGGTGACTAGCTGAATGGTGTGTTTATTGGATAGCAGAAATGGGTCTAGGAATAAAAGTAGGTCTGGAAACAATTGGTCACATCACAGGGAAACATGTTGTGCAATACACTTATATGCTGCTTCTAAAGAAATGAATCAGAGAAGGCTACATAGTTCCCTGCTCAACAGATCATGCTTGCTCAAGTGGGAATTAAAAGCTAAGTAACAAATTGGTAACATATCTCTATCTCCCTGTTACTCGGAAAACTCGAAAATTCATGATCATTCACAGAGGTACCTCTTGCACTGTTAGACCTCACTAAAACTCTCCAAGTCACACCATTCATGTGATTTTATCTGATGCTTTATGATTTATGAAATGTATTTCACAGGAAGTGGAGGGTTAATTAACTGAGACTGTATATTCAAAATCGCCTCGTGTATCATATATCGATACATGTCTTCACAGGAATACTTTCAATTAGGTTCAAAATTTAAAATCCTCACACAATTAAATATTTACTATAAATGTTCAAAAACAAAAGGAAAACATTGAGGACTGAATATAAAGCAGGAAAGCCACAGCAGAAGCCTTCCCAAATATCATTTAATATTTTCTGACTACGCAATAAACATTTCTTACTACCTCTTATGCCTAAGAAACTGTGAGTTTGGCAGAATATTATAAGGACTAATATTTCTAAAACCATTTAAAATTTGAAAAATGTTCTAATGAAGAGTTGTGTATGTCTGACTCATTAACATAATATATTTTCAGAAGATTTTGAAGTAAAATTTGGATGATTTCATGTTTACAAACCAAACGATTATATTAAATGCATAATCTATTATTTGAATAGGAATGTACAATAATGATAAACTAGATAACAGCCAGCTAAACCAAGGTGAATGAAATGAGTGCCATTATTTTACATTAAGAAAGAAATACAATCTGAAACTGAGTCACTATAAGATGATCTAGAAAGTATTAATGTTAAAGAACAAATTAAACAGAATTGTAGTTTTAAAACATATTAAATGTTTACAGAGAATGGTTTCCATTGTTATCAAACAACCAAAGACAAATCAATATATTCTTTTTCTTAAGAGAAAAACTGAATACATGGTGTAGTTTTTTCTTATACTGCGTACAAAATCTAGCAAATGTCCTGGTGAGTCTTTTAGTGCTTCCAGAGTAGAAAATCTAGCATGTTAAATATCATCAGAATGGGCCAGGAGTTCCTATAGAATGAGTCTTTGGCATGTAATAATGAGTCATACTATTTGTAATTTAAGTCCGAAGAATCTCTCTAGGAAGTAGAACTATGGAATCAGGCTGACATGGACTGAGATTTCATGCAAGGATTAAACAGCAAATCCTTGTGGCAAAACCTAGGCAGCATGAAACTGGTCCTTAATAGGAATAAGTCAAAGTGCTGTACATTAAGCTTGGTTAAAAGTTCGATGTCCGAGTATCTGAAAAATAAAAAAGTTGATAGAAAAGGAAAATCTAGGTCTCAGTATTCAAGATGCAACTTATTAAAAATTTGAGATTGCAAAAGTAGGCCTTTAATTTATTTAGATAAAGCACTATTTAGCAACAATAAAATCCTATAAGGGGCATTTAAATATATATGTAACCTTAGGGATTCTGGGAAAAACACAGAAGAAAGATGACTCTGCTCAGATTCCAATGCTTAATTTCAAAACCATAATAAGGGTTGTTCACAACAGCTAAAAGGAAATGATGTTAAATTCAAAAACTTAAGGAGTTTACTGCTTTGAGCTGAAGTTAGGCTCAAGAGATTGAGGAGGGACTTAAAATATACCTGGAGAACCAAAATACCTGCACAGAACATACAAGCTAATTTGGAGTCCGTGAGAGATTTTATTAAAAATAAAAGCTTTTGAGTTCAGAGCCCAGAAATTTGATGGAAGAAGCTTTGTTTTGTATACACTTTGTAGAGGAAAGAGTGTTGCTATTTTTTAAAATATTGCCTTTGTAGTCCATATCTAGCTCTTAAGTAACTAAAAGCTACCAAGGCAGAAATCATGCAAAAGACATAATTACAAATAAAACCATAGTATAAATATTCTAAGTTCATATTCGTCATTAAAACCCGTAAATAAATATAGAAATTATTATCCATAGAGTTCTAGTCTCAGGGTGTGGCAATTTAGACACTTGTAGATATGCAGAATAGAAGTTTTTCAATAAAATATTCTTTGAAATAATAATGTATCTGTAAGAGGGTATTGACAGACTTTCTAAAGCAAAAAAAAAAAACAAAAAACAAAAAACACCCCACAAAAACCTGTGTTTATAATTGCTGCTGCTGAATGCTTGTTCTTATGGGTTAGTAATGATCTCCCCAAATTCATAATTTGAATCCCTAACCTTCAGTACCTCAGAAGGTGCCTGCATTTGGAGACAGGGTTTTAAAGGGGGTAATTAAGTTAAAATGAAGTCTTTAGGGTGGATCCTAATCCGATCTGGTGTCTTTCTAAGAAGAGGGCATTTTGACACACAGAGAGAGGTGCATTCACACAGAGGAAAGACCATGTAAGGACACAACAAGAAGGGATCCCCATGGTGGGCCATGGTGGCTCACGTCTGTAATCCCAGCACTTTGGGAGGCCAAGGCTGGCGGATCACGAGGTCAAGAATTCTAGACCAACCTGGCCAAGATGGTGAAACCCCGTCTCTACTAAAAATACAAAAACTTACCGGCATGGTGGCGCGTGCCTGTAATCCCAGCTACTCAGGAGGCTGAGGCAGGAGAATCACTTGAACCCAGGAGGCGGAGGCTGCAGTGAGCAGAGATCGTGCCACTGCACTCTAGCCTGGGCAACAGAGCGAAACTCTACCTCAAAAAAAAAAAAAAAGGATCCTCAATTTACAGAGGCTTCAGGAGAAACCAACCCTGTTGACTCTTCGATCTTGGATTTCTAAACTTCAGAACTGTCAGAAAATAAATTTCTGTTGTTGAAGGCACCCAGTCTGGGATATTTTTTATATCAACCCTAGCAGTTTAATACACCCATATACAGTTTTTCATGTTGTTCATGGAAATTACGTTTTATAACGTTGCTACAAACACCGGATTCCCAATAATTGAACCACTGCTTTGAGGAAAAATAAAGGGGTATGTTCCCTGCAAGCATCTGGTTACTGATTTTCATCAATTGATCAATAAGTAACATTGCTTTATGTTTGTTTCTGTTTAAAGACAACTTTCTGAATATATGTTGCTGATTCATTAACATTCAATTGGCAGCCAACAGCACTGTAACACACCGGTAACAAAGCTTATATATCACACATGTTTCCATCAGCCACATTGCAGCCAGTTCTGGAGATTAGGAATAGGAGACAGCCCTTCAGCACTATGCTTGGGGGAAGTTTTAACGTTGAAATAATCAACATGAAGCACAGAAGTGTGAGAAATATAGCACTAGACAGATCGTGAAAAGGACAGTTTTTTAGAGTGTAAGAGCTGAAACAAGAAGACAGAAAGTCACTTTTTTCATTGGCGACATGCATCTCGAGTGACTCGAACTTTTTGTCACTTTGTACATCTGTGAATTTCTGCTAAAGCACCAAAAATATTGATTTGGGCGTTACAAATAAATTTTATAGGTAAGCAAATTTGCAAATGTGGAATTCATGAATAACGAGGGTGAACTGTACTGATAATTTTTTTCCTTAAATGCACGCTTGCAGTCTCACACCTACTTCCCATGTCACATAATGAAAGAGCCCACATTCCTCGTTGTGGCTCCAGGAGAAGTAAGCCTGCTGAATACTTCTGTATTCAGTTATGTATTTCTTATATGCGGGTAAATTACAGGCACAAAATCAGGTTATCCAGTTCAATTTATTGTTCTTTTTTTTTTTTTTTTTTTTTTTTGAGATGGAGTCTTGCTCTGTTGCCCAAGCTGGAGTGCAGTGGCACCATCTTGGCTCACTGCAACCTCTGCCTCCCAGGTTCAAGCAATTCTCCTATCTCAGCCTCCTGAATAGCTGGGATTATAGGCGCACATTACCACGCCCAACTAATTTTTGTATTTTTAGTAGAGACAGGGTTTCACCAGTTGGTCAGGCTGATCTCAAACTCCTCACCTTGTGATCCGCCCACCTTGGCCTTCCAAAGTGCTGGGATTACAGGCGTGAGCCACCTCACCCGGCCTCAATTTATTGTTCTTTTACATTATTCATTTCCCTGACTCCTGCAGGAGAATAGCTGAGGATTTTACACTCACTTTCTGCTTCTGTTCAGGCCTGTACTGTGGATTCTTAGACTCACCTTAGGAGTCAAATCAAAGAAACTTCTCCTGGAACTTTGAAAATATATGACATGTATTACTTGTTTTTTTTTTTTTCTTCTGGATTCCACAACACATCCTTGCCAAGAAAGGAGCAAATTATAGAATAATCAATAGATCACAACATAGACAATAGGTATTAGCTGTTAAGACAGCAGACATAAAGATATCACTCTAACTTACATATTGTTTGAATTTGTTATTTCAGTGTTATTATTGTTCATAGTGCAACTGTTTTCTAATACTCTTCTATTGATCTTTTATTTCTATGTTTTATAGCAAGTGTTATTCAACAAAGGCATTTAGTTATTTTATACAGATTCTAGTTCTTCTAAATAAAACAATATATATTTCATCTTTTTTTGTTCTTTTTATTATTTGTGAAAGGTTTCAAACTACAGTCTTCAGGGTGGTTTAATCTCTCCTACAGGTAACAAATTTTCATTATGACCAGCTCCCTTTTGAGCCATTGGTATATCTCTATCTGGCTTCTATTTTCTTGAAGTCTTTGAAATGGAAAAACCTATTCAAAAATAACTTATTTTTGAGAAATTAAATGTGAAATTCAAAGAATATAACCTCTGCTTAGATGATGGACGACAACCAAAAAAAAAAAAGCCCTTTGAGTTTACCAAGTTCTCATTTAAATACAAAATCATTCTACCTTCAAATAAAAACATAGTACCTTCTGCTTAAGAAGGGATTCTGATTCATAATTTTCTCATACTTTAGAAAATAATATAACTGTAAAGGAACATACTTGAATTGTATATATTATTAAGGCATGATATAAATATATTCATATCTAAATACAATATGAATATTAAACATTTTGAAGATAAATATTAAAATATATCTATATATTTAACAATTAATAAAATATCACCAAATATAAAATCAATTAATTTTCATGATCAATTTTAAAATACCGAATGGAAATTATGAAGGGAAATAATAACTACAATATTATTTCAATAAATGATTTGCATGCATTGTGTGTTTCTAAATTTATGTGGATACTCCCTTTATATTTTTAATTTTTAATTTGACTGCTTCACTTTTTCTAATGAAGCCAGACAAATTACACAGGTTTCTTTCCATAAAAAGAGGCACTCATTAATAAACAGGGAGAATTTGATTGTCACCACATAAAATCTTCTTTCCCTGTAGCAGGTTTCTGACTATTGGTCTACTTGCAGTGGGCTTTACCTCTCTTCCCCTCTCACCCTTTCTTTACACATGGAAGCAGACCACTCAGCTCTGCCTCCAATGCTCTTTAACCACTGACCGTGACATATATCATCTAGGATATGATCCAAATGAAATAAAGCTATTACCAGAAAGAGAGAAAAGTAAGGCTTGACTGGAGCCTACATAATTGCTGAGGCCAAAGAACAAAACACAAGGCATTTGAGATCGACAAACAGGCTCACTCAACAACGGAACAACACAAGTGCCCATTCCTTGTCTCTGTCTCATGGCATCATCGTTCCCCCAACTCTGTTCTCAGTAATAGATCTCCATGGAAATGCAGTCAGACATATTTCTGTTTCTGAAAGGTCTGCTTTGTCTTACGTTTTTAATGAAAGCCCATAGAAATAGGGATGTCTGCTCAATAAATTATAATCTGGTCTTTGGCCAGTCATTGTCACTGACTTTCATTTAATCCAGCTGGATCAATGAGTATTCTAACTATTTTCAACAGGCCTAACTAGGGCCAACTGTAAAAAACAAAAACAAGCAACAACAGCAAGAACAACAACAAAAAAAAACCAAGGCATTCTTAGTCTATGGTAAATACAGCTTTAACTTTTAAGACACAGATAAAATATTCTAACATACTTAAGATTCTTTAAATCAATTTCTACATTTAACCCTCGATATTAATATATTTAGTTACTTTTTACACTGTAGAAAAAGATAAATATATTTTATATCAAATATTTAGTAGAGATATAAAAAATGTTTTTTTGCCTTTGTCTGAAATCAAGTCTACATAGTGGCTTTAAAAGTTTATATTTTATATTTGATCTTGATTTTTTAGTAGGTTAAATGTAGCATGTGATTTGATATGTGGGAAGGTTTAGCCTGGTTAATAAAAAAGGAAATGAAATGCTGGGATTATACTTGTAGGGAAAAAGATTTGTCTGGAAAATGGTTTGCACAGTGTTGGGATATCACCTTGAATTAAGAATGAAGGGATTGGGGGTGGTGGCTCACACCTGTAATCCCAGCACTTTGGGAGGCTGAGGTGGGTGGATAACTTGAGATCAGGAGTTTGAGACCAGCCTGACCAACACGGTGAAACCCCGACTCTACCAAAAATACAAAATTAGCTGGGCATGGAGGTACATTCCTGTAATTCCAGCTACTTGGGAGGCTGAGGCAGGAGGATTGCTTGAATCAGAAGGCAGAGGTTGCAGTGAGCCGAGATCACACCACTGCACTCCAGCCTGGGCAACAAGAGCAAAACTCCTCTCCAAAAAAAAAAAAAAAAAGAATGGAGGGTTAGTGATGGCAGATAAACAGATTACCTGAAGGCTACTCTTGCCATATTAGGATAAATATGCAGATGCATGGCCTCAAATTTTCATTAAATTGAATATTTATGTCTCTTCACTTTCAATTGTTTTATTTGAGATGCATACTGGACGACTTTTTCAAATATTTACCCCTGACTACCTATTATATTGGTCAATATTTCAAAAAATAAGTATTCTAAATTCTATTGTGATATTTGAGTATGTTAGTTAAAATAACATATATTTCTAGCCAGAGCAATCAGACAAGAGAAAGAAATAAAAGGCATCCAAACAGGAAAGGAGGAAATCAAATTACCTTTCTTTGATGGCAATGTGTTTCTATACCTAGAACACACTTAAGATGCTGTCAAAAGACTCCTAGACTTGATAAATGACTTCAGCAAAGTATCAGGATACAAGATTAAAGTAAAAAAATCAGTAGCATTTCTACACACCAATAACATTCAGCCTGAGAACCAAATCAAGAACACAATCTCATTTACAATAGCCACAGAAAATAAAAAATAAAATGCATACAAATACATCTAACCAAAAAGATGAAAGATTTCTGAGGAAAGCTATAAAATACCACTGAAAAAATTTATAGATGACCCAAACAAACAAACAAACAAAAAGTAAAGCAATTCCATCTTCATGTTGTGAGTCAATATAATTAAAATGTTCATACTCTAATGCAATCTACAGATTCAATGCTATTCCCACAAATTACCCATCTCATTTTTCACAGAATTAGAAAAAAACTATTCTAAAATTCATATAGAACCCCCCAAAAGCTCATATAACCAAGGCAATCCCAACAAAAAGAATAAAGCCAGAGGCATCACATTACCGGACTTCAAATTATACTGCAAAGCTACAGTAATCAAAACATCTTAGTACTGGTACAAAAATAGAGACATAGACCAAGGGAACAGAAAAGAGACCATTGGAATAAAGCTGAACACTTACAACGAACTGATTTTTGCCAAAGTCAACAAAACTAAACAATGGAGAAACATATCCTATTCAATAAATGGTGCTGGGATAACAGGCTAACTGTATGGAGAAGAATAAAATTATACCCCTGTCACTACATGCAAAAATTTACTTAAGATGATTAAAGACAAGTGTAAGACCTCAAACTGTAAAAATCCTAGAGAAAAACCTAGGAAATCCTCTTCCAGACATTGGTCTAGACAAAGAAATTATGATGAAGACTCCCAAAGCAAATGCAGCAAAATCAATGTAGAAAAGTGAGACCTAATTAAGGAGCTTCTGCACAGGAAAAGAAACTATCAACAGAGTAAATAGTCTGCCTAAAGAATGGGAGAAATTATTTGCAAACTATGCATCCAAAAATATTTTCAAACTATGCATCTTGTTGATCTGTTTAAGTTCCTTATAAAATGTTATAAGGAACATTTTAACATGATGTGATAAGAAACTTAAACAGAACAACAGGAAAATGAGCAAATAACCTCATTACAAAGTGGGAAAAGGACAGGAACAGATACTTCTCCAAAGCAGACATATGATCAATCAAAAACCATGAAAAAAATGTTCAATGTCACTAATCACCAGAGAGATCCAAATGAAAACCACGATGAGATACCATCTCTCATCAGTCAGAATGGCTATTATTGAAAAGTAAAAAAATAACAGATATTGGTGAGGTTGTGGAGAAAAGTGAGCTCATATACTGCTGATGGAAAATTAAATGTGTTCAGTCCCCGCGGAAAACAAGTAGTTTGGAGATTTCTTAAATGCTAATAACAGAATTACCAATCAACCCAGCAATTCCATTACTGGGTATATACCCAAAGGAAAAGAAATTGTCCTTTGAAAAACACACCTGCACTCGTATGTTTATCACTGCACTATTCACAGTAGCAAAGACATGAAATCAACCAAGGCACCTATAGAGAGAGGACTGAATAAAGAAAACGTGGTACTTATACACCAAGGAATATTACACAACTATACAAAAAGAACAAAATCATGTCCTTTGCAGCAACATGGATGCATCTGGAGGCCATTACTGTAAGTGAATTAATGCAGGAACAGGAAACCAAATACTGCATGTTGTCAATTATAAGTGGGAGCTAAACACTGGGTATGCATGGACCCAAAACTGGTAATGATGGACACTGGGGACTCTAAAAGTTGAGAGGAATTGAGAGGGGCAAGGGTTGAAAAACTACCTAGTGGGTTTCATGTTTGCTGCTTGGGTCAAGGGATCATTAGAAGCCCACACCTCAGCATCACACAGTATATCCACACAACAAGCATGCACATGTACTCCCTGAAACTAAATTTAAAAATCAAATTGAAACAGAAAAAAATAGGCCAGGCACAGTGACTCACGCCTGTAATCCCAGCACTTTGAGAGGCCAAGGCAGGCAGATCCCTTGAGGCCAGGAGTTTGAGACCAGCCTGACCAACATAGCAAAACCCTCTCTCTACTAAAAATACCAAAAAATAGCTGGATGTGGTGGTAGGCGCCTATTATCCCAGATACTCGGGAGGCTGAGGCATGAGAATTGCTTGAACCAGGGAGGTGGAGGTTGCAGTGAGCCCAGATCATGCCACTGCACTCCAGCCTGGGGGATAGAGTGGGACCCTGTCTCCAAAAATAAAAATAGAAATAGAAAAAAATTTATGTCTTATAATAGAGACACATCCAGTCAAAATACTGTTTTTCTACCAACATAAAATACATTTAAATTATGCAGTAGCTACACAATCTTGGTCACATCCAGGAGACTGATTTACATGGTTTCTTGGGCTGCCAAAAACTGGAAGATTTTTCAACTTTTCTAAATCATTTTGAAAAATATTTTTCACGATCAATATTTTGATAATCGTTAAGTAACAGTATGTTCAGAACTGCACACTGTAATTATAAGTAATGTAGATAGTCTACACGGCCAGTCAAGACTGCTATAATGAATCCTATTAATTAGGATGACAGTACCTTATCAAAGTATCAAAGCCCAATGAACATATTTGCCTAAATACAAGACTACACACAACTCCCACATGTATAACATCTAAATGTTAAAATTGCCAGGTAGGGTACACTAGTACATGCCTCTTTCATGTTTCCAGCAGTCTAATTAGTGATGTCTTATTTGAAGTGTCACATTGAAATAGTGACATCAAACTCAACATGTCCACAAAGTAAATCTTGATTTCTCTCCTCAGCTATCTCTTCAAATCCTACTCCATTCCAGTAAATTATAGCACTATTCACTCTGTTGCTTCATCAGGGATTCAATGTGTTTTCAAGTTTTTCACTGTTGCTTACACCAACATGTTCAGTAAGTCACATTTTTTACATCCTCAATGTATCTCAAAAGTATCTCGTTCTCTACACTTCATGGTCATCGTCTTGGCTATAACCATTGTTATTTTTCACTGGACTAATTTCAAGAATGTCGGCTTTCAACAGATATTCTAAAAACATATATTCAATGAGTTAGCACATATTTTATAAGTCCTCACATGATTTGGCCATTGGACAACCTCATCATATGTTTTTTTTTTTTTTTGCTTGTCCACTCTACTCCAGTCACACTGGGATTATTTCACTTGCTAGAAAGGTTTCCCATCTTGGGATTATCCAAAGGTTGTCACTTCTACCTGGAATGTTATTCTCACAATTCTTGGTAGAGGTGACTTCTTTTCATCCTTCACTGGTGGCCTATAAGTAACTTTCTCAGGTACCCTGACCTGACCAACTTTATAGGTTGGTTCCTCTTCTTTGTTATTCTGAAAAACTCATATATTTTATTTTCTTCATCTTGTTCATCACAAGTGTAACTCATATTAAAGTGCTATTCATGTATCATCCCCTGTCTTCTCTAATATAAGCTTCCTGTAGAGAATAAAAGTATTTTATTTACTCATAATCTAGCATAGTTCCAGACATGGAAGAATTTATTAAATGATATTCAAATAAGTAAGTTATGAAATAAGATCCCCTGTGGTCACGTTCAAGATTTTCCTCAGTAAACAGTTTGAGATCTGCCGTATCTAATGTTTGAATGGATAAGTCTAGGCAAAAGATTATGGTTGAACCATTTTTTAAGTCTAACTAACTTTAAAGCAGTTTTCAGCAAATATTGACTTCAGGCATATAAAAAATAGCATAACTGGTGAACTTTTCAACATAAATTGAGTGGAGATTAAATTGCATCTTTAGACACCCAAATACACTGGGTGACTCTAATGAATTTTAAGCCAAAAACCAGTTCTATATTTTGAGAAATGGTGTTTTTCTCCAGAAGAATTTATCTGAGGCTTTTTTTTCCAGCAAGATTTGGATGACGATATCTGCCATTTCTTAAAGTTATTGAGATTCTGTAGACTGTCCATTTTTAGACAGTGGGCTATGAATTCAGACATATTTAGGTTTCAATCTCATTTCTATATTTATGAATACCTATGAAAGTTTGGACAATTTGTTCAATATTTTTCAATTTAAAATGAAGAAAAAAACATACTTATTCTGAAAAATTAGGTAACCTTACTTATAAGATTTTCATTATCATTTCTAACTTATTATAAACTCATGTCACCTACGTATACAACAAATCTTATCTTTTGCTTCTTTACAATAAGATCCAGGCAGACGAGGGCTAGACAGTGGGTCAGCTGGGCATGTTCCTGGAATGCCAATTTACAGATGGTACTAATGTTTCTTTGGAACACTAAATGTTATGTGCGGGAAATGTAGAAAATCCTGTTTATCAGAACACATCTCAGAACTGCTTCTTATGTGTCAGGCAATGCTAGAGACTTTGTCATGAACTCCATTGCTTAGTTTCCTCTGCATAATATATGTAAATAGGAGGAAAGCTTTGTTCTAAAAGCTTGGGCATGTTGGAAGCCAGCTCAATAAGGTGGTGTGAGCAGCAAAGACCAGCCAAGACATTGTTGTGTGGGACACGCAACTTTAGGGCAAATGTGGAATTTTTAGGGACAACACATTATAAGAGAATACGGACACCTGTTCTCCTATTCTACCCTGCCCTCTGCATTGCCTGGTCTTTGTTTTAAGTAAATGTTGGACAAATATTTAAGTAATAATGTTTTCAGGGATGTCAGATTATTAATCTTTCCAATACGTTTCATTAATTGGTCAAGTTTTAGGTGTATGTGATGAATTCATTTAATACTGTTAACAAATTATTGAAAATAAACGTTTAAAAACCTTTGTATCATACCAGATTATATCAATTTACTGAAAATTATTAGAAAATTTACCAACAGAGCATATATACCAACTTTTGCTTTCAGAGTAATGATACAATCTAGGTCATTCATAAACCCCAATGCCAACAAAATGGTGGGTGCGGAATAGAGTTTGCTAAGCTTAGTGTACAATTGATTCCTATCTATTAAGGATTCTACAAAAGACAGAAATATCTTCATTTTAGTTTTTTTTTTCACCTAGATTTGAAGAATGCAACAATTGCCAGAGTAGAGAATGTGTGCTTTTCATGAAAAACATTGCTCTGCAAGTCTCCAATTAGCAATGCAGCAAAAAGAAAATCCTAAGCTTGAGAAGGACCGTATGTTAAGAATACAGATTTATGATTTCAGAAATCAAAATATTTTATAACCATTTTATCCTAAAATAATTTACTAATATATTTTCCTCTAAAGGATTCTTAAAAGACTTGTGTCAATGGAGTCAACTTTATTCATCAAAGTTATTGTGGAATATATTTGTTTTATAAAATTTAAAAATCATTAATACAAATAATGTGTTTTCTTTTCAGTGTTTGAAATATTTATCTATGACAAATACCATTCACTGAACTTAAATAATACTAGATGTAAAATTATGTATTTGATGCAACAGCAAAAAAGAAGTAGATTGTGTTATATAAATTTACATAAAGCTTACATTGAAAGAATTTTTTTAAACTTTTCTAAATTTAAAATGTTTACTACATTATAAATAAATAATAAAAAATAACAGCATCTTATTGTTTTGTTTGTGTTTTATTACTAAGACACAAAGTTTGAACGTAAATAAAATAATGCAATGATTGTATAATAATATCAACTTTTTGGGGCTTCCTCTGCATTAGTCAATGTGATAAGCTTCTTTAATATACCTTAAGTATAAGAGAATATGCACAACAAACAGAAAGGTAGAAACTATAATTCTTCTTTGATAAATAAGAAAACAGAATCTTAGTATAAATAGCTTAACCATGGAAATACAGCTAGAAAATGGTCAAGGTAAACTATGAACTACTGTCAGGTTTTCCCCAGAGCCTATCTTCAAATCAATTGGGTATACCATATTGTAAATTTATTACTCATGAAGCCGCTGTAGCAAAGAAGAATGCTTATAGAAAATATTCATGTAAATATATATAATATATAGAAAACACATTTCATTTAATAATACTGTATCAGTTTTCACACTGCTATAAATAAGCTACCTGAGACAGAATAAATTATAAAGGAAAGAGGTTTAGTGGACTCACAGTTCCGCATAGCTGGGGAGGCCTCAGGAAACTCACAATCATGGTGGAAGGGGAATGGGAAGCAAGGCACATCTTACATGGCCACAGGAGAGAGAGAGGGTGCTGAGGAGACGGCCATTTTTACACCATCTGCTCTCGTGAGAACTTCCTCTCTATCCTGAGAACAGCATGAGGTAAACTGCCCCATGATCCAATCACCTCCCACCAGGTTCCTCCCTTGACACAGAGGGATTTCAATTAGAGACGAGATTTGGGTGGAGACACAGAGCCAAACCATATCACATATGTTATATGAAAAAAAATCCACTATAATATATGCATACATATGTAAATTTTATATTCCCTTTTATTCATATGTATTTAATCTTTATTTAGCAATGCCTTCATTTATTTCATTATATGTTTTAAGCACTTCTAAAATTGCAGCTACTCTGCTAGTTATTGTTCCTCTGGTTCTTAGTATAAAGAGCAAGAAGATATTCTATAAACTCAGAAAATAGTTTTTAAACATTTGCTTGACTAAACTTGTGAATCTGTTTTTTAGTAAATACACTGAAACATTAAACTCTTTTTGGTTGTTTTTGTTACAAAGCTATCTTAGCATATAAGTTTTGGGGAAAATGTTCATAAAGGTTTTGCTATGCATACTATTAAGCCATTTGTTTATTTTTTGCTGCTGCTTGTTTGTTTTAATTTACAAGTAACCATCTCAGCAAACTAGAGCAAGCTTAAAGATATGCATTATAAATTAAAGTCATCTGTTTGAATCACCAAATATTTAGATCAAGGCAATATTCATTCTTTACATAAGAAGATAGAACAAAATTGTCTTCCTGTTGTCATCATGAATGCTGCTTTAAAAATGAAGAGTGTATCCTTTAAAATGAATACAAGTCTTACCTCAAAATTATAAACTGTTAACTTCAAGAGCTGTGTGGAATATCCTCTTCAAAATGCTCTGAATTTCTGGGCATCATACAGAAAACCAGTCTGAAAAAATGGCATATGTAGGGGTGGGAGGAAAAAGGGTTCATAAGGTTATGCTGCTAAAACTTTTGCCGCAATGAAAAGAGGCAAAAGCTATGTTAAATAACCTTACATATCCTTAGCACAATAACCTCAGAAAGTCTTACTTTTGAACACATGATAAAGGAAATGCTTCATTTTCATTACAGTTCATTTGTATTGATTCAACACTGCATTACTTTTGAGAGTTTGGGTACACTATATTGAATTCATGGAGTTATAGAAATTAGAATTATAAAAGGCCAATTGGCTCATCTTGCTCTACATATTAGTGAAAGATTATTTGGTGTAACATATTCTTTAGTGTTTAGTAAAATTTTAAATGAGTTAAGCAATGATGCTTTTGGGAAATGATCTCAATCATAAGAAAGCTTAGAGCTTATATTTTTAATTATCTTTAGAAAATGCATGTTTAACCATTTCCTAGCCATTGAGATTTTAAAAGTATGAATCAGTTTTTCCCAGTATTTGAGCAGTTTCCCATAAGGAACATGGCAGTGCTACAATATATTTACTGCTAACTACTTTTGACAAAGTAAGAAGTATTGCCAAGTGACCAGGGTATGTGCATTTTAAATTTGTTCTAATTTACTACTGGGAAAGATGGTTCAGTTTAAGTAAATGTGGAATATAATACAGAGAAAACTATTGTGATCAAATGTGAATTATCTCTAGTCACAGCAAGACATTTCAAAAGTCTAACCTCAGAAAGGCTTTCCATGGCTACTTCCTCTGCTTCATTTCTATCTTTGTATATTTAAAAAAAAGTCACCACAGAATTTTCAAAATACTTCAGAGCAATCACCATAGGTTAATTTTCTACAAATGATACATTCAAAAGCATTTTCTTCAGTAAGACGAAAGTTGAATAAATCCCCTGATTCGTCATGAAACTCTAAGTCAGTCCACATTGATGAATATTCTGTTACAAACTATTGTGTCTGTTTCCTAGATTTAGCATGAAATCTGAAACAGGGAAAATGAGAATTGCTCTCAAATCCAGCTGCAATCAATCATCTTGAAATATACTCTGGTTCCTATGGGTGACACAACATAATAATTAAAGTCCTCTTCTGTTAGAAATTGAATAGTTTCAGAAACAATTTTTGATAGAAATAGACTTTTTTAACTTTTAATTTTAAATTGTTCCTAATGAATTCCCATAAATGTAATTAGGCTTATTTAACTCTTTATTTTATTTTATTTTACTTTATTCTATTTTATTTTGTTCTATTTTATTATATTTTAGATGGAGTCTCACTCTGTTGCCCAGGCTGGAGTAGAGTGGTGTGATCTCGGCTCACTGCAACCTGCACCTCCCAGATTCAAGTGATTCTCCTGCCTCAGGCTCGTAAGTATCTGGGACCACAAGCATGCACCACTATGCCCAGTTAATTTTTGTATTTTTAGTAGAGACGGGGTTTCAGCATGTTGGCCAGGATGGTCCCTGTCTCTTGACCATGTGGTCCGTCCGCCTTGACCTCCCAAAGTGCTGGGAATACAGGCGTGAGCCACTGTGCCGGCCAACTTTTGATTTTTGTCGCAGAAATGAAATGCTTTCAGTAATAAGAAATTTTTTTTCCATTTTTATTTCCCCTTGCTCACACATTTTATTATATTTATATCACATACTAGAGGTTTTGACAGAGTTGTGTGTTTAGGGACTCTCTTCTTAATGTATCCTCCCTTCTCATATGTATTCATCTATTAGATTCAAAGTAACCTTCATGCGGTTTAACAATCAATTTGAACATGTTCATTTCAAAGTAAATTAATTTTTACAGATGTACTTTATTTAATATCCTCATTCTCATGGTCACTCTGGCTAAAGATTCAGAATCATCTCTGTTACTAATCTATTACCCTCTTACATTCAGGAAACTCACCTTTTTATTCACTCTTTTCCAACGAGTCCATCTCAAAATCATTTAGTTGAGTAATATTTTCCCTTTTTATATATCGTCTGATTTTTTATTGCAAAATTATTTTTTCCAAAGGTGCCTTGATGAAATGTAGAAAAAAAAATAACCTCTTGCTTTGGTTCAGAATAGGATCACTTTCATATCTCAGATGCCCCTACAACCATTCATTGATTAACACAGTAGTTACCTATTATAGTATCTAACTACCTCTTTCAAATTTCTAAGATTAGCTATTCCAAGGAAATGAATCTTTTCATGAATTTTGGAGAAAAATAGATTATTATAAACCATGGAAATTAGTGCATGCAGGAGTTGATGTGAAGTTTTGACAGGAGGTTCTGAATGGCTACTTTAATTCACAGGTTGATCATGAAGGCACTGAGACATGAGAACAAGGAGTCCGAGGAAAATGTGTTCTAAGAAGAAGAAGAAGAAAAAAAAAACCTGAAGAGCAGTTTCCAACAAAGAAAAATGCTGTTTAATTCACATATGTGACTAAAAATGCTCATCAGTATTCTTTAAATTTTTCATTAGATGTTGATTGAGCAGTTACTATATGCAAAGGATTATGCTAGCTATTGATAGAAGATAATTTCCTGCATTAATATTAAGTGAATGGGGCAGATGACATTTCTGCTGTATACCCAATGTTTTTTATATAATAATAATTATTTCCTTCAAGTTGCTTGCAATCTATTCATAGACAGAAACAGTAACTACCAAGAACAAAATGTAATCCAAGAGTTTAAGAATGTAAGAAGACATCCCACAAAGTAGATTGTGACTAAGTCAGGAGTGATTCATACAGACCCTATATACCGTTGAATGGTAGAAAGAATACTAAACTAGCCAGCTCCAAATTCTATGCCCTTATGGCTGTCATCTGTAAGGTCCCAATGATACGTGGCACTGTAGTAAGGAATAAAGAAGTTTATTTCACAAAATAGCTTGTAAAATGTTAAGAGCTACACAAATGTACTGAACTTTTCTTTTAATCTCAAAAGATTACTGTTTAGAGCAGTGTTTCTCCATCAGAGATAATTCCATCCCCAAGAAATACTTAGCAAAGTCTGGAAACAATTTTTGTAAGTGTAGAGGAGGGAAAAAACCGTTTCCACTACTTTCTCAGGTTCTGACTCTGGGATTCTGTGAACTAAATTGACAAAAGATAAATTAACAGGAGAAAAGTCGGGTAAACTTTACTGATGTTTTATGTACATGGAGCATTTCACAAAATTAAATATTTAAGCTTATAGGGTAAGCAGAGATTGAGGAAGAAAAGACTAGAAGTAGGAAAGTGACTAGAAGCAGGGGAAACCCAAAGGGGCAGTAAAGAGGAATACATTGTGGGAAAGTGACTAGACAAAAGAAAGTGAGGTTTTGGTTCCCAGAGAGGTAACTTGAGGAATGATGACAAGAAAATGTATGGGGTAAACTAATGATAGATAAGGGATATTTGTAAACCAGACACATCTTGGTACCATCTCTAGTGATAAGAGTCATGTTCCTCTTCTGGGCATGGGAACCGGGGACCTTTACAAATAAAAATATCCCTTTATAAAAAGGAAATCTGTGCCTTAACTTTTGTCAGACAGAATGAAGGCACATAGTTCTTACTGTGGTTTCTCGATTGCTGTTGTTTTTAATTACCTTCAGCTCAAAATAATCCTTATGCCAAAGTGGCATTCCCTTCAGTTGTCACACTTTGGGGCTGGAGGAGCTGCTGGCATCTCGCAGGCGGAGGCCAGGAATGCTATTAAACAGCCTGCAATGCACGGGATAGTCCTCTTTCCCTACCGTAAAATTATCCAGATCAGAATACGTTATGGCTGAGGTTGAAAAATCCTAGTTATGAGCACGTAGGAAATGATTCATGAGTGACATACAAAGTGCACTAAAGTGCATTGAATTAAAGAATGAGTATGAATTGGGTACGGGGGAAGTATTCTTAGATGCAGAGAGTAAAACGAGTGATAGTGACCTTCCTAAAAGGAGGCTCATTGCTCAAAAATGAATTGTGAAGGCAATAATAGAACAATAAGATGAAGCAGACTTCTTCATGCAAATGTAGGTCTTTAAAACCAGGCTATAGTAGGAGAATTCTTCTGTAGATACCCGAGAAAATTTGAGACGAACAGAACTTTGGGAATTCTATGCTTCTAAGGTAAGCAGAAATTGAGGAAGAAAAGACTAGAAGCAGGGAAAATGACTTAAAAACGATTGTAATAGATCCTATTTGTGTTAATGAAGACCGGGCAGATAAAACTGACTGGAAATTGTAGTTGAAAATGCAAAGACATTCCAAAGGATTGCAGAAAGGGTAGAGACTGATGTCCACAGAAAACGGGTATCACAGGTTTCCCTCAGAAATAAATATTTACTACTTTAGGCAATAGAACATCATAATCTGTATGGATGGTCTGATCAATTCCATATATTGGGACTATTTGGCTGAAGAACTAAAACTCTCCTCACAACTTTACATTTTAATAAGGTGGAAAATACATAATATTTATAATGTAATATACAGGACTGCATGGAAGCTCAGAGGAGTAAGTATACCTTACCCTCATGGATGGGTAGAGAACTGTTCTGAAATAACATAAAATTAGAAACTGAATCTTGGATTAGCAAAAATGCCTCAACTATGAGATCTCCTATAGCACCGTGTCTAACATTTCGCTAACTTCTGCTCATCCCAGATAAAGAAACTTGGGTGCCCTCCCTGCTCCCATGGTAGGCTGCAGACTATTAGGAGCAGGTGCAGTAATTTTTGCTTTGCCCCTTTGGCAGCTCAAACAGGAATACTCTTTATGCCTCACCTCCCAGGACCCAGACAGAAACTAGAGTGTAATGTTCTTGACACTCATCCTCGTTATTATCTGAAAATGATATTCTCTTTCCTGTCCATAAAAGTCCTGCAGCCCCAAACCCATCCTATTGCCCTGAACGACTTGCTCTCACTCCAAATCTGCACATCTCAATCCATGACTTGAAGGATTTGATCTTAGCCATGAAAAATATGATGTGAAAGGCAAGGAGAGAACATTTCTGCCACATAATATGTACTTTCAAGTCTTCTATCTTCATCTCTCATGGGCTTTTAAAATTAATGCCAGAAACAAGAAAAATCCCTTTCGCTCTGCAAGAGCGTCTCTAAAACTCGTAAGACAAAATGAGACAGTCACTCTTTGGAGGTGCTACAGAGGTGCTGTGTGGGAATACTTCACAAATCATCTCATCCCGACACCTACATCATCAACTTGAATGAAAACTGGTAATACTGACCCGTTTCAGGAATGCTATTATAGAGACCGGGGGAAAAATGTTTAATCAATTAAATGCTTTAGCATTCCTTAGTAGGTTCTGTCAAAGATAGTCATTTAGAAAGAGCTCACATAATCTTCCTCTGTTTCTTCATATTACCATTTCTGCCAATCACATTGTCATTCCTCCAATCAGCCAAGCTAGGAAGCGGAGTATCAGTCTTTCACAATTTTCTTTTCTTACTCCATTGTGTAACTTTCATGCCCTGCTGGTACGTACTTTCCTTACAATATATTTTTGTGTTGTTCTGATTCCCTCCCATTTTTTTATATCCCTTCTCAGGATAGCATTTTATACAACTGAATTTGTCTGTGTGACCTCAGCACACTTCCATGATTCTCTCCTTCAGTACAACCAGCAAAGTATTATAATCCAACATAAAGTGAAGGTGACTTACATGGACTCTATCTAAAGGTCAAAATATTCAAAATAGTTGCCATGCCATCATGATTATGGGTTTGTCTTTTCATTTTCTTTTACTATCTCTAATCTTTTCGTCATTGTTTTTGTTTGTTGCTGTATGTGTGATTACCAGTTGGTCTTCAACTATTCTTTAGTTGCAATACTTACTTTGCAAAATTAAACGGAAAACATTAAAATGTTTTTAAAACTTCACAAACTAATTGTAGAAATAAATGCATTCCAAATGTTTTATTTATTTTTTAAGCTTTCTAATTTCTCCCATTCTTATCAACAAACATCTAGGTTTCCAATGTATCCATTGGCTTGTTTTTTAAATGTATTTGGATATTTATTTTAAAGCTACACAACACTTTTAAAGATATATGTAAAATAGAATTACAAAATGATAAGTTTGCTAGAAATGAAATACATAAAACAACTCAAAGTAGAAGTAAATCCTGAGCAACTCAAATTATCAGCCATCTGTTCATGTGAACAGCCAGTAATCAAAACTTTTCTTTCCCACATCTACCAAAAGGCCAGTAGGAAAAAACCTCTTAGACAAATACCATCCTATTTCAAACCATTGTATTGGTTGTCTTGGTCTTCCAGAACAAATTAACGCAAACTCAGTGGCTGAAAACCACAAAAACTTACTCTCTCAGACTGCTGGAGCCCAGATGTTTGAAACGAAGGTGCTGGCATAGCCATGTTCCTTCCAAAGGCTCTAGGGGAGAATCCTGGCCTCTTCCAGCTGCTGGTAGCTTCCGGCATTTCTTGGTTTATGGCAGCGTAAGTCCAGTCTCTGCCTCCAGCTTCACATGGCCTTCTGTCTCGTGCCTATAATCTCCCTCGCTTTCTCTCTTTTTAATATACCAGCCATTGGACTAAGGCTAACTGGAAATGCAGAACGATCTTAACCCGGGGTCCTTAACTTAATTACAACTGCATAGACCCTATTTCCAAACAAGGCATACACCGGTACCAGAGTTTGGGACTCAAACATATATTTTTGGAGTATACAATATAACTTATTACACCCATGGGGGATTCAATTTGAACTAATAGCTTTACTTAACTGCCACCATTACTCATCGTCTTTACTTAATTGCTTTCATTCCTCACCCTCAGGTGAGATTATCCACAGCAATATCTTGCACCATTTTTAACCATCTATCACCATTACATGATAGCAATTATAACATAGTTCTAAATGCCTATTAGTCATTATTAGTTTTATTATTACTTTTGCACCAAGATAATAATATATTCCAATTTACAATGAATCCAATTCTCTATTTCATATAAATAGCGTAAAATGAATATAATTATATGTGTTTATTGGCATTAAACACTTATTTGTGTAAGAGTAAAAGCAATGAAAAGAACAGATAATATTTTCTTCACTTGATGAAGCAGTTTTAATGAACATTATTCAAATCAATTTGCTGCATCAAGAGAACATTTTACATTTCTTTGACTAACATTGAATCTTAAAAACTTTTCTCATATTAGGAACAGTTGGGAAACTGTCTCTACCACAAACAACAGGTATGAGCTACTCACTTTCTCAGCCTCCCTTGCAGCTACAGTACAAGCAAGTGACTTTCTGCTTCACCAATCAGATGCTCCTAAACCAGTCTTTGGATCATAAAACCAGTCAAATGCAGAGGCTGGCACCTAGGTATGGAGACAGGGACATTTAGAATTTAGAGGCAATACCACCGGTGGTTCTGGCAGCAGAAGTCCATGCCCCAGCCGGCAGTCGCAAAGATACAAGCTGTGGTGAATTTCAGTGTGTTGCCATTGGAGTCACAGCCCTGCAGTGTGTTTTCGGGTATTATTCCTGGTGATATAGTCTTCAAGCGTGGTTATAGGCTTTCCCAGAGGTTATGTGGGCTATCTGTAATTACTTATTTGATTACTTTTCCGTGTTGCCAGCAACACAGAACAATGATTGATGCATTGACTCACCAGATTCAGTTCACTGGCAACAACAAATAATCCAATATGTCCATATAATTAAGAAAATTGAGCAGGAGCCACAGGGAATGGAGAGAGGTCAGAATGTAATGGCTTCTGTAATACCAAGAAGTGAGCAAATGCCTTGATTTTTTAATCCAAACTTTATTTCTACAAAATATTTTATAATATATAATCTAGTATCCATCTTGTTGACATCTAAAATGTATCCAAATATCAGTGGAGTGTCTTTAATTTTATAGCTTGTCAATCTGCATGAAAAATAAAAAAATGTATCCTGGTTAATTAAGAGGATGATAGTGAGATTAATACTATAGATGTGTGTGTAAAAGAAACTAGGTATAAGGACTAAGGATGTCATCAACATTATCACTACTTTTGTTCATATTATAAACCATAAAATTTTTCAGGGATCTCTCCAAACCTACATGAAGTAGTCTATTATGTTAAAGTTCTTTTCCACAATAGTATACCAGGCCAACATTAATAACTTATATTTAATTTTACTGTATATCTCTTCTTCTAGACACCTATATATATTGATATATCCATATCTACCTATAGATAGATCTATGTATGTATCTATAGATGTATCTATATAAAGATACAAATACACTCTTTTATTTTGCTGTCAGTATTATTTTTAAGTCATTTTTAAGCTGTAATATCATATAACAAAATAGAGTTCATGGATACCAGCCAAAAAATCTAACTGCAGTTCTAAACAACTTTTTAAAGTTAATTCAAAGAATGTGGTCTGAGTTCCAAAAAAGCAACTTGTATATTAATTTTTATAATATAACATCTTAAAAATTAAATGTATTAATTAAGCACCTTCTGTAAGTGAATTAATATAAAACAAAATGATTACAAATGTTGTATAGGATTGATGAAGTTTAAAAATCAATGTTAAATAGTTTAAAAGGTGATTATTTAAAAATAGACTTTAAGATTTTAAAAATACTTTTAAGTTTATTTTGTGATTTTGAAGAAACGTCAGCTAAGGCTAGAGAACACTTACTTACAGAAAAAATAGGAACATGAAATTTTTCAAAATAGAGAAAAGATTAATCTTTTAGTATTGTTAAATGTCAGAAAATAAACTTGTTTAATTTAAAAACTTGAAGAAAGTCATTTATGTGATAAAATCAACAATGATGAGGACTTTTGAATCTGTCCTTAAACCTATACTGTCTGAATGTATAGACAAATACACTCTGCATCTATCTGGATCAATGACCCATTAAGAACCCTTTAAGAAGAAATCAATGTATTTTAACCCCTTCTACACGTAAACATAATAAGCCACTTCAACAAGTACTTATTTCTTCCACATAGACATGTTTATTTACATATTTCTGGGTACTATGTCAGTTGTTATTTGAATGTTCTCATCTCTGCCAATTCTCATTGTTACATAGAGAAATATTCCATAGCTCTTATATTTGAATTTAGGCTTATGAATATTGATTTTTAAAGAGAGTTAGACTGAAAAAGAACTATTTGTGTTCACAGTTGAATCCAAATACGCCTTACCTAACCAAACATTTTCAAGCACAAACCTTCCCTTTTGCTAGATATAAGAAAGAAAAATAATGCCACCGTATAGAAATACATAAAGGCTTTTCAATTTTAAAATATTCTCTGGAATTTAAAGTATTTGTAACTTTTCAATTTGAAATTTATATAAAATAATTTTGAGTGAAACTTAATTTATAAAATAATTTATAAACAATTCAATTAATAAAAGTCATTAGCATTTATAGATTAATATATTTAAGAATATTTCATGCACTACAAAATTACTGATGATACGAAGCATGATTAATAATGTTTTATTTGTTCTTAAATAGTTCAATTAAATTAAAGAGAGGCAGACATGTAAAAACTCAATTACAAATAACATGGGCAGCTCTATTAAAGAAATTTGTACAACGTTGAGGCATAGTCTAGAAGAAAATGATCAATAACAACTGCATCTCAAATGAGATGTTTTTAAACCTGAATCATGAAGAGTAATTAATAATTCAGTCATTAAATAAAATTAAGGAAAATAAATTATACTCAGAAGAATAAAATATGTGAAAGCACAGATGAAACAGTATGTTTGGACCTATTGGTCTTTTACCAGTTCTGGTTCTGAGACAAATATATTACATTGTTTCTTCAATATCTTTTGTATTGAGATAAAATTTACATTACATAAAAAAATTCCCTTTTTACTCATTTTCAAGTGCACAATTCAGTGGGTCTTAGTATATTCACAATAATTTACAACCCTCATCGCTACTTCATTCTAGAACATTTCGTTAACCCCTAAAAGACACCCAAGTCCTCCTTCTCTCAATCTCCTTTTCTGTCTAGGGTTTGGGGACAACTCCTGGCAGCTGTTTCTCTACTTTCTGCCTCTGGGGTATTTCTTGTTCTTGACACTTCACATAAATGCAATCAAGTAATACACAGTCTTTTGTTTCTGATTTCTTCATGTTGTAGCATGTGTCAGTACCTCGTTTCCTGTTATTGGCTGAACAATATTCCACTGTAAAATATATCACCTTTGTTTCTCTTGTGAGCGTTTCATTTCTGCTTTTTGGCTATTATGAATAACACTATGTACATCATGTACAAGTTTTGGTGTGAACATATGCTTTCATTTCTCTAGGAATACAATGATGGGGTTATAGGATACCTTTGTATTTAACATTTTGAAGAACTGCCAAATGCTTTGCAAACAAACTTCATTATTTCACATTCATTCCAGCAATATATGAAAGGTACAATTTTCTATGTTCTCCAGCAATTGTTATTTTATTATTTTCCTTTTAAAAAACATTATAGCCAACCTAATGACTGTGAAGTGGTATCTTACGGTTTTGATTTGCATTTGGTGAGATTGTATGTCTGCCTCCCCTGAGGTTAGGTAGGACCATATGACTAAAGTTAGCCGAAGAATTGTGATCATAATTGAAATGTATCGCTTTCAGGCTGCGGCATTTATTTAGTGTTCTAAAACCGTTCTGAAGTTCTTTCCAGCAAAGATGCCAAAAATTGGCTTTGTTCTTTCAGCTTAAGTGAGCAGAGCTCCTCTGCTAATCAGAGATGGACACGCAGCACTTTCAGGAGTGGCTGAAGACACTTCAATTGTGAAATTATTTATAACAACGGGACAATAACAGCTTACCTGTGCTGGTATTCATATCACTTCTGCTTATATGGTAATTACTGTTAGGAAAAATAGACAATAAAATACATGGTGTGGTGGTACAATAATACATTTGGGTCTCTTTTTTTAAAAGAGCAAAAGTTACTGATTTTATCATATAAAGAATTGTGAAAAAGAATGACTTCCTAGGATACTTGTTAGAATACAATTTCCAAGTTTCTTAAATACAATTTCGATTTTAATTATTGCAACTCATTTGTCTAACGACATGTAGTTGAGTGTTCCTTATTTAACAATCTAGATATAATTCACTAATTTTGAGAGATTATAGGCTAGCCTACCTTCTAACTTTCTTGTAGTCCCTCTACCCTCTGAAAGAGGGTGTTCTATTACTTTCTTATGAGGTCAAAATTTGAGAAATTTTGATGCAGTAACCTTTTTTAGACTTTCTAGTAAGCCATATCATGGGAAATGAAAGTATGTTAATGGAACTGTATTAAATGTCAGAAGATGAAAAGGTGTGTGTGTGTGTGTGTGTGTGTGTGTGTGTGTAGGGGGGTGTGTTTGCATGTGTTTGTGTGCATATCTTCAATTATTTTGTTTAAGAATAAGACCTGTGATTGTATAGCTACCAACTTATATATATGTATTAAAACCATCTTAAAATCACTGTGTTTCTTGCCTGTTTTAGACTTAAACTAATAAAGACTAAATAGACTTTAAACTACATGCCACATCCACTATGTGAAGGCTCTGGGATCTTAACTGGCATCTAATTTGTTTAATATGACAGTATTTTGCAGTTGGTATTATTTAAACCCTAACTTTAGAAAGGTGGGGAATAGACTGAAAGTCATGTATTGTTTGTGAGTCATAATTGTAACGCAATTTTTGTGACTAGCAGATCATGACTTTCTTTTCAAGAAAGAAAGAGGAGAAAGAGAAAGAGCGAGAGAGAGAATAACAGAGACAAGAGGGAGAGGGGGAAGAAAGGAAGGGAAAAAGGAAAAAAAAATAAAGAAGCATAATTGAACCGATATGTCTACTACCCAAGTGAGAAAACCTGGGATGTTTTGGATATATTTGCTTTTCTGCTTCTGATCCTGAGGCACCTCCCAGCTGCCTCTGGCCATCCCTGGAGCCAGATCTCAGCGTGCTGTGGAATCAGCCATGATCACCGCCGGGTCTTTCTGTTCTGAATCTGGTCCACAGTGATTTTGTTTCTTAAAATTCCTATAGTGAGTTTTATTTTTTAACCATTTAAACTACAACTGCGGTCTCTGAGTTTCTGATCTATAAACAAAGGAAGGCCCAACTTAAATGGAAATTTATGCCTATTACGTCTTTTTTCCTATATTATAAAAATAATTTATAATTGGAAAACATATCCATTTTACAAGTAGGACAGGGATCCATCTTCTTATCACCAATATAAGAAAGTTCTTATTTCTTAAATTATCACTAACAGTAGGCATTATAAAACTTTAATGTTGTGGCCAGTCTTTATTTGGTGAAAATCATACAATCATTTCTTATTTCTATTATTCTGATTATTGATGGGCTTACCCAATTTTAATACATTTATTGGTCATTCGTATTCCTACTTTGTTCCTACTTACATTGTACATTGTGATAATGGCTTTCCCTTGTTGGTGTTGAGGCATTCATTTTAAATTATAGCTATTAACCTAAATCTTGTTGCATAAATTCATAATATATTTGCCAATATTTAACTTAAGCATTAATTCTTAACATGCAATTTCACTGACAGAAGTGTATGTGTTCACATCTAGTTTTTCTTTTCTAACCTTTGTATTGTTCATTATGTAAAGCTCTTAAGAATAGTGCCTGGCACTACATAAGTAAGGCACAGTCATTAGCACTCATTATTCTGTCTTTATCTTCCAGTGAAATTATTCTGATATATAGTGAGGGCTTCATTCTGGTAGTAAATCTTTCCAAAGGCAGGTTTTCTTTCTTTCTTTCTTTTTTTCTTTCTTCCTCTCTTCCTTCCTTCCTTCCTTCCTTTCTTTTCTTTCTTTCTTTCTTTCTTTCTTTCTTTCTTTCTTTCTTTCTTTCTTTCTTTCTTTCTTTCTCTTTCTTTCTTTCTCTTTTTCTTTCTTTCTTTCTTCTTTCTTTTTCCTTTTCTTTTTTTTTTTTTTTTAGATAGAATTTCACTCTTTTGCCCAGGCTGGGGTGAAGTGTCATGATCTCTGCTCACTGCAACCTCCGTCCCCCAGGTTCAAGCAATTCTCCCAAAGGCAGGTTTTTGTATAAATACAGGGAAGGGGAAACATTCCAAACACATACATTTTATATTAAATGAGAATTTTTAAAATAATAAATAATAATTACTTTTCATTTAGTATACTGGTGGCAGGATTGGAATTTATGTGTTTCTAGTGGAAATAATTACTGTATTTCTTAAAGATAGCTTTAATTTTATAAGGTTAGGCAAAAGATTCTTTGTGCTGAATTTTTCTTTAGTCAAATCTCAAAGTCTCCTCTAATTTTTAGTTCTATCAATAGTGGCAGGCTCTGGCCTCATTTTGGGTTTGTTAATATTTCTATTATTTATTCTAATATGCAGAGACATTTAGGGGAAAATGTTGGTAGACCCACTTCATCTGAAATATTGACCTGTAGACTCAGTGTTTTGTCTTGGCAAAGAAAAATTTTAGGCTAGATTTTTTTTAGAAACCATGAGAATATTAAAAAAAAAAAAAAGTCCAACTATGTGTTGATTATGGAAAGCAAATCTCAAAATGTGTGACACATAAATCAAAATACAGCATATGTGGTTTGAAGGGACACCAAGATAATGCAAACAAAAGAAAAATTTGGCAATACAAACAGTACTAAATGTAAAATAGAAATAAGTTGTTAAAGCCATAAAATAAGACTTATCCTCTTTTGAGGATACGTAACAATCACAAAGATACGTAAAATTTTCATTTTGTATTGTATGTCATAATAAACGAAATCTCTAAGAAATGAGAAAATTTCACAAAAAATTACAGAAGTCAAAAATCATGTCACAGTGTCAATATTTTATTTAAATCATTTCTGATTTAGGGAAAAAACACAAATTTTAGGGTGATCTGAATAATATTGTAGTTATACATTATACTTCTTTTCTGAGGACGCATATTTGGTTAATCACTTAATGGAAAATTTGCATATATTAGACTATGTGTTGCAGGAAGTCAGGGACCCCAAACGGAGGGGCCGGCTGGAGCTGCGGCAGAGGAACATAAATTGTGAAGATTTTATTTTAATATGGACATTTATCAGTTCCCAAATAATACTTTTATAATTTCTTATGCCTGTCTTTAATCTCTTAATCCTGTTATCTTTGTAAGCTGAGGATGTACATCACCTCAGCACCACTGTGATAACTGTGTTAACCGTACAAATTGATTGTAAAACATGGGTGTTTGAACAATATGAAATCAGTGCACCTTGAAAAAGAACAGAATAACAGCGATTTTTAGGGAACAAGGGAAGACAACCATAAGGTCTGACTGTCTGTGGGCTCAGGCAAAAAGAGTCATATTTTTCTTCTTGCAGAGAGCCTATAAACAGATGTGCAAGTAGGGAAGATATCGCTAAATTTGAATATTAATATTAACACCCTGGGAAAGGAATGCATTCCTGTGGAGAGGTCTATAAACAGTCACTCTGGGAGCATCTGTCTTATGCAGTTGAGATAAAGACTGAGATATGCCCTGGTCTCCTGCAGTACTCTCAGGCTTATCAAGGTGGGGAAAAACTCTGCCCTGGTATATTTGTGGTCAAACCAGTTCTCTGCTCTTGAACCCTGTTTTCTGTTGTTTAAGATGTTTATTAAGACAATAGACCCTTATCAGTAGTTCTGCTTTTGCCCTTTGCCTTGTGATCTTTGTTGGGCCCTTATCAGTAGTTCTCCTTTTTGCCGTTTGAAACATGTGATCTACTCCCTGTTCTTACATCCCCTCCCTTTTTGAAACCCTTAATAAAAAACTTGCTGGTTTGAGGCTCGGGTGGGCATCATGGTCCTACTGATATATGATATCACCCCCAGTGGCCCAACTGTAAAATTCCTCTCTTTGTACTGTCTCTCTTTATTTCTCAACCAGCCAACACTTATGGATAACAGAAAGAACCTACGTTGAAATATTGGTGGCAGGGTCCCCTGATAGCTATGAAAGATGCTTTAATATTATTCATTTATGAGAAACCATGCAGAACATTCACTGTTCTTGGGATCAAAACAAAAGACAATTTAAAAATTAAGAAAAAAGGAGAGAAAAACAGCACTATTGGCATCATGATCAATGTTACCAATTAAACCACAAAAATAAAAACAAAATGCTGCCACATATAAAAAATATAAACAGATTAAATTCTCTTAGCCTAGTCTTCAATCAAAAAAAAAAAAAAAATGTTGGCTGGGCACGGTGGCTCACGTCTATAATCCCAGCACTTTGGGAGGCCAAGGCAAGTTGATCACGAGGTCAAGAGATCGAGACCATCCTGGCCAACATGATGAAACCCCATCTCTACTAAAAATACAAAAATTAGCCAGGCATGGTGGAGGGCACCTGTAGTCCCACCTACTCAGGAGGCTGAGGCAGGAGAATCACTTGAACCCAGGAGGTGGAGGTTGCAGTGAGCCAAGATAGCGCCACTGCACTCCAGTCAAGAGATAGAGCAAGACTCCATCTCAAAAAAAAGAAAAAAAGAAATGTTAAAATTTAGAAATTAGAGAAAAAAGAAAGAACGTTAACTTTAAAAATGTATGCAATGTGAGCATAATTATTAAAAGAGATATATGCTAGTCTGAGATCATGAGGAAGAATGACAGTAAAAGAAAAATTCAGCTCATATGTTAAAAACTGGAACAGCAAAAAGCCTAAAACAATATTAACTGTTTAATAAAAAATTTTAGCTGAAAATAATAGCATCTAAAAGAATCAAACTAGAAGCAATGATCCATTAGTCCCATTCTGTTTCTAAGATGACTAAAAATGTATAGGCCAGGGGCTGTGCCTCACACCTGTAATCCCAAAGATTTGGGAGGCCAAGGTAGAAGGACTGCTTGAGGCCAGGAATTAGAGACCAGTTTAGTCAATAAAAGCATACCCTGGCTCTACAATTTTTTTTTTTTTTTAATTATCAGGACATGGTGACATTGGCCTGCAGTTCCAGCTACTCAGGAGACTGAGGCAGGAGAATCACTTGAACTCAGAAGTTGGAGGTTGCAGTGAGCTCTTATCATGCCACTGCACTCAGCCAGTGCAACAGAACGAGACCCTCTCTCTAAAAATAAGAAGAAGAACATAGAGCCAACTGTCAGTCCAGGAAAAGTTTTCAAAACAGAAAACTACAAATAAATAACATTTGGGAAAATAATGCTGATATTATTATATGTAAAGAATACTTTAAAAATATTATAATATCACTTTATTCCAAATAGTTTTACAACATTCGTGTAATAATCTGTATTGTAGAAAAAACAGTAATTACCCTGGTGGATCAAAAGACTCAGGAAAGCAATTGATACAAATTTATGAAAAAGAAAATTACCAAATTAGTAAAAATGGAGACTAATCTGAAAGCATCTGTGGATTATTTCAGGAAATAATTAGATAATTTCAGATAAATAGCTACAGATCACAAAAACACTAAGTTTCCAAATTCATGTATATAACAGTAAAAATGTTCAAAGAATTAAAACTGTAGCCTTATCATATTTTAAATGTAACAATGAAACAAACCTCAAAAGAGAAATGATAAATACTGATGTAAAATTTTTTTGTAAATGTCCAATGATATTTGGTAAACACCCAACATATTTTCTGATTAGATAGATATATAGATGGATTTAAAACACACTATTGGAGGTAGAATAACATTGAAGATTACAAAGAATTGCCCTCTCAGCTTTCCTTCCGAGAATTCATAGTGAAATACTTGTTAGTTTCACCAAAGAAACGGACAAATCAAGGATCCCTTTTATTATCACTGTTACTTAAATTGTTCTAAAAGATTTAGCCATTGCAAAGTAACAGATGAAAGGAACACTTAGGTGTTTGAAAGAAGACAGTTATTGCCATGTGTGATATAAGCTGTCTTATAATAAACTGAATTTTAGTATTCTATGCTACCAAATCCTTCATGTTGAATAAGAGAAAAGAAAAAAAATATGCAGAGATGTTCAAAGACTGAGACAACATAAATCAGAGTTACAACTTTGGACCTCTCTCTTTCTTCCTCTGTAGGGGTGTGTGTGTGTGTGTGTGTGTGTGTGTGTATGTGTCTTTCTCTTTCTAGCTACAGAGGTATTGATACATAGATATAAATATAGATAAAATATAAAAATATATATCATAGTGTACAAATATGTATCAACTGATATATAATTGAAAAGTGTTAGTCTATAATGTAAAATCAGTAATAACTGACACTGTCACAAATTGGGTTATCTAGAAGAAGACAATGCAAAAAAGTTTGGGGTACAAGGTATTCATGAGAATGAAACCTGTAAAAGAAAAAAAAGGAAACAGAATTTGGAAGAGAAAGATATCAAATTATGATGCAGGCCCATCATAGTCTTAGCCAACAGGTGAGTTTCTCAAGGAGAAACTGTGCAACAATGTAGAGAGCTGTGCAACAATGTAGAAGCCTAGCGGGGTAAATATTAGATCTTCCATCCTTCAGTTGGTGTCACAGCCACAACTGGGACTCCTCTCTCCTCTCTCTGCTTTTCATTATCCATTCTAGATTTTCTTCACTCTCACTTCTCACTTCTCTGTGACACAGATCACCCTTGCAAGGCTGTGAAATTAGGAGAGATGTCAATCTCCAACCCTTAAGGAACTGGCAGCTGGAGGTTTTCTGCTGCCTGCGCACCCCACAGCTAAGCATGGTGTCCTTCCTTGAAAGACTTTCTTGAACGAAAACCACAGTAGCACAGATACATAATTAAAAGATGTGATAAATAATGTATAACACGCAAGAGATAATATTTACTATTAAGTAATGAACACATGATATAGAATATGTAATGGACAATACATAAAGTGCAATGTATATAATATATAACATATGAATGTATATATTAATATAATGCTCATCTGCTTCTCTTCAGTGAATGGACCTCATTCTTTCCCACTGCCAATCAGGTTCCTTTACTGGGTCAAGGGAGAAACCTTGGGGACAAATTCAATCTTACATAATTCCAGCCAATGATTCCAGAAGAATAAGATGGCTTTTCTCCCTCGGCCACGGTGCTGGTGGGCCTTTGTGCTTGCTTTTTGCAGGGGATGGGAATGTCTTGTCTCATTTTGTTTTGAGTTCTCATCTAAACAATGACAAGAATGGATGCTGACTGGCACAATGTAGGGGCTGTATTGATTTTTCACTGGCCTTTCCAGACTATTCTTTTATCTCTTTTTATTTTATTTTATTTTATTTATTTATTTGTTTATTTATTTATTTTGAGACGGAGTCTCGCTCTGCCACCCAGGCTGGTGTTCAGTGGCACAGTCTCGGCTCACTGCAACCTCCGCCTCCCAGGTCCACGCGATTCTCTTGCCTCAGCCTCCTGAGTAGCTGGGATTACAAGCGTGCACCACCACGCCTAGCTAATTTTTGTATTTTTACTAGACACGGGGTTTCACCATGTTGGTCAGGCTGGTTTCCTACTCCTGACTGCGTGATCCACCCACCTTGGCCTTCCAAAATGCTGGGATTACAGGCGTGAGCCACCGCACCCAGCCTCCAGACTATTATTCTCCCTGCTCTGCCACAGCTTGTGACCCGATAGTCTGATCTCTGTGGACCATGTCACCCTGTCCCCTTGTCCTGTGACTCTGCTGATGAGCAGCCCTGGCAGGAAATTGGATGAAGGGAAGAAAGATTGGTGCATCTAATCCCCTCTCTCCCTGTCGGGATACATCTCTGCTCCCGGCTGTATTCTTCCCCGATGGAAGTGCCTGGCAGGCCCTCTCCTATGGATCAAGCTTTGTCTAGGCTCAAGAGCACTGCTACTTTCCCTTGTCCCTTCAGGGATGGGGTGGAATGGCTTCCCTTTGTTGTTGCCCTGGGCAATTCCTCAGCCTTTGTAGTTTCCTTTGGCCCAAATTTTGCTCTGTAATAGTCTCTCCATTGTCGTTAATCATCAGAGCTGCTGTCCATTTCCCCTGAAACCCTGGGTCAACCCTCATCTCTTTACTTAACTTCAGCAAATGACTCTGGGCCTAACCTGGGCAGATACATTGATAATTTTATGGTGCAGAGAAGGAGAAGCATTGAGATTTGTAGGCCAAACAAAAAACAAATAAATAAATAAGATGCCAGAAGTAGCTGAAATGACACTACCTCTGAGTAAGCACTCTCATTCAGAGAAGTGGAGAGAGGAGACAGATGAAAGGCCTCTTATCTACTGCACATGCCACGTCCTGCAGTACATAGAGTCAAGACTTCTTTGTCAATAAGTAAGCATTTGGGTGTGGAGGTGTGTTGACCTCTCGTTTTTCAGACTAAAGCTCGCCTTTGTCTATCATGCTTCTTTGACACACCTGAGGAGGTACTCTTTCTTGTTGGTGTGGACAGGAAGTTCTGAGAATTGTTTCATGATTTGAGAATCACAGTCCTCTGTTTCACGGGCTAACAGTTCTCGGGGGCAAAACTTCCCTTTTCGTCCTTCCAGTTTGATTTTCTGGGGACTTAAAATGTCTGGTAGTCAATACTTTGATCATAACTGGGAGTTTCTCTAAATTTATTTTTCTTAGTACAAGATCTAAGGGCTTAAATCACTATCCTTCTCTCTCAAGCCCCCAAATATCTGTTTCCCTTCTGCTCTCTGCCTTGGGAAAATATAAAACAATAAACAAGATAAGACAAAACTATTATGCTCTCCACCTCCAGGAATCAGCTCAAAGGTGACTTTTTTTTTTTTTTTTTTTTTTTTTAGAAGGAGTCTCACTCTGATGCCCAGACTGGAGTGCAGTGGCACAGTCTCAGATCACTGCAACCCCCATCCCCCCATGGTTCAAGCAATTCTCCTGCCTCAGCCTCCAAAGCAGCTGGGATTACAGGCACCTGCCACCATGCCCAGCTAATTTTTGTATTTTCAGTAGAGACAGGGTTTCACCACGACGTCCAAGCTGGTCTCGAATTCCTGACTTCAGGTAATAGGTCCTCTTTGGCTTCCTAGGGTGCTGGGATTACAGGAGTGAGCCACCGAGCCTGGCCTAGGATTTCTACTGCTTTATGGCAGAAGTTTAGTTCTGGTGTGACAAAGGGCGGAGGACTGGAGATATGACGCTACTCCAAGAGACAAGGGTCCTCCTAGGACGCAGTGTCATCTCTTGAATTTATGACTTCCTTGGTGTACTGCCATGAACATTAGCACGAGGCATGGAATTTGGATTTTACCACCTTGATAGATGTTCACTTTCTAATACTATTCTTACTGGATGCAAGCTTATGTTAATGGATTTGTATGCTTTATCCTTCCTGCCTTAAGTTAGGGTAACCAAAGTTTATCTCTTGCTATTTGAACTTTACTGAAAACCTACAATGGTTGAAAAAACATTCTGAGCTCTACATCTCCAAAATCCTGACTCTGCCTTTTTTAACTAGATCATTTAGAGCTTGAACATGGATAAACACTTGCTCTGTTTCCCGAAGATGTCAACAAGCGACAGTTTTCCCAATGCTTTCCTCCCATGTGAAATTAATTGCCAGCTTCCCAGTCAGGAACAGAAAGATTTTCACAGGCCACAATATTGCTTCAATTTAGCTAAATCCGTATTTTAGATTCTGTTCCATGAAACACCCACTTCGGATTACCAGTTTCTGTCTTAGAGCAAGTAAAAGAAACCCAGCTCAACTTACTTTGAACATAAAAAGGAAATACATTGACTCATATTAACTAGAAGGTCAGAGTAAAAGTAGACTCCGATCTAATAAGAACCTGAATCCTGATGTTTTCTCTTCCTCTCTCCTTTTTCACTTTTTTCACTCCTTCCCTCTCTCCTCCTTCTCTCTTACCTTCAAATGTTCAACTCTCTCTTGTCTTTCTCTGTGTTAAGCATGCTCTCTCTCTGTCACTTGCTCTCTTTTGTGTGTACAAGCACTAGCTCTCTCTCTCTCTCTCTCTCTTTTTCTCTCTGTCTCCTCTGAGAGTATAAGGGTGTCCTCCATGTAATGGTTAATATTTAGTGTCAACTTGATTGGATTGAAGGATGCAAAGTATTGTTCCTGGGTGTGTCTGTGAGGGTGTTGCCAAAGGCGATATTGAGAGAGTGGACTGGGAAAGGCACACCCACCCTCAATGTGGGCAGGCACAATCTAATCAGCTGCCAGTCTTGCTAGGATAAAAGTAGGCAGAAGAACATGGAAAGACTGCACTGCCTAAGTCATCTGGTCTCCATCTTTCTCCTGTGCTGGATGCTTCCTGCCCTTGAACATCAGACTCCAAGTTCTTCAGCTTTTGGACTCTTAGGCTTACACCAGTGGTTTGCCAGGGGCTCTGGGTCCTTCGGCCACAGACTGAAGGCTGCATTATCGGCTTCTCTACTTTTGAGGTTTGGGGACTCAGACTGATTTCCTTGCTCCTCAGCTTGCAGACGGCCCTTTGTGGGACTTCACCTTGTTATCGTGTTAGTCAATTCTCCTAATAAACTCCCCTTCATATATACATCTATCCTACTAGTTCTCTCCCTTTAGAGAACCCTGACTAATACACTCTGTGTGGGGACAGAGTTTTGGGGATGCGCCATACTAGTTAGTAAAGGCAAAGAAGGTAAAAAGAGTTTTTTGGCTAGTGCCTATAATCCACACTTGGGAGGCTGAGGCAGGGGGATCACTAGGTCAAGAGATCGAAACCATCCTCGCCAACATGGTAAAACCCGCTTCTTCTAAAAATACACAAATTAGCTGGGTGTGGTGGTGCACACCTGTAGTCCCAGCTACTTGGGAGGCTGAGGTAGAAGAACCCCTTGAACCTGGGAGGCAGAGGTTGCAGTGACCGGAGATTGAGCCACTGCACTCCAGCCTGGGTGACAGAGCAAGACTTCATCTAAAAAAAAAAAAACAAAGAGCTTTTCTACAAATATCCATATATACAATCCCAGAGGACAATTACAATGCCGTTTTTGAACAAATTGTCTGGGAATGCATCATGAGCCCACCCCTGTTATTAGAGTATAAGAAAATGGTGACGTGCAACTGAAACCGATTCACTGGGAAATTACTCTAGTTAGGAGGAGAAAGAAAATAGATGCTGGAAAGATAAAACAACAAGCACTCACCACAGCAAAAATCAAAGACAAGTCATTTACAAACAAAAGAAACAAATCAGAAACGCCAAAACTCTAGTGATGTTTCTGGTGTTTAGCTCTTACACATTGTGCTTCTGCGAATTGCACATGTTTTTGGTAAACTTATGTACACATTTCTCTTCAGTATATACACCTAGAATTGTTGGGCCATAGGACATATGCATTTCCAGCATTAGTAGATAGTGGCAAACAGTTTTCTAAAATCCTTCTATAAGATGATGCTCCCATCAGCAGTGTATCAGATTTTCAGTTACTCCACATTCCCAACACCATATAGGTATGATGTCTTAGTTTTAGCTCTTCTGGTGTGTGTATAGTGGCATTATATTGTGTTTTTACTTGCATCTGATGATGAAAGTAGTTAGGCAAATCATTATGTTTATTTATAATTTGGATATCATTTTCAGAAAATTCCTGTTCAGGTCTCTGGGCCATTTACTTACTGGATTTTCTTTTATTTACTTGTTGATTCAAATAAATCTTATGGATGTGAGTTCTCTGTGAGATATACACATTATTTTCCAACTAGGTGGCATGCTCACTTACTCTCCTGATGGTGTCTTTTAAGGTACATAAGTTCTTCATTTTAATAAATCCTGTTGGTCAGTTTGTAAAATAAATAACACTTTTGGGTCCTACTTTAATTAATATTTCCTGCTCAACAATCAAAATCTTTTATATTTTCTTCTACTGGCTTTACTGTTTGACTTTCACACTGAGAAATATAATCCTAAATATATTGCTTAGATCTGTAATCCATTTGATATTAACTTTTCTTTATTGTCAAGATTGTAAGGTAGGAAGGGATCAACATCAATTTTTTCCATATGGATATTCAATTAACTCAGGGCCATTTTTTTCACTTTTTTTGTGGCAAAATACACATAATACAAAATTTCCCATCTTAACCACTTTTAAGGGTACAGCTAAGAGTCATTAAATACATCCATAATGTTGTCCACCATCACCACTCTCAATCTCCATAACTTTTCATCTTGTAAAATTCAAACTTTGTACCCATTAAACAATAACTCCCCATTCCATCCTTCTCCCAGCCCTAGGCAACTACCTCAGAATCATTTATTTTTGAAATATTTATTATATGCACATATACATATGTATATATGTATAAATCTATTTATATCAACATGTTTATCTTCTATAAGTGTGTGTATGTATTCATCTTTATGTTTCTGTGTACATATGTGTATATATGCATAACTTTCTAAATACATACATACACACATATATGTGTGCGTGTGTTTAGTCTGTTACTTATTGATTATAAATAAAAGGTTATTTTTCTTATTATGGTCATAAAATCCTCATTGTTAATGTGGCATATACATTTTACTGATGAATAAATTTACCTATTAAAAGAGTGGAATAAACAGCTCTGTTGCCTTTTGTAGGCTTCAAATATTTGGAATATTTTTATCTTTGTAATCACCATTCAAAGTTGAAGGGGAAGATGAATTAAACATGCCAAGGAGATGACCTTCCGCATTAGAAGTCTTGTGAGAGCTAAGACCATACAGGAGAAAGACAAAAGTTTAACTTGCCTGGCAGACTCTGATTCCCTTGATCTCAACCTCAGTGCTTTGAAAATGAAGTGCTAAATTACTAATTCCAGAATAGTAATGACCAAACTCAATAACTCAACCGTGCTAGCAGATCACAAGTGAAATGAATAGAAGCATATATAGGGCTACCATAGTTTTCAAAGGTGCTAATGAATCACAAAAACTATTGGTATCTTTACAGTGTTAAACTTTGAAGAAGAGCAAACATAGACAAATCAAGGCAAACAATTATTCTTGCAACAGAACAAAAGTTAGTATTAGAATTTGGATCTTAATTATTGAAATTAATCTGGAATGTCTTTTTAAGCTATGAAGGTATAAAATGTTCCACTAAAAGTATGTGTCTTATGTTGACAAATTAGGTAAACTATTGTAATGTTATTGTAACATTACCATTACACAGAAAATGAGGGATAAAGGCAAATAAGCATACTTAACACAATTAGTCAGGACTATTAAATACAAACATATTAAACATTAATGATCGTTACTCTTTGAAAATTTGGCCCTGGATTATCACTAATATTACCATATAATGCTGAAAACAGCTTCTTGTTTCTCTATTATTCTTACATTTCTCCAAAATTTGTTTTAGGGAATGCATTTATTCACCAAGTAGCAAGACAATTGTTTATATAGTCATGATAATGTAATCATAGGGCAGATCGATGTAAAAGGATTTTTGACATTGTAATTATTTGAACTTTAAATCATAACAATGTGTTTTTATGTTTGTATACAAATAATATCTTCAAAATGATACATGTATAACAGGGTCAAAAAAAGCCAGTTTTTGCATGTCAGCACTTAATTGCCTTTGACAGTTTAAGATTATTTCAACGTTAGTATTATACATTGATTGGATGGACATTCTGAATCCATCTCCAATTCTAACTTGAACTAAAATCTCTTCTGCATAAATCCTTTTCCTTAGCAATTTTTATGCACAAACTTATTTTCACTCTTCAAAATTCTTTTGCTTTTAATTGTAATAAAACATATTTTTCAGAAATTTTCATTACAGTTTTCAAATTCTACGCAAGGTCTATGACACATTCTAACTTCCTATCACAATCAATGCATTTATTTAAAAGATGCTTATTAAACCCATGTGTTCCAGACCGTGATCTAGGCTTGTGGAGTTCAAGAATGAAAACAAATAAATAAACCAACAAAAGCAAGGCCTGTAATCTCCTGGAGTTGAGGATTCTTGTTGAGAGGAAATCATATCAATAAAATATGCAAAAAGAAAGAAGATACTTTCAGAGCAAGATAGCCACACAGGTTGATGAGATAGAATCAGGAAGAAGAAAAAGAAGACTCTGAGGTCGTCTGCGAGCTGACCTCTGAATGGCAGAAAGGTCATCCACCTGACTATTTGCAGATTCCCTACAAAGAAATGATGATTGAGGCATCCATGAGTCAAAAGCAAGCCTGGTGTGTTAGGAATGGCTGGAGCCTACTGAAGAGGAAGGAGAGTGGTGGGGATAAATTGGAGAGACAGTGAGAAACAAACAACATGTGTTCTCACTCATAAGTGGGAATTGAACAATGAGAACACACGGACACATGGACATACAGAGGGGAACAACACACACCAGGGCCTACTGGGGGGTGGGAAGTGAGAGGGGAGGGAACTTGGCGGATGGGTCAATAGGTGCAACAAACCACCATGGCACACATGTACACATCTAACAAACCTGCATGTTCTGCACATGCATCTCGTTTCTTTTCTTTAGAAGAAATAAAAATAATTAAATAAATAAATAAATAAATCATAATGTTGAATAAGTAAAAAAAAATTAAAGGGTAAAAAGACATCATGTAAAACAATATACTGAAAATCTTAGAATTAAAATGTCATTATTAAACTTTTAAAAAAAAGTTTAGCCGGGGGTGGTGGCTCACGCCTGTGATCCCAGCACTTTAGGAGGCCGAGGTGGGCGGATCACGAGGTCAGGAGATCCAGACCATCCTGGCTAACACGGTGAAACCCCGTCTCTACTAAAAATGCAAAAAAATTAGCCGGGCGTGGTGGCAGCGCCTGTAGTCCCAGCTACTCTGGAGGCTGAGGCAGGACAACGGCGTGAACCCGGGAGGCCAAGCTTGCAGTGAGCTGAGATCGCGCCACTGCACTCCAGCCTGGGCAACAGAGCCAGACTCCGTCTCAAAAAAAAAAAAAAAAAAAAAAAAAAAAAAGTTTAGTGGTTCGTGTACATAATGCAACTATTAGTTTAATTAGTATTAGCGGGACCCTGATGAATAGAGAAATTACCATGCTGATAATTTGTGCATGTAGTTTTTGTCAAGCAGAGAATAAATATATAATTTTAAAATTACATACAACTAGTGAAATATCTCAAATGTAATATGAATAACCAAAAAGGAAAAAAAATTATTAGAGATATAGAAGATAGATCAGAAACGTGGAAAACTAGTCATACAAAACTTCCAGACAGAACAATAAATACAGAGATCATTTGAAAGTGTTATAGAATATAGTTGATTCCCCAAACCCAAGCAAACAAAGATTAGGGATTAATCAGACCCTCATAAAAACGCATAGGACTATTTGTAGACTGTTCTTATAAACAAAAGGCTAAATAAACGTGGCCAGGGGCAGTGGTTCACTCCTGTAATCCCAGCACTTTGGGAGGCTGAAGTGGGTAGATCACCCTGAGGTCGGGAGTGCAAGACCAGCCTGACCAACATGGAGAAACCCTGTTTCTACTAAAAATACAAAAAGTAGCCAGGCGTGGTGGTGCATGCCTGTAATCCCAGCTACTTGGGAGGCTGAGGCAGGAGAATCGCTTGAACCTGGAAGGCAGAAGTTGCAGTGAGCCAAGATCACAGCACTGCACTCCAGCCTAGGCAATAAGAACAAAACTCCATCTCAAAAAAAAAAAAAAAAAAAAAAAAAAAAAAAAAAAAAGAGGAAAAAAAAGATTATCTTTTCTTCAGGGGACTTTTGTAAACATTACAGAGAATTTTTCTAAATATCCATTTGACTGGACAGTAGAGAATTTAATTTAAAAATTATATATTTATTCTCTGCTTGCCAAAAGTTGCATGTACAAATTACTATAACTGGAAATTATGTGATACATCTAGCATTCTGTAACAGCCTGTATCCCATAACAAAACCTGCACCTGCCTGCAGGAAACTGTGCCTCACCAGCTTACTTTAGAGACTTTTCACTGTTTGTTGCAGGGCGCGCCCCCCCCACCCCACCCTCCCCCGCCTTCTGTAATGATAAAGCTGTTACTTACAGATGGATTGCTGGGTGGTTTTACTCAATTCAGGATAACTAATGGTCTTGTGAATCAGAAGCCTCTGACCCAAGTGTTGGATATCCCTTTATGTGATCTACCTAACGATGACTCTAAAGAGAATCTTTATTCAAAAACCCATATGTTATGTGAATCCTCCAACTGATGTGTCTCCTGACAAGCTTTTGCAGTTTTTTTTGGAATGACAGGTTATTTTCTGTCTTTTGGATGTCTGGTTACTCAGATTTTCCATGGCATCTGCAAATGGCAAAGATAATTTTTGAAAAGAGGTTAAATAACCATGATTTTTTTTCTTCTTCAGGTGAGAGAGGACTGACTGTCTGGACTCAGTGCGTTATAGTGATTGATGCTGTCACATGAAGACAAATCAGACATACGGGGATTGAATCTCCAGGAACTTTCATTTCTTCCATATAGTACGGTATCATTGTTCCCAAATAGCAGGAATATTTAATGTAGAAAGAAACCTAAGAATAACATCCTTTTCAATGGAAGGATGTTATAGTTTTTGTGCTACTAACCCCCCAAATTCACAATCATTGAAATATATTTCAATTAACACGTTGTATTTATACATAATTAACACAAGGAAAACTACATTTCTCTTTTGATTCTTCAGTTATTTTGTTATAACTTTTATAAACAAAAGGATTCTCACAATAGTTTTGCATTCATTAAAATGTAGAGCCCATCAAACAAATCTAATTATTTGTATTACCCTTTCTTTTCTAGGTGGAACAGCAAACTTTTTTGCTACTTTGTAGCTATTCTAGGAAAGCAAAAGATGATTTAGTTATAAAAGACAACGAAAGAGTTTATTATTCTGAATCTGAAATTTGAATTTGAGAAAGCACAGTTAAGAATTTTTAGAGGAGAGCAATGTGGCCGAGTAGGAACAGCTCCAGTCTCCAACTCCCAGCGCGAGCGACACAGAAGACCGGTGATTTCTGCATTTTCAACTGAGGTACTGGGTTCATCTCACTGGGGAGTGCCGGACGATCGGTGCTGGTCAGCTGCTGCAGCCCGACCAGCGAGAGCTGAAGCAGGGTGAGGCATTGCCTCACCTGGGAAGCGCAAGGGGGAAGGGAATCCCTTTTCCTAGCCAGGGGAACTGAGACACACAACACCTGGAAAATCGGGTAACTCCCACCCCAATACTGCGCTTTAAGCAAACAGGCACACCAGGAGATCATATCCCACACCTGGCCGGGAGGGTCCCACACCCACGGAGCCTCCCTCATTGCTAGCACAGCAGTCTGTGATCTACCGGCAAGGCAGCAGCGAGGCTGGGGGAGGGGCGCCCGCCATTGCTGAGGCTTAAGTAGGTAAACAAAGCTGCTGGGAAGCTCGAACTGGGTGGAGCTCACAGCAGCTCAAGGAAACCTGCCTGTCTCTGTAGACTCCACCTCTGGGGACAGGGCAATAACAAACACAGCCGAAACCTCTGCAGACGCAAACGACTCTGTCTGACAGCTTTGAAGAGACCAGTGGATCTCCCAACATGGAGGTTGAGATCTGAGAAGGGACAGACTCCCTGCTCAAGTGGGTCCCTGACCCCTGAGTAGCCTAACTGGGAGACATCCCCCACTAGGGGCAGTCTGACACCCCACACCTCACAGGGTGGAGTACACCCCTGAGAGGAAGCTTCCAAAGCAAGAATCAGACAGGTACACTCGCTGTTCAGAAATATTCTATCTTCTGCAGCCTCTGCTGCTGATACCCAGGCAAACAGGGTCTGGAGTGGACCTCAAGCAATCTCCAACAGACCTACAGCTGAGGGTCCTGACTGTTAGAAGGAAAACTATCAAACAGGAAGGACACCTACACCAAAACCCCATCAGTACATCACCATCATCAAAGACCAGAGGCAGATAAAACCACAAAGATGGGGAAAAAGCAGGGCAGAAAAGCTGGAAATTCCAAAAATAAGAGCGCATCTCCCCCGGCAAAGGAGCGCAGCTCATCGCCAGCAACGGATCAAAGCTGGATGGAGAATGACTTTGACGAGATGAGAGAAGAAGGCTTCAGTCCATCAAATTTGTCAGAGCTAAAGGAGGAATTACGTACCCAGCGCAAAGAAACTAAAAATCTTGAAAAAAAAAGTGGAAGAATTGATGGCTAGAGTAATTAATGCAGAGAAGGTCCTAAACGAAATGAAAGAGATGAAAACCATGACACGAGAAATACGTGACAAATGCACAAGCTTCAGTAACCGACTCGATCAACTGGAAGAAAGAGTATCAGCGATTGAGGATCAAATGAACTAAATGAAGCGAGAAGAGAAACCAAAAGAAAAAAGAAGAAAAAGAAATGAACAAAGCCTGCAAGAAGTATGGGATTATGTAAAAAGACCAAATCTACGTCTGATTGGGGTGCCTGAAAGTGAGGGGGAAAATGGAACCAAGTTGGAAAACACTCTTCAGGATATCATCCAGGAGAACTTCCCCAACCTAGTAGGGCAGGCCAACATTCAAATCCAGGAAATACAGAGAACGCCACAAAGATACTCCTCGAGAAGAGCAACTCCAAGACACATAATTGCCCGATTCACCAAAGTTGAAATGAAGGAAAAAATCTTAAGGGCAGCCAGAGAGAAAGGTCGGGTTACCCACAAAGGGAAGCCCATCAGACTAACAGCAGATCTCTCGGCAGAAACTCTCCAAGCCAGAAGAGAGTGGGGGCCAATATTCAACATTCTTAAAGAAAAGAATTTTAAACCCAGAATTTCATATCCAGCCAAACTAAGTTTCATAAGTGAAGGAGAAATAAAATCCTTTACAGATAAGCAAATGCTTAGAGATTTTGTCACCACTAGGCCTGCCTTACAAGAGACCCTGAAGGAAGCACTAAACATGGAAAGGAACAACCGGTACCAGCCATTGCAAAAACATGCCAAAATGTAAAGACCATCGAGGCTAGGAAGAAACTGCATCAACTAACGAGCAAAATAACCAGTTAATATCATAATGGCAGGATCAAGTTCACACATAACAATCTTAACCTTAAATGTAAATGGACTAAATGCTCCAATTAAAAGACACAGACTGGCAAACTGGATAAAGAGTCAAGACCCATCAGTCTGCTGTATTCAGGAGACCCATCTCACACGCAGAGACATACATAGGCTCAAATTAAAGGGATGGAGGAAGATTTACCAAGCAAATGGAGAACAAAAAAAAGCGGGGGTTGCAATACTAGTCTCTGATAAAACAGACTTTAAACCATCAAAGATCCAAAGAGACAAAGAAGGCCATTACATAATGGTAAAGGGATCAATTCAACAGGAAGAGCTAACTATCCTAAATATATATGCACCCAATACAGGAGCACCCAGATTCATAAAGCAAGTCCTTAGAGACTTACAAAGAGACTTAGACTCCCATACAATAATAATGGGAGACTTCAACACTCCACTGTCAACATTAGACAGATCAACGAGACAGAAAGTTAACAAGGATATCCAGGAATTGAACTCATCTCTGCAGCAAGCAGACCTAATAGACATCTATAGAACTCTCCACCCCAAATCAACAGAATATACATTCTTCTCAGCACCACATCGTACTTACTCCAAAATCGACCACGTAATTGGAAGTAAAGCACTCCTCAGCAAATGTACAAGAACAGAAATTATAACAAACTGTCTCTCAGACCACAGTGCAATCAAACTAGAACTCAGGACTAAGAAACTCAATCAAAACCGCTCAACTATATGGAAACTGAACAACCTGCTCCTGAATGACTACTGGGTACATAACGAAATGAAGGCAGAAATAAAGATGTTCTTTGAAACCAATGAGAACAAAGATACAACATACCAGAATCTCTGGGACACATTTAAAGCAGTGTGTAGAGGGAAATTTATAGCACTAACTGCCCACAAGAGAAAGCAGGAAAGATCTAAAATTGACACTCTAACATCACAATTAAAAGAACTAGAGAAGCAAGAGCAAACACATTCGAAAGCTAGCAGAAGGCTAGAAATAACTAAGATCAGAGCAGAACTGAAGGAGATAGAGACACAAAAAACTCTCCAAAAAATCAATGAATCCAGGAGTTGGTTTTTTGAAAAGATCAACAAAATTGACAGACCACTAGCAAGACTAATAAAGAAGAAAAGAGAGAAGAATCAAATCGACGCAATTAAAAAAGATAAAGGGGATATCACCACCGACCCCTCAGAAATACAAACTACCATCAGAGAATACTATAAACACCTCTACGCAAATAAACTGGAAAATCTAGAAGAAATGGATAATTTCCTGGACACTTTCACTCTTCCAAGACTAAACCAGGAAGAGGTTGAATCCCTGAATAGATCAATAGCAGGCTCTGAAATTGAGGCAATAATTAATAGCCTACCAACCAAAAAAAGTCCAGGACCAGATGGATTCACAGCTGAATTCTACCAGAGGTACAAGGAGGAGCTGGTACCATTCCTTCTGAAACTATTCCAATCAATAGAAAAAGAGGGAATCCTCCCTAACTCATTTTATGAGGCCAACATCATCCTGATACCAAAGCCTGGCAGAGACACAACAAAAAAAGAGAATTTTAGACCAATATCCCTGATGAACATCAATGCAAAAATCCTCAATAAAATACTGGCAAACCGGATTCAGCAACACATCAAAAAGCTTATTCACCATGATCAAGTGGGCTTCATCCCTGGGATGCAAGGCTGGTTCAACATTCGCAAATCAATAAACATAATCCAGCATATAAACAGAACCAAAGACAAGAACCACATGATTATCTCAATAGATGCAGAAAAGGCTTTTGACAAAATTCAACAGCCCTTCATGCTAAAAACGCTCAATAAATTCGGTATTGATGGAACGTACCTCAAAATAATAAGAGCTATTTATGACAAACCCACAGCCAATATCATACTGAATGGGCAAAAACTGGAAAAATTCCCTTTGAAAACTGGCACAAGACAGGGATGCCCTCTCTCACCACTCCTATTCAACATAGTGTTGGAAGTTCTGGCTAGGGCAATTAGGCAAGAGAAAGAAATCAAGGGTATTCAGTTAGGAAAAGAAGAAGTCAAACTGTCCCTGTTTGCAGATGACATGATTGTATATTTAGAAAACCCCATTGTCTCAGCCCAAAATCTCCTTAAGCTGATAAGCAACTTCAGCAAAGTCTCAGGATACGAAATTAATGTGCAAAAATCACAAGCATTCTTATACACCAGTAACAGACAAACAGAGAGCCAAATCAGGAATGAACTTCCATTCACAATTACTTCAAAGAGAATAAAATACCTAGGAATCCAACTTACAAGGGATGTAAAGGACCTCTTCAAGGAGAACTACAAACCACTGCTCAGTGAAATAAAAGAGGACACAAACAAATGGAAGAACCTACCATGCTCATGGATAGGAAGAATCAACATCGTGAAAATGGCCATACTGCCCAAGGTAATTTATAGATTCAATGCCATCCCCATCAAGCTACCAATGAGTTTCTTCACAGAATTGGAAAAAACTGCTTTCAAGTTCATATGGAACCAAAAAAGAGCCCGCATCTCCAAGACAATCCTAAGTCAAAAGAACAAAGCTGGAGGCATCACGCTACCTGACTTCAAACTATACTACAAGGCTACAGTAACCAAAACAGCATGGTACTGGTACCAAAACAGAGATATAGACCAATGGAACAGAACAGAGTCCTCAGAAATAATACCACACATCTACAGCCATCTGATCTTTGACAAACCTGAGAGAAACAAGAAATGGGGAAAGGATTCCCTATTTAATAAATGGTGCTGGGAAAATTGGCTATCCATAAGTAGAAAGCTGAAACTGGATCCATTCCTTACTCCTTATACGAAAATTAATTCAAGATGGATTAGAGACTTAAATGTTAGACCTAATACCATAAAAATCCTAGAGGAAAACCTAGGTAGTACCATTCAGGACATAGGCATGGGCAAAGACTTCATGTCTAAAACACCAAAAGCAACGGCAGCAAAAGCCAAAATTGACAAATGGGATCTCATTAAACTAAAGAGCTTCTGCACAGCAAAAGAAACTACCATCAGAGTGAACAGGCAACCTACAGAATGGGAGAAAATTTTTGCAATCTACTCATCTGACAAAGGGCTAATATCCAGAACCTACAAAGAACTCCAACAAATTTACAAGAAAAAAACAAACAACCCCATCAAAAAGTGGGCAAAGGATATGAACAGACATTTCTCAAAAGAAGACATTCATACAGCCAACAGACACATGAAAAAATGCTCATCATCACTGGCCATCAGAGAAATGCAAATCAAAACCACAATGAGATACCATCTCACACCAGTTAGAATGGCGATCATTAAAAAGTCAGGAAACAACAGGTGCTGGAGAGGATGTGGAGAAATAGGAACACTTTTACACTGTTGGTGGGATTGTAAACTAGTTCAACCATTATGGAAAACAGTATGGCGATTCCTCAAGGATCTAGAACTAGATGTACCATATGACCCAGCCATCCCATTACTGGGTATATACCCAAAGGATTATAAATTATGCTGCTATAAAGACACATGCACACGTATGTTTATTGCAGCACTATTCACAATAGCAAAGACTTGGAATCAACCCAAATGTCCATCAGTGACAGATTGGATTAAGAAAATGTGGCACATATACACCATGGAATACTATGCAGCCATCAAAAAGGATGAGTTTGTGTCCTTTGTAGGGACATGGATGCAGCTGGAAACCATCATTCTTAGCAATCTATCACAAGAACAGAAAACCAAACACTGCATGTTCTCACTCATAGGTGGGAACTGAACAATGAGATCACTTGGACTCAGGAAGGGGAACATCACACACAGGGGCCTGTCATGGGGAGGGGGGAGGGGGGAGGGATTGCATTGGGAGTTATACCTGATGTAAATGAGAAGTTGATGGGTGCAGCACACCAACATGGCACAAGTATACATATGTAACAAACCTGCACGTTATGCACATGTACCCTACAACTTAAAGTATAACAATAATAAATAAATTTAAAAAAAAAAGAATTTTTAGAGGAGAAAATATATGAACTAAAGTCTTAAATACCTAAAATAAGGAAATAGTTACAATCAATATTTTTCTAATGCACAGTATACGAAACAATGTAAACCTGAACTTTACAAATTAGGGACTCAAGAGCAGACCAAAAGTACAGAAAGTTAAGAATATTTGAATGATAAAAAGAAAACTCTACAATGTAGGCCCAAAATAACTGGTAAATTTAGAAAAAGAAAAACCAAAATTTGATTTTTTTTTGTATAAAAATTTATGTATCTAAATTTGTATGTATATTTGAAAAATTTAGATAGCTAAATTTAGACACCTGCCTCGGAGATTGGAAAATTCTTAACAATGGCACAGACACCTAAATGCGACCCAGATTTAAGGTCCGCATTTCAGTCAGTGCCTTTTACAAATGGAGGTTCTGTTCCTAAGGAATATTGGTTTCTTTTATTCCCAGGACAATACATTTAAAAACTAAGTCTGGCAGTCGCAATGAAATAATCAGAGCTCAGAAAACTTACCTTGATATTACAGGAAGGGTGGCCTTCCCTCTGAGCCAGTAAAGATACAAATAACAATTAGCAGTAAAGAATTTATTGTTATACATATATAGAACATAAATATCTTATTAAGATTATAAACACTCTTAAAAAACACTCTTTGGTATAAGAGTGTTTCTAACTCAAATTTGTATCTTAAATCAAATTTTTATAAAAATTTGTATCTAAATTTTTCAATAGACTTTTTCCCTTCTGCCTTAGAGATTGGAAAATTCCGCAATGGCACAGACATCTGAATGTGATCCCGATTGTGGGCAACAGTATCAATCACTCTTATGTTATAGGAGTGTTTTTTACACAGTCTTGCATATATAACATAACTGTATAAATATACATACATAAATATACAAACAGATGATTAGTGTAAAACTTTCCACAGCTATGATTTTTTCGTCATTTACTGTATTACTATTTTAATAAGGCAATGTTAGTTTATAATGTATTTACCATCTTAATAAGCTCTGAAAGTTTTATCAATAAAGAGACAAATTATTTTCTTGTTCACAGTTTTTATCTTTCCATAACAAATACACCTAGTGTTTTTTAACATTAATGCGATTTCAAATGATGATAAATATAATCCTTAATCAAAATAATTCCTCTGTTTTCTTCAAACACCAGCAGAACACTTGAAGAAAGGAACACGTGCTGTCAATTTTTTTCCCATGAGAAAACATTCAATTTTTTGTAAATTTTAAAATGGCAAAAATAGCCACAATTGAAATGGCATTCAAATGCATTTGTACAAAGCATAATATGAATAAATTAAAAGTTGGTTCAGCAGTCACTGTTTTGCATCATTTTCATATTTAGAAATTGCAAAGCATTTAAAGATTCTGTTTTAATCACTTCAATTTATCATTTGTTTAAGGTTTTAAAGTTTTTAAAAGAGCTATATTTATAAGTTTCATTAAGTTAATTTCTTAATAGTTACATTGTAATGAGAATTTCAGAGGCATAAACTCTTTTAAAATGTTCTTTTTAACAATTCTACAGAGATAAACATAATTTTACATTGTTTTGGAATCTTAACTATAAGGAAACACTCATATCTTACTTGACTCATAGAATCAATATCATTAATTCAGAAGCTATTTATAAGTAAGTTAACCCTATTCTCAACATAATAGGATGTTGTGATTACACTCATTTTTATAGTAAAACCAGGGAGAAAAACAGTTTTCTTTAAAATCAGTATTATTAACTGACTTGCATTTGTCTAATTGAATATCTTATTATCTCAAATAGTACATGAACTGTTATCTTGATATAATCTATAAACCTCTGAATTAATAAACTAATTTTTAAGGTCTCCGAATCATTCCAAAGGTTGAGTACCCTGGATTTTCTTATTTGGGGAACTTTGTAACCGGTTTCATAATTTAAAATAAAAAAATACTGCTAAATTTTATCCCCCTTGAGTTAAAACTTTCAGAAGGAATAAATTTAAAGAGGAATAAACATATGAATTTAATATTTTCCCTTTATTGGAGTAAGAATGTGAAAACTATTTTTTACCAATCTTTTTATTTACAATATTATAATAACAAGTATCTTTGACAAAAGGGTGGATTTTCCCCACTTGAATGTTTCTTTAACTTCTAAATTATTATCGTCATCTTGCCAACAGGCTTTTCAACAAAATTTTTCTATCCTTTGGCCTCACCAAAAGAATGGACACAATGGTAGAGGTAGACAGAAAGTAAGAACCAAGGACAAGTAAAATTTTTCAATAAACCTTTTTATTTCTGACTTAGAGACTGTAAAATTCTTAACAATGGCACAGACATCTGAATGTGATCCAGATTTAAGGTCCACACTTCAGTCAGTACCTTTTATAAATGGAAATTCTTTTTTTTTTTTTTTTTTTAGATGGAGTCTCGCTCTGTCACCCAAGCTGGAGTGCAGTGGCACCATCTCAGCTCACTGCAACCTATGCCCCCCATGTTCAAGCGATTCTTCTGCCTCAGTCTCCTGAGTAGCTGGGACTACAGGTGTGCACCACCATGCCTGGCTAATTTTTTATATTTTTCGTAGAGATGGGGTTTCACCATGTTGGCCAGGCTGGTCTTGAACTCCTGACCACAGGTGATCCACCACCACGGCTTCCCAAAGTGCTGGGATTACAAACATGAGCCACCATGCCCAGCCTACAGTGGAGATTCTATTCCTAATAGAATTTTATCTATTCCCAGGACAATAAATTTAAAAACTAAGTCTGACAGCCTTGATGAAATAATCAGAGCTCAGAAAAGTTATCTTGAGATTCTGGGAAGGGTGACCTTCCTTCTGAGCCAGTAGAGCTGCAAGGTGGCAAGGATGTATCCCCTATTCGTTATCTAGTGAAGGGCTCTGGTCCATTGAAGCAAGAGTTTCAGATAAATTTTGGTGGAACTTCTAGTTTCATTGAAGTCCATCAGTTAGTGACCACCAGAAACATGCATGTAGTCAAACAAAGACAGATTTATTAACGTGCCACAGAAAACAAGAATTGATCAGAGAAGCAATAAGGCCCTTTTTAGTAAGAGGGAGTTATGAGATATTTATGACAGATGGTGATTTATCATAGGCAGTTTTTTTAAAGTTTAAAGGAAAGTTTGTCTTGTATTGAGACCTATCGGCAATTGTAATAAATAGGAGATTGGAGGTCTTAACAATTTTTAGGAAGAGGCAGAAGGAACAACCTAGGACAATGTTTTTAATCAGAAATGGAAGAGTAGTCATGCATGTTAGCTGGAAGAGAGGTTTAGCTGATTATTTACATAATGACATCTGTCCTTGTTTCTGTGTTCAGATGGGATTAGAGTCATTTTGCCTGGCCGGGTGTGGTGGCTCACGCCTGTCATCTCACCGCTTTGGGAGGCCAAGGCGGGCAGATCACCTGAGGCCAGGAGTTCAAGACCAGCCTGGCCAACATGGTGAAACCACATCTCTACTAAAAATAAAAAAATTTAGCCGGGAGTGGTGGAATCCACCTGTAATCCCAGCTCCTCGGGAAGCTGAGGCAGGAGAACTGCTTGAATCCAGGAGGCGTAGGTCGCAGTCAGCCAAGATCGTGCCACTGTACTCCAGCCTGGGGTGATAGAGCAAGACTCTGTCTCAAAACAAAACAAAACGAACCAACAAAAAACAGTCATTTTGCTTTTATCTTGTTCTGCCGTGGTCAGAATGAGTCTGTTTGATTATTGTTGATCTTCTTCAGAAACTTTTTTAGATCAAGAAGAACATCATGGCCTAGCTGTTGGTTGTCAAAGGCCAGCAGTTGGCCATCATGGCACTGTTGTTGCTATTGTTCTTTGTTTGTTTCCCTTCTCAATACTGGTATCCTCCAATTGTGGAATGTGTTTCAATAAAATGTGTTGGCTTAAATAGGAATAAGATTAATTAGTGAAGAGATAAAAGATTCAGGTGTAAGATGGATAAGGGAAAATAAAATCCTATGGTTTTTTTTTTTTTTTTTTTTTTTTTTTACTTAAGTTAAAAGTATCAGTATAAACTTGCAATGTATTTTAAGTTTTTAAAAATGCATATTTTATAGTTTTATCCACTCTATAGGAACAGAAACAAGGGTCAGGTCAGCTTCAACACCTTTAATGGTCATGTTGTGGTCTTCATATGCCATTTTCCAATTACCAGAACCAGGGGTCCTTTGAGATACAGTTGACTCTAGACCTGGGGCAGAAAATAAACAAGAAAAACATTGAATTTCTTGTCATATCACAAGCAAAGAAGCTCTCAATTACAAGTGAGCATGTGTCAAAAAACAACAACAACAACAACAAAACGCAACTCATTTTTCTTGACCTATGACCAATGAAAGCACAATTGAGCATCAGATTTCAGGTCCTTGACATACAATCCTCCCCCAGAAGTTAAACCAGATCAACAGGTTGTATTAATTATCTTTGCATAGCCTTCCAGTTAGAAACAGATACCTGGATTTAATACTCCTCCACTCAATATGTTTTATTATACTCTGCTCTGGGCTTGCTTATTCAGAAAATAGACTGAGGCTTTTTATTGACGGAGAGCCACATTTCACTGAATGCTTTTTAAAGAACTTTCCAAAGCCTTGCCTTTTAACTCAAAGACTATCCTAAATATCCTGACTATCCATACTATCCTAAATCATCAGGAAAAATAAAAGCACACACACAATAGATTTAAACTAAAATCTGACAACGTTCTTGGATGCTGTGGAACTCCTGTGGCCTAAACCTATTGACATAAGCTTTTCCTTTATGAGTTAATGCACCTTGAATTTGGGGATTTCAATCTAAATATTTTTCTGCCCTAATGCAAAGTGATATGGCTAAATACTGTGAAATACTCATATACTGCATACAGATTTATAATCACCAGGTAGAAAAATCATTTACGAAACATTCAAAATATCTTCCTAAGTAGATTTTGCATAGCCTGAAATAAAAAGATGTAGTCTTCTGATAGAGACATCGCAGAGTGCACCTAAGTCTCAGTGGTAAACACCTCATCAGGAACACTTAACAACTATCACAAACAAGATAACCCCAAGAGGTTGATCCCTGGATTCATGTTTCTTCATCAAAAGGCATTTGCTCTCTGCTACAGAACATTGTACTCCGTTCTTTCATGAAATACTAAGATGAGGATTCTTAGGAACCTTCCAGAACATGCTACTGGAATCTTCCAGAAGCTTATGAACTTTAGAAGAGAAAAACTAAAACAGGATCCTTATACCAAACAGAGGTCTACAACACCTGAGATGATGGAAATAGATCAATTTTCTGACATATTTTCTCCTTTTAATTTTTTTTTAATTTACCACTTATTTTATCTGTTATCATTCAGTGGTACCCCTCAGTAACTTCCTGAAGTTTTTTAAAAATATGCTTGAACCTATATTTGTCTCTTTATTTTTGAATCCTCTATGGCGTTCTTCTACTATCTAAGAAAAGGCAAGACTCATATGCACTTTTCCACAACCACAGCTACTACTCTGAAATTAAATAGTTACTGAATTTGTCATCCCTCATTTGATGACCTCTGACAAAATTTAATTCTGATAATGTCTTAGAAGTTAGATTTCTTTGACATTTTCTCTCTAAATTTTATATTTCCCTAACATTATTAATCCAATGCTTTACTATTATCAACATTTTATTTTGACTACAAGTAGATAAAATATTACTACAGAAATCATTACAGCAAACCGGACTAACCAGCAGTAGAAACAGAGATTGATTAATTCTGTCACATCCACTCTGTTAACTCCAGATCCTTTTTTAAAACTTTTATTTTAGATTCAGGAGCACATATGCAAGTTCGCTATATAGGTAAACTCATGTCACAAGGGTATGTTATACAAATTATTTTGTTACCTAGGTGTTGAGCCTAGTATACGTTAGTTATTCTTCCTGATCCTCTCCCTCCTCCCACCCTTCACCCTGTCATAGGCTCCAGTGTCTGTTATTCCCCTCTGTGTGTCCATATCTTCTCATCATTTGACTCCCACTTATAAGTGAGAGGATGTGGTATTTGGTTTTCTGTTCTTGTGTTAGTTTGCTAAGAATACTGGCCCCCAGCTCCATCCATGTTCCTGCAAAGGACACATTGTCATTCTTTTTTAGGGCTGCATAGTATTCCATGGTGTATATGTACCACATTTTCTTTATCCAGACCATTGATGGGCATTTATTGATTCTTTGTCTTTGCTATTGTGAATAGTGCTGCAGTGAACATTGGCATGCATGTGTCTTTATAAAAGAAGGATCTATATTACTTTGGGTACATACCCAGTGATGGGATTGCTGGGTTGAATGATAAGAATTCTTTTCAGTGACTAATCACCTTCACTCATAAAATCTACCTGTTTTAAGAGACCAATACTTACCTCACTACTGTTAATGACAAATATAATCATGCTTCCAATACCATCTGAGGCCCACTAACACACTGAGGTACTACTTTTCTGGTAGACAACATTTCTGCATCAAGTATTTAAAATGTATTTGCCTATGTGCTTTCGTACACAATTATAGATAGAAAGATAGGTAATAAGACAGATACACTGATAGATGAAGAGACATAAGGATTACAGATAACCATATTTTGTTAAAATATCCATGATGAGATGAAAGGAAAAGTTCACCTGTCTCTCTACAACTGACCCATATAAATGTGGGGTGTGTTTAGGTTTTCATGACTTGGCTTTCAGGCCCTTATTTACAGTCTACTGTGGATCTCAATAACCGTCTTATATTTGCTTGTATTGAGTTGTGCATTTTTTTCAAGAATCTTAAAGGCTAGTAGTTGTCAACAACTGTGAAGAATCTCAGATTTACCCCTACCTCAAGTTAGCAAGCTTGCTTGCCGCAGTTCTGTGGATACTGGCAGAACACAGGAGACTTCTCAGTCAAAAATGAAGAGCTCTTTACTCATAGCACAACACACAGAAAAAGTTGCATATCCACATCAGTTCTCTTTGCATCTCAAACTACAGAGGTAAACCCACATGGATGCTACGCAGGCTTTTGGTTTCCATCACAGCTGAAAAATCTTGAGTTGAGGAAGCACCAAACTTTTACAGAGGCTGCAAGTAAACCTTTCCAAACTCTGTTTCAGAAGAAGACATTATCTTTCTTCTACTGTATACAAAGAACAAATCCCCATTCTGCTATGAAGGTGGATAGTATGTTTATATATCCAGGCAGTTTGCTAGAAAAGTATACTTTAAAATCAAAGTGCAAGATGTACAAAATGGCAAAAGTTGTCCATGCCTCTTCTTGAGTGCATGCAGAAATGCAAGCGTCCCATGGAGCATTGTTTTCCAGCACTTTTGTGATACTGTCATGGGACACTATTCAAAACATAATCCTGCAGCAGAAGAAATCATAAGATGTAATTGTCCCAACTGCAGAGGTTCCCTGAACAAACTGTAAACCATAACATTTGGGGAACATTGCAGATTTGAACACTACATACGATACAGATTATTGTCCTCTGGCCTTGCTTCATATATCTTTGCTTACGGCAGGAATAATGGGAGATGGAGAACAGATGGCAGATGGCAACTAAGGGGTAGACCGTGATGTTTCTTTTTGAGCCGAAGCAATTTCCAGAGGATGTTAACAAAAATCAGACAGGGTCACTCCTTGACTGCGGAAGAATAACATGGAAACAAGATCACTCTGTAATCACATCTAAACTGATCCCTATACAACCAATTTGACAACCTAATCTTCTCCTCTTTCAGCTCATATGAGTTATTATAGTTTTAGTAACAATGATAAGCCCAGCTCAGCTATATTTCTCTGTTTTTTTTTTAAATAAAATATATTAAGACAATCAATCACTGAATTGTCCCAATGTGATAGCACCTGATTTATTTTCTTGGACTCCATCCCAACATTTTTAATAAAAGCCCCAGTCACATAATAAACACTTCCCAACTCTCTTACTGAGATGCTCCATAGGTCCTCTACTGTTCTTCCTTGCTGTAGAAATGTATTTATTTATTTGGTTGGTTGCTTTTAAATTTTGTGGGGACATAGTAGGTATATATATTTATGGGGCGCATGAGATGTTTTGACACAGGTATGCGATGCAGAATAATAATCACATCATGGAGAACGGGTTATCATCCCCTCAAGCATTTATCCTTTGTGTTACATCAATCCAATTATACTCATTTAGTCACTGAAAAATATACAATTAAGTTATTGCTAGAGTCACCTGTTGTACTATCAAATAAAAGGTCCTATTTATTCTTTCTAATTACTTTTTATCCATTAATCAACCTCATTTCTACCTCAAATATCTCCTGCCCCACTGCCCTTCCCAGCCTCTGATAATCATCTTTCTACACTCTATGTCCATGCCTTCAATTGTCTTGATTTTTAGATCCCACATGTAAGTGAGAGAATGCAATGCTTGTCTTTCTGTGCCTGGCTTGTTTCACTTAATGATCTCCAGTTCCATCTATGTCGCTGGAAATGACAGGATCTCATTCTTTTTTATGGCTCAATAGTACGCCATTGTTTATGTGTAGCCCATTGTCTTCAGCTGTTCATCTGTTGATGGACACCTATGTTGCTTCCAAATCTTAGCTACTGTGAATAGTACTGCAGCAAGCATGGGAGGACAGATAACTGTTTGATATACCAATTTCCTTTCTTTGGGGTATATAGCTAACAGTGGGTAGCTCTATTTTTAGTGTTTTAAGGAACCTCCATACTATTCTCCGCAGTGGTTTTACTAATTTACACTCCCACCAACAGTGTACAAAGTTTCCCTTTTCTTCACATCCTTGCCAGGATACTGCAGCAATTTAATAAGCCTTGTTTTGTTTGAATTTAGGTGTATTCTTGGTGAAGATTGTCTAGCTGGCTTCAAAATATCAACATTTTCAGTGACATTATGATTACTAACCTGTGTTGAGATTAATTTTTTAATTTGCATTTTTAGTATTTTGCTTTTCAGTGCATAATCTCTGTGGATATCATGTCATGGTTATTTAAGTGATCTGAAAGAGTTCATTTCTGTATGATTATGCCACTAGCTTCATATGTAGTTGGTTCCTTAGTTGCATTTGCTTTTAATTCACAGAGATTGCTTTTGAAAAAAAAAGTTGTGTTATAATTTTATAAAATGCTATTATGATTTCTAAAACAAATCTAAAAACAAATAAATTCTGAAACATAAATCACATTTTGTGCCCTTTATCTAGTTTCCTCCTTTCTCCATATGCAGGAATGGTCACATATGAGATGCCATTTTGTCCATTGTGCATGTTTTAACTTATCTTCTTGCCATCATTCCAGAGGTATTTCACACTGATGTTTAGAACTTCAAAGCACACTACTTGGTTTTCTATAGACTTCCATGGTTTATTTAATCAGACTTTTAATGCTGGACAATCTGTTGATTCCTGTTTTGCTATGACAATTAGTGCTGCAAAAAAGACTGTGCATATGTCTATATATTATTACAGGTTAATCATCAAAACAGAATTAACTGTGTAGGCCAGGTTCAGTGGCTCATGCCTGTAACCTCAGCACTTTGGGAAGCTGAGGTAGGAGGACCATGAGAGCCCAGGAGTTTGAGACCAGCCTGGGCATTGCAGTGAGACCTTGTCCCTACAAAAACTTTAAAACTTAGCTGAGGGTGGTGGCGCGTGCCTGTAAAACCAACTACTCAGCAGGCTGAGGTGGGAGAATTGCTTGAGCCCAGGAGCGGGAGGCCGCAGTGAGCTGTGGTCATACGACCTTACTCCAGCCTGGGCAACAGAGCAAGGCCTTGTAGCAAAAAATACATACATAAATAAATAAAGCAATGAACCTGAGAAAATAGTATACATGAAAGTTGAGGATCTGAGAAATCATTTCCTCAAAACGATTTAAATCCACATTCCTTAAGGAAAATCTTTATGAATTGCCAGATTACACATACTGAACTCTGCACAACTTGGTCTATCAACTGAAAAGAGATAATTTCTTTGGAAAAATCTAAAAGGCTGAACATCCCAGATCATAATACAGTGGCACCAGGCAAGAAACAGAGCAGTAAGTGCAAAGAGACAGCCTGTCAAGCTGCTGGAAGTGGCCTCATTAATGTTCCATTATGTTTTCCAATTGATCGAACAGGTTGCTGCCAGCTTGCTTGGGATCAGCCCTTCATGGATGCTCACTGTGATCATTTTCAGTGACGCAGGCAGACTTCTTCCAATCCTGATGAAGGATCCCCCCCCCCAAAAAAAATGAAGTCCCTAACTCAATGTTTAAAAAAGAAGGGTTCAAAGGGAAATAAGAAAGAAAATGTAAGAGACTGTAAATTTAGAGCAAATGAAGTTCTAGTGTCTGGGATTAGCAAAGACTAAATTTTCTACAGGCTGACTGTTTTCTTTCACATGCCAAACTCTGTAAAGTCTCAGTTTTATAGACGACTCTTATCTCTTGAAGCTGGGGTCTGCTATCTAATTGAAGTCTGCTAATTGACAGTTTTGTTTTATGGAAGAAATAGAAATAATCTCAGGCAAAATGTAATAAGTAAACACTAAAACTACTTTTTACAATTTGTCTACAATTTGGTCTACATTACAAAACTATTAAAGATGAATTGATTTCCATTTTCTTGCTACTATAAGTGTGAATGCTTCTGTATTTATTAAGATTATGGAATATAACATAATTTACTTTTCATATATAATGAATTGATATGTTTTGGCTGTGTCCCTACCCAGAATCTCATTTTGAATTGTAATCTCCATGATCCCCATGTGTCAAGGGTAGGAGGTAATTGAATCATGGGAGTGGTTTCCCCCATGCTGTTCTCGTGATAGGGAGTGAGTCTCACAAGATCTGATGGTTTTATAATCATCTGGCATTTCCCCCGCTTACACTCACTGTGTCCTATCGCCCTGAGAAGAAGGTGCCTGCTTCTCCTTTGCCTGCCACCATGATTGTAAGTTTCCTGAGGCCTCCCCAGCCATGCAGAACTGAGTCAATTAAATATCTTTCTTTATAAAGTACCCAGTCTTGGGTATTTCTTCACAGTAGTGTGAGAATGGACTAATACATGACTGTTAAGATTCCTTTTTTTTTTCTTTTTTTGCTTGATAAAGTTTTTATGTATCTTTTAAAATCAAATACTATTTCTTAGAAGCCTTCTGAAAACATTGTGCCTGAATATTGATGCTATACAAAGAGATAATAATGTCTCCTTTAAGAATTTATGTTCACAAGGCAACCCTCACAAGAATTTGAAGCCTTATTTTGTATACCTATATAAAACATTTTCATTTAAGTGCCATTAGGGTAATACGTCCACCCCCAGGGAAAGTGACAAAAGAAAAAAATTCAAACAATTCAATGTCAATCAGACTTCAATACTACGATAAGAAAAAATTTCCAGGTAATAACTATTAACAGTTGAAAATAACAAATTCCACAAGAAATGAAAGTACTATGAGTGAGAAGCTGTAGAAACCACACACAAAAAATGACTACTGAAGACAATTACTTCAGATGTTAAAATAAATCAGACAATAGAATATAATAATATTAGAACATTCAGATACTAATATTATTAGAACATGAAATATGTATTATTATTATGAATAACAAATACATGGAGACTTGAAAATATGAAAAAGGTGAATGATTAGAAGTGAGCATATATAACACACAAATAATTTGAGTTTAAAATAAAATATTAGAAGAAATAGAACTAGTAATATAACTTAATCAAAGTAATGATTAAAAAAAGAGAGAAAGGAAGGAAGGGAAAACAAAAAAAGAGAAAGAAAAGAGAGAGAGAGAATGAGGGAGGAGGAAGGAAGGAAGGAAGGAAGGAAGGAAGGAAGGAAAGAAAGAAGGAAGGAAGGAAAGAAGGAAGGAAGGAAGGAAGAGTAATTCTCCTATTAGGCATAGCAGGGTAAAATTGCAATAAACCAAAGATAGAGAGAAAGTCTTAGAAGCAGCTGAGATGAGAGAAGATTGTCTGCAAAGGAACTTTAATTAACTTAAGGGCTGACTTTTCAAGGACAAGACCAGAAGTGAACGAAATTGTTATATCTTTAATGTACTGAAAGAAAACACATTTCAACCTAGATTGTTGTAATCAGTGAAACCATCTCTCAAGAACAAGAACAGAACAAGGACAAAACAAGCACAGAATAAAGACATTATCTGAAAAACAAAAACAGAGATTTCCCCCACTTAAAATTGTCAACAAAATGAATGGCAATAATGAGTTTCAAAAATTGGGTGAAAAGAATTGAGAAATAATAATAAGCTCCCAAATTAGACACACAAGAAACAGAAAATAAGGAGAAAAGAAAAACACAAAATAAGATACTAGAAATAAATCAAAATACTGAATTCAAGAGAAGTCCCTTAAATATAAAACCAAATATGTTAAATAAATTGTATATAATATTATACTAGGTAAATATCAATTAAATTAATACTACTATTCAAAAATTGTATATAATATTACACTAGGTAAGTGTTAAATTAATTCTGCTCTTCAAAAATTCCATATAATGTTACGCTAGGCAAGAATTAATGATGCTATTCAAAAATTGTATATAATATTACACTAAGTATTAATTAAATTAATACTGATATTCAATTATTAATATCAAACAAATTAGAAATAAAGCATAAGTGTTAGTTTTATATGGATTACTACTGTAAGGTAAAAATATTCAAAAAGCCAGGAACATATGTGCACTTCTAATTACTGGAATCATACAGAAAACAGTCAGTAACAAACACATATGTAGAGCATTCATACATGGTTGAAATGTAAAGCACACTTATAGTTAATGATCAAAATAAAATTACGATTTGAAAAATAGTTCAAATTAAGCAATAAGGAACCTTCTACCAATCAAAACTTACAGACGATTTCACTGGACTATCAGATTATTTTGATAAGGACAATAGCTAGTGATTATAAGGATCTAGAGCAACATAAAAATGTGTAGTGAAATAAGCTCGACAAAAAGAATGTATGTTACATAATTCTTTGGAAACCGATTTCCAAAACAAATAGTAGCGTCCTTTGGACAGCGCACCTTAACTCTGAGAGGACTTAAGGGAGCCAATTGGGGTACTGGAGGTGTGTTATACCTTGATCTGTGCTGCAGTTACGTAGCTGTAACATTTAAAAATATTCATCAAGCTGTGCACTTCGCATCATGCACTTTGCTTTATAAAGTTATGCCTCAACAAGAAAAAAAAAATTTCAATGGCTGCAGTATAGTGGTCTTACACAAAATTTTTAAGAAAAATATAAAGCAGAACATAGAAGAGAAAATTCAATAAACCAACAAAAGAAATGAAGAAAAAATTCACAATTAATGAACTTAGCATCCATTTTAATATAAAAGTAGACAGCAGAAAACAACGAAAGAAATTTAAATAATAATAACTGGCAATTAGAGAATAAAAATACAGTTGTTTTTTTTTTTTTTGGTAAAGACTAAAACAATATTAGAAATACCCAAGTGTAAAAACCCAAGAGTAAGAAAAAATAGATAAGGAACAAGAAATATATTTTATGTAATATAGGAGACTTTTACTTCTAATTTGTGAAAAAAAATTTTAAAGCTAAGATGGAAAAAATATATTACTTATCTAACCTGATTCAAAATGAAATAGTAAAGATGAATAATCTTGTAATCATTAATGAAATTGTACCTATAGTCAAAATCTTTTCACAAAGAAGATGACAGGCTGAATAATTTTAAGGGCAAGTTTCACCACACATTCAAGCAGCAGATTTTATGTGATCTATTCCCTTAGAACTTCTAAAGGGGGAAAGAAAGATAAACAGAAGTGTAAATAGTTTACATTTGTATCTTCTCATATTTAAGATTAGGATCAAGATACAAATGCAAACTATTTACACTTCCCTTTATCTTTCTTTTTTTCATTAGGAGTTCTAGGCAGTTTACTAAGAAATGAATTATATGCATAAAACAAAATTCTAGTTATTTGCAATTGGATTGTTATGTCCATAGCAAATGCAACAAATTTATAAATAAATTATTAGGGTTAATAAAAAAGTTTATAATGGCTGATTAACCAAAAAATATACATGGCAATAATTATTTCTTTTTTTTCTAATTATTTCCACGGAGGTTTCCATATCGTGTCAACATCAATATTTTTTACAAGAGCAAATCAAATTCTGAATTATGTTAAATGATGTAAAAGGCCTTTTGGAACAGAGTTATAAAATTTCATCAAACAATATGGGTGAGCTATACCATCAAATATTATAAAGATTCCAATTCTTTCCAGTTGAATCAAAGGATAAGTGAATGAATATAATTTAATACATTTATATAATAAAATATCATAGGGGAATAGAAGTGACTAAACTATAGATGTTTGCATGGAAAACTTCCAGGAGAAATAATATAGTTTTGAATAATAAAAGCAAATCACAGAATGATATATATTGCAACTGTTTTTGTAAAGTGCAAAAACAGGCAAAATGTTTAAAATAAACACTTTTTTTAGGGATATAAGTCTATATTGTTTGTGTATTTTTAGCCGTTTTCAATACTCAAAAGTCAAAATTTTAGAATTTATTTTTTTTTTCTCATGAAACTCTCTAAAACACGTGGAACTCCTTCCATTTAGAGACTCCATCACCTCCACAGTCACACACTTCCTCATCCATCTAGCTGAAGGGGAAAAGAGCAAGGAAGAACACGCCCACATCTGGTCCCAAAGTGCGACATATCACTTCCATTCATTTTCCAGCTAAGCTAGAACTTTTCGTGTCGCCGCACCTAAATACAAGGGAGCTCGGGGGCAAGTTCTCACGGAGGCAGCTGCTTCACAGTGACCACTTTACAATAATCCAGGGAGCTTACGTTTCTCGTGCAAGTTCAGCAACTCTGTTGTAAGATGCAAATGAAAAATGAAAAACATAGGAGGGGATCTATATGTAACCTTAGTGTTATTTTGAGACAAAGTGAGAAATGCAGTCATGGTAAGAAGAGTGGGCCTTTCAAAGATACAGATAATATTATACTTTATGAGTTTGAGGTAAGTATATAAATGTTTATAATATTGTTATTGAAAATGTGCAAAATTTGTATGACTATCATATCTCTATATACAGTCACTCCTTAGTGTTTGGTTCCAGGATCTCCCATGGATGCCAAAATCTGTGGATGCTCGAGTTCGTGATATAAAAAGGCCTAGTATCTGCATGTAATGTATGCACATCCTCCTCTACTTCAAATTGTCTACATTACTTATAATATCTAATACAACATAAATGCTATGTTATTAGTTGCCAATCTATACTGTTTAGGGAATAATGACAAGAAAAACAAAATCTGGACATGTTCAGTACAGATAAAATCTTTTTTTAAAAAATATTTTTGACCCAGAGTTGGTTGAATCCTCTGATGTGAAATCCTCTGATGTAGAGGACTGACTGTAAATATACAAATATAATACACGTATACATATATGTTTGTGAGCTCTGTGTGTGTGTGTGTGTGATTGACCACAAAAGATGAAAAATAAGATAGAAGTGAATGCACTTGACCCTTGAACAATGCAAGGATTAGGTCCCCGATCTTCACAAGGTCCACACACATGGTTAAACTTTGACTTCCCCAAAACTTAACTGTTTTTAGCCTACTTTTGTTCAGACACTTTAATGATAGCATAAACAGTTGATCAACATATAAAAAGACTAGTATCTACATATATTCATGGGATACCAAACTTTTTCTTAATTATTTTTATATTCCTATGCTGTGCAGTTTTGCAAATTGTCACAATCTTTAAAAGTTGTTTCAACTGATTTATTGAAAAATACCACGTTAGGGGACCTGAACAGTTCAAATCCATGTTGTTCTTGGGGCAACTGTACAATGTTAATTATGATAATCAATAGTATTTATTGAGTACTACTTAATATGAACCAGGAATTGTTTGAATACTTTAAATGGTTACCTTTGCTAATCATCACAGCACATCTATAATGCTAGCACAGTTCCCACCATCTAAAAGATGAAATGATACATAACCTGCCAAGGTCACACAGCTTGGGTGAGCCAAAAATTGCAAAGCTAGTGACAAAGATGGATTTAAAAAAAAAAAAATTGTAAAAAATTTAAAAGTTGAAATTCTGGTGAATGTGACTGGGAATGTTCCACATTTTAAAATTTTTATCTCAAATAATTTTGCAAAAAAGAAATACTACAGAGAAAGAATTATTTTTTTTTAGAGAATTTAGAGCAGGACAATACATAGGGAAACTCAGGGGACTACAGCAAAATAATGAGTGAGAGATTACAGCAAAATAATGAGTGATAGATGATAGTGGTTTATAGAAATTTAGTGGCGGAAATAAAATGGAAAAAATATGGGATATATTTATATATATTTTATTGCACAAAAAATAAATTTCTGATTGATAAATGGTTATTCAAAAAAGGAATGGCAGCCAAGAATTCTAAGTCTTTCTCAATAAAAACAGGATGTAAGTTTCACTCCTACATAGACATGATGGGAAGAAAATTAATAAAGAATTTTAATAAAGAATAGTATTTGGCTATAAAATCAAATTTTAGTTGGTTCTGAGGTGATAATAAGACAGTAAAGTCTCACAAGTGATCTCAGAGGTAAGTCTGGAATCATGTGCATACACACACACACACACATATATATAAACACACACACATATATATACACACACATATAATATATTTAGATATATAAGACTGGTATAACATGTGTTGTAAATTAAGGAGCCATCAATACACTGATTCTACTTAATTGTCATGGGACAAGATGTGATTTCCTATGTTGCAATTTTAAATACAAATTTTAGATCTTTTAAAGAGCACCCTGGATAAAGCAGTAGGTCATTCTTTAAAAATAGATGCCAGGACAAGAGCAGAGTTAGAAATGGAAAACTGAAAAGAGTCAGCCAATGATGTAGTAAAGAAGCCAAGAAAGTATGTTGGAAATAGAAGGAATATAAATAAATGTTTTCAAATTGTGGTAGTGCTAAAGTATAACAAGTGATACTAAGTGACTGAGTGGGATGACAGCAGAGAATATATTATTAAAGTTGGCAATTGGAAAGTTCTTGGTGACTTTGATAAGACTTTTCATAGAGTCGTCAGCAGAGAAACCTGACTGTAGGGAGTTAGAGAGTGGGAGATGGCAACAGTAGAGATAGAAATAAAATATGACATCTTCAAGAAATTTTACTGTAAATAACATGGATGCAGTTGTAGGCCATAATCTTAAGCGAATTAACACAGAAACAGAAAATCAAATACTACATGTTCCCACTTATTAGTGGACTCTGAACATGGAGTCAGCAGGGACACAAAGACGGAAAAAATAGACACTGAGGATTATAAAAGAGTTGGAGGAGGGAGGATAGAAAGGATTGAGAATCTACTCAGTAGGTACTATGTTCACTACTTGGGTGATGGGACCATCAGAAGCCCAAACCTCAGCATTATGCAATGGAACAAACTTGCAAGAGGTGCCCCCAAGTCTAAAGTAACAATTTTAAGAAATATAAAAACAGTAAGTTGTTTTTAATTAGAAAAAGAAAACCAAACACCGCATGTTCTCACTCATAGGTGGGAACGGAACAATGAGATCACTTGGACTCAGGAAGGGGAACATCACACACCAGGGCCTATCACGGGGAGGGGGGAGGGGGGAGGGATTGCATTGGGAGTTATACCTGATGTAAATGACGAGTTGATGGGTGCAGCACATCAACATGGCAGAAGTATACATATGTAACAAACCTGCACGTTATGCACATGTACCCTAGAACTTAAAGTATAATTAAAAAAAAAAAAGAAATTTTGCTGTAAATTGATATAGAAAATTACAGCAAAATAATTTGCTATAAATGGACAAGCAAATGAAGGTGGACATTGGTTGCAAGGAAGGAATTATAGTTGTCTGCAAGATGACTGGAGTACTGAACTAGGAGGGTGAATTCAGTGAATCATAAAAACGGAAAGGGTGTTTGTGGAAATGAGAGTATTCAGTAGGCAAAGTGGATGGGATCCCAAGCATAAGACCTGCAGGCCAGAGTTAGGAAGACTGATGCATTTCCTACATCATGTGGAAAGACAACTGTGGGCAGAGAGAACATGGCTTCAAAGATTTAGTGTTAGCTTTTGTCATCTTCCTGCTTCTATTTTCTTGGTAAAGTGAAATTTGAGGAAGGGTTATCAGATGGCAAATAGGGGTATAGTGAAGGCAAGTGGATGGGCAGTGAGAATAATTTACAAAATAATCATCTAAGAAAGTGTGAAAGCAAATTTTGCCAGGAAATATAATAGTCTGTGTGAGAAATAACTGCCAATCTAAAATCTGTGTTCATGATTTTTAAAGTGAGAACAGCCCACATTGTTGTGGGATTTCTTCATCTTGGGTTGCAAACATGTGAAGCGGAGCTATAAAGAGCTAAAAAGATAAGAAGCATTATTTCTAATTAGACTAAATGAAAAAGATAATCTCTTGCTTTGTCTTGAGTTATGAACATTTTATCAGGCAATTCTGCCATTATCAGTTTAAAAGCAAACTATTTGCTGTAATTGTTTTTTAATTTTTCTTTCTGGTTTCTAGTTGTGATTGACCCTCACACCACTCCCTCAAAAAATGTCAGATTCTGTCTTTCAAAGTTGGACAACAATCCTTCTTAGAATTTTTACACATACAAAAGTTCAAAACAGAAAATGAGGTAACATTTTAAAATTATATTTTAAAGTCGTTTCTTCCTGGTGTACTAAGGGTAGAGATTCAAGCACAATACCCTTAAATAAAAATGTGCTGTGATCACATTTAACTATCTGAAAGAGGAATTTTTTTCTCTATTTTAATCATCTTCAATCTCCACATGAATATTGTGTCTTTAAGCAATATGTCTTTATGCTAACTGTGAAAATAAATTTCATATTCTATATTGACATGTAGAGCTTTTAGTAAACGGACTAAGAATAAAATTTAATACTATGATTTTAAGGATTGAAGAGGAAAGAAGCATGAAAGGTGGCTTGCCAGTTATGATAGGTTTAATTTAGAGAAAATAAACCTGAGGGGGCATCTGGCTGAGTTAGGTTAGAGGCACAATCTCTAACAGACTAACAGTTTTTCAGGATTCAGGGTGGGAGAGTTTATTAGAAACCTGCATTGCTTCTGTGTTTTTTTTTTTTTTTCTGTGTTTTGTTGTTGTTGTTGCTGTTGTGCTTATCTGGGAGGGAGAGTTGTGTGTTTGTTCCCATACATCTTTCTGCAGCTGCAGGCGCACCCCCCAAGTCTGCTTTTAGCTTCCCTATCTTAGTGCACCTGAAGAGAAACAAACGTGCTTATTAAGGCCCACTGTTCTACTGGGGCCCGTTGTATGAGGGTTAGGTTTGACAGTTACCCAAGAGACTTTCCCCCTACCTTCCTCTGTGCCTGAGGTGTCTTATCTGTGTCTTACTGTCTGCTCTTTACGACTGCTTGTAATTAGAAGAGAAGTGGTTTCCTTGAAATGCGTGAGGCTAGAAAGGGAGCTGGAATTTAAAGTGGCGGTGTTGGGCCAAAATGACAGCGCCCCTGCTCTAACAATAATAAGTGTGAAAAATGTTACTTTTTTTTTTTTTTTTTTTTGAGATGAAATCTTGCTCTATCGCATAGGCTGGAGTGCAGTGGTGAGATCTTGGCTCACTGCAACCTCTGCCTCCTGGATTGAAGTGATTCTCTTTCCTCAGCTTCCTAAGTAGCTGGGCTTACAGGCATGCACCACTATGCCTGGCTAATTTTTGTACTTTTAGTAGAGATGGGGTTTCACCATGTTAGTCAGGCTGGTCTCAAACTCCTGACCTCAGGTGATTCACCTGCCTCGGCCTCCCAAAGTACTGGTATTACAGGTGTAAACCACTGCACCCATACACATCTGCTTATTAAAAGCATTTCAGATTTCTTTCAATATTTGCTAGCTTAGGTTTAGGGAGAAACAGTGATGATTTAATTGATAAAGAGATCACATAAATATTGTATTATTGAATTTTGAATATAAAAGTAAATTTGTAACTTATCAAACAAAACTCCTTTATTTATAGATAAGGAGTCAGAAAACAAAAACTTTTTTTTAAGGGGTTTGTTGAAAGGCAGTGAGTGCCTTTCAACATTCCTACATCCAAGTCCATTGAACTATCTTCTGCTGAATTTTTATGATGTTCTTATTTGGTACTTATTGTTATTTGTGGGGATAATATGGTGTAAAAGAATAATAAGTAACATGACCTATTGATTTTTAAAGTTGGACTTTTCTTCACAATATAATTCATAAAATAATTTTAAGCAGAGATATATCAGTATAGAAATTTGTTTTCCAAGAAAATTCAATACATAATGCATTCCTTACTTGAATTTTATCACAAAATTTGCAGTCTGTCAAGCTGTCATTTAAAGGCATACCTCATAGATATTGCAGGTTCAAGTATAGACCACCGAGATAAAGTGATCATTACAATGACGTAAGTCACACAAAATTTTGGTTTCTCAGTTCATATAAATGTATGCTTACTACATACTGTAATCCATAAGGGTGTATTAGCATTATGTCTAAAAACATGTACATAGCTTAATTTAAAAATATTTTATTGCTGAAAAATGCTAATGATCATCTGAGCCTTCAGAGAGCTGTAATCCCTTTGCTGGTAGAGAATCTCACCTCAATATTGATGGCTGCTGACTGATGAGGGTTCTGGTTACTGAAGGCTAGGGTATCTGGGACAATTTCTTAAAATAAGACGATGAAGTTTGCCACATTAATTGACTCCTCCCTTCACAAAAGACTTCTGGGTAGCATGCATTGTTGTGCAATAATATGTTATCCACAGTAGAATATTTTTTCAAATTGAAGTCAATCCTCTCAATCCCTGCTGCAGCTTTATCAAATAAGTTTACGTAATGTTCTAAATTCTTTTCTGTTATTTCAATAATGTTCACAGCATCTTTACCAGAAGTAGATTCCATCTCAAGAAACCACTTTCTTTGGTCAGCCACAAGAAGCAACTCCTCATCCACTCATGAGATTGCAGTAATTCAATCATGTTTTCAGGCTCTGCTTCTAATTCTAGTTCTCTTGCTATTTCCACCACCTCTGCAGTTGATTCCTCCACTGGGGTCTGGAACCTCTCAAAGTCATTCGTGAGGGTTGGAATCAATGTCTGCCACACTCCTGTTAATGTTGATATTTGGACATTGCCCCATGAATCAAAAGTGTTCTTAATGGCTTCTGGAATGTTGCCTTTTTTCTTGACAGCTTTAATTAACTATGACCATATTAATCAGAGGAATCATTATCTATGAAACTTCTAGCATTACAAAATGTATTTCTTACATAATAAGACTTGAAGGTTGAAATTACTCCAGGATACATGTGCTGCAGAACAGACACTGTGTTAGCAGGCATGAAAACAATGTTAACCCCTTGTATATCTCCATCAGAGCTCTTCCATGACCGGTTGTATTGTCAATGAGCAGTAATCTTTTGAAAAGAATCTTTTTTCCTAAGCAGTAGGTCTCAATAGAGGGCTTAAAATATTCAGTTAACTATGCTTTAAACGGATATACTGCCATCCAGGCTTTGTTTTTCCATTCCTAGAGCACAGGCCGAGTATATTCGACATAATTCTTAAAGGCACTAGGATTTTTGAAATATATAAGAATTGTCTTCATCTTGAAGTAATCAGCTGTATTCACCCCTAACAAAACAGTCAGCCTGTCCTTTGAAACTTTGAAGCCAGGCATTGACTTCTCTGTAGTTATAAAAGTCCTACATGACATCTTCTTCCAGTATAAGACTTAGTATATATCGAAAATCTATTGGTTTTGCCACCTTTATCAAGTATCATAGCCAGGTCTTCTGAAAAACTTGCTGCAGCTACTCCATGAACACTCATGGTGTCATCTTGCTCTTGTGTATTATGGAGACAGTTTCTTTTCTTAAACCTCATGAACCAACCTCTGCTAACTTCAAACTTTCCTTCTGCAACTTCCTTACCTCTTTCAGCCATGAAGAGAGTTGGAGCCTTGCTCTGGGTTAGGTTTTGGTTTAAGGGAATGTAGCAGCTGGTTAGACCTTCTATCCGGAAGACTCAAATTTCCTCCGTATCAGCAATATAGCTGTTTTGCTTTCTTATCTTTTGTATGTTTGCTGGAGTAGTAAACTTAACTTACTTCAACAACTTTTCCTTTGCAGTCACAGCTTAGTGAACCATTTGGTACAAGAGGCCTAACTTTCAGCCGATCTCAACTTTCGACATGACACTATGTTTAATGATTTCTAGTTTTTGATTTTTGAATTAAATCAAGAGATATCCTTTTACTTAAACACTTAACAGGTCATTGTAAGGTTATTAATTAGCCTAATTTTAAAATCATTGTGTTTCAAGGAATGGGAAAACTTGAGGAGGACAGAAATGGAAAAAGGGTCAATTATTGGAGCAGTGAGAACACACATTTATCCATTAATTTTGCCATTGTGTATGGGCTTGGTTTGTGGCACTCTCAAAACAATTACAACAATAACATCAAAGATCACTGATCACAAATCACCATAAAAGATACTATAATAATGAAAAAGTTTGCAATATTTGGATAATTACCAAAATGTGACACAGAGACACAAAAAAAGCACATGCTGTTGGAAAAACGGCAGCAATAGACTTGCTTGATGCAGGGCTACTACAAACCTTCAATTTGTAAAGTACAATATCTGTGAAACACAAAAAAAGAGATATGACTCTACTGTACATGTTTTAATATAGTCTCAATTCAAATACATTAATTTGACATTAGATGAAAATCCTACTTTCCAATTTGAAATCAAATTTTGAACAGCAGTTATCCCTTCCTTCAAATTTTATAAAACATAGTCTACCTTATTAACAAGGACACTTTCAAAGGTTATTTACTAATGACAACTTAGATACAGATCTATGCTTCAGTAACAGCTATGTTCGTATAAAGCATCTCATTAAAATGTTATTTTATCACCATTTGTGTTATGAATTATGACAGTAGTAATATTTTGGGATATTTTAAGATATTATGGCTGATATGGTTTGGCTGTGTCTCCACCCAAATCTCACCTTGAATTGTAATAATCCCCAAGTGTCAAGGGCAGGGCCAGGTGAAAATAATTGAATCATGGGGGCGGTTTCTACCATACTGTTCTCGTGGTAGTGAATAAGTCCCATCAGATCTTATAGTTTGATAAATGGGAGTTCCCCTGCACAAGCCCTTTTGCCTGCCACCATGTAGATGTAACTTTGCTCCTTGTTCATCTTCGACCATGATTGTGAGGCCTCCCTAGCCATGTGGAGTTAAACCTTTTTCATTTTTAAATTGCCTCATCTCAGGTATGTCTTTACTAGCAGTATGAGAACAAACTAATACAGTAAATTGGTACTTGGAGTGGGGTGCTGCTGTAAAGATCCCTCAAAATTGGAAGTGACTTTGGAACTGACTAATAGGTAGAAGTTGGAACCATTTGCAGGGCTCAGAAGAAGATAGGAAAATGTGGAAAAATTTGGAAATTCTTAGAGACTTGCCGAATGGCTTTTACCAAAATGCTGTTAGTGATGTGGAATGATAAGTCCAGGCTGAGGTGGTCTCAGATGGAGATGAGGAACTTGGGAACTGGTGTAAAGGTCACTCTTGCCGTGCAAAGAGACTGGTGGCATTTTGCCCCTGCCCTAGAGATCTGTGGAACTTTGAACACGAGAGAGATGATTTAGGGTATCTCGCAGAAGAAATTTCTAAGTGATGAAACATTCGAAAGAAAGTAGAGCACACAAGTTTGGAAAGTTTGCAGCCTGACAATGCAAGAGAAAAGAAAAACCAATTTTCTGGGGAAAAATTCAAGCCAGCTGCAGAAATTTGCGTAAGTAATAAGAAGTCGAATGTTAATCACCAAGACAATGGGGAAAATGTCTCTTTTGGGCATCCTCTCCCAGAATAGGCCCAAAAGCATAGGAGGAAAAAATGGTTTCATGGGCTGGACCCAAGGCCCCTCTGCTGTATGCAGCTTAGGGACTTGGCATTCTGCCTCCAAGTTGCTCTAGCCATGGCTAAAAGGGACCAATGTACAGCTGGGCCTTGGCTTCAGAGTGTGCAAGCCCCAAGCCTTGGTGGCTTCCATGTGATGTTGAGACTGCGGGTACACAGAAGTTAAGAATTGAGGTTTGGAAACCTCTGCCTAGATTTCAGAGGATGTATGGAAATGCCTGGATATTAGGCAGAGGTTTGCTGCAGCAGGTGGGACCCTCATGGAGAACCTCTGCTAGGGCAGTGCAGAAAGGAAATGTGGGGTTGGAGGCCCCACAAAGAGTGTCCACTGGGAAACTGCCTAGTGGAGCTGTGAGAAGAGGGCCACCACCCTGCAGGCTCCAGAATGGTAGATCCACTGAGAGCTTGTATCGTGTGCCTGGAAAAGCCACAGACACTCAATGCCAGCCTGTGGAACCAGCCAGGAGTGGAGGGCTGTACCTTGCAAAGTCACAGGGGTGGAACTGCCCAGGCTTGGGAGCCCTCCTCTTGCATCAGCATGACCTGGATGTGACACAAGGAGTCAAAGGAGATCATTTTGGAGCTCTAAGATTTGCCTGCCCCACTGGATTTCAGACTAGTTTGGGGCCTGTAGCCCCTTCGTCTTGGTCAATTTATCCCATTTGGAATGGGTGTATTTACCCAATGCTTGTACAGTCATGATATCTAGGAAGTAACTAACTTGATTTTGATATAGGCAGAAGAGACTCATAGGCAGGTGTCGTCACTTAAATCTCACCTGGAATTACAATAATCCCCCTATGTCAAGGGCCAGCTCAGGTGGAGATAATTGAATCACGGGGCCATTTCCCCCATACTGTTCTCGTGAGAGTAAATAAGTCTCACAATATCTGATGGTTTTATAAATGGGAGTTCCGCTGTATATATGAGAGTGCCAAAATGCATTTTCAAGTTGAATACTAATGGTTAATTGTATTATTTAATATTATGAAATTTTGTCCTATAGAATCCTTGCTCACCTCTAAAACCTCTTTCACTTAATGTGCACCCGCATCCAACGAAAGAGATGCTATCCATGTGGTATGGTTATCTAGAAAGAGAAATATAGATTATAGAATGCATACATGTAGCATAAATGAAGTTTATAAATAACACAATGTTTGAAAAGCCATCAATTTAGGCAAAGTTAATAAAAAAAATGATACTATCTATGTGTAAGGCAGCATATATTTTTAAAAAGTTGTATGAGGTATAGTCTCAGTCTATAATCTGCTGTTATGACAATTCCACAGATTGGGTAATTTATAAACAACAGACATCTAAGTGTCTGACATTTGTGGAGTCTGGGAAGTCCAAGAGCATGGTGTTGGCATCTGCTGGAGGTCACCCCATGGCAGAAGGTGGAGGACAGAAGTGAGCACATGAGACAGACAAGGAAGCGAGTTGAACTCAACCTTCTTATGAGGAAGCCACTCTCAATGATAATGGCATTAATCCATTCACAAAGGCAGAGCTCTCATGTCATAATCACGGCTTTAAAAACCCACCTCCCAATAGTGTTACAATGGCAATTAAGTTTTCAATGTATGAACTTTCGTGGTATACGTTCAAACTATAGCAGGCAAAGTATCCACTTTTAAAAAGAGGGTAAGCTAAAATTAAATTTTGCAAAGTCTAAATCTGCAAAACTAATATATTTTTACATGAGAGATAATTTTTGGACACAAATCTAATCATTCTAGAAATGTAAATCAAAGTCACGATGAAATATTACCTTACACTTTTTAAGGTGACTATTACAAAAGACAAGAGATAACAAATGTTGGCAAGAACGTGGAGAAGAGGGAACTCTCATACACTGTTGGTAGAATTGAAAATTGATGCAGCCATTATGAAAACCAGTACGGAGGTTCCTCAAAATTTTTAAAAAACAAACTCAAACTACTATGGGATCTAGCAATGCCACTTCAGAGTACATAAAGAAAACAAAACCAATATGTTGAAGAGATATCTGCAGCCCCATTGTTGCAGAATTATTCACAACAGTCACTACATGGAAAACAACATAAGTGTCTGTTGAAAAATGAATGAATAAAAACAACATGGTAATATAGACAATGGGATATTATTAAGCCATGAAAAAAGAAGGAAATTCTGCCATTTGCAACAGCATGAACAAAACTAGAGGATTTCATGCTAAGTGAAATAAGCCAGACAATGAAAGATAAATACTGTCTCACGTGTATGTGGAATCTAAAAAAGTTCAAACTTACAGAAGCAGAGAGTGGAACAGTGGTTTTCAGAGGTTAAAAAGGGGGGGATGGGGAGATGTTGGCCAAAGAGTACAAGCTTTCAGTCATAAAATGAATATGTTCTGAGGACCTTATGTACAGCATGGTAGCTAGAATGAATAATACTGTATTGTATTGTACACTTGAAATATGCTAAAAGAGTAGATTTTAATAGTTTTACCCTTCCCCAAACAATTAACTATATAAGGTGATGAATGTGTTAATTACCTGGATTATGGTAATCATTTCACAATTTTTACATATGTCAAATCATCACACTGTACTCTTTAAATATATACAATTTCATTTGTCAATTATAAACTTAATAGAACTGAAAAATTTTTAAAACTCAAAGTGCATTAATGAGCAGAAGGCTCATATCCAGACTGCAAACTGTTTCTGAGCTTCATTTCTTCTTTTACTTCACCCTTCACTTTTCTGAGAGCTTGTCCCATTCCCTCTTCTATGTATAATGCTACTCATCCCTTTACTATAATAGAATCTCTTGTCATAAACAAACACATATTATTTATTTTGAGTTTCTTGCTATTGACCTCCTCAAAACAGAAATGTCTGCATTTGGAAATAAGAAATAGACACAGAGATTAGCACGCTGGCATTCATAAGGTCACAAAGCCATTGTATTCTTTAGCCTAGACTTAAATACAAGCCATATTTCTGGCCAATTCAATAGTTTTATTCAGACAGTGTTGGCCAATCTAATAATATAACCATGAAGGTGGTGGCTTAGGTTCAAACATCACCTGCATGAATGCAGGTACAGGCTGGGGAAAAACTATCATGATTGCGGTCACTTTGATAGCACTGAAGGGCTGAGTGTCCAGAATGCATAATACTGTAATCATTCTGAACCTCAAATCTGGTTTATCATCACTGGTGGCAGAATTTAGATCATTTTACTTAATTATTGAGAAGCCAGTGTTATTGGTGATGGCTTTGTCTTTCTAGCCCACAAACTGAAATACATAGGTTATTGGAGGAAGGACAAGCCCCAGGACCTCTCCAATGTCATGGGGATGATGAAAATTTAATCACCTTTGCTGAGAGAAACTTTTGATTGTCTCCTTTGTTTCACCACCTTATTCCTATTTTTCTTCAAGCCACAATATCACAACAGAAACATAGCTATTAGTAACTATTTCTGTAAGCTCTTCTAAACATTTTTTTCCTGTTTAATTGGAATAGTATCACTGAGTATACAGCCACAACCATCCATAAATCACAGAAGGCTTCCCAAGACATCCACAAGATATTGAATTTATTTATTAGTATGCTAATACTCTTTTAAACATTATAAAACTTGGACTTACTGTTCTTAACCTTTCTTTCCTATTAGAAAATCTTTCCAAAATTATGCTAATGATGGTAGAAAGAAACGGAGATACATAAGAGTCCAGACTGAGTAGTCTCATTGCTGAAAATTCTTAATAATTAAAGCAGTCTGGCATCACTAAGTTTACATTAGAAACACAGGAAGTTAATTTTTAAGTATAGAAGATACCACTTCAAATATTTCCAGTCATCCATGAATGTCATTCTGATTACTTAACAAACAAAAGTTAGAGTATAAATGAATAATGTGCAAAATATATTTTACTGTTGATGGTAATAGCTGTTAACATTTCCCTGTAAGAGACAGCTGTGTGTATATGTGTGTAGAAACTTTTAAAAAAGAAATATTGCTGTATGAGGAATATTTCTATCAGAACTTAAATAAAATTCTTTTGAATCTCAAAAAATTAATCAAAAGTGAAGATAAACTCAATAAACAAAAACATAGAAGAAATAATGAGAAATTTTTAGCTTGTTCAATTATGTTAAAGTTTTCCCTTTGATTTCCTTTTGATTAAAGGAGAAATATTAAGATTATGTCAACTATTTGAAGCATACACACATAAACAGGCATGACATATAACGTCTTCCTCTCATTTACTGAAATGTTTTACAAATCAGATAGAACTCTGATTATTTCACAGATCAGATGGAAATCTTATTACACAATTTCTGTAAATACATTGATCAATCACTATTTGAAATATTTATTTTTAATAGATTCACTATATATTTTATAAATCCCAGCTTTAAGATAAAAATAATTTTCATGAACTTGAAAAACATCAAATGAGAAGGTTTTAATAATGTGAATACGTTAAAGAAGGTACTTTTAAAAATATTTGCTGCTGGCCGGGCGCGGTGGCTCAAGCCTGTAATCCCAGCACTTTGGGAGGCCGAGGCGGGCGGATCACGAGGTCAGGAGATCGAGACCATCCTGGCTAACACAATGAAACCCCGTCTCCACTAAAAAAATACAAAAAAATTAGCCGGGCGAGGTGGCGGCGCCTGTAGTCCCAGCTACTCGGGAGGCTGAAGCAGGAGAATGGCGGGAACCCGGGAGGCGGAGCTTGCAGTGAGCCGAGATCGCGCCACTGCACTCCAGCCTGGGCGACAGAGCGAGACTCCGCCTCAAAAAAAAAAAAAAAAAAACTTTTGCTGCTAAAAATTTCACTTTTTTTTCTTTTGAGATGGAGTTTCATTCTTGTTGCCCAGGCTGGAATGCAAAGGAATGATCTAGACTCACTGTAACCTCCGCCTCCCAGGTTCAAGCAATTCTCCTACCTCAGCCTCGCAAGTAGCTGGGATTAGAGGTGCCCGCCACCAAACCCAGCTAATTTTTGTATTATTAGTAGAGAGGGTTTTCACCATGCTGGCCAGGCTAGTCTCAAACTCCTGACCTCAGGTGATCCACCGCCTCGGCCTCCCAAAGTGCTGGGATTACAGGCATGAGCCACCATGCCCGGCCAAAAATCCACTTTTTACATGAAATATTGCATTCATAACATTTAAGAAAATATTTATAACTATTAAGAATAAATTGTTTCACAGTATAAGTGAATTCCAACAAGTATCGTAGAAAAAAGAAAGTATGGCCAAGTGATCTATCTAATGATGTTAACACACATGAAAACCCAAATTTCACATTGCATTTGTGATTGTATAAATTTGTCTCCTACCAATATAACTGTTTCCATACGAAGTCAATAACATAAATTTCATTAGTTATTATATAGCTCATCCAGATCTCATAGTACTCCCTGAATATCCCTCCATGGACATTGAGATAATAAGCTATACTGACATTTCAAATATTCTTTCTTTTTACAATGACATATTTCAAAAATAAAAGCAAATATAAGGGTAACTAACTCTATATCCATCAACCAGTTAAAAACAAATCTGATCACTTTTTATATTTCTCTAAGATGTTTTTTACAAAAATGAAACAGAGTAGTTAAAGTCAGCTTTTACTTCCCATATACACTGCAATTTCATTCTTATCCATTTCCAGAGGAAATCTCCATTTTGTGTTTATTGTATACAGTTTTTATACAGCTATATTTATACATATACACAAACACTAATATTGTATTAGTTGATTTTAATTGAAATTCTAACATAAACAGAATTACACTGAACTTATATTTTGTGAGTCTTGCTTTTTGAAATCTCCCAATGTTGATATTTGTTCATTTAATTCAAATGCAATGTTTTAATTTATTGTATAACAACATCTCCATTGAATTCCTTATTCTTCCTTTAGTGGCTATTATGATTTCTACACATTGTTAATGATATTAGAGTCAATGACATATATATGTTTGAGTATCTATCCAGAATCAGAATTGCTGACTTGTAACCTATGCATCTCTTCGGTTTCCCTAGATTTTACCAACTTGCCTTCCAAAGTGATTGACAAATTCACATTCCAATCAATGTGAGAATTCTTATATTTCTATGTATTGGGATAAATAACCTTTTGAATTCTTGCCTAAGGGAGGGATTTCATTTTCTTAAATGTGCTTTCTTTCTTTCTTAATGAGATTAAGCATTATTTATGTGCCATAGATATAGCACATAAATATTTGAGTGACTTATTCATAGTATTTGTCCATATGTCTATGAGTGCTTGTTTTTATTATTACTCTTTTGGCATTCTTATTTTCTGTTGTCTGTTTCTTTATTAGTTACAAATGTTATAAATACATTCTTCCATTCTCCACTTATTTTTCCACTTTTTTATTGTGTCTGAATTTTAAATGTTACTTTCTAGATTTTCACCTTTTCTCCTTCTGAATACATTTATTTATCAACCTGAAATTATTTTTTAATTTGAACAATTCTCAATAGCAATAATTGCAAACTCTTTATAATAAAAACTTCAAGCATTACTCTCTGACCACCACTGCTGTCTTTCCAACTCCGTCCCCAACGCCAGCTACCCTTTATCCTTCCTGGGGATCCTTCTAGCTCTCTCCCTTTATATACTGTTTTACCATTTATACATTCTGTGATGTCCAAGATCCCCTTTTGTAATAAATTAATTGTATATATCCCTAACAATCTTGCTCCTCTCTCTTTTCATGTTGGTTGTTTGGGTAAAACACAACCATAGTTAAAATCCAATTCTCTAGCTGAATGTGGCTAGAAAGAAATGAAAAATCATGTTAAATATCCTCACTTAAATGAAAGACAAATAACTTCAAGTTGACTCTCCATGGGTTTTATATTGTTTCCAAATATTTGCAGATTTTCTAGATATCTTTATGTTATTGATTCATAATTTAACTGCATTACAGTTAAGGAACATGTTTTGTAATAGTTACATCATCTAAAATTTATTGATTTTATGGCTCATAATATAGTCTGTCTTGGTAAATGTTCTGTATGCACTTGATAAGAATGTGTATCTTACAATTTTTTAGTGGAATGTTCTATAAAATGTTAGTTACAAAGTGTTGGTGGATAGAGTTTTCAAGTACTCTATATCCTCACTGATTTTCTGTCTACATGTTCTATCAATTATTTTGAGATTAGTGTTGTGGGATTGTCTATGCTTTCAGTTTTATCAGTTTTTGCTTTATATATTTGAAATTTCTGCTACTTGTGAGTAATGGTTAGAATTTCTATGTTTTCCTAATAAATTGGCCACATTTTCATTATCCTCTTTATCTCTGTTACTATTATTTGTTCTGAAAAATACCTTACTATTAATATAGCCACCTCGAATGTTATTTTCATCGATATTAGCATAGTGTATCCGTTTACATTCTTACACTTTTTGCATCCTTACACTCTTTCCATCCAACCTATTTGCATCTTTATAAAGTAGAAGTAGATGCCTTATAGCCAGTCAGTTATTCATGCTTGCTTTTAATTTCAATGTGACAATCTTTGTGTTTAATTGTTTAGACCATTTACCTGCACTGTAATTATTGACATGGTTGTGTTTAAATTGTTATTTTATTTGTTTTTTTTCTTTGTCCCATCCATTCTTTGTTCCATTTTCTCATTTTTCTGCCTATTTTGGATTAGTATTTTCTTATTACTCTGTTTTATTTCCTGCATTGACTTTGCAGGTATGAGTCTTTGTATTATTTTAGTAGTTGCTATAAAGTTTAGGGTATACATTCTAACTTCTCACAATCTATTTTCAAATATACTATGCTACTTAACATACAGTCTATCTTTACAAGAGTATACTTCTATTTAGACCTTCAAAGCTTTTATACTGTTGTATATTTTATTTCAATAGATGTTGTAAATTCCACAATACATTGTTTTATCCTTTTTGTAAGTAGTGAATTATATTTTAGTTATTTAAATAATAAAAATATATATATTTACTCATGAAGCTACTATTTTTGATATTCTGTGTTTCATTGTCTATATACATTTATATCATATAACTGATCCATGTGGTATCATTTTCCTTTTGCTTGAAAGACTTAACATTTCTTTCTTTCTTTTTTTTTTTTTTTTTTTTTTTTTTTTTTTTTTGAGATTAAATCTCATTCTGTCGCCCAGGCTGAAGTGCAGTGGCACAATCTCAGCTCACTGTAACCCACACCTCCCAGGTTCAAGCGATTCTCCTGCCTCCGCCTCCCAAGTAGCTGGGACGACAGGTGTGCACCACTGCACCCGGACTTAACAATTATTTTGATGAAAGTCAGCTTGTGATGAAGTGTTTTAGTTATCTATGTTTGTATAAATCTTTGCTTTGCCTTCATTTTCTAAAATTTATTTTCTCTTAGTAAAGGACTATAAGGTGACTTTTCCTTTTTGCCCCAGTACTTTAAAGATGTTGTATTATTATCTTCTTATTTGCAAAGGAATATCTGTGGCCATTATATATTTAAATGTATCTACCCAATTCCTCCCTCTCTGTGGAACTCTAATACCCACATATTTGGTTGCTTGCAGTTGTTCCACACTTTACCAATGCTCTGCTTATTTTGTTTTCATTCAATCCTTTTTCTTTCCGTTTCCTTTTTGATAGATTTTTTTTTTTACTATGCCTTCAATTGTATTTCTTCTTGCTTCTGACGTATCTCTTCTAACCTTTATCACCTTCAGTGTACTTTTCATCTCAGATATTATAGTTTTCATGTCTAGAAGTTTAGATCTTTGTAATTTATTTCATACCTCACATTAATATGTTTATTCTTTGATCTAGTTTCTTGATGGGATGTAGGATACAGTTAGTTTTTAAAGTCCTGATCTAGTAATCCTGCCATCTGTATCATTTCTGAGTCAACATTAATTATTTTTTCTTCTAGCTATGGGTTATAGTTTACTGCCTTTTTGACTGATTCATAGTTTTTGATTGGGTGTCAGATGCTATACATTTTACCTTGTATGTTGCAGATATATTTTGCAGTCCTATAGAAGCTTCTGAACTTTATTTGCTAAATGCAAATGGGAACATTTTATTCTTTTGGGTCTTTCTTGTCACCATTCTTGGATCAAAGCAGCCTTTAGTATAGAGTAATTTTCTCTACTACTGATACAAGATCTTAGTACTCTATTCAGTGTAACATTAATTATGGCGATTTCCACTCTGGCTGGTGAGAACAGGCATTACTTGAAATCTGGTTTGTGTGTCGGGCACTGTTCACCCTAACCTATTCAAGTGATTTGTTTGGCAGTCTCCATTTGTTTTCTCACACACCTGTAGTGATCAGTAGATATTTGGACTTGAAGGGGATCTTTTGCAGATTTGGGGAGTTCTTTCCCTATGCAGCTCTTTTTGTTCTCTAGTACTTGGTTTGCACTTTGAGGACACCCTGACTTGCCTGCATGCTCAGTTCTGTGTCCTTAAATCAAGGACTCTGTGGATCTCTGCCTGGATTCTCCCACTCTACCCCATAGCTTGAAATACCTATTTCTGAGCAGTAAGCTAGAGAATTACAAACTAACCATGTTTGTTTATTTTCTGCCTCCAAGGGATCACAGTATTTCATTGCCTGATGTCTAATTTCTTGAGAGCCACTGGGTTACATATAAAGTCTGAATTTTCAGTTGTTTCAGGTGGGGATGGGGTGTGTGGAAATTCAGTTCCAATGACTTCATTTGCAAGGAAGTCAAAACTTGAAGTTTAGTAAAGTAATTCCAGTGTATTTCTTTTAGCTTCATTCTTTTAGCATTAATTGTAGTGGTAAAAACTGTTATATACCTATGATCTTTACACTAGTTAATATATTTTGTTTCTCTGATATTTATTTAAAATTATTTCTTTATCCCTGTTGCTCAGTTTCCATCTTGCGACTGTCTGTGTCTCCATTTATTTACCATGTTAATATACTGGGTACTGTTTTAATATCATGCTTTTCTGAGAAAAGAGATTATGTTAAAAACACTGAGTTTCAAGTATCTGTGTATTATTTCTTTGCTATTCCCTTGACTTTCTGTCCTTGAACTATTCTTAGAAAAAAATCATCTCCTGAATTTATCTTTCTTCTACTTACCTTTTTTTTTTTCATTTTAAACTTTTGAAGCAAAATTCTATAATTTTTCTCAATTTTATATTCCAACTTACTATTTTCATAGGGGCTAGAGCCTATCCCTTGCACATATTTTTAAATTTCAAACATTGATTTTCATCTGGAAATGTCATTGTTTCACTTTCAAATTCTTATTTACCTGCTTCATTTGATCATGTTTTTATATCCTCCTTTCGTATTTTTTGCAGATGTAATTTCCTTATTTATTTCTTTGAAGATAAATTTTAAATATTGAATACCACTTTATTTTTAATTCATGAATTATCAGTGCTTTGTTATAATTTTATCATTGATCTTTCATACAATTAGATTTCAAATTTCACTTTCTATTTGTTTTTGTATGTTAATTTGAAATAAGAAGCTTTCACGTTTTTGGTTCATTTGTATCTTATTTTTCTCTTTTTTTCCCTCTGTGCTCATCCTTTTTTTCATAATGATTACGTGGCTAGCTTGCCCAAGGACAACTATCCTCCATGCAGGCCATACTTTGCCAGTGTCATGGTGATGGTGCTATTTTATAGACAGGATCTCTGTGACCGCTGAAAATTGTTGGTTTTCTCTGTAATATACTGTCCTTCCTCCCTAGGCTCAGAGTTTCCCAGCCATGGGCTACTTACTGAGAGGTGGTGCAACCACATCCCAGCTTCAAGCCTTAAGACTATCTCTGGTCCCAAATCTAGCATGGAGTACTTCTATACCTCTTTATCCCTCTAGGGTCAAACCACCACCACTCTTTCCTGCTTTCATAGCACAGAAAATCCAATGCTCATTTCTAATCATCACTTTATTTAGTCCTTCTTTTTCTAATCTACAAAGATATTGTTTCTGAATCTGGCTATTTTAAAAAAAATATTTTGCCTATAATTGCTGTTTGAAACAGGAGTTGTATCAAAATATACATTTGTTAGGCCACAATTTTTGTAAAATCTTAAGCCAAGGGTATTTTTATCCTAAAAAGGACATCAATTCAAATTCTTTGGACAACAGAATTTACAGAATTTTAGAATTTATAGGGTTTTTAGATATTATTCATTCTAAAAATACAACAGGAAAAAACAGAGAAATTGACAATGTTGACTTTCTAGCTTGTCTTTGTGTCTTTGAGAGGAATTCATCTTGCAAACTGATAGACATTAATTTTTCTTAACTGAAATAACATAATTTCTAAAACAATTTTTAAACAGAAAGCCATAAGAAGGTCAGCTGTTTTGTGAAATGCAAAAATTAGACTGAAATACCTCAGTCAAATAGATGTCTACTTCTAAAGAATTAGTTATAAAAGTGCTTCTTCAAACTTCTCACTTAGAAAGTGTGTATCCAATTAACCATTGCCTTGAAGGCTTTTATACTCGCATCTCTTGAAGTAGAGGTCAAACAGAGGGTTAATTGGAGATTTCCAAGTGGAATTTTAGGAAAAATTAAAGTATTGCTCTCAGAAATTTGATTTTTTAATAGATATCTTGTAATTTTCCTGAAGCTACATTCACCAATGACTTCACGCAAGTAGTTTTGTATTGACTGAAAACACAGGGTACTAAAAGATATATTAGTTAAATTACCCCATCAAATGAATTTTCAATTCAGTAGGAGTGCTTAATCATGGATTAAAAGTGGAAATATTTATGGCATTGAGAAAAATGGTATCCTTGTTATTTAACCTTACCTACAAGATCATGTCAACCCCAAGTACAAAGTTAACCATATTCTGATATGCAGTTCAGCTGTAGGCTACCATTTAAAAGATAACTTTTGGATGCCCTAAGACTATTGTTATCTTGAATAATTTATTACCACCAGCTTCCTGTATTTCATCATATTTTACTCTAAAAATCACCTTTTCCAGAGAGGACAGTGACATTAGCTTGCTTCCTATCATTTAGTTACTGCTAGAATCTCTCAGGGACCCTACACAAATATACAAGAAAAGCAACTGAATCCTCTTGTTAAGTGTGGACTCAGGTCAAATTGGAACAGGATGAAAAAACAGCCTGACTTTCTGTAATGGTTCTTTTGTTTTGGGGCGTACGCTTTCCTTCTTACTGAAAAGAAAAAAAAAATAGGGAGAACATCGCTAGAGAAGAGTTCCATTTTTATGCTACAATTTACTAGTATGATTACCTTTGTAGAGTATAGCTTCCCAGATTTGTGTGGACTTATGCTAAGCCATAACTATTACGATGAGACAAAGACAAGAAAACCCCAGATATCAAATTATCATGCTCATGCGCATGCGCACACACACACACACACACACACACACACACACACACACACACACACAGAGATTCGTGTGGACTTACACTAAGGCAGAAGTACTACGATTAGACAAAAACAAGGAAACCCCAGGTATCAATCTCTCTCTCACACACACACACACATATACACACACACACACACACACACAATCAAAGGTATTTTAAAAATGATATTAACATCTCCGGCACTGGGATTCAGTAAGTAGTGATGGTTCAGTGCAACTTATAGACCTTCAGGCCCAGAAAAATGTTTCTCAAAATTTCTTGCCCATTATCTTCAAACAAAAATTTACTATGTTCAAATGCCATGACTTTTGTATTTTATGCTTCTACCCTTGTTGAAGATAGACTCTGATTTGTACTTCAGGGAGGGATTTAGCAGCTAAAGAGCTTAGTAAGATAATCTTTCTCTCTGAATGAATGAAATAGATCTTTCTTAACAAAGTATTTTTTTCTTGGAATTGTTGAAAGTCCATTTTCTTATTCATATTTGTGTTTCAATGTGTGATCCTGAGGGCATTCAGAAATTATTGAAGTTCTCTGCTCAGTTGGGCTTGGTAGCTGAGAAAAAAATTATAATACTTAGGAATCAAATTTCTCTCTTTTTTTTTTACAGACTGTAAGTTATATCAGTAAGATCTATGGATATTTTTGGATGCCATATAATCCATTCACTTTGCCACATAATCTTGCATTATTGACCCACTATCCCAGTGTTTATGCACCTGCTCTCCTATTTTAAGTTCTTCCATACTTTGGTTCTGTGGAGAGTGCAGCTACCATCATTTTTGTAAATGTCTCTTTTTTTATATGTGCAAATGATAGGTGACAAAGTGCTAGCAGCCCTCACTCTCAGCGCCTCCTTGGCCTCAGCGTCCACTCTGGCGGCACTTGAGGGGCCCTTCAGCCTGCCACGGCACCGTGGGAGCCCCTGTCTGGGATGGCTGGGACCGGAGCTTCCTCCCTCTGCTTGCGGGGAGGTTAGGAGGGAGAGGCGCGGGCGGGAACCGGCGCTGCGCTTGCGGGCCAGTGTGAGTTCTGGCCGGCGCGGGCTCGGTGGGACCTGCACACGGAGCGGCCGGCCGGCACCGCCGGCCCCAGGCAGTGAGGGGCTTAGCACCCGGGCCAGCAGCTGCCGCGGTTGTGCCGGACCCCCAGCAGTGCCGGCCTGCCGGCGATGCACTCAGATTCTCAGTAGGTTTGGCTGCCTCTGGGCGGGGCAGGGCTCGGGACCTGCAGCCCAGCCCGCGGTGTCTGAGCTCCTCCGCCGGCGGTGGGCTCAAACGTGGTCTAAGCTTCCACACCCGGCGCCGCCCCCTGCTCCCTGGCGCCGGGTTCCATCCACAGCCCAGTGGCTGAAGAGTCCAGGCTCTGCCTGCAGCCCTGGTGCAGCATTCACTGGGTGAAGCCAGCTAGGTTCCTGAACTGGATGGGGACTTGGAGAACTTTTATATCTATCAGGAGGATTGTATGTGCACCAATCAGCACTCTGTGTCTAGCTCAGGGTTTGTAAATACACCAATCAGCACTCTGTGTCTAGCTCCGGGTTTGTGAATACACCAATTGGTACTCTGTATCTAGCTAACCTAGTGGAGACTTGGAGGACTAGCACTCTGTGACTCTGTGTCTAGCTCAAGGTTTGTAAATACACCAATCAGTACTCTGTGTCTAGCTCATGGTTTGTGAATACACCAATTGGTACTCTGTATCTAGCTAACTCTGTATCTAGCTTACTAGCACTCTGTGACTCTGTGTCTAGCTCAAGGATTGTAAGCGCACCAATCAGCACTCTGTCAAATCGGACCAATCAGCTCTCTGTAAGGTGGACCAATCAGCTCTCTGTAAAATGGACCAAACCAGCGGGATGTGGGTGGGGCCAGATAAGGGAATAAAAGCAGGCTGCCTGAACCAGCAATGACAACAGGCAGGGGTCCCCCTCCACCCTGTGGAGGCTTTATTCTTTTGCTATTTGCAATAAATCTTGCTGCTGCTCACTCTTTGGGTCCACACTGCCATCATGAGCTGTAACACTCACCGGAAAGGTCTGCAGCTTCACTCCTGAAGCCAGCGAGACCACGAACCTACCAGGAAGACGGAACAACTCCAGACACGCTGCTTTTAAAAGCTGCAACACTCATCGCAAAGGTCTACAGCTTCACTCCTGACAGCAAGACCACGAACCCTCCCGAAGGAAGAAGCTCCAGACACATCTGAAGGTCTGAAGGAACAAACGCCAGACACACCATCTTTAAGAACTGTAACAGTCACCGCGAGAGTCCGAGGCTTCATTCTTGAAGTCAGTGAGACCAAGAACCCACCAATTCCAGACACACAAAGATTTCTCCCAAGTATTTATTTGTGATTGAGATTGCTGAAATAACATACTGGTAGTATAATTCCAGTTCTTGATCTTGGGAACTAGAGGGACATTGAATGCTAGAATTGTCTGTTTAGGTTTTATAAAATACTTAGTAAATTTAATTAAATGTCAATTTATTTAACTTTTGCTGAATTTTATTATGTGCTCAAACATAGTAAGTTTTATGGATATTGACAGTGAAGAAACAGGAAACTGCAGTGCCGGGGCTAGGGGAGAGGTTGTAACTACAAATAGATTGATCAGAGGCGGCCCTGGTAAGATAACCCCCGATCTCATACTTGCACATGGGGAGACAGTGTCCAGGAGGAACCTGAGGGAAGAGGGAACAAGGCTCTAAGGCAGTGTTCTGTTATGTCCAGAATGCTTGAGGAACAGCAAACAGCAGGGAAGGTAAAATGATTGCAGCAAGGTGAATGAGGGAAAAATAATAAGAGATAAGTCAGAGCGGTAACAACCAAGAGAGCTGCTCACCTCGTGAATAAGTCATTGGTAGGTAGGACTTTGATTTTTGTGACTTAAGCTTTTTTTTTTTTTTTTTTTTTTTTTTTTAATGGAGTCTGGGCTCACTGCAAGCTCCGCCTCCCGGGTTCACGCCATTCTCACACCTCAGCCTCCAGAGTAGCTGGGACTACAGCACCCGCCACCACTCTGGGGGTTTCACCGTGTTAGCCAGGATGGTCTCGATCTCCTGACCTCGTGATCTGCCCGCCTCGGTCTCCGAAAGTGCTGGGATTACAAGCGTGAGCCACCACGCCCAGCGTGACTTGGGTTTTTAAACCACACTTGCGAAGAAATTATAGCACACAGAGTGGTGCAGAGGAGGTGGAGATGGATAGCTCCTGTCGGGGGCCTGCTGTCTCTGGTCCTGAGGGATGCAGCTGACATATCAGACAGGACAGCATGCAACCCAGAAGCCTTGCAATGCATGTTTCTAGGACCCAAGTTATGTAAGTAGGAGAAAAGTTGGGCAGATGTAGGATGAGAGACTTAGTAACAGTTTTGAGTACTGGAGTTATCATCTTCAACAAAGGATACCTTGCCACAGAGAGAACCATAAAATCTCTACAATATGGTCCGCATCATAGCAAAAGCTGCTATGATGGACTGCTGACATTGGCGTCACAGCCAAAAGCAGAAGGGAGGAAATAGTTTCACTCACCTTCTAATGTCCTGCCAGTACTTTATAGTGGAATAACCTAACTAGAAACCAGCTGCCAAGCACTGGGAAGTGAAATTCTCAGGCTTTCAGGCCCATAAATTACACAGGCAAGCACATTTAAGAGTGGCAGTAGAGCTGTGGTCTAATCCACAAACATCTAACCCACTTAGAGTTACCAGCTTGATAGCTACTGTGTCCGGAACCTCCAGAGGGAATCCTTTAATGACTCTTCTCATCTTTCTCAGAGTAAAAGTGAATGCAAACAGGATACATTTCACTATATTCTTACAGCATCATCATGATGGAGAGAAAAACGGTGCAACATTCGAGGAGGTTACTCTGAGAAGGCAAACTTAAAGAGTAAATACCAAACCATCAGCTAAAAATGCCTGCAAAGAAGTAACGCCATTAGGCTAAAAATGGTCTTAACCGATCCCATCATTCCGGAAGCGCCACACGCTATCACCCCTTCCAAGACTGTTCTCAGTCTCAGTTAAGCAAATCTCCTCTTTGTCATGAGCGGTAATCTATCTGTGCTATCCCCAGAGTCGAAGAGATATATATTAATAAAAGTAACAAAGTTAAAATATACGCATCCTTTGTCAACTTATTTCTAAACCGTTCATTGTAAATCTGTTTCTATTTTGCCTGAACTGCAGGTAAATCTCTATAGGCTACTTGACATTTCATTTGATAGTTTTTATTTCAAAACTGATAACTACATAGCCGGCAAATTATGACTTGTGAACCAAATCCATCCCACTTCCCGTTTTTGTAAATAAAATATTATTGGAACACAGTCACGCCTGTTTATTTACTTGTTGTCTCCAGCTTTCTTCATCCTAGAACAGCTGAGCTGAGTAGTTGCAATAGCTAATTTCGGGTTCACATTTAGCAAAGCCAAAATATATACTATCTGACTATCCAGGAAAGAACTTGCCAAGCTCTTTTATCTGTGATACTTTACTTGGTATTTCATTCTGGGTAACCATTGTTGGTGACACCTTCCATAAGGACCTGGGTTCAGTAATCTTCTGCTCACTGTTTTCTTTTATCACAAATCTCCACCAGCCTCCAAATTTAGTGATTTTAAAATAAGATTAGGTTAAATCTTTAATGCTGCTGCTTTGTCTTTTTTCAAGTTGTTTCCACTCCGTCTCAATTGCTAAAATAATGTCATAGCTGAGTTATTATTCTGCCTCCAGTCAAATCAAATGCCTATAACATGATTTTTTAATGCAACTCCTTGCTATAAAGCATCTGTGCTTCCCCAATTGACCAATAAAGGTGAATCTCTTTCTCTGTCTCCCCACCAATTTCTTTTATCCTCAAACAATACCTCTCACTAGTCACCTGCAGAAATGCTATACATCGTCCAGGAAACCCAAGAAAACCACATCACTATTTCCCAAGTAATATGTACTTAAAACAATGATGATTCCAATAACATATTATTGCCATTGAAAACTATAGAAATTATATTTAACTTTTCTACGCCTCGGCGGATATTTGTTCCAGACATCATCCACTGAGGCATAGGCAAGTTAAAAAAACATGAAACATCTAATTGGGACCTGCACATTCGAGAAGATAGTGGAATTTCACTTTATTGCTTTAGAGGGAACAATCCATTGAAGCTCATATTTGTAAAAGAAATTAGAATCCTATTTTTATAAAAAGTATTTAATATATAATGTGATTTTAGTAAAAATCTACCTTAATCATAAAACTATTTTTCATGCCTAAAAGATGACCCAAGGGTATTTAGGGTTAAAACATGTTGTTATCTGATGATTGACTGAAGATGTCCTTGGTCATGAAAGGGGCAAACATTGAACTGGGAAAAATGTGGTGTAATCTTCCAGCTCTCTGAATTTATTATTGCAGGGTAAAAAATCTCTATTTTGCTTCTTAATCTAGGTGATATTTTTCTCCAAGGTCTGAGAAGAAAAGCATTTCCTGGACTCTCATACCTTTCCTAAAGCATTTTTCTCTTTTCTTTTCTTTTTTCAGAAGTCATTGTCAAAGTTTTTGTCCTTGAAAGGTTAGCTACGTCTATAGATTTCTATTTGAAGTTACAAGTGCTCTTCAGAATTTCAGCTATAGGTGTCTACTTCTGCAATGGTATGAGACATTGCTCTTGTAAAAATTACAATCTGTATGGTGGAAAATTTTTGAAAAGTATTGTCAAGTGTATTACTTTCTGCCAAAGGTTAATCAGATACTGCTGAATGATGAAGTTGATTCTTTGAACAGTTAATGCTATTCTCAAGATTCTATTTGATACAAATAAAAATTACAATAAAAAGTTTAAAAAACAGTTTGAGAAGCTGAAAGTGTCAATCTATTTTTTTATAATTTAATGGAAAGTAAAAAATATGCATACACAATCTTTTAGGCAGTTTCATGAGCTATTACAAAGTGGAAGGGAATATTACTATTTATTGAGTATTCACGAAGCTAACTTTCTTTAAAAAATATTAGGAAAGGGTAGAAAAATTAATATCACTTTAATAAATAACTGTTCTGTGATATTAGGTACTTACATTTCCCAACTATCATCTCTCTGTCTCTCTCTGTCTCTCTCTCTCTGTCTCTCTCTCTCTCTTTCTCTGTCTCTCTCTTTTCTTTCTCTTGCTTACATGCAGGATGTAGACATGAGGAAAAAAGTAGATAGTTAGGGACCCTCAGTAGTAAAATCTATAGAAATAAGCAAGACTTTGAAACTCTAAGTAGGGCCATTGGTTATTAAGATATTGCCCGTATTAAAAAGGTAAGAAATACCTATAAATGATTGGATGCCATGCTGACATAAAGAAAGCACAGATGTTAGATATACCTGGCACTCCTTCTGTGTTCCTCAGGCAATAGTCACAGGACTGCTGAGACCCTGAACAAAATCCCGAAGTTCTGTCCAGAAAAGAAGGAGGTGATACTAGGCAACTGCTGTCAGCAACCAACACAAGGGATTTAAGTATCAAGCAACTCTTCATCTCTCCCTTTTTCTTTTTTCCTGTTTAACAAAATTCTGTAAGTTAATTACAAATTTGACAAACAAATGAAGGAATGATCACACAGGCATTCTAGGTGGCCATCTAAATTCACCACAAATTTAGTATCCCCAAACCTACTGATTTGTATGCTATGAAAAAAGAAAAAAAAGAAAAAGACAGAGAAAGAGAAATATAGTTCTGGAGAGGACATTTTCTTGTACATAAGGGCTATTTCTGTTTAGAAAAATCCACACTGTGAACTTTGAATCCGGGCATCTCCTCTCAGCTAGGGCACTGGCAAAGGATAGAGAAGGAGCCGATAAAATGCCATCACCCACGGTGACGACGCCAGACGGTGGGAGACAAAGAGGCAACAGCATTAGGTTTCTTCAGGCATCTTCCTTAGAATTGAAAACAGGAGTGACATTGACAAATATACAGTAATGGCAATGACAGTAGAAGCATTCTGACCATGCTGTGCTGAGCTGTTTAACCTCTGCTTCCTGATTCTAGTGAGATTTCAGAATCTACTTCCCTAGGCTTCTCATTGTTTTTTGTGACCCAGTTATAAATTTCTAAATTCATTTTCTATGTATGTGGCCAGAGTCATTTTCTAACATCTATAACTAGCAGGCAATAAAGATGACTTATGCAAGGGGTAAGGAAAGTTTCCTAGATAGTGACAACTCTTACTTATAACTTGCCAATTTTAGAAGCTTTTAGTTTTTCAATTTAGAAAAAAAAAATCTGGTAATATAGTATAACAATTATGCAATATTTTCTTGAATAATTTGACCCAGATTTATGATTGTATGGCATGGGTAAAAATGAATTTTATTAAGTAATATTGTATTATTCTTCAACATAACGATTTTGGGGTGATTCATTCTAAATTGGTTTCTCACAGTTAATCGAGTGCTCTTGTGAATTGTTTAATAACATATAATTTCACAGTTGGAAATTCTGTTTTCAATTTTGAGCATTTAATAAGTGAAAATAATCTGTACTTTATTTTGAGATAAATTTATTTTTAAAAAAGAGGAAAAGAGCTATTATATAAGGAAGAAATAATATTTTCATCTTCTTTCTCTTCTTTGACTTTCAAACATCTTAAATTTGTGGACCAAGTATCCACAAACACCAGGGAGACCTGACCTTTCTGTGACAAGTATGGAATAAGTGAGTGAACCTCAGGGGGCAGATTTGAAAGAAAATATCCTTATCCTAAAGATAATTAAGTACATTTTTCAAACTAGGAGAAAATGCCTGTGTGGGGCATATTTTTAGTTAAACTCATTTTTTAACGTAAAAATGCAGGAGAAAGATTACTTTTGCAGGTTTTCAATAGAAATTACCTTGAGAATCCTTCTTTTGAAGCATTTCCCTGAGTTGCATAGAAAATTTGCAATAACAAAGTGATTATTATGCTGTATTCATTTTTCATATTTTACATACCGTGTAAGTGAACCTATACCAAACTAAGTAGTTACCCTTTAGCTAAAGTTGTACTTTCACCTTTGCTTAAACCAGAATGAAGAATTTAAATTAATGAAATGGTCAGATCCATATAGATAAAAGGAAAGGTTGGAAACTAGGGCATCTTGGATTTCCTAGTTCAAATCCCACCTGATCTCTTCTTTTGCTGTGGTACAAAAGTTGGCCTTCATATGACCAAACATAAAACTGACCCAAATCTAAGTAGAATCTAATTTGTAAAATGAATCTTAAACTAAAGCTCTTGAGTATATGAATTACAAAGTTGCCCTTATGACCACTTTTCATGGATGGAGACAGTGCAAAAAGAGATTTGGAATAGAAACAGTTACCTGTGACATACTTTGTTCATCCCATGCAAAATGTGCTGGCAACATTCAATGTCAAGATGTTCTTCTCAGAATGTTCGAAGTATAGCTATAAATATGTGCTATATCTTTTTAATCTTGATTTTTATTGCCATTATAAACAGAAGAGTTGTGAGTTCACCAGGGATTTGTGTCACGTTTAAACATGTCCTTGAAAATTTTTAGTAAAAATGGAGTTACCCAAGTCCAAGATACTGAGATGTTTCATCAAAATCTGCATTGAATTGAAATAGATTACAGCATGGCCTGTGATTCAGAAATGCCGTAAGAGAAGGTAGCAGAGAAAACGTAATTGAAAAGATATTTATCTAGTACCAAATTATCAAGGTGGTATCATATAAATGGAAATAGCTACTTTAATTAGCTGTTTGTATCCATCAAACAGGAACTCTTACTGACCTCTTAGTTGACAAAATAACCAAAGTTCTGACATTTCTTATCAGCTTTTATTAATTGGTTTATTCAAATTATATGTGTTGAGTTCCTACTATATGCAGTGTGCTGTAATGGATTGTAAAGTTGAAATGAATATGAGTACTGATTCAAAATAAAATTATATTTTGGTAATAAGCTGATATGATACTGTATATTGAAAGCCAATTTTATGCTTAATTATTCACTGTACAGTTGAGACAGCCAATCAAACTATTGCCATTTTAGTCAATATATAATTATTTGAGTATTTAAGCATTTAAAGTTAAGCAGTTATGAGGGCAAAACTATATATCTTGAATAGAAAATATAAACCTGAAATATGTCTCACTAATAACCCACAACAAAATTTAAAATTTCCAAATATATAAATGATAGGTTTTGTTTGCTTTACAGCACACAAAACATAATGCTTGAATTAACATATGAATCATTTAATGTAAACATTTTTTTAAATTAATGTTAATGATGCACTACATATAGAAACTTATGGTCTGGTGAAAAAATGTCTATCATTGGAAACATATACAGAATGCACATAATATAAATTAAATTATTATACATAAAATTTATTTTGATGTTCATTTATAGATTTTTATATTCTAATAATTTGAATATCTTTAAAAAGGTATAATAGTTAAAATGGTTTTGATTTTATTAATTGTACATTTCTCCTTCATTTTATAAACAAGAATTTAATTCCTTTTCTCACCACCCCTGTGAAACAGATAAGAATTATTGCCATAATTAAGATGGCAGTAGAGAAGTCCAAAGGTTTTGGCTGAGGCTATTGATATAATCAGTGGCCCACAATAAGGAGAGATATTTACAAGTAACTTTGTTGAAAAGCCATAGGGCAAATCTAAGTGACTCTATCTCTTTTTCTACTTGTGAATTTTCCAAAGTTTTAAAGGATAATTGTACAATTATGTTTCAAAGTAGTTCTTTGAAATTAGCATTGTAAGAACATATGATGTTTAAAAAATAAAAAAACACAGAATATACTTCAAGAAATGCTTAAAGTATCTGATCTGTTTTGTGTGAATTAAAAATATATATATTCAAGCCCTTGAGTACAATTTTAATTGGGATCTCATCTAAAAATGATTCAAACATACTACTTTGGAATTACTTTTTAATAGTTCAGAAAAATTGTCATTAGGATTAAAAATATCCGGTGTGCATATATGTGTGTGTATAAAATGTTTGTGTGTGTGTTTGAAGAACATCATGAAATACATGAGATAATTCTAAAATTTCTGTGATAATTAAAGATATGGAGAAATTTATGGTGACTTTGTCTAATTTTTCTAAGTGGTTTAAAGAAATTGAGACATGTTAAATTTCTTTTTGACAAAGAATAAATTTAATCACATCACTTTTCTTTTTGACAAATGATTATTTTTCAAACAATGTTAACAATACAAATTACCTTATGTCAGCTTACCTTACATCTGCTATCCAAAGCTCATTTTTAAATTAAAATTCTCATGAGCTACTGGCAAAGTGAAAATTAGTGAGTTGGCAAATGGAGGTGACAAATTCTTCCAGAAATGTTTAAGAAGGAATAGCTAGAAAGAAAATATGAGAAAAATAATTACTCTAAAGGATAGAATTAGAAGAAACAGTTTCTCTTTAACGGAGCTTTCGAAGAATGGAAATGGAAAGGAGACAGTATTTATAGAAATAATATTCCGTAGAGCTTCTGGATGTATAGAAAGACATAATATAAATTTCACAGTTTTATTTTCCCCAGAAACAGCACCTAAAACTACCACCTCATGTAGGTGATTCCACGAAGCACAAGTGAAGACTTGAATGAAGCTAAGGAGAAAATGACTTGTTACTGAGCAATGGTGGCGGATTCCTGCTGGAGACTCTGAAGGCCCAACCTAGAACAGGTATCCACTGTCTCCAAGGATAGAGTCTTGAGGTTTATTATTGTTATTATTATTATTATTATACTTTAAGTTCTGGGGTACATGTGCAGAACGTGCAGTTTTGTTACATAGTTATACACGCGTCACGGTGGTTTGCTGCACCCGTCAACCTGTCACCTACATTAGGTATTTCTCTTAATGCAAGCCCCCCGCCCCTTGGCAGGCCCCCGTGTGTGATGGTCCCCTCCCTGTGTCCATGTGTTCTCATTGTTCAATTCCCACTTACGAGTGAGAACAGAGGCCACAGAACAGAGTCTTGGGTTTTAACTCCTTAAACTTTTGTCTGCTCCAGGCACCCTGCATAAGCTAATTCCTGACGGCAGAAAAGCTGAGAGATGCAATTGATATCTGAGGTGAGATGCTGCCAGAAGGCCCAGGACACTGTCCACCACTGTGACTGCTGAAACACAGGGGATGCGGAAATGTAGAGGATGACGTGCGGGGCTCAAAAATAAGTCTAATGCAACTTAGACTGAAAAGACTGGTTCAGAAACATCCAAAAGGAAAAACAAGAAATAACTGGCACTAAACACATGCTAGTGAAATTTAAGAATATCAGTGACAATCTCCCAGAAAGAAAACAAAAATAGTCCTCATAAAAGTTAGGAACGTAAGATCAACATAAGCTTTTTCAACTACAACACTGAATGGAAGAAAAAAATGAAATAATATTCCTAAATTACCACAAGTAAAGCATTTCACACTATCATAAATGCAAAGGTGCTACATAAAAGACTCCAGGCATTCAAGAGCCAGAACATTTATTGTACATACAATACATCTGGAAGAAAAATATATAATAAATAGACAATGACATAAAAATAAACATGAGATTTTTGGGGAATACTAGAAAAATGTACAAGTTTTGTTAAGTTTTTAAAGTTACTTGGGGAGTGAACATAATTGTTAAGTTTTCACATTGGTAAGAAAAACATAGAAACACAGGTCAAAAAAGATAGGTGTAAGCATTAGGAGAAAAGCATAACATGTATAAATATACCTTTCTAAGTTTAAAAATTGCAAATATTCTCCAGGTGTGGTGGCTTAGGCTTGTAATCCCAGCACTTTGGGAGGCCAAGGCGGGAGGATCATTTGAGTTCAGGAGTTCAAGACCAGCCTGGGCAAGAGAACAAGACCTCGTCTCTACTAAAAAAAAAAAAAAAGTATCCAGATGTGGTGGCGCACACTTGAGGTCCCAACTACTTAGGGGGCTGGGGCGAGAGGATCGTTTGAGCCCAGAAATTCAAGGCTGCAGTGAACTATGATCATGCCACAGCACTACAGCCTGGGTGACATAGGGAGACTTGTCTAAAAAAAAATACTAATGTTGTAAAATTTGTCATATTTTTAAAAGAAGAGCTAGCCATGGTGGCTCACACCTGTAATCCCACCCTTTACAGAGACTGAGGTGGGAGGATCACTTGAGCCCAGGAGTTGCAGATCAGCCTGGGCAACATAATGAAACACAAAAAAAGAAACAAACAAAAAAAAAGAAACAAAAACAAAAACAAAAACAAAGACAAAAAAACTGCATGCACACATGAATACACATTTTAATACAATTAACATACATGTACTCCACTCCCAGATGATGAGCTAGAACATTAAACCTTAGATTCACTTGATCCGGGTTCATTCCTCTTCCTCCCATCTCAACATCATCATATCATGAATTCTTCTTTTCTTGGTTTCAAAGTTTTATTGCCGATCTATTTATCATCTGTAAATTGTTTTTCTGCCTTTTTGTCCTTTATACAAATGGAATTGTCTATTTTATAAAATTTTAAATTCATATTGTATTTTCAGAATCAATAATGTTTATGCATTTAATCATTTGTACTGCTAAATAATATTTTGTAGTATGATTCTACCATAATTTAACCATTCATTCTACTATTCTCCCATTAATGAAAATTTAGGCAGCTGATTTTTTTTTAATCTATTATGATTGATGTATCTATGGGAACATCACTCCTGGTACCCAGTTGTAAGGTTTGTCCTTGAAATTTTATGATCAGAAGGTACATATAAGTTCAACTTCACAAGAGATTTGTAAATTGTTTTACAATATGGTTGCACAAGTTTACACTCTAAAACCATTAGTGTAATGACAGTATGACTATACCACAGCCCTTCTGTACATGTTTTTTAGTGAAAAGAACTGTGTACATTTTAATACTGACAGGGCAATCAGTATTTTCATTGTGCTATTTACATTTGATTTAAGAAATCCTTACTACTCAGGGAGAAGAAAATACACTCTTACAACATCTTCTGAACATCTTCTGTCTGCTTGTTCTTGCCGCAATGCCACATAATCTTAATACTGTTAGTAACCCCTGTTCTTTATTTTTCAGGAAAGTTTTGGCTATTTCTTGTCCTTTGTTCTCTCATATAAATTTTAGACTATGTTTAATAAATTCCAAAGTAAAATACTATGAGGTTTTGATTATGAATGCATTCACCTATGATCAATTGGAGGAGAACTGACAACTTCACCCTATTGCAATCACAATCATAACCTTCTCCCAATATTTACAACTGCATCAATGTCTTTTAATAAAGTCTTATTTTCTATAAGTAAATAATCTGTTTGGGAGGCCAGGGTGTGAAGAAAGCTTGATCCCGGGATTCTGAGGCTGTAGTAAGCTATGATTGCACCACTGCACTCCAGCCTGGGCAACGAAGCAAGACGACCATCTCTAAAATAAAATATAAAATAATAAATAAAATAGTAAAAAGTAATCTCTGTTATGAGTTGGCATATCTTAATTTTTAGTATAGGTATTATGATCATTTTTAGTTTACATTAAAAATTATTTGTCGTGTATAAAACTGTGATCGACACATTGATCACCCATCCGGAAAAATTAGCAAACTCATATATTAATTTTAGAATTTCCCCATGGTTTCTTTGGAGTTTCTGAATAGACAAACTGAAAATAGTCATGCTTTTGTTGTTACTTCGTTTTTCAATCAATTTTCTTTCTTTTTTCATTTTCATGGTTAGGCCTCCAAGTACAATGTTGAAAAGAAGTGATGACAGTGTATCTGGTCTAAAAGCAACTGCTTTAATACTGTACCATAAAAATTATATTTACTTTATTAATTTATGATGCCCTTAGTTGACGGCATTTTGCTTTAAATTTCTAGTAACTTAATCACAAATTGATAAAGATTTTTACTAACAGTCTTTTAGTCTATCAAGAAAATAACATATATTATGTTTTCCTCCTTTTGTCTGTTAATAGGGATCAACCCAACTATGTAAGCTTTGTCTTTTCTAAGTTTACTACTGGATTCATTTTGCTAATACTGTACTGCGTATTAACGACTAGCATGGTAAGTAATTTTCATTCTCCTATCACTTACCTTGTCAGGTTTTGGTATTAAGGTTTTGTTAACCTTATAAAATAAGGTAACAAATGCTCCTTCCTTTACTTCTGTAAAAGTTTATGTAATGTCAGGTTTATTTACTATTTGATACAGCTTGCTTTTAAGGTCACTTGGATCTGGTGTTTCATTTGTGTAAGGATTTTAAAATACTGACTGTAATTTTTAATTGGTAGAGAACTATTAAAGATTTTGAGTCAATCTTGACTCAGTCTTGCTAGAGCCTTTCTAATTTTTTTTTATTTTATAAATTCACTGGCATGACAGTCATTAAAGCTCTTTAAAGTATATTTTAATATCTGCACCATGTATATTATTTCTCTTTCTTCCTTAAAAATATATCCATATATTGTTTGTATGTGCACGCTTGTGTGTTTGTATGTGTGTGTTCATGATTAGCCAAGACTGTCTGATTTATGATTATTTTCAAAGAACCAACAAGATAGGCTGAGTTATGTGGCAGGTATATAAAATCTCACACTGTTAGTGGTTTGAAATGTGTTTTATTTTTCCTTATACCTCAAACTTAGTGTGATCCAGAGTTTTTGTTTGCTTCTTCGTTTGTTTTTTAATTGTAGATCCTCTCATCAGGTTGCAAGCTGATGGAACACTCTCCATTGGTGACATCATTGTTGGCCACCAGGGTTCGACTGGAAAAGTAGGCCCCAAAGAATCCCCACAGAAATCCTAAGTTATTTCTGCACACAATTTCTTGGTCAAAATAAGTTGCAAAGCCATGCTTGAATTCAATAGGGTGGAAAATGCCTGGAAGCAGAATAAGAACAAAATGTGAAAAGCTCTGATGACATCCATGCCTATGCAAACTTTTGACTTTGTTCACACTCTCTGTTGAATATATTTTTCATTGATCCTGGCTTTAATCTTTATTAATTCCTTTCATCTTTTTCAAAGTTTTTATTGCCGTACTGTTTATGAACTGCCTAAGGCAGATATTTAACACAGTAATTTGCAGCTTTTCTTATTTTTAGATAAGTATTCAAGGGCACACATTTCTAAGTTCTGCTTAAGCTTCAGCTCACTAATTTTGATATCACCTATTTTCATTATGATTCTTTTCAAACAGTCCTCCAATTTCATTTTGATTTTTTTCCCTGGATATCGTATTTTAAAAATCACAAAGCAATTTTTATTGTGTTTTGAAAAAATTTGATTTTCATTTTGCTATTTTTGTATCTACATCAGTTACTGAGAGGCCTGTTGAAATATCTCAATATTTGAGTGGGTTAGTCATTTTCTCCATAAAGTTCTATAAAATTTTGATTTATATATTTCATACCATGATATTAAGGGCACCTCTGTTAAAATATTACATATTTCTGGTTTTAAAAGGCCTTATTAATACATAGCAAATAACTGTGAATCTACTAAGACATTTGCCTCAAATTCCCATTTGTATGATATTAATATGACTACATCAACTTTCTTTTAACTAGTATTTGCCCGGTTTATTTTTTCTTTGTTTTTTTCCTTTCATATTTGCTGTATGTTTACTTACCAGTAGGTCTCTTAGCAGCAGAAAAAAAATGTATTATTATTTGTTAACTCAGTCTCATAACCATTCACTGTAAAGAGCATTTAGACCATATAAACTGCATATGATTACTGGTAGGCTGACAGTGTTTCTATGACCTCAATATGTACTATTTGTCTAAATTTTTTTGTTTCTACTTTTCTTAAAGTCTTTATTAACTTTACAATGATTTTTTCACATTCCATTTTTTGAATTTTACATACATATTTTGCACATGCATATCTACATTTTGTGAAGAAAACTAGATCCTTTAGAACCCTTTAGCTTGATCTCATGGCTCTACAAATACACATTCTAGGTATTTCTCTCTTTTTTTTGTTTTTGTTGTTGTTTTTGGTCTAGGAATATTTGCTTTACCCAATCCCTGCACTTAAGATCACTTTCTTTATATCTGCAATACATTCTTCATATTTATTTTAAGAGAAAGTTTGTTGGTAATAAATGCCATCAGCTTTGTTTGCTTGATTTTTTTCAATTTTTCTTTTGAACTTGAAAAGCTATTTTTTTAATGTAGAATTTTAAATTGACAGCTGTTTTTTTCTCAGTTCTTTCTTCACAGTATCCTAAATGGCTTATGGCTTCCAAATGATGTTGTTAGGAATCAATTCCCAGGCCAGGTGCAGTGGCACTTGGATCATAGCACTTTGGGAGGCCGAGGTGGGCAGATCACTTGAGGTCAGGAGTTTGAGACCAGCCTGGCTAACTTGGCAAAATCGCATCTCTACTAAAAATACAAAGAAATTAGTCAGGTGTATGGCACGTGCCTGTAATCCCGGCTGCTCGAGAAGCAGAGGCAAGAGAATCGCTTAAACCTGGGAGGTGGAGGTTGCAGTGAGCCAAGATTGCGCCATTGCATTCCAGCTTGGGTGACCAGGTGAGGCTCTTGTCAAAGAATCAACTCGCAGACTAATTTTTGTTCCCAGGTGATCAACATTTTTATTTGACTGTTTTAAAGGTACTCTATTGTTTATGTTTTGCAGTTTTACAGAGAAAAACAAACAAACAAACAAAAACAATTGGTAAGCAAACAAAACATTGAAAAAGAATCCCTAAAAAAATTGGAGAAATGAAAAAAATAGAAACATGAATATATAAAAGAATGAAAAATTAGAGAAACATTAAAAATTGGAGTAACACTAACACGTAATGCAACATTAATCTCAATAATTTTAATGCTCATCCATTGAAATACTAAAACTGGAAGACAGCACAAAAATTACTCCTACCATCCCAATAACAGCAAGCAAGCAAGAGATGCCCAAAAGACAAAAATACTTAAAAAAAAAACACCATGCAAAAAAAGCAGAAGATAAAGTTATAAAAAAAAATACTACCCCAAGTCAATATGAACCAAAATCAATCAAGGGTTGGAATTTTTTTGTCAGATAAAGTTAACATCAGAATAATAGAATTTAATAAAATAAGAATTTAGCCAAAAGAGAGGCATGCCCAAAAGATAAAACAACATAATGAAATGATATTACAACTGAATGAGCCATTTCTTTGATAATTTTCTATATCCAACCATCCCAGCCTGTCAATGGCTAACAACAACGTATACTTGTCTTACTGACCGACACAGGTCAAGTGTGCCTCTGCTGCACTCAGCTGAAATCAGCTGAGCTTGTCATTGTTTACAGGTATGCTCTTTGGGTATCCTCTTTCTGGGTTCAAAAACTACCCAGGGAGACATTCTTCTCATCAAGGAATTCAGAGGTATGAAAAGGCAATTCCAAACCGATCAAGTTCATTTAAGCCTCCACTCACCTCATGACTGCTAATAAATATTGATAAAACCATGTCAAATGACTAAGCTCAAAGTCAGTAGGTAAGGGGCGCATTTTCTACTTTCTCTCCAACAATGCCTCACCAGCAAGGCTAGGGATGTATAACTCTATGACAGGGGAGAGTAAGGAATTGGAAAAAGAATTCAGTCAACTTCAAGGATCTGCAGCAGCCAAGCATTGTAGCCTATACCTGTAATCCCAGCACTTTGGGAAGCCGAAGTGGGAAGATCGCTAAAATCCAGGAGTTTGAGACCAGTCTGAGCAACATAGTGAGACCCTGTCTCTACAAAATAATAATAAAAATAAATAAATAAATACATAAATAAATAAAAATTAATTAGCTGGGATGGGGCTGGGCGTCTGTGATCCCAGCTAGTCAGCAGGCTGAGGTTGTAGAGTTGCTCTGGCTCACGAGGTTAAGGAGTCACGACATCACTGTACTCCAGCCTGGGTGACAGAGCGAGAACCCGACAAAAAAAAAAAAAAAAAAAAGTAAAAAAGAAAGCATATTTGGGATTGACTTTAAAAAATACATATACGTATATGTATGCACACACGCACACACACACACACACATTTCTTTTTCTTTTTTATTTTTATTGTTTTAGGGAGAAGCGGACAGATCTGTGTTAAATTTGGTGCCAGTTATTCCATCTTGGTCAAAAGTAGATTCCACTGTTTCTTTAATTTGCATTTTCCTCCCAATTGTAGGAAATTTGCAGTGTACATATTTTCTTATTCTTTCATTTATTCCCCACCCCCCCCCCGGAGATAATACCAGATTCTTAGTTTGAACAATCTCTTTCTAGATGTAGAAAAAATGAAAACCTGAATAAAAGTGTAAAAAAGATAAAAATGTGATGAAATGGTCCTTACAGGGCTGGAATGCGGAAAGTATGAACCTTAGTTCTTACTTTTGTGTTTAGTTATTCATAAAAATAAGAGAATTTCTTTCAAGCAAAATGAAAGCTACCTTGTCATCCACCCATTCCCATTTTGCTCCTATTGATACTACTCCACAGTATTCCTTGACCTCAACTCCCCTTATTCATCACCTTCCATTTCCATGCCTCCATATTTATATTCAGTGGTTAGCACATGTTCCCAAACTAATGGAAAATTCTTATCAACATTCCAGTCAGAAGAAAGTTTCAAGAAGGCCTGTCTGCAGTATAAACCAGACATTACTTTACAGTGAGTGCCAACTACACCATGTGGAACTGTAAAAATTTCCTAAGAGTAATGGAAGAATTCTAAGAGTAAATGGAAGAATGTAATCATGAGAGAAAGTGAGCAAAATGAGATTTAACCTTCTGTTTTGTCCTAAGTTGATTTTACTTTATATGGAACATATTATTATCTTTCATGAGATATGAGAAAAATGTTTAAGTTACCTCTTTCTGTTCATCTTGTAAGAAACAAGAGGGGAGATATTTTATTGGTCATGGTCACCTTGACAAAAACTAATCATTTGGATCTAACTATCCATGCTTGAATCATAGCTTTGGTTCTGAGAGGAAACAGGAGAAAGTGAGCGAGAGTTTAAGTGATTTTTGAGGTGATGAGATATGAGATAAGCAAAGGTATTAGCATTCTTCAATTCTTAATATTAGACACTACTAGGGATGATATTTTTAGAGGAATTTGACAGCATAGTTAATCCTCTGGTCACATAGAGCCACCAGCTGAATGATTGTATTAGTTGTTCATTACTGCATAACAAATTACCCCAAAATGTAGTGGGTTGAAACAACAAACATTTTTCACATTTTCTGTGGGAGTGACCTGGATTTGAAATTTGCTCAAAATCCATTTGTTAATTTTCACCTCTTTTGCAATATGGAGAGGCTGAGAAATTTCAAAACCAACCCCTAGTTACCATTAGTTAACAGCACTTCCCTCAATTTCTTTCTCTCCCTCCACATTTTAGAATAAGCATCAAAAAGAAAGCAAGTAGCATTTTGAATACTTAGCTTGGAAATCTCCTAAGCCAGATCACCGCAGATTTTATACTTTCCATGTTAATGGAGGTAATACTGTTTCTAAGCCTTCTACCCCTTTAGAACAAAGATCCCCCATCCTCCAGTTTCCAAAAACATGTTCCTCATTCTTATCTCCTTTTGAACTTCATTGACTTCCTCAATGTCAAGATTTCTACTGAATCTGTTCAAAGAAACAGGCTTTTCTTAACATGCTTCCCAAATTCCCTTCAGCCTCTGCCCAATGCTAATCCCCAAAATACTTCCAAATATTTAGGTATTTGTTATGTCAACACACTACTTTGATGTACCAAAATATATATTAGCTATTTATCAATGCATAAGAAATGATCCCAAAACTTAGCAACATAAACCATAGCATTGATTATCTCACAATTTCTGTGCATCTGAAATCTACATGTAGCTTAGCTGGGTCCTCAGGCTCAGAGTTTCTCCCAATGCTGCAATTAAGTTGTTGGCTAGAGGTGCAGTCATCTCAAGTCTTGAATGGGGGAGTGACTCACTTCCAAGCCTAAGCCCACATGGTAAAGACCTGAGACCACAAATGGCCACAATCCACATGGCCATTGGTAGGCTCAGGTCCTTGCTATGTGGGCCTTTCCATAGGACAGTTCACAACATGGCAACCGACTTCCCCTAGGTTGAACCCAGAGAGAATGTTGGAACAAGTAAGATGAATTCACAATCTTCTTGTAACACAATTCAGAAGTGATGTTCCATCACTTTTTGTTGTATTCTCTTTCTTAAAAGTGAGTCACTAGGTCCATCCCACATTCAAGTAGAAGGGATTACACGAGGGTGTGAATGTCAAGCACAATGGAAAAGACATTTAATGAAACACAAGGGTTTCTAATCTATTTTTATACACATAAGCTTCAAATTATGTAAAGTCAAATTCATGTTTCTTTTTTGTTATGTACCAAGAATTGCAGATAAGGAAGTATGAAAGAGTAATATCTAGTGAAAATATCAAGAAATGTTTATAACATATATAATGAAACATTTGGAAAATTGTGCTGAAGTAAATACAAATATGAAAGGCAATGCATACAAATCTTGTATGTAAAGACAGAAATTTTGGAGAAAAATCTCCATTCTATCCTAATTATCCTATATGTCTGTCCAAACTAACTTTATAGCAAGTGAAGAATGACAGCATGGTTTAATTCACATTCATATTTAGAACCACTGTGGTTCATGTATGGTTTTACTGCCTGTGTCTTCACTGAGGAGCCCAGGTTAATGGTGCTGTTGCTATCTGGAACATTGCTGTTCTTGTGACAGACAAAGCCTAAGAAAACATAGTAGAAATGTGATAGCTTTTAAGCTTCTTGGTGGGGCATTGAATTTCTGCTCATGTTTTACTAATTTAAGCAAGTCACATTGTCAAGAAGGACATCATATGGTGGGGAAGTATAATTTACCATAGGAAGGAGAACGGAAAGTCGTATTAGTTTTCCACTGTTATAACACATTAACACAATCTATTATCTACACACTCAAGTATTCTACCATTTGAGAGGTCGGAATTCCTAAAGTCATCAATAGGGCTGCCTTTCCTCTAGAAAGAGGCTCAAGGGGGCAACGCCCATTTTATTCTTTATGTAGTTTCTAGTGGCCACCTGCATTTTTTTACTACTGTCTTCTTCCTCTGTCTTGGAGGCAACAGAATAGCATTTTCAAATACCAATCTCTCTCCCCTTTCTCTCCCCTCTCTATCCCTCTTCTTCCCTTTCTCTCTTTTTTCTCTGTCCCCTCCTTTCTACCTCTCCCTCTGCCCTCTTCTCTCCTCCTCTCTCTTGCCTCTCCTCATTTTCTCCTCTCCCTCCCTGCTCCTCTCTTCCCTCTCTCTTCTCTTCTATCTCATTCCTATCTCTTGCCCACTTTTTCTCCTCTCCCTTCTGCCCTTTGTTTTCTCGCTCCCTTCCCCTTCAGCACTCTCTTGTCTTTCTCCTCTTCATTCTCTTCTCCCTCCCTTCCTCTCCTTCTCTCTCTCCCTCCTGCTTCTCTCCTCACATATCCGTCTGACACTCCTGCTGGCCTCCCTATTAAAGACCTTTGTGATTACAATGGGTCCAACTAGAAAATTCAACATTCTCTCCCCAACCCATGATCCATAAATGAATTATATCTGCAATCATATTGGAAAGTGAATAATATCTGAAAAAAGTTTATTTTTCCATGTAATGTAATACAATCACAGGTTCTGGAGATTACAACATGGACACCTTGGAGGTACCATTATTTTTCACCCCTACAATTATAACACCAAGCTTGAGATCAATGGGACAGAGAAAATGACAATTTGAAAATAAAAATGATAGATAGAAAGATAGATGATAGGTAGATAAATGATAGATAGGTAGATGATAGATAGATAGATAGATAGATAGATAGATAGATAGATAGATAGATAGATAGTCCTATTGGTCATGAGTGTCATTTCCTTTCCATTTACATGCAAATATTCTCAGACCCCTCCTGCAGGAAGTACATCCATGAGTTCCAGTGTAGCATCAGGATCAATGTCCAGAGTCACAAGACATTTTCCAGGTCAGACCTGCATGTAGCTTATCTTGATCTAGGGACCACATAATTCAAAGGACACATGCAATAAATAGAGGATAACCTTGACAAGCTGTCTTGTTCACAAAGGGGAGGAATGACAGTTTCAGAACAGATACTTTTCCATAACAATTATGAAATCCCTCTGGGGGAGGGTAGTATCCTTGACCACTCTTTTCTATGAACCTTGCCTCTGCCTTCTGGATTATTTATTGATATCCTCCTCAGTCCCATGAAAAAAAAGGCAATAGAGAAAGTCTCTCCTTGGGACCTAAGCATATTTTCCACAGGAATTTGGTGTTCAAGGCCAATCACTGGTGAATGGTTTGAGGATTTACATCTCTCCGAAACCTTTATCCAATCAGCTCCATGTGCCACTAGCCATACACAAAGTTTTGTAGCAAATGTCTCTTTCTAGTTTTAATTACAGACACTTTGAACTCAAAAATATGGTATGTTAGACTTTTTCCTCTGAACTACTTTTATCAATTGGAAGCATTTACTGGTTAGCAATGTAATCAGAGTTAGAACATTTAACAGAGGAATGGTGGCCATAACGTTGATTCAGTCTTTACCATGAGACTGATTTTATTCTATTTTGTCCCACCATGGTCTTCTCTGTTTTTTTTCACAGTTAGATGGTGATTAGCTACATCTCTTAAATGTGCAAGTTCCAAAATAGAGGCTCATTGAATTTGTTTTAAAATTGTATTTGTAAGGGACTTGCTTTTCTGAACTCATCTTGTAGTACCCTTTGAAATTCAGCCAATGTTAAGAAACATTTTATTTCCTAACTTCTTCAATGAAAACCAAGGACTCATTTCTCAGTTGCATGGGAGACAATTTTATGAAAATGACCCACCAACACATTGCAACTGATTGATGATTTTCCAGTCTTCAAATAAAGTTTCTTACTCTTCAATGCCCACCACAAGAGGCTATGCTACTTTTTTTTTGATAGATGTAGAACCCCACTGGTGGTAATGATATCTTTATTAGTACATTTGGGCTAGGAATAAACTATCCCTAAATCTCCATAAAATGTAGCTTATGTCTATTTATAGCTTATGTTATATATCTAATTTGGAACAAGACATAAGTATGTACATACTTATGTATGTAAAAACTAGTAATAGGTATTGTATCTACATTTTGGACAACAGTAATAAAATTACTAGAAATTAGAAATAAAATCAAAGGAATATAGAAAAGTTTCTCTTTTCTATATTTCTTCATTCTGCACCTAGGCTATAGAACTCACTACATTATAAATTATTAATTACCATGTCTCGTTTGTTACCTAGCATAAGTTTTGGCACATAAGGGTACATATTTATATACATACATATTCAACCTTTACGTAAGAGATTTTGTTAGCAGAAAAATGGCAGTTGAAAACAAGAAACATACTACTATAAATATGTGAATGTGTATGTGCATTCACATATGTGTATATATGAGTTAACACAAAAAAGTTCGATTTGTCAAATCAGATTCTCATGAATCAGATTCCTTATGAAATACTTTCTAGTAATTCTAAAGTAACAAGTGGCAATTCACAGAGGAAGCAGGGAGTTGGCTGGGATATTGGGGAACCACCACCCATCTTCTCTTTAGGACATGTGATTTCTGGTTGGAATGATGGATGAAATCTCTAAGATTTGTCAGATGCCTCACAAAGAGAATTTTGCTTGTAACTCGTGTGGTTGTAGCTTACAAGACATTTTCCAAAGAGAGTGTCTCATAAATCCAATGATTCTAGGTTTGCTTTCCAAAAGCAATCCTACACTGCAGGCAGTCTGCTTAAGCATTTCATAGATAAAGACTCTCCTCATAGCAATATAATTAGTCTATTTGCCAAGAGGTCCAATTATCAGCATGTTTTCAGGAAGATTAGCCTGGGTCATCTGCCTTTCTTTTCCGGGAATGTCCCATAGGTAAGGGGAGAAAAATGAGCTACAATCCAGTTGTTTTAACTCCTTAAAACATTGCTGAAATCACAACATGGGAAATAAAAGCCTCAGGACTAACTTATACTTGTAGAAAGAGCATGTTACAAAAGAGGCTAAGTACATTTCATCTAATTTCATAAAATATTCTAGACTGTAGACAAATGGTATAGAAAACATATTGTAAAATTAAAACAAAACAAAATATATACCTTAATTCAAGTAATAATAGATTTTGTTTGCTACTGTCATATAAATAAAAGTAACAATAAAATATTGAGAAAATAATAAACATGTTATCATTTTTCCTTTGCTCATGTCACTGCGAACTAATAAAATGGCTGTATTAACCAATTTACCAGTAGGTTAAAGAACTAGAATCTATATATAGTTTTTCACCATGAAATGTAATGATTGCTAATATATCTTATGGAGCAAATAAGATAGGTAAAAAGTTATAAATATAAAACAAGAATATAAATGTTATAGTATTATTTATAATTAAAACTCATTAAACTATAATATGAGGATAGGTGAATATATGGAAGGTAGCAACTCCATGGGAACATAGAATGGACTGCTGTGGCCTTGTCTTTGTAAATGAATTCCAAGTCTACATCTCTGGCTCTAGATGTAGTTGACTATCTTTATTCTCTTTACTGTAAGATGTCATAAACATTGAATGTTTTAAAATGATTACTTATGTATGTAAAAACTAGTAATACCTATTGCATCTAAATTTTGGACAACAGCAATAAAATTACTAGAAATTAGAAATAAATCAAATTTTAGTGCCAAGAAATACCCAGAGTAAATACTCCATGGGACTGTAAGTACATACTCATGCCAGAAAAATGGGTGACCCTAGAAGGATTCAATATATGAATGACAAGTATTTGCTTTGCTCAAATTCCTTTATCATATATTTGGAATACAAAGTGAATTACAAGTCAAAATTCATTTAATCATTAATAATAGAAGTGCATTTGATCTCAGTGTTTGATTTAAACATCATTGATTTATAATAGCTTATATTCATTTTATTATCTCAGAAACTCCTAAGCACACAGTAGGCCTTGCTTGTTTGATAGGCCCCAATTTAATGTTAAAAGAGTAGCGATTTGATTATGATGTACTTTGAGGAGTCCAAGCATTTTGTCACAATCAGCAATTTGTGTTGAACAGGATTAAGGTTTTTATTTAAATAATAGCACATTTTATACTCTGATTAGAATATATTTTATTTCAGCATTAAAGGAAATAACTTGAAAAGCTTTCTCTTCTCCATGTTAATATAAATACATTCAAAGACAGTGAGTAGATATAAACATGGTTTTTACTGTCAATTCTTTTCATATTCCTCTATACAATCAAATCCCAAGGGCAGACTCTTAAACTTTCAAATGTAAATGAGTTGATGTACTGTAAATATGGAGGAGTTTCAATGCAAGTAAAGGTTTTCAGAATATTTTAATTCATATATAATTACTATAAACGTATGGTATAATCCATCCTGCTTTTACTTTATTACTCTTCCCATATGCTGAAAAGGTAAAAAACTGTAATAGTCACTAAAACGCTAGAAATAGAGCTATAGCGACCTAAATTGTTATAGCACAATCAAAACTGTGAAATACGGCTTCAGAATTTTAAAAAGAAGAATAAAGCTTTCTGTATATTGGGATACCCAATTTAGGATTCATTTTAATGCTACCCACTTAAATTGTTTTCTGTTTGGTATAATTACTCAAGGGTTGTTCATGTACTCTCCAGCCTGGGGTGAAGGGGAGAGGGATGTTGGTTGGTATGAGCATATTATCAGCAAAATATGTACAATGGCAGAATATAATCTCGTATGACTAAAATAAGCAACTAGGTTTCCAAGTTGTGATGCTTACCTAACAAGCTAGAAAACCAAATTTTAATACCGCAAATCTATAGTTTCTTTCTCCATACAAAATGTTTATTATCACCCTCTTGGTAGCATTTCTGCAGCTTTTGTTTCAGCATTAAGGTTATTACACTTGCCTTTTCTGTTCTCATTACTAGAATATTTTATAGGTAAATCCACTCAAGGAACCTATTGTGCTTTCTGATCAAAGTGGAAAGTGATGCCAGGCTATAATAAGCAATTTAATTTTTAATGAGCTTATCTGTGCCCAAGGTCATAACAAAGGTTAAAAAAAGAGTGAAAATAAGACTACAGCAAAACACTAATGATAATGCCCAAATATGACCAGGGCATAATAATATTTGGCAGAGCGCACTCTCAAAGTATCTCAGTGGTATTCTTTGTTAAAATTTTTGTTTCAGAAGAAACTTAGCTCAAGTAAGGAGTAGAATATTAAATAACATAGACATAGATAAAAATGCATGAGACTTTTCTCCTAAAAGAAGTAAGCCAAGCTGTTTTCAGAATTTAAATTTCTAAGCTAAAAATGTTTAAGTAGTTTTACAAAACTCTGTGTTGTTAACCCATTGTTATTTCTGAAGGAGATGAAAATTTAGTATGCTGTTTTATTATCTTTTCCTGCACTTTAAAAAAAAACCTTACAGCAGGTAGGATTTGGGGGTATTTTAAACACTCAACTTGACTTACTATTTGGATAATTATTAGTAAATACTTGTGGTGTTGCAGAAAAAAATTCTTTTGATTAATAAATATTTAATAAGCTAGGCAATTGTAAAATAATATTGTCTATTTTAAATGATGATGATCTTTAGTCTGCACTTTGTTGTTTTCATTTTAATCTGAATATATTGCATGGTAAAGACAATAAAAATTCTTAGTTAAAATTTCTTTTGGGAAAAATTAAGCTCATTGCTGCATAATAGATATGCAATGCTCTGGTTTTATATTTGATATCCTCAGGAGCTATTTTAATTATTTAATGCTAATAGATAGTAAGCAATGGAAAGGCTTTAAAATTATCTTTGGTTTAACAAAGATTTTACTTACATTAACCCTAGAGTTCCACTGATAAAAGATGAAAATTAACTAACAAAATATGGAGACAAATAGCTGGGCACCATGGCTCACACCTGTAATCCCAACAATTTGGGAGGCCGAGGCAGGTGGATGACCTGAGGGCAGGAGTTCGAGACCAGCCTGGCAAACATGGTGAAACTCCCTCTCTACTAAAAATACAAAAATTAGCTGGGCATGGTGGCGGGTGCCTGTAATCCCAGCTACTTGGAAGGTTGAGGCAGGAAAATCCCTTGAATCCCCGAGGCAGATGTTGTAGTGAGCTGACATTGTACCACTGCACTTCAGCCAGGGTGACTGACAGAGGGAGACTCTGTCTCAAAAAAAAAAAAAAACAAAACAAAAACAAACAAACAAATGAACAAACAAACAAAAATATATATATATATAGAGAGAGAGAATAGGACAAAAGTGGATACAATTTTTGTTAATTAATACCCCTTAATTCTAGTACCCGTTATTTTAACATTCAGTAAATTTATATATTAATCTTTTATCTACTTATCATACAGTAAAACCTAATGATTTTGGTTGAAACCAAGACTTGCTCCTGATATGCCCAGGTAGAAAAAAAATGAGCATTAAAAACATCGTGCTTTTTTGTTTTGTAGGAGACTTTTGTATGTTTCCTAGAAAAGAGGACAAAAGTTAAACATGAGGATTGTCCATTGACTTGACAGCTGAATCATCACATGAAGCCGGAAGATAACTAGGGAGTGATTTTGTTAAATAGGATTAATAATTTTTTGATTCTACATTATAATTTAAAAGTTAGTGACAGTCTCCAGTATTTAAATGTAGTAGGATTCATTGCAGCTAAAATTTTATATTGCTATAGCATGAGCAATGCTACAAGGAGTCAAAAACCCAGTGAATCTTTAAGGACTCCATTCCTACTTTTCTTTACTATTAATCAACGACCCTTAAATTTTCAAATCAAGTTGGGACAGTAGAATTTTCTTAAAGTATTTAGATATAAAATTAAAAAATGATAAAAGTTTTAAAAATAAAATTTTATGAATATATCAATAGATTACAAAACCATCCTAGCATTGAACAAAAATAATGCTATAAAATATACTAAATGGGAATCATAATTTTTCACCAAATTGTTGTTTTAATTTAATCATCATTTTTAGATTGGCCAACTTGATATAATATACCATCTGACAAGGTTTTATTTTATAAGATTTTTGAAGTTTACCCTGCAAGCTTTCTTTTTCCTCTTGTACCATTTTCCTATTACTACATAACAAATTATCACAAACATAGAAACTTAAAACAACATCCATTTATTAGTTTCAGTTCTGAATGTCAGAGGCCTAGGCAAAAGCTAGCTGTTTCCTCTGCTTCAGGTCTCGCAGGCTGAGGTATTGGAAGGCTTGCCTTTCCAGAGGCTACGGAGAAGAATTTGCTTCCAAGATTATTGAGGTTGTTCATAGATTTCATTTCCTGCTGATTGTAGAACTGGTGTCAGTTTCCTTGCTGGCTGTTAGATGAGGCCATTATCAGTTCCTAGAGGCTGCTCTCAAATCCTTGGGATCTTCTGTCTTCAAAGCCAGAAATGGAAAATCTTCCTCTGGCTGAATGCTTCTCATGATACTCATCTCTAAATCCCTCTGTGATCAGCTGGAAAACGAATACTCCACTTTCTTTAAAAGCAGAGTTCTGATTAAGTCAGGTATGCATTAGAAAATCTCATTTTTTCAAAGTCAATTGTGCCACATAACTTAAAATTATCATGAGAGTAAATTACTCATACTCAGTCTAGAAGAATTTTGTGGGGTTTGTACACCAGGGGCCAAAAATCTTGGTGTCTATCTTAGAATTCTGCTTACAACAGTTTGTCTTTTGGCTTTTTTCCTAATGGTAATAATCTGAATCAAATAACATTATATATAATAGAGAAGTGAGAGTTATGTAAACTAGAATTAGTTAAGACAATTCCTAAATTATTGTCTGATTCGTTATAGAAGTATGTGTTTATTTGTGTGTGTGTGTGTGTGTGTGTGTGTGTGTGTATAAGTGCCTGGGTGTGGTTTGTGTGTTTCTTTTTTTTTAATTCTGTTTTTGCAAAGACCAAAAGTTTCATAATGCATTTAAGATACTAGGGAAGCTGAGCTTACAGAAAAGAATCTACATAAGTTTATTTGTTTTTTTGTTTGCTTGTTTGTTTTTTTACCAGTTGCCAAAGATAATTAATGGTTTACCTTAACACGTAGAGAAATTTATTTTGCAATTACAACAATCAGATGTTCACTTCACGATCTTAAGATATCATTATTTAACATTTATTAAATGTTGTAAAATCTTCTAATGAGATTCTCACTTGAAGTATAATACTTCTAAAGTGTGAATATGTAACTTCAAATAGCGGTAGCAAATATTTCATTATGTTTGTGTTTATTTAAAACGCAATTCTCTGTGTGCTTAGGTGTAATGTTGCTGATTAATCAGCAATGGTATTCATTCCCTAAAAACAATTACAGGATCATTGGAGACTAAATACAAATTTTATTGCCAAGATCCTTGCTCACAATTTGAAAAACTAATATCAATGCAAAATAACAAACTGTTTTATAAAATGTGTAATACATATATACTAAAAAAGTAACAATATTTTACTTAAAGAACATTACTAAATCTTTCTATCATTTCAGAAAATTTTCCCTGATTTGTTTCTTAATATAATGACTTTGTTTCTATCATTTCAGAAAATTTTCCCTGACTTTGTTTCTTAATAATAATATAAGCATACATATACATTATTTGAGTGGAAAATTATTTTAAATAGCATCTAGTGAAAACTTCACAATTTTGTCTAGTCTAACTACACAATTTCTAGTATCAGGGACTACCATGAAGTCCAAACCTAGAATTTCATAAATGAGTCACAAAAAATAATCCTATAGAATATGTCCCACGGTCATGTTCTATATGGGTCATATGTAGAGTCATATTCAACATGGTCTAGGGTCATGACAGAGGGAGCATAACTGGGATTCCATATTCTATTTCTGGTTCTATTTTTCCACAGACATTAAAAGTATATGAGTATTTCCTAAAATCCACAGGAAAATATATATCTATATCAACAGGAACTTTTATGTGACTCCACATAGGCTAGCTCAGGAAATCTTGCAAAATATTTGGAGAGGGAGTATATTTGGCTCCCACATCTTTTTTTTGTTGTTGTTCTTTTATTCTGTCTCTCTCTGCTTTTGTGCATATACACTTATTTCGTGTGTCACAAGTGAAAATGGACAAATTACAATAAATTATTAGTAAGTTTAATTTCTACTTTGCCATTTTTATTTGAATCTTTTAAGTATAAGGCAAGTCACAGGCAAAACAATCTAAATAAGTGACATTCATTGGTGATATTTCAAGCAGTAAGATAAGACAGGGAAGAATGGGAAAAAGTGGGGTTAGTTTGTGACCACACATATCTTTAAATGATTCTGTATGTCACTGTCTTTTACTCCCTTAGAGTTGAGAAGCAATATGAATATTTTTTTTTTTTCAGTTTCTGAATGGTCAGAGGTTTCTGAGGAAAAATTACTGGAAACAGGGGTTACATGACAATACTTGGATGTTAAAGGGTGTTTGAATAGATAGAGAAGTCCAGAATTATATAGAGATTTATTTCTGCAGTTATGTGTCTACATTCCAAAGGATTGTAAACCAGATACCTTCCCTTATCTTTTTGGAGCGATCCAGAGGAGAGGGCGGTAACTGTGTTGTGACTCCTATATAAGTCCCCAGATCCATAATTCCAGGGCGTTTCTCCTATGGTACAGACTCCACTGGCATAACCATGTGGTTCCTATCACGTTGCCGTGCAGGAGAGGGTGTGGATTCAGAAACCTACATCTTGATTGCTTTAAGTCATCAGAAACCTTGTGCTTGGTTTCAGAACCACGTAAGTGAATGTAGTATTAAAAATATATCTTGTGTTTGATATGTTAATTGAATATTATTATTCTCCGCTGATTGATATTATAGACTAAAATCTAAATGGAAAGACAAGTGAACAACGAAATATTTAATACAATGTTTTGAAAAATTTCATGAAGAAAATAAGCAAGGTCCGGTAGTAAAAAACTGTATAGTTAGAAATATGCAATTATTTTTCAGTACACTGAAATTTAACTATTATAGCAACTGTAATGTTGTATTATAAATTAACTATCTTGGCTTTCCATACCTATTTACTTGTGAACTTTTTGAGGATAATAACTAACCCTATTTTTTTTTTTTTATCTCCAGTAAATGGTTTTGGGGGTTTAATAAATACTTCTAGAATTAATAAATTGACAGCTAACCTAAACTTTTACTGTCCCAATTCAAAATTACTAATCTAACATCAAGGAAATTCACATTTAATTCTCTTTTTACCTCATCTAAATATATCATCTCACAGAGCTGTTGAAACTTGGAAAAAAATCTGATTTTACAAGAAATTTTTGATCTATGATAATATAATGCCATTTATTTCATATTAAACTGAATATATATTTAATTTCAAAGTTTTCAAATGAAAATACCAGAAAGTTAATCCCAATATTCAAGTTAGAATAAAGGAGTCTTCAGTCAAAAATGGATCCTATCATTTTTAGAGACCCCTATGACACAGGTACAGTTAAGACATTGTTCATAAGTATAAGAACACCTTTTCTTATGAAATAAATATGGACAATATCAAATGAGGAAGATTTCCCATGATGCTGAGAGAATCTTTCACCTTTGATCTTCCATTTTCTCAACTATTTTATGATACATTTTTTACAATAACTATTCTTATTGTGCATGTAGAAAATATGGGCCAACCTTCATGTATAATAATTGAAAAACTAAGTGTTATTGGTTACCACTTGGTAATGTGATGTGTTAAACCTGAGTCATCCTTTTTCTATGAGCAATGTCTTTTTCCATTTTCAGCTTCATGTACATACTGAAGCCTACTTTTGTACAGTTATTTTCTTTCAATTTCATTTTAAGTTCCATAATCCTGCTGCTATTTAAGGAGTGTCCGCAAGATGTTGTGGTTTACGCTCTAGTGCCCTATCCTCTTTCAGAAGAACTCCACTTGGTTTGCTCATGTGTGCACTGTCTTTTAAGTCAGGGCTTCTAGTATGAAGTACAAGAGCTATTTGACTACTCAAGTGTAACTCTTGTTTTTTAGTATATCATTTGAAGACATGTCTCTAGGCTTCTGGTTGTATTTCTACAACTTACAATCTACTTCTATCTGTGTGTATGCTGTATTATTTACTCTGCATTTATTTGTATACAGTAGACTGAAGTAAACTATTTGCACTCACCATAATGATGTATTTTTATACATTCAAAAAGTATGGCATTACTGATAATGTAATCATTTGAATGTATTCAAGGTTTATTTGCTTTAACTTTTCTTCATGTCAAATAAAGCTCTTAGTGAAATTATAGATAAACTGGCTAAAATCATGGAAAAATGGAAATTTTAACTTAAAATTTAAGAGCATTTTCATATTCCATAGTATCCTGAAGATCAAGAGGAAGAATACATTGGATTATATAAATACAAAATGTTAAAAAGGGAGTGGATAAGCACAAACATATTTTACTCAAACAATATTTCCTTTTTCATGTTATAAGTAAATTGCTCTTGACATTTATAGAGCTAAAGTATATATTTGTATATTATTCCCCCCAAACAAAACATGAGTGTTTTTATAAAAATCACGTAGTAATTGCGTACGTACTGAGATTAATGGAACTAATGGATTAAAATATTTTATTAAATACTAATATGGCAGTTAAAACTGTAAACTTCAGCATTGGACTGCCCATGCTTACATTCCAATTTAATCATTTATCAACTGTGTTATTTTAGACAAGTTAGTTAACTTCTCTGAGGCTCCTGGATATAGAATAATACCTGCTACTAAGACAGATGGAAGAATTAAGTTGCTGAATACATTTCATACTTAACATCTAGATTTGGGTTCAAATTTATAATATCCTATCTGTGTGGTTTTAAATAACTCTAAATCTAGAAATTTACATAAATCAGTCTCAGGTCAGTAATGTCCTGAGTATCTTGGCAGAGACTAATTTGATGCTTCTCTGGTCGGGCTCGTCCAGAAATGCCACATATAAAGTCCTATTAAGTATAAACTATCACTTCAAAAGTAGAAAGTACACAAGAACAAAGGTCCTTTGTTTCAGTGCTACCAGAATCATTCCTAGAATTATCAGTACCACCTAAATTCATATAATGTAATTTTCTAATACTTATAAGTAGAAAATATTCCTAAAATATTAAAATAGATAAGAGAAGAGATATAAAACATAAGAAAGGAAAAGATGCCATCAATGACAGGAAGAAAATGATAAAGATCAAAGTACAACTTCCCAAAAGGAAAATGTAATCAAGGAACTTAAAAATAGATATAAATGTGGTACAGATACACTCTGGAATACGATGCAGGCATAAAAAGAACAACATCATGTCATTTGCAGAAACATGGATGGAGCTGTAGGCTGTTATCCTTAGCAAAGTAACACAGGAACAGAAAACCAAATGCTGCATGTTCTAACTCATAAGTAGGAGCTAAATGATGAGAACACATGGACATATAGAGGGGAACAACACATACTGGGCCTACCAGAGGGTGAAAGTTGGGAGGAGGGATAAGATCAGGAAAAATAACTAATGGACATTAGTCTTAATACCAGGGTGAGGAAATAATCTGTACAACAACCCCTGTGGCACGACTTTACCTATATGAAAAAACTTGCACACGTGCCCTTGAAATTGCAGTTACAGGTAGGTTCAACTAAACAGAAGTGAGAATTACTAGAAGTGAAATAGACCTGAATGCAAAACAGAGGGATAAATGTTTGAAAATATAAACAAGATTAAGATTTACTGAGGTTACAAAAGAAAATACACAAACGGCCAACAAACATATGAAAAAATGTTCAACATCACTAATGATCAGGGAATTTCAAACTAAAACCACAGTAAGATACCACCTTACTCCTGTAAGAATTGTCACAATTAAAAAATAAAAAAAGAATAGATGTTGGCATGGCTGTGCTGAAAAGGAACACTTTTAAACTGTTGGTTGGGTATGTGAACTGGTACAACTAATATGGAAATCCGTATGGAAATTCCTTAGAAAACTAGAAGTAGAACTACCATTCCATCCAGCAATCCCACAATTGGGTACCTGCCCAAAGGAAAATAAGTCATTATATGAAAAAGTCACTTGCACACGCATATTTATAGCAACACACACAATTGCAGAAATATAAAACCAGCCTAAATGCCCATCAAGCAACGACTGGATAAAGAAAATGTGGTATATATACACTATGGAACAGTACTCAGCTATAAAAAGAAATGAAATAATGGCCTTCGCAGCAACTTGAATGGAATTGGAGACCATTATTCTAAGTGAAGAAACTCAGGAATGGAAAATCAAATATTGTATTTTCCCACTTGAAAGTGGAAGCTAAGCTATGAGAATGCAAAGGCATAAAAATGATATAATCGACTTTGGGGACTCAGGGCAAGGATGGGAGTAGGGTAAGGGATATAAGACTACACACTGGTAAAGTGGACACTGATGGGTGCCTCAAAATCTCAAAAATCATCACTGAAGAACTTTTCCATGTAACCAAAATCCATGTGTTCCCCAATAACTATTGAAATAATTTTTAAAAACCATTGCTCAAACAACCCCCATAAAAGGGTTATTGAGATTACAATGAGAATAAATAAACTTCCAATTAAAGCTGTAGAATTAGAGAATAGATAAGAGGCAAACAATAGAAAAACATATATTGGCTGAGAATGTGTCAATATTCATGAAAGAAAATCTAAATTCTCAGATTTGAGAATCATAACAAATCCCAAGCCAGTTAAAGATAAAAATACCCATCAGAAGATTTATCAGGCTATAGTTACTGAACCCCAAGGAGAGAGACTGATATGGTTTGACTGTGTTCCCAGACAAATCTCAACTTGAATTATAATTCCCATAATCCCCACATGTCATGGGAGGGACCCAGTGGAAGGTAATTGAATCATGGGGGTGGTTACCCTCATGCTGTTCTCATGATGGTGAGTGTGTCCTCACGAGATTTGATGGTTTTATAAGGGGCGTGCCCCCCTTTGCTCAGCACTTCTCCTTCCTGGCATCATGTGAAGAAGGACGTGTTTTGCTTCCCCTTCTGTCATGATTGTAAGTTTCCTGAGGCCTCCCCAGCCATGTGCAACTGTGAGTCAATTAAACCTTTTTCCTTTGTAAATTACCCAGTCTCGGGCAGTTCTTTATAGTAGTGTAAGAACAGACTAATACAGAGAGTAAATCTTAAACAGCAGAAAGAAAAGATATTCTCTACACAATGAGGACAAAAACAAACAGCATTTTTCTTAAAAAAACAATGCAAGTTAGAAGACAGAAAATAGAATTTCAAAAAACAAACAATTTAGGGACATGCACACACACATATATATACTTGGAGATATAACATTTACTGTATTTATGGAAAAATTTATAGAATAAATTGAATCATTACAAAAACTTAAAGAATATACATATTACATTGTTAAAAGTTTCCACAATAATCTATAAGTTTAATTTGGTGCAATTCCAATTTTTGTGCCGTTGGTGGTGGTCATATTGTTGGTGGTGGGGGTGGGGTGGTGTTAGTGAGTGTGTGTGTGTATGTGCATGCAACTAAAAAACATTTCCATTGCACTCCTGGACTAAAAGCAGAAAGCGGGAAAGTTGGCCAAGAAAAAAATCAAAGTTTATTAACAAGCTATAATAACAAATACTTTCTGGTATCAACAAATGAATAGATAGGTTGTCTAAAAGTTACAGAATAGAGAGTTCCAAAACAGAACCATGCATATATATATATGTAACATATATATCATCTGTATATATATGTAACATATATATCATCTGTATATATATGTTAGTATTATATATACATATTAGCATTATGTTCAGAATAATGGGTTTTTAGACAGCAACTTTTTAATATAATCCCTATTTCCTGCCATCCGAAAGTATATCCAGATTGACTAAAGTCAATACTTTTTAAATGAAAATTTCAAAATGTGAAAAAGTAGTAGAAGACTCTCTTCATGTACTTGAGATAGAAAATTATAAATAAAACCTACATCAATAAGAAATAAACAGTGAAATAGAAACAATTTTCAAAAGACATGAACAAGCTATCCACAGAAACATACACAAATGGTTAGTAAACCTATGGAAGTATGCTAATGCCTCAGTTTTAAACAGGGAGTAAATGCTAGTGGAGGGAGATACATCTTCACACTAATTTTAATTTCAAAAATTAAAACCAATATCAAATGTTAGTAATGGCAAGGAGGAAGGAAACCTCAGATACACTACTGGAAATCTGCATGACTCGCTGGGGAACAATTTGCCAAAATCTAGGAAAGTTGAAGATGTAGAATTTTCTGCCAAGATATTTTACTTCTAATCACTTATCCTAAAGAAATGTTTATATAAACAAAGAAACCATACTAAAATATGTTCACCACAATGAAAAAAATTAGAAAAAAACCCTAAATGTTCATCAAAGATTAAAATAGATAGGAAACTATAGACTGACTACATCTTCATTATATCTTAGATATGAACAAATAGGACCCCAATGAATATTGGATGAGAATAAAAATTGTTTCCATTTATATAAATTTGAAAATATACAATCCAAAATGATGGTGAATATGGTAAATTGTCTCACTCAAATAATCTCCTGTGTGTTGTCTTTCAGTACACACACTGGAAAGCTAAAAGCATATATAGGATTTAATATCTAATTCTGCTTCTGCAGTTAAATGCACTCCTGTGTGAACTGAATTCACTATTAAAGTGTAGAAAAATTAAACAATGGTAGAGGTATCTATACTGCCAGTGAATGATTATCAGGCGTCACATAGCTTTGGAACAGAAAGTTCTGGCAGCAGATTCATTAAGTCCCTGATTCTAGCCAAAGCAGTGTGCTCCTGGTGCCATCAGTTCTGGTAGAAGCTGATATCCAGAAATGAGTTAGGTGCAGTGCTCTGGATGCAACATTGCAGCCAGGTCCAGGAAGGGGAACATGTTTGAAAATTCCCCAAATCTACCCCTAGATATGTATCCTAGATCTGCTGTTTTAAACACTTGTCATATGATGATGTGCATTCAAAATGGCATTCTGTGTAAATGAATGAGGCTGCCAATCATGAGAGGAAATCAATACTATTAAAAATATTAACCATAGGGTTGAGTGAATAATACTCAGGGCTGTAACCAAGTCATGGCGCACTGGTTAGAAAACGTTACCAATACACACAAGAGATTTATACTTGGAATTCTCATTGCAGAATTACTTGTTACTAATAAATATTTGCAAAAAAACTGCATGCCCAACAACAAGTGAATTAATAAAATAGAGGATTTTGTACAGTATAATCCTTTAGCATTTGGTGAATAAACTAGAGCTATACATGTCAATCAAATAGAAGATGACTGCAAAGAAATATACAGTACGTTGTCTTGGTTTTAAGATATTACACCTACCAAAATAATGTATGATTTATAAATTCATAAATATGTGATGAGATTATTTTTGAAAAACATATATGCAAATACAAAACTGCACATTCAAAATAGTGGTTATGGGCTGGGAGCAGTGGCTCTCACCTGTAATCCCAGCACTTTGGGGGGCCGAGGTGGGCGTATCACTTGAGGTCAGGAGTTTGAGACCAGCCTGGCCAACATGGTGAAACCCCATCTCTACTAAAAATACAAAAAACAGTCGGGTGTGGTGGCATACACCTGTAGTCCCAGCTACTCAGGAGATTGAAGGCAGGAGAATAGCTTGAACCCAGGAGGCAGACAGAGGTTGTGGTGAGCCGAGATCACACCACTGCACTCCAACCTGGGAGAAAGAGCGAGACTGTGTCTCAAAATAAATAAATTAATTAATTAAAATAGTGGTTACATCTGGAAAGAAACAAACGGAATTATTATACACCTACTATGTACCCACAAAAATTTTTTAATGAAAAAACAGAGGAATCAGATTAAGAAGAAGGCATCAATTTATCCTTTATATTTGTGTCTTTTAAATATTCTACAGGAAGTGTTGCAAAATACTAAGATGATGTTTAGTCTAGGGGCTGGGACATCAGTGTTTTAATATATTTTAAAATTAAAAATAACCTATGGTACAAAAGGAATTTGTTGGATCATGAAATGATATTGCTAGCATCTGCCTGGACCCTATCTCTGGTTCTTGGTGATTCTTCCAGTGAGGATATTCCTCTGTTGGTTTTGTCTTCTCTCATTATTTCTAAATTATATCCAGGAGCAAGCACAGCTATGTGGTCCCTTACTTATATACAAAGGGGAGATCATTTCTCGCCAATCAGTCACCAAATTAAATTCCTGATTTTCTTTGCGAGTGGAAAATCTAAGACAATTACTGGCATGCGGAATAGTGTGTGCTGGTTAATCGCAGGCTTCCCACTGTATTTCTCCCTTTCAGTCACTATAGGAGGAGGAAGAGATGGCACTGATGGGCTTATGCTAACCTCTGCTAAACCTCAGGGTTTGGAGGAACATTAATACCACCAAAATCTCAGGGCTCTAAATAGAGAAAATGTGAAATTCATTAAGGAAAATATGGGTGTTTTCCGGGAGATGGAATGGGGGGACAGGAGGCTAGATAAGCAAGCAGTGACTGAATGTCTACACCAAGTGTGGATCCTCAGGGTGTTAGAACATGCTAGTATCTGGGTCAGTGTTCTGAGAGTGTGGCCCCTGGACCAATAGCATTAGCATCGCCTGGAACCCTGTTAGAAATGTAAGATCTCATGTTATAACCCCAACCTACTGAATCGGAGTGGCTGGGCCGAACCAGCTTTCCAGGAGATTCTGATGCCCACTAAAGATTGACAGTCCCAGTTCTCCTGTAGGGACATGGATGTAGCTGGAAACCATCATTCTCAACAAACTATCGCAAGAACAGAAAACCAAACACTGCATGTTCTCACTCATAGGTGGGAACTGAACAATGAGATCACTTGGATTCAGGAAGGGGAACATCACACACCGGGGCCTATCACGGGGAGGGGGGAGGGGGGAGGGATTGCATTGGGAGTTACACCTGATGTAAATGACGAGTTGATGGGTGCTGACAAGTTGATGGGTGCAGCACACCAACATGGCACAAGTATACATATGTAACAAATCTGCACGTTATGCACATGTACCCTAGAACTTAAAGTATATAAAAAAAAAAGAAATAGCTCAAAAAAAAAAAAAAAGATTGACAGTCCCTTCTCCAGGCCCTTATAACCACACACATCTCATATTGTGAGTACCTCACTTTGCTGCATGGAATACTACTGTTCAAAAAAATGCATTTTCGGCTATACAGCCATGTACATCATGTATATTTTATTTTCAGGAAAATAAAGAGAGGATTTTAGAAGGTAAATTTGACTACATGTCAAGTTCACCAACATGCTGGCTTCAGAACCTGCACGGGAAGATAACATCTCACTACATATACAATATTAATAACTCAAATCTGGAATGTATCTAGGTTTCTTGTATTTCTTTTTATCTTACCTTCTTTTGTGATATTATGAGTTGCTTCAATCCTAGGTTTCTTGTGACTCATTAAGATTATTTTCCATGTTCTGGAGTGGAAAACAAAAACTTGTTAATTTTGATAAAGTCAATTTTTATTTTCTTGCTTGTGAAACAAAATTTTTAAAGTTAATTTTGATAAAGTCAAATTTTTCTCTTGTTGTTAATGCTTTTGGTGTCACAGCTCAGATTTTATGGCCAAATAGATATTCATGATGATTTCTCCCCATGTTTTCCTCTTTATCCCCATGAATAGTTTCATGGTTCCCACTCTTATATTTAGGCCTTTGATCTATTTTGAGTTATTTTTTGTACATGGTATGACATAAAAGCAGTTCAACTTATTCTTTTGTTTTCAGAAACACACTTGTCCTTGCATTATTTGTTGAAGAGACATTTTTTTCCTCTTGAATGGTCTTGGCACTTTTTTTGAAAATCAATTGAACAAAGATGTTTGCTTTTACTTCTGGACTCTCAGTTCTATTCCATTAGTCTCTATGTGTATCTTTATGCCCACACCACACTGGTTTAATTATTGTAGCTTTATAGTAGTTTTGAAATAAAAAACTGTATGTCCTTCACCTTTGTTGTTTTCTATGTCATTTTGGCTATTTGGACTCTCTTACAGTATTACATGAATTTGACAATTTGCTCTTAATATTATTCTAAAAAAAGGGTTGTTGAAACTTTGGTAGGGATTGCATTTTACTTGTACTTTAAGTTGTTTTCACACCTTAGTAATATTAAATGTTCCAATCTATGGATAAGGGATGTCTTTCCTTTTAGTTGAGCTTTCTATATGCTGTATTTCTAATTAAGAAATTTATTTTAGGTAGAATTAATGGTGTACATTTATATGATAAAATAACTCATATTAAGGTAACAAGATTATATTTCTAAAACCATTACTTTATTATTGGCTTTTAGAAATTCTATTAATAACTGAATATATGTTGAAAAATAATGTTTTCTTTTTGTTTTTTTGTTTTTACCAGGAGACATTGGCTAATATGCTGGAACTATGATCAATTTACATGTAGCCATCTGTACTAGTGGATACCTGATATATTTGCAATTTTTTTCCATGATATTTAAACATTATGCATTTTTTCATACAACAAAGAACAAACTCACTGAATCACTCTTTAATTCATCTCTATTTCAAAGTAATTCAATTATTCTGTGGCTTTTATTGAAGTGGAATGCATAATTAATTGAAAACATGCCATTGAGTTTACACCACCAGAAAGGAAACAATTGCTTCCTATTTCAATGTTAAGATTCACCTTACAATTGTAAGCTGATTTCCAATGAGGTAGAAATGATGATTCTCTTAAGGAGAAGAAAATCCTTCATAAATTATGGAACAGTGTAAAAGGGACAGGAAATCGCAACACAAGCTAAAAATCATTAAATAATAACATTCTAATTCTCACAAAAATTTGCCTGATTTTGACATGAAAAAAATAGGAGTTAGAATTATTCTATTAAGTCAAACTTTTTTTAGTTTCAAAGGAATCTAGTGTGCTACTTTAAGATAAGGAATTTCATTGAGGCTTGGAAATTGACATTAAAATAATAAAAATTGGCACATTTGAGGAAAAAGCCTTGAAATCAGCAGAAAAAAAAAATAGATGTGCTTCATAAAGGGAGGTATATCTGCTTGAGGATCAGCAATGATTTTTCCAGGGGAGAAAAAATAATAGTCATTACTTTTTATGATTTCATGTTAGTTTTTCATATTACCATAAACATTCCTCAAACTACAATTTTGGCTCTGCTTTTTAGACTTACATGGAAAATTATTTCTATTAAATAATTAGGAAGTTTTTCATGTTAAGTAGAGTTGCTACTTCCCAATCTTTAATCCAATGGGTATATACAGAGCACAGAATATGGGCCACATGGTGCTCAAGGTTTTGGGATACTTATCCTCAAAAAGAAACATCTGCCTTCTCAGGGTTTTCTAGGGCAAAAATAAGGATCCTGCAACCAAACAAAATGAATAATATCACTTCAAATATTAACAAGGGCCATACATTGATAAATCAATCATATGATATAGATGGTCTAGAGAGTGTAGGTGAAATTATACAGGATTTATAAGAAAGATCGACCTATCAAGGTGATAACTCAGTCATTAAAAAGGTAAATTAAAAGATAGGGGGGAACGAATTTCATGAAAAGGGAACAGAACGTGAAATGTGTATAGATTTGAGTCGGCCTTGTTTGAAGAAATAAAAGAATGTTGCAGTATTTGCCATACAGAGAGAAAGGAGAGAAATGACACAAGACAGGATCAAATCTTGCACAGCTTATTAGTGGATGGTTGGTTTCTGTTGGTGATGGTGGTGGTGATGTTTTGTCTACCCTATGTCCAAATTCTGCCTTCTCCTCTGGGAAACTCCCTATACCCTGGCAGCAAATAGGGGCATATTACTTAAGCTCAGACGATGCTTTTAGAAAAGGATTGGAGCATTGGGCAAATATTTAGTAAATTTAAAAAGGATGTGCAATTTATCTCAAAGCATTACTCTAGTGGCAGGAGCCTCAAAATCTAGAGTCAAGAATAGGAGCGTTCATGGAAGCTGCTAAGTAGGGGGAGAGGTGTCAGACTATCTATGCTGGACAACCTTGGAAGTGGTTCCTGCACCAGAATCTTTTGGTTACATCAGTTCTCCAAGCTTGGTACTCTAGATCTTGCTTTCTACCTAAGCACTTATCCTGTTGATTTTTTGAAAACTTAAGTTAACTAGAATCCGTTTCTATTACATGCAGCCCCAAATTCTTAGACATTGTTATAGAATATTCTTTACTAGGATCAATTTCTTCTTATTATTCTTTTCTTTCCTAGCATCTACAATAATTGTCTCTATGATCGTTTATCATTTCCCCAATGTTCTAATTATCTTCACACCTTAATGTCTGCACCTGGTCTTCTCTATGTCTACCTGTGAACAATGCTCTTCCAGAAATCCTTCCTGGCCTCTACCAAACAAAGTCAATTCCATTTTCTGTGCTCCCTCCATATTTTATTGGTAGTATAGTCCATGTTATGCTATATTTAATAAACTAATGGAACTTCTCAATGGTTTGCCTACTTTCAGAAACTCCACAGTAAATCATGGTTATGGCCCAAGACACTGCTCCACGTTATGACATCCAAGCGATTTTGAGCTTGTGATCCCATAGGAGACTTCTGTATTGCCCCTGCAGAGGAAGAGAGAAACTGGAGGATGGCACAGCAGATTTTACAGCTTTAACCTTGGAGTGGTCTGCTTCTATCTGGCCCACATTTAACTGGACAGATTAATATTCAAATGGCCTTGGACAATTGCAAGAAGTTGGGGAGGAGAGTTTTCAGGACGCTCATGGAATAGGCATATGAGAATTTGATGAAAACATAACATCGTTTTGGACTCATGTATCCTGTTTTCACCTAATTTTGTATATATAACATTGTACTATAATTTATTCACTTACAAGTTGGTGTGTATCTTCACTATGCATTGGTCCTTAAGAGTAGGGACTATTACTTATTCCCCTCTGAAGCCTCAGTACTGAGTAACGTGCTTGTCTCTCAGTACACACTGTTAATGTTTATGGAATGAGAAGGTGATAAATGGATGTTATTTCTCCATAATAATTTTCTCTGTATTATAATTCCATGATACAGTATTAGCCACCATTCACTGAATATTAAGCATCAAAGTGCTCTGGAGTACTGTTTCCATCAACAGAGTGGGTTAAATTCTCTGGGGGCTTTCCTGCTACCTAAAATCTGCATAAAACACAAATTATGCTTCATTTCTAGACTGCAGGATATAATCGAAAAACACTACAAATCAAAAGAGAGAGAGAGAGATTAAAAGCATGAGCTTGAACCTAAGTGGTGAGCACTGAAAGCAAACAGAAGTCAGTTATGTGGATAGAAATAAAATCAGTATTGCTCTGGGGCCATGGGGCTTTTCCCCACATTAGTAAGGGAGATCTTGAACCTGGCACTCACATACAAAATGAAGAGATGAAGAGTTGGCATGGGATAGTTGGGGTCCAAATCTGAAGTTATTTAGGCTCCGGGCACATCAAATTTAATTACTGTCCACAGAAAAGCATCCTTCTACTTGTCTTCAGAGTCTGCAAATAACACTATCAACCACATACAACTCATAATCAAATAAGACCAAAGAAACAATGAACAAACACCTTCACTGAGAAGTGGCAGAGTCAACAGAAAGTAGATTTAGGCCAAAAATGACCTGCTGGTAAGTATGTGAGCTGTATCCAGATGGATAATAACTTCCAGTTATCCTCCCTTAGTTGCTCAATTCATTTTTAAATTATAAACGGATTTTAATAAATACCAAAACTGACACATGTGAGAAATGTCATACTTTTTTCTCACATTTGTACTTCTATCAAATAATTTTTGTAAAAATAGAATGCATAGAGTATTTAATGTCACGGTTTATATTAGCATTTCTCAAACCGTGCAAAGACTTTTTCATATGTTATATTTAAAATACATTTAAAATAGGTAAAGTGACATAATATAATTATTATACTAAAACGTAAAAGCCTTTTTTTCTAACGTGACCCTGTATTCCTGATATTACCTTATTTATCTCTATTGATTCCCAAACATAATTTCATTTATATTCTGGTTTTGCCTAGTATTTGTTAAGATTATCCTATTATTTTAAAAATGGTAAGACAATATTTAAAGTTGCAAATTTTGACTTATTATATTCCCAACATAATTCCCAGTAAATTTAATTACTATATCATATTACACAGAAAGAGTTAACATAGCAACCCTGAAAATATTATCCTTAGAAAGCCTTGCTTGCATTGCTGCCTCTTGGTTGGCATTTAGAAACATGGATTTCAAGAGTGTTTCCACATGTGTCAAAGTTCTGTGCATTTTAAATAAGAATAAAGTGTCTCAATGTGCCTAAACAGTTTGTGCATACAACATAATTTATACTGAACACCTGCTTCCCTACTTGGAAAATAGAAACTTAATATATGATAGAGAGAGGTATTCCCACAAACCCGTTTCATCCAGGGTTCATCCCACACTGAATTTCTAGTGCGCTTCCCTGGTAGATGACATTTCACACAAGTTGTCACAACTCATTGCTGGAAAAATTAGTCATGTCTATGTACTAGGAAATGACTCATGGCACCTTGCATTTCGTTTCCTCCAAACTTTACCCCATGTTCCATTTTCTTTTGTTGATATTGTTTTATTCTTTTTGCTGTAATACATCATAGCTATGGCTGGCTAATTTCATTTAATATAATGTCTTCAAGGTTTGACCATGTTGTGGCAAATGGTAAGATTCCCTTCTTTGCTGATACTGAGCAAAATTCCATTGTATGTATGTATCAGATTTTCTTTATTCATTTATGAATCAATGGGATTTTAGGTTGTTCCTATATTTTATCTATTGTGAATAATGCTGCAAAGAAAATGGGAGTGCAGATATCTCTTTGAAATTCTAATTTTAAATCTTTTGAATGTATACTTAGAAGTGGAATTGCTGAGTCACATGGTAGTTCCATTTTTAATTTTTTGAGGAAACTCTATTCCCAACAACAGTGAACTGCATGAGCTCCAGACACCTGTTGTGCAACATGGGACTTATGGTTAACACACAGTATTGTGCACTTTTATATATATTCAGAGGACAGGTCTTATCATAAGTGTTCTTAACAGACACACAAAAACACAAAAGAACACAAGAAAATTGGGGGAGGTGATAAATATATTTGGTACCTTGATTGTGGTGATAGTACAATACAATGTATGCATATGTGTAAACTCATCAAATGTCTATCAATTATATGTCAATAAAGCTTACAAATCATAGCTGAGGGTACAACTGTATGCTAATTCCTGTGAGTCTTCCTAGCGAATCAACATAGCTGGGAGTGGTCTTGGGAACCAGTAACACACTGATGCAAAATATTAAATATTTGAGTATGTTGTTGTTGTAATTATCTAAAGATATTTTTAAGTAAAGTATAATAGAGATTTAGTCACATCACAATAGGGAATGGGAGAATAAGAATCATAATTGCAAAGACTGACCTTATTCTCTTTTCACCAAGACAGTTACAGATTATGCAGTCTTTGAGTGAACTGGGTTCACTAACTAACATGTTCATTAACCAATATCTTCAAAAGTTCCTTTTCAGGGCCATCCTCATTTGAATGGTTTCAACAAAAAGAGAATTACATAGCATGCCACCATTAGAGTCATCTTCTATTTTGCATTGTGTATTGCTATGAATAGATTTCTATGGAAATAATACCTTATTATCATCTCTAGTTGTCTATTTATATAAATGCATGATCCTTAAATTAAATTGAGATACAACATTAGCAATGTACATTGTTACATTATAATCTGTATTTCTTTTTAGATGCATTTCAATTTCTTTTATTTTCACTTACTTATGGTCACAATAAAGAAGTTGTAACTTGTTTTATATAAGATACAGAATGATGATAAACTGAAATTTCAGAGAAGATTTTAAATTCTATTGCAAAATAAGCAGAAAAAAATAAAGATTTATGGGATAATCGTTAAACTTTATTTTCAAAGACAATTTGAAGGTTATTCCAAAAATAAGTGTATTCAATTATGTAAGTTGGCTAGTGGTTCAGTATAAATTTGTTTACATATTTACTATTAAATTTATTTGAATATTTTGTTGCATTTGCCAAATGCAATGAAAGTTCCAAATTTTAAATTCTTTTAAAATTATTATAAAGCTTAAAATCTGTAACATATTAATTATTGCATTGTATATGGATACTTGAAATAACTTTTTGTTTCTTCACATAAGTCTGTTGTGTATTTGATCATACACACAATTTCCAATTTTTTCCATTTTGCAGTAATGGAAACTATTCAGTTAAAAAACATATACGCTATGGCTTATCAATTTCAAATTTAGAAAAAAGTTTCATTTATCTTAGAATCAAGCATCTTAAGATATATCACTTTATAACAGTTCTTTAATAATATCTTATCTTGATAATAATCCTGTGAGTTAACTTTTTTAAATTTCAGAAACAAAAGGATCAGTGTTTTAAGTAATTTTTGAGTAAACTTTTTATTATTATATATTGTTAAGTTGTAAAGATATAACGTATATAGTATAAAACAACTTTTTAGAGCGGAAATTCTCAAGATAGCTGAATAAATTAACTAAAGTGGGGATAAATATTCAGTTTGATGATCAGTGGTTCAATATTACTTTGGATGAGGCCTAGCTTATTGTAGGACATTGCAAAGTTGGTAGCAACAATTAGGCCCAGATATGTTAACTTGAAACCTAGGTAGTTTTATCTGATTACAATACCATGGGTTCCTAGTATCTTCAAAATTATGCATATTTATATGTTTCTCATCAAAATATGTGAAAACAAAGAATTTAAATTGCAAAAGCAGCTATTACTAAGTTGATACTTTGTGAGAAAACCCATTTCAAAAAGCTGTGCTTTTCTTGTTCCATAATCCATTACAAATACTCTATTTTCAGAATATACTTAAACTAATAGAGAACAATAATACGGTTGATATTATTTTAAGTAAAGATCTGAAAATATAAGAAAAATGAGAAAGTAATTATAATGCAGGCAATATATCAAAGATATTTAAATGCAGTTATTCAAATATTTTAACATTTTGAAGTATTTTGAGCACGGTTCTTTAAAAAATGTTTATAGTTTTCATGTGACAAGTCAAAGATTAATACTAATAAAAAATCTCCTTAGAAACAGGGAATAATTCTAACCTTCATTAAGTATAAAATAATTAAACAAATGTTAGAATTACCCCCTGAATCAATTGTATCTATGTCTATCAATATGAAGGTATACCATTGAGACAGAGCTAAGTGATAAAAATAGTTTTCGAAGTAATTTATATAGGATGCAATTTTATTTTATTTTAGGGATAACAAGAAAACAAACATTATACCAAAAATAATTCCAGAATAAATATTTTTGTGACAATAAATGCATGGAATAACATGAAAAAGAATACCCATCAACAAATCCTAGTAATATACCAGTATTTTCAATCAAATATCTATTTTCAAATTGTTTTCTCTTTATGTTTTATTTTACAATGAAAAATACATTTTTATTGAAAAGAGTCAATTATAAAAGACCAAAATTTCAAGTTTTTCTTTCCCAGTCCCCTTGCCAGTTTTTGCCTTTCCCAGTCACACAAGAATAAAATACCTATGAATACAACTAACTAGGGAGTTGAAAGATATCTACAAGAATTACAAAACACTGCTCAAAGAAATCAGAGATGACACAGACAAATGAAAAAAAAAACATTCCATGCTCATGGATAGGAAGTTTCAATATTGTTAAAATGGTCATACCACCCAAAGCAATTTATAGATTAAATGCTATTCCTATTAAACTACCACTGATATTCTCAGAACTAGAAAATGCTATTTTAAAACTCATATGGAACCAAAAAGGAGCCCAAAAAGCCAAGGCAACCTTAAGCAAAAAGAACAAAACTACCTGACTTTAAACTATACTGCAGGGCTACAGTAACCAAAACAATATAGTACTGGAACAAAAACAGACACAAAGACCAATAAAACAGAGTAGAAAATACAGAAATAAGACCACACACCTACAACTATCTGATCTTCGACAAACTTGACCAAAACAAACAATGGGAAAGGATTCTCTGCTCAATAGATGGTGCTGGAATAACTGGCTAACCATATGCAGAAGATTAAAATTGAACCCCTTCCTTATACCATACACAAAAATTAACTAAAGATGGGTTAAAGACTTAAATTTAAAACCCAAAATTATACAAACTCTGGAAGACAACCTAAACAATTCCATTCAGGACATAGGCATGCACAAAAATTTCATGACAAAGATGTCAAAGCAATTGCAAGAAAAGCAAAAATTGACAAATTGAGTCTAATTAAACTAAAGAGCTTCTGCATAGCTAAAGAAACTATCAACAGAGTAAATAGGTAACCCACAGAAGGGGAGAACACTTTTGCAAACCATGCATCTCACAAAGGTCTAATATCCAGCATCTATAAAGAACGTAAACAAATTTACAAGAAAAAACCAAAGACCTCATTAGACAAGTGGGCTAAGGACATGAGCAGATGCTTTTTGAAAGAAGACATACATGTGAAAAATAAGCATATGAATAAAAGTTCAATATCACTGATCATTAGAGAAATGCAAATCAAAACCATAATGAGATATCATATCACACCAGACAGAAGGGCTATTATTAAAATATCACAAAATAACAGATGCTGGTGAGATTGTGGAGAAAAAGGAACACTTATACACTATTGTTGGGTTAGTATATATTAGTTCATCCATTGTGGAAGACAGTGTGGCAATTCCACCAAACACCTCAAGGCAGTGAGAGACAGTGTGGCAATTCCTCTTTAGGTCTTTGAGGAATTGCCACATTATCTGTTCCACAACAGCTGAGTCATTCGACCAGCAATCCTATTACTGGGTATATATCCAAAGGAATATAAATCATTCTACTATAAATACACATGCACATGGTATGTTCGTTGCAGTCCTATTCATAATAAGAAAGATATGGAGTCAATCTAAATGTCCATCAATGATGGACTGGAAAATACGGTCCATATATACCATGGAATACTATGCAGCTGTAAAAAAGAATGAGATCACATTTTTTGGATGGAGCTGGAGGCCATTATCCTTAGCAAGCTAACACAGGAACAGAAAACCAAATGCCGCATGTTCTTACTTATAAGTGGGAGTTAAATGATGAGAACACATGAACATCTAGTGCGTAACAACACTCACTGAAGCCTTTCAGAGGCTGAAGGGTGAAAGGAGTGAGAGGATCAGGAAAAATAACTAATGGATACTGGCTTAATACCTGGGTGATGAAATAATCTGTACAACAAACCCCCATGACACAAATTTACCTATGTAACGTACCTGCATTTGTACCCCAACTTAAAATAAAAAAAAGAGAAACTACCATTCCAATTTCTTTTATAGATTCACACACACACCCCTCCCTTATATTTCTGACTCCTAGGCAATTCTCAATCTCCAATTCATCCATTCTCATGGGATGTTGGAATTACAGGTGAGTCTATCTCTGGGGATCCTGTGCTATATTTGCTTACAGAATCTACAAAGGTCTTAGCCATGTACAGTGACTCATGCCTGTAATCCTAGCACTGGGAGGTTGAGGGTGGAGGATCACTTGAAACCAGGAGTTTGAGACTAGCCTAGGCAACACAGTGAGACCTAGTCTCTGTTTGAAATAAATAAATAAATTAATTAAAATTTTAAAAATTAACAAAGAATCTATAAGGATATTGTAGGATATAGTCTAGCCCAGCATTTCCAAAGCCTGAGCAATATAAATCCTTCAGTTATGACCGTATCTCCAAAGCATGCATTCTTAGACTGGCAGAGCCTTTGAAATTGTATGATTTTTCTTTAATTATCCTTATATAATCATCCAAAAAGGAATCAAACTTCTTAAGAAACTGATAAAATTCTATTCCTGAAACCTACTTTTGACAGTCATTTTCAATTTAATAAACACATACTGCTCCCTAGGCTGTGTTATCTGACAGCATGCCCACAATAGAAAAGAGAGATAATTCACAACCATGACTTCCTTGCTATCTTTAGATTTCTGGTATCACTCCCATATTGTTATGCTTGAAGATTAAATTAGGGCCTGATCATTGCACTATTGTTCCAATTGCCTAGCAGTATTGGTAAAACTGGGATTTTTAGCTTACCTCTACAGAGCTAATTTAGTCGAAGACACATCTTTGGGTAAAAAGCACGGAACAGTCTTGCCCCTACAGGTAACAATTCTATTGAAGGTGTGACTTGCCTATTTCAGTCCCAACGGATATTGAGTTTCAACACAGCTACACAGGGCAATAAACATGACAATTGGAGTTCTTCCAGATGAAGTAAGCACAACATAGCTTTCCCCTTCCACTACATCTATAAACCCTGGATAGAATGTAAGCTGTAACCTTATAGAATATAGCTATAAACGCTGGACAGAATGCATGAAACAACCATCAGAGGATGAATCAGGAGGATTGAGGAGATGACAGGAATTCAAAGTATCCCTCAAACCATGGTGAGTTTACCATTTTTATTTCCTCTGGTCCCTGGGCTAAAATGAAGTACCAAACACCCTTAAGTGATCACACATCAGTGATCATACTAGTGCAAAACTGCTCCAGGAAAATCCTCCAGTTCTGGCTTGAGGAGCCAGACAAGATACTGTTAATGCTTGGAGAGAGTGTATAATCACCCCCCAAGCCCTTCCACACCCCAAGAAATTCTGTGTTCAAGGAGGTAGCAGTGGCAAGGAGGTGGCAGTGGCAACAACAGCCTTTGGAGCTAAAATAGGGAGAGATAGATGGGAATCTGCCTTTCCATTCAGAGCCCCAAGAGGATGAGGCACACCATTTTATGTTATTTCTTTCTCTTCTTCCTTACTTGACTCCAGGCACAGGTGTAGATGTAGCATGTGTAGCAGAGTAAGCTAATTAAACCCCCAGTTTCCTGGCCTATGGCAAGACACTGAAGAACTAGAATGTGCCATGGAGATAGTGGAAAGGAAGGAACTAGCAATAGTGAGTCATGCCTAATGATGTTTATGAATTCATACATTTGCTCACAACTGCACGTCAGTGACTCTGATCCTATTCATCATATCAAAGATGTTGAGAATTGAACTAACAAATTATTACATTCATGGGATAGATTCAAACAGACCTGCAAGTCTTTGAATATTGACATGGCATTGGAACCACAGAATGGGGATTGGAATATGTGGTCTACTTAACTGAGTCAACTTCCAGTTAAAACATAGATGCCAACATATATATACACACACACATATATACATATATATACACATATATACACACACATATTTATATATATATCAGATATATGATATATATCATAAATATGTTATATATATAATCCAGGGCTCAAATAAGACTTTGAGTTTTATAACTTTATATTAAAAATGATCAGGATATAATTAAAAATGACTGGATATGTGAAAAACAAGAAATAACTAACAAGGAAAACCAACAGGTTTAAATGGTTAGTAAACCTATGGAAGTATGCTAATGCCTCAGTTTTAAACAGGGAGTAAATGCTAGTGCAGGGAGATACATCTTCACACTAATTTTAATTTCAAAAATTAAAACCAATATCAAATGTTAGTAATGGCAAGGAGGAAGGAAACCTCAGATACACACTCAGACACACATGTTGGAATTATCTGACAAAAGGTTCTAAGGCAGATACAGGTGCCACAACAAGCAAACACAAACACTCTTGAAATCGATAAAACAACCGGAAGCATCAGTAAAAAAACAAACTATGTAAGAAGTATGGAAATTATATAACAGAAAAGCACAATAAGGAAAAAAATTCAGTACAATAGAAGAATGGAAATAACAGAGCAAAGTATCAGTGAATTTGAAGACAGATCAATAGACATTACCCAACTGAAAGCAGACAACACACATCTTCAGAGACTGTGCAACATTAATAAAGTATCTCACATCCATGACGTCGAAATTTCAGAAAGGGAGGGGAAAGAGTGTGGGGTTAGGGGAAAATTTTTAAAAAATAATAGCTGAAAACATCTCACTATTGGTGAAACATGTAAGTTCACAGATACTGGAAGCTGAGAGAATACCAAACAAGATAAATCGCCTCCAAAAAACCCTGATGTTCTTACATCTTTTTTCACTCTGCCCCATTTTTCTTGCGTCTTGTTTTTGCAAGTTTTCACACACGCTGTCACCACTTTTCCCCAAATTCCATGCCTGGGGCATCCCACAAGCTTTTTCTTTCTCTTCCTCCACTTTTCTTGACTATTTATCATGGAAGCCCAACAGATAATCCTCAAAGGCAGAAAGCAAGCTCTGTGAGAACAGAGGAGAGGTAGAAATTGAGATTTTGTGTTAGTATCCTATCATTGCCATAAAAAGTTTCCCTATACCTAGTGGCTTAAACAACACACATTTATTGTTTTACAGTGCTGGAGGACAGAAGTCTATCTTGGCTAAAACAAATAAATTAGCGGGGCTGCAATCCTTTGGAGGCTCCAGGAAAGTATTGGTTCCTTGTTTTATCCAGCTTCGGGAGGCTGGTCACCTTCCTTCGTTCACGACCATCTTCCATATTAAAAACCAGCAACCATATATCCAACCTCTGCTTCTGTTATCATATGCCCTTCTCTGACTCTCTCTTTCCCTTATGAGGATCCTTGTGATTATATTGGGCTCACCTTGATTATTGAGCATAGTCTTCCTACCTCAAGATTCTACATTTAATGACTACAAGTATCGTTTGCCTTATAAAGAAACTGATTCACAGTATTGGGGATTAGGAGGCAGACATCTTTGGAGGGTCATTATTCTGCCTACCACAGTAGTCAAAGTCAAAATCCTTAGTGATGAGGTGGAAATGAAAGGTAAAAACAAACAAAGAAAAAAACAAGTAATAATTTTTGTCCTATCATGTCTTCCTTTCAGACTTTTCTATTTGTCCTTGGCCTTTTGAAATTTCATTGAGGTAACACTAGATATGAGCTTGTTTTTATTCATCTTTCTTCAAAAGATATTTTTCTTGTTTTAAGCTCTGATAATTATTTCTGCATTTTATTTGATTATTTGCTTTCTTTCATGGCTCTCTGATTTCTGCAATGCCTATTTAAAAGGCTTTTGAATTTTTTTTCTATCCTCATTGCTTCTGAATATTTTTTTGTCATACTTTCCATTCTCCTTTTGCTTTTAATTCTGGGGGAATCATTTGGCTTCTTTTTCTGCCTTCTGATTTCCCTCTTCCTCTACTTCAATCTAATAATCCAATTTTAAATTTCTTTTTCTTTCAAAGTATTTTTATTTTCCATTATCTTTACCCTCTTTCATTCCACCATCATGCATCCAATTTCCTCTGAGGAAATTGGTAATTCATTATATTTTAGTTTCAAATGTTTTCCTTTTTTTTTCCTGTAATAACTTTGTTTTTACTAATGTTGTCTTGTGTTGAGTATGGTGAATTATTTTATGGTGCCAGGTGTCCTCAATTTCCTCTTGATCCTTAATTTGCCGCTCATTATTTTATTGGAGGATTGCTGTTCACCTGTCCACAGATGCTGTGGATGCTGTGGATCCTGGAAGTCAGTAGCTATTTAAAACATTGTTCTGTTTCTATTTCCAGACATTGCTTGTGCCTAGTAACAAACAGTGTTTCCACCAGCTGTCCAGCATAGAGAGTGAGGCCAATCTGCCCAGCTACTCTTGAGTCTGTAATCCTGACAATTGTCCTCAGTCTCCCTCCAATTGCTGATGCAACTACTCCCACCTCCATAGCAGTGTTCTGTGCATTTTTAGACCTATGATTGGTTTCCTTTTTTGCTTGTTCTCTGCTGTTCTGATCACATTTGTTTTCTATCTGTGAGGAATTCCTCACACATTCTGGTAAGTTCATAGCTATTTATTATTTTCCACTGAGGGATATCATATATTTTCCTCACACATTCCAGTAACTTGACAGCACTATATTTTTTTCAATGAGGGCTATTATATAAAAATTTTTAATATGCTTTTTCTTACATCATGCATTTTTGTTGTTTAATTTTCACTACACACCCTCATTCAATTTGCCAACACCTTCTCATACTTAAATTCCCATATAAATATGTTTCCTCGGGTAGCTTTTTTCTGATTATTTTCTTCTCAGAAATATGCCCCTGTAATAATCTCCCAAACCAATTGGCCTTTCTCCTTCTTCCTGCTCATCAACTTGATACTAGCTCAATGCTCTGCACTAGATAAGTGACAAGAGAATGAATTTTGTCTTTCTGGCTATCTGCTGTAATCACATTTATTAGATCACTCAGCACATAATAGTAATAGATTTTTCAATTTAAAAATTATTTTCTTCTTGAAACTATCCTATTTTATTAAAGGTGGGTGAGTGACTGAAACAACAAACGGGGTGATCACCAGCACCACTGACGAACAGGGAACTAGGTACAGTGTATTGCCAGGAAGATAAAGCTAACAGGCATCTAATCATGGCAAAAACACAGGGAAAGCTGTATGTAACCTTGTTACATATATTTAATATTTATAAGAGAAGTATCTTAGTCCATTTTGAACTGCTATAACAGAATCACAGACTGAGTAACTTTTTTTTTTTTTTTTTTTTTTTTTGAGAGGGAGCCTCACTCTGTCGCCCAGGTTGGAGTGCAGTGGCGCGATCTCGGCTCACTGCAAGCTCCGCCTCCCAGATTCACGCCATTCTCCTGCCTCAGCCTCCCAAGTATCTGGGACTACACCGACGGAGTAACTTATAAACATAAATTTCTTTCTTATGATTCTGGAGAATAGGAAGTCCAAGGTCAAGAGGCTGGCATCTTGTGAGGGCCTTCTTGCTATGTCATCTCATGGCAGAAAACCAGAGAGGAAAATAGCACACATGCGTGTGTAGAGGTGAGGGCAAACTTGCTCCAACAAACCCACTCCCGCGATAATAGAAACACTCCCTGGATAACAGCATGAATCCATTCAGGAGGGCAGAGCTCTCATAAACCAAGTCACCTCTCTTTAGGTCCCACCTCCCAATATACTGTTGTATTGAGGATTCAGTTTCCAACGCATCCTTTATGGGTGATTCACTTAAAGCATAGTAGAAAGTTTTTGAAATTAAAGAAAAAGGTGAATAATTCAGTAAGTAATGATGAAATTATGAATGAGCAATTTATGAAGAAATATATTTATACCTTTACATGATGCCATATTCCAAAATAAATTTCAAATTATTAATTAATATAAAAATAGATGAAACACATTAGTGTTTATCTAACATATGCAAAAACATGACATTCTAAACTTCAAAGTTGTGGAAGAAAACACAAGGGAAATTAAAATTGACCAGATAAATAATTAAAACATTCATATGATTTAAAAAATCCAAACCAAAAGGAAAAAATTTGCAGTGAATTTCAGCTTAATTAATAAATTAAAATAATTAAGGTAGTTTAATTGTAATTTCCTGTAAATATAAAAATGTGTAAGAAAGTAACTCCAATTCTGCTAGTGAAACCAAAAACTTAAACAAGCAATTCAACAAAACAAAAACAAAGTCACATATTTATCAACTCTAAGAAATGAAATTAAAAATCCACGAATATCTCTCATCTTTCATTCCAGTTCTTTTACCAACTGGGCATACTGAGGTCAAATAAATTTAAGCACTTAAAGTAAGCAGTCACATCTCTGATAAACATACACACACACACGAGTGCCTCAGTTTCAGCACTAACATGCAATAAATTAATCTGAATTCCTTATAAATTACAAATTTGGAAAGAATACTTTTGAAAAAAATGATAATTACTGAAATTTGGGAAAAAACTGGAATCAGAAAATACTTAGAGAAAAAATAACACATGATATTTACATTGAATGGTTCAAATGAAGTTCTATTGCATGATGCAGAATGTGCTGAAATTCTACTTTATTTATTTATTTATTTTTTTTTTTGAGACGGAGTCTGGCTCTGTCGCCCAGGCTGGAGTGCAGTGGCGCGATCTCGGCTCACTGCAAGCTCCGCCTCCCAGGTTCACGCCATTCTCCTGCCTCAGCCTCCTGAGTAGCTGGGACTACAGGCGCCCACAACCGCGCCTGGCTAATTTTTTGTATTTTTAGTAGAGACGGGGTTTCACCGTGGTCTCGATCTCCTGACCTTGTGATCCGCCCGCCTCGGCCTCCCAAAGTGCTGGGATTACAGGCGTGAGCCACCGACAAGAGAACAATGATCTCTCACTTCTTAGTAAATGTTATAAAGGCTATTGGAAATTCTGGCCTCCAGGGAACCAATGAGGAATGAAGTTTTCAATGGAACTGTTGAGTCATAGTAAGTGACAGGATAGTCAGTATTTGTTCTCATACAGGAACAATCCTAGTCATTCTCATAACAGTTTTGATATCAAAACACAAGTACTTTATTTTTAAGAGTGAACATTTTTAAATGAGATACTGGCATTCATGGCTATGTACATGGTTTATTTCCTGAATAAATATGAGTTTTCAATTGAATTTAGCTACATGTAGTCACAGCCTGAGCATTAACGCTCAGTAGAACTACTGAAGGAAGTTGATGGGATCCAATCTTTGACGATGTTTCAAGATTAGGAATTTAAAGCTACCAAATGCTGCATGTAGGGTAGTGGTGGTGGGATGAAAGATATTGTGGTTTGATTTCTGAGTAACCCTTACAAAATGTTCCAATGATTGCATTAAGCCTTTTCAATGCATCCTCCCTGAAACACATTTCCACCACTGAGTAAAAGGACCCATGGCAGAAATGATCATTTTATTGGTGCCCATTGCCATCTTGTTTCTTGTGATGGATCTTGACACAAAGCAATTAAAGGTTTTGTTTTGCACCAAAAAAAGTGCGTGGTTATTTTTATGTTTTAATCACCAATTCATTTAAAAACAAAAATATCTACAATATCCATGTCCTTCCTGTAGACAATGTTATCACTACATCAAGGCCGATTGTGCCCCGGTAAGTAATGGAATTAATTAGTTACAAAAATTATGTTAGGTGTTGCCACATGCTAGTATTATTTCAGACAAATTATTCTGACGAAAACATAGTTACCGCAGAAACGAGAACATAAATTCGTGACTGCATGCATTGAACCAGTTCTACAAAAAAGAATAAATTAAAGACTATTTAGGGAACCATCTAAATGTTTCTTCCTTGTTCTCTCTCTCTGTTTTTCCAAACAATTCCTTTCAGTTAGCCACTGGCCTTATCCTCTTGCTGTTCTAGTGCTTAATGACACTCTGGTGGCACCCCATTAGGGCCTGCCTCTGGACTGTACCTGTCCTCACACCCACGTAACTACAGATTTTTCTCATTTCTTCAAGGCCCTTCTGGGTGACTGCCTGGGTATTGCTGAAAAAAAATCACATTAAATTGTCAATAACACCTTCCTATCTCCCATCTTTCAGGAGAAAAACCACAAACTAGGATCATTTCAGGTTCTCTGGTGCAAAGCTGTTTTTATTGTTTTTGCTTTTATTGCTGTTCTGTGGTTGATGTGTGTCGGTGGAGGAGGAGAGGTTGAATAAAGAAAATATACAAACATTTAATAATATATCTTATAGGCAGGTTTTAAAAGAGTAGTCATGGAAAGCAAAATACGAGATCACTAGAACTCTTGTTTTCCAGCACAGTATTTAAACTTTGAAGTTGAGTGTCGTTAGGCTAGGCATGACTTCTGCAGTTCTCTATAATCCCTCCTTAGCCTGCAGGGCTGATTTATAGGACTGCTTGTCCCTTGAAAGCATGTGAACATCCAACCACTGGCACAAGCCTGTGTCTCTCACTTATAATGACTAGATTCCCTTTGCCTAATTTAAAAATTTCCTGACTTTAAATTTCACAAGAAATAAAAATACAAACCAGATATATATGTCTAGAAATAAATTGTATTAGATGAGAGTAAGAGGCTTGGAACCTCCATTTTCCAGGTTTATCATTTATATAAATGAAGTTATTTGGAAAATGACTCTATTTTATTTCCTTCTTTGCCTTAGAAGAGTGTCGATGTGTAGTTCACTTAAAATAATGATTGCAAATATCCTTTTATTTTTATTAGTTGCTGTCTCAGCCTGGTTTACAAGAAGCTCTTTGTTGAATATATATGCCCATTATGACACTTAGTGTCAGGACGAGCATGAAGCAAACCTGGCACAAGGGCTCTAAATTTAAGGAGACATTCTCACCCAGGTGACACCCATGTACTTGCAGAATCCTGAGCATTCTGCCTCCTTAATTTTTGAGCCTTAGGCACCTCATTCTTAAGAAGGAATTTATAGTAATCTTACTTATAGTAATCATTAAAAATCCATGGTTTAGCCATATGAATATAGTATAATTAGCTTAGCTAGATTAATAATAATTTTTCAACGTTCTCAATTACTAGGCCAAAAATAAGTTCACATTTTAAGAAGAGGGGACACGTGGTGATCTGGTCCCTGTTTCTAAAATAAAATCAATGAATTTTATCTCTGGGTGCTCTTTTTACAAAGAACTTTGTAAGACTCAAGGACACAGATATTAATACCCACTCACTTCTCTTCACCTTCTTGGCTCCACTGTGGTCCAAACAACAATGGGACTACTGGCCTTAGCCTTCCAATTTGCATCTACTGTAAAACAGTGATCATTCTTCTCAATGTCTTATGGGACGTAGCATAGTTCTCTCTTGCTGTAAACTAATAGGTCCGTTCGTCATTTTGAGGCTTTATGGTAACCATGGAGTGAATACTCCCCTAGACATTACTGGCACAAAGGATACAGGGGAGAGGCCATTGTCAATTTAGATACTGAAGCAGAAGAAATGGTAATTGACTCCAGTAGGACAGGTTTTTCTTAGAAACTATCAAAAACAACTAAGGCAGGCATTGTTAGGTGACTGAAGAGTTACACTCTGCCAATGGGACAATATCTTAGGAAAATCTGAGTATTACTATTATTATGACCTCCTAGGTACCCACCTGCTAGTGAGATTGAGTTCGTGTAGGTTACATTAAAAGAATATATGTTAAACAAACTTTATCTCATTGCTTATCTCTCAATATTAGGTGCTAAATACTTAGAAAAACATAGCTGCTTATTATGGTTTGCACACTTTATTAGAAGATTCAACATTTATAAACTATATTAGAAAATAAAGTTTTTGTTTAAATTTACATGCTTGTTCATTTGGAAGAAAAATGGAAAGAATAATCTTCTTTATCTCAAGACATACGAAACACTCCTTTCTTCCCTTTCCACTGAAAAATTTAATGACTAAGTAAAACTATTTTAGAATAACTGAAACTAAAATTATCCTGAAATTTTCAGGTAATCATTAGCAATCAATTTTTGAGTACCTGTGGTATATTACATACTGGATACTGTTAGCTATTATTTGGAATATATTCTGCTTAAGTTCTTCCTCCACTATGTAAGTTCATCATTTTCCCTTCTAAGTTTTTTTTTTTTTTTAATCTTACTTTGAGGTAAAACATAATTAGTTTTTTAATCATAAATTATTTTTCTTAGCACTTAAGAAGTATTTTAAAACTTTTAGTAACATATTTTATATGTTTAGAAAAATGTTGGAATTTTGACTGGAAATAAATCTATGCATCAATTTGAAAATGATCACTAGCATAAACTGTTGTGTCTTCCTGTTGTGAACATAATATAGATCTTCATTAATTTTTGACTTATTTAATATTTTTCAGTTGAATTTTTCTAGGTTCTCTATAAAAGTCTTCCACAATTTCTTATTTCTTTGAGATAAGATCTCGCTCTATCACCCTGTGGGTGGAGTACATTTGCACAATCATAGTTCACTGCCGCCATGAACTCATGGGCTCAAGTGATTATCCCACCTCAACATCCCAAGCAGCTGGGAGTAGAGGGGTGTGGAACCATGCTCAGCTAATTTATTTTTATTTTTATTTGTTTAGAGACAAAATCTGGCTATGTTGTCTAGGCTGGTCTAAATCTCCTGGCCTCAGGTGATCCCAGCACCTCAGCCTCCCCAGTAGCTGGGATTACAGGTGTAAGTCACCACCCTTGGCTCCAAAAATTTTGTTAGATTTACACACATATGTATATACATACACTTCTAGGTGTTTTGACATAGTATATTTAATGTTGTTAAGTTTAGAATATTTGTCAAAATCTTTTGATTTCTTCATTAACCTCAATTTTCCAAAGGTTAAATTTATATCATATGTAATCTTCTATTTATATGTTTATTGTACTAAATGCACAAAATTTGTGAATTTTAAATTTTTCCACATGAATGGGAATATTTACCATTAGGGTTTGACTTGTTTTGTCCATGATACCTGTTATTAAAGCATTAATTACTTTGTCAGATACTTTCCTCATCATTTTTTAACTTTATTCTTGTTATGTTTCAAATGTATCTATTGAAAACATAGTTTGCTTTTGTTTTCTTGACCAATTTGACCATCTTTCCATTTTAAAAAGCAGTTTAATTTTATTTATGTGTTTTGTGATTACTAACGCACCTGGATATACTTGAATTACCTTATTTTGTTTAATATTAGTGGCGCTTTTCTATGCTTACATGCTTCTCCTTCCTTATAATTTAAATTAAATTGAACTTTTACTAGTAACTGTTTGAATTAAACACTGTCTACCTTATGCTTGCAAATGAAGTTTCATTCATATTTCACTAAATAAATCATAATGCTAATCAATATATCTACCCAAATAGGTCAAAATTAAAGAAATTTTGGATATATTAACTTTAATAACTATCTACCCTAATTTTACATGCTATTATTGGTTTTGGGTTTCTGTTTGTTTGTTTGTGATGGAACATCACTCTGTTGCCCAGACTGGTGTGCAGCGGTGCAATTTCAGCTCACAGCAATCTCTGCCTCCTGGGTTCAAGCTATTCTCGTGCCTCAGCCTCCCTAGTAGCTGGATTACAGGTGCCTGGCAACCACACCCAGCTAATTTTTTGTATTTTTGGTACAGATGGGGTTTCACCATGTTGGCCAGGCTGGTCTCAAACTCCTGGGCTTAAGAGATCCACCCGCCTCAGAGTCCCAAAGTGCTGAGATTACAGGCGTGAGCCACCACGCCCAGCCACATTATTGTTTAATATTTAACTTCCTCCATGTTTTATTGCAAAAATTGCATATGAAGGGATTTGTTCAATAAAATCAATATTTGTTGAAATTATCCTTGTTTGTTAGTGACTTTCCTACTTGTTCTTTCTTGCTATCCATTTACCGATATTTTTCTTTCTTGAAGTTCATCTACTGGAAGTTGTTTTGGTAAGTATCTGTTTGTCTGAATTGCCTTTATTTCAACCTCTTGGATTTATACTTTAACTGTATACACACTTCTAACTTAACAAATATTTTCCTTCAGCAATACTAAGGTATTTTTGCACTGTCTCCTTAATTCCAAAATTGTTTTTTTTTGGACAATATCTCAGGGTAATTGTCTTTCTTCTGTAAGGTAATCTGTTTGTGTGTTTCTAATGTCCTTAATTGTTCAATAATTTTACTTTGATTTGTTTAGGAGTGAATTCCAGTATGTGGACTTCCTAAATCCAAAGAGTCGTAACGCCATTGGTTCCTGAAAATACTTGTTGCTACATTTTCAAAAGGACCTCTTCTCAGTTTTTCTAATTTCATGTGGATCTGCAACTGGATGCATAGCAGACCATTTTCCTCTGAACTGTTCCTATTTTTCATCTTAATTGCCATTTTTATTTATTTTTCCATTTGTGAATCAGTTTGTAGAAAGGACCCCTGTACGTTACTGGCCTGGCCTGGGGTTCACAGAATCACTAGCATGATGATAGGTATTCAGGGGAAAGAAGACTTGTGCTTTCAAGTACTCATGGGTTCCCAGTTCATGAATGCTAGACCTTAGTATGAAAATGATAAATTTTCAGGCATTCATTCTCTTATGTCAAAAAGAGGATTATTTGATTCTAGGCCTCCCTTTACCTAAGTCTGAGAGCCTTGGGTTTATGCAGGAATCTCAGATTTATACCAATGAAGAATAAATTCAGTGATAAATAACAACAACAACAACAACAAAAAGCAAATAGTGGTAGGTTACACACATACATATACATAGACACAAATAACACAAATAGGTTAATTTTCTCCCAGAAAAAGTAATCTGAAAGTAGTTAGTGCAGGACAGACATGATGATTCCACAGTTGTAATGAACCCAGTTTTCTTCTACATTTACACTCCCAGCTTTAAGACAAAGCATTAATGATGAAGGCTACTAATTGCAAGTGATGGACACAACCTCATGCTCCCTATTCCTGACAGAAAGAAGAGAAAGCAAGGGAAAACTATGCTCCTAACAGCTGACTCCTATAAAGAGATGAATTATCATAGTCACCCAATACCTACCACTTGCGTCACACTGGCCGGAATTTATGTGCTTATCATTACTTCCCTCTGGGAAAATGGCTGGATATTTAGTCTGTAGCTGGGCACACTGCCACCAAAATAAAATTGAGGTTCAGTAATTAAGATTAATGGGGAAAGCACATTGGGCAGGCAACAAGCATTCATTCTCTGCCACGCTGAGTCAAACTCTTTCCTCCTGTTCACTGCATCCCTTAACCCTAAGACTACAAACCAAGGGCACTGCAAAAGCAAACAAAATACAACACCCTTCAAGGGCCCTCGTAGCTTCAACTTTACCCTAAAACTAGGGATAAAAGTTCCCATTATATTCTGAAACCTTATCTACTTATCAGCTTAGCTCTGTAGTTAAAAGTTTGTTTGTAATGATTTTATCAACTGCTTTGTTGCAAGATATTATTTTAGAAGGCAAGCATCTCCCACTTCATGTAAATAATCTGATTCTAAAATCCAAAAACCTGAGTGGATATTTACCAGAATGATAGGGAATAATGACCTATTATCCGTAATTAGACAGGGAAAAATACAATGTATTATATACCTCAATCAAAACACACAACCGGTTTTCTAAATTTTCACTAAATGCAACAAAACGCTTACTTATAAACGATCATGTTTGAATGTAAAAATGCTTAAAACCTTGCTTCCTGATCATCAACAATTAATGTGGTTGTTAAATTTGTTTTGTTTGCAGTAAAATGTACAGTTTACATGTCGCACCATAAACATTCTGTTTATGATATGGAAAGGCCAATAACACATAGCAGTAAATAAATTGGCTAGAAAAACTGCATATGAAAATTTATAATAAAATAGCAATTTCCTGTAATAAACTGTAACTTACCAGTTGAGATGGAGATTTAAGGCTTTGGAAAAGCTGAGATGCCAAGAGCAGAAGAGGGTTGATCGCCATTATTTCATTATTTTTCACTGGTTATTCAAGTTGACAGTGTAGACAAGTCAGGTGAAGAGGTAGTAACTATCCAACTCAGAACCCAATACAGATCTTCTGTCATTCTGGTGCTGCTGTAAAACTTTTGAACGGAAAAGCTTCAGTGATGTGGATATAGTTTTAGGATGAAAAATTTCAAAAGAAAACTTCGCTTGCACTTCCAATTTTAACATTCACATTCTCTTTGTATAATACTATAAGACAAAACAGGTCTTTTGCTTTAAAGGAAAGCTCCTATCTCATTGCCATAACATTTCAGAAAAGTGTTTATTTTTGCGTCTACATAGCCCATCTACTACAATCTCTCTCAAAGTGCCAACAAGATCTGATTCAAATTTCCTTGTAAACCATCAGTGTGCTTTGCAAAATGTTTACATGTGATTTTGACATTCTAGTAACTGTTTCTGAAATGTAATTCAGATTTATCTCTAGATAACTTTCTTTAAAATGTGTTACTGTGATTTTAAGATGTAAATATATGTTTTTTTCATAAATAAGCTTTAATTTTAAAAAGTCGTATTGCAAGATATACACATACTCTGATATTTGCCTCGTAAAATTCAAAAGGATCCCACTAGAATGGAGCAGCCACATTCCTCCCAGATTCTCCCTCTTACAACTAACAATCCCGGAACAAGATAAAAGCAAAGAATAGAAAAGTACTGAAGTGTGGAAGGAGGAAGGGCTGCCTAGGACTTTTGCGATTTGAGAAAGGAAGACACGGTGCTGAGTTCCCTGGGTCTTTTTCAATACAGGTCCTTAATATAAATGCCATCGGGGAGCTGCACTACCAACCCATCTTTCTTAAACAAAGCTCCCTATTTGCAGATGTGACACTCAACATATGTATCTAACTGGTCCTCGCACTACACTTCGACAAGGGAACTACCTACTAAAAAAGAAGCTTGCATTGGATCCAGAGTCCCATAATATAAAATGTACAAGATACAACTGAAAATCACTTGTCATAGCAGGTAGGAGGAAAATCACAATTGAAATGAGAGAAGAGAATCCATACAAACCATCAGAGAAAAAAGAGACTGAAAGAATCATAAACACAGTCTTGTGAGACAATAAGTATACAGCTAACGTTTATATCGTAAAGGCTCCAGAAGGACGGGAGAGAGAGTGGAACTAAAAAGTGTTTGAATAAATAATGGCTGAAACCTCTCAAATTTTATGAAAGATATAAACCTACAGATTCCAGAAACTGACTGTGCCACAAATAGGATAATCCCAAAGAAATCCACACCAAGACGAAGCACAATGAAACTTCTGAAGACTAAAAGCAAAAAAATAAATAAAATACATTAAAAGCTACTAGAAAGGAACACATTACTCATAGACAAACATCAACTGAATGAAAGGAACTTGTCACCTGAAAGCAAGTGCTGAAAAAATTGTCAATACCATTCAGCAAAAATATATTTCAGTGACATGATAGGGGAAATAAAGGCATTCTCAAAAGAAAAAAAGAAAAACTAAAAGAAGTTGTAATAACAAGCTTACCTTCCAAGAACGGCTTAAGGAAACTTCCTAAACAGAAAAGCAATTACAACAGAAGGCTTGGAATTTCAGAAAGCAAAGAATACCATAATAAGTAAAATAAGGATAAAATATAATAGGCTCTCTTTTTTTTCATGAGCTTTTAAATCATCTTTGAAGGTTGAGGCAAAAATTATAGTTTGATGTAGTACTCAATGTAGGTAAAAGAAATACTGAAGACAACTGTGATAAGTGACACTTGTATTTAAAATTATCCAGAAAAACTACTAAAATGATTATTCAAAGTTATAGACTAAAATACTATAAACAAATCAAGATGCAACCCTACACAATGTTTAAGTAACACAGGGAAGCAAGTATAAGAGAAACAGGAATGAGAAAAAAGGAAACAAACAGAAAACAAATAATAAAATGGCAGACTTAAATTCTAACAATATCATCAATTACCTTAATTATAAATGGCCCAAATACCCTAATTAAAAGAAAGATGTTGGCAATGTATTAAAAAAAATCACCCAACTCTATGCTATCTACAAGACATTCGCTATGAAATGTAATAACACCAGTAATTTAAAAGTAAAAGAATAAAAAGAGACATAGCATGCAAATATTAATCAAAACAAACCAGAAATGACTTTATTAATATGAGACAAAATAAACTTCAGAGGAAAGAAAAGTAGGAGACATTTTATATAATGATAAAAAGATCAATCCACCAGAAATACAAAACCATCCTAAATGGATGACTTTCAGATAACAGAACCTCAAAATATATGAAGCAAAAACTGATAACATTGAAAGGATAAAATAACAAATCACATTTATAATTCAGGATCTCATCGCCTCTTTTTGGCAATTGATGGAACTACTAGAGACAACATTAGCAAGAATACGGAATAATTGAATCAAACAATATTATCCAATCAATATAGTTGGACACCCCACCCCAAAATTACAGAATTCATACATTTTTTTCAAATGCTTTTAGAATACTGACCAAGATAGAACATATCCTAGGCTATAACACAAACAGTAACAAATTTAAAAGAATTGAAACTGTATGTAGAATATATTCTCTGACCACCATGGAATCAAACTAGAAATCAATAACAGAAACATGAGCGATAAATCTTGAAGCATTTGGTATTAGACAATGCACTTCTAAATAATCCTTGGGTCAAAAGGGAATTTTTTAAAAATACGTAAACCTAAATGAAAATGAAAACACATATCAAAATACGTGGGATGTAAAGTAGTACTGGAAGATCTTGCCAGCAAAGTAAAGCAAGAAAAGTAAATAAAAGGCATACAGATTGGAATGCATGATACCATTTACAATCATTCCTCCCCCAAATAAATACCTATGTATAAATGTCAGAAAACAGGTGCAGGATCCGTATTTGACATTACAAAAGGCTGATGAGAAAAAATCAAGCAAGAACTGGAAAAATCAATGTACACACTTGGTTCACAATTGGAAAAGTCCGCATAATAATGATGTCAACTCTCCAATTAATGTATAGGTTTGATTCAATTGTTTCTCTAAATGCTAGTAAGGACTTTCATAGGTAAAGAAACGCTTATCTTAACATTTATATGGAGGCACTAGATAGAAGAAAAAAAAAAAAACACTTTCGAAAAAAGAATAAAGTGTAAGAATCAGTCTACATAATGGGAAGATTTACTATTTAGTCACTGTGGTATTGCTGGAGGGGATAGACACATAAACACATGGAAAAAAATATGTAATCCAGATATAGACCCATACAAGTATACTCAACTGAATTTTAACAAAGCTGCAAAAGCAAGTCAATGGAGGAAAAGTAGCCATTTTAAAGTTGCTGGAGAAACTGGAAATATATAGACTTTCAAATGTTAAAAATGAACCTTAACGCAAATCTCACATTTTACATAAAATTAACTAAAAATAGATAGCAGGCATAAGTGTAAAACTCTACAACAACAACAACAACAACAACAACAAACAGAGTATTTTTAAGGCCTAGGGCTAAGTGAAGAGTTCCAACTGTTATCAAAAGCACATTTCATAAAAAGTCAACTTGACAAATGGTACCCCATCACAATTCAAACATTTTACTCTAGAAAAGGCATTCGAAGAGGATGAAATGACAAGTTACAGACTGGAAGAAAACATTTGCAAGCCACATATCTAACAAAGAATTTATATCTGGAATATATAAAGAACTCTGAAAAATTGAAAGAAAATAATTAGAAAATGGGCTAAGTCTTTAATAAGCATTTAACTGAAGGTAGGCAGATACTCAACATCATTTGCCATTAGTGAAATGAAAATCAAAACAGCAATGAGATATCACTATATACCTATGAAAGTGGCTAAAATAAAAATAGTGACACCAGCAAGTGCTGACAAGAATGTGGAGATGCATTACTTCATGCATTGCTGCTGGGTTGCAAAATGATACAGCTACTCTGGGAAACATTTTGGCAAGTCTTAAAATGAAACAAAAAAACACTAAACATGCAATTCTCCTACGACCTAACAATCATCACACTTACATATTGTTTCTGGAATAATAAAACCTTACATTATACAAAAAAAAAAAAAACACATCAATGATCACAGTAGTTTCATTTTTAGTAGCCCAAAACTGGGAACAACACGAATGTCCTTCAAAGGGTGAATGCTTAACAAACTGGGATGGAAACAAATCTAATACCACGTAATACTACTCAGCAATATAAAGGAATGGACTATCTACATGGGATGCCTTCGATGGTTCTCAGGGAATAATGCTGTGTGGAAAAAAAAAGTCAATCTCCAATGATTACACAATGTATGAGTCTCAATTATATTACATTCTTGAAATGACAGAATCATAGAGATGGAGAGCAGTAGTTGCTAGAGGGTAACATACTAGAGAAGGAAGCGCAGTGAGTCAGTGAGTATGGCTATGAAAGGTACCACAACTGATCCTTTTGATGGAAATGTTCTTTATCTAGACTAAAGAGGTGACCAAATAAATGTACATATGTGCTAAAATTTTATAGAACTAAATATACAGCCACACAAATGAGCATATATAAGCCTGGTGAAATTTGAATAAGGTTGAGAGACTGTCAAATGCCTTCTCCTGGTTGTGTTATCGTAGTATTGTTATGGAAGATGATACCAATGGGGAAACTGGGTGAAGGGTATACTGAGCTTCTCTCTATTATTTCTTATAATTGTATGTGATGCAATAATTACCTCAAAATAAAAGGTTAAAAATAAAAGGAATGCTTTTTCCACCAAAGCATTAATGAAATATATGCTTATGCATATTAGTTTTAAATATTGTCAGATATAACATCCTTTTCATATCTTAATAATGCTTCAATCATCACAATATTATAAAAATCTCATTTTGTGATTATTCCGCATTATATATGAATGCATTAAATGCATACATGTAAAAATGTTTTGTATTTTTTACATTTAGATATTTAATCCACCTCATTTATATTCTATATAATACTAAGTATGAATATAGTATAATTTTTCTTCAAATGGATATTATTTTCTGAAACTTCTTACTGAATTGTTTATTCTTTGCTATAATTTGAAGATTCAAATTTTCTTATATCTGTGTGACTCAGCAACTGCACCTACTATTCTGTTCCATTAAATTATTTGTATTTGCATTTTATATGAGTTAAGATAAGCTAATTATGTCATTTTTTCTGTTGTTGCTTAAACAAACACATATACCATCGCACAGTTTTTGTGGGTTAGGAGTCTAGGTATGGCTGAGCCAGGTCCTCTGACTATAATCAAGGTGCCACCAGGGCTCAGCTCTCATCTGGACGCTTAATAAACATAAGCTTATGATGAAAACATCACGAAACATGAGGAACTAAAACACACTGAATGAGGGCTATCTGAAAAAAAAGAAAAAAAAACAGTAAATTCAGACTGTACAAAACTATATAGATCGGATTTTGGGATACATAATATACAACATTCTGATTGGCAAGCAGTTTAGGTAAACATCGTATATAGGAGCAAAGCAGATTAAAATGTATGAAGACAAGCAGTTTAAAGGCTATTCTCGGGTGCATAACAGTGCCTGGCTCCTGGTTGATACTTGGGGCAGGCTATGTTCCCAGTAGGGAGGTAGAACAAATTTCTGTAGAGAATGAGGAGGGGGAAAAAAAAAGAGTAGGACTAGTCTAAACACAAAAAGACTGTACTGTACAGGACATAGGATGCACATTTTATCAGGAAAGACTGTCAGGACACAAGCACATGTCAGCATTTGTAAAAAGATGGGAGCTCCAAAGAACAACAGCAGAAAATAATGTATAAGCTTTGGTCCAAACTGACAGAGCAAGCTAACCTTTCTGATAAATCAATGCTGATTCCCAAGACACAGAGCTTGAAGTATATTAGTCTGGCTTAAATCAAGATTAGTTTTATTTTTTATTGTTGTTTGTTTGGCCATTTTCTCTTCATTGTGAGTGTTTCGGTAACATGCCATTTTGCAACTTAGTCTCCTAGGTTTCCCTATAAATCTCTCAAATTCAAAAAAAGCAGATCTGGACCAATATTTCTTTATAAACTTCATTTATATTTGAGAATTTTAAAAGTTAACAAACCAGTTAAATATTTATACTACTATTTAAAAATATGCTAACACTCACTATTGTTATTTTAAATGAAATATACCCACAGTGAACAAATGTAGTTTGTAATTGTCACTGGATTTTCTAATAAATGCTTAAAATTTTAGAACTTGAGTATCCCATTGCTCCCTGTTTATCAATGCATCACACTCTCATATTAACTATTTGCCAAGATTATAATTAATAACTTCAAGTAATTTACAGCAGGCTGATTATGAGTAATTTTTATTTTATAACAGAGCAGCCCTTTAGTATATTTTATAATTCATTAAAAGTGTGATAAAACATAATATAAAATATATTTTTCCATATAAAAAAAGTGTTAGAAATGGGCTAGAAGTCTTGAATATTCCGCTAGCTGTGATGACCTCATTTGAGTGATAAATTGTTAAGATTAGCTCTCTAATTCATTATAGTCAATTCTTTTGAAAATTGTAATAGATATTTCAGTGAATTAGAGAATTAATCTAACAATCTGCCAAACAAGCTAACCTGATAGTTTGAAGCTTTCCTGAGTATAATGTAATTTTAAACTAAGAGAGATCATATCCCATGTGCAACAAATTGAGATACTCTGTGTAACTTAATTTTGAATGGTAATTATATTAATGAAATAAGATTTTAAAAGCATTTCAAATCCATACGTTCCTATAAAAAATTGTTTAATCAACCCACTAAAACAGGGGTTAGTTTAATTTTCTAAATTTCGTAAAATGCTTGTCTTTAATAAATACTTATCAGAAACAAAGCGATAAGTCCTTCCTAATCTAGTCATTGAAACTACATTTCCTTCTGTGCCATCAGGGCAAAAGCCCACAGGTCTATTTATCTTATTAGTGCAGTGTATCTTATAAATAATCAAAAGAACTTGCTACAGGTTATTCAGAGAATTCAAATGACTAATGAAAGAATAAAATATGAAGGGTGTATTTGTGAAATTCAGGATGGCATTATGTGGTTATGTTTGGAACAAAGGCACCATGCAGTTTCTGACTCAATGAGGCCAAATAAGAAGTTGCAGTGGGTCCTAAACATCACAGTTTTCAGCATACAAAATAAATCATTTACATAAATAAGTAGGGTTGCATGGGCCAGGTTAGTAAGTGTGTTTGTGTGTGTGTGTGTGTGTGTGTGTGTGTGTGAGCTTATGTGTTGGGTAAGTAGAGCTGAAAGGAGAGGATGGTTATATATTTCTCTTATATGGAGTATTCATGCTATTCTAATGCCTCTATTAAAATTTCATTATGTGATTTCAGGCTGCAAAAATAGTTATATGTCCAGGCAAGTGAGCACCAAGCACAAAATTCCACATCATATTCAAGAACACATTCATTTTTGTGTCTGTTCAACTTGGGTCTCTTAAGGATCTTCCCTGAGCTGGACAAAAATTAACCAATCTATACAAGAGAAGCACCCCCTGGTGGATGCTGTGAGTTTCCTGCGCTTAGAACAGTACTTATACCATATAGTATCTGAGTCCGAAAACGTCTCCTGCTTTCTCTACCTAATAACGTTATGCCTTCCCCCTCAGTTCTTGCTAGGAATTAACAAGATAAACCATAGATTGGAGCTGAGGGTTGGTTCTCTAGAACTGAATAAGAACCATTATAGGAAATTCAATGTGGGAAGAGTTTGTGGGAAAGATTTGTACCATAGCCCAAAACGAAGATCGAAAAATCACTGGAGAAACCAAATGTAAAGGCCAATACATTAATAATAGGCAAAATAATTACAATGAACACTTATAAAATGCCTTAATAAATGTTTTTTACCTTACTAATCGAATTAACACCATAACAATCTTATTAAGAACTATGATTCTCCTTCTGTGTATTTTTTTCAGATGAGAAAGGCATCAAGGTAGGCAAAAAGAATATCTTGCTCGGGGACAAACAGTTAATATGTGGCAGATCTGGTATTTGCACAATATAGAGCCTGATTCTAGAGTCTGTCACGTGGCAGCAGCAATACATATTTCTTTTTAAAGACAAACTACTTTTTAAGCAATCTCATTAATAAAAATTATACGCAAAAAAATGGTGGTGTTTAAGGTGTGTTTTGAATACATTTCCTCGGAATACAAATAATTCGGAATACAAAATCCAATCTATATAGTTTTGTACAGTCTGAATTTACTGTTTTGTTTTTCTTTTTTTCAGATAGCCCTCATTCAGTGTGTTTTAGTTCCTCATGTTTCGTGATGTTTTCATCATAAGCTTATGTTTATTAAGCCTCCAGATGAGAGCTGAGCCCTGGTGGCACCTTGATTATAGTCAGATAATCACAGTTAAATATTTATACTACTTTTGAATACCTTAAACACCAGGAACTTTTGAATACATTTAGTTGTGTGATGGTCTTGTGTCTCTGAAACAAAAGAAATATTAATGATTATAACATGTTTTTCAGGAGCTAAAATAGTTGAAAAACTTCAAAGTTGTAACCCTATGCAACACAGCTAAAATCACTGTGACGAGAATCTGCATGAGCTCAAAATACATGCAATGTGGCCAGCAATTAAAACCCTCGCTAGTTGACTATAAAGAATCAGGCTCAGTGATAGCACAAGGCTGAATCTCACAGTTTCCCCTGTTACTCCTGAAATGTCATATCTAGGCAGTGGTTGTACTCTTGCCCAGTACATGCAGAAGGAGTACAAGAAACCTGCATGTTTCTTGAGCACCAAAGTACACATATATCCATTCTACCTCGCAACGTGCTCGCTTTGGTGATGTCAATTGGCAAGGCATCAATGTTGCTTTTTATTTCTTCCTCTTTGGAAGTGACTCTTTCCATGGTAATGAACAGCAGAGAATGTTATGAGCTGTGTCTCCCACAGACTAATTATACTCAGTAGTTTGGGACCATTCATCTTGAGATGCCTACTCAAAAATGTGTCATGAACGGCATCATTCCCATGTTGCCCTGGCAGTAGATCCTTCTTCCTCAAGGCAGAGCCACTAACAGGTGTATTCCACAAATCATCTGTGCAAGTACATCAAATGTAAAGGCAAGGAGAGCCAAAAATGTTCTTGAAATATCCTCAAAGGAAGACACAGGAGGGACTGCTCAGTTATTACCTTCCCATACTAAGATATTATAATGATCACATACGCAGGTCTTCATACAAATTGACACCCCGCATGACAACAATGTATTGCATCTGTATAAGGGAAATAGATCTTGAGGGAACAATTTCCAATTCCTTAAAATCTGTGGCATAATGGTGATGTGAGAACCCTCCTGTAAATTGAAGGGTATGGCATCGATATGCACAAATAAATATTTTTTGACATGTATTTCTTTCCTCTCCCAACAGACTGGGATGCAGTTTCCTCAGTAAACACAGTGGTCATTGGAAACAGTGATTAGAGAATGCTATTTGCTATTGTAAGCAGGAGGTTCCTGATACCAGAATGTCAGAAAAAAAGTAGCTGGCAAAGATACAGATACTACAGAGAAACATCAGAGTAAGTCACATTACACAGGTGGTCCAAAGCTAATGGGTCAATTACTTATGTTTGTTTTCTTTTAGTTGAGACAGATTCTTACTCTGCCACCCATACTGGAGTGCAGTGGTGTGATCATTTCTCACTACATCTCTACCTCCCAGGCTCAAATGATCCACCCATCTCAGCCTCCCTAGTAGCTGGGACCACAGGTACGTGTCCAACACAACTGGCTAATATTTTTTTTCTTTATAGAGATGAGGTCTCCTCTGTGTTTCTGGGACTAGTCTCAAACTCCTAGACTCAACAGATCCACCTGCCTCAGCCTCCCAAAGTGCTGGGATTACAGTTGTGAGCCATGACACCTGACCGTGGGTCAATTATTGAACATTCTACAGCAAAAGTCAACAAGTAGAAAATAGAAGAATGAAATGCAGACTAAGAAGAAAGTAAAGGGCAAGGGTCCAGGAGAAAGATTGTAAAGACTGAGTTCAGAATTTGTAATTAGGCAAAGATGGTATCAAAGCAGAAAGAGTATGGAAATAAAGGATGTCCAAAATTATCAAGGAATCTAGTATTTTGTTAGTTCACATTAGAGGAGTGTAAGTGCATGTTACCTGAGTACGTCAAGTATATATATTATATATTATATTATTATATATATATTGCATATATTATGTATTATATAAAAATATATATTACATATATTATGTATTATATAAAAATATATATATTACATATATTATATATTATATATAAAAATGTATTGCATATATTACTTATATATAAAAATATATATTACATATATTACATATATTATATAAATATATATAATATTACATATATTATATATAATATAAATATATAATACATAGATGTATTTGAAGTGTTCAGGTAACATGCCTGTTATTAATATGTGTGTGCATTTATATATGTGTATATATGTATATATGTGTATATGTAAATTCCATATGTGTATACATATACATGTACACACATATGAATATTAATATCACTTCATCATATTTATACTTTCAATGTATTATAAAGTATGCATTTCAGTGGCTTTTATTATATTCCCAGGATTGTGCAATCATCAGCATGATCTATTTTTAAAATATTTTTGTTATACCAAAAGGAAGTTCTAATAGGTAAATGATTACCTATTAGTAATCATTTCACATTCCCACCTTTCCATAGCCCCCAGTAACTACTAATTGAGTTTTCATCACCATGAATTTGACTATTGTGGACATTTTATACAAATGTAGTCATATAATACGGGGTCTTCCTTGACTGGCTTCTTTTGCTAAGAATAATACTTTAAAAGTTAATCCATGACACATAGCATGTATAAATATTTAATTCCTTTTTATTGCCAGGTAACATCCAATTGCATAAAAATTGGTTTTATATTATGCATACTTTTATTGTTTGAGAATTATTCATATATAAATACAAGTTCCTTATCAAAAATATGATTTTAAAGTATTTTACACAAACTTTTGGATTATCTTTTGTCTTATTCTGTTTTGTGCTGCTATCACAGACTATTGAGACTGGGTAATTTACAATGAACAGAAATGAATTGGTTTATGGTTCTAGGGGCTGGAATGTTCAAGATTGAAAAGATGGCATCTGGTGAGAGCCTTCTTGCTGTGTCATCCCATGGAGGAAGGGCAATGATGGGTCAGGGTAGGGGTATGTGTGTGTGAGAGACAGAGAGTGAATTCACATTTCTGCTGCCTTTTTTGTTTTATCTGAGTCTCGAGCTGATTGGATGGTTCCTGCTGACATTCAGGGTAGATCTTTCCTCCTCAGTCCAGTGACATGCCAATCAACTCCAAAAACCCTCACAGACCCACCCAGCAATAACTCTTTGCAAGTCTCCAGGTATTTCTTAATGCAGTCAAGTTGACACCTAAATTAATGACTAAATATTTTCACTTTTTTGATGATGTCCTTTGAATTACAAAATCTTTTAACTTAATGATGTCCAATTTGTCCGCTGTTTTCTTTTGTAACTTATACATGTGTCAAATATGTGAAACAATTGCCTAACCTAAGGTCATGGTAACATATTCCTATGATTTCCTTTAAATTTTTTTAGTTTTATTTGTTATATTTAAACCTATGATTAATTCTTATACAAGGTGATGCATATAATTCTTTATGCCCCACATAAAAAAGAGAACGAAAAGAGGCCATACTTCATATATATAAACAGAGACTTGAACTGGCAGTGTCCAAAGTTGAAAAGTCAAAACCGAGCACATACACTACAATGAATCTTTTGTCATGTGACCACTTGTATTGTATTGTGTCTGGCCAACAGTAAAAAAGCTGGGAAGCAAAGAGTTCTCTCCATTTGACTCTAACTTCATCATGAGTCTCATTTATTTTTCTACCAATTAACATTCAAATATAAACTATTCCGGGACAGATATGGTAGGTTCACTCTTAGCCCCGATTCTCACCTTATCTAATGTATTATGAGGGCTGGAAAGCTGAAAGAGCTCTGGGAAGCTAGGATTCTGCATGTGACATAGGTTTCTCAGCACAGATATATCTGCGTTGTTCTCAGACGTAGAAGTGGTCAACATGACACGGGAGCTTCTTCCACAGAGCAACCAGCATCACAGAGGCATCCAGGGATTCAAGGTAACTGATTTTTTTTTTTTTTCTTTTTAGCTTCCAGTCACTAGCATCAGAAGTTCTGAGCATGGACACTGATACTAGAGATGTCATTATCTGTATGTTTTTCCTGAGTTGTTCCTGCCTGTATGTTTCTTAGTTATACAGGATCTAACTATAGTTCTCTGGTTCTTCACTAAATCCTTTTCTGTTCAAGTTAACCCAAGTAAGTTCTATTATTTGCATCTGAGAACCATTTTTTTTTTTTTTTTTTTTTTGAGAGGGAGTCTCGCTCTGTAGCCCAGGCTGGAGTGCAGTGGCCGGATCTCAGCTCACTACAAGCTCCGCCTCCCGGGTTCCCGCCATTCTCCTGCCTCAGCCTCCCGAGTAGCTGGGACTACAGGCGCCGCCACCACGCCCGGCTAGTTTTTTGTATTTTTTTTTTTTGTAGAGACGGGGTTTCACCGTGTTAGCCAGGATGGTCTCGATCTCCTGACCTCGTGATCCGCCCGTCTCGGCCTCCCAAAGTGCTGGGATTACAGGCTTGAGCCACCGCGCCCGGCCTGAGAACCATTATTAACACACTTCCACACTGTCTCCACCCACCCACGCTCACAGCCTAGGCTGGCAGCCTGTTCTTTAATACACTGTCATTGTACAATGCTCCTTAGCCTCCTGGGTTCTGACCTTCATATCTATTTCTACCTCCCTCTACACCAGTTTCTTCTGCTGGACTATGAGTGAATTCCTCTATGCCCTTAATTCCAGGGCCTAACATTGTTTTATTTCCCAAGTCACTAATTTATGTATCATGTTCTCTGTCCTTCTACCTCACTTGACCAAACTAATTCCACTTAATGTTTTAACCATCTTGATACTTTTTCCTTCTTATTTTTCTATTTTGTCTTCACTTTTATCCCGGAGTTCAATTATATGGTCCATTATTTAATAATTTTCTCTTGTTCTTCTGACTTTTTTTGCCTTCTGGGCAGCTGAACATAGCTAGAAAAAGTCATCTAAATTAACAAATTAGCACTACTATGAATCAAATATCCCACACCGTAACTAGACCTCCCATATGACTTGCACATTGTTCAATATTTATTTGATACAATTGCACTACAAAGATTCCATACATTCCTACTTAACCAACATCAAACACCCTTGCTACCCTTATCACTGTTAGCAGGTGATCTCCAACTTGTTTTTCACAGGTCATGAAGAAACCCTTCAATAGGAAATATCACAGCATGTTGATTTATATCGGCAAGTCAACTGGAATTTGATTCCATGCAGTTCTCCTCTCTGTATTCTTATAAAATTTTGTATTTCTGCCTCTATGTACCTTGCGCAAACAATATTTCAGGGAGGAAAAGAGGGAGGGAGGGAGGGAGGAAAGAAGGACAGAAGGGAGGGAGGGAAGGAAGAAAAGCTTCCACACATCTCTCCTGGCATATATTATAAGATATTCCTAAAAGAGCTCTCCAGGATTTTTGGTGTCCATCTCAAGCAGAGAGCACAAATTAAGTAATTCACTCTACTCTGGCAAGATCGGGGAACTGTTAGTTGCTGTTATTTATTCTTTCCAAGGATTTAATTAGGTAAATGATTTAAGCTTGAACAAGTGTGATCCTGTTTGCTAAAATTCTCAAGGAATTGTGGGATAATCTAGCACTTTGGCTAGCAGAGTGGCAAAATACAATGAATCATGTTCCCTCAACTGCCCTCCCATATTGCAGGTGCAGACAGCACACACAGCTGAAGAGGAGAGTTTGTAATAAAAAGAAATCCTCTGTTCATTCTTAGCTATGACAGCAGAAATTCCTACTGTGAGTACTTTGTCCCAGTAAGCTTCATAGACAAGCTTCTGTGAAGAACATTGTCACTTCATAGACAATCTCCTCTCCCAAATATGAGATACCACGAAAATCCCAATTCCCTGATAGAGGTAGAACCTTCCTGGCATGTATTTGCTTTATGAGTATTCATCTATCCTTCATAATCTTTGTGTTTCCAAGACTTTTTTAAGTACTCAGACTTTCAAGATTCTAGGGTGTTTTACTCACAGGACATCATTTCAGCAAACACCTTTCCAAGATATTAGAAAACAATTCTATTACCAACAGGCATATCTTGTATTAGGCTATCATAAAGGAATTACTACCTTAGAAACCCAGATTATGTTTTACATCAAACTTTTCGATTTCTTCTATTCAGTTCTCAGGAAGTAGATTTTCAAAAACTCAGTCAGGCTTATAGGAATGTCTAAATATTAGAAATCCAGATACAATATGTATTACAGGTTCTTAGAGGAAGCTGTCTGGCAAACTGGAAGAGCAAGATTCTATTTCTTGGATGGCTCTGGAAGATCCCCTCATTTGACCCGACTTCAGGTCATTTATTATTGTAGGTCCATGAAACCATCTTAGTTACGGCAGTCATTCTGATAATAGTCTAGTGTTAGATGCTTGACTAAAGTGAACAACTTGTCCTAGTTTGCCCAGGGTTTTTCCGGTTTTAAAACAGGGAAGTCCCATTTCCTGGAGACAATCCTGGTTTATGCTGGATGCTCTTCATCCCTGAACACCTTGGTTCTATTTTTTTCCAGCTGTTTCACTGTGTAGATTATTCAGTATCATTATTTCATTTCAGGTATCCCAGGTATCACAATTCATGTCAATTCCTTTAGGTTCTTAATTAAGATACTTCTATCCTAATGAGCCTGTATATTACAAGACACTTAAGATGTGTTGCCAGAGAAGTGTGTGAACAATTTGGTGGAAGGGTAGGTAAGTCTGGTAATGATAAGTAAGTAATAATAAGTAAGGTGCTAACCTCCCAACCTGTTGAATTGCTATACTACTCACCAAAAGAAGAATGTTCCTATAGCATCTTTACTCAAAGTCTTCACTCCAAACCAAAAATACCACACTGGCCTTGTCTATTCTCATCATCCACCCAAGAGAAATTTGAGAGACAGACAGCTTTATAATGAATCATCCAAGTCTCTGTTTCAGAAAGTCTGAGTTCCAGCCCCTCTCCTTACCCTAACCTCTTTAGCAGCAGATCTACAGCTGGGTGTTTATCTCATAAGTATAAACTCCTCTCAGTCTTATTTCCTGCTATGGGACACCTGCACACCAAATAAACCAAGATTTGGTCCAGATGTAAGTTGAGAGATAAGGGAGTACAGATAAGTCAAACTTGATAACACCTTTAAGGTCTCTGGAAATAAGCGTCCTGGTACAGAAAAGGAACAATTCATGGGTCATAAAATTGCTTTGGAATTACTCATAATAGGCTTCTTCTTTGCTTTCCCATGTCTTCTCTTCTGGCAATCCTCATTCATTTTCTTATTTTACTTCTCTATTGACCCTATAGCTTGTTGGATCAGTTGAGTAAACATCTGCCTTTCAGACATTAAGTCCAAAATCAGGTCTTGCCTCCCTCTCTGCTTCATAGGCAGCCCTTACCAGAAAATTCTTAGCAACAATCAGGTAATGAGATTTTCAAAGACTATTAAGGCATCAATTATTCATTAGCAACACTATTACATGTACCTGTTAGCCATATTTTACATCACAATTTATAAGGACAATCACGAGAGTCAAGAGAGAAATTTCCATGGCAAAAGAATTTTAAAATAATTCTATGTGAACATAAAAAGGACCACAAATTATGGTTTCCACACCCCATCCCTGAATTTATTTGATTCTACAAAACAATTTCTGTGCTATACTAATACTTTAAGATCATTCATTTATCAGTATAGCATTTGTGAAAACTGTGATGCTAAGTTCATCACGAAAAACTGAAAAATTACTCCGAATTAAAGCATATTTTTAGCATTAATATTCTCCATCTCAAAAGGCAGACATAATAGAAATATCACAACTTATTTACAAAAGTTACACCCCAGTGATATACCTTGATAAGATGCGATGTGAGTATTCAGAGGTGTTTTGCCAGCCAAAGATGAAAGATGTAAGTATGCCTGTAATATAGCATACTTTCATTGCACTTTACAGATACTGCGTTTTTCAAAAATGGAAGGTTTGTGGCAACTTTCCCTTGAACAAATGTATCAGCACCATTTTCCCAATAACATGTGCTCACTTTTGGTTTCTTTGTTACATTTTGGTAATTCTTACAATATTTAAAATGTTTTTATTATTATTATATCTGTTGTGATGACCTGTGATCAATGATCTTTGATGTTACTATTGTAATTCTTTTAGGGTACCAAGAAATGTCACCATATAAGACAGTGAACTCAACAGATAAATTTTGTGTGTGTTCCTACTGCTCCAACGACTGGCTGTTCCCTGGCTCTCCCTCTCCTCAGGTCTGCTTATTCCTTGAAATACAACAGTTTTGAAATTAGGCCAATAAATAACCCTAAAATGGACTGTAAGTGTTGAAGTGAAAGGAAGAGTCACACATCTCTCACTTTAAATGAAAAGCTAGAAATGATTAAGCTTAGTGAGTAAGGCATGTTGAAAGCTGAGACAGGGCAAAAGCTAGGCTTCTTGCGCCACTTAGCCAAGATGTGAACGCAAAGAAAAACTTCTTGAAGGAAATTAAAAGTGCTATTTTGATGAACACGTGAGTGACAGGAAAGTGAAACAGCCTTATTGCTGATATGGAGAAAGTTTTAAAAATCTGAATTGAAGATCTAACCAGCCACAACATTCCCTTAAGCCAAAGCCTGATCCAGAGCAAGGTCTTAACACTCTTCAATTTTATGAAGGCTGAGAGAGGTGAGGAGGCTGCAGAACAAAATTGGAAGTCAGCAGAGGTTGGTTCATGGGGTTTAAAGATAGAAGCTATCTCTATAACATAAAAGGGCAAGGTAAAGCAGTAAGTGCTGAGGTAGAAACTGCAGCAAATTATCCAGAAAATCATAGGTAAGATCATTGTGAATGTGACTACACTAAACAACAGATTTTCAGTGTAGATCAAACAGCCTTCTATTGGAAGAAGAGAGCACCTAGAAATCTCATAGCTAGAGATCAAGGCCTGGCTTAAAACTTTCAAAAGACAGGCTGACTCTCTTGTTAGAGGCTAAGATAGCTGGTGACTTTAAGTTGAAGCCAATGCTCACTTACAATTCTAAAAATCCTAGGGCACTAAAGAATCATGGTAAATCTATTCTGCCTATGCTCAGTAAATGGAAGAACAAGGCCTGGATGACAGCACGTCTGTTAATAGCACGGTTTACTGGATATTTTAAGACCACTTTCAGGACCTACTGCTCAGAATTATAAGCTCTTTTCAAAATATTACTGCTTATTGACAATGAACCTAGTCACCCAAGAGCTCTGATGGAGAGGTAAAAAGGTCAGCGTTGTTTTCATGCCTGCTAGCACAACAACCATTCTGCAGCTCATGGATAAAAGAGTAATTTCAAGTTGCAATTCTTACTATTTAAGAAATACATTTCAGAAGACTATAGATAGTGATTCATCTGATGGATCTGGGAGAAGTCAGTTGAAAACCAGGAAAGGATTCACCAGTCTAGATGCCCTTAAGAGCATAAGTGATTTATGAGAGGAGATCAAAATATTACCATTAACTGGAGAATGAAAGAAGTTTATTCTAGTGCTCATAGATGACTTTCTGGGGTTCATGACGTCAGTGCAGGCATTAATTTCAGATTTGGCCAAAATAGCAAGATAACTAGAATTACAAGTGAAGCCTGAAGGTGTGACTGAATTGCTGCAATTTCATGATAAAACTTGAAGAGAATGAGGTGTTTTTCCTTATGGAAGAGCAAAGAAAGTGGCTTCTTTGAGATAGAATCCACCAGTGGTGAAGACGCTGTGAACACTGTTGAAATGACAGCAGAGGATTTAGAATAATACATACACTCAGTTGATAAAGCAGTGTCAGGGTTTGAGATAATTGACTTCAATTTTGAAAGTTCTACTTTGGGTAAAATGCTATCAAATGGCATCAGATGCTACAGAGAAATCTTTCATGAAAGGAAGTCAATCAATGTGGCAAATCTCATTGTTGTCTTGTTTTAAGAAATTGCCAGACACCCCAACCGTGAGGAACCATAGCTACCCTAATCAATCAGCAGCCATCCACATTGAGGTAAGACCCTCCACCAGCATAAGGATTATAATTTGCTACAGGCTCAGAAGATACTTCACATTTTTCAGCAATAAAACATATTTTAATTAAGGTATGTAAATTTTTAGGCATAATGCTATTGAATTAATAGACTACAGTACAGTGTAAAAATAACTTTCATGTGCACTGAGAAAGAAACAAGATATATTTGTGTAACTCACTTTATTGCCTTATTGGCTTTATTTCAGTGGCCTGGAACCCAATCTGCAATATATCCCAGCATATGCCTGTATGTGTAACTTGCCCATAGAAGGAAAATTCCTTGTTAATATGGCTTCCTTCTTGAAGGTTAAAAGGGCAGCCAACTTTAGCAAGTGGAGAGGAAATGATGAGACACTGTATGTAGTAGTGCCAGTAGTATTACCAGGCACTGTTACAAATGCTTTATGTGGTTGGCCTTTCGTATACGTTTGTTCCACACCTGTAGATTCAACCAACGTCAGATTTTAAATATTAGAAAACAAACAATAAAAAGTAACTATACTATAATAATTAATACAAATAAAAAATACATATGACAACAAGTTACACAGCATTTACATTGAATTCGGTATTATAAGTAATCAAGATATTTTTTAAAGTACACGGGAGAATGTATGTAGGTTATAAGTAAAAACTGTGCCATTTTGCGTAGGGGATTTGAGCATCCATGGATTTTATATCTGCAGGAGGATCCTGGAACAAATCCCCCATACGTATCAAAGGATGACTAGGTATTAGTTTATTTCACCCTTTCAACAATCCTATGGAGTCCACATACTATTGTTATTCCCCATTTAAAGATGAGAGCAGGGAGACAGGTGTTCAACATTTGCTCAAGTACACAGAACTAGGATGTGGAGAAACCCGGCCTCATTAGCAGGCAGTCTGGCTCCAGCGTTCTTACACTGAACCTCTGTGCTATATGCAGCACCTCTGTGTTGCTCAGAAAGGGGTGGACAACTTGTGCTTCCAGAATCTAAAAGAAGTAGCCATCATGTGTCCTGAAGTAGAGCAAGGGAAATTGAATGACACTCTGAATTTGCGATGCTGTAAATGCATGAGCAAATTCTGACCCTGCATGTGGGATCTGTTCTCCTCCTGGGAGGTGACAGAATAGGGACAGAGAAAATGAATTTTAGACAAGGGCTGCAGTGCCTATGCTGGTGCTCGCCTTTGTGCTGAGGGCAGAAAAAAAAACATTTTAATTCCCCTGATCCAAAGGTAAGTGTGGGGCTCCTTAATTGTGGGGTGGTTGTGCGTGTATAATTTTGCCTGGCTCAGAGACTAAGCTCTAATGGGCTTGGGGGAAGAATCAGACAACATCAGTTTCTAGAGTGCTTTTGGCAGATGAACTTCTTTCAGAAAATAGGATATTGTTGTTATAATTGACAAGATATTTATTACCATTAAAAATGTTCTCAAGTATATCCCTTAAGTTGTTGGGGTTCAGAATCGCTATGAAAAAGAATTCATATTCAATCCATATGATAATTTGGAAATTAACAAACCGCTCTATATGGTAGAGGTTCCACAGTGGACTCTGGATTGGAGGAGATAATGTGGACCCCCAAAAACAAATAACCACTAGTGAGGAAGAATTGGGAGTAATCCAGAGCAGTAGTCACTAACTTTTTTGGCACCAGGGACCAGTTTCATGGAAGACAATTTTTCCATGGACGGATAGGGGTGGGATGGTGGTGGGATGGGAGTGGGATGGTGGTGGGATGGGGGTGGGGTGGGGGGTGGGCACAGTTTCAGGACGAAACTTTTCCACCTCATATCACCAGGCACTACATTCTCATAAGGAGCACGCAGCCTAGATCCCTCACATGTGCAGTTCACAGTAAGGTTTGTGCTCATCTAATGCCGCTGCTGATCCGACAGAAGGCGGAGCGCAGGCAGTAATGCTCGCTTGCCCACTGCTCACCTCCTGCTATGCGGCCCAGTTCCTAACAGGCCACGGACCAGGACCAGTCCATGGCCTGGGACTTGGGAGCCCCTGATCCGAGCTGGCTGTGACCTCTCAGCACAGTCACACCTGCAAGGCTTGTGTGTCTGGGAGAGCCAAAGATGAGACATAGGTGAAAAGTGCTATTACTAACCCAATAGCACTGAAAATTTTATTTTAAAGTGGCACTGCTCAATAATAATAGCCACAGGCCACATTTTTGCTACTTAAATTTAAATAAAGAAAGCTTGAATAGAATTTTAAAAGTCAGTTTCTCAGTGTCACTAGCCACATTTCAACTGCTCAAGAGCTCCATGTGGCTAGTCACCACCACACTGCCAGCTCAGGTAAACATTCCCATTATTGCAGAATATCCTATTGTACAATATTACTTAAATAATAATAACTTGTTCACTACATAAAAGAGAACAGGCCTGGGGTTACTGGGGAGGTCAGTACTAGTAGAGCAACTGCATTCAATGAAACCAAAGAAAGCATCACAAACCTAGAAGCAGAAGATTGCACAGCAGCACCATTTATCCTATGTGGCCCAGTATCTGGTAATCAAGTGGGTAATGGCTTCAAGGTCTGTCCTGGAAAATTGCTGTGATATGACCTGTTTACCCTCATCAACAAGCAAAGCCTGGAATGTATCAGAGATAGACAGAAAGACAGCTAGATAGTTGTAGATATGGAATTACCAATGCATGAAGCTCTCCAATGTGACAAATAATAGAAGTAGGCTATTACAATGATTAACTTATTCTGAGTCATACAAATTTACACATTACACATGGATTACACGTTTTCTTTTTTAAATAAAAATGTTTCCTTGTTTCTTTCTGATTATATAAATAATTCATGCTTTTTATAAATACTTCAAACAATATAGCAAAATGTAAGAGGAAAGTCAAAATCACTTGAAATTTTCAATTACTAGAGATAACCAGCAATAACCTTTTCACAAGAGAGAAATAAATATATGCATATATACACATATATTGTTCTTTATTTTATCTTTAACAAGTTTGCTTTTTGTCTTGACATTTTTAATATAGTTTTTTTTTTTAATCATCTCCTTTTTTTGTGGTGTCTCCTTGCTCTTTCCATTAAACCAAATTCTCTGTTCATACACTCAAGTGAAAATTTTTACATGGGAATTTCCCTTATCTGTATATTAAATTGAGCTAATATTATATACACATTACTGCAATTTGATTTTCTCACTTAGAATTATATTATAAAATCTTCTGAAGACAATTCATACACATTTAACTCATCCTTGCAAAGACTTCACATTTCCGTGCAATGAGTGTTCCATAATTTTGTCAACACCTTCCCTGCTTACTAGTGTTTTAGCTCATTTCTAGATTTATCCTCATAAAATTGTATTTTAGCATTAGGGTTAATGACCCCTGTCCTAGATTTTTACCTTACCATCAAATAAATGCAAGTAAACCTGTAGATTTCTTGGAATCTTCTTATTGTGTTACATAAGTGTTTGTTTTTTATATAAACAGGCATTGCCATATTATATTCCAGAAAAGCTCTACAAAATCACCTTTCACCAGTTAAGCACATGTGTGTGTTCACCCTTTGTCCCTACTGGTGCCAGTGCTGATTATTATTTTATTTTTTATAACCTGTACACAGTTACCCTGTTATTCTTTTAATACAATGTAAAGAATGTCTACTAATGAGTCTCACAATATTTTTGTGTTTAGTGTGTATTTGGCTGTCTCTTCCATATGTGATCTGTTAAAGACCCTCTGCAAACTTTTCTATAAGGCCTTCTTTCTCATATGAACATGTAGGAACTCTTTGCAATAGGGTTGTGGTAGTGAACAACTCTTGTGAGCCTAACCCTTCTTCTATTCACATTACAGTCTCTAGGGGTTACATAAACCACAATGTAATTTATATACACTGAGATTATGAAATAAGGTAGCACTAATGAATATTAGAGATAATATAAATATTGTAAATATATCAAGTACGTGCATTGTAAATACTTTCCCAAACTACAGTTTTCCTTTGACTATACTTACAATGTTTCTTGCCTATAACTTTATGTTTAATAGAACAAATATTTTGATAGTTTCATGATAGTCAATAATTTTCCTAAGTTTTCTTTTTTATGGGGGGGGGTGGACAGAGCCTTGCTCTGGCACCAGACTGGAGTGCAGTGACATGATCTCAGCTCACCGCAAGCTCCGCCTCCTGAGTTCACACCGTTTTTCTGCCTCAGCCTCCCGAGTAGCTGGGATTACAGGCATCCGCCGCCCTGCCCAGCTAATTTTTTGTATTTTTAGTAGAGACGGGGTTTCACCATGTTAGCCAGGATGGTCTCGATATCCTGACCTCGTAATCTGCCTGCCTCGGCCTCCCAAAGTGCTAGGATTACAGGAGTGAGCCACTGCACCAGGCCTTCCTAACATGTTTTAAGAGATTTCCTAATCTCTAGTTTATTTGTTTAGTCTCCTAAAATTTCCCAAAATTTCTATGGTTTTACTTCATATTGAAATGCTTAATTTATCCACAATATGTTTTTATATGGTATAGAGTAGGCTTCTATATAAATTTCTTTCAAACAAATAGTCATTTGTGCCAGCCACAAGTATTAAATTAGCCAATATTTTCCTGCCTAATTGCAATACCTTCTTTTTCACATAATGAAATTTATTTATTCTGAAATCTATTTCTGAACTGTGTTCTTTCCACTCACCTTTGGCTAAGTCTATGCCAACAGCATACTGACTTGATTACTAGGGTTTGTTATTTTTTTCATATGTGGTAAGGCATATCTCTGCTCAACAGTCTTCTATTTGCATAAATTGCATTGTTAATACTAGATATTTACTCTTCAATACAAACTCAACAGCTTACTTTGTCAATTTGATACAGACTATTTAGAATATAATTAGAATTTAAAGTGTGTATTAATTTTTCTTGGGTTTTTATTTTATTTATATTGAGACCTTGATATTTCTTAGGCTTTTTTCCCTTTTACATTTATTCAATTTTAATTCAGTTATACCTTATTTACGCAATTTACTTATTTTATACATCTTAAGTTTAAGGTGAAAAAATGTAATATGATAAACAGAGCTTTCTTAATATTAAGAATCACTATATATTGAAAAAAATTTAAAAGAGTTACAAGAATAAGTTGAAGACTGTATTTCAATACATGATTTTTTTTTTTTTTTTTTTTTTGAGACAGAGTCTCTCACTGTCACCCAGGCTGAAGTGCAGTGGTGTGATCTCAGCTCACTGCAACCTCCGCCTCCTGGGTTCAAGAGATTCTCCTGCCTCAGCCTCCCGAGTACCTGGGACTACAAGTGCATGCCACCACGCCCAGCTAATTTTTGTATTTTTAATAGAGACAGGGTTTCACAATGTTGGCCAGGATGGTCTCGATCTCTTGACCTTGTGATCCGCCTGCCTCGGCCTCCCAAAGTGCTGGGATTACAGGCGTGAGTCACTGGCACCCAGCCTTCAACACATAATTGTTTAAAAGATTAATGTACAAAAAATATAAAACTAAAAAAAGAAAAAGTCATCCAAATTTACAAAAGAAAAAAAAAAAAAAAAACAAAGTGGACAAATTCAAATACAAAATAAAGACATAAAAATGCTTCCAGTACCCCTGAATGTTCCCTGTGCTTGCTATCAATCAATACCCTGAAAGACATCACACTTCTACTTCTATAAACATAGATTAGTTCTACCTATTTTTGAACATTACATAGGCAGAATCATCAATTTGTTCTCTTTTTGTCTCCGTATTCTTTCTTTCAGCAGTAGGTTTCTGATGGGTGCATAGTCACTTATAACCACTAAAGGGACTATTGAGAATGCTTAGTTCTCTTTGTTCTCCTGTAGTCCTCTTTGTCTCTTTTCTTTGAGTGCTTTCGAAATTTACTGTTTACTTTTGGTGTATGTAGCTGTTAATATATATGTGTGTCGGAAGGTGGGGTATTTATCTTGAGTATTATGAATCTGTGATTTGACACCTTTCATTGCTTTCCAAAATTTTTCATCTATTTTCTCTTTGAATATTTCTTCTGTCTCATTCTCTCTTTCTACATCTTCTGGAACTATTCTCAAGGTATATTAGACCATTGATATTGTCCTCCAGCTCTTGGCTGTTCAGGTCATTTTTTCACCTTCTTTTATCATCTTTCTTTGTTAGTTTGAATGATTGCTATTAACTATTTTTAACATCACTGATATTTCATTGAAGGAATTCTTTATTTCTGATATTATTATTTTTATTTCTTGCCTTTTCCATTTGACAATTGCTTATAGTTTCCATTTTCTGTTTATAATCATTGTTTCAATATATGTGATTTTCTTTCCTTCCAAATATTCGACTTAGTTGTTTAATGAAAAAAAGTCTACATGTGTGTTAGTGTGTGTGTGTGTACACATTTTACTGCTCCTGTGTTTCCTCAGTTACTCCTATTTTTATTGAAGTTTTCGCCTTATTCCTCTATGAGCTGTATTTCAGTGGGATATGTTTTGCATCTTGTGACTGAACTTCCTTTGTTGTCCTATCTATGGTAGGTTGAATAATGTCCCCCAAAGATGTCTACACCCTAATCCCAGGAATCTGTGAATATGTTGCCTTACATGGCAAAAGAGACTTTGCATATATGATTAAGTTCAAGATCCTGGATCATCTGAGTATGCCTGACGATTATTGAAGTTCCTTATACGAAGGATGCAGGAGGAGTTAGTCAGGGATGGTGATGTGACAATAGAAGCAGAGGGAGAGAAGGTGGTGTGAGGACAGAAGCAAAGGGATTGGGGTGGAGGGGAGAGAGGGAGAGACAGAAAAACAAAGAGAGACTAGTGGGTGCTCCATGGCTGGTTTTGAAAATGGAGGAGGGTGCCATGAGTCAAAAAACGCAGGTGGCATCAAGAAGTTGGAAAGAGCAAGGAAACAGATTCTACCCTAGAGGCTCTGGAAGTGTAGCTCTGCTCTCCTCTTGGTTTTAGCCCTCTAAGAGCTATTTCAGACTTCTAAGTTTTAGAACTGTATAAGGATAACACTGGGTTGTTTTATCATATAGTTCGTGGTCATTTTTCCAGAAGCCAGAGGAAACTGATACACAGCCTTTTAAATGTGCAGCAATTTTCTTTTTTTCTCAAGGCATTGGGGCTTAGGTGTGGATTTGTGTTTACAGTGAGGTTGAGCAGTCACAAAGGTAATAAAGAGTGATGTGAAGTAGGTAAGACATCAATCCATGTTTGGGACAACTGAAGAAAGCGGCTCTGCATGTGCCCTCTGTACATCTTCAGTCTCATCTGATACAGTAATCTGCCCATGGTTCCACTATTTTTTTATTCTCTTGATAATAGGAGAAGCTCAACATGCTAACCTGGGGCCAATTCTGATCTTCCCTGTGGGTTTTTGAAAGTCTTTGCTGTATAAACCCTGCCAAGAATCTGCAGATCACTAGGTGTTGACCTTGATCTTTGATTCAATTCTTTACATGTTCGCCCAACTGTCAGGAGAAGCTGCCTCCAGCCGGTTTTCTTTTGGGATCCCCATAATATTCCGGACCTCATTTCAGAGGGTTATGCATTACTTGTAGCAGCTCAGAAAAAGCAAATGTCTTGGAATTGGGATGAGAAGAGAAGCAATATTTGTTTTTGTAGTATAGCAAATTTTAATGTTGATATAATGATAAAATAATAATTAAATTAGGAAATAATAGGATGTGAATAGAAAGTCAAATCAATTTAACCAACTAGAAATCCAGAAGCAGGCAAATTCATAAGAGAATTTAAGGGACACTTCAAACCAATGGGAAAATACTAGGGGGAAAAAATAAGTTTGATCCACAACGCCACCTTGTACCATAAAAACTAAATATTTGAATATAAAAGAAATGAATCTTACAAAAGGTGACAAGAATTTTGGGGAAATTATATAAAATGTTAGAGCAAAGAAAGGTTCTCTTTGTGTAATTCAATACTCGAAGGCCAGAAAAGGAAACAACTATAAGTTTAACTAGTTTTTTAATAACAAATATGTAAGGCAAAGAAGTCGCCATAATCCAAGTCTAATACATAAAGAGCTTCCACATATTACTAGGAAGAAACTAACAGTATAACGAAAAAATGAGCAATGGATATGAAATGACAGCTCACAATATGAGCACCACAAGTGAACTTTAATTGATGAAAAATGAACAAGCTAATGCTAATAAAATACATTAATATTAAATTATAATAAATATCCTTTTTACCTATTAGATTGTCAATGATGTTTTAAAAGTCGGTAATGCCTGTTTTGCTATTGTATGTAGCACAGCCATTCTCAACATCTCTGATGGGTTCTAAATGTGTGATGCCAATAGTTAGGAAGTTAAGATTTATTCATCTTCGTATTTACAATGTTCAAAGCATTTCATAACACAGTACAAGCACAATTTATGCTTAAATAATGCACAAAGTCGACTAGAAATCACCTTGCTAAGAATGTTTTCTATCCTTTATTTACTAAGGGTGAAACTATTATACACTTACAGAAATTTAATGAACAATTGAAACAACAGCTATGCCAATTAACTCTTAATCAAAAATTTAATTAATTATACACAGCTACTCTGGAGAATTCTAGCTAATCCAGACACTACTGTAACTACCCTTTTGTTTTGGAGAAATATCACATGAAATTACTTCAATGCAAAATGTAATTTTTGTAATTATTCATTATTCTGGCAAAGTGATTTTGTTTTCTTCAATGTACACATTTTTTCTGCTAGCCATGCATCTTCAGAATTGCATAGTCACACTCACCATCAGCAAGGCATAGCAACTAACATAGATTGCAAACAATACAGTGTAGACAGCATACCTCAAATCTATTGGAAACAGTAATTATTTATTTACTTGAAGAAAGTCTTCTCTTTTCATGATCACTGTTGAAATTCCAGTAAATTATACCAGTAAATAATATCTGAAATTCCCAAGTATTTAAAAAGTCAATATATTGACATGTCTGTAGAACAGAATTTCAATCAATATTACAGTACATTAATACATATAATTAAGTGTTATCAAAAGCTAATTTTTCACGAGATGAGCATATAAAAATAAGTAAAAACTTCAATTCTTGCACTAACAAGTAGATGAATTTAATAAAAAACTTTTAGGAATATTTTACTTTTCAAATGTTTTTTCTTCACTGTGAACATTAGTTTCAATTAAAATTCTGAAAATATATTATAAAAACACAATAAGTGAAGATTGTGAATTTCTACAATTTTAATATACTTGTTAAAATATCATTCCAATGTAAAGTCCAATGTTCAATGTTTTATATATATATATATACACACACACACACACACACACATATATATATATATATCCATATTAATGGAAAAATCCTGGACATTCAGATGTAATTAAAATTAGTTGAAGGAATTATGGACTATTTTGTTTCTAATTCACTGAAAGTAAAAATAACAATAGTGATATGAAGGCATTTATTTATTGTGTATGGTAGATATGCTGTTATGAAAAACAGTGAGAGAATATATATTAAGATTTCTTTCTAAATATTATAATAGTAATAACAGAAAATGAATAAATGAGTCTTTTGTCTTAATGAATCCATTTGATAGGCAAACACCTGCATTAAATGCAAAGCACTTCTGTTATTGATATGCTTATCATTTTCTCCTGAATGACCTTGAAGCTTAATGAAATTCACATGAAAGATTTTACTATGCGTGTTTAAAGAAAGCAGTTAAAAAGGTTCAGATAGCTTTAAAAAACTGAATTTCATTTTATTTAAAAAAAAATCCTCTGTTCTCATTTATCAAAAAAGTAAACTGCTTCAATTCAAAAGCAGTTTACAAGCAACTTTCATGGTGCATCTTTGTTGTCACATGGCAATGTCCCCTAGATTGACAAGTGGTGCAATGGTCTTTGAGGACTGATTTCTTTTTTTTTTTTTTTTTTTTTGAGACGGAGTCTTGCTCTGTCACCCAGGCTGGAGTGCAGTGGCCAGATATCGGCTCACTGCAAGCTCCGCCTCCCGGGTTCCCGCCATTCTCCTGCCTCAGCCTCCCAAGTAGCTGGGACTACAGGCACCCGCCACCTCGCCCGGCTAGTTTTTTTTTTTGTAATTTTTAGTAGAGACGGGGTTTCACCGTGTTAGCCAGGATGGTCTCGATCTCCTGACCTCGTGATCCGCCCGACTCGGCCTCCCAAAGTGCTGGGATTACAGGCTTGAGCCACCGCGCCCGGCCTGAGGACTGATTTCTAAGGATGTTAAGAGCATGAACTTCATTATTTTTAAATACTTTCTTAAATACATGCTTCAAAACAAAGTCAACCATTGAACCAACTATTTAATAAAGAAGGTCTCAGTGCTGACAATAGGAAACACTACAAAGAACATTAATCTAGCTTCCTGTTTTCTTTTGACAAAAGTAGAGGTACACAGTTGTAGAATCATGTGAAATGCCTGGGCTCTGTTCAGCAAGGTAAATCTACATAAAGTCACTGGTGATTAAGATGAAAGGAATCTTTAGAGTACCATATGCTGACATTTGGAAAATTTAAATGACATGTGTTAAATCTATTAATATTAGAAACTTTCTATGAGCTTTTAGAACATTTACAGACTTCTTGATTTGTGATTTCCCTATATAACATAAAAACATGATTTCTCTGGGTTAGTAAAAGCTTTAGGCACCACAATACACAGAAGATAGGTTTTCACTGACTTTGCAGTTTATCTGCCCCCACCCTCAGCAACTCTCCTGGGGCACCATTTCCAGTTATCATTCTCATCAAGAGATGAGACCATTTTCTTTCTAACAAGAATAATCACATTTATTCAGAAAAGCAAGCTGCAAGTGTAGACCTGAATTTTGCTCTTTATCCTCTCCTGAAAATACAGAAAATGCAAACAAAGAGAATTGTGAACTTACATTAATCAAGTGCTATTTATTGCACAATACAGAACATCTCTAGAATCTTTTTATGTGATTTATCTACTTGTGATACTAGAAGTGTTAGAATCCACAGGACTTCTTATGTTTCATGATGCATAGTGTAGAAAATCCACACAGCATTGCTGTGCTTAGCCAGATTGGAGCCTGAGGCAAAAGACAAAATCAGTAATACTGGTCTATCTATATTTAAAATGTGGATGTTTTGTTCATCACGGTTTTTGAATTAATTCTTGCTTTCAAAAATGTATTGCATTAAAAATAGATAAATTGCATGACATCAAAATAAAAACTTTTGTCCATCAAAGAACACTAATAATAAAGTGAAACAGCAACCATGAAATGGGAGACAATCTTTGAAAATCATATAGCTGATAAAGGGTTAATATCCAGAATATATTTTAAAACTCCTCCATCTCAAAAACAAACAAACAAAAAAACCAAACAACCCAATTAAAATATGGGGTAATAAATTGAATAGACATTTCTCCAAAGAGGATATCCAAATGGCCAATAAGGGCATGAAAGGATGCTCAACAGTACTATTATTAGGGAAATACAAATTAAAATCACAATGAGATGCCACTTCATACCCATTAGAATGGTTAAAATCAAACAGAAAATAACAAACGACACTGAGAATGTAGAGAAACTGGAACTCTTGTGCCCTGCTAATGGCAAAGTAAAGTGGTGAAGCCGCTATAGAACACAGTAGGGTGCTTCCTCAAAAATTAAACAGAATTACCATATGATTCAGCAACTCCACTTTGAGTTTATACCCAAAAAAACTGAAAGCAGGGACCTGAAAAAATACTTGTACACTCAAGTTCATAGCAGCATTATTCACAATAGCCAATATGTACAATCCATCCAAGTGTCCATCAATGGGTAAATGGATAAACAAAATGTGGTATATACATCCAAGGAAACATTATTCAGCCTTAGGCAAAAAAAAAAAAAAAGGAAATTCTAATGTATGCTACAGTATGGACGAACCTTGAAGACATTTTGCTACGTGAAAACAAGCTAGTCACAAAATGACAAATACCATATGATTATAGTTATGAGTTTTCTAGGGTAGTTAAATTTATAAATACAGTGGAATAGTGGGTGTTGGGGTCTAGAAGAAGGAATGAATGGGGGCAAATTGTTTAAACTATGCAGAGTTTGTTTCAGTTTGGGAAGATGAAAATGTCTAGAGATGGATGGTGGATGTAATAGTTGCACAATAATATGAATTACTTAATGCTACTGAACTGCAGACTTAAAAATGGATAAAATAGTAACATGTATGTGAAGAATATTTTGACACAATTTAGAAAATATTGCACGTAAATATTACCAAACTCAATTATTGGTGCTACCTCTCCTTCAACTCACTTAAAGTTTCTGCCTGAGAGTGCTTTACTAACTTCACCCTTGCCCTGGCCCTGGAAAATTTCCGTGTTTATTTGGCTCATAGATGCTATGATCTGAATGTTTGTGTTCCCCGACCCCCAAATTCATTATGTTGAAACCTAATCCCCAATGCAGAGCCTTGAGATGATTAGGTCATGAGGGCAGAGTCCTCCTAAAAGGGATTAGTGCCATTATAAAAGGGGGCTGAGGGAGCTTGTTTTCTCACTCCACCCTGTCAGGACGAAGTAAAAAGGCACTGTCTAGGAGGAATGGGTCCTCACTGGATACGGAATCTGCTGGTGTCTTGATCTTGGACTTTTCAGCCTCTAGAATAGCAAGAAATAATGTTCTTACACAATCTAGAGCATGTTGTTATAACATCTGTCTGAGTGGACTAAGACAATAGAATACAGCATAAAATAACATGCTATTTTCTTTCTTTCCCCTTCTCCCCACCCTCAAACTCCTGTTGTTTGTTCTTTTGTAAGACAGATTAAGACGTACTTCAATTACAAGTTGAGAACCCTGTGTTGGGTTCTGGGTAACAGGGATCCACTTGTAAGATTTCAATTCTTTATCGAGTTTGATTTCTCTATTCACCTCTCCTTCATTGCTTTCAAAATCTTAGTCTTAAAATTATTTTAATAGAAATAAATATTTAAAGTAATTTTCTGAAAGGTTATCTCAAAAGCTCTGAGAAATTTCACCTTTTACAAAGACATTGGTTAGCTCTTGGCATGATTAATGTTAGCATGTTTGATCCCTCTATCAACGAAGGAGAACATTTTGAAATTGGCTTTATTTTTTGCTAAATAAAATAAAATATCAGCACATATAAGGGAGAAATAATGTTTAAAAAAATTTTGATAAATATATTACTTAAAATGCATGTGAAGAACTCCATATCAAAAAGAGAAAATAAAAATTAATGTTTCAAAGTATATAGATCCTTCATTTTATGTTTGAATATTCATGGATTTATCAGTGTGTAAACTGCATTTGAGAGTATAGGACTTTTGCAGTGTCCTCGGTGAAAATGATACCCCTAACTCCCTGAATTGTAAAATCAAGGCTATCTCAAATGATTTAAACTTAAGGTTTTCATCCCTGTTTAATGCCAAATTATTCTCAACTATAACATTCACACTAATCCAATTTTTACATGCAGCTATCAAAAAACAAGTTGCAATTTACAGAGCACAAAGTCTCTCTTCTTACTTTGACAGTATCTGCATAGACCATAGATCTTTGAAAAACACCAAGGGTTTTCATAATAATGGTGAAGAAAGAATGAACTTGGGTAAAATTAAGTAGTTTGTCTTTTTTTTACCCTACCATATCCCAATTGTCTAGCATTCCACTGCCCAGAATACGGCCTGCCTGAAATGTATTGATTTTTCTTTCCTATATTCATTTTTACAAGTATGTACTTTTGACAACTACTGTGTGTCAGGCACTGCCCTGAATGCTGAAGATACAGTTAAAAAAAAAAAAAAAAAAAACTTCATGGAAATATTCCAGTGCCAGAGAAAATACACCGTTAAACACAATATCTCAGACCTATGGAACTGCAAGTAGTCTGGTATAATCTATTGGAAAACTGTAAGTGTCATGAAAACGAATATGGGGCCCCAGAACCAATCACTGAAGTGTTTGTTATCTTAGCTTATGCCTTTACCTGGAGCTTAGAGATGAATAAGAGTTACCTTAGGTGAATGGTGGAGGAAGTTGGTGCGGTCTAAGCACAGGGAACAGGATTTGCAAGGATCCTGCATTGGAAGGAAGAAAATAAGAAAAAATCAAATGAGGCCTCTTTGTGGGATAGGAAGGAAGAGATTGGTGACAGTGAAGCTAGAGCACCCAGACACATTGATCTGTAAGAATGACTGTGTTCAAGAGCTCATATCCACGGGCTTAAGGACAGTCACACTTGGCACACAGATTCTATTTGTCTTCACACAGATAAAGGGAAATGGTGCTGTCCCTCTGGCAAATTAACTTTTACATTGCCCAGAATTTCTATAACCTTAAATTCCCTAATAGCTAATCTACTGCCCTTCTTTCTCCCTGACTTGAGATATAACTGAAGAGCCTGTCCAAAGGCTTCCTGTCTTTGTTCCAATGTCCTGAATGTACATATTGAATATGTCAGATATAGGGGAAAAAAAGAAAAGCTGAGAAGGGGGTGGTGATGAAGGGTATATGGGGAAGAGGAACCTTTATCTTCAACTCTAACAAGCAAATTAAACGTAGGAGAGTTAGAAAATCTATGTTCTATCAAGTGCAAATATGTATCAAAAATGAGTATATTATGTAAGTAAGTTTTTTTAGATTAGCCATAAATGCTGAAGAATTTGGAGAAGCAAGAGATGAAACATGTTACAGATCAAGAACGCCTTTTTTGTTTTTTTTGTTTGTTTCTGAGATGGAGTCTTGCTCTGTCGCCCAGACTGGAGTGCAGTGGCGTGATTTCGGCTCACTGCAACCTCTGCTTCCTCGGTTCATGCCATTCTCCTGCCTCAGCCTCCTGAGTAACTGGGACTACAAGTGCTGGCCACCAGACCTGGCTAATTTTTTATATTTTTAGTAGACATGGGGTTTCACCGTGTTAGCCAGAATGGTCTCGATCTCCTGACCTTGAGATCCACTCGCCTAGGCTTCCCAAAGTGCTGAGATTACAGGCTTGAGCCATTGTGCCCGGCCAAGAACACCTTTTTAAGTGATTTTTTTTTTGGTAGTCATTTTCTAACATGCAAATGGTTTAGTATCAACCCTAGGTATTCAAAATTGCAACGCTTACATATATTTTTACCAGCAGGGACAAATAATAACGATTTTTTTTTTTTTAATGAGCTTCAGTTTCCATATGTGTAACCTAGATGATTACACACGGCAGTGCCTTTGGTTAGATGTTGATATGTCTGCACACACATACATATGTACACGCACACACAAATAAATAGATCACGGGTTGCAAATTACCAGTAGGGACTCTGGACAAGATGGAGTTATGTGACTTGCCAATGCGCATTCATAAATTTTAAAAAATTGAACTAAAATTGTTGTACCATATAAATTCATGACTCAGTGTACCTCTTATGAAAAAGTGGGAAAAGTGAAGTTCTTGATTGTGGAAGCAAGAATTATTGGTTTGGTTTCACTCTCTTGTATGATGTAGTTCTATCACTGGTAACACAAGCAACTCAAACATTCAGGCAAATTTTCACAAATCAGGATATTAAGCAGGGTTTAAGAGGGATTTTCTGATGACTGTTGATGTTCTCGGCCAGAAATTAAGGGATTCTCATACTTTTCTTTCTCTCCATGTTTCTCGTCTTCTTATCATGCCCCTTCTCTACCACCACTGCAGCTTCCTTCCCTTACAGTCACAACTTTCATCCCTCTGTCCCCTTTAGAACCTTTCTATGTCCTTTTATTTTCTATCCCTTTAGTAAGAGATTAAATAATATTTTTAAATAAACTTAATCAATTCAATGCAGTTATACATTTTTATATTCTACATAAAGATAGTAGATTTTTGGTATTTATAACAATAACCTCTGAAAACATTATCCTTTACTATCTATGTTTAATATCATTTTCCTTCTGATTTAGTGACCTTCAACAAAGTAATAGGCTATCCACCCTCCTTATGTATTCATAATTTTAATTCAACCAACACATATTTTTAAATTTCTATGAATCAGGCCTTAGGCTGTGGGTACAAACATAAACACAATCATTGAAACAGATGATGTTTACATACAATATTCACTTCTTTACTGTGATGATGAAATCTATTCCTGGTTTCATCTTTTCTCCATCTAATATCTGTGACAATGATGTTTGCTGCATCTAGAGTCAATATCATTCCCAGCATCAAATGTGTGTTTCTCTAGTAAGAGTGAATACAGCTATCATAATATGGATTGCAAAATTCAGTGAACACTGCTACCTCTGGGCACTGGAGAAGAGAAGCATATTGGGTGCAACTGTGTGGGGAAATGGGGAGGAGGGACAAGGAGAACAGTTGCATTCTCTCAGAGAAAATTAGAAGAAGTATACCATTTTAAGAGTTGTTCAAACTACGGTGATGGGGTGAGGAATACGTGTGTGTGTGTGTGTATATATACGTATGTATATATGTGTTAGATACATACATATATGTGTGCGTGTATATTTACGTGTATATGTGTTAGATACATATGTATATGTGTATATGTATGTATATATGTGTGTTAGATACATATGTGTATATGTGTGCATGTATATATGTGTGTTAGATACATATGTATATATGTGTGTGTGAGTGTGTGTGTGTATATACAGAAAAAGTTGTATGTAAAACACAATCGAAGCTATCAATATCAGATAGGCATTTCCCTATGTTAGAGGCTGGCTACTTCTGGAGCAGTGGACAATAATTCTGGAGAAATACATGTGCTTCCAAAGCTCTGGCTTTAAAAGTGCACATGGTTCTTTCAGATTTTGAGTGAAACTCTTACTACCTCACTGGCATAGATGTCATCAGAGACGGGCACATCTTCATGTCCGCCACTCAGCTGACTAGTAAGGCACTTTACTGCCTTTTGGAGATTATCTCTAGATTCCTCCATTCAAGAAGGGTCTTAAATTGAATTATGAGTGGCCGTTTTTCTCAGTGATAAGCCGGTGTTTCATGAGTACGGGAGTACTAAAGGTCCAGAAACGGGCATTTCCTGTTTCCCTTCTTTGAAAATGGCAAATGCACATGATTATGCTGGGGCAAGAGAACTAGAACATGCTGAAAAGATAAACATTTTTTTTCCACCTTCTCCCATTTTCTGACCTCACCTGTTCCCCGTCTGACCTCTGGGGGGCTTACTCGGGATGTCAAGGAAAATGTAAAGTATGTAAAACCGGCTCTTTAAGTAGTATGTGTACCCTTAACAGTGAATTTCTGAGAAAAGATGGAGAAGACTGAGGAATGCATATCTAATGAATACATTTCAGGGAAATTGGAAGGTTTGGATAGAAAGGAAAGCACAGTTTACATACATATGCATACTGTGACGGATCAGGGCAAGCACTCCAGTGTCACCATGTTCTTGTATCTGAACACCTTGTACAATGCAGTCCAAGGCTGTGAGGACTTCGGAGGGCAAAATGCTGAGGAAACCAACCTGCCTCCAAATCCAATGCGTGAGATTTACATTGCAGCCTTTGCGATGCTACTTAGTTAACTGGCTGTGTGTATTTAGGGAGATCTATTGTAGAATTACTTCCTTTTAATTTTCCCCCTTTTGTGACTGAAATCATGAATTCCTAAAAATAAATAAACAGCAAACCAAAGGAAAAAAAAAAAAAAAAAAAAAAACAGCCAAAACAGGTTTACCTAACGGGAAGCCTGGAAGGGCTGGCGTTGGAGAAGCCGCTCGGAAGCGGGGCAGGCAGCAGCGCGCTGCCGACCGGTCTTCGGGTCTCTGCCCCGGGCTCTTTTCGGCATGGCCTTTGGGTGACTGGGGTGGGGGAGGGCGGCCGGCTTTCAGGTCGCGTCTCCCGCAGGTTTGGGAGCCCGGTAGGCCGTTACTGAAAGGCGGTGGCAGCAGCGGTCAATTGCCCTTTCAGAGCTCATTTTGGGGGCGAATGGTAGCAGCAGAGCCACTGCCGCCCTGGCTCTTGTAGGTGGGTCTGGAGTGTCACGTAGGCACCCCAACTCGCGCCGGGGGCCGTGGTCCGCAGACTCCCACTTCATTGCCCGGGAGGGCTGAGCCCGCCTCGCCCGCCGGTGGCTGCACCTTTCCAGAGAGTCGGGGCAGCGGCGGCTGGAGAGCGGAGGCAGCCTAACCGCGTAGCGCTGAAACCACCATTCACAAATGCAAACCCCTGGCTTCCGTGGATAAACCGTGGCGGCGCGCGTCCGAGCGTCCCCGAGGGGCTGTGGGGAGCCCCGGGGCCAGCAGGAAAGGAAGCGGGGTGGCGGTGGCAAGGAGGCACTGAGCGTTCTCGCCCGACCGGCGGAAGAGGCAGCCGGGTCCGGGCGCGCCGAGCCAGCCGCCCCTCGCGCAGTTCCTCGGCCGCGGCGCGGGGTTCGCCCAGCTTCTCTGGGTGCCCCCGGCACAGCACAGTGCGGCAGGCGGCAGCGTCCTCCCCTCGCCTCCCCACATTCCCTCACCTCAGCCAAGGCGGCAGCCCCGGCGTCCCCGCCCGCCCGGCCCCTCGTCCCCGCCCGGAGCGCCCCCGCCCGGAGCGCCCCCACCCGGTGCGCCCCCGCCGGGTCCCGCCGCGCAGCCCCGCTACGCTGCAGCTGGAGCGACCGCCACGGCCAGTCCCGCAGACCGGGGAGGAGGAGGAGGAGGGGAAGCCGGGGAGGGAGGCGCAGAGAGGAGGGTTGGAGCCGGGAGGAGGAAATAAATAAATAAAACAATAACCTCCGCGCCAATAAGAGCGAGGGAGAGAGCAAGACGCGACCAGAAAGCCACCGGGGCCCGCTCGCGCGCCTCTGAGAGGCTGTCCGCGCGCGCGCGTGTGTGCGTGAGTGTGGATTTGCCGGGACTGGAGCTGGAAAGTTCAAACTAAACGTGTTGCTCTCGCCGGGTGCCGAGGCCGCGGCGGAGGCTGCCCAACTTCCCCGGGCCAAGTGAGTGGCGTTGCCCAGCGCCTTTGGCGAGGCGGCGGCCGCTCGGCCCTGCGCCCGGGCGAGGCGGCGGCGACGGCGGCTCCGCTCGCCCCGGGAGGGAGCCCGCGGCCAGGGCTGGACGCTCGCCCCTCCACCTCCACCGACTCTCTCTCTCCTCAGCCTCTGCGCCTGGCACCGCAGCAAGGTACGTGGCGCTTCCCGGCGCGGCTTTTCCCCTAGCACACCCCGCGCGGATTTTTGGCTGCCTAGATTTTTCCCCTTCCCAGAGTGGTCATCATTTGTCAAACTTTACCTCCACCTCGCACATGCCGGCGGCCGCTGCAGCCGCTCTCCGTGGCAGCGTGGGCTCCGCTCGCTGGTGGGAACCGAGTCGGGGGTGGGGTGGGGGGGGGGGCAGGATCTGCTGGCAGCGGTGGTTCCCATCTGGATTAAGATCGTATTTCGGAATAACTCGCAGGTCTTACCTTCCGGGGGTGTCCTTCTTTATGACGTTCCCTGTGATGCTGGTAATGGTTTTCCTTGCTCCTTCTGCACGGAAGGACGTACAAGTTTACAAGAGACGGTACATGAAAAGCAGGTGAAGTTTGCGGCCACTTGACTCCAAGAGAGGAGTAACCCTTTCTTTGCAGTAGCAGCTATGGTTTTGAAGCAGCGGTGGCGCCGGCAGCGGCAGCGGTGACAGCGATGACAGCGGTGACAGCGGCCTGGCCGGTGGCGGCAGCTGCACGTTGTCCCGTCTGTGACTGGGAGAAGGAGGAAAAGTGGGGCTGCCTCGTCGGAGAGCGCAACTCGGGAGCTGCCCGCAAAGACGCTGCGGGGGAAAATGCTAAGGGCTCCCTGATCCTTGGTAAATCGTGTTTGGAGAGGCATGATTTCCTTTTGTGATATTTATGTGCTTAATAACAGGCATGCTTAAAAATCTCTTTAAAACTTTTATGCATACGATTTCCATTTCTAGATTAGGTGAACGACTCTAAAACCTCTCAGATCAATGCCAAAATCAGTTAAGATCGGAGCCGTGTGCAAACCTGCAATGAATTGCCCAGTGCCTTGTTGTTTGTAATGTATCACCTACTGGGAAACGTATCCTCCGTGCCATACTATTTTAGTAATGGTTATAGGTTCATTATTATTATTTTTTCTTACAGTGAAGTAGGAAGTTTTTAGTGAAACAAAAATTTACAAGTCATAGTAAGTTTTCAAGCAACGGGCTTGAGCCTTTTGAAGCCACCTGCTGAATTAGTTCATGTTACTTTTCAGAGGTTAGCACTTTGGTGCAGGAGATGTAGACATATCCAGCAGATGGAGCAGTGGAAAACTATATGAGAACCTGCATAACACTCATTTATCTCCATGTAATCACAATGAGGCCAAATAAATGTGTATGGAGCTCACTTTAGGGGAGACACTGGTTTTACTGTCATATTTGGAAAAAATTTTGTGTCATCTGAAATATGATTGGATTATATCTGTGGAAACTTCAATTCTTTAAGCTTTTTTTATTCATTAAGCATTTGAAAATAGTTTTTGTGCATATTAGAGTATGATTCATTCATGTCAGAAATGTCAACTGGTCCTTTGGTTAAATATTGTGGTGACTCACAAAGCCATGAAAAACAATGCATTCTGCCATAAGAAAAGTCTAATTATTGTGTTATAGTTTAAAAAACTATAAAAACTTGCATTTGAAAGTAAGCAAACATCATTTTGAATACTTGTTAGTATCCTGAATGCACCTGAATTTATGTTTTGCAAAGTTAAGACAGCTAAATATACTTATTTCTTCAAATAATTTACTGCAGCTTAAATTTAAGGAAAAAAAGCTAATACAACTTTTTGGTCATTCTTGTGAATTGATATTTCTTCTTCAAAATTTCATGAAATTTACATCTGGTGTGATCTGGTCACATTCACTTTGCCTTTAGAAACAGAGGCAAAATTCTTCAAAAGTCACTTTTAAAAATTCTTACATTGATATATTATGGTAACAATAATAACATGATGAGAGAATCTGCCTTCCTCTAAAATTTTTAAAACTTTGCAATCAGTCATTCATCTGAAAAAATAGCTTTAAAGTGGACAGAGACAAATGGGCTGCCCATTTCACAGACAGAAGGGCAAAGACATAGGCTTGTGTATTGTTGCACTGTTTCAGGAAAGAACTGCTTCTTGAATCTAATCTGTTCATCTCCCATCTCTTGCTTCTTTCATTGTGTTTTATCATAGATTTTACCATGGCAGAGAACTGAGCTTAACTAGTCTGAAAAAAATCCTATTAGGTCTTACTTTAATGTCATTATTTAGCAATTTAAAAGTTACAGCCATACAGCAAACATTTTAAGGAATTTAGAGAGAGACATGATGCATTGAAAAATGTAGCACTAGCAATCATTTGAATTCAACATGCTTTACACTGAGGGCACATGTTTATAAAATATATGTGACTGTTTTCTAAATCTTCAGATAACGTCTGTAGCAAAGTACTTACTTTTGCATTGTGAAACTATATTTCTTTCATATTCGCATAATATCCAAGAAGGCATGGAACTGCCAGTGTTATAAAATAGTATAACTACCTTTCTGAAGGAACTAATTTTATCCCGCCTGTTGCCACACAGATTAAGTGATTATAGATTTTTCTAAATTCATTCCATTCTAAATGTATGCCCCTTTACACAGGCAAGAACAAAAGGGTTTCAGTGTAAGATGCTGAAAGTTTTATGCCATTTTTAAATGTTTAAAAATATGAAAACCAGACATTTACTATTTTATCATCCCTATTAAATGTGTTAAATTCCTCCACTGTAACTCTTATTGACAGTTTAAAAATCAGCTAAAGCAATGTTAATGTGGTAAAATAGGTTAGAAGTAGTCATTGCTCGTGTGATATATATCTTCAGAGAAAACTGGGTGCCTTGTAACTTTTTCTGTAAACTCAATATAAATGAAATGTTGATAAGATTGACATAATTTTGACATAACTTTGACGTATATATTTCTACATGTTTTGAGACTTGAAAAATATAATCACTAAATACTCTTTGTACAATACTGAGCTTCTTCAGTTAAGTTTATTGGACTGATACAATCATGTAATACGCTACTGAAGTTGAGTTCAAGTTTATGGAGGGAAATATTGTATACATAGATATATACGTATATACATACACACAAGGGTAATCAGTTTTCGCTGGGAATCTTGGTAATGGGAGTGGCAATGTGCATACTGAAGAATTTTGGAAAATAGTCTAATCATCAACTTTGAATTCTCATTTTAAAAATGTAATCAAAAATAGATACCTGTTAAATAGAGGATCTGTATTTAACCTAAGCCTCATGATAATAGTTGAAGCTTGGCATTCACCAAGGGTTTGCACTTGTTATTACAGTAATTTTAATGCACTTTCTGCATTATTTGTATTTTCATTCCATCTCCTTAGGACGTTGTTCTAATAGAGCTATGATATAGCTCTATTAGGTAGTTTTCTTCCAGCACCATGAGATATAGCCACTGGGTTTAGACTTAAATATAAAACCGCAATTACATTTGCACCAACCTAATATTTCAACTGAATTAAGCTTTTGAAACTCATATAGAGGGATTGAGAGATTATGCAGAAGCAGAGATTTTGTTTTTTTCTCCATTAAGTTATCTTCTAGGAGTTAACATGGGTTTATCAGTCAGTGAAGATCAAGCAAAAGATGAAACCTTTTATTCTTTAGTTTCTGTCTTGTCACCTGCCTGTTTGGTTTCTCTTATAGTGTAAAGTATGACTGAGCATGACTTTCACTTATAATTTATAAAAAAGGGATATATATTTGAAACTTGGGTGTTTTATTGGGAGGCACCATTTGTTTTTAATAAGAAGAAAAAGTTTTTAGCACTATATATAAGGAAAAAATCATACTATACTATAAAAAATTTATTCTAGATGAGTAAAAGAGTGAAAAATGTATCTTGGGATATAAATTTTAGCAGAAATTATGAGGATGCAAGATTTATCCCAAATAATATTTCCAACTTTGAGTATTACTGTAATTTAATTTTTATATGTTAATGCTGTATTGGATACAAACACCTTTACCTTTAACTCTCTTTAATTACCACTTCTTTGTATAAAAGTCTACAAAGAATATAGCTTAATTATATATGTATAATATGATTGTTTTATGGCATATGGTATCTGATACATATCTCATGAAACATATTTTTAACATGAGTACAGTTTTGCTCATACAATATTCAGGGATAGATTTTATTTCACTGAACATCCCGAATTTCTTCTGAAGCCCCAGAGTCCTCAAATAATTTTCTGTATGTTACTGTATAGGACAGTTCTGCTATGTAGCTTTAGAGATATTTAGTCATAGAAATATAATTGCATAAGCTGCCCTACTATTCACCTAATTACCATGAAACTTGTGATAACCTCTAAATATAATATGTTATATAAACTGTTTATGTTGTTACCAAGGGATTAAAACCATGGGACAAGACCAATATAGTCATTCTTTATAGTGGTCAAAAACTATCTTTCATGTTTTAAAGGGCCTATGTTTAGAACTTACTATGGGAAAATGTGGATGGATCAAAAGTGGATATCAAGTGAATGAAAAATTATTTACGAGAATCACACTTACTAATTATTATAATAAGCATACCTTTCTAATTATTGTTTTCCAAAGGTAGGAGATCGGAGAGGCATAATTAAAGGTACCTAATATTATTAGAATAAGACAGTTGTCTAACTAGTATTTTCATTCTGATAGGAATATGTTTCATGATTTTGATTATTTCACAGCACCCCTAACACATAGATTTATTCTGTGTTTTCCAATATGAGTATCTTAAAGTTTTTGAAATGTATGATTAATTACAATTATCAGAACTCTGTGCCTAACCTAAGGGTGACTAGCGATAGAATACTGTTGGCAAATTGAGAGGTTGAATAATGGTGTTGCAAAAGTTTAAATTGATGTTATTTCCTATATACCCCCAAATCAGTGTTATTAATACTTTGCTAGTACTTTTATTATGAATATAAATTATATTAGATTCTTACTCAACTTTCCATGCTTAAATTACAGTATGTTCAAGAACTTGCTTTAGTAATAAATATCGATAATTATTGTATGACAGGGATCTTTGCTGGTAACATTAGATTTAGAACATTATTATGCAAAACAGACAATAAAACAATCTCTGCTGTGGATCTATAGAATTTACTAAATGAGTGCCCATGGGCATGTGAGAACAAAAAGTGTCCATACGTCAGCCTCAATTATGTGACAGAGGGAGGAAAGTGAGGAGATACCTTTCCATGAATGTCTTCCCTCCAGTTTATACCACCAGTTTTCTAAATCAACTTTATTTTAACATTTTTTTAAACCTGGACACTTTTAATGAGAACTAGTCATAGTCACAAATATCAGTGTATTAATGGATTGCATCAGTACTTAATATTTTTTCATCTTATAGCTCAATCCATCATTCATTAAGCAGAAAGATTTATTCACATTACCTTTTTTAAAATACTTAAGCAGCTATATGGTAGGCTGATTTTTAATAGTTGTCTATTAAAAATAAAATTAAACAAAATAAGAAAGAAACCAAGAATAAGCTGTTGATGTAGGTTTTAGAATTTAATTTTGTTATTTAGAAGATAAGTATTTATAGGTTTGTTTTGATTGTATATAAAATTAACAGCAGCAAAAATAAATAATCCCGTATTTCAACCAACATGTCAACTGGAAATGATAAATTGGCTTTCTTGTGTATATGTGTGTGTGTTTGAATTTTCTGTGTTAATTAATATGTACTATCAGTAGAATAGAATATTCTGAGAAGATAATGGTGTCTTGTTGAACATAGATTTAAAGGTTAAGCAGTTATTATTGAAAAATAAACATGCCAATTTACTTTCCACCTCTAAGCTTTTTTCCTGAAGTATATTTACCTAAATTTGAACAGCATCTATAATATTGATAAAATTTTTTTAAACATAAATGTCAAATTAAGTGCTCAATAAATATTAAGATCTATCTTTGATCTCTTCTTATGGAATAAAAATCAGTACACTGATCTCTTTCTTTTAATAACAAATAGGTGCAAGATAGTCTAAGAGGTTAACAACCAAAAATATTTGTTTTGTGATGGGATGTTCATAATTTCTTTTCCTCATTGTCTTACATATTTATTTAATTTCATGTAGCATATAACAATTCCTTATGAAAAATAATTTTTTGATAAAATTAAATACATTAAAGTGTCTTCAGTTCTTAAGTGTGTTGCCTATAGATTTGAGTTTCAAAAGTATTAAATTTATATTTTGCATGTGTCATTATTTATATTGTAGGTTTTTTCCGAAATACAGGTCCCCTTGTATTATCATTGTGAAGTTTTTTATTCATACTTTTCACATTAATACTTTTCCATACACCTTAATTATTTTGATTTTTATATTCAGAGCAGAGTTGACAATATTGCAGTTATTGCCAACTTTATTTTATTTTGATTTAAAATATGTTAAACTCACATAAAGTATTAACACTCATAATATATATTTTTCTAAAATTATCCATATGAGTCAAATTTGTTAGTGATTTCTTCAAAATTTTATTTGTAACTCCAGGATCAAAACCAAAAAGGTTAATTTTCATATAATTAAAGGTCAGTGATTTTTTTTAATGTTTACAATTTGTTTACTTCTTTAAGAAATGTAATATTTTCAACAAAGCAGTGTTTCTTATTACTTGTGAATCTTGTTTTTTAAATTTTTGCTTTTAAAACAGTTCACAGTGATTAATTTGAACAAAGAAAGCAAAAATTTAATGGTTATCATACACATATTAAATTAAATTTCAAGAAATGAAAACTTTGTGATGCTACAAATTATAAAATAGAAATCTCAGTATTTTCAGAAATTTTGAGGGAAAACTAACCTTGAAATAGTAAAGTATAAGAAATAATGTTAACAATAGTCTTAAATATTCTGGTCTCTATTACTGACTTTGGCAAAGTTTATGTTCAAATTATTATGCTAGTAATATTTACATAGAATGATTTATAAATTTATGTTTAAAGAAAGTCTTATTTCAGCCTCTATTGTCTTATACAATATTGGTAGTTCCAGTTTAGTCTATTTTAAAATGTAAATTTATAGCACTTGAAAATTTTGTTGTTGATATATTTAAATAAAAGGGTGCGTGTACCAACAACACAAATGAAACAAATTATCATAGTGATTCTGTTTTTGAGATAACAAAAACAGACAGAAATTTGAAATTACAAGTACCTTTGAAACAGAATTCACACTCAAATCTGCTTTAGCATGAATTGCACATGAATAAGATTATCTGCTTTATGTTCTATTTAATTTTTAAATATCAGATAATGTGATTTGGGAAAAATCTCGAATGAAAATGTCATTGTATGGTAAGATGATTTGCATTATCCTGTTTCTGGAGCTTGGTCATTTCATTTTAATGAGTTTTGATTTGGAATCAGTGTGTGATTAGCAACTTTAGAATAAAATTGAAAAGGATTTGCAACGCTTCCTATTTGCATGGATCGGCTTTTCACAACCCTAAAGAAATTATAGAAAATTAATTTTTAAATTGTTTGAGAAGACCAACATCTATAACAATAAGGGACAGTGGTTTCGCTCTGTATGTAATATCATTTATAGAATTACAACTGACATATCAATTCAGGCACTATTTCCGATGTTCTCAATAACTATGTATTGACAGATTTTTTTTGTAAAATGTTTTCCATTTTGTAATGCAGAAGAGTTTAAAATGTGAATAATATGCAAAACATTTCATAAATAATGTCTATATACAATTAAGAAAAAACATGCTTCTAGGCAAAAGAATAAGCAAGTCACCTCAGAAATCTCATCGAATTTCAAAAACTTTTCAAGAAATAATGGATCAGAAGATACCTCATACATAATATGAGAAAAAAATCTATAGATTTGTGTGAAAAAAAATCTCTATCAAAAAGGATAGAATATATTCCCAAGGCAGCAGCTCAAATCATATTGACAGTCTTAACAATGTCTATGAGATAAATGTTTCTAATTGTGTATGGAAAACATGGAAACTGAACCAGAATCTGAAGGGCATCGTTTGGTAATACTCACAAGGGTGCCCTCCGGGAAAGAAAGTAGATGCTAGCTTTCTGAATACTCGATGCTGCAGACCTGCATGTTCTGATGGCATTAGGAGTATATCATATAAATAGAATAATGTATTCTAATTCATGCTCACCATGCCACCTTCAGATAATCTGTTTACTCTTGCCCATTTTCTTTAGTGAAGTAAGGTGTTCAGGGTGCTTCTGCAGGCAGCAGGCAAGAGCTTCAGGCTCCTATTTGATTTTGATTACAAATTAATAAATCGACATAATAGGTTATACATTTCCATGTGAATGTCGAGTCATCATCCTCAAATCTGATTAGATCTGTAACACTGACACATACTGTAAACCAAACCTGTAAAACCAAGGTCACCAAAATAGTGCCAAACCTGAGACCTGTTCATCAGCGACCTCTGAGAGAAGCCCCATGTCACTAATGAGAACATTTATTTTGAAGACTATAATGACAAGACATGGAGTACAGGAATACTTACTCTTTTGGTTTAATACTCTTTTTATTAAAATAGCATGAAAATTAAAAAAAAATAGTTGAGGGAACAAAAAAGGAATAAAAATTTGGGATAAGTAGCATGGTCAGAAGAAAGATGCTTCAAAAATATTTGTATTGTAGTATTTATTAGGGATTTTAATTATTTGCCCCCACAGACCAATATTCAGTATTAAAACTATAGTCTTTATAATATTTATTAAGTGAAATTTTAAAGATCAATTTAGAAGAGAAGTCACATTTTAACATTCATCATGCATTCACTCTGTGTATCGTTTTACAGTTTGCTTTTCTGCTCTTCGTGGTTTTAAAATTTTTTCTTTGTTCATCCATTTAGAACTAGTTCATTCATTATAACCATTGTTCAGTATTCCATCATATGATTATGATGAAATCACAATTTCAGCATTTCTTTTCTGACTTCTGAAATAGTTCTTAAGTGTGATAGTGCATTAAAATACAAACTACAAATGCAAAATACAATACGAAACACAATTCTATAAGATAAATGTGGTATTGTGGTATATTTTATATATATATTTTATGTATGTCGATGATGCTATATTTATCATAACATTTTGCATAAAATTTTTTAAAATTAAAATTCTGAAGCCGTTAAATCTTTTGCTGCAGCATAATTTTCATAGTCACATGTTATTTCCTTCTATGAATCTAGCAGAAGTTATTTGACAGTTTGTTATGGTTGGAGATTTCAGTTATTTAAAATGTTCATATTAGAAAGAAAGCTAGGTGAACAATTTTACTATTGTTTCTATCTTTGTTGACATCAAAAAATATTTATTTAGGAAAAATTTTAAAAAGTTAAATTACATTAGCATATGCTTGGATATTTTTTATTTTTAGTATAATTGAGATAACAGCTTTCATAAGCATTTTCTTGAATAATTGAACCCTCCATACTGTTGTGGTTGAGTCTTGGGGAATCATTGCCTGAAAACATTATTTCTGATATTCTGGTATCATAGATATAACACTGAATGCTGCCTAATCTGAGATCTGGCTTTCATTCAAAGCTGTGTAATCTTGGGTGGGTTATTGAGTATCTCTTAGCTCCAGTTTCCTCACTTCAAACCAAGGAATTTGTAACAATGCTTAGAGAATATTACCAACACTGATGTTTTATCATTATAACTCTACTTCTGATTTTGGAAGAAAATAAAGTAGTGTATAGGAATAAAAACATGTTTGTATATTTTCATGATTTATCAACATTAACTCACTTGCTGCCAATTAATTGTAAGGTTGCAAGATTTTCTTGGATCAGTTGTCTTGCAGATAGATTTAACAAAACACCAGTTATTTGGACTGATTTCTAACAAATTTTTAGTTTTCTTCAGGTAAAGAATTTCATTGCTATCTGCATAATATTTTAAAATATAGGCAAATAGATAGCGTCACATATGTCTGCAGTTATTTCTCTGTTATTTTATTTCCACTGCAGAAATAATGGATATTTGCATGTGTAAGTACATCTGTGTATATTCATTCTTGCACAAACTTACATAAATTCTACTAATGTATACTATAGGCCAATATTTCAATACATATCTTAGGTATATTGAAATATATTCAAATGTGTGTCACTGTTTGCTCAGTTTTAAAAACTTTTATTTCCAATCACTTTCGTTTCCAGGAAACAAACAAAAGCAAATTTTCTTTTTGTTTGTTTGCTTTTTGTTTTGTTTTGTTTTGTTTTTTGAGATAAGTCTCGCTCTGTCACCCAGGCTGGAGTGCAGTGGTGCGGTTTCAGCTCACTGCAACCTCCGCCTCCTGGGTTAATTTATTCTTCAGCCTCAGCCTCCTGAGTAGCTGGAATTACAGGTGTTTGCCACCATACCCAGCTAATATTTGTAATTTTAGTAGAGATGGAATTTCACCATGTTAGCCAGGCTGGCCTCAAAGTCCTGACCTCAGGTGATCCACCCGTCTCGGCCTCCCAAAGTGCTGGGATTACAGGCGTGAGCCACCGTGCCCGGCCAGTTTGGTTGTTTCTCTAAATAAAGTTTACAGGCACTTAACACATCACTATTGAATTAGCTTAGGAATTCAATTTGTCCTTGTTTGTTGTTTTAAATCCAGTTATTTTGGCCCCTACCTGAACCTGGTTATCCCGGCCTAGATTATCAAAGATAATCTTTCCTCTTTCAGTGCCACTCTCTCCCCAGGTCTGTAAAAAATGCTCTTTCTAGAAGTTTGCGCTTTTAAAATAATTTTTTTAAATTGTAGGCTTAAATTAGTAGAATAAAAACCTTTAATGTAGACTAGAAAATTAGCTGCAAACCTTCGGCAGCAAATTTCCTATCAGTCAAGGTGTGATAATTCTGATCATCTGTATTCTCTTGTCAGCAAACAGTGAAAAGTCTCTAATGTATATAATGGAAGTCTCAGGTAAGAATGGATTGGTATACTATGGAGAGTCTTAGGCACATACATCATTTGATGTTAAACTTTAGTCCTTTTTTCTGTTCTCCTTTCTCTTCCCCCTCCTGCCCCCAGTATGTTTTTTTTTCCCCCTGAATACAAGACCTTTCTTAACTGGAGAAACCTAGAGACTGGGGGATAGCATAAATTTTAATTAGGCTAAGTGGTTTTAAGTGGTTCCCTTTGCATCTTCTACCTGTTATTGATGACCACATCTAAAGAAAAATAAACGAAAAATGATAACAGGTTAGTTTGTAATGCCTTCTGATCATTTTCCTCTCAACAGGTGAAGATGCTGTTTTCTTGCTAGCAAAAGCTGAAGGTTGTTCTTTCAAATTACAATTATATTTTTTATCCCCCCTGCTTCATTTTCTGGGACTGAATACATGTTGATTCCTTATCCCCACCCCACAAGTAAATGATGCGGTACTACTTATTACAATTATTTGTAGGCAAGTTTTGGGCAGTATGTTATTTTCTTTATTTAAGTCTTTAAGTCTTTCACTAAGGAGATATCTTATGTCTGGGTCAGGAGCTCCCTTGGCTCTGAAGCCAACACCTGGCTGGCCCATACCTTCTGTACTCTACCAGAAGACAGGTCAAGTCCTCCCTTTCTCTTCCTTTGATCACCCTTACTATTAATTACTGAGGTTGCTCCTCTTCCTTCCCCTGGTTGAGATTTCACTTCCATCATGGCCTTTCACCTACAGCATTCCGTCCTTAAGGTGATCAATCCACATTTTTATTTTTAGTGAGCACCTAGGTGAATATGACCTGTGAAAATAACTCTACCTACCAGCACTAGACCTTAGGAGGAAAACAGCTACCTTTTATAGAATTAGGGAATTTGGGGCAATTTAAAACACAATGTTTGACTTTGTGAGAGTCTTTCTAAATAGTTTCTGTATTCAAGAACCATTAAAAAGATTCAGGATATGGAAAATTAGTAAACTTTGGTTTTGCAGATGCCAGAGAAATATAAGCTAAGATCATCTAATTTGATTTGTCTATATAAAATAATAAAATGTAAATTGTTATATTCTGTGTCTTTTTTCTTATCACCATGCATGGTAATAATTAATTCACATATCATTACCTGTATGTCACATTAAATGAAACACTCCTTTATTTGTCAGTCAGATTAAGCTATTTTCCTCCTGTACCATTGTTTGATCAACAGTACACTTTTACACATCTTATGTCATTCGGTCTCCTTAGGCTTCTAGTGCCTCAGAGCCTGTTCAGAACTTTAAAAAAGGAAGTAGTGTGGGTCTAGACCCAGCCAGTCAGCCGAATTTTAACAGGCAAAATCATTTTCCCATAACCTAACATTTACGTATTTTTGACATTTTTCTTCAGGTGTTCACCCAGATCACATTTAGTTGTTTGCGTTAATTGGGAATTTAGTCACAAGAAATTCTTGATTATATCTTTGGGAGATGTGGAAGGAACAGTTACTGCTTTGAAGAGATCAAAGCACTGAAAAGAAGTTGTACTGACAGGGATGGTGGCTTTGTGAGTTCCCTGGAGCTGCTGTAACAAATTACACCAACTGGGTGACTTACAAAAATGGAAATGTATCCTCTCACGGTTTGGGAAAACGGAAGTCCAAAATCAAGGTACCGGCAGTTTGATTCTTCCCGGAAGCTCTGAGAGACATTCGGTTCCATCCCTCCCTCCTAGCTTCTGGTAATGGCACTGAATCCTTCCTGTTCCTGGGCGTACTCACATCGCTCCAATCTCTGCCCCCATCTCTATTTGACCTTCATTTCTGTATTTTCTGATCATTGCCTGTGTGCTTCAAACCTCCCTCTCCTTACACTTCCCAGGACATAGGTCATTGGATTTACTGCTCACCTTGAATCCAAGATGATCTCATCCCATGATCCTTAATTGCATCTGCAAAAATTGTTTTTTAACAGTAAATTCACATTCATAAGTACTGGGGGTTAGGATTTAGGCGTATCTTCTTGGGAGATGTTATTCAATCCACAAATGTGGAAAAGGACAATGTTGGTAGAACTTAAAGGGTTAAGTTTGGACATGACATTTAGACTGTGTCTCCTGCAGAAGCTGTCTCAGTAGGTGGTATAAAATATAAATATACTATTTGGCACAGTTGCTAAATCTTTGCTAGAGGTAAGAAGTAATGGGGAAACCTGAGTTGCAATGTGAATTTAATTCAAAAATGTACACACTAGTTAGAACTCAGCACAATTCAGAGAATCTTGCATAAGATAAGGAATATAGAAAGGACAAGGATTAAATATTCCAGGGACAAGTTGTGCCAGTGCTACCTCTGGTGAGATTTTTGAGGCTGTGTTTAGCTTAGGGAGGGACCTTCCATGAGCTATTCCTAATGTTAAGGATTTCTTTCCGTCAGTTAATTCTTCATAATAAGTGGAAAAAGCAGAGCTCAGAAACCAAACTGAACTGACATAAACTCATTGGTTCACCAGTTATTACTATTCTAAACTTGAATATGCTGTTTATTTTTTCTTCTGAGCTTCAGTTGTCCCATCAGAAATGAGATGAATAAAAAGAAATTAGTTTTCATTATTCTTGGGAAGAAAAATAACTGCCCTCAGTGCTGTCCAAAAGAACTTTCTGTGATTCTGGGATTGTTCTCTACCTATGCTATTCAAAACAGTAGCCACTAGCCACATAGTTTCCACTCAGAATGTATTTAACTTTAATTAACTTGAATTTAAATAACCTCTTATTGGCTCTTATATAGAACAGTGCAATTCTGGCACAGTTTCTGGCATATGAAAATGGTGCTGTCTTTATTTTCATTCTTGTCCCATTCTTTCTCAATAGATGCAGTTATTTAAATTGGGTGGGTGGGTGGGGACCAGAAACTGATATGTATATCTTGAGTTTAGTGAATTTTAAATATTCTCTAGTTAGCACAAAGCTTTTATTCTTTGCAGAACAATGTTGGAAACTAACATTAGTCATGTAACCTTTGAAATCATAGCACTGTAAAAAAGAAAATTGAATATAAATTATTTCTTAGGCTTCCCTTTGTATAGTTTAAATACTAAAGTATGAGAAACTCAATTTGATATATTCTGACTTGATTATCACTCCATGATGCAGATTTCAAGGATACTGTTATGATAAAAAATGCACATTAATTCAAGACACATCTCACACTTCTCAATATGTGATTTATGGTTTAAAATATTTGCTGCTCTTTTGCTGAATTTTTAATGACTTTATTTTAACAATTTTCATAGCTGTAGATTTTATTTAGATGCAAACACAAAATTTTATATATTTTCTTGGAAAGTAAGTGGAAATGAGGGAGAAGAGTTTTTGATTATACTCTGAAATTCTCCCTACAAAACCACAACAAAAAATATCGGTCTCTAATATCATCTTATTACATACAATTAAAATATGTAACAAAATTGATAAATATAGACAAAAAAGAGAAACACGAAGAGTAGATGAGTTTAGCTTACTTTATTTAATTTGTGAAAAACTAATAATGCAATAATTAAATTGTGGCAAGAATGATTGTAATGATATAACTAATAAATATCATTCAAGAGATGAGCAAGCTCTGTACTATACAAGCAAAGAAGCGAAATATATTGACAAGCAAACTATATATACCATTTATGTTACCATATGCTTAGCCAAATACACACTCACACACAGAAACTCAGTAAATTATGACAAATTTCTAATGATAGACTAGTCTCTGGTATAAAACTAATGTAACAAATTGAGAAATAACATATGCAAAAAGAAGAAATTAAAACTATAATTCCAGATTCTGTAGAAAATAGCAGTAAAAATATGCCACATATGGAATTTATGATAGTACACAAAAGCATAATAAAAAGGAACTTAATATCTTAAATAACTACTAAATAAAAATAAAATGATGAATTACTTAAACATCTGAAAAATATCAACACAACAAAATTCACGCAATTAGAATTAATGATTTAGTACATATAAAAACATAAATTAATCAAGTAGGAGGGAAAGCAGAATTTGAAAATGAATTCAGAAACCTGTTCCTTGAAACCAATAAATAAAATACAGAACACTTGCTTGATCAAAAATTATGAAAGCAAATAGAATCAGAAATGACAGCAAGAAAATATGCATCAAATTAATAATATTTCAGGGGCTATAAATGAGAAGAATTGTCTCAGTAAGTGATTAAATCTGTAAGTTTTCCAGTAGGAAGATAGCTTTTGAGCTATCCTAAAAATAAAAAGTACTATGGCTAGAAAATTTTGTTATTGAATTTCTTCTATGATCAAGAAGGCTATGCCATTTTAAGTGTTGGAGGTTATAAAGAAAGAAGAAAATTATCCTAATTATATAAATCAATATGATCAATGACCCTAAAATTGGAAAAATATATATAACTATTGAAAAGGCAATTAGTGGCCAGAGTGGTGGCTCATGCCTGTAATTCCAGCACTTTGGGAGGCCCAGGCAGGAGGTTCATGAGGTCAGGAGTTCAAGACCAGCCTGGCCAACATAGTGAAACCGCGTCTCTATTAAAAATACAAAAATTAGCCGGTGGTGGTGGCAAGTGCCTGTAGTCCCAGATACTTGGGAGGCTGCAGCAGGAGAATCGCTTGAACTCGGGAGGCGGAGAGTGCAGCGAGCCGAGATTGTGCCACTGCACTACAACCTGGCAACAGAGTGAGAATCCATCTGAAAAAAAAAAAAAGGCATTTAGTTAGCTTTAATGTCTATTTTTAATAAAAACTTTATTTTTATTGAATTATTAGGCAAAGGAATTAGAAAATAAAAATAATTCAGAGGTATAAAAATTGGAAATAAGAATGCCATATTATTATTTTTGAAAACCTGAAGCAACAAAAATATGTTCAGAAACAATTAGCATTCAATACATTAGACATTTACAAAACAAATTATTGATAGTATTTATGATGCCAAAATTTTTGGAAATATAAGGAAATCTAATAATTAAAAAACTGCACCTTGAAAGATAAAATGTGTAGATACACATTCAATAAGACCTGTACAGACCTTGGGTTAAAAAAATGTTTTAAATGTGAAAAATATTAACACTTTAATGGAAGGATGTATATCAGTTGCAGAGTTATCATTATAGGGGCTCTCTTTTCAAAATGTTTGAGTGGAATTCTAGCTCTAGTCTTTACTGATTATTTGACCATTTATCAAGTTTTGTACATATTCTATACCTCAGTTTTCCTATCTAGAAAATAATGACGATACTAAAAATTATCCCATCTACAAGATTTTCCTGATGGATGGAAGACATGATCTTAAGTGTTTGGAAATCATCTTATACATACTAAGCATTTAGTTCCATTAGCTAATTATTTGACTGTTTCTACTAATACTTCTACTGCTATAGTGAGGAAGTTTAAAACACTAATGATATGAAATCACTAAAACTTAACTTATGCATTCAATGTAAATTCAAGCAAAAACTATTAGAATTTTTAATTTGTCAAGTGATTTTAAAGTACTTCTGAAAAAATATATAAAACAAGTAAAGTGCTATTAGGCAATATTGGAAGAGGGGTTATGCCCTAATAAATATTGAGATTCATCATAAATTTATATTATTTAAGATAATAAGATAATGGAAAGAATAGAGGGTCCAGAAATAAACATGTCTATGTATATATAGAATGTTAATATGTGATAACAAAGGTTCTTAACATCAGTGGGAAAACTATCATAACAACCAAGGTAAATATTCTTATAAGGCAAATAGATACAGGACTTCAGAAAAGAAATACAAAGGAGCAATAAATATATGCTTAAATTTCCTAGTAACTGAAATACAAATAGAATATGAATATTGTGTTTCTATTTTGCTTAAAAAATAGACCATTACAATTTCTATACGTTTGATTGTTAGGGAATGTGTGTTTTCCTCAGCCTCCATGACTCCAGTTTAAGGCACTAAGGTGGGGCATGATCTGGGGAAGGATAGAGGTCAGAGATAGAGAGATGGTGAAGGAGGATGAAAGTTTCAGAAGTTGTTTTGCAGTCATCAGTTGTAATGAAGGTTAATAAAATGCTGATTGTCCAGTACGACACAGCAGTGTCAGAAGGCCGTGATTTGCTTTTTGCTTATTGTAAAATCTCAAAATATTATGAAAATGCAATTGTTTCCTGTGTGTAGGGAAATAGACACATAAACACTGTTGATCAGAGCATAAAGGTATGTGGTCTTTCTGCAGGGCAGTTTTACCGTATTGATCAAAAGATAAAACCTGGATATTCTCTGTTACAGAAAGTTTCTTTGTAAACATTTATTTTAATAAGAAAACTAATTGTGCAAAGATAAATGTGCATAGTCTTTTTAGAATTGTTTATGTTACCCAGAGAAAAAACAAAGTAAAGTAACCTTAATGTCCAGGAGTAAGAGATAGTTTAGATGAATCATGTCATGTTCCACAATGGAATATGCCATGTAGCCATCCATGGATGCTGTAGATTTGTATTCACGGAAATGAAAAACTCTGTACAATGCATTGCAAAGTAAGTATACACACACACACGCCCACACACACATGCACACACATACATACATGTATATGTCCTCAGAGAGAGCTGCCATAAAGAATGTTCAGAAAAATGTGAACAGTAACCGCCCCTTGCCCGCCCCTGGTTCCCCCCACCCCCCTGGTATTTTGGGCGATTTAATGATTTTTACCTGCTTCACTGTGAGGATTCTTCAAGAGTATATGCTATTGTATTTTAATTAAATGACCCATACTTGCCTAATCTTTTAACCAATGCTGCCTATTGATTAATGTGTTCAGAATCACTTAACTGTGATGTAAATAGCTCTCAGGCAATAGAAATTTTCTACTGCCAGAGGAAAGGAGTATTTCTTTTCCAAATTAGCATACCTGCAGAAGAAACCTTTGGGCAATCCGTTGACCCTGCCCCAAGGAAGAGTACACAGGGGCTGCAAGAGGTGCTCGGAAAGGATTAAAGGACAAGAGCAGAAAATGGGTAGTTTTCCCTGAGATGTAGAAGCAGTGGTTGTGTGTCACAGGAAATCTCATGGACAGTTGCTCTCATATTAAACACTGCTAATGCCAAATTTAACAGATCAGTGTGACTTTGGAAAGTATTTAATTTTGACTTCTTGGTTCATCAAGTTCCTTTCGTCCTGTCTGAACTTAACTCCCCACACCCAGTTTAGGTAAAGGGCAGTCTTCTCTATTGCATTTCTTCCTTTTCACATGCAAGTTCTGCCCCTCCTTGACTGTGAAAAGGAGGAAAAAGAGTATGTATTCATTAATCCAGTATTTATTGATTATTCCTCAAGTGCCAGGCACAATGCTAGACCCTGGAAACTGAGTTTCTGTAAGTCTGGTTAGAGAGGCAGACGTGTAAGTAGGTAGTTGCAACACAGCTGCGAGTGCCGTGATGGACGTCTGTACAGCTGGCATTCATATAAATATCCAGCACACGCACAGGGGAGAGGAGATTCCTGGCCACATAGGGCTGGGGAGGGGAAAGTAGGATGTGAAGTGACCTTAACGTGAAGGAGGTTTCTTTCCAGGGTGATAGAAATCTAAACTTGTGAATCACTTTCAATAGTTGCAGTTTATTATATGTAAATTATATGTAAGTGAAGATGTTTGTTAACAAAGAAGTCATGCGAACACGCATGTTACCCGGGGTGGGGGTGTTGGTGGGAGAAGCAGGGGATGAGGGTATGAGGTCAAGGCCTGGCCATTGTCAGGAAAGGAGGTGGTAGAGGGTGTCCTTTGGGCTTGAGGTTAATCAGAATTTAGGCTTGGGGGAGGCTGGCAAGTGTGGTCCAAGCTTGTGTGTCAGAAAATGGGGAGCACGGGCTGGGGAAAGCTGGAGAGATGCAAAGAGACTGCATCCTGCAGGGCCTCGGGCCTCAGGTGAGAAGTTTTATGTGTCATCTACTTTGTTTTCATTAAGTTCCCATCCACTGCTGGACTAATTAGGTCTGTTGTCTCTTTGTCTATAAACGGGCATTTCCAAGCAGCTTGTTTAAAATGCATTCATCTGAGATCCATGCCTACAGATTCTGATCTAGGGGGTTGCACTTGGGGGCAAGAAATCAGCCTTCATGATTCTAATGAAGGTGGTCTATGAACCAAGTTTGGAGAAACATTATTTTGAGAAGCTTCTAAAATATACACATTCATTCATATCCCAGATGCCAAATTCTTACATTATGTAGGATCACTGTCATAAGCATTTAGGTGCTCAAGACGTTAGTGAGCCAGTTCTTTGTCTTTTGCATTCAAATTCAATTGTAATTACCCACTTTAAAAAATAAAAGAATTCCTGGCCAGATGAGGTGGCTCACACCTGTAATCCCAGAAGTTTGGGAGGCCGAGGCAGGAGGGTCACGAGGTCAGGAGTTTGAGACCAGCCTAACCAACATGGTGAAACCCCATCTCTACTAAAAATACAAGATTAGCTGGGCATGGTGGTGGGTGCCTGTAATCCCAGCTATGCATCAGGAGGCTGAGTGCCACTGCACTTCAGCCTGGGCAACAGAGTGAGATATTGTCTCAAAAAAAAAAAAAAAAATATATATATATATATATATATATATATATAATATTCCTGCAGCATATTGCCCATAGAGGTTATGTTCTTTTTAGTCATATATGGTGTGAAAAAGAAAGAAAGGTGAGATGTCATTTGTAAATGTGGAATGGACCAATGAAAACGTTATAAACTAAATGAAACATTTTTACAGTTTGAAACTTTCATAAAATTATTTACAAATATAATTTTAATATATCTGTAAATACCTTATTTTAATATATCTGTATATATAAATAAATATAATATATTTACAGAAACTTTCAAAAAATTATTTACAGATATAAATTTACAGATATAATTTCATATAATTATTTACAGATATAAATATAATTTATAGATATTATTTACAGATATTATTTACAAGTATAATTAATTACAGATATAATTACAGATATAATTTACAGATATAAGGGACTGCAATATAGCACTATCTAAATTTAAGGCTGGAGAGAAGTTAGTATAGGATTCAAATTATGTGCTTTACTTCTGGTGAGGACCTATGGGTACCCTTCTTTTCAACAAACAAAGATACGTTAAGCATAATGCAGTGAACATGCTTCGAAGCAACCTGCTGCATTTCATTTAAGCCATGCTCAAATGCACTGTATTGCTTTTAAGAGGAAGATAAATATTAAGATTGTAATTGTAAAGGTTTTTCTTCCCCTGAGAGTGTTTGCTGTGAACTTCTATTGATTTCTGGAGTGATTCTGCAGAAAAAATATACCACTATCTATAGCAAATAAAGTTATGATATTTGGTTTTAGAGATACATATATATTCTCCTTAAGACTTTTTGCCCCCAAATTAGTTATTCATTTTTCTTCAAGACTCTGCTTTGGGAAAATAATCTCATTATGGCCTCAGCCAATGAATGTAACTCGTTTTCTTTAAATGCTATTTTGCCATTACGGTCATAATTCTCAATTAATTTTAACTTCCCTCCTTGACTGTTCTTTTCAAGAGGTATATATGATCAAGAAGATGCCTAATGACTGAAAAAAATTGTTAGATGTTGAAACTCCAGGCAAAACTGACTTTAATAGTCCTGGAGAGTAGGACTGTTCTGAGCAGGTAAAGTGATGTGGGAGATTTGAAGAAACTTACCTTGTGCCAAAAAACTTTGTACACATTTTGTACACATTTCAGTATTTGTTGCTTAGCATTTCACTATTAGAAACAGATTCATTCTGTAAGCTCTGGTTAGAAGTAAATATCCTTGAATAAAGTGGAGTTCATTCAGTTAGAAAATGTTTATTTTGTATCCCTAGTATGTGTCAACCACAGAAACTCTCACATATCTATTTTGTCATCTTCTAACTATACTCTATTATTATGATAATTTCAGATGGCAAAAATTAAGGCACAGAATATATAGTTATGATCAAAGGGGACAACTAGTACATAACCAAGACACAATTTAAATTACGATCTGTTTATGTTTTAAACCCAAACTTTCTGTACCATAATAGATGAGTCTTCGGAGCAAGAGGGTTAATTAATTCAAAGAAGCAAATAAGCTGATTCTGATTGAAAAGATGGAAATTAGAGCACCAAGGACATTGGTTTAAATAATCCCTGCAGCTGGTGAGAGGTAAATCAAAAGACAGTGCTTAATCAAATTCTCTTGACCCTATTGGTAAAATTTCAGAGACCATTTAGTCCATCATGCCTTCTTTGCTAAATGAGAATCTAAAATATACACCTCAGAAAGTCAGAGGTGTTGTTCTTAGTTTCCTTTGTTAGAGAGATTGAGTAGAGTAGAGAGAAATCCAAAATCCTTTGGCAACAAGAAATAGGGAATAAGAGTTCAATTCACAGATTGTGAATTCTGTTACAAAGAAAGCACTTTTTGGGGTGCTCAGGGTGAAAATGTAACAGAGAAACTGCTAATTTTGTTTGCTCTTAAATTGATAGTATAATTTTATTCAAGCTAAGTTTTTCTGTGAGAAATTGTGAACTCATCAGTTTTATCTTATTTTTAGAAATACTGTACTTTCCATTATTTCTATGATAACTTTAAAGCATATTACAACATTGTCACTAATATTTTTATGGTGTGAAAAAATAGGTTGTTGTTTCCATAGATAATGTAGAATGCATTTAGGCATTTTGGAGGAAACTCTTTTTAACCTGAAATTTTTGATACTTCCGAGTAGTTAATATAAAAAAATGTGATTGTCCTTTCATAATTCTATGTGACAGAATTGCACATAAACACATATGTTTATAGTATCTTTTTCACCTTTAATTAATTTTTAATGATAAGCATTTTAAATTTTCGGAGGGAGAAACGGAGCAGTTTTATTTGTTCACTTATGCTCCCTGTACTACAGTAGGCTCCTAGTGTCCTTTTTTTCTCACCATTAAAGAACCAAAACATAACCTTTCTGTAACTCTGGAGGCTTCTTATCCAAAGTCATTTTCTACAGAATGGAAAGCTTCTCATAGTCAATAATCACTTCATCTATCTTACCTAGTTGTTCAATTATCACATTAAAGTGCTTCATTGTGGGGCATTCTCTTTGATAATTTCCTCTCTCTGGTTAAAATCCAACCAGGCAGTGAATCACTTACTTATTACTCTTCTAAAACTGGATAAGCCTCAAGGCATGTAAGGCAGGTGACCTTAAAGTTGGGAAGTTTTATTGATTCACTTAAAGAACAGGGATGAATATATGTTATTGGGTTTATATTTTTAAACAAATGTATTATATTCATTCAAATTCTATAATTTTCCTTTTAAAAATATGTTACTTGGAAAAAATATGTAATTGACAGCTCAGTATTGACTGTTTCATTCCTTAATTGTTTCGATGGGAGGACTCCACCTCGTTCAAGAACTGGAACACATTTATTTATTGTTTAATTATCTATGGGGTTGCTGGGAGTAGAAGATATGACATATGGCAATGTTTTTAAATACTAAATTAATGCTCTCAGATTGAGATTCCTTTGGACGATTCTATTCCCTTTGTACTTCTACCCTTTCCTCTTTTGCACATATAGGCAGATTATGGCATATAGGCAGACTATGTTAGGGAGACAATCTAACTATAGTTTATTTCTGGTAAGAATTATTTATCAACAGTAACAAAATTTTTATGGCTTTAAATCTCTTCCTCTTGGAAAGTTAAACACCCTGATGGCATGAAATGCAGCTGAGAGACCATGTAATAAAGAGCTTACAGTGTTATTTTAAGCTATTTGGCATATATTAAAGAGTTAATTTAAAAAATACAGCATGCAATTATGGGATGAAACTAAGGATCCAGCTAACATAGAAGCCTACATCAATGTAAAAAGGGATTTAGAAGTCCATAGTAAAACCAAATAGCATTTGAATTAACTGAACTTACGGAATACATTTTTAGATGTACTGCTTTAGAAAACGTGTAAATGTACTTTATGCATGTACAATCACATTTAATACTTCACTCTGTAAATATTTTTCCTGATATATCCTAATATTTTTGCATCTTTCAAAAGCATTTTGTCACAGCAATTGCTTTCTTCCAGTGACGATCCAGTCTAATAAAATCTCAAACCATTCATTGGTGAGAGTTTGATTCACCTCTCCTGAAATGTCTCGTAACATTTACCACATCTCTTTTAAATGTATTAAACAGTAGTTCCAAAGAAGATAAAGGAAAGTCAAATCTTCAGAATAATCCTTCACAGCTATATAGTATTTCATTAACATGATACAATTTGTCTTTCTAAAAGTTCTGTAACTAGATATTTTATATATTTTAACCAAATTAGATATATGTTAAAAATAAGACATTTGAAAATGGACTGTTTTAACTCAAAGTCATAGTATAATACATTTTTCTCCTCATTCCTCAACCAAAGTTATATTTGATATGTGACTTAAGATTTTGGTTATGCTCAAAGGACTTCCAGGATTTAGAAAGAATGAGTAGGAGTTTATTAATTTATAATTGAAATAACGACAGAATGATTATGGTAATGAGGATTCAGGTAATATACAATTTCTGATTTTATACAGTTTCAGCATTGTTTCTCATTACATTTTATTTGTATTTTTAAGAAGATGCAAAAATGTCTCATTTGGATTTAATCTCTATAGCCTTAGCCCACTCTCTGATAAAATTTTTAATCATGAGTGAAGTAGCTCAAAGTCAAACATTTTGGAAGAAATATTAGAAGGTCTGTGATTTTAGAAGTAAAAATCAGGGACCAGGCATGGTGTCTCACACCTGTAATATCAGCACTTTGGGAGTTCCAGGCCAGAGGATCACTTGAACTCAGGAGTTTGAAACTAGCCTGGGAACATAGTGAGAAAAAAAGAAAAAATAGCCAGGTGTGGTAATATGCACCTGGAGTCCCTGCTACTTGGGAGGCTGAGACAGGAGGATCACTTCGTCCTGGAAGAGTGAGGCTGCAGTGAGCTATGATCACGCCACTGCACTCCAGTCTGGGCAACCAAGTGAGACCTGGTCTCAAAAGAAAGAAAAAAAAGTAAAAGTCAGCACCTGAAAATCATTACAGCATCCATAGGATCTCAATAACTTAGAGTTTGACATCAGGAAAACCCTTATAAAGATTTTCCTTTGCTGGGAAGTATAATTCATTTAGTAACAATTCAAATCACAAACTGTATTATTTAAGAGAAGATTAAAAAAAAAACTGTTATCATCCTTCCAAATAAAACATTCAGCTTCAAAGTCAATACTACCTTAAAAAGTACTATTCATTTTTAAGCACACGTTTATTCAGTGTTTCCACTGTGCGGTACTTTTTGAGGTATGTAGCCGTGAACCAGAGACTTACATTTTCTCATGAGTCTTACCTCTGGTTGTGGAGACCCTTTATACAAATTAAGTAGATCAGGAAGGATAATATCTCTAGCATCAAGCTCTGCAATGTCTTGAATTAGGGCTAAGTAGTCAGGTGACTCTGTGACTGCTACACGTTGGCTCATTAGGCAAGCACTTACTAAGGAGATGATTTTAAGCAGCACCTGGAATGATGAAAAGTTGTCACTTATGCCGATTGAGAGGAAAGGAATCCAGGAATGGCTTTTAAGGGGCCTCGGTGGTATCAGGGGTGATGATCAATTATAAATTACTTTCAGTTTAGACCTGGCATTAATGCGGTTAAAAATAGTTAGAAATCACATAAGTGAATATGTGGACCCGGATGATACATTCCTGAAACAGTTAACACCATTTCCCACTCCATTGCCCCATAGAAGATACTGCTGATCCACCACAGAACTAGATTCTTCCAAATTCGAAGGCATCTTCCAAATCCTCAATAACAGCGCTTGGGCAGTCAGAGAATTGGCTCATGAGATGAAGCGCATAGGTACCTCACTCTTGTTCTGATGCCTGGGTGAAACTCTGGCTCGAACCTCTTTTATACACCCAGGGAGATATTTTAAAAAGCTTCAGTGTCCCAGCCTGGACCATTTAAATTAGAATCTGTGGGCACAGGACTCAGATAGATAGATAGATAGATATAGTTGTTTTGTTTGTTTGTTTGTTTTTTGTTTTGTTTTTTAAGACAGAGTTTGGCTCTCCTTGGCCAGGCTGGAGTGCAATGGCCTGATCTCAGCTCACTGCAACCTCCTCCTCCCAGGTTCAAGCGATTCTCCTGCCTCAGCCTCCCGAGTAGCTGGGATTACAGGCATGCACCACCACGCCTGGCTACTTTTGTATTTTTAGAGAAAAGGTTTCTCCATGTTGGCCAGGCTGGTCTCAAACTGCCGATCTCAGGTGATCTGCCCGCCTCAGCCTCCCAAAGTGCTGGGATTACCAGCGTGAGCCACCGCGCCTGGCCTCAGGTAGGGATATTCTGAAAGTTTCCACGGGCTCCTTACCATGCATCCAGAGATGAGACTAGGTCCCTGTTCCTCGGTCTCATGCTGTTTCCTACTTATCCATTCAGTTAGTATATTATTAAAATAACTAAAACAAAATAAAAACCTCCAGATATTTATAGAATGACCTGCAGCCAGTGCCTTCTAAGCCCCAAAGTTGCCGCTTTTCTTTTTGTTTGTTTATTGTTTCTTAGGCATATTCTGAAGTGCTTATTCTGGCTTTTTCCTCTAAGCTGTATCAGTTTTTCAGATGTATAGACATATTTTTCTGATGAGAACATAATGTGAGCCACATATGTAATTTTATATTTTCTGGTAACCACATTAAAAAAGTAACAAGAACAAGTTGAAATCAATTTAATTATCCAATCAATACATCTAAAATATTATAACTTTAATATATTAATAAATGGGATCGTTTACAGACCATTTTTTCATCTTATGTCTTCAAAATTTAGTGTGTTTTCCATTTCCAGAACTGGCCAAATTCCAAGTGCTGAATAGCCACATGTGGCTGGTGACTGCCAGATTGGGGAGTGCAGTGTAGATAATTAATCTTGTATTTTGATCTTGATCTCTGCTAATGTGCCACTAGAATGTATTAAAGCGTGCATGATTTAAAGTTACTCTAAAATTGATTTATTCCAAAATAACTTATTTCTGTAATGGTAGGAGTTTTACCTGCTGCTTTGGAAATATATTTTGTGGAGGCACGGCTTTGAGCCACTATAAAAATCATATCACAGGTGATCACCAGTTCTTACAAGAAGTTCTATTTGTGTGGTAAAGTAACAGACACACATATGTACACACACATAGCCATACATACAATGTTTGTTGCAAATCAATATGTAGATCTACAGACAGAGAAAAGTGACTCAAAGGAAGTCCCAGATATCTCAATCAACTGAAAGTATAATTCTTAAAGTGCTGAAAAATTACCCACCTCCTGATATTTTAAATGCTCTGGCAAAATGGCATTTTCTGAAAATGCAGCATCCTATTATACCTTTGAAGATTTTCATTATACTCTCTATATTTTTGCTAAATTAGCAGATCTTTAATCATTAAGGGCACTTTTAACTTCTAAATCCAAAAACCGTATAGTGACTGGTCATGGTTAAATATAAAATAGGAAAATAATCAATAAAAATCCCTTATCCTTAACTTTATTAAATATTCAAAAGAAAAACAAGTGTTCAATTTCATGAGGCAGTTTGCTTATTAGATTCTTTAATTCTTGCATTTATTCACATAGAAGTAAAGTGGCTATAGTATAAATGTATATAAAATGTACAATTTCAGATAGAACAGAACTGTCACTCTTTTATAAATTAAAAGAAAAATAGTTTGTGTATACATGAGCTTAATTTGTGTTCATCTCCAAATAATCATATAATGTTTTCCTCAATGCTCTAATTCATGTTAATTCTAAATCTTTTACTTTAAATATCATTTTTGCATGTTATCGGAGATTTAATACTAGTAGAAAAGGATCAGGGAGTATCTCTCTTCTATACAAACAAAAGAGTCCTGTGCTGATTGGTGTCTTTCTTCGGATTTGTTTAATTGACTAGTAGAAAACAATCCTATTTCCTTTAACCTTGCAAGTAATATGTAGTCATTAATGAGAAGCCCCTTCATTTGGAGGTCTCGAGTCAATATGGTTTTCTAAGTGACTGAACTAGAAAAGACTAAGTCTGGGGAGAAATATAATAGAAAAGAAAAAAATATGATTCAGGATTCAAGATATATAATATCTGACCATATCTAGAAGAAAAAAAATTGTTCTGCTCCATTCAAAAATATGTTTCCTGTAAGTAGTAGAATGCACTTATAACACCTTCTGTTTGAAAAAAAAAAATGTACATTACTCTCACCCAAGTAACTCTTTCTAAACTTAGGTTATCCTTATCATTGAAATTATGGTAGTAAAGTGATAGAAAAAGGACATTTAAAGTGGAATTTTAAATTCCATTTTTTCATTAATATTTTATCATAAAAAATTTGAAATAAAACACACTTAAGAGGTGATCTTTGGGACTATGCTTTTAAGAATAGAAAGGAGGAAAGGTTTATTCCTTTTACCTGTAGTATCTTTATGAAGGGAATCATCACGATATTGATAATTGTGCAATAAAGCAAAAAGCACATTAAAAATGGAAACATACTTTTGAAAATTCTAAAACAGTATATTTTATTGCAGCAAGCAAAACAGATAGCTAATACTAATTATGGGCTAAACAAATTTGTTTAATATTCAATTTAATCTATAATACACCAAAAAAATTGCAAATAGATTCTATCTTGTCTGTTTAGAATATTATAAGACTTTGTTCTGTATGCTTTTCAAAGCTTTGTTCTTCTGCCTTTGGGACTAAATCATAAAGTTCAACCAAAAAAGCTTTGTTTCCCAAAGGACACAGCAGGCATTGGTAGTGTACTGTAGCTGTAATTCTATAGTGACAACAGATTGGCGACAGACAGAAATCTCTTGGGTGAAAGTGACAAAGCTGTAATATTTTCACAATGGACTGACTGATGTCTTTGGAAGGTCTGTTTGATTTCAAAGGACATTTCTATTTTTCTGTGAAGATGAAAGTATATTAGACCTTTGTGATGAAAACTCTCTGACTGCATAATAAACATGGAGATAAATAAAATTATAGTGCTAGTTTCCTGAGTTATTTATTGCCTGAAGCTGATTAAGAATATTTCAAAGTATAGATCAAGCGCTATTTATTTTTAGGACAAAGTGGTTATAAGGTTATCTTTATTTCTATCTGATTAATAGAGAATAAATTACTTAGAAAATAGAACGTGTTGCCTATTCCTATGAAGAGTGAGAAGCATATGTATTTTTATGAGATGATGTGTTTATTACTTATAGTTAAAATAATAAATATTTAATAGTTTATCACATAAAGTATTTTCTTTATATCAAGGTTTGAAACAAAGCAGGTAACAACATTTTAATTTTTTTCTGCTTAGTTTACTGGAGGGTATCCAGAATTCTTGAAACTTTAGTAAACTAAGAAAACTGCCAAAAACTACATAAATTTAATTAAAAGTTAAATTTTAAAATTTTTGAAAATTTGAAACTCTAAATACATGTCAAAATCTGTCATATTTAACATCAGGAAAATATGAGTAATTTTTAAACTTTCACTTTCATACTGGTTTATAAGATACATATTTTAAGGAGAAAACAAGAAACAATTCATGTGTTCACTCCAGCATTCTTGGCTCATATTTTTTTAACTGAAACATACTTTTGAAAATTCTGAAACAGTATATTTTATTGCAGCAAGCAAAACAGATAGCTAATACTAATTATGGGCTAAACAAATTTGTTTAATATTCAATTTAATCTATAATACACCAAAAAATTGCAAATTTTTGCAATACTCACTGTGTTATTTGAAATTTGATGTTGCTTATTAGAGCTTACTTGAAGTCTTGCTGTTTGAAAAACTATACAACTGTGATTAACATGGGTTATGTTTGTAAGATACAAATGATATATAATTTAATATTTAAAAATATTAGTTATAGCATTTTAAAATAGCAAAGTATTACTGTTTGATCAACTACTTGGGAGAATAAAATGAATCTTTTATTTATTTATTTTGTATATGGAATTAAGAATCAACACAATTCAAAATTGTCTGGGCTTTTAATGTTAATCATGCTACATTTGTTTTTAAATAGTTTTAAAATAGTGTTCATATTTCTTTAGGGTCAAAATACACCTCTCCTTCCTTTGGGCCTCCATTGGATTCCCTTCTAGCAATGGTTTCTTAATGGCTGCCTTGATAAATGGGTTTGTATTGTCCTGGAAGTTGAAAATAAAATTGCTTGCCACAGATTTCACTGAAAGATATAAACAATATAGTATGAAATGGTTTTGACGCAGAAGTTTTATTGATGATAGGAAATAGAGCCTAGAAATGAATTAAAGGTTTATAAGGTTTATCAAAATATTTTAATTTTTATCTTTGAATTTAATCATATCATTATCAATTTTTATTGCAAGTCACTGTCCATTCATGCAGTGGTTTCCAGCCAGGCCTAGTACTCTACTACCTGAAGGCACTTGGAAACCTGGAGGGACTTGTCAGTTGTGGCAGTAACCAAGGAGTATATTTCTGGGATAGATGTAAAGGGGCAAAGATGCCAATTATCTGACTGCTCAGGACGGTTTTACACTATATTAGTTTACTGTTGCTGCTGTAACAAATTACTGTAAATTTAAGTAGATTGAAACAACACAATTTTATTGCCTTACAGTCACCTGGAATTCCAGCAGAGGTCTCAATGGTCTAAAATCAAGATGTGGTCAGGGCTATATTCCTTACTAGAGACTCTAGGAGATAATCCATTCACTTGTATGTTTCAGCTTCTAGAGGACATTCCTTGGCCAGAGGCCCCCTTCCTCCATTTTTTGAAGTCAAACATTGTATCTCTCTAACTGTTCTGAAGTTTCTTCTCTCAAGAACTCTTCTGAAGTTTCTTGTCTTATAATCACATTTGCAAAGTCTGTTTTGCCACGTGAAGTAACAAACTAACTGGCTCCAGGGATTTGGACATTTCTGGGGGGTAGTGGGGTTCTGCCTGTTTCATGCACCATGAAGAAATTTCTCACTTTTTCAATAGCTGGAACACAGAGGAGCCCTGTGTTGGAGGGTAGTACATGAAATAAGCTAACAAGCTTCACTTCTTTGAAATTTGCATTTGATGCCACTTAAATAATGCTCAGGGTTTGTCCGGAGACCGTATCTACTTATTTTGTAGTTTCTGCCTAAAAAAAGCTAAAGTGGCAATATTGAATAATGAATCAGGATGACATCAGAGATGGCTCTAAAAGCCATTGCTAAGATATATCGATGTAGATATCTAAGCTTAATATCTGGATTTCTTCACAGGCAGCCTTTTGTGATGCACACCTCAGGTTCTTGTTCTATGGATTCCTGCCATCTGTCTTTTAAATATATGTAGAGACGGAGTAGGTATGAGACTAGAAAAAAAGATGGGGAAGAAGTTTAAGACAGCTGTCTTTCATTACTTAATTCCTGGATGAGAAATTTTAGTTTAATCCATGATAGTTATTTCTTAGAATAATCATCTAGATTTCCTATATCTCTGCAAGGTTATATTATGATTTTAAAGATTTCTTTTCCAATACAATCAGTTATATATCATCAAATAAGTTGTTACCATCTATCAGGAATTTTTAAAGACTTGAGGTTCCAAGTAATATTCCCTAATATTCAAATACATTTTCAAAAGATAAAAAAAAAAACTATTAAAACAAACAGCCAATAATTTTTTACTATACATAGATTATTTAATTTGGAGTAATGATACAATTGTAATTTTATTATCTGTATATAAAATTGTGATGAAATTTGACATTTATTTAACAGTTCACTATTTTCAAAAATACTGTGATTTCTAATACTTGCAATGGCACCATAATATAGCTATTAGTATTTTTATTTCACAGGTAAGGAAATTGAAGACATAATAATCTTGTCCAACAGCAACACATGTAGTTAATAATGAAGCCAAAATTGGGAGTCTGAATTTTTGCTCTGTTTTTTTGGCAGCTGTATTAAAGTAGAATCATTGTGGAAATATATTTATGCTGTTGATTCTTCCTTGGATGATATTAGAGTTCCCTGATTAGTAATGAGTGACTAGTTTGAATTACTATAGTTTGAATTATATACTAGCTTATAATTGTATATTGGTTAAGAAGCCAATATACAATCAGCCTTAGACAATCTAGGATTGTCTAGACTTCTTAGCCGTACACAATCTAGGATTTCATTGAATGCTGAGTACTTTAGTGGGCCAGATCTTCAGGTTAAATATTTCTGGCATGTAAAATTATAATTTGCTCCATGAAGCTGATTCTGGGTTTAGATTGCTAAGGAAAGTCAGAACTAGCTAAATTAAGCCTACTGGAATTATATTGCCTTCATCAGCTTTTAGCTGATGACCATAAAGAGGGGAGGAAAGAAGATTCTCCTTGGAGGTTTCCTTTATCTCTCATGAATTTTTAAATTAAAATCATTTTCTATGTTTCAGACACTTTATAAATTATTTTAATTAGCATTTTAATACTGGCTTCATATTAATAAATTGAGATAAAACTTTAAATTTTACAAATGCAGTAATTGATTATTCAGTACAGCTACAATATCTTTGTAATTGGAGCTTTGAAACAATCAAGAAGTTTAAAATGCAAACATTATGAGATGGTTTCTCCTACCTGCATATTTGGTGACCATTAACTCTTCTGTCCACTATGATTTTTAACTTGTCATTATTGATTGAAAGAAGAATCAATTTTAAATAGGAAAAAGTACTCGAATTAATGTAATTAAATCAAAATAATTGAGTATAGAATTGCTTACCATGGTATAGCTTTTTTATTTTTTATTTTTTTACTTCTCACTTTTATGTTCTTTGGTATCATCAACTTTCCCTTGTACTCTATGTGACCATAAGCCTACTGGAAAAAACTGGGAACATGTCTATGTTTTGAGGTTCATTATTTAAAAGAGAATAAACACATATTTTCATATGTACATCATATATTAAAAGATAAGGTATCAACTATACTCTGATTTTTTTATTCTGCTTTGTTTCAGATGTCTATATGTATGTTGTTGGTTGCTTTTGTTTAAGATATTTGATAGCATGTCCCCAAGTATTTCTCTTCTTACTTGTAGAAAAGAAACATTACATAATGTCATGGAAGAACCAATAACAATATATTCTCATTATATTTGACTTTTATTGGGTCATTCTTTATAAAAAAAATTTCTTTATTTATACCATCGGATGCTATACGAAATATTTTCATTTATTTCATACAGATCATTAAATTTAGAGAGATAACACTGATAGCCACGAAGTGATAAAAAGATATATGATCCAAGCTAGAGCATACACAGTGTCTCCTTTGAAGCAATCCTAAGATTATGGTGCATTTCAAAACATAGTTGTTTTATACAATTCTCCTTTTAATTTAGTCTACATAATAATATTGTCCTGCCAACATTTTCCAAAATGCTGGTGATTAGGCCTATGTTTGGCAAAAGCCTATATATCTCTATTCCATAGCACTGACCAGTAAAAGGAGGAAAAATACATTTGAAATCAGTATGATTTTATTTCATTTATTCGAAGACTAATCATTACCAAAGCAAATACTTTGACTGTTTGGTTGTTCAGAAAAAATTATAAATGGTGGCCATTTCATTAAGCTTTTAAAAATAAAGGCAACTGCAATAAATAGTTACAGCCTGTTTATGTCCACTTTCCTAAGTTTTAATACACTACAAAATTCAGCTGACTTACTGTTCATATAACCAGCTTAAGAGTGTAAGTGGCAACTTGGAAGATGACATTTGGAGAAATAGACTGCTCTCTCAGCCCCATGAGGCTCACTGAGCATGAAACGACCACTGGCACCATGGTGGCCTTGTATTATCAAGTAACTGGAGTGAAGTTGATATACCAGCAGTGGCCGGAGTCGGGTTCTGACTCATAAAATAGACCTTTTCATGCTCTGCTACGTTCTGGTTCAGGAAAGCTACCATATGTAGAGAATTGTGTACATAAATTTTGGAATATGATTTCTTGTAGCTTTTGGATAACTGTTTTGAAACTCACATGGCAAAAAAGAAATATTCTTAGTATTTCAACAAAATTATTTTTATTGTATTTTGAAAAATGCAATTATTTTTTAAAATCTCAGTTGTTTATAAATATCCTTTCAATCTGTCTTTTACATCAAAAGTGATATGTTTAATATACACTTACTATGTACCCAGAAAAATTAAAAATAACAAAATTTTAAAATGCTGTTTCAAACAAACATTGATACTTATATATAGCATCTAAGATGGCTTTAGCAATATATATTAATACACAATACATTTATATGGTTATGATAACTTAGAATAAATACTGTTTTTTCTAAGTATCATTTAATCATTCATCCAGTAAATATTTATGAAGAGTCAAACATGTAAAGGATACCATGCTATTAATTATTTTTGAATCTAACTTCCAACTGGAGTGAGTAGATAAAAGTAACTTTTGTTACAAATGAAGATTTACATAGATCATTCGTTTAGTCACAAAAGAGGAAGGGAGAATTTGTGAGAAGAAATATATATATATGTACTTATCTTTATCATTCTGAATTTCAGCCTGTCAAGACTTTCTATGTGTGGGACAGAATTGCAAGGAAGACACAAATAATCCTGCTTCTGTTTCAGGATTCCACTGTGCACCGACTTTTATTTTCCCTCCCCTATAGATCATAATCTGAGTTGCTAAGTGAGTGAAAAATAGTGGAATAAGCTTTAATCACAGGACTGGTGCCTACATTTCCTTTAAAAACTGTCTGAGCATTTCATCCTTCATCTTGTGCCTTTCTTGGGATAAGAATGGTGAGTTGGAAGAATATTGACTCTCTGGAAGTCTCTGAGTAGCTGGGGAATTGTGAAGTTCAGCCACTCTAGGGAACCTTATCCTTAGAATACTAATATATACTATTGGTTTGGGAAGGTGAGATATGAAGATTAATTCATCTTCATTGATATTTAATTATACTTTGAATGTAAGTTTTTCTAATCCATTGACACACATCCCTTTCGATCACACTGACACTTATTTGACCATAATCTGATGGAGAAACTCAGTGTTAAACATGACAATGAATTTTATTTTCATTGTCTATAAAGGACAGAAAAATTTATCAACAAGTTTCCTTAACCTACACAATTCTATGTACTTCCTTTCACTGAAATAATTTATTTTGCCCTTGGGCCTGACAACTTTAACATTATCCTACTGTTTTCATTATCCATTATTTGTAACCACCTGGATTATGCATATTTGTAATAATTTTATTTGGTTCATGGAATTAATAAGGTTTATCTTTAAAATGATAGAAATATATGGATTATTTTTGAGTGTTTATGAGCATTTAAAAATTTTCCTCTTCAATTATTAAAATATTTAACTTATTTTACTCTCTTGCCATTTTTTTTTTTACTTTCTTGTTTTGTTTTTAGTGCTGTGTTATTTTGTCATTAACTTTTATACATTCCCATAGTATTCTGTACACATTTTCCAGAAATGCTGTATAAAATGTCCTTTACTGATTATACAAGTACTACATATCTATTGTAAATACTTTGGATAATTCAGAAAAATTACACAAAAAAGAAAGAAATCCCTAGTATAATGTTGTCATGGAAATACAACAATTAGTTTTTATCAATGGAAAACTTTTGTTTATTTAGCTTATTAGCATAGATGTATAACCAATAAGGAAGTTAGTTTCAATAATTATTATTATCGACATACTATGTACCTGGCACAGTGTTATGCACTGTGAAAATAAAAGCAAGGTGTCAGACTCAGACTAGGTAGTTCACAGAGATAAGACAAAGAGATATAGGACGATAGAGTCATTAAGCACCAGTGTAATTGGATCATATAAATAAAGGAGAAATGCTTTTATAATAACTTCCAATTAAATGTATGTAATTTATGATTATCTTAATGAGCTTTACCAAAAGCACTATTTAATTATGGTTGCTTTTAAGAACAGTGCAATGTAGACAGTCTCTGAAAGTTCAACAGCTATTTCTTGTCAACAAAAACAGCTGTACTCAGTGAAATTTCAAGAGACATTTTCTAAGTTAATCAACTTGGGGGCTATGAAGAAGAAAAAGTAAGTGTTTTCTTTCACTTCTTCTAGTCCTCTTAATCATCGTAGTTACAGTAGTTACAGGACCATAGAGTTAGAAGAAATGTCCATAATTATTCCAAATCCTCTACTTTAGAAATGAGGCAGTGGAGGCCCAGAAGTGCTACCTTATCCCATCTTATCCTTTCTGAAAAAATGGTCTAGTAATGCAACTGTTACCTTTGAGATTGTGAATTCCATGAGGACAGGTACTCTTCTGGCTTTTTCTTTATATATTATTGGTCAAAATTGGACCTCGTTTAAGTTCTTACTAAATTGAATGAATGTAATCACATCTCTGTAAGACTATATTCATTAATTTAATTTTATAGTATTTTTTAATGTATTTACCTATGCGTTAACTTGTCATGCACTTTTAGATAACCTATTCATTGTTATGTACCCTATTCTTCCTAGAAATGCAAGAATAAAATATATGTTCTTGGCTTTTGTATAATACAGGGTTTAAGGTGGGTATCAGATTTGCAAATAAGGTTTTGGTGTAATGAAGTTTGTAAATTCCATGCCTCCATCCAGGATCTAAGTATTATTATTAATGTGTCTCTTTGATATACATTAATCTTGGGAGCATCTGTTGCCGTCTCATATTATTCTTCCCAAATTAAAAATATCTTATACAAACTATTGTAGTTAACTCAATATCTCTTGTTGGCAATGCAGATACTCTACAAAAGTGGAAAGCCTTCCCCACCTCCACCTTTTCCAAGTATATTCCCTAATATTTAGGCTTTGTGTCACCTTCCTCATGATAGTTGAAGATGTGATACTCTTATGTCCAACTGTCTTCTTTGACATTAAGGATGAGGAGTGCAAAGAGAGCAATTGTCTTTTTTCAGGCCTGTGGACTTCCCAGGAGGGTTCAGCATTACAAATGGACCTCCATAGCGTGCCTGTCTCCCTGAATGACTCAGCAATCAACAGATCACCCTCAAAATATGTGGGACAGTTTCCATTCAAGAGTACAGAGATTTTGGCCAGGCACAGTGGCTTGCACCTATAACTCCAGCACTTTGGGAGGCTGAGGAGGGCAGATTGCCTGAGGCCAGGATTTTGAGACCAGCCTGAGCAACATGGCAAAACCTTGTTTCTACAAAAAGCAAACAAGCAAGCAAACAAACAAACAAAAAACAATTAGCCAAGCTTGGTGGCACTTGACTGTAGTCCTAGCTACTCAGGAGGCTGAGGTCAGAGAATTGCTTGAGTCCAGGAGGCAGAAGTTGTAGTGAGCTGAGATGGCAACACTGCACTCCAGCCTGGGTGACAGAACGAGATCCTGTCTCAGGAAAAAAGAAAGAGGACAGAGATTTTAGTTGTTCTTTCTCAAAGCTCCAACTTTTTTTTTCCCCACACATTTGTCTCTATATTTTATTTCTTCATTTTTCACTGAAACAAATTACTTCTGAGATTTCTGACAGACTAAAGACAGTACATATGACACCTCCCCCATTCGTTTGACTGTGTTTCTGTTGTTTGCTGACTTAAGTATGTTGAAAGTCTTTCATTTTTATGTGACCAAAATGCTGGATGAAACACAGAGTGAAAATCCCATTTTGTCCCATGGTCCTGGATAGGCGGCCATCCTTGGTCACCCTGGGCAATAGTCAGGCCTGGAGTTATCTTGAGAGAAGGATCCTAATGATCTGCAACAGCTGTGGGACCTGCTTACTCACAAGTCTTTCCTCCTATGGATAAAAGAAAAGGATCAAGAGTACCAAAATACGCCGGGCGCGGTGGCTCACGCCTGTAATCCCAGCACTTTGGGAGGCCAAGACGGGCGGATCACGAGGTCAGGAGATCGAGACCATCCTGGCTAACATGGTGAAACCCCGTCTCTACTAAAAATACAAAAAACTAGCTGGGCGAGGTGGCGGGCGCCTGTAGTCCCAGCTACTCGGGAGGCTGAGGCAGGAGAATGGCGTGAACCCAGGAGGCGGAGCTTGCAGTGAGCCGAGATCTGGCCACTGCACTCCAGCCTGGGCCACAGAGCGAGACTCCGTCTCAAAAAAAAAAAAAAAAAGAGTGCCAAAATATTTCAACAATCTAGCGACCTCTCTTCCCGCTTACAGGACCCTTAGAGAATAGAGTATGAGACCTCCAGAAGCAAGTTTAGAAGAGAAACTAATACTTTCAGAACTTTGTTCTGGGATCCAATTCTCAGAATCCACTAACGCTGTGCCTTGCCTAAAACTATTTCTGACTTATTGCTTTGTACTCTTTTCCTTTTTTCTGAAAGCAGTATTTTTATATAGCAGCCATACTAGAAAAGATATTCACCAAAATGAGATATGGATGTCTGATTATGGTATACTTCTATTAGTATTTTAGTTTTTAGAACTAAATCATCTATTAAAATAATGCTCATTTTAGAGAATTCTTAGGAAATATTATTTACTCTCATCATCCAGATGCAGACATTCATGGTCTGGAATATTTTTATAAGAGTTACACAAAAATGACTGTCATATTTAAATACTCATCTGGCTGTCCCTCCTGAGTTTATACTGTGTATCTTTAGAAATTAACAATTTGCAGATGTATTTAACTAAATACAGAAGCAGAATAGATTCTCCATATTTGTTGACTGACAGAATGGTAGAACAATAGGGGCATTACCCCAACAGTTATGATTAAGAGAGCCCTTTACTTTCTGATTCCGTAAAAGCACACAGAACATGTTAATGTAGATATAATGCAGTCTTCAAAGGATTAACATTCCGTTTTGCAAAATATATCTTACAGAATCTTGGCAGTAGGTGATTCTGAAATCTTTTTAACTTTTTAAAAACTTTTATTCTAGTTTCAGGGGTACATGTTTCTAGTTTCAGTTTCTAGTTTCTTTTATTCTAGTTTCAGGGGTAGATAAGTTTCATGTCACAGGGGTTTGGTGTACATGTTATTTCATTACCCAGGTAATAAGCAAAGTACTCAAAAAGTAGTTTTTCGATCCTCACCTTCTGCCCACCATCCACCCTCAAGTAGGCCCCAGTGTCTGTTGTTCCCTTCTTTGTGTCCATGCGTATTCAGTGTTTAGTCCCCACTTAAAAGTTTTAGTTCTCTGTTCCTGCATTAGTTCACTTCACTTTGGATAACGGCCTCCACCTTCATCCAAGTTGTTGCAAAGGACACGATCTTGTTCTTTTTATGGCGGTGTAGTATTCCATTGTGTATATGTACCACATTTTCTTGGGCTACTGTCGATGTGCACTTAGATTGATTCCATGTCTTTGCTATTGTGAATAGTGCTGTAGTGAACATACCCATGCATGTGTCTTTATGGTAGAATGATTTATATTCCTTTTAGTATGTACCCAATAATGCAACTGCTGGATCAATTCGTAATTCTGTTTCAGGTTCTTTGAGAAGTCACCAAACTGCTTTCCATAGTGGCTGAAATAATTTGCATTCTCAACAACAATATATACGAGTTCCCTTTTTTCTGTAGCCTTGCCAGCATTTGTGATTTTTGGACTTTAATAATTGCCATTCTGACTGGTGTGAGATGGTATTTCATTATGATTTTGATTTGTGTTTCTCTAATGATTAGTGATTATAATAATTTTTGCATATGCTTGGACATATATATGTCTTATTTTGAAAAGTGGTCATCTACTTTGGCCACCTTTTAATGGAGTTGTTAGTTTTTGGTATGTTACTTTGTTTAAGTCCTTACAGATTCTACAGATTCTAGATACTAAATCTTTGTTGGATGCATAGTTTGCAAATATTTTCTCCCATTCTATAGGCTGTCTGTTTACTCTGTTGATAGTTTCTTTCGCTGTGCAGAAGCTATCAGTTTAATTAGATAACATTTGTCAATTTTTATTTCTGTTGCAATTGCTTTGGTGTCTTTGTCATAAAATATTTCGCATAGCCCATGTCTAGAGTGATATTTCCTAGGTTTTCCTCAAGGGTTTTTATAGTTTTAGGTTTTACATTTAAGTTTTAATCCATCTTGAGTTGAGTTTTTTACATGGTGCAAGGAAGGGATCCATTTTCAATCATTTGCATATGGCTAGTCAGTTTCCCCACTACCATTTTCTGAATAGAGTCCTGTTTCCATTGCTTGTTTTTGTTAACTCTGTCAAAGACCAGATGATTGTAGACATGCAGCCGTATTTCTTAGCTCTCTATTCTGTTCCATTGGTCTATGTATCTGGGTTTGTACCAGTACCATGCTGTTTTGGTTACTGGAGCCATGTAGTATAATTTGAAGTCAGGTAATGTGATACTCTCAGATTTGTTCTTTTTGCTTAGGATTGCTTTGTCTATTTGGTCTCTTTTTTGGTTCTATATGAATTTTAGAATGTTTCTTTTCTAATTCTGTGAAAACAATGTCATTGGTAATTTGATAGGAATAGCAGTAAATCTGTAATTTGCTTTGGGCAGTATGGCCATTTTAACCGTATTGATTTTTGCTATTCATGAGCATGGAATGTTTTTCCATTTGTCTGTGTCATCTCTGATTTCTTTCAGAACTGTTTTGTAATTGTTGTATAGAGATATTTCACTTCCCTGATTATCTGCATTCCTGGATATTTTATCTTGTTTTGTGGCTATTGTGAACAGGATTGTGTTCTCGATTTAGCACTCAGCTGGGACATTAATGATTTATAGAAATGCTGCTGATTTTGTAGATTGATTTTGTTTCCAGAACCTTTTCTGAAGTTGTTTATCAGATATAGGAAATTTAGGGCAGACACTGTGGGATTTTCTAGGTGTAAAATCATATCATCTGCAAACTGGGAGTGCTTGACTTCCTTTCTTCCTATTTGGATGCCTTTATTTATTTATCTTACCTGAATGCACTCGCTAAGACTTACAGTCCTGTGTTGAATAAGACTGGCGAGAGAGGGCATCCTTGCCCTGTTCTGGTTCTCAAGGGGAATGCCTCCAGCTTTTGATTATTCAGTATGATGTTGGCTATGAATTTGTCACAGATGGATCTTATTATTTTGAGGTATGTTCCTTCAATGCCAAGTCTGTTGAGGTTTTTTAAAATGAAGGGATGCTAAATGCTATCAAAAGGCTTTTCTGTATTTACTGCAATGATTATGTGGGTTTTGTTTTTTGTTATGTTTATGTGATAAATTACAATTGTTGATTTGTGTATGTTCACTCAAACTTGCATCCTAGTGATAAGGCCTATTTGATCATGGTTGATTCACTTTTTGATGTGCTGCTGGATTCAGCTTTCTTGTGTTTTGTCGAGAACTTTTGCATGGATGTTAATCAAGGTTATTGGCCTGAAGTTTTCTTTTTTTGTTATCTTGCCAGGTTTTGGTATGAGGATCATGCTGGTCTCATAGAATGAGTAGGGAGGAATCCCTCCTCCTGAGTCGTTTGGAATAGTTTCAATACTCATGGTCCCAGCTATTCTTTATATATCTCGTAGACTTTGACTTTCAATTTGTCTGGACCTGGGCTGTTTCTGGTTGGTAGACTTTTTATTACTGAATCAATTTTGAAATTTTGTATTGGTTATTACAGGGTTTGAATTTATTCCTGGTTCAGTGTAGGGAGCTTGCATATTTCCAGGAATTTATGCATTTATTCTTGGTTTTCTAGTTTGGGTGCACAGACATTTTTGTAGTTGTCTCTGATTCTTTTTTGTATTTATGCAGGGTCGGTGGTGATGTCCCCTTTGTTATTGCTGGTTGGGTTTATTTGGATTTTCTTTCCATTTTTTATTATTCTAGTGGTTGATCTATCTTATTTATTCTTTCAAAAAAAAATTTGTGATTTTGTTAGTCTTTTGTATGTTTTTTCATGACTCAGTTTCATTCAGTTCAGCTCTGATTTTGGTTGTTTCCTGCCTTTTGCTAGCTTGGGGTTGATTTACTGTTGTTTTCCTTGTTCCTATAGGAGTTAAATTTGTTTTGCTGTTAATTTGAGATCTCTCTAACTTAGTAATTTGGGCATTTTTTAGTGCTATAAACATTCCTATTAGCACTGCTTTAGCTGTGTCCCAGAGATTATAGTATGTTGTATGTTTGTTTTCAGTAATTTCAATGAAGTTCTTGATTTTGGTCTTAATTTTATTGTTTACTCAGAAGTCATTCAGGAGTAGATTGTTTAATTTCCATGTAATTGTGTGGCTTTGATCTATCTTCTTAGTATTGATTTATATTTTCATTGCTCTATGGTCCAAGAGTGTGGTTAATATGATTTCAGTCTGTTTTTTTTTTTTTTTTGGGGGGGGGGTTGATTTGCTGTTAATTGTATTATAGCCAATTTCTTGGTTGATTTCAAGATTATTGCCACGTGTAGATGAGAATGTTTATTCTGGTTTTTCATTTATTTGTTTTTTTGTGTGGTGAGTTCTGTAGATGGTTGTTAGGTCCATTTGGTCAGATATTGAGTTCACCTCCTGAATATCTTTGTTAGATTTCCGCCTGGGTGATCTGTCTAATACTGACAGTGGAATGTTGAAGTCTCCCACTATTATTGTAGAGTTATCTAAGTCTCTTTGTAGGTCTCGAAGAACTTGTTTTATGAATCTGAGTGTTCCTGTTTTGGGTATATATATATATTTATGATAATTAAATCTTCTGGTTGAATCAAATCCTTTACCATTATGTAATGTCTTTCTTTGTCTGTCTTAATAATTGTTGGTTTAAAGTCTGTTTTAATAGCAACCTCTGCCTTTTCTGTCTGTTTTGTCTTCTGTTTACTTTGTAGACTTTTCTTCATCCATTTCTTTGAGCCTGTGGTTGTCATTGCATGTGGGATGTGTCTCTTGAAGAAGGCATACAGTTAGGTCTTGTCTTTTTTATCCAATCTGTAAATGTATGAATTTTAATTGTGGCATTTCACCCATTTACTTTCAAGGTTAATATTGATATGTTCAGATCTATTCCTGTTATTGTGTTGTTGCTGGTTATTATGCAGACTTGATTGTGTAATTACCTTATAGTGTCAATAATCTATGTATCTAAGTGTGTTTTTGTGGTGGCCAGTAATGGTGTTTCATTTCAATGTTTAACACTCTCTTAAGTACCTCCTGTAAGGTAGGTCTGGTGGTAACAAATTCCCTTCGCATTTGTTGTCTGAAAAGGATCTTATTTCCCCTTCATTTATGAAGCTTAGTTTGGCTGGATATGAAATTCTTGGTTGTAGTTCCTTTCCTTTAATAATGCTGGATATAGGCCTCTAGTCTCTTCTGGCTTGTGGGGTTTCTACTGAAAGGGCCACTGCTAGCCTGATGGGGTTCCCTTTGTTGGGGATCTGCCCCTTCACTGTAGCTGCCTTTAATATTTCTTTCTTTCATGTTAATCTTGGAGAATCTGATGCCTATGTATCTTGGAGATGGTCATCTTCTATAGTATCTCACAGGGGTTCTCTGAATTTCCTGAATTTCCCTCAAGGTTGGGGAAATTTTTTCTGAATTATATCCTCAATATGTTTTCAAGTTGCTTTTTCTCTCTCCCTCTCTTTCAAGGATGCCAGTGAGACATAAATTGGTCTCTACACATAATCCCATATTTCTTGGACATTTTGTTCATTCTTTTTTCTTTATTTTTGCCTGTCTGAATTAATTTCCAGAACCAGTCTTCGAGCCCTGAGACTCTTTTCTCAACTTGATCTAGTCTGTTGTTAATACCTTCAGTTGTATTATGAAATTGTTGGAGTATGTTTTTCAGCTCAATTAAGATCAGTTTTGTTCTTTCTTAAGATGGTCATTTTGTCTTTCAGCTTCGGTATCATTTTATTGTAATCCTTGCCTTGGAGTGGGTTTCAACTTTCTCTTGAATCTTGATGATCTTCATTCCTATTCATATTCTGAATCCTGTGTCTGTCATTTCAGCCGTTTCAACCCGGTTAAGAACCATTGATGGGGAACTAGTCATTTGGAAGAGAGAAGACACTCTGGGTTTTTGAGTTGCCAGAGTTTTTGTGCTGGTTCTTCCTCATCTCTGTCGTCTAGTGTTCCTTTAACTGTGGTGTAATTTGAGTAAAGTCAGTCAGTTGACTTTATTTTTGGTTGTTTTCAGAGGGCTGAGGCTTTGTGCTGCATCGTGATTTGTGGTTGGAGTCTCGTCCTTGGTTGCTTGGGAGCCGTGTATCTGCAGAGTATTTTTGGTGTTGCAGTTTGGGCTGCTATCCAGTAGATGGCGATAAGCATAATGAATGGTAGATAGGCACTCCTTCGGCCACGTGGCTTCTCTGTTTCCTCCTGTTTGCAGTCAAGCTGCCTCTCAGGTTTCTGAGTGTGGACTCCTCTCCCACTCGAATGCTGGCTGCAGATCTTAGATTGGCACTCCCTGGCTGCACACCACAGCGCAGCCCTGGGGTGAGCTCAGGCTTTATATTCCCTCCCCAGCTTGGGGGCTGCAGGGACAGAGATTTCAGCAGTGGCAGTGGCAGAGGACCTTCCACTAATCCCTTGAGATTCCACCCCAGAGAAACACGGAGCACAGAGCCGCTACGAGTCGGAGCCATGAGCCCAGACTGGGGCGGCTGTGTTGTGGGCCCAAGCCAGGGCGCCCTGCTGAGTGATGAGTAGGACTGTGGAGTGCTTATGGGGAAGACAGACTGGCTTCTTCTCCTTAGGGCGGCTGAGCCTTACTGGAGGTGTGAATAAAGCACTCAGGGTCTTTGTACCTTCCCCAGTCCGAGGGCAAGAGGGGCAGAACCACTGCAGAAGCGGTGGCGGAGTGGCTTCCATTTGCCTCTGAGAGCTCCACCCCAGAGAAAGTGCAGAGCCGCTGTCAGTGGGATGTTCAGCCAGGGCGGCTACACCATTGGCCCAAGCTGAAGGTCCTGCTTGGGGGTTGGGGGCTCACAAAGAGGACAGACTGAGTTCTCTGGCCTGCTGGTGGTTCAAGTGAAGCCCTCCTGCTCTTTGTTCCGTCCCCAGTCCCAGGGCATCACTTGTTCCTCTTTCTTTTCTCCATGAAGGCAGTGCATACTGGCTGCTTCTACTCAGCCATCTGGGGCCCCAATCTCAGTATTTCCATTTCATTAGACTACCTAGGAAAAAACGAGTAAAGTAGTTTTAGCCATTGGACACTCACTATGGTAGATTTTGCAGCAGAACCACCTTCTTGATGAGTCTGCCACATATGGAGTGCACAGCATTAGAAGCCGTTATCACATATATTCCGGTAACTTTTGTTTTACATAAATATTCTGTCACTTTTATCAAAATGGTTTGTTATCCTTGATTTGTTTTTCCCAACATTGTATAAATAGGATATCCACTCATTTTGTAAGCTATTTAGGTCAGCCTTCTAGGGGCAGTAAAATAGATGATGAATTTCAAAGTTACGTACAAAATAGTTTAGCAGCCCAATATTTTTGAAAGGCATATTGTTTTACCTAGAAGATAACATGAAACAAATGTTTTCTCACTATTGATAGACTCACACCTTTACTAACACCGTATTCTTTTATTAGTTGACGTTGATCAGTTATTCCGGAAAATATATTCAAGGTTGTATTAACTGACCTTTGCTGACTCTATGTGTCTGTGGAAGTTTATCTATATTTCATAATATCTGACTTTAGGATTTAACGTGTTAACCAACTATTGAATCTGGTTTATATGTCATTTTATGTAACATATCCTTTGAAATATACACAATCAGGGCCAAGACTCTCGTGTTCCTTGTCTCCTCTCTGCCTTCGTCTTTATACCTATGGACCAAAAGTGCATGGGCCTGGCATCCTGGATCATATTGATTATGCAGATTACATTGATTAGTCTTTTAATCATTTCTACTTCTTAATTGCTTCTGCATCTGGCAGAAAACATTAGATGCAGGCATTAATATTTTGTTATACAAGTCACAGGAGAAATTTAGTAGAAATTCTTTGTGTTTGTGACAGAAGTGAGTAAAGGTAATACATTTTTTTTTTAATGTGTCTCCAAATGCCAATGTCTGCCCAGGAAGAAGAAAAGGACATTTGTCCCAACGTTTGCATTATTTCCTAAATATAGAACTCTTTGGATGATTTTTAATTTAACAACTATTTTTTGAAAAAACTTAATGCATATAACATTTAAATAAAGAAAAACATAATTTATATAACTAAACAAAGTTAGTGCTATATGAGTAAATACTAACAGATCATTCACCTGTAAGTGCCTACAGCTTTCCTAATTTAAGCTTGGGGCTACATTCTGGATTCACACATTCTTTGCCCAAAGGTAAATTATTGTTAAAAGGTAAAGAGAATATCCATTCAGCTGTTTTTGGGTGAGGATATAATGTATTTTAGCCATACAAGTAGTGTAAATTTTAGTGTGTACCTTTTTATTTTAGATGAATTTAGAAACTGAAGCCTGACCTATACAGATTACTTAAGTTAAAAATGATTTGCCAAATGTAAATATGGTCATCTGAAGAATGATAGATTAAATGTAAAATTCAATATTTGAAATAGATTTCTTTTGCTTTTAAAGAAAAAGGTATCACCTAGGGGAAAAATATGTCTTCTCAAATCAAAGTTTAGATTATACACTGTAATACAAAATGTTACCTTAAAAGAAATATAAATCTTAAGTTCGAAAACGAAAAAGTAAGCAATGAAATAACACTCAACATGTGTTAGTATCACTGTTATTTCAGGAAGCAAAGTAAAAGAGGGTGTGAACATTTCTATACCTCAACATTCACAAAAGTATCTTTGTAATGTAGTGGGTATAAGAGTGACTTGATAGGACTTCAGAAAGATGTAAATCTCTGTGATTTCTACCAGAGATTCTGACTCATTAGTATGCAGTAGGGACCAACAATCTGTGTTTTAAATAAACAAATCATATAATACAGAGACCACTTCAAGACTCACTGATAGGGGAATGATTTTCTGTTTTTCCATGTATGTGGGCTTTCTTTAATTTTAAAATCAAATATGTGTCTAAGTATTGATATTATTTATTTTAGAAATTGACTTAATTACACCAAAGGAAGTTTTGTTGTTGTTTTGTTTTGCTTTTTGATGAGTCATCACAGATATTTGGAAATAATTCCCAACGTTAGAATTAACGTATAACACATATTTTTCAAGTGACTGCTATTTGTTTGTTACTTTGCTAAGCTATGGCAACCAAAATGTTAAAAATCCTTGCTTTCTGAGGGTGTTTAATCTGGCTAGGTAATTAAAGCACCTAGATCAAAATGTTAAAGAGTCTAAAAGATTATAAGATGGTATATTCTAAGACTCTCAAGACCCCATTGGTAAATAGAGACCATTAGATTAGGAATCAGAAAACATGACTTCGGTTACTCTCTGTGCCTCCTAACAGTTCTCCGCTGTGTGTAAGTCTTTTAACATTTGCACTGAATCTACCTTGTATCCATTACAATTAGTATGAAAATATTCCACTTTTACAAATCACTAGCTTACAGTAGGATATGTGTGCAATAATCTGTATAAAATATCATGTTATAAATAATTTAATAAATATATGATAATATGATTTTTAAGGGTTTTAGGAGCTAAAAGCTAAAATATATTAAAATGCTGAGGTAATAGAAGAATATATGGGAAAATTAATGCAAAGAAAAGATTTGAACAACTAGAAAAATGGTGAGCACAGCTGGTTATGAAAAAGTGTAATTCTGAGATACTTTTGGGAAAATTCTCAAAAATATTTGTAATGTTAAAGCAATATTAGAGAGGTCTCCCACACGCTATAATTTAAGGCATTATTTTAGTCTATATGTTCTTTTTATTGTCAGGGTTATTCATTACCTATATATATAAAACCTAATTGTAAATTAATAGTAATGAAATATTATACATGCATAAGGGAATGAATTATGGTTACTAAGGGAAACTTTAGTTTAAATTTCCTTCTTTCATTATATGAAAATCTCAACTCTAACAATTTATTCACATAAAATTTTATTTTAAATTCACACACATTAATTATATCAAATTAAATTGTAGAGATCATAACCTAGTCTTATTTCTGCTAATGTTTCTACTCACTGCTTGTGAAGAATTCTGCATCTAAAATTCAGTATATTAATTATCCAATGCTTATCAAATAGATCTACAAGTAAAGCACCACATTAAAAGCTTTATGCAAGGAAGCAAAAATAAGGTAAAGCCCTAATGTTTAAGGAGAATAAAATTTAGTTGTAGGGATAAGATATGCACTGGCAAGATTTGTATGGAAGTAGAATCACTGTGTAACTAACATTGGCAAAGTTGACCACATAAAAGTTACAGCAGTTCAAAAGTGAAACGTGTTTTATAAACTGGCCTTCCCTGAGAAAGTGGAAGGCTTGACTCACACATTCAAGAGAGGCTTTAGATTGGCAGGGAGGGCATTTCAACATGGCCCATGGGTATGTGCAAAATACAGTGATAGCAATATTGGAGTAAATAGCACACGGATTATTCTCTCAACTGGGCATCAGAGCCTATGGCTTAATGAAGAAATGAGCTCCTTTTCTGTGTTAGTCGTTCTTCAAATATGGGGCAGTCTCTGTGCTTCTGGTCTTGGTACTGGTTCTCTAGTCCCCCTGCCTGTGTCCCTGCAATTACTTGCTGACTCACTTTGGGTTTTTTTGATATTGTTGTTGTCTTTGTTGCAAATGACAAGATTTCATTCTTTATTATGTATAAATAATATTTTACAGTGTATATATACCACATTTTAAAAATTTATGTATCCATTGATGGGCACTTAGGTGAATCTCTCTCTATTGTCTTCTGTGCCATCCCTTTAGCATCTACCTGTCTGTCTTCATTTTTACGTATTTGATGGCAGATGACACGAATTGATGCCCCAGATCAAATTTCAGAAATCTCCCAACAAGAAAATATCATTGTTAATGGTTTGATGTAGTACCTTACACACACGCACACACACACACACACACATCTATATGCACACACCACAAATATCATTGTTAACAGTTTGATGTAGTACCCCCCCATACACACACATCTATATGCACACACCACTTCTTTAAATAATAAAATTTGGTTGTTACTCTTAACAATTTTTTTCCACATAATAAACTTCCTCCTGGCATGTTTATTCTTTGCTTGTCAATAAGGCTTCTCAAACTTTGGTTTCCTAATCTGCAAAATGGGGCCAGTAATAGCTCACAAGTTTGTTTTAAGAATTGAATTGAATGAGATGACATTTGGAAAAAGCTTCAAGCACAGTCTCTGGGCCTCAGTACCTTCACATGAGTTATGTTTCTAAATTTCCAATTGCTGAGCTCTGACCTATATGGAAATGTTCCATGTCTTCCTCTTAGATTCTTTTTGCAAGACATTTGCCTGAGGAATGACTAGAAGTTGCCAAACCCATTTGTTCACTGATTCATACTATCACGTAACCTCAAGCTGTCATTTTCAGATCACACACACCCACATACCACATCTCTATTCATTTATTTATTAAAGTAACAGGGTTTTGCTATGTTGCCCAGGCTGATCTCAAACTCCTGGTCTCAAGCCATCCTCCCTCCTCGGCCTCTCAAATTTCTGGTGTTACAGGTGTAAGCCACTATGTCTGGCCCACATCTCTCTTTCTGAATAAAAAATTCCAATTTTTTGAATATGATTTCTAAGATACATTAACATCATGGGTATTGTGAGCATGGACATTGAAGTGAATTGAAAGATGATGTCATAATTTAACATTCAGAACTGGGCAATGACACATATGGAAAAAAAGATATTGCAAGGAGGACTTGTTTGTTGGGAAGTAGGAAATATGGGTAATGGAAATATAAGATTGGTTCTAGATATATTTTACTTGATATTCCAGCAGGCCATCACAGCAGAAACATTAAGAAGATATGTGAAAATAAACCCAGAGCTCAGAGAAGAGGACTGCAGAAGGCATGGCTGTAATTTAGGAATTACTTACACACCTGTCTGTCGTGGGACAAATCATGATAATGCATGAATTCTCAAAATCTGATATGAAAAATATGATACATCCTTGAATATTTTCATAGTCAATTGTAAGTAATCTTGAATGTGAGTCTCAGTTTTTCCACTTGCTGCACAGTTTGGATATAGTACTCACGTTCCTCATCGAGGACCTGGGAAAAATCTAAGACTGTCCTCCTCTTTCAAGGAAAAATAGTAGAGAACATGACTGAACCAGGAACTGAGGCATGAGTCACAGAAGGCCTATGGAATATAAAGGATTAATATTCAGTGAGTACTTACCATGTGTTATACACCCCTCTATGATTTCCAATGTGTTTACTCATTTAATCCTAAAGAAAATTCTGTGAGTCATGCTGTCATTAGCGTCATTTTACAGATGAGGACGTTGGAGCACAGGGAACTTCATACACATGCCAGGGTCCCTGTGGTGAGTGGCATGAGATCCTGGACAGCCTGACTCCAAGTCTGAGCTCTGAACCCTTACTGACTCTAAAGCAGTAAAACTACATGTGAAATGTCTGTGTTAGGAAAATGGAAAAGGAAATCAACAATCAAAGTAAAATCAGTATCCTGGGCAGTACATTGCCTTAGAAGAATAAAAGAACATTTCCACTGATATGGTCCTTAGGGGAATGATTTTGAATCCCAGGGAGAACATTAGGCAAAAGAGAAAAATTAGGAACGTTAAGAGCAGTTTGCATTCTAGATATCAATGAAGCTGCCTAAGGAAAGACGATTCATTTTTCACAGAGTATCTTTGTACTTTGAGTCAAATGAAATAATGGACCACAGAGTTTTTTAAAAAAACCTATAGCAGTAGTTTAATTATATTTTAATGATAATAACAAATATACTAAGATATATTAAACATTGAATAATGTAGGCAGTTTATCAGCTGGTTATACATACTGCATTTTTTTAAGTATACATTGTATACCTTAAGGGTAAGAAACCTGTCTTCGGCTTTTCTTTCATGCTTATAATGTCGGACATATTTTGCTCATTCTATAGTGGATGCTCGCTGACTTTATTAGTTGATTGAATATTTGGATAACATAGTTCCTTCACTATTTTTAAAGACTCTGTGAATGTAGTATAATTTTATTTTGCTTACAAATATTTTACTCTAATATAATACTGCAAATATTTAAAAAGTCTTCCTATGATTCTTTGATTGAGCTATTCATTCATTTATTCTTCCATTCATTGAACATATATTACAAGCACCAAATCCCATCTTCTTTTTTTTTTTTTTTTTTTTTTTTTTTTTTTTTTTTTTGAGACAGAGTCTCGCTCTGTCGCCGAGGCTGGAGTGCAGTGGCGCGATCTCGGCTCACTGCAATTTCCGCCTGCCGGGTTGACGCCATTCTCCTGCCTCAGCCTCCCGAGTAGCTGGGACTACAGGCGTCCGCCACCACGCCCGGCTAATTTTTTGTATTTTGTATTTTTAGTAGAGAGGGGGTTTCACTGTGTTAGCCAGGATGGTCTCGATCTCCTGACCTCGTGATCCCCTCGCCTCGGCCTCCCAAAGTGTTGGGATTACAGGCGTGAGCCACCGCTTCCGGCCCAGATCCCATCTTCTGTCATCTATGCAAGGCAATCAGTGTGCAACTCTCTGATCTCATTGTTTCATTTTCTTCTCTGTTCTTACATGTCATTTTTACCAGATGTTATTTCTTACATACAAAACAAGTATTTTCTTAGCCCCACTTTCCCCTCCAGTTACTGCCCCATATCTTCATTCCTCTTTTCGGCACAATGCCTTGTCTGAGTTCTCTTAGCAATGATCATTAATTACCTTGCTGTCAGCTTCTATTTGGTGCACATCAATCAGATTTGCCACACCGGTCTCTACAAATTCCGAATGTAAAGAATCACCAACAACTGCAACACTGCCAAGTCTAAATGTCACTTCTTGGTCCACATCTTAATTGCCCCATCTGGAGCATTTGACCTGGTTGTTTCATCCTATCTCACTGGTCACTCCTGCTAGGTCTCCTTAAAGGATTTTCCTCTGCTGACATGTGGATGTTGGAGTGCACCAGGGCTACATCCTCGGAACTCATGACACTGGAAATCTAACAAGTCTCTTGAAAGAACTATCTCACCAATTCAAAAGAAGCAACTGTTTTGTGTCCAACTAAGACTGAAAGTAGAAGCTTTCTTATAGCAGAAAAGATTTCTTGCTTGATCTCAAAGAGAACTTTTGAAAAGAAGGAGGGTATAGAGAGGAGGCTGTCTGGGAGATGAGCAATTTGATAAAAGAGTGATCTGGGGAATCATCCCCATACTTCAGTCTCAGTATAGAAATGACCCTGAACTGGTAGGAAAGGACAAGTGCAGCTTAGAAGGGAGTCTGCTCAAATAACTGTGTCTCTTCAGACTTACATTTGTCAAATAAATCTTAGTATAGTTTCTAGACTCATAAACTTGGCAAAACCTAAGGTTCTATAAGTTTATATTTGTGTGTGTGTGTGTGTGTGTGTGTGTGTGTGCAGAGATGTAATCTGTAGACATAGGCATGGTGAGGTAAATAAATTGACTATAGCACATAGAATAGTTATTACATGATGGGTATTTCATGAATTGACTGATCTGTTCTATAAAACAGGGGTCCTCAACTCCCGGGCTGTGGACCTGTACCAGTCCTTGGCCTATTAGGAACCAGGCTCCACAGCAGGAGGTGAGCAAGCATTACTTCCTGAGCTCCGCCTCCTGTCAGATCAGCATTAGCATTAGGTTCTCATAGGAGCATGAACGCTATTGTGAACTGTGCATGTGAGGGATCTAGGTTACGTATTCCTATGAGACTAACACCTGAAGATATGAGGTGGAACAGTTTCATCTCAAAATCATTGCCCCTGCCCCTCTACCCATTCTTTTCTGTCTTCTTAAGACCTCTCATTTTTTTTGCCCTTAAAATATTATTGCTCCATATTTTTGTGATTCTATTACTGTCATATTGATCTTCTCAACCATCGTACTGTGTCTGAAATCAGATTGATACTGTAATATCTTGAGTGTTTCCACATGGATGCCTTCCTCAGTAGTCAATGGAATTTCCAAAATTGAACCTATCATCTTTTTTTTTTAAGCTGATAACATCTTCTATTTTTCTCTTTTTAAGTTATGGTACTAATATCTACATGCAATTCCTGATAGTATTAATTATAGTACTTAGTTGACATTTATTGAGTTTATAGTAGTATGTGCCGGGCACTATGCTATGTACTTTACATGAAACATCTCAACTAATCTTAACAGTCCTGTAAAGCACATAGCACTCTACTACCATTATGTAGTTTTGGAACTAAGATTTAAGTGTGTTTAATAATTTGTCAAAAGTCACTTAGGAAGTGTGGAGGTGGGGTGCTCATTGTGGAGACATGCTGAACAACTATGGCAGACAATCTGAGTGTCATCTTTGACTTCTCTCTCTCTCTCTCCATTGCAAATAGCACCACAACTTGCCATTTCACTCACCGTATATTATAGTGGCAGCTATATCCTTACCCTCCTCTGAACTGTACTTCTCAAATACATCTTTCCAGCAGTTTCCAGTAATTAGATAATAAAATTTCCAAACACACAAATCTGAGGGCATTTCCACATACTCAAAATAACTTGATGTTTCCATGGCTTATCAGATAAATCTCACCTTCCTAAATATAGTTTTCGTGGTCCTGTTGATTAAGCCTCAGTGCACATACATGTCCAGCCTCATTCTCCATGGCTTCTTTCATCTGGATTTCCATTTTTCTTTAGTAGTGCAGACTGCTTGTGGCTCCCCTTGTAGGCCATTCTATTACTCACTTCTGTGCCTTTGTTCTTGCTGTCATGTCCGCTTGGAAGACTCCATTCCGGCTTCCTTCCACTGAATGCATATACCTGTCTCTGTCCCCTGCCAGTCAATTACTTGTTGAATACTTTCTCGTTCTGATCCCTCCCTGCCTTTTTTTGACTTCAAGAACAAAATAAAAGACTGTTTTCTCTATTTCAGTACTAAAATTTTCATATTTCCATTTTTAAAAACTCGCAGCTTTGTTTTATAATTATCTATTTCTATCTAGACAGGACTGCTTGAGGTCAGGCTCTACATTCTCTTTATGTTCTTATTGCCAGGCACCAGGGCACCCTGTTTGCTAAGGGAATTTTTAAATTTATCTTCAAGTAAGAAGTGAACTTTGAGTCAGATCTTGATTAATGGGTTTAGAAATTGGTGGATAAAATAAGATGAAACATACTAGAGCTTATGCTTAACTATTGTTCGTATAATATTATTTGAATATTAGATTTAACTTTTGTATTGATACTGTATGGTTTTGCACTGTGCATTTTATCGTATCTTTTATGAACCATTCATATATTTAGAAGATGAAGCAATGGATTAGGTATGGAAACAAACTTGTGTCATAAAATTAGTTAATTTTGTAATTAATTATAAAGTATTTTAAAAACAGCAATGGGTGAGATGGCATCTGTGGTTGGCAATAGACATGCTGTGGATAATTTATTATAAAAGGCCTATAAAATTTTAAAAACCCAATTAAAAAAACTTATAATTGAAGAGTAGGAAAATGTTTCTTTAGAAAGCAGCAATAAGATTAAGCCACATTACATAACCTCCGGGCAAACGCTGATCTCAAATAATAATAAATTATTTGCCTATTCTTTGTGTGAGTTAAACATCATTGAAACCACTGAACTTGATAACACCTCAGGCTATCATCATGTTAGATTTCTATATATAATAAAGAATGGGAGACATATACAGGGGGAAACTGCAGAAATGAGAAAACAAGATAGATTTTTTTTTAAATTGTTTTTGTTTTTTTCCTGAGACCATTAATCTGTCAGTGGCACTATCATATGAATTAGTTTATTCCTAACTAGATTACGTTCTTAGGACCAATTGTCACTCATTTCTAAGCCTACCCAATTACACACCCACATTGGCTAGTACAATCAAAGGCGCTTAGATCATATGAAATACAATTCCCAAAGAAATATATCCCCTGGCTTTTGCGTATGGGTTTTCTTGTGAATTCCTGAATTGAATGATGATAGCTTCCAAATATCATCTGGTTCATAACTCCTTTCTAAAATAACAACTAAGGGTTGCTCTTCTATGTTAAAACTAACTGCTAAATAGTTTTCTGCTGTGCAGTGATACAGAGATTGGGTAAAAAAAATTGGCATTTAAAAAAAGATGGGAAAGCAGAAGTATAGAGCAGTACAGGAAAATCATCACCCTTTTAATGACCATGTGTGTTTTTATTTGAAGATAAAATATGTTTTTGATATAGAGATTTTATGTCCAAACTAATTAAATTCTGATATGTTACTCTGCATTTGAGTTTTTGTTATAATTTGTCTATTGTTATTATGACATTTAATAGATACTTTTAAATAACTTTTGTCTGTTGGCTTTCTTGTTTGTTGATTACCTGGAGGAATATTTTATCATTTATATAATTTTTAAAATTGCAAAATCCTTAAAATTGGTAAAGTTGAATTGATTGGATGATTTTTAAGTGTCCCTGTGCATGTCTAATTGTTCTTTTGGCATTGGTAATAGTATTATTTTGTCTGATGAATCTTACCAGTGCAGGAAAACGTTAAGGAAGATATTTCAAACTGCTTTGATTGGTGGGATAAAATATCCTGCTGCAGTGGGAAGAAGAACTCTTTGAGGGAACAAACAGCCTAGAGGAGAATGTGCTGTTACTTCCAGAAAAATGTATTTTCCCTGGAAAAAATAAAATCCATAGAAAGTGCCCTTGGAGGCATGGCAAATGAATGAAGACTTGGTTATGTTGAAGTAGCTTCATTCCGAGATGGAAAAAGTGACCCTTTCAACCTTAATTCTCTGGTTAGAGTCTGATAGAATTTTCGGTCTTGTCTCTGTGCCTATTCTGAGGCCCTTAGAGTCCTTAAAAGGTGAATGAATTAAAAAATATAAAGGATGTTTGTCCCATTAAATGCCGTAGCATCTATATTATTTCCCTATTTCTTTGTAACAATAGGAAACTTGTTGATGGTAGAAGTTGCTCAACACTCATATACACATAGTTCTCTGCATTACTGTAATTGTTTACTTTGCAGTTTAAATATTAGCAGGGAACACCAAATATTCTACTAAATTCCCCATTGCTGAAATGAAGTTTAATAGCCAAAAAATTGCTATTGTATGTATTGCTGTTGTGTGTGTGTGTGTATATGTGTGTGTGTCTGTGTATACACGTATATATACCTGTATTTCCAAATTTGTTGTGTAAGTATACTTCTTCAACTAGCAAATTTCAGATGACAGGTACTATTGAGAGTCAGAGCAAACAAATTTAAAATGTATTGGCAAAATTCATTTAAGCTTTTATAATAAAACTTAATTAAATCATGTTTTATTAATTTACTATGTGTAGTAATTTATTAGTGCTAAAATGAGGTTCACTTTGTATAAGAAAAATAAATAATTTTACTAACATGATAGAATAGAAATACAATACACATATTCGAATAAAAAATGACAGAGCTAGATTCCATCTCAAAAAAAAAAAAAAAAACACATTTGAAGGCAAAAATCACATTGCAGGAATTAATTCAAAATTTATAGACAAAAGTACTATGCTAATTAAAATGTATATATTAGAAAATCTATATCTTAGCTAGGCAACATATTATGATTTATATTATTCCAAATGTTATTTTTAATGCTTTAATGTTATTTTCAATAATACTCATATTTATTTAAAATATTATATAATTTCAACTGTTTATCTGAGATTAATCTCTCCCAGTTAGTAGAGAATTGACTAATTTTGTCTTTATTTCTCATCAAATTTTTATGAGATCTGAAAGAAATGATGCATGCATTATTATTATTTTCACATTTTTGCTACCCTTTTTAATTTTGGAAATATTAATGAGCAGAAAGAAATTATCAAATAGGCCACAAGATAAAGGGAAAATAATGATTTGAGGTATTACTGTAAAATCAATTCCAGAATAATTAGGTTCTATTGCAGCTGATGCAAAATTTTACTGAAATCATGTTCATATCTATCATCTAGGAAGTGCTAAATATCTGTAACCACTTGATTACTTCGAGGGAAATTAAATTTTCCATCAACATATCCCCTAATACTCTTACTCATGTCCAGATGATTAAAGGATCAACAGGAATCCTCAGTATGTAGATCTTCATTTTATCTTCCTTGGAACTCTTGTGGTTTAAAGGACCCCAACTTTTGCTACCCATTCTCTTTCTTATCCTTCCTCAGACTCCGAGATTTTTGTATTTGGCTACATACTGACCAAGTTATCTGCATGTCTCAAAGACATCTCAACAACACCTGCGTTTATTTATGCATTTATTTATTGTTAAAGTTCATCATCTTTCTGGAGACAAACTAACTTCCCCTCCAAACTTTCCTCTTGCTGTGTTGAGTGAAGAGTTTGCTGCTGGGGGGAATGTCACAGGAATGTGAACAACACAAGAGTTTACAGTCCTGCCTCACTCACAGGAGGCCCGCTGTCCAGCCTCAGAGCTTTTCCAGATCTGTCTTCTAAGCCTAGGAGAATTCCTTGGAATTTCTAGTCTTAATTCATGAAATCATCTCTGAACTGATTTCCCAGGTTAAAAGTATGATCCCTTCTATCCCGTATTTCATGATTCAAAAGCCATCAAAGTTTTAAATCAAAGATAATTATACTCCCTCATTGTCTGTCTTCTGTGATTTAGCCCAATCTGTTTATCTTATCATCCTTTCTTTCTTAAAACTGTTGCTGTCAGGCCGGGCGCGGTGGCTCAAGCCTGTAATCCCAGCACTTTGGGAGGCCGAGACGGGCGGATCACGAGGTCAGGAGATCGAGACCATCCTGGTTAACACGGTGAAACCCCGTCTCTACTAAAAAATACAAAAAACTAGCCGGCCGAGGTGGCGGACGCCTGTAGTCCCAGCTACTCGGGAGGCTGAGGCAGGAGAATGGCGGGAACCCGGGAGGCAGAGCTTGCAGTGAGCTGAGATCCGGCCACTGCACTCCAGCCTGGGTGACAGCGCGAGACTCCGTCTCAAAAAAAAAAAAAAAAAAAAAAAAACTGTTGCTGTCAAATCAACTCTATTACCATTCCACAAACAGTCCTGGCTTTTAGCCACCATGTTGTCTGATTATGTTGCAATGGTCTTATTCCTCTTCACTACCCGGACAATTCACCTAGCTTTTAACACCCCTGAAGCTACTCACTCTTAGGAGACTTTGTGCCTTTGGTGATCATTTACCTTTACTTTTCCTGTGGCTTTACAACCCATTAGGAGCCTCTTCCCCTCTCCCCCGCACCATAGCCAGTCTTAGTGATTTGTCTACATTCTGTTGCTTGCTAGGTTCAGGTGGATAAAATCTTACCAATTTTCATTGCTCTGATGACAAACTGAAGACTTCCTATTAGGCCTCACAAGGGTCTTTTCTGTGTGATCTCCTTTTGCTGTGGTATTAGCATCTCCCAGCCGTACTCTGTACAGCCATATTCTAGTCAGGCTAAAATCTTAACAACCCCACAATGATTCTCGGTTTCTTCAAGCTCCATGGAATTTGCATATGCTGATTCTTCCACCTGGAGCACTGTTTTCTCACAACTCCCCATCCTGACCACCGTCTAGTGTATACTTTAAATAGCCGAGACTTAGATTATCACTTCACTCATACAGTCCTTGCTTATCAGGCACACAGGGGAAGGGCCATCTCCTGTACTCTCACAGTACCTGTAATTGTCCTCTCTGAGGGCTCACCATTGTGATGTAACTGTTTTTATCCCTCCTCTTAAATGTGTAGAAGTAAGGGTATTATGTCAATTCTAACAACATTTTATTCCCAGCATGTTTTTTGAAAACATGAAAATTAAAGTGTAGGATTTTTTTTCCATATGTAGATTTCAAGCTTTCTGTGGACCTAAATCATGTATTTTAATGATATTGTATTTCGTAAACTTTCTAAAAATGTGCAGTAGATGTGCTGTTTACTTTCAAAGAAGAATATGGTAATAATTTAAATATTTATTCTGAAATACTTTTTTTTACATTCATGGTATTTGAACAAAATGTATTATTATAATTCTAATGGATACATTTATTTGCAGTTAAAAACATCATATAAGAATACAAAAAAAATAAAACTTAAGAGAACAAATGTTCGTGGTTTTCAACTTTAACATATGAAAAAGTTTGAGAAAAAACACACTATCAACTATATGTTTGTACATCTATATGACATTTTTCATACTTTCCACAAAATTTTCATGAAGTATTTATATAGGCTTCTCTTTAATCTTACATTGTTTAGAAGCATGCCTGCATTTAGTTTAAAATTCATATCTTAAATATCTTAGGACCTAAATAATGACTTAACTTTTCAGTAACATCTTAGATGGTATAGTGATAATTCAGCCTTTGTTAACCTGATTTTTAATTTAGGTTCTACTCCAAGTTAACCTTATGCCCTTGGAAAAGTTCATATGGCTTTTCTCACTTTCACACTTGTCATTTGTAATATATGGGTAATAGGCTGTATTATTTTAAAAATCTTTTTCAACTTCTGAAGCCCATGATTATTTTATTCAAAATCTAGATATGAACTCACACATCAGATTTAAGTCTGCACTCTAAATTTTTTCCCCTTTTCTGTTTTCAATGTTGAAATTAGAGCAGTCATAAAGCTCATCACTAAACTGAATGAAAATTTATTTCTTAAGACAATTCAAAATACAAGGAAGTTCTGACTGGTATTTCACTATAATTCAAATTATTTAACTATTATAGATAATGGAAAGGTTGACATAGACTAGGCAAAGAGAAAAAATATGATTGAAAATCACATATTCCATGTCCTCTTTTGTAAGATACGGGGATTTTGATTCAAGAAACAGAAATAATGTACTTAACGTACACTTCGTGTTAAAGGAGTTTATTATGAAATATGTTGGATTTTAATAGGGGAATGCATTGTAGTAATACATCAGTTTAGCAAATATGTATGGACTTTAAATAGACTCAAACATCCATTTCTTTTCCATCTTGAAAATGTTTTGTTTGTCATGCACACATGACAAACACACATTAATTCAGCACACATTAATTGATAAGTGCCATGCAAATATTATGTTGTCATGATTTAGATTTATATTTAGCAGACATTAATTGGGTGCATCATACATGTGATGCACCTGCCACTGCCATGCAGTGTGGGAAACATGCATGATTCAACAGTGCATAAACTGACATGGCTGTTGACAGAATGGTTGGAGGCCACAGGGTCACCAAAACAGGCTCCGTGTGCATGTCCAGGATGTGCTCCAGGAGATAGTTTGTGGCCGAAGTGGCTCTCACACATTTGAAGTGGGTAAGACTTATGGAAGAATACTTTACCTCCTGATATGGTTTGGCTGTGTCCCCACCCAACTCTCAACTTGAACTGGATCTCCTAGAATTCCCATGTGTTGTGAGAGGAACCCGGAGGGAGGTAACTGAATCATGGGGACTGGTCTTTCCGGTGCTATTCTGGTGATAGTGGACAAGTCTCACGAGATCTGATGGGTTTATCAGGGGTTTCTGCTTTTGCTTTGTCTTCATTTTTCTCTTGCCGCTGCCATGTAAGAAGTGGCTTTCACCTCTCCTCATGATTCTGAGGCCTCCCCAGCCATGTGGAACTATAAGTCCAATTAAACCTCTTTTTATTCCCAGTTTCAGGTACGTCTTTATCAGCAGCATGAAAATGAACTAATCCACCTCCCTTCAGAAATATTTCAGCCCAGAATACTTGGAGGAAAGGCTAGACACAGTGGCTCACACTAGGCCAGGAATTCAAGACTAGCCTGGGCAACATAGTGAGACCCTGTCTCTAGAAAATTAAATGAAAGAATTAGCCAGGTGTAGTGGTGGTGCATGTCTGTAGTCCCAGCTACACAGGAGACTGAAGGACTGAAGTGGGAGGATTGTTTTAGCCCAGGAGGGTGAAGATACAGTAAGCTATGATTACACCACTACACTCCAGTCTAGGCAGCAGAGTGAGACCTTGTCTCTAAAATAAAAATAAATAAATAAATAAATAAATAAAATAAAACCATGAGATTTCCCCCATGCTACCCATCTGCCTTAGGAGATTTGGGTGAAATAATTTCATTTTTTAAACTCGTAGTTGCCACCTACACCTAGAATCCAAATTGGTGTAGTGATTGGTCATCACCAGTGGATCTAATCACTTGTGTATGCTAATTCTTTGTTTTATTACATTCTTCTTGCTTGTTCTGTCAAGAGCACCCTGCTTAAACAATTCCCTCTAAGTTTGAATCTTAAGAGGGAGAAGTGTGGGAATTTGAAGCTTTCCTTCTGGATAGGCCCATAGACATGTTAAGCGCATTCCTTCATCTCCTTCCTAGCAGCATTTAACCTCTAGATAGCAGTAGTTTTAGTAAAAAACAAAAAAAAAAAAAAAAAGGAAAAGGGATTTCATTATAAGTCAGTCAGTTACATGAGCTTCTACTTGCTATTATACAAATATTTCCTTTGCTTTTGACTCTCTTTATTCAAGCTTTGTCCTGGTTGAATGACAGATATTTTGATGGAGAAAATGGAATATGTTACTTACATGAATTATGACATTTTTTCTTATGGTAAGAAGTGAAGGAGCTAGGAGGCAGAAGAATGGAAGAAAGGAAAGAAATGGCAGGGCAAGGAAAAATAAAAGAGATAAAATGCCCAAATGCATACATAAATAAAAAGGCCGGGAAGGTTGCTGCACTTAATGTTTGTATTAACTTAAGGGTAAAGCAGGGAAGAGTCTTCTCCACTGTTCCTCCACCCCACGTACTAACAAGAGGGAGTTTCCAGCAAATGGCTGGCAGCATGTTCAGTACTTTGACTCACGTCTGGAGACAGTTCAATAAAGCAGTTTTCCTTTTTCAGAAGCACCAACACACTGAGATTAAATGAGAGATGTTACAGCCTTCACTCTGCTCTGCCAACCACAGGCTTGACCTTGATGCCATTGCAATCATCTCTACAGCCACAGAGTGGGAAACGATGCCTGGGGCACGCTCTCTCATTGACTCCAGGAGCTTCCAAACACACATTTTACACAGGTAGTTTAAATGTAACGATGGACGCTTCCGTCAATAGATCATAACTTCATAGTACTTGATCTGTTTCACTTTATATTTAAAGAAAATAAATAACTTTGGGGCCAACCCCTAGCTTGTATTCAGGGAAGGATACAGCGCAAAGGAAGAAAAGAATTTAGTGTTGTGAAAGATTTTCTGTCAAACAAAAAGATATTTCTAAAATTAGTAACTGTTAGACAAGAGTGTTTTAATAAAAATATAAACACAAATCAAAATTTAATTTTTTCTTTATACTCTCTCCAAAATATAAGTAATATTTCATGCTCTGAGGGTAAATATTTCATTTTAACTATAGCCGACTTGCCAAATATTCAGAAACCTTATTCATGTTGTATGAAAGATCTCAAAGTTAAATTAGTTCACGTCACTTTTACAAACCATAACTTAAACCTTTAAAACACATTTTTTTTCTCAGCCTGATTTTAGCATGTTTTCTTCTCATCTTAATTTTAAATGAGATTATCCATTGTAAACTAGTGACAATTAAGGACAAAAATATTTTAAGTAACTAACTGATATATATGTTTTTGTTTTAATAAGCCCAAAGCAAACAAGGTGTTTAACTCATTTATATTTTTACTAAGGTATCACTAGGATATATGGGTACACTGAAGTTATGGTAGTGCATAAAACTTTTTAAAATCAAAAGGCAAAAATCTAGTGAAAAATATTTATCTCCTATTTGTATAAAAAGGGTTTTTCCAGTATTTTTAAAATCCAAATGCTCAAATTGAGATAATGTGAACAATGAATACAAGGGACAGAAAAGATTATCTGTTTTTCTTAGGCCCAGTGAAATATTTTTTACTTGAAATTTTAGCATTTTTGAACTAGGTTTATAAACTAATAAGAAACACACACAAAACAAAACAGAGTAGGATTTATGGTCACAGCATCTTTTCTTCTATAAATATTTAATTATTCTTAAAATAAGGGAACCACATTCTTTCAGAGTAATTATAAACTTGTATAAGATATATAATGTAACCAATATCTGATGGTATTTTCCATCAGATAGAAAGTGGAGATTCTCTTAAGAAAGTTACAAAAAATTGTTCTAAGGTTTCAGAGGAGGTAAATTATTGAGTTTTACAGCCTGATACAATTTTAGAGCTAATCAGCTAATCTTATCTTTTATAAAATGTAGGTCAAAAAGTAATTTTTTTTCAAAAAAGTGCTGACTGTATGAAAATTTTACAAATTCGTTTTAATGAGAAGAAAGAATGAGAGAAGTATCCTGCAATAGTAAGAAATCTGAGATGGGAAGATCAGGCTTAGACCTTAACAGAGTGTGTCACAAAAATTACCTCAGTTGACCTCAGTTTCCACATCTATCCAGTAACAGTTTGTATTACATTATTTGGAATATAACTTCAAGTTCATAATTTTCATGATTATATAAAACCATTACAAATAAATAAAATATCTGCTATGATTAAATGAAAATTCTAATTTGAAAAGAAAGGCTTTTTTTTTTTTGGTTGCTATTGTTAAGCAGAATGTGTTTCAAAGTAGATGTACTCAACCCAAATTTATTTATAATTAGTAGCTTCAGCTGGCATATAGCAATTACTGTGTTTTTTCCAAAGGGTTTAACATTCCTCCTGTTATATACTGCAAGCAACTTATTTGTTTATTATATTATTAAAGCAGCCTTTAGGCCGAAGCATGGTAAATGATCACAAATCTCGAATTTAATGAAGTAGACATTGGTGACATTTTATTTCTTTTTCTCAGATCATCATATGATAAAAATCACACTGCATTTTACAATATCTGGAGGACATGACAAACTAGAATAGCTATCCAAATAAAATCCGTACTCTGTGGCTAAAGCTGGAAGGCGGAGAGCTATAAGAAAGAATAGATCACAAATTCATTAATGAGGGCTCTCTTTATAATTGAATTATCTCGTCTGCTATTTGTTTTTTGCAAGACATTATTCAATCAGTGACCATTGATTAAAGGCATGATATTTTCCAAATACCATGCTAGGAAACTGGAAGGGGCTGATATGTGATGTAGATTATAAAAACAGGAACTTGGAATGAAGGTGAAGTTGAAAGCTCAGCTATTAGAATGAGAATGTGCTGGATGGTCAGTGTGAGGTGGAGAGAAGGAATACCTTTAGAATGGTGTGCTTTTATCAAAGTCAAAACAGACTAGTAACATGATTTACTTAGTCCTGAGCCTTTTAGCCTTTATCCTGGAGCAAGAAAGTAAAAATAAAATGGAGAGACCAGTGGATGCTCACTGGGTCATTCCTAATATTTATCAATAAGGACTTGCACATATGTTATTTTATTTGGTGCATGAAATAAAAATATACCTATATTTTGTTTCTCCTCCATGTATTTGCAACAGAGATTTCAGTTTGAGTCTGTATTAGACTGTGCTACATCTGGAAATGTCTAATAAACAAGTAGGACGGGCCAGGAAGAAAACTGTGTTGCATGAATACTGATTTATTTATCACTGGATAAATCATCCTGCAGGAATAAGGTCCCAGGCATAAGCATCTTGGCTCAGAGAGGAAGTCTTAGTTTTCAGAGGGAGGCAGAACTCTGAATACAGTATAGTCACTGAAAATTGTATTTATTTCCACCAAACTGCCACTGAACCTGAAGTTCACAGAGAACAAGAGAACGGTAAGTAACCACTGAAATGATTCTCTTATAAACTTGATAAAATATTAGGATGTTTGAGATGACTCGAAATAATAGAAAGAGGACAGAGCAGGTCTTCCTCAAGCACTTATCTAAAAGCTGCTGTGTAAATAACTTATCTAAAGGCATGCATGACTGAAATCATGAATGGTAGCAGCAAGACACCAAGAGCAGAAGAGATCGGGGACTAACTATAGCCAGAGACGTAGTGATGACCACTGGCAGGTGGTTGCCATGCTCTCTAACTTAGTAATGCAGAGTGCAGTGTGGAGTGGGATATCTGCAGGGCAGTGGCAGCATCAAGCACCTTATGGAGACAGCAGTGTCTGTAGGGATCTGACTTGTGCAGGAACTGTGTAAGAACAAGGCTGGAGATTATGGCAACTGGTTTAATGGTCCTGGTGCTTTGCTGAAACCATAATTTTGTCAAACACAACAAGCATCTGGTAGAGCAATAGCCACAACTTGCAGGGGAGACAGGGACAGCAGACAAATGACCAGTGATAATGGACTTGTTTATTGGGTATATTTCAGGGGGTTATTTTCTCTTGGTTTTGTCTGCCTTCAAATATGTGATCATGTTGTCCTCTGAAACTGATTTCTTTCCTAACGTCTCTAAGGATTCACATACTGGGTCCTGCCTCTCTGTAAGCTGAGTACAGAAGTTCACATCATGGTATGTCAAGGGAAGTCAAAACTACGTTGTACTACTGACACTGTAGTCCTTGCAGCTTCTTCTTGAAGTCAGTGTGATAGAAACACAGGGTGGAGTGGTGGAAAGCACCTGAGGGTTGGTGCATGCGACAAAGCATTCGTTCAGCGTGTCTTGAAGGATAAGCCTGGGCTTCCCAGTTTCACTTCTCTGTTTGCAGCCATGGGAGCATGGCGAATTTGGGCAACAAGTTTGGGAGTCATCAAGAAACTCAAATGATTACTCTCCAAAACCACCTATAGAAACCCGGATTAGAATATTTTGTAGTATTTCTTTGTATTTGCAGATCTGACATGTTCTTCCTGACTTGGTGTCTACTTCTAACTCTGTTGGGTCCATTGAAATTCCAGTATTTCACCCATCATGGCATTTTCTGGTCTTTTTCTTAGAATGTGTCACTGTCAAATACATTATTTCATTCATTTATTTAGTTTTTGTTTGTTTACCTATTTTCCCAGCCCCTACTAGAATGAAAGTTCTGTAAGGTCCATTTTTTTGGCCTATTTTTGCTCCTTGTGTCTCTAGCACCCCAAATAATGCCTAACACACAGGGTGCAGACGTTGATTAAATATTGGTTAACAAATAATGTAATGAAAAGAAATTCTGAGGCTCTGAAAAAATTTGTCCCAGCTGAGTCCAATACAGTGATGAGAAACTGTCACTCTTGTCAATTCTGTTTTATCCCTACAATACTTCTTCCCCCAATCACTGCAATAGCATCTTGGCTTGTCTTTCTGCTTTTGGCCCCCTCCATTACAGTACATTCTCCATGGAGGAATTAAACAGTGGATGTCTACCCCTGGTCCTCCAAGAGATCCCATTGCTCCTTAATTAAACCTGGGGCCCTCTCCCAGCCTATTACCTTTGGCCTTTGCTGAACTGTGCACACTCTCTCCCTATGATTCCGTCTTCTCCTGCATTGTTGATCTTCTTCACGTTCTTTGAGCCTGCTGAGTTGTCCTACCCCATAGTATTGGTACTTGCTCTTCTTTCTGTTGCCAGGAAACCTTGGTATGGCTGGCTTCTGTGTATCAATTATTTCTAAAAATCATTTTATTTTGGATTTTAACATTTTAAGAATAAAGACATATAATACAACATGTTAATGTTTTGGATAATAATAGAGAGATTTATGCAAGTTTATGAATAATCGTAACAAAATCATTTATATTAAAATATCATTTGTGTATCAAAAATGATCAAATATTTACTATATGATGGGCTGGAGAATTCAACCGAGTAATAAAAAGCTACAAGCATTGTAGTGGGGGAGATAAAAAGTAACTGTCTAGCTTCTAATAAACTAGAGAGTTAATTTTATACTAGCTAGCATTTTTTGGCATACTTATATTATGTAAAAGTATTATTTATATTACCAGTATTTTCACATCAGCACTTTGATGTAGACGTAAAGTGCAATCATTTTATAGATGTGAAAGCTGTAATACAAATAGTTTAAGTAAATTCTTCAAGATCTCACAAATAGAAAATGGGTATCTGAAGCAGGTGTGTTGGACTTCAAAGCTCATGCTGCTTCTGTAAGATAAAAGAAATCTCAAATGGAAAAGGAGCACAGTGCGGGGCTAAGGTCAATCACAGCTTCTGTGGTCAGAAAAGGCTTTCCAGAGGAGATGATGATAAACTGAATCTAGAAGGACCACTGAGTGCAAAAATACAAATGAGGCTGAGAAAAATGATTCTTGCTAAAAAGTTAAATGACATCAAAATATATAGAATGTAGAGTCTGAAGGAGAGTGGAGGGAAGGGGAGGGATAAGACAGAGATATGTGTAATGCAAAGAAATTTGATTTGATCCTGCGAATAACCACATCATTAGGTAAGTATTTCAGGAAAGTTCTACACTGACCACAAGATAAAAAAGATTGGAGCAAGGTCTATCTCTTTCGGAAGCCTTGTAATATTCCAGAGAGGGATTATTATAAGGATCCTGAAACAAGAGAAGGTATTACAGAAGGAGAGCCATAGAGAGGCTGCATACACATTCAGCAGTCGGAATTCAGTTGGAATTACTGATCGCTTCGATGTGGCAGTGAGCCAGAGGAAGGAATTTAAAATAAAACCTGGGGTTCTGCTTAAGATGACTGAGAGAGATGTGCACCATTAAGGAATTGAATAGAAAAAAACAAATTTCAAGGGAAATACATTTCCTGTGTGATTTTTAATTGTAAGTATCTGAGGAATATTTATATACTCACTAAACCATTTGAAATCCATGTTTGGAACCTAACATACAGTTTAGTTGTGCTCCTGGAGACAACTGCCTGCTTCAACTCCCAACCTGACCACTTCAAATTTGTGTAACTTTGGGTAATTAGTTAGTAATGTCTTTAAGCCTTAGTGTCTTCATCTATCACATTGACAGAATTACAATAGCGTATACTGTCCCCATGAAAATGGGATGTGATAATCTATGAAAAGCATATGAGACATTGTCTAGAGATTTTTTTTTTGGCAGAAGCTATAGGTTTTCTTATTTTTTCTTTCTTTCGTTGGCACTATAGAAGAAATTTAAACAGATACATAGATTTATGACCTTCTACTAATCTATAGATTTTTAGTAGGTCAGAGTAGATCACCGGGGATGAATGAGATTATCAAGGAACACTGGATAGAAGAAGAGAGAGGAAAACTAAAAATGAAACCCTTGAGAACACCTGCATTTAAGAAATAAAAGAACAGAAAACTGAAAATATGCTTGAGAATAATTAGTTTGAGGACTGTTAAGAAGACCAGGGAGAGAGTGGTGTTTAAAAGGCCAAATGAGTTAAGAAGTGAGTGATTAGCCAGTTAGACAATGCAGAAGTATAAAGAAAAATGAGAGTAATGTGTCAATTTAAAGGTAGTGGAAGGGTTTCAGTAGAATGGAAGGGTCATAGAAGGGTCAGAAACCAGACTTTAGCAGTTTAGAAATTACTGGGAGGTCTGGAAGTGGAGACAATGAGAACACATGGATCATGATTTTAAAAATATAAAGGCAGCACACATAATTGTTGGAAAAGGTCATGGAGGAGATAAGAGGAAAGGGAATCTAAAGGACAGGTAGATGAAACCGTTTTTGGTACTTTCAAAATGTTACGGTGGCCTGGTTGATGTCTTGCTACACTCTTTGCAATAAAGCAGTCAATAAAAAATGAGACTAAACACTCAAATATCAATAGCTGTGCCAGTTTATTCATAATGTGTATTGATTGATAGAGAGGAACACAGTGCATTCAAAAGTCGGAAAACAGAATGAATTTATTTTTATACAATATGTAAGTTACATGTTAGTATCATATGCCCAATATATTTCTCTTTAATCTGAAGATACTTCTTCAATAAAGGAATTTTAAAGTCTTCAATTCAATTGTGAATCAGAAAAAGCATCATAAATACATCATAAATACAGTACGTTATTTACTCTGGGCTTCCAGAATTTGGTGGACTTTCTGTAAGATATCTAAGATATATAGCTGATAATGAGAGATCCATTCCGGCAATAGCGGAACTGTTGAGAGAATTATCTAATATATAAGAACAGCTGTTCAGTGGTTTGCAGAGTTTTGGGCAGCTATGTAAGATGTAAAATTCACTGTCATTGTGATTGTGGTTGTAGTGTCTTTGTCATATTTCTTGTTCGGTTTTTGCTATGATCCTGGTTGTTACCTGGCATTTCTTGTTTCCACCCAATTTGAAAACCTAGTTCTCCTGCCTGCTGATTACGGGAACCACCTTAAAACTTTTCCGTGTATTTGCTTTCAGTTTTCACCATAGAAAATCAGTGTTCCTTGTTGTGACTAAGAAACCATGGTGATAAACTTGTGGTATTACTTCGTCATTGATGAGAAGCTGTATGTTCTTTGCATGGAAATAGTGATATCAGAGGAAATATGAATCCCACAAAACTGAAGGATATCCATGCATTATAAAAATGCATTACCCCAAAAAAATGAAAACTGTTCACACAAAAACCCATACATGAACATTCAGAGAGCTTTATTTGTAATACCCCCAAACTGAAAATGTCCAAGAAAGCCTTCAGCAGATGCAGGGTTAAATAAACTGGTACCTTTATATTCTGGCATCTTTTATATTACAGAATAATAAACTACTGAACCACACAACAGCTTTATTTAATCTCCAGGGCATTGCACCTGGATGGGAGAAAAAAAAAAAAAAAAAAAAAAAAAAAAAAAAAAAAGCCTTCCCCAAAAGTTACATACTCTGTGATTCCATTGTATAATATTCTTGAAATGACAAAATTCTGGAAATAGAGAACACATTAATGGTCATCAGGAATCAGGAATGGGAAGTGAGGCAGAGAAGGAGTTTAATAATAAAAGACAACATGAGGGATCCAAGTGATGATGAAAATGTTCTTTATCTTTACTGTTTCAATGTCAATATCCTGGTTGTGACATGCATCATAGTTTTGCAAAATGTTACTGTTGGGAAAATCTAGGTAAAGTTACATAAAGTCTCCGGTATTACTTCTTATGGCTTCATGGAAATCTTTAATTACCTCAAAACAAAATAGTTTAATGAAAAAGTGCATTGAAGGGTATGATTTTTTGTTTTCTGGAATCTTGCTATGTTGCCCAGGCTGGAGTGCAGTGGTGCAGTCTCGGCTCACTGCAATTTCTACCTCCCGGGTTCAAGTGATTCTCCTGCCTCAGCCTCCCAATTAGCTGGGATTACTAGGCACGCACCACCACATCCAAGTAATTTTTGTATTTTTAGTAGAGATGGGGTTTTGCCCTGTTGGCCAGGCTGGTCATAAACTCCTGACCTCAAGTGATCCACCTGCCTCAGCCTCCCAGAATGCTGGGATTACAGGTGTGAGCCACTGTGCCCAGTCTGAAAGGTATGAATTTCTTATAGAAAAGACCTGGTCTAAAATGTCTAGAACCTTACTGTTTTGATGTGTGGATTTTCCAAAACAAAATGTGTATCATTAAGTACTATGCAGGGTTGCTTATTGTAGTAAACTTTTGAAAAAAAATCACAAACAATTTGAGGTACCTTGGTTTCTTTGTGTCCTGGAAATAATTCAGTTCCTCAATCCCTGGGGGTGAGACAAAGAAAATTTGAAAAATAAATGTCTCCTTCACACTATTACATTCATCCCAGATCAATGACATTTCATCTACTATTTTGAATATCAAAGAGAAATAAAAGCGACGCAATTTCCATTCAACAAGTAAATGAAAGAACTATTAAAATCTATCAGTTATTCATGCCGACACAATCAATGAAGAATAATATTTTGGGAGCCCATTTTGAAAACTTCATGGATCATTGATTTGATTTTTAAATAGAAATGTTACTTTACTAATGGAAACATCATTTGAAAGAAAAATCTCAAATTGTTGTGTGTGTTGGAAACCATTACAGGCTTGACATAAAATCTGGTTTTGGTTATTTGATAAAGTAGGAAGCTTCAACTCTGAATCATGATTTTTACATGAGCTACATTTACATTAGAGTTCCTGATAAAAAAAATTCTTAAAGACATTTTTTTTGCTGTCCTAAAATTTGTCAATGTGCTTAATATTAGGATCATTTTAAGGGTTTGCTAAGAATTAAAGCTGTGATCAATTATATAAGCCTTTCAAGAAAACATCCCGGATCACCTGCTTCACATTTGAAAATAAAATTGCTTTTTCAGAAAAAAGCAAAAACAAAACCACAAAAAAATTGCAGTATAGTTCTCAGGCTATTAAAAAGAGAATAAATTTTACCTACATGGCGCAAGATTTATTTGTTTAAATAAGAAGGTAAATCATCTTTATTTAAAGCCATTTGGGTTATCATTTTATTGAAGACAAATATACACTCCTCTGACCAAACTGCCATTGTGCAAGACGAGATGAGATAAAGATGTCAGTTCAAACTCCCGAGTGTGAGCAACATTAACCATCAGGTAGGCCAGGATTAAAATCCGTAAATGCTTATCCATTTATCTACAGACAGACTCTGAAGACACCTTGAAATTCTGTAAATAATTCTGTACATAAATTCTTAAACGACTTTAAATGCGAAATGTAAATTCACAATTCTTGTGGACACAGATAAGAACAATAAGCGGAACTTGCTGAGTATGATTCCTTGAACTAGTGAGAAAAAAAATAATGATGTTTGGTTTCCAACCTGGATACCTAATGACCTTTTATATGAGACTAAGGTCTTTTAGCAATGTGACCGATGTGAACCCCAGTTTTGTTTTTTGTTTTTCTTTTCTTTTTTTTTAGTAACACGGGTTTTATAGTCAGCGTTTTCTAAATTGTACATATTAAAATGAAAAATCAAAACCGATCAAATAATATTGTTAAAAGAGACTAATGATGGTACAGCACTATTAAAGAGCATGCTTCCAGTTTTATTTAAAAACACCAACTTTAACTGTGTAAATATACATCCTCCATGCTTTTCAGTGTTTAGTGTCAAATTTGTCATGATGTATCAAAACATTAACAATGGTTACCTTTGGGGACTGAGATTGTGTACAAAAATCAGTTATGTAGCTCTCTTACTTTTGTAGTAAAACATGTAACGTGTATGATTACCAGAAAAGGAATACATGTTATCAAGATAAAGTTTTCAGCTTCCTTTCAAGATAACAAAGCAATCTACTTTTGTGCAGAGATAAAATTTGTAGGATTTATTTAGTGCTTTTTTGCAAAATTTAGAATTTTCTTCTTTTTCTGAAAGAAATAAATAACTACATGAAAATGCAAAAAGAAAAAGATATAAAAATACTAATATTATGAATTTTGATCATGTGAAGAAATAGCTCTCTAATTATGTAGGTCTAGATTTATTTCATTTTCATTCTATGTAAATTGAAATAGCAAATGAAAAGGGAAATTTTATGTAAATTATAACTGCAAACGTGTAGAAGCCCCAACATGGAAGTACATATCTTGGAAAGAAAATGTGTGAACGTACACACACACACACACACATGCACAGGCACAAGCCTTTATATAACATTCTCAAAGAGAATCAAGACCCTATTTAATTAGGAAATACTGAGGAAATACAGAATACCAAATGGGGCGTGTATATATATATATATATATATATGCACGCATTTTCAGATTTTTCAACTCTACTATTTCTAATCAGGATATCTGATAGATCCTTTTTCATTTTCTATTCATTGTCACCATTTTCTTTTCTTATTCCAATACGAAAGTATCCTAGCTATCAGGATGCAAAATAGACACTAGTTGAGATTTTTATCATGACGATGTGACTGTTGTGTCATAAGACAAAATAAATATTGGTAGCAAATTAGAGTGAAAACGTTATTGTCTGAAGAGCTATCTCTGAAGTGTTTCCTATGAATTGGCTCACAAGACACCCGCAACAAGATAGAGAGTGGGAGCAGCAATAGCAGTAGTTTATTATTTTCATCAGTATTTTGTATTAAATATGTACATGTCTTGTCTAACAATGGTTTTCTTTGCATGGCTCTAAAGATTCTAACAATACAACATATCATTATATTGACTATTATAATCTGTGATCAGTAATTTAAAAAGTTGAATAAAAACCAATTATGATATTAAAAAAAAAACACTATAGAAGACCAAACAGCATGTAATCAATATGTAATCACTACAGGAAAGGTAAGACAAAACCAGCTCCACTAATTCGACCAGAGTTAGCGGCAGTAGGAAGTCGAATTAGTGTCTGGAGTAGGAAGTATCCTTCGCTTATGCTTTTCCTCAAAGTGAGCCGCAATACAGCGACTCCATTTACTTAACAGTAGTAATCAGATGTTTGAAACAGGCAATAGTCCAGGTTTAAGTTTAACAAATATGTCTTTTGTAGATGAAATATTTAAAACAGAAAAAAAGCACAGGTCAGTAGCCTAGAATTTACATCTCAGTTTGAGCACTAAAATCTGGTGTAGCACTGGGCAATCACTGATACCTGCACCCAGCATTCTCACTGTTTATGGAAGATGAAACAAAAAAGTCTCAAAATATTGTTTGAAATCTAAAATTGTATGACCCTTTTAAGGCGCTAACATATCCCTATGTTACTTTTTTCTTTCTAACGTGGAATACAAACATCTTTAAAAGTGTAATTCTCATTCAATGAAGATGTATTTTAATGTAATTATTATAATAAAAAATATATCACAGTTTAAAATGACTAGAAGAGATGACATTAGCTTTTGTTTTTACTATCACTTGTATTTATAGAGAAGTAAAGATTTTAAAATAACAATAAAACCTGGAATTCATTTACATAAAAGCTTCCTCAATAAAGAAATATGACCACAACTGTTTCTAATTCACTAAAGATACAGCATCCAAAATTTCTGTGTGTTTTGCAGTACAATTAGATTCATTCAGATAAAAAGAAAAATTTAGAGTTTTTTTAAATAGTTAAATTTTACGAAATGATTTTAGATATTACATCAGTCTTTTAGCTTATATGTTAATACTTCGTAATTAAGGGATTCAGCTGGATATTTCTTTTGAACAAGTTTGCATCTCTCCAAATAAGCTATTGAGTAAGAATTCATTTGCAAAATTGTGTAGTCCAGACTTTGATCAGCCCTTTCACACTATACTGGAAGATCACCTTAGAATTACAATCCTGAATGGGAATGCCTAGCTTGACATTAGCTTTTTTTCAGTGAAACAGATTCCAGCACAAAAGAAAACAGCAGGTTAAAAAGACATAAGCAACACAGCTATGAGGGAAGTTTTATGCTTAAAGGTAAAGAGGAGTGGTTTGAATTTCTAAAAGATAAAAGAATAAGCCACTTAGATCTTTCAAAGTACTGAAATAGTCATTTTTTACGTAAAAGCAAGACTCACAACTTCAGAGAGTTCAGAGAACTTCTTCCCGGAGCTACTGATCCAGCCACACCAGGGATTGTCAGCTATTGCAGGGCACTCTGTCAGCTGTCAGGAAATAAATCTCTCTATCAGACGGAAGCAGTCTGAGTTGGAGCAAGTCCTCCACAGCATGTCACCCCGGGAGCACTCAACATGCTTGGCGAACAAGGACTCCCTGTTGTACTCTGATTTATGTATATCTGTAAAGTTACTCGTGATAGGGTAAAAGGAGGAGACTGATCAAGAGTCTATCACACTCGAAATGCTTTCATACTGTTGCCACCCCACTCAACCTGTCGTCCATGGAAGCAAGGAAACAAAAGCACTGCAGACCATTGTCAGCAGCCCTTTCCTTTCCTCGGTGACCCTTTCACAGATGGTTGCCAGAACCACCAGTCACTTCTTGTGCTAGTAGAGAACAGCAAGTAGTTATATTTGTGTTTTTAAGGTTGTCCTGTTAATGGATTGTCCTTTCACACATGCTGTGTACCTTATTTTCTGAGAATTTACTAAATGCTGACCATGGTACATACTTGCTGACAAATTTCACACATGCCTAAGCATGCAACTAAATTTCCCCCCACATGATCATTTCCATGGTTCATTTCCTCATATCTCAGGAGTGATCATATTTTATCTTCATTTTATTATGCTTTCAATCCAGTGAAGTCCAAATTATACTGTATTTGTGCTGGTATTAATGGGCAAAAATGTGGATATTATTGTTTAGTTGGTGTTGAAATTTTGACTGTCATGTGATTTACTGAATGATAAGGATTTGAAGAAAATGAAAAGCAGGGAATACTGAGTTTTATAACATGATACTTGCAAGTACATTTAAGATACACATCAGGGCTTTATTTTGCAAGAAGATGTATAAAAAACATCACAGAAAGGCAATAACTTTAGACTTTAAATTGCAGAATTCAAAGGTATATATGTATACATTTTGAAGAGTTTTGTTGTTGCTGTTAATAGACAATGTATTGAAGTGTGTGGCCCAGTTACAGAAGAACATTATTTGATCATGGCTTTAAACAAAGCAAGAGTGTTTGTAGGATTTCAGAAGTACTGAAAAAGATAACGACAGCTGACAATGTTGAAGAAGACTTGTTTTACCTAAGAGAATTATGTAGACCTGGTGTAATTGTGAAGAATTTTATGGCTGATTTTTTTGTTTGCACCCAGAGTTAACAAATATAATATTTTTAAGCTTATTTTCTAAACAAGTGCTTCATATTGCAGTTATGTGTATAGATAGATTAGATGGATAGATAGATAGATAGATAGATAGATAGATAGACAGACAGACAGACAGACAGACAGATAGATAGATAGATAGATAGATAGATAGATAGATAGATAGATAGATAGATAGATAGATAGATGGATGGATACATAGGTACATAGATAGATACAAAGATAGATACATAGATAGATGATATATAGATAGATTTTCCTTAACCTTCTCATGTGAGTATATGCTTAGAGAACAGAACTGTGCATTGTATACTATTGTAAGTAACTAATCACTTACAATATTACTTGAATTGGGTATCTCTTCAATAAACATTGATTGTAAAAATAATCCTAGTAATCCATAGGATTTACCCCATTATTTGTTTTAAATTTTATGCACATATAATTTATTTTGATCTTTGTATTAATATGCCTAGTTTCTCCCTGCCACCACTGCCTTGCTTAGGTTTTATTTATCTTTTATGTTATAGTACTTTTTCTAGTAGCAATCCCAATATTCTTTACTGAAGGGAGAATTTCTTTCTAACTTCACTATGACTTCCATTTTACCCTGCTCAAGTAGAGAGATTCAAATTATATCATTTATTTCCACTGTACAGCCTTTGGATAGATTGTGTGAGCTCCACTGAAAATTATGACACACGGATACTTAAAAATTTTTTAAACATAGTTTTAAATAGTTCCTTGTTTAAAAACTATTTCCCCTTAAATCTTCCAGAAAATGCTAAACTTATGGAAAGAGGAAAACATAATTTAGTCTATTGGATGCAGAGACTGGAAATCTTGTTTTTATTTCCATTTCTGACATAATTCGACTTCTACCGTAAAAATGTATGATAAAATATATTCACAAATAAAGTCACCATTGAATCCCATCCATGGAAGAAAGGGAAGTAGAAATGTTTCCTGAATTCGAAAGAGGTTGTGATTGTGACCTTAAACAACAATTATTTGGAATGCAACAGTGATAAGAGGACCAAAGAGGTGCTAGTGAAGAGCAGAGTTTTGCAATATGCATGTCCACAGGAATTACAGGAAGCCAGAGCCGACCTTCGTTACACAGTAGCACCATGTCACTGTGGACCTGATGGTAGGAATTGCTTTGCAACAAAAATTAAAAAGTAATAGATATGCTTGTTGGGTGGACATCTTCCAAATGCTATACTAAAACTCTGTTATTAATTTTATGCATATTTTAAATTAGTGCTGATTTTTCTTTATTTTTTTATTTTTTACTTTTAGTGTTCATTTTTAAAATTTATAAATGCCTGATATCATGCCAAAAAACTGGCTCATTGAGCAGACTTCCTGTCCACATGCTTCCCATGCTCATTCAGAGGTAAAGAAACAAGCAGCATAGGATAAAAACAAAAACTACTTTGGATATAGTAAGTTTAAAAATAAATTGTGATCCAACACACCTGGTCCATTAAAATTATCAGTTAGGCATGTTAATGTATTTTAAATAAGCTATGAGGATAAATAGCAAAAACATTCTCTAAATGAGCAACGATTTTGGTAATGAATATTTTATTAATAAAATTATAGCTATTTCAGTGAAGTTCTGGATAGTTTACTTTTTAAAAAGTGGTAGGTTGTATCATGTATTAACTCAGCTATGTATATTTTCTTGCATATTTTTCAATCACTCTTAAGACTTTCATTCCTTTGGTTATTCTTTTAAATTAATTCTACCACCTAACTGATACAGCGCTAATATAATATTTTTCTTTGTGTAACTGGTTTGATGAGTGTGATGTATTTGCTAGTATAATTCAGATTTGAGATGTAAATAAGCTAATATGTGTGCTTTAACACCAGATCCAATTTGAAAGTAAAGCTGGAAATGTTACTAGCTTTTAGTGTAAGCAATTAAAAACAAGTAATATATATAATCCTGGAATCCGTTTAAGTTTCCGATATCTAAAGCAGTTTTGTTATGCAAAGTTTGTTGATTCATTATGTGGATACTTTGCGTTAAGATAACATTTGCTTTGGGAGGTAATTGTTTTGATAATCTTCCACTAACTACAGTTGATAAGAGATATGTCTTAAAAAAATAACAATTCCTGGTGAAATAACCCATATTATAAATGTTTGAATGATCCTTAATATAGACACATTCAAGAAAATAAAATGATCAGTGGTAGTAGAGTTAATATACTGTTATGCTATTGCTAGCATAAGTCATTTGGAGATCCTTAGCTTTTACTCTATTTTCTCAGTTCTAAGGCGTCAATATGTGTAAAAGATACCATTGATTTAATATCAGCTTTCCTGGGAGAAAGACAGAAATGGCCAGCAAGTTTCTTTGGAATCCATTGTAGTATGCATACTAATTTAAGGCATGTTAAAATGAAAAGAAATATTGGTCTTAGATTTAAAAAATTGTAGTTATGTGTGTATTCAGAACCCATGATGTTCCAAATGAAACCCACCATACTGAAGCTGGAAACTTTTCATCCAGAATGAATGCTGCTTACCTAAAGCTATTATAGTTTTGCTGAGGTTGTTATAAATAGATAGGTAATAATGAAGGTACAGTTTGATAGCAAGTAATTGTATGATCACTTTACCCTCTGTAGTCAAGACTGGAAACAACATGAAATATATTCTAAAATATTTCACTATATAGTAACATCCTGTTTATAAGTATGAAGAATGTGGGATGTAGGAAGTTTGCATATTACTTTGAAGAAATAAAAATCATGAAAATAAAGAAATCATTATAAAATGAATTATTACTACCAGATTTTTTTCTCCCTAGGGAAAGGTTGTCATGAACAGAGTTTTAGGTAGAGAATGGACTCTGATTTTGTGAAACAGATTCCGTTTAGAATTATATTATTGAAACTTGAATTAGCATAGAGTGAACCAGTAAGAGAAAAATGGCATTATTAATAAAATAAATCAATCATAGATTTATTAGGATATGAAGACTTTTAGGAATAATAGAAAAAAAGAGCTATGTTTTAAGGAAAAGGCCTAGATTGCCCATATTACTTTTGTCTTGTTTTTATTATTTATGATATATAAAATATTTAAATATTTGTTAGAAATTCCAAGGTTTACACATGCTATGCACATAATAATTTCCAGAAACACAGAACCGTGTTTACTTTAAGTGAACACTTAAATTGAAATATATACATTAATTCAGTACTTGTATTGTAAAATATATATGTACACACACACACACACACGTATATTCTGTCAGTAGAAAGAAAATTGCCACTCTTGCTTTGATCTTACCGACAGATGCAACACTAGCAGAATGGAATGAATTTAAATAGTCTTAATTAAGCCTTTCTTGTAGGTTTGATTAGGTATGTACCAGCTTAAAATACATCTGGCCTGTAAAAAAGACATAATGAGTATTTGATGTAACAATTTGATCTTGTTGTTGTGGTTTTCAAATTCTTTTGTGTGCATCTGTACACATCTGTAGTTTGTGTAAAGATAATAGCTATTACTTTCAATTGTTTCTTCGGGTTATACTTCATGGTGATACTTTGGGCCTCTCTGTCACTGTGTGTGTGTCCAGGGATGGGGTGTTACAAACAATAGCTTTGTTTTGTCAACAAGTTCACAGAAATACAAACCCAATGCCAACATGTTTTGGGAATCCAGTTCTAAATATAATTTTCAAAATTTTTGTCGTTATACAAATAGCAATCAAATATTATAGGAAATAATAAAAATGACAAAAAAAATTCCCACATTCTCATCTCTTAGTGACTTAACTTTCTTATTTTCATTTTCCTTTTATTCCTTGTTTTATTTGTATGTATTTTAATGTGTTTTTAATTATAATGTGAATATAATTTTTATTCAACTTAATATTTAATAAATTAGAGTTTGTACATGATTATTTTTATAACAGTTACATATTGTTGAGATGATTTTAAATAATTTTCTACCACTACACCAAACCTCATAGTTTAACTGTTTACATTTATGTGTAACTACAACATTTTGCATTCATGAATGAAAAATAAAATGATGAAATATATAGCAGTTATCAAAAGAAACAAACAAAAATACATAAGATATCCACATTTTAAAAAATGGAGCATTATATTATATAATATTCAGACATAGAGAGGTGCCATTATAAGACATAGCAGAATTAAGAAGGGTAAAATAAGAATTACCTTGATAGAACTTTACATTAGTTTAATTGTACTATACCCAATATATTCACATGTATTCTGTATATGTGTTAATGCTTCATAGCTTCGTAGAAACGGAAAATGTAAGTTGAGAAACATACTAAATGGTTCCACTGTATGTACTATGTTCTCTGTATATAGCATTTATTCTCACTTTTAATTCTTGCTGCCTGTTTTGAACCTGTTCATGACAGTAATGGTGTAATATTTGTGTTACTTGAGTTTATATGGACAAAGCAAGGCTTTTTATTTTTTATGTTATAGGATTTGTGTTAATTATATTAAATGAAACTTCTCTGTCTTATAGTTAACAACACTTACTATGAAAATCTTATATTGATATAATCAAATGTATTTATTTGAAATTCTTTAATGATTTATAATTTGCCTCTGCCATGCATTTTCTATAACAAAATACCATAGCCTGAGTAGATTCTAAACAATAGAAATTCATTTCTCCTAGTTCTGGAGGCTGAGAAGTCCAAGATAAAAGTACCAGTTGATTCAGTTCCTGGTGAGGGCATGTTTCCTGATTCTTAAATGGCGTCTTCTGGCTGTGTGTTCACATGATGGAAGGAACAAAGCCTCTGGGGCCTGTTTTATAAGGGCACTAATCCCAGTCATGAGGCCTGCACCTTCACATTGTAATCACCCCCCAAAGGCCCCACCTCCTCATCCTATCACACTGGTGATTAGGCTTCAACATAAGAAGTTTTGGGGATAAACCTTTATTTAACATAAACTTTTATTTAACATAAACTTTTATTCCTGCAATTTCTGGAATGCTTCATATGTATGTATAAATTTATGTTTACACACAGATACATGGTTATGGAAAAGATCTAAATATCCAGAGAAGAAATGCTTTGCTTTAAATGAGTGCTTCTCCAGACATAAGGTCTATGTTACACTTTGATAAACATAAGCAATTATGCATGCCACACTGTATGGAATGTTGCTCTGTGGTGAAAAAGCCTGGTTGAAAAATCAAGGTATCTTTGCTTGTCCCTCCCAACAGCTAAATATTTTGTTGAGCTTCATTTTCTATATTTATATAATGAAATAATTTTTACCCATCCCAAATATAAGATGCATATTTGTTATTTTTACCTCCCTGAGTATTCTAGTACCCCTAGTTATTTAGGTGACTATATTTGTAAAGTTGGCACATTACATACTTAACCCTGGTATCATCATCAACAAGAATAAATGAGTTTGGTAAAAGTAAGGCAATAAATTAGTTCAATGGAATGAAAAGACAAAATCAATAAAGGTAAGATTAAAAATCAATGAGGCGACAAAGTCTGGGCACCGTGGCTCACATCTGTGGTACTAGTGCTTTTGGAGGCTGAGTGAGAGAATCACTTGAGCCCAGGAGGTCAAGGCTGCACTGAACCATGATTGCACCACAACACTCCAGCCTGTGTGACAGAGCGAGACCCTGTCTCAAAAGAAAAAAAAAAAAAAAGGAGAGATAAAAACTTGATTAATCACCAAGTAACATGACTTTTTTAAGCAAGGGAGAAAACTTCATCTATGAGCAATATATATGGAATACCCTTCTGAATGGAGATTACATTTTCAAAACTATGGAAAAACATTGAACACTTCCTTATTACTGGATCTTAAATCTGCATCATGTTGTTAAACTTTGCAATTTACTCAAAAAAGAAGTAATAGGCCTCTGGAGATCAGTAACTTCAAACTTACTTCCAAAAGTTATTCTAAAAATGATATTAGAAACTCTAAGGAGCATGTGTAATTTCCAGAAGCTTCTCTCAACTCAGAAAGTGATTATATTACTCTCAGTATCCACATACCACTAAGAACTACTGGTCTGGAAATGTAAACATTTAGGAATAGAAAGGAAAAATCTTATGGGAAAAGAGAGGCAAATTAGTAACAAGAAAGAAAAATAGCCCAGAAAGCTAAGAAACTGGCTCTAGTTAATATTCAATATATCTTTAAAATCAGTTGTCTATTCACTGGGGGGAATGGTATGGGAAATGAAGTGCACAATGTGGAATCTCCAAATAGCAACCTAATTCCAGAGAACTTGAGTGTTAAGTTCATGCTATGTTTATATTATTCATAAACCAGAGTGCAAACATATGCAAAGAAAAAAATGTAGGTAAATATCCAGTAAAAAACAGTGCTTATAGCAAAATTCAGAAATTATGAGCTTAAAATTAAAACAATGGACTTGACTAATTAAAACGGAAACTTCTGAATGGCAAAGTAGTACATTTCCCAAATATATTTGAAAGACAATGAAATTACATGTGTAGACATGATATTTACGTAAATGTGTATATATAGATATATGTATATATCTCTGCATATGTGTAATAGCAAGAAAACATGTTAATAGACCTAAATATACAAACAGCTTATGCAATGCAATGAAAAATACTCAACAGCTCATTAGAAAAATGAGTAGAGGAATAGGGTATTGAGTAATAAATTTTAAAAAAAGGACCGTATCAGCTAAAATATTCAATCTTAAGAACGTTAAATTTAAAAAATCATCATTAGTAATGATTGAAAAGATAAAGTTGTGTTTACTATCTAAAATGGTTTAATTGTATAATACTTGATCCAAATCAAAAATATCCATATCATTTGTCAAATCAATTCTAGTATTTGGATTTGAAATTAGTGCAATATTGGATCAGTGTTCAAAGACCCATACACCAGGATGTTCATTGCAGTTCTGTTTTTAATATTCATAAATCAGATAAAAACTTACCTACTATTACTATTTGATGGAATATACATGCAAAAACAATCATAATATTATTCAAATGAATTATATTCAAAATTTATTAACTTGGAATTATGGCCTTGCTATATTTAGTAGTATAAAAAGGCACATTATGAAATAGAGTGGCTGGATTTTTAAACGAAGAATAGTAGTATGATTATCTATGATAGAGAATATATCTGGAAATTAATCAACGTATAAATTAGGAAAAGACAGGAGGGAATTCCTTTATTCCAATTATAAATCAAGGTGGTACATGTGAGGGAGAAAGATCACATTTCTATAGTGTGATGAAGTCCCGGAGCTAGAAGAATATTTGACCAAAGACTAAAAGAAAGTGAGAGACAAAGGCATGATGATGGGTGTAGGAAAGACTGTAGAAAGCAGGAAGCAGGTGTGAAGGCCCTGAGGCAGAAACATGGCTGCTGTGGTTCAAGTACACTAAGAAACAGAGTTCATGAGAGGGAGAGGCTAGAGCAGATAAAATGACATCTGCAAAGCTATAGGAAGGGGATTGGAAGCCATTAGATGAATTTTGCAGGAGCTTATCTTGCTCCAACCTAATCTTAAGGGTCACTGTGTCTTAAGAATGGACTTAGAGGCAAGAATGGAAGCAGACCCTACTGTCTTTAAAAAACTATTTCAGTGATCCAGGCCCAAGAAAATGGTGGCTTATGCCTGGGTGATAGTTTGGGGAGTGATTAGAAGTGAGAAGGTTCTGGAAATATATCTATATCTATGTCTAAATTTCATATGTATTTTATATACTATAAATAATATGATACAAAAACATATAGATTTCATTTCATACACATTTAGTTTTCATACACTTACACATATAGTCTTCATTTCATACACATTTTTCTTTACTGTGCTTTTTTTCATTTACAAAACATCCCAGAGATTGCTCCATCGTAATATATGGAGATATACCTCATTCCATTTTGTAGCCTCAAAATTCTTCATTCTGTGGAGGTACTAGATTATTAACCAGTCCCCTGTTGATGGACGTTTAGGTTCTTTCCACTCTACCATTACCAATAGTGCTGCAATGAATAGCCTTGTGCTTGTATTTTTTCCTATTTTTGCTATCATGTCTTTGGAATAGATTTCCTAGAAGTGGAATTACTTCCAGATTTTGATTTCTGTCTATAGTCTCACTTTTTCTATTCCTTCCCAACTTACTTTTTTATCGTCTTCTTTTGAGAAACACTGGACATTATTTTGTTGTTGTTTGTTTGTTTGTTTGTTTGTTTGAGACAGGGCTGGAGTACAGTGGTGTGATCTCGGCTCTCTGCAACCTCTGCCTCCCAGGCTCAAGCAATTCTCCCACCTCAGCCTCTGGAGTAGCCGAGACCACAGACACTCACTGCCATGCCCAGCTAATTTTTGCATTTTTGTAGGGACAGGGTTTTGCCATGTTGCCCAGGCTACTCTTGAACTACTGAGCTCAGGCGATCTGCCCTCATGAGCCTCCCAAAGTTCTGGGATTAGAGGTGTGAGCCACTGCACCCAGACTAAAAAATCACTGTATATTCTTGATAGAAATATTTTGAATGTGGAGTCCATATGGATTGCTGACTATTTAGATATAGAAGATAAAAGACAAGAGTAAACAAGATTTTGGCCTGAATGGCCATATATTTTAATGTAATTCAACTCTAATTCTTTTAAATTTACATTTAGGTAACCACACGTGGTGAGTTTTATCTGCATTGGACAATGCAGATATAAGCATGAGACTAAAAAGGGGACAGAGTAAGTTGAAGACTGAGCAGGCCTTAGATCTGGAAATGAGGAAGAACCAGCCAAGGAGCCTGACAAGCCAGGTGGGAAAGTGGTGGCAAGTAAATAAACCATTTCCGGATAGATTCAGAAGCCACTAATTCAATGGGTCCGATGCTACCAGTATTTGCATCCAATGAGGACTCAGAATGGACAACTGGTTGAACAGTACAGAAAAGACTTTGACCTTGCCAAGTGTTTTACGACTCTTGTGTAGGGGTGCAAGGACCAGTTTGACTTGGTTTAAGAAAAAACAGCCTTTTGTTTTGTGTGTGTGTTTTCTTTTGTGTGTGTTCTTTTGTGTGTTTTGTGTGTGTGTTTCTCTTCCTCAATGAGATGGCAAAATCTCTAAATGTATATCTTCTGCCTTTTATATCTTTGTATAAAAAGTTGCCTGACAAAGTTCTTTTTTTGTATTTTAAAGGGTTAGAAATATAAATGTTCTAATCATAAATGTCATTTTATTTTTTGTTACTTTCCTATCATTTCAGAAACACGAATCAGTCAAAACAAATTGTTCACAACATAAAATAGTTACATTATAAAATGGAAGAAAATTAATATTTCTAGTAATTGATTAGGAAGATTTGCAACAGTGATCCATACCTTTAAAAAAGAACTAGTGAAATTCAGAATATAATAATGATGTTATCTGTGCAATTTAAAATAATGATTAGCCAGTAATGTTTAGGTAACTTTTAAAAACAATTACTATTCTAACTAAAGGAATTGTTTTCTTTGAGGATAATTCACCTCCCACAAGTTCCACATTTTGACAGCTTTATCATTATGGACCAATGTGCATTTGGCCTTTCCCCCGCCATTCTTCATCCTGTAAGTGCTGTGCCCTTCCAAGCTGATACTTAGAAGACAAATTCTTTGTCCTTGTTTGGATTATTGAACAGTAAATGTCAAGTTTTTTTTTTTTTTTTTTTTCATTTACAAAGGTTTTATCAATTGCTGACCTAAAAAAGATTAGATGTAATCTTACATATTAAAACTACCATTCAGCATGGAAGATCTTTAAAAAAGAAAAATTTACATGAATTACAATTAACTTTAAAGACTTTTAATGAGGAAATGACATACTTCTTGAGGTTATAATTTGTGCATTCTTTCAATTTCGTAGCCTATTAGCTTGATTTGACCCTGCAAATCACGGAGATATGTATTTTTTATGTTTCTCCTGAAGTTCATCAGCAAATCTCTACATCAACTCGCATACTGGGTTTTGTGAAAGCCAAGAGTTTCTTTAGTCATTGAAGGAGCTAGCATGGAATTATAAAGCAAATGTACAAACAAGAAACTATAGCAAAAAGCTAAAAAAAGAACTCTTCCTAATTAAAATTGTCATTGTCATTTAAGGTATATACTATATATATTTTTTATTGTGAACTACTGATGAGAAAGTAATGCATATAGGATGAAGTTGTAATTTAATTTATTTAAAATTCTTTCTACAACAGCCTCCCTACTTTCTTTTCATATCTGGTTTATTTTGAAAGAATAAATCTGTTAGCCTTCAAACATTTTCTGTCAAAAATATGAACTTATTTGATATGGGTTAGCAGGGTTGTGATTGGAGACTCAAGATTTCACTCATTTTAATGTAAATGACACAGGATTGGATTGAATCTTATTACTTAAATATTGTATTAACTTAAATGGCTCAATGTATAGACATGTTTACATCTTTTACATTTTGTTTTAAATCTTCCTCAATGTTGGAAAATCAGGTATATATGATTATTTATATTTGTGGAAACTTAAAAAATGCAGGATACATTTGAACTATATATTTCTGAAAGACACCTAAATATTTTCTTTTTATTTCCCATATATATTCTACAGTGACTTAGCTCTGAAATTCAGCATTTTAGCATGTTGACATTCGTATCCTTATTATTTAATTTAATGTGACTATGATACTTCAGAAGATTCAGTTCTTACCATGTTCAGCATTTTTTCTTGTCATTTAAAAAATCACATGTTTACATTATATAGTTTTAAAATTGAAGTTTTGCCAGTAATGTATTATATATTATGACATTAATTACTTGGTTAATGTAAAAGCTTTATTTTCTATCACAAATATTTTAGTCACAAAATGACATGATTTAATAAAAGGAACATGGGATCAACCTTGTCATGAAACAGGTTTGACTCCTTGCTAGCTAGGTGCATGACCCTGAGAAAATTAGTTAGCTTTTCCTGGCATCACTTTACTGATATGCAGTGTGAAGATCATAATCACAGTACTTATTTCATATACAAATGAAAAAAAGCCACATAAAATGTCAACCTGACACAGAGTCACCATTCAAAGATCCTATTTACTGTTATTTTGTTGTTATTGTTATCATAATCATGCAAATTCTTTTCTGTTTTAGCCAAGTATTTAAGCACTTCTGTTGTGGATTTAAGTGTGTGAGAGGGAGGTAAACACTTTTCAAGGGAGCAGTGACTTCTGATGAGGAGTGAATAGGATGCTAAGGGGAAATGGACAGGAGCCTCTGCATGTTGAATCTCAAACTGGAAGTCAGAATGCGGTGTTCCTTTCTGACCATTACTGTGTTTTGAATGGTGGCTTGGTTCCCAGACATACTTACCAAAATATTATGAAGCCAACACGTAGCTGTTTTAGTTGACTATTCTGAGATTTTTAAATACCATTGAAAACGTTACAGAGCTAATATACTATGCCTAAATATCAACAGCTTGCAAATATGTGCTGACCTCCTTCCTAGTTGTGGATTTCCTGGATTATGGTATGCAGATTTTGAATTTTGAAAATCTATGAAAAAATGTATTTCCCCTCAAATTACAGATTTCTTAATATAGTATGGATATTAACTTTAGAAAATTTAACACAGAAAAAATATCACTGGGTTCCACTAAGCTATAGCCATCTATATTACTTCATAAATAAAAAACACTAAAATTAAATAGCAAGCCAGGCTAAATATTGGCCAATCAAGTCAAGTCATTTAGAAATAATTTTTTGAATAAATCAAATAGGAAGAAAAGATTGGCAGTGTATGCCTACTGGCAAACAACAAACATTCCCTTCCATTAACCCTCTTAACAATTAGTTATGCAAAAGTGTCAGTAGAATAACAGCTGTGGAAAATATCAAAGGATCAAATATAGAAGTCATTAGAAAGGATATGATATATTTAAAAGGAAGGCAAAAGAGAACTTACATATAATATTGGACTTCGAAGAGAAAGAAAGTGAACAAAAAAGGAAAATTGAAGTTATAACTGAAGAAAATATGAAATTGAAACTGTGATCAATTTTTTACTTTGAAATTTTTATGTACAATTATTATCAATATATAATTATCTTTTGAAATTTTGAACAGCAAGAACTAACAATTATATGATCAAGAAGGAAATAAAAAGTCATGGGCCAGAGGCAAGGGTGATATTAAAAATCAGAATGGGCATACCAACCAATCAGAAAGGAAGTGGGTTATACGCCTTCAATGCTACTGCTGACTGACATTTAGTAATTGCACTGAGAGGTAGAGACTTTGTTTTGTAGAGGTTGGTTTTTATCAAGTTATTTATTCTTTCTGCATCCTCCTCTCACAGTGAGTGAGATTACAAAGGTTACATTGGGTAACTTCAGCTACTGTTATTCTCTGTGACAATCTTCAAGGCTCACATGAAACGAATCCACTAAATTCTGACTTTGGGAGGTGGGAGTAAGGGTGTGATAGCATTTTCACTCAAAAGTTTTGCTTTTGTTTTTTAATAAAGCAACCATATCTTAAAACTTTGTAGATATTACTAGAAGATATTAAACAGATTCTTATTGAAACAGTGTAATACGGATCAGCAACCATAAAGACCAACTCCACTGGAAGTATTTTCCATTAGCGCCATTGGTCTGAGTTCAAATAATAACTAAACTAGAGGCAAAAAGAAGGCACATTCCTTTCCCTTTGCAGATGGGAGGTCACCAAATTTAAAGATACCTTCAGATGTTTGTCTTCTCCATGGCCAGCTTATTGAAAAATTCATACTTTCTTTTAATAATTTTATTTAATGAATCTCTCACTATATTTAGATAAATGCTCTCTTTTTAAAACATAATATGGATATACATAGCTTCCTGGATATAGAAGGATAAATGGACTTTTCCATGGCTGCACGTAAACTAGAAATTAATTTATTCACTCATTCAAATATTCAGTGTTGGTTTATAAGAGTCACTTAACTAATGGAAATTATATATATATAAAAATATATATAAATATATATAATACATGTAAATATATATTATATAATATATATTTATGTTAAATATATATTATGTAAAATATATATAAATAGATATATATTTCCTATCATTCTTATTATCCTAAATATACTTACAAGAATAAATGTGATTAAGATCACCCTGAGTGTGTGGAGATTCATTTCCCAACTTATTTGGGGAGTAAAAGGGGTGATATTTCAACTACTTAATGCATATTTTAATATAATTTTTGTTGGCCTGATGGTTTTTTGCTACATATATACATTTAGTTTTTAAAATTCTAAATCATTTATTCACTCAGTATTTAAAAACTTATCGTGCTCTCTGAAATGCCAAGCATTTTCTTGTTTTACAAATTACATAGAACTGGACATAATTATTTGATAGTAAGATGCCTACAATTTTTATTTTTCAGACTTGAATGCAGTGATCATGTAAATTAGAGAAAGGAGATTAAAAATCACCTCTGGATATTCCTCTCACGTGATCTTTATTCTGGATGAAGCATTAGGACAGCTAATAGACGTGTGTCACTGTAAGTATTTTCTAATGAACTTAGAATGTTTATTTTTTTGTTGCTGGATAACATCAAATGTTGTACACTTTCACAGAATTTAAGAATAATAGATGTAGTATTGTAGCAGTAATGGGCAGAACACCAAAAACTAAAATACTACGTAGCAGGGATAGCAACACGGAAGGGGAAAATTATTCTGGTTATAGAATCCCTTATAACGAGTAAATATTTGATATAAACAAAAGTGAAGGACAAAATGATAATTATTTATGATGTCAAAGTGATCTTTGCTAGAATATTCTTGAGAATGTGACAGCTTTCTGATGAGGAAGTAAAATAATTGTAAAGCTTTGCTGAGAAGAATCATAATCTTGCTATGAGTAAGAAATGCGTTATGAGTTACGGGATTCAAAAAATAACAGAATGAGAAGCTTCTACAAGCCAGGCTATTTAAATTTTGGTGACGTTTTAGAATCTGTAGAAATTCCAAAAATTATAGCACCAACTTCAATTAATAGAATGTTCAATCTGTATCTAATGAAGTTATCAAGTACTCTTTACTCATGCATCTATAATTTTATCATACAAAACTATTGCATTCATAAACAGAAAAAAAAATCTTATAAACTGGCCTGAGGGCTTCATCCGATCATATACATGAAGAAATAGGCTTCCAATTTAACATCCCGCAGCACTCTAATGTAATTCTGGGCTAAGTGCTATTATCCTTGGTGAAGAGGTTGAATTTGATAGCCATTTCACTGTTAGACTAACGATGGCCTATTATATCTCTTAGGTTACAATATCTTTGATGCTGTGAATGACAAGGAAACATACAACCTCAGGGGGAAATTCAGACAGAGAAGGTATTTGATAGAAAAGCCTCCAGACAACTGGAGTTTCTTTAGATTTTGAAATCATATGTAGACATCTTAGCTGACAGTCAACTAGAACATACCAGTAAGGCATTCGTGTTGGTCATACCTGTGCTGTACAGATGGCTACATATGTTGTCTGTCACCACAATACACGTTCAAATATGAATATGTGTACAAAGGTTCAAATGTCAAATATGTCTTATATTTTGACTTCTTAACTTATTTATTATCTTACTAACTTGGACTTATTACCCAAAGAAATTACTTACATAATGAAAGCTCTTTTTTAAATATCATATTACCTTTTTCCCCCAAAACTGAACATATAATTTGGAAAAGTCTCTGAGAAGGAAACAATTAAAATTTTGTTTTGTATTTGTAAAACTAGAGTTATTTTATTTTCTAGAATGTAACAATAACTTCCACTTTACACTTCAGATTTTGAAATTTTTATTTGTAGTAACATTGTACCTACATCCAAAACAGGTGGTGGATCTAATTCATATTTTGACTGGACAAATAACATTTTCTGAAAAAGTTGTAAGATGTGCTTGCTTTACCTGAGTCATAATTTTTACTCTTTCATAGTCCCATAAAAATATGTATTCGCAATATGGCTGAATAACGAAATTGACTTAAAGTCAAGTTAGCAATCAAGACAAAAATCAAACCTACTGTGTTACTTGCCCTACATAAAAAGAAATTGAGAGATGATAATATTTAATATGTGTTTTTAAATATAATTTATCTAGGTTAGATTCATAGAGAAATTTCCTTGAAGGTAAACATTCCTATATCATAGAGATGATTTTAAATGAAGTGAAATTATTTTTAATTAATATCATTGGTAATTTACAACAGAAGGGAATTTTCATGTTACTTAAAACATAATTTTCTTCTAACATGGGTTAGGCCATTTATCAGAACCATGTTGTTAAATGCAGATTTGCAGAAATACTTTTCAATGAAATGTAAGACTACGTGATATTTGAAACCATCCAGTTTATTTAAGTTGCTTAAAACAGGGTTCACTTTATACAAGTTCCCTTTGATACAATCACTTAAGCGAACATTTTTTATCTGTGTACACATGTAAGTGTGTGTGTTTTTAAAAAATAACCATGATTAGAATGATAAGCATATAGAACTTTATTTATACCAAAAAAAAAAAAGCCCTGGTGTAAGAAATGCTTTTATGAAGCAAAATGTATCAAGCCCTCTAGTGGTGTTAATATATAAGATATTTCATTGTGGTGTTTGCTCCATCAAAACAAGCTTTTTTTTTTTTTCCCCCCTCCATTTGAGTGCAAGTATTTAACATTTTTTTTGACGTTACCTTTTTTAAATTCCGATTTGCTCTGCTTGGCAGATAATTTGTAGAATAATTTAGGTGGTTTTTCTAAAGAGAAAAATCTTAACCTTAGGATTAACCATTTTAAATGCCTAAACTTAGTGAATAAATGAATGGCTTATTAGAAGATAAATTATAATATTTAGATCAGTAACTGTTATTTTTGGGTTTAATGTTAAAAGACATTATAGTGTTCCATATGCATGATGATAACAATAGATTTTTAAAAAGAAAATTTACATAATTTACAAACTCAGAAAAAAATTTTCATTTAAATAAACAACACAATGAAGGATAAAAAATAGATAAGACTTCCTTTGTAATTCTTACTGAGATCTTTCATGCTATCTAAAGTCTAAAGGAGGTTAATGGTCTTATTCAGAACTAGGGTTATTTACAATGAGATTTTTTTTTTTTTTAATTTGGCTCTTATTATAGAAGGCACGCAATTAGTGAGGAGATTTAGTTGGCAGATCTGCAAAATGTGTTTCAGTTATTAAGGCATGAGTTTTAGCTTCATGCCAGCAGTATTTGTCTTTCTTAAAAAAAAAAATTAAAAGTACGAGCATTTGATGTATATAGCTAGGGGAAACTGACAAATATCAAGCAGTAGAAATGAAAAGGTAACAATGAAAAGTTTAACACACAAAGATGAGTCTCAGAGGCTATCTGTTCTCAAAGATGAATTTCTTGATTTCCTGTCCTTTATTTCAACGTCATTTGAGACTCTGAAATTAGGCTTATAGAGTAACCACTGAATACACTGTGGTAGAAAGTGCTATAGTAGGTTTTGGAAGACCCGAATCACTTCTCAGCTTCATCCAGTTTTCTTTGTTGTAAAATCGGAATAATCATGCACTACCTTACCTCATGTGCTCACGAGCACTTTTGACACTGATCACCATTCCTTTGTAAAAGTGTGCATTATCACTGCTTCTCATTGAGGAATACCTGCAGTTGGAGAACATGCAGTCTTCTCCCTAAAATGTACACCCTCATTCTTAGAAGTCTTCAGTTAAAACCGATTTAAGCCGGGTGCAGTGGCTCACACTTGTAATCCCAGCACTTTGGGAGGCAGAGGTGGGCAGATCACTTGAAGTCAGGAGTTCGAGACCAGCCTGGCCAATGTGGCAAAACCCCCTCTCTACTAAAAAATACAAAAATTCCTGGGGGTGATGGTGCACACCTGTAATCCCAACTACTCAGAAGGCTGTGGCAAAAGAATCGCTCGAACCCAGGAGGCAGAGGTTGCAGTAAGCCGGGATCATGCCACTGCACTCCAACCTGGGTGACAGAGCAAGACTTCATGTCAAAAATAAAATGACAAAAAAAAATGAGTTAAATAGTCTATATTAGGTAGAGTACTGTGTACAAGTGGTCCAAACTAAGATAGGAACCTAAAATAAAATGCTAAATCTTAAAAGAGACTGGGTTTATGCGCGAAACGTTTTGTGCCTTGGTCTAATATTAACATGATGTCTGTGCAAAATGACAAAAAGAACCAATGTTGAATTATGCTATATTTTCCATCATCCCAGATTGCTAAATGTGTTCCTTCCAAGAAATCTAAATGAATTATTATATACATTTGCTGTCATGTATACATAACAGTTGTGTCACTGTTAGAGATTTCAGTAATTAAAATGGGGAACAGAAGCTTAAGTTACTTTCCTTATCAAAACTATGTTCCTTAGAACCACATTATTATAATGGTTTTTGTGCTCTTGTACATTGGATGTCTCAAGTTGAGTACAGTTTAGGGGATCCTTTCTAATTACTGCTTTCCTCAACCCTGTGATCTAACCTGTGCCAAATCTGTACTATACACTATGTAAATGGCTAACAAGTCAACTGCAAACAAACTGAATATACAAATCTTAGTGTTGGTGCTGAAACCTCTTCAGAATAGTCATCACGATTTAAAAGTTTGTTTAAAAACTTTTTGCAAGCATCAAGTGTCAATCAAAACTGAATAGTCATCACGATTTAAAAGTTCGTTTAAAAATTTGATGCAAGCATCAAGTGTCAATCAAAACTGAAGATGAAACACTAGTGAATGTTGAATTCTCATGCTTTTAGGTGTACTTCCTTTTTAGAATTTTCAGTTTTCTGCTATTTTTACCGTAACTATTTTCTTTAAAATTGTTTCACTTAAATTTCCTACACACTAACTTTGTATGATTGAAATAAAATTGCAGTGTGTGTGTGTGTGTATATATATATCTGATTTAAAACAAAATACTAAATCCTATTAGCCAATATGTGTACTTTTTGCCATCTAAATCTACCTAATTTCAAATAGAAGATATACATTTGAAAATCTTTAGCCTTCACTCTGAAACAAGTTCATGTAGCAACTTGAAGACATTGATACTTGACTTTTGTGTGACCCAGATACATAGAATTTTCACATGTGCTCTCAGATTGTCCTAATTTAATTCATCATGATATATGATTAAGTGACATCATAGACACTAACGCCAAAAAGGGAACTAAGAAACAGAATACTCTGGAACTTGGTAGTATGTTAGACTCAACCCTACATACCATATAACACTATGAAAGTTACGTTTTTGGACTAGGAGTCAAATGACCTTGTTTCAGCACCCAACTGTGCCCTCAGGTCACATAGTCTTCCAGGCTTACAATATATTCACTTCTAAATGAATAAACTGGATTAGAGGATTTTTAAGATATCTTCTAGAAGTATGTTGATTCTAGATCATTGAGCCACTCAAAAGGTTATAGCATCCTTTAATGTGGGGGCAGCAAAATACTGTTTTCCCAAATACTTTTCCTTTGCAATCTCCTTCCATCTTTCATGTCTTGCTCAGTTGTTAGGAGCTTAGTAGAGCTGGAGAGAGCTGAGCTGCCAGCTGTCTGAGTAGTCAGTTAACACAATAACCCCCAATAAAGTAATAGTCAATTAATCACTCATTGCAATGATGTAGGCAGGAAACTAAACCGGAAAAAGAGACCTCATGGAGGAGTTTGGACCATGGCACCGGTTGAACGTCAGTTGAATCAACACAGATGTGATGGTCATCCTATGCCTTGGGAGTCCTTAAAAAAAAAAAATCGTGCTGTTTTATGGACCAGCAGCTAGGGGTAAGGGGTAAGATAGGACTAGACTGGAAAAGTACTGAGCACCGAGTCAGCATGGAGAAAATTGTGGTCATGTTTCCCTGCTCCCCTAATAAGGGGGTCTTAGCAGAGGCACCTGAGAAGGCCTCTGCTGAAAATTCCAGATAAAGAAGATCTGAATGAAGACATATGATCTGGGAGTATAGATATCCATACGAGTATGGCTGGCCAGGGGATTCGAGTCCTTGACTGCAACTCCCTGCAGCGACTGCAGTGCACTGGCTGTGCACCCAGTCTATTGTGGGGAGGGCAGCTCTTTCCTCTGAGGCTTGCCAGGTGGTCTGTAATTGCCTGTGGTGACGTCTGAAAAATCATACATAGGGTTTTGGTCTCAAGCCAGATTCCCCGTTGATCATCATCTTACTTGCCTACTTCCTCTTGAGTTTAAATTAGGGAGCAAAATCCAATAAAATTGGTCATTTATTTAGAACATTGGGTCACATAGCCTTCCAAGGCAATTTAAATTTAGAGAGACCCTTACCCTGTGCTTTGTGTGCAGTGTTATTGATACTAAGATGAACCCTGCCCTCAAGCAACTTAGTGTCTACTGGAAGTCCAGAGGGAAAATATTCAAAACAATAACATTAATATTGTAAAGTGGTTTATATAATGCAGGCTTGCTCAAAACAGTTTACTTCTACTCGTAACTACTCTATTCCTTCTGCACTATGGTGGAGGTGAGAACAGAGGTTAAGTAAGGTTAAAAAGGAGTTAAGTAACCTGTCTGCTGGTAAATGGTAAAGCTGCTTACAGAGGCAATGCATTTAACCACTGCGCTTTACTTCTATTTAAAAAAACCTGAAAGCTATAGATATGCATAGAATGTCAGGAGAGAACTGAAAAGAGGCCCTAGATTCATGCAGTAAGTTGCAGAGGGAGTGGTACCTACACAGAGTAGACCCGGGGCGTGTTGTGCAGGTGAACGGCTGGAATTGAAGGTCATTTAAGGCACAAGGGGCATGAGTAGGGGCATAAGTACTGTGGACTAAATCAGGTTGGTGTTTCCAAAAAGAAATATCAAGTGAGCAATAAAAAAGAGGCTGAGGATAGAGGGAAGGATTAGATAGAGACAAAGAGATAAGTATATTGAGACTACAATCAGAAGAACTTTACACATTATTTTACATAGGGTGTTAGTGAAATAGAGCTAGGGAGAGAATAAACAAAAAAATTTGCTGTATAATTTTCTATTTTGATTTAATGAATGATGCCTCAAATGGGGGTACATAAATATAGGAAGAGGAGCAGTTTCATGAAAAAAGATATGTTTTGCTCTGGGGGACTTGAGCCTATTGAACTACTGAGTAAAGGTGATTTGCAAACAGTTATATATGTGCATCAATAATTGCAAGAGAAGTGGAACCCTAGGGAGCATAGATTTCTAATGAGAAGGGTGCCCCAAAGTGTGTTGTCTAAGAAAAGACTGGAGCAGAACAAGAGCCAGTAAAGTACAATTTCAGAATATTAACAAGAAAGAACTGATGATGATGATGATGAGCCCATTGCAAAAGATGGATTAGTTAAGATCACAACTGAATTCATACCTGAAATGAAGCCCTAATAAAGTCACAGGTTTACCCTATTTAGCAAGGGCAGGATTTGTAGAGTGGTGAAGTTGAAGCCAGATGGTGCTGGGTTGAAGAGTGATAGAGCAGAAACAGTTTAAATAAGGAAAGGCATGAAATTTGACAGTAGCTAGAACAGACAACAGAACTAAGGAAGGCTTTCTATTTCTTTGTTGACTGTTGTTTTAGCTGTATTTAAAAACTGGTTTAATTATTTAATAAATTTATTTTTAATTGACACATGATGTACATATCTATTGGGTACGGTGAGATATTTCAATACATATGTTCATTGCATAATGATCAAATCAGGGTATTTGGTATTTCTATCATCTCAAAAATTCATTGTTGCTTTGTGGTGAGAGCAATCAAAATCCTCTATTCTAGCCCTTTTGAAATATGCCATAGAATATCGTTAGCGATAACACCCTTGTGTGTAATAGCATCCTAGAAATTATTCCTCCCACAATACTGTGACTCTGTGCATTAAGCAGTCTCTCCTTATACCTCCCTTCCTTCTCTTCCGCAGCTTCTAATTACCACTTTTCTACTCTCCACGTCTATGAGATCAGCTTTTGTAGATTCCACATATAAGCAGTGGCACGTGCTATTTGTCTTTCTGTGCCTGGCTCATTTCACTTAACATAATATCCTCCAGGTTCATCTATGTTTCTGCTAATGACAGGATTTAATTTGATTTTTGGTGATTAAATAGTATTCTATTATAAAAATTTACCACATTTTCTTTATTCATTCATCTGTTGATGGACCCTTGGGCTGATTTCATCTCTTAGTCTCTTAGTTCCTGTGAACAGTGCTGCCATAAACATGGGGCTGCAGATAAACATCTCTTCTAAATACTGATTTCATTTAGTTTGGGTATATACCCAGTTGTGTGACTGCTGGATCATATGGTAGTTCTATTTTTAATTTTTTGAGAAACCTCTGTAATTTTTTTGTCTGTGCTAATTTGCATTCTCACCGACTGTGTATGTAAGCTCCCCTTTCCCCACATCCTTGCCAGCACTTGTTACCTTTTGTCTTTTTGAGAGTAGCCATTCTACTGTGGTGAGATGATACTTCCTTGTAGTTTTGATTTTCATCTCCATAATGATTAGTGATGTTTAGCATTTCCTTATTTACCTGTAGATCATTGTATGTCTTCTTTTGAGAGATGTCTAGTCACACCTTTTGACCATTTAAAACATTTTCGATCATTTTTAATTAGATTATTTTCTATTGAGTTGTTAAGGTTTCTTATATAGTCCAGACATTAAACTCTTGTCAGATTTATAGTTTGCACGTATTTTCTCCCATTCTATAGATTCTTCTCTTCATGTTGTTGATGGTTTCTTTTGTTGGGCAGAAGTTTTTGAGATTGAAGAAGCCCCATTTGTCTGTTTTTGATTTTGTTGCTGGACTTTTGAGGGCTTGTTTGAGAAATCTTTCCCAGACCAACGCCATAGCGCATTTCCTTTATGTTTTCTTCCAGTACTTTTATAGTTTCAGGTTTTACATTGAAGTCTTTAATTCATTTTGAGTCGATTTTTTATGTTAGTGATAGGAGTCTAGAATCATTCTTCTGCATGTGAATATCCAGTTTGTCCAACATCTTCCAAATTTGCAAGGAGAATGTAAAATTGTCTCTGTCCTCAGATGACATGCTCATACATACGACCCCACCAAAATAAGTTAGAATTAATAAACAAATTCCATAAAGTGGCAAGATAAAAAATCAACATGCAACATTTAGTAGTGTTTTTATATGCCAATAGTGAAACATCTAAAAAAGAAATCAAGGAAACAATCCCACTTATAAAAACTTCGAAAAATAAAATACCTAAGAATAAATTTAACCAAGGAGATGAAAGATCTCTACAGTGAAACTATAAAACACTGATGAAAGAAATTGAAGAAGACACAAATAAATGGAAAGTCATCCCATTGTCATAGATTGGAAAAATTAATGTTGTTACAATGTCCATACTACCCAAAGTTATGTACACATTCAATGCAATCCCTATCAAAATACCAATGACATACTTTACTAAAATAGAAAAAAAAATTCTAAAATTCATATGAAATCATAAGGGACTCTGAATAGACAAAGCAATCTTAGGAAAAAAAAAAAGAAAGAAACAGACAAACAAACAAAAAAAACAAAGCTGGAGGTGTCACCACATCAAAATATACTACAAAGCTATACCAACCAAAGCAGCATGGTGCATGGTACTGGCATAAAAATAGACACATGCACCAGTGGAACAGATAGAGAACCCAGAAATAAACATAAGTACTTCCCGCCAAGTGATTTTTGACAAAAATGCCAAGAACACACACCGGGGAAAGGACACTCCAGCAAATGAAGCTGGGATTTTTGTTTTTGTTTTTGTTTTTAATGGGAGAGGTATGAAGCTTAAAAAGTACCAGGAACGAGAGTGAGGTTAAAGATATACGGAAGAGAGAATAAAACTGGAGGCACAATTCTCACAGCGATCAAAAGATGAGATTCAGGCAGACATTGACTTCAGAGCCAGCTGCACCACTTAATGACTGTGTGACTTGCAATGTCACTTAATTTCTCAAAACTTCAGTTTCTCCATCTCTAAAATGTGAGCAACAATAGTATCAGTCTTAGAGGGTTATTATGAGTATTAGGTGTTATTATAAAATGTGCATAAAAATAATTTACAGTGAGAACTCAAAATAATGTTTGCTATTATTCTTATTTAGTGTAAATCAGTTGGTCTCGTCAATAAAGAGGCCTAGAGATAAACACGTAATTGAAGACTGGAATAAAGAGGAAATGGTTGGTGTTTCTCTAGGCAATTTTGTAAATACGATACTCAGGGAGATGATGCTGTATTGTCTCAATGACTTTAGCAGTTATCCATTTTCTTAAAATAAAATTCAGTTAAAAGTGAAAAATCAAGACCCTTTCTGGCCTAAAATTACAAATAAACAGCTGGTCAGTTCCAAGGTGTTTGGCAGTAAGACTTGTTTTATCTTAAAACTGTGAACATCTCATAGGTACAAAGATGTTTGGAATATTATTAGTTATCTATTCTATGGAACATCTTACTTTCTTAGGTGAAGTGGCATTCTTATTTTACCTCAATATAAAACATGGGTGGATTCTTTGCTTAGTATTAGACGTGACAACCTAATATAGACCTTTAAATAATAATAGGAAACCTTCCTAAAACAGATCTAACTTACACAGAGAAATAAAACCATCACATCTTCTTCCTAAGCACCTTAAACAAAAGAAATATGATTTTAATAAATATGTATATTAAAATAGAAATTATAAAGCACACTAGATATGATAGTTGATAACGTGGCATGCATATTATGAATCTTACTGTGTGAAATGTGTATGTATAGGAATATTTTTGTTAAATACACAACTAGTCACTGAAGGAAGTTTTTTGTTTGATGCTAAGTTGATTTAAATAGTTTTTAGTGTTCTTTTATTTAAGCATACCTGAAGAATTGGAATCAAATTACTTTATATTTCTCAATTTTGGTTATTATCCTTTCTCTCTGTGGGTTAGTCACAAATTTAGATATAACCAAAAGTAATTTATGATGAGCCTGAAAGGTACTAATCAAGCTAGGAAATGAAAAAGTAGTGTTTAGTAATAGGGCTAATTTTCCTGTGTATATTTTATAAATGGACTTTTTTTTACATACTGGGAGTGTATATAACTTATATGTTTTATTAAAAGTTCTATATGCAATTCTATCACTTGTTTCTAAATGAAAACAGTCCTTTGCTTTCTTTCATTTAACCTGAACCACTCTTTTTTTTTGTTTTTTTTTGATGATTCCAGGCTAATTTAGCCTGGTTTACTGTTCTTTTAAAAATGTAAAGTTACAAATAATCTCAGCTGTGTTGAATGGAAGCTAAACTTAAGAGAGGGTAATAGCAAATCTAAGGATGCCAGTTCCTAAATTTTGTTCTATTTCCGTGTGCCTTACTCACGCTCATTCATAGGCTCTTCTGTGAATCAACATCAGTCCTTATCCTTAATTGTATATCGTGTTCATTCTAATGTGATTTTCCCAGACATTCAAAAGCTTCCTACTTTTGCAAAAGCTGGCAGCACATGAACAATTTATACCTCTTTGGAACTCTTACCTGTTTGGAGGAAGAACCAGCTTCTTTGGGAAATGACTTTTAATTAATAAATAGAACATTTTTCATCACCTTCAATGGCATAGCTTTTAAGAGAATAGAAAACAAGGCTGGTGACACCTTCTTGGGTCTGGCACGCCAAGAGGGGCCTAGAGTTAAGCAAGTAGTGACAGTCACAGCAACTGCTACCTCTTTTTAAGCATCTGTCTTTATTCAGATTGACTGCAATATTTTTCTCTTTCGTGACTACTTCTTTGTTGCAGGATAGAGTTCTCTTTGGTGTCAAGATCCTTAATGTTTACTTTCAAAACAGGGAAACGTGAATGTGGGGTGATGACCTTCACTACAGGCAAAGAAGCCTTATCAAACTTAAAGTATTATTGAAAGTGATTGTCCAACACACAGTCTTTCATGGGGAAAACAGTGATCGATTTTAATTGGTTACTTTTTAGTGTCAGCACCGTTTTACTATGCAGCTTTAAATATGCATATAAACCGCAGTGGTACTAAAACCTAAGAAGTCATATTCTGATCATTTCTTTTGTCAAAGAAGCATGATCTTAACTCATGAGTCTCTGTTAAATATAAGTGTAATGTGAAGGAAAAATGAAAATACATTATGAGTAGTTTTTTGCCAATTTGTATAATTTTTCAGTTAAGCAGTCATAAATCAAGGAATATTGTATTTTTTGAGGCTCATTAAAGAGACATTATACATCAGAATAGTGAAGTCGTCAGCATAATGAAATGATGAATGCCTGTAACTATCTGTATGTAAATGATGTGAGACAGATTCAGGGTGTTACAAAGGAGAATAACAATCTCTCTGACAGTTCCCTGTAGGTGCAGTTGCTGGATGCTGGTGACAGATGTTAAATGCAAACCTCTTCAATGGCAAGCACTTATTAGCACTCAGTGGAAACTCGCAATATAAAATAAGACAAATAGCAGATTATATCATTTTAAATAAATTTGTTCAGTAAGGTGTGTTATTGCATTTTAAGATTCTTCTTTATTAATAAAGGCCATATTCTAAATTAAAGAAAACAGAATAGAAAAGAAAATGGTTATTTGAAAACCAGTATATAGAATATGAGTGTGTGTGTGTGTGTTTATGGATGTGTATTGTTATGCTTGACCATTTCCTTAACTAAAATAAGAAATTTTCCATATAGTAGGTAGTGTGTCGAACTTAACTAATTTAGGTTTATTTTAAAACTTACCCATTATCTTATCAAGGAAACACATCTATCTCACTTGTGTATCTAACAGATGGATTCCTTCCCATACACACTTTAATGTCAAGAATCTTAGTATGCATACCACTGTGTCAACCTTCATATGTGGTGTGGTTTATTATTTCCATTTTAATCTTCATACTTATTAAAACCATGTTTCTTTTGTTTGACACTGCTCAATTTGTTGATTAACCAGGGCTTTAAATCCTACATTTCAGATGCTTTATTCCATTCACCAAAAAGGAGAAGGCAACAGATCTAGTAATTTTCTAGAGCTTCTCATTTATCTATGCATTTCTCAGCACCTGGTACAGGCACCAAATATATAAATGATTATTAAATGAAGAAGGAAGGGAGGGAGAGAGGGAGTAAAAGAGGCTAGGAGGAATGGAGAGAGAGAGAGAAGATGGTTTTCAGTCCAACATGGATCACTGATGGGTCTGTGGCATTGGCTAAGTCACTTAAGTTCTCTCTCTACATGACATATTATCTGTTCTCTATTATCTATTATTATTAATTTTAAAAACAGTGTTGACTTAAGCACTTTGGGAACAGAGAATGCACTTTGGATAATATAACCAAATGTATGTGGATAAAGTCATATTAATACAATTATTCATATGCTTTGTGCTTTGAGGACTGTAGTTAATTATTTTTAATAACATTTTCCCATAACTGGGCCATAGTATTTTGGCATTTTATAATGTATATGTGAATTGCTAGCAAGAGAAATGATAAAATTTCTCTCCATATTTATTTCAATATGATGATTTTTTTCTCTATCTTGATGTATATATTGGGGGATGGGGTTAGCATAGTATTTGACTAAAGAGTTTTTCTTAAATAATATCTATTTTACTTTTTTGCAATAGGAATGCAGCAATTTATAAGCATGTGAAAGTTTTATGAACAAATAAATGTATCTACTTTGTTATAATATGAAAAGTCTATGAGAACATAATGGTTCAAGTTTTCAATAGTCTGAATATAAATATTAATAACTTAAATTGTTAGTGGCTCTTTGGATGTGCACTGTGATAATAAAGTGATTCACCAATTCGTTGAATATATTTTAAAATATATGTATTAAAAACAGATTTGAAAATATCAAGTTGCAGCTTAAAAATTCCTGATAATGGATAGCTATTATATAACTAAACTGAAATTAAAATATTTTAGAGGTAATACACCATATTTTATTTTTCCCCTACACGTTCATCACCTACATCTCTTCTGATCGTTTTGCAGTTTTACTTACTTTCCAAATAAAAGAATACTTATGATTTTATGTTCTAATTATTTAACTTACTACACATGCACACACAAAACATACAACCTGAGAGCATCTATTACAGATAATAATAATTTTATAATATGATTCACTTTTTTCTATGACTGAATACTATGTAAGAACCATATTTTTGATATCTTTAATATAAAATACCAAGTGCTATTATAATTACATGTGTATATTTTTAATAACAATCATTTATATAATTTTTATGTTTAAAAAAGTACTTCTAAATCTATTATCGCATTTGGTCAATGACATGATTTGAATTTTTGTCTTTTAATTCTAAGTTCATTGGTCTGTCTGACGTATCATATTGCTTCTTGACAAAACTCTTGTATTGAAATCCAACAAAATATACACTGCCAGTTGTAATGCACTTTGCCAAACCTACATTATACTATGTAGGAGAAAACTTATTTAATGGAACGTTTTGTCACTTATGTCACATTTACTTACTTTATGCTTTAAAGGTAGTTAGGCGATTAATAAACATTCAAGAAGATTGACTGGGTTAGAATAACATGTCCACCATTTTGCGGTGCAGAGTAATTACTCCAAAAAGCATTTCTCAAAGCCAAAAGACATTCTACATAATTCTTCTTCCATAATTTATATATTATTTGTAAATATCACCAAGCTATCATTTACTGTCAATTGAAATAAACGACTACTGCATTTTTAATATTATAATTAAAATTACAGATATTCAACTTTATTTCAAACTCTAGATATACACACACACATATGCATACACACACATATCTACATTTATGTATACATACGTAGAGTATATGCTACATATACCTGTGTCATGCATGGCTTAGCTACTGGAATATATTCTGAGAAACGTTGTCATTAGGTGATTTCATCATTGTACCAACATCATGGTGTCATGGTGTGTACTTACACAAACCAAGGTGATACTGCCTACTACGCACCTTGGTTCTATGGCATAACCTAGTGCTCCTAGGTTACAAATGTGTAAAACATATTATTGCACTGAAACCTGTAGGCAATTGTAACACAATGCTAAGTATCTGTATATGTAACATATCTAAACAAAGAAAGGGTTCGGTAAAAATATGGTATAAACAATCAAAAATTGCACACTTTTATAGGTCACTCACCATGAATAGATCTCACAGGACTGGAAGTTGCTCTGGGTGAATTGGTGAGTGAGTGTGAGGGAATGTAGAGGCCTAGGAAGTTACAGTACACTAATGTGGATTTTATAGAATATAGTACACTTAGGCTACACTAAATTTATAAATAAAACTGCATTTCTGTTTAATAATAAATCACCCTTAGCTTACTGTAACTTTTTTACTATATCACTTTTTTAATAGTTTGAACTTTGTGACTCTTTGGTGAAACACTCTAAAACACAAACACAAACATTTTGTACAACTGTAAAAAAAATGTTCCTTTTTATATCTTTGTTGTATAGGCTTTATTCCATGTAATTTTTTTTTTATTTTAAACTTTTTTGATAAAACTAAGACACAAATACACACATTAGCCTTTGCCAACACATGTTCAGGAGTGTCCATATCACTTTACCTCCACATCTTGCCCCACTTGAAGGTCTTCAGGGGTCACACCAAGCATCGAGCTGTCATCTCTGATGATAACAATGCTGGAATACCTCCTGAAGGACCTGCCTGAGGCTGTTTTACAGATAACTGTTTTTTAAGTAAGTAGAAGTACACTCTACAATAATGATAAAAATTATAATATATAAAATACATAAACCAGCAACATAGCTGTTGAAAATCATGAAGTATTCTGAACTGAACATTATTGTATTTGCTATTCTTTTCCATGACTGGCAATGTAGTAGGTTTGTTTAAACCAGAATCACCACAAACACTTGAGTAATGCATTGAGTTATGATGTTGTCATGGCTAACAGGTCACTAGGTGATAGAATTTTGCAGCTTCATTGTAATTTGGGGGGACCACCATCATGTTTGTGGTCCATCATTGACTGAAACATCATTATGTGGCACAAGACTGTATGTCTGCATATATATGTGTATACACCTTTAATAAACTTCAGTTTTCTTAATCAGAATCTTAGAGAACTCAGCCAGATTAAGGAACATTGTGCTAAGAAGCACCAAAACCCATGCATAAATAGCATGGGGATTATCTAGAGAGATGAGAGCCTTGGAGTCAATATGGTGTTAATACCAGGAATCAGTTAATCACATTGGGGCATTTAGAGTTATGGAATGCTAGAAAGAGTAACAACCTTAGAAATTATCCAGTCTTAGGATGGCAACCTTTGAAAAATTTAAGCTGAAAAATGTAATGCTGTCTAAAGCTGATTGGAACTTGCTGCCTGAACCACTGTGCAAGCAAAGGAATATGTGAAGCATGTCATAATCAGTTCGTTCTATCTGCCACAGGTGAGGCATGAGAACTCGTAGCATACTTGCTGAGGCTCAAACACTATAAATCACTTGCCCAAAGTTGCACAGGTAGTTAACTCTGAATCCATGACTATAAACAAGGCATCTGACTCATAATTCAGTGCTATTTGCTCTGCTCTACTGGCAAAGGGGAAACACTCCCCGTCTCCCAGTAGGCTTTCTCAGAGAAAGTCCACAGGGGCATTCAGGAGACTCATGGAGAGCATGAAGGAGAACTGTACAGGGAATGGTTGCTGCTCTGGATTGACGTCCTTGTGGGTTAAATTTATTGAGACTTGCTTATTCATCTCATGGCATAATTTACTTAATTATGTTCTGAAGCACTGTAACTTAGGTGTGTTTTCTTTTATTAGTTATATTTTCTATTATTTTGTTTTGTTTTTTCCTTAGAATTCCTAAGCAGATGATGCCTGTGCTTCTATAGGCTAAATAAATAGGTTCTGTATTTTAAATACATTAAAATATTAGTATTCTCTAATATATGTTTTGAACATCTGTAAATATATGTTGAAAATAAAACGTAAAAACTAGATGAAAGCATTTGAATTTCAGTAATACTTACATAATCAAAACTTTGAGATATGTGTTTACATTGATTAACTTATAATAGAGGACTAAAACAGTTTAGCAAAATACAGACGGTTCCCAAGCTGCCTTCACTCCACCCTTCTCCACCTTTTTATAGAATCTTGTCTGGCTGATTAATACAACAGAGCACTTCAGCTTTGGTGAAATACACTTATTCAATTTCACCGAAGATTATAGGTTTCAAATAATAAAATTGGATTTTATTGAGGATTGAAGTGTGTAAATAGAACATTTGATTGAATTTAATAAAATGGTATCCTGCTGATGAAGGCAAGTCATTTCCCCTAGTTTTAACTTGATTACAAAGACAAGAAGTTTTATGAGCTGCTTTGAATGGAAAATTTCTTTCTCTCTACTGAAGAAGACTATATCAAAACTAAGAAAAAAATGACTAGCGCAATTTGTTATTTTTAAATAAAATAGTTACTAATTTTGAATTTTTTTTAATTTCGTGAAACTGCTTTCTAATCTGTATTTGTGGCTACTCAATCAGTAGAATTAAACATGCATATTATATAAAAAAGGAAGTCCAGCAAATAAGATTTTTTCTGTAACTTTGAATAGCCTAATATTGTACCATTCTTCATCTGATCTATGATCATTAGTCCTTTTTTCTCAAAAGGAATCAGTATATGGTAACTCATGATATTTAAATGTTTGACTATCTTTAGCCAATTCTGAAGTTTCATAAAAAGAAACAAAAGGTGCATGTTTTTGCTACTTTCCAACGAATAGAATGTGAAATCTGAAAATGACTTGCAATAATTTTGAGAAAATCAAAACTGCATACCAAATGTTAAAGCAACATCCTAGGTGTATTGAAAACATCATATTTAATTATTAATTTTTTTTCTTATAGTAATAGCAATGATTAATTTTGGTATTAAAGTTTTATTTCTCAAATGTTTTACATTTCAACATAATAAAGTAAAAATATTTACCAAAATACAGCATTTTCCTAATTAATGTAAATATTTTAATTGTTGTGTTAGGCTAGCGAGCCAACTGAAAATACTTTTTTTAACCACTTAGTCATGGCAGAACTTTTTAAAATTTATTAGGGTATTTTTAAAAAAGAGTATTTGGCAGCTAAAAGATGGATAGAACTTGCAGTGAGCCATCATTATAAATGTAGAGTGAATGTTAGGATATGCCAGAATTGAAGACAATATGTTGACTGAAAATTGATAATAAATAATTTCAGAGCAAGATGAATTTTAATGTGGCCTAAAATAGCACTTTGAGTTGATTTAGAATATTATCTTTAGGCGGTTCATTCAAAGTATCGGCAGGGGAAATATAGAATCTAAATATAGTAGTTCTTTTTCAATTATTTGAGGGGTTTTACAAAGAAGTAAATGGTAAACAGTTAATGAAAGGACAGTACATTAAAGGAAAATGAATATGTGAGTTGCTAGTGTTTGTTTGTTTTTAATGTTCTGGAGAAAAGTCCATTTTATAGAGGAAAGGAAAGGTTACTAGAGAGGTCAAACTGGATGAGAAAGCAAAGATAAGAATAATCAGACAGATACAACCCCTAGATGTACAGGGAAGAAAACGCAGTTTAGAAATAGAAAAAAAAAAAAAAAAAAAAAAAAGAAGAAGAAGGAGACAGCAGAAATTAAATAAGTGCTGTATAGGAGAGTGTATGTTGTTCAGACCCTTTGCTATTATTTAGGGGAGCTGTTGCCTGTAGAGATTAGAAACACCATTCGAAAACAGAAAAATGTATAACAACTGAGGAATGATGGTTAGAGACTATCACTGAGATGAGAAGAAAGACCTCTAATTAGAATAAAAGTAGTTATATCGTGAAAATTCCAAAGTACAGGAGAATACTTCATCAAACAAATTAAATTAGTAGGAAAATGTGTTCTGACGAATTTCCAGAAGCATTTTTAACAGGCATAAATTTTGTGGTTTAAGAGGAACTGCAAAGAAAGAAGGATGAGACATCTCTTTATAGAAAAGATGCACAGAAATAGATGGGCTAAGTGTAGAAATATGATTATAATCTATGTGGATGCCTAGAAAAGGCAATATAAGGGGATCAACATTCAAATAGAAACATATATGACAATAGTTGATGAGCATATTACACCATATGTAGCAGGACTTTTCACTTTGAGAGGTAGTTCTAGTAGCACCTTGGGTAATGTGTATGAATTTTAGAAAGACATACGGAAGAAAACAGACCATAAATAGTGTCTGTTATTCATTGAATGCTTAATATATGCCTAAAGAATTTTTCAGTAGTTTATGTATCATTTTCAACTCATATAGGTGGTTACATAAACTCACCCTATTATAGGAGTCTCATTTAATTATTAGAAAAAACTATAATAACAAAAATATTAGTTATATTAGGAGATGTCAATATTCATTCATAAGCTCAAAATTCTATTCTACAGTGTCTTTTCAGTTCTGAAAATTATTTGAAGAGAAAAAAATTTGCTTACATGAATAATTTTGACACAAACTATCCCCAACCCATTCATAGCATGAGCACCATTTTTATTCATTGTGAAAATAAAATGGCCAAACATCTATCATAACATCATATTACCTGGTAACATATTGAGATTATACTCAGAATTGACCTGTGAATCTTATTACCTGTGGGAAGATTAAAATCTTCACTGAATGATCAAGGCAGACATCAGAAGCTGAGAATGGAAATACAATAAATCTATTTTGAAAATAAATGAAACCCAGTCTAACATTATAACAATCTTATTTTCCCCAACACTGTCAGATTTTTATAAATAATCTCAAAAAAAGTCTGCATCCTCCCCTGATGCAAGAGTGGTTGGGTTTTATCTGTCCCACACAAATTCTACATAGGTGACAAAGAGCCTGTCTTTTCCCCTGGCATGTGTTCCAAAGTCGAACAAAAAGAAAGCAAATGCCTTCATGTGAGGTACCAAATGAAAAGTCATTCTTATATTCTATTCTACAGCATAAGTACTGAATGAAAACAATTTTGAAAAATATGAAGCATTAAATAGGTGTGTAGAGCAAGAATACTGGTAGTAGTCACAGCAGCAGCAGTAGTAATAGTAAATATAAATTTTAGACTGTAAGATATTTGTGAAAAAAGGTAAAAATTAATGTCAAATCAAATCATTTGTAAAGAGAGGTTCAAGACTCAAATTTTTACATGTTTACAAACTTTTTAAAGCCAAAAATAGCATTAGACTATGGTTATTTATACTACACTGAAATAGAGCATTAAAACATAGGTCTGTTTTTCTCCTGAATTATATCTACTTCTGTGTGAAGTTCATATGAAGTCAAGAATGCGTATGTTTAACTAGTTTTGGAATAACAATCAATGAAACAATAAAACCAGTAGACAATTCAAATTACAGAACTCTAATCTAGAATTCTCATTGCAGGTCCTATAGTACATTTACAGACATTACCTATAGGAAAATTGAGCGGTGCCGCAATGCTAACTGACTTATACAAGGTCTGTTGTCAGGCAGAATAGAATTATTCTCATTCTCCATTCAGACACGTAACATTGTATAATCATCTCTTTTAATGACTTAATCTCAAGGTATTTATGAACAACATACTCTTATTTCAATCTAGGCATTATTTTTGTATAGTCAGTTATATATTATTGCCATAACTGTCATTACAATCAGCTCTTCATTTAAGTGAAATAAAATTGCATCTTATGATTTTAGTTACTCAAAATGATACAATAGAACATACAATAAAGGTTGCAATAATTGTCGCTTAACAAGGCTTACCAGCATTATCTGTGATTTGTATGAATTATGCTAATAGAATGGCACAAGGTTAAAGAAGCTTACGATGGACATTAGAAAATAATAGTTACGTCCCACCTTATTTGACAGGACTGAGGGAAGAATGTGAATTGTCAAAATTTTGAGAAACATTAGTGGGACACTATAATTCAAAAAGAAAGAATAAGGAATAAGAACAAGCGTCAAAGAAAAACTCTGAGCAACATTAGCCCTGTATATTTCTGCAACAGAGATTTGCCCAGGGTAAAAGCAGGAAGCATCAGCAAAAACACTGTCATTCAGTCCAAGTGGCAGTTTGATGGAGGAAGTCACCATGGGCTAAACAGTCCTTAGTGTAGACAGCAATGCAAACAGCGTGTGCTCTGTCAGAGCAAATAGAAGGTCTGGGCAAAGATGCCCAAGTTAGCAGGTAAGACTGGCCAGAGCCAAAAACCAAATTAACAGGGTAGGGAAAATCTTGAGCTAATTACAGAGAAGGTTAATGAAAGAAATCTAATAGTTCATCCATTAAGAGAAAAAATGATCAATAAAAAAGACAGATAAAAGAAGGTCAATAAATGAAATATAAAAATTAGATAAAATAGAGGGAAAAATCCTGAAATAAACAAAGAACTGTATCTGCAGCTCAGATAAGCATATGCAATACTAGAAACTGGCCGGGCGCGGTGGCTCACGCCTGTAATCCCAGCACTTTGGGAGGCCAAGGCGGGCAGATCACGAGGTCAGAAGATCAAGACCATGGTGAAACCTTCTCTACTAAAAAAAAAAAAAAATACAAAAATTTAGCCGGGCGTGGTGGTGAGTGCGTGTACTCCCAGCTACTTGGGAGGCTGAGGCAGGAGAAGGGCGTGAACCCGGGAGGCGGAGCTTGCAGTGAGCCCAGATCATGCCACTGCACTCCAGCCTGGGCGACAGAGCGAGACTCCGTCTCAAACAAAAAAAAGAAATACTAGAAACTGGAATGAGGTCATGCGACTGAGGAGTAGAGGTTGAATGTGGAACTAACAAACCAAGTGAACATAGTATAGGCTGACATGTGTGGGAAGAGTGTGGGCAAGACAAGCATGAAGATTTCTGACCAGTTGCTTTCAGGACTCTGGTGAGACAGGTTAGTTTAAAGGATTTTTAGGATATTTTACTGTGTGTCATAAATTGCAGCCGTGTTTTGACATCTTTCAGAAACAGCAAAAACACATGTAACTCTTTTTTGATGTTTTATTTGGGTGGAGTGAGAAAATACCTATTAAACGGAAAACCTGAGGAATAAGGGCAAAACCTGTGTCATTTGAACTTTGGTAGCACACTGGCGTTCTGCTTGAATTTTGGACTTAAAATGAAATCTAGATGAAATTGTTATTTAGAAATGATCCTTGAGAACACCTTTACAGTGTCCTCTATCAGAGTATTGCCATGAAAGGGAGTAGGGAGCTACTCAGAACAAATCATGATGAATTTGGGGATCGCCACTCTCATTAGGAGGGAAATAGTGGAAATTTAAAAATTACCAAAATTACAATTGTTGTACGAATGCATGGTTTATAACTGGGTTTCAAATGGAGAATAAATACAGTAAGGATTTCATTACTTAAAAAATTGAAAAAGCTTTAGAAAATCACTCATAATGGTACAGGCTACAAATTATTATTTTAAATCTGACATTGACAAACGCCTAAGTTTTTTAATATATTGAAGCAGTTCGTGGCATTTACTTTCCTTAACCAACTGATACCAGAAGCCCTGAGGACTGGGTGCCAATCATGGTACAAGACATGAATCTGAATAAAGAACTTCTGATAGAGATTAACTGCTAGGACTAAATATTAGTATTGAACAATATTGCCAGAGTCAGAAGTCGGAGCTATAATTTACACAGGCCACAGGTATGTGGCAAAGGGCTAAAAAATGCTGAAGATGAAGTGATAGGCTGATGAACCCAGAATTATACAATTTTTTATCAGTCATAAAGACTTCTATTTTCCTGACAGAGTACCTGATTATCTAGAGTTGCTTAGAATTTGCTTTCCAGTTTATTTATTTCTTTATCCCTAATCAAACTGATGATGGCAAAAGGCTGTAACCATGAGTCATGGGGGCCATCGTCCATCCATGGAAGAGGGAAGCCCATTTTTCATAGAATAGGGGTCACTGAGTTAGGCAGGGAGACCAAACAGAATATACTATATTCTCATATTTTACTAAGATATTTTTCATTCTTGTCATTAACTTTGAAAGAGCTAGAATCCCATAGAACCCCGGGAATCTCAATTTCCGTTACCTGGAAGTGTTCTAATTATCACCTAGACAGGCAATCTTTGGTCAGATTTTACATCTGATTGAAATGTCCTTATGGCATTTCAAAATGTAACTTTGAGCGTATTTTATTATAATGGTATTTTATATATATTAAATATTGAAAATAGCTATGTATTATTTTATTAATGTGCCAATAATACCTTAGCAAATGGCATACAAGGGATCATGCCAATCTCACACATGGTTGTATCTTCAGCACTAACACAAGACCTGAGAAATATAGTGAATATAAAATTTTTGCATAAATAAATGAATTCAGTGGCATTTGCTGCATGATCACAATAAAAATATATGATAAAATAGATTTAAAATTCCATATACAATCTTTTTTTTTTTTTTTGAGACAGAGTCTCGCTGTGTTACCCAGGCTAGAGTGCAGTGGCACGATCTTGGCTCACTGCAAACTCCACCTCCCGGGTTCACACCATTCTCCCGCCTCAGCCTCCCGAGTGGCTGGGACTACAGCTGCCCCCCACCACGCTGGGCTATCTATTTGTATTTTTAGTAGAGACGAGTTTCACTGTGTTAGCCAGAATGGCCTCAATCTCCTGACCTAGTGATCCACCCACTCGGCTCCCAAAGTGCTGGGATTACAGGCGTGAGCCACCGCGTCTGGCCAAAATCTTAAACTAAATTTTAGAATTCAACACACTCATAAATTTGGACAATATCTAAATGTAATATGTTAAACTATTACATATAATAGATCTTGGCCATTTTCTTTCCTGAATAGTTATCATACATACTCTATTAATATAACTAAGATATTTTTCCTTTTTTATAACCAAATAGCCAGGCTTAAAGGAGACCAAGAAATTTTAAAAGTTAAAAAATATGAATTAAGCAGGTAGAGCTATCATCAAGATGTCAAATTCATTTTGATGTAATAGAATTATTTCCATTTGTATTCCACTTGCTAGTGAATTTACATTTGATAAGCAAAAGAGTTAATAAAACTAACTGGTATTTATTATTTTTTTGATAGTTCTAGGATAATATGTTTTTATTTGCACTCAGAAGCACATATTGCATTCATTTTTTATAAGTTTTAATATATGGATAGACTGCAGTAAATATTGATTATTACTAGAAATCTGTGGCTTGCTTGCCTTCTCCAAAGGAGCTGGAAGCTAATAGATTTCTCACATGCATTTAAAAAAATTGCTGAGCAAGAATTAACCTTAACTTTTGTGTCTGCTTGTGGGATAAACAACAATTATTGCACATTTTTATTTCTGGAATTCATCATTTCTCATCTTCTAATTGTTGTTATGCTTAAAATCTGACCCCTGTTTTATTACAGAAACTATCTCTTGGGTGTCATCAACGATTTCATGTAATCTACCTTTACCCCATCTTCTGTGGTAATCTTTCTACTTGGCCAGAATTTCTGTTAGAAATCTGATAGTTAACAGGCATTGGCATTCTAAGGAATGAAGAAAGACGATTCTCCTTCTTGAAGAGTATATTTGTTATTAGTGGTAGTGATAATGTTCCTTAATTTTACTTCTGTTGGGATACTAACAATGTCCACATAAATTAGAGATCTCAAAGTCAAGATATCCAAAGTCAAAGACCTTGTCACCAATTATTTTCCTTCGTTCTTTCCTCATCGTGTTGATTAATAGCACGGTGCCTTGCATTCCTGGAGAAAAGCACAACGAGAATAGAGACATCCTGTTCTGCAGACGGAGCACTGGTGTCAGAACAAGACGAAGTTCCTAAAATACAGACACCATACTAGAATATTGTAAAGGTCACAAAGTCCTAAGTAGAAAAGCAGAACAAAAAACGTAGACAGAAGGAGAAAGAAAGTACTAATTGAAGGGTTTGGTGATACATATATATTTCTAAAGAATAACTTTTAAATTCCAAATATAATAAAAATCAAACACATGCATAAAACCATCCAGTGGGAAGAATACTTGTGGAATGTTGCCATTCTATCCTTTATGCAGATCCTATTGCAGACGAAGGAATTATTGTTGCAAGGTGTTTTGTTTTCCTAAACGGTTATCCTGTCATTTGTAAAGAGACTTTTAGCTGTAATGCTGAGTTTTATACACTATGCTGCAGAACATTTATTTAGCAAGAACCAGAATTAGAGTGAGAGGAGGAAAGAAGTAAAATAAAAACATTAAATAAAAGTAATATGCAGAGGCACAGAAGCTTTGGGATTCACGGAAAATAATACAAAGAAATTTATGAAATAACATTTACAAATGATGAGATAGAAGGAGAGGAAAAGTTAGGGTATTGTTTTTGTATGTCTTAATTTAAAAGACAGTCTTAACCTGAAGCAAACACTTCAGTGCTGAAAAGCACAACCAATTATCATTTTTTGAAAGCAATTTCCACCTGAAAAGGATGGAAATTAGAAAATGAAAAGATGAAAAAGAGACTGCCTTGGGAATATTGTCTCAGAATGCATGTATTTAACTCTCTAGTTTAGTAAATCTGACAGGGAACCACCATCTGGTGACCACAGTGATGAAAAATAGTCCTATTGGTTAAGAACAATGTGTGAACTTTAGAAAAGAGCATTCATGTTTTATAGAGAGATCTATGTATATCCGTTATATAATCATTTTCTAGTCAAAAAGACAATGTCTAGCTTTAAGAGGACCCAGCAAATATTTCAAATATATATGATATTTTATGATAATATGCAAGAACATTCATTATAAAACATTTTAATAATATGAAGGGAGAATCCTAAAGGATGTAATGTTATTCTACAACTGATAATACATCTTCATAACATAAACTAAATATTGGTCAAAGCTATATAAGCAGATACAGATATGTGGTTTTTGAAATAAGTGTCTACATATTTATAGTCTTGAGCTTCCTCAATCTCTTTTGAAGAGATACCTAGATTTTTAAAAATGAAATAAAATTATGCCCATAAATTCTCCAAGGCAGACTCAGAGCACACAAGGACACTCCAGCTATGAAAGTTTGATAGGTTTTATACTGAAGAAGTGTAAAATGTAATTGAGTACACTTTCTTTTTTCTTTTAGCAGAAAGCATATTTATACCATTTAAACTACTCTTATCTAGCCTTAAGCATCTTATAAATAAGAAATTATTCAGAGGGAAAATTTATATTTGCCCTTAGAATATGCAAGAGCTACGGGTTAGTAAATGTAAAATTAATGAGAACCTCAGCAAGTATCACAGACGTGTAATATGTCTATAGTGCCTATATGGCAGTGGTTATGAATCCTGGCTACAAGGTACAATAGAATCTGCAAGATTTTAATTTTTTAATTTTATTTTTGCTACATTATATTTGTCCATATTTATGGGGTATATGTGAAATATTTCATGCATAGAATGTGTGATGATCAAGTCTGTGTATTTAGGGTATCCTTCACCCCAGTATTATCCTGTCTAAGTGTTGGGTACATTTCAAGTCCTAGTTTAAAAAATCAAGAACTATTCCAGACTTACTACCTTGTCATCTCCAGGAAAGTGACCTGGAAGTCTTTATTTTGAAAGTATTTTATTATTGATTGTCATGTTTGGTATACTGACCAAATATATTGAGAAACCATGGATATATGCAGGTTTTCTTCATTGTCATAGAAATTTGGGGCTGATAGGAACCTGAGATTCATCTAGTCCAATCTGCACATCAGTATCTAAATCAAATACATTTTGCTGTGGTTTTGATTAGTGTACATAATGAAATGAATATATATGTATTTATATGAATATGAGCTAACTTTTACCTAGGTATCTCTTCCTGTGCATATATTTGTGCTCTCACATACACAGGCACACATATACACTACTCCTTCACTGGAAAACTTCACTATGGTAGGTAACAGGGAACAAATGTGAATGCGAGATTTATTGTGCTTAAATAATTTGCAGTCTGAAAAACATTTACACCCCTAATCACAGTTCAAGGCAATACTACAGATAAAGTGCTGTTGTAGTGCAAAAGAAAAAAATATTAATTCCCACTAATATAGAAAGGATTATATGTATCTGATGTTATCTTTCCAGAAGGAAAAGGCATTGGAATATGGAAAAGATGAGACAGGAAACAAAAAATATTGAGGGAGCAGAATGTGCCAAGTCACAGGAACAAAATATTAGTACTTTATTCAGCAAATATATGCAATGAACATCATTTGTAGAAATGAACATTTATCAATTTATTATGATTATCTCTTATTAGCTTATTAATAAACTTATTTCCCATTCAGTTTTTCCTTCATTCAACAAATGTGGAATGCCGAAGGTGAATTTTTCCTTGTCATAAAGGATATCCATATATAAAAAAGAAAGAACACTTTGGGAGGCCGAGGTGGGAGGATCGCTTGAAGCCAGACATTCCAGTTCAGCCTGGGCAACAGAGGGAAATCTCATAATCTTCAAAAACAGGAAAATTAGCTGGGAATGGGGTGTGCCACTGCACATCAACCTGAGTGACAGAGCGAGATTCTGTCCCTAAAACAATAAAATTAAAATTAAAAAAATTAAAAATAAATAACTAAAATTTTAAAAAAGCAAGAAAGAGTTGGCCATGTGCAAATGGAATTTGATTTACTGTTAAATATTTTGTTACCTACTTTAAAAAAAACTACATTGTATTCCTAAGATAATTCCCATTATTTGAGATATTTTACATTCAAAATTATGGAAATATTTTTAAAGCCATTTTCTAGACAGTCAATGATAATGACATGAATTTGAGTTAACAGCATGAGTTTTTAAAAGATTATAGTATCTTTGACTTTATTCATAGAAATTTGTAGCACTTTCTGTAAGCTTGATAATTGTCCTCTTCAGTGCTTATTTTTAAACTTAGTACTTGTTGATATGAAGGAAATAATTGTGCTAATATCACTGGATATTAAACTACTCAAATAGAATCATGGAGCTAGAAATGGGTCATTAGTTCAGTTTTTGTTTTTGTTTTTGTTTGTGGGGGCAGATGAGAATATGTCTTATTCTGAAATTTTGCTTCAGATATCCTGGGGGGCGTATATTTGTTGTATTTTTGTTCTATAATGAAATATCTATTCATTCTTCAGTCCATACTGCGTTAATCTCAAGGAGTAAGTCCTTTCTGTGTCAATTGCTTCCTCAAAAACCTGAAATAGTATCTGATACCCAGAGATTCAAGCCACAATAGCACATAGGGAATGCTTTCAGTAGTTGGTCTTGTAATAAACTGCATTGTTCTTGCTTGTATGTATGATCCAGTTCCCCATCTTTGTGTCTCTTTCTGCTGTACTTTTCCCACTTTATAGCGCTCCATCATTGATAGGTATTCAACTGCTGTTTCTTTTTCTTCTTCTTTTTTTTTTTTTTTTTTTTTTTCTTTTTGAGATGGAGTCTCACTCTGTTGCCCAGTGCAGTGGCCGGATCTCAGCTCACTGCAAGCTCCGCCTCCCGGGTTCACGCCATTCTCCTGCCTCAGCCTCCCGAGTAGCTGGGACTACAGGCGCCGCCGCCATGCCCGGCTAATTTTTTGTATTTTTAGTAGAGACAGGGTTTCACAGTGTTAGCCAGGGTGGTCTCGATCTCCTGACCTCGTGATCCACCCGCCTTGGCCTCCCAAAGTGCTGGGATTACAGGCATGAGCCACCGCTCCCAGCCTCAACTGCTGTTTCTTTCAAAGGTGAGCATGTAGATGCTTTCTCTAAAATTGTGCCCATTTCAGCTCACCAGAATCTCTTCCTGTTCTCAATGCAAATGGTTCTTTTTCCGTTTCTCCTATGGATCTTTGCTGTTTATCTTCATCCACACACATAAAAATATACACATACATATTTTCCTCATTGGAATAGAGTGCATATTCTCCTTGCTGAGAGTAGAATTCTCATCTTAGTTATTCTATTTTACACATCACCTAAAAGAAAGAGTTGCACACATAACTGTACCTTATTGCGTACTTATCAAAGTATTTTTCCCTAATTAAGAATCCCTCAGTTTAAACTATATGCTGATTCTCTTTGCTGGGAAGAGTAAGGAAAAGGGATGGAGTTCCATGCTCTCAATCTGCCTCCTCCATGTGAAGTTTCAAACTGAGGGCAGTAATAATGAAGAGATTATGTAGTATATTCTAGGACACCTTTTGTTACCAATTTTAATGATTCTTCAGTAAATATTATCATTAATCACAGATTAGCTGAATTCCTTGAATGCAATTCTGGTTTCTAAATCTTGTATCCTGTTTCTTTTTTAAGTAGAAAAAGTGAACCTCCCTGCTATGTATGTGGCATGGACGTTGAGGCTTGTAGCAAGGCAAACCCTAACTCCATGAAAGCTGGAATTTCTTAGAAAAATTACAGTGAATGATGCATGAAGTTCTAGTATCTCAACACAGATCCTACATGTTCTTTTCTTTCATTAATCATTACCTTGTGTGAACTTGGGAAACATGGGATAACATAATGTATCCCCACTCCGACCTCCATCCTCATTTTCTTACCTTGAAAATGAAGAGATTGAGTAGGTGGTTTCCTAGGCATCTTTCATCTCTGACATTCTAAAAGTCTAATTTTGTTTTAAAGTAACTGCATTGGCATTAAGATTATTATCTATAGAAACTCAATGACTTCCATTTCAGACTATGGTTTGCGATTTTTCTCTTCACATTTGGCAGTAATTCTTTTTCCTTTTTTTTTTTTTTTTTCCAGATGCATACAATTGATTTAATTCAAATCCTGTTTTTAACATGTATTCACCTTTGGACAATGCATGGTTTCTTTAAATTTAATTCAGTTGGAACCTGACGGATGACTTGGGGCTGCTTGAGTGCTTTTTCTGTTTTAGCGTTCCATACGTGCTCCATCCCCCATAGCCATCATCTTGATTTTGTGTTTATCAATCCATTGCTTTTTAATAATTTTCCTGGATATACATGTTTATTTATGAAATACATCATTTACATTTGCTTATTTTGAAATTTGTTAGAAAATATTATTCTGCCTGTAAACTTGAGTCATTTTTTTGCCCAATAGTTTGTTTCTCATATTTAATCATATTATTACAGATAGCTATAATTGTTATTGTTTAACACTTCGCTGTGGGAAAATGAAACAGTCTACCTATTCTCTGTCCATGGCGTATGATTCCTTCTTGATATTATGATCAGTGCTGGTTTGAATATTTTTGTGTCTTCTAGTGTGTGTGTAATCAACTATATAATCCTGGAAAATAATAAAATGTTTTAAACTGGTCATTTTTCTCAGACATCAAATTCATTTTGGCTTTGCTCAGAATGAATTTCTTAGAAAAAATAGTTATAATCATTAAGAAAACATTAAAAAATGTGCTGATATTTTTTCTAAATCTGATTTTTTTGTATGAAGATATTTCCTTTGAGTTTTTGTCACTTATCATCTGTTTTATTCCCTTGCTTTATTAGTGTTTCAAATGAGTCTATTTTTTTTGTTTTGCTTTTGTATTAGGAAATCTTACTAAGTTCATTAGAGTTTAATCACATTTTAGATATATTCAGAATCATTAACAAGATATCATTGTATTTTTCATGTCTCATTTGACAGTCTCTAAGTTAACAAGGTCATTTGGTGATTATCAAGGTATTTATATGTAGGAGGTATTCCTCTTTACATCTTTGTAGAATTAAGAACCTTATTGTCTTTCTTTTTCTTCTTTTTTTAACATAGCACTTAACTAAAGTTAAGTAATATAATGCCTAAAAACTAGCAATCTGATATCAACTATCTAATGGAAAGATGCAGGAAATAATTTAAAATTAAATATGAGGAGCAAAAGAGAAAAGGAGCAATTTAAAATAAAGCATTAAGACAAGCATATTCACCAATTATCACTTGGGCACAGTGGAAGAACTGGCCTGAGGGTTATTCAATTTAAAACGTTCCATAGGTACTATCGGATCCCTGAAGCAAAATATAATAAGGAGTTGGTGTCCCAATTAAAGTATTGGAAATGTCAGCAAGCTGAAGGGGATGGCTTCATATGGTTTGAGAGACAAGTATGCTGGTAAGGCAGTTCTGGCATGAATTACTTGGAAATATTTCAAGAATAATCAGACTGTTTTTCTTAATTTCTAACTTTTGCTTTCTCTTTATTTCCCTAAAGGGATTTACTTGTCCAGTGCCAAAAAGCACTTATTATGAATTGACAGTGGACCAGATCATGGTGAAATTGTACAGAAACTTAAATATCTGAAATTCCAAAGGTAGATCTGGCTAGTGAGCCCTTGGGCAATTTAAATAATGATTGTACTTTAAAGAGAGAGGAAATCAGCATTATTTCATGTCTTGAAAATGTCTTCTTTCTGAAAAAATGTAACTTAATGAATTTGAACATTTTCTATATTTGAACTTGGCTATCTAGTACTTCTATAATCAAATGAATAAGTCACCAGTTTCCTAATTGTACCTTTATGAAAAAATGAAAGCAACTAAAATTAAAATAATAATTCTAAATTAAATCGTTTATAATAAATTTATCTCATACTTCCCAAAATTTCATGTGTATATATATAAATTTTTAGAAAGCATGACCCCTAATTAATCACAAGGACATATCCCAGTCGATTACTTGGAGACTTCGTCACCTTAGAGAATTTACTTTCCTGTGCCTCAGTTCTCTTTCTTTACACGTGGGTAATACCTGTACTCACTTCAAGGAAGTTTTATGAGATTCAATATGTTAAAGTATTTTGAGACTTTAGAACACTATCTGGCACATAAAGACACAGGAGTTATATCTCATCATAATTATGAATTTGTGATTTTGATAATAATCATGTATTAGAGCTCTTATTTAAAATCTTTTATGATTCATTTTTAATTTAAAGCTGCAAATATTGAACAGAAATAATTAGCCAGGAGGAAACAAACCAACTAACAAATAAAAACTACTCTGTCATATTTCACAGTAACTTGACAGTAGAGACATTCTCTTCAAGTAAGATAAAGGGAAACAACATTTGCTCTCACAACTTTTATATTTTCTTTCTGAAAGTAACAAATAAAATAGAGCAAGAAAACTGCACTAAAATTTGAAGCAATTAAAAAGGAGATTAAATCATCATTTTGGCAGCTAATATCATTCATGACTTAAAAACTCAAAATCAAAAAATTAAAGAAATTAATAATACATATTATTAGTGCTGATACAAAATATACATACAATTATATATTTTATGTATATTCTTTTCTTAAATGGTATAATCTTTAAAAAGCATAAAGCTAAATAATTTACATAAATCACCTTGAAGTAACTCAAAAAACAAATTTCTCTATCCATCCATTTATCCATCTAAGTATGTGATTTTGATGTTCTCCATGTAAAAATAAATAAATATAAGATAATACGAATAGATTAAAAGCATGACAACATTTCAGATGAGAAAATTATATATTTTAAAAGATGCCAACTCTAAAGGTTGCTTGCATATGTATGTGTATGTTTGTGTATGTAACTAAAGAATCTAAGATATTTTCTGAGATTTTGGGGAACCACAGATAGTGATCTTGCAATTAGCTATTGCAAAAATAAATGTGTGTGACCTGTACTGAAAAGGTGGCCAAGAAGTGTAATCTGTTGAAATTTCCATGCAACATAATCAAGGATTATGTTCTATTGCCATGTGATGAAGCATATAATAAACTAAAATATGCTATTAGATGCTTACAATATTATATTAATTGGAAAAATATGAATACCTTATGAATCAACATTTCTTAAATATGAAAAAGAGTTAATTGTGTGTCTGTTTTTAAAGATTGTACTACTTTTGGTCATACCTTGAGCAATTTCCCCTATCCAAATTCCAAAACCATGGCATTGATAGATAAGTTATAAAAAGTGATAAGCAAGATATGTCACAGAATACCAACAGAAAAAGCAAGATGAGCCTTGCTGAAGCCCTCGGCCTACTGGGTCCTGGAGTTTTGAAGCAGTTAACATTATGTGACTGGGAATTTGGCTCACATAAAATTCTAAGTTGTTCTTCGTTAGGTGGAGGAATGAAGTAAGGCTTATGATTTGAACCCAGGGATTGGTGTAGCGATCTTTCACATGTGACTGGAGACATAAATAAGAAAGCTATTAATTGGGGGTGCAGCTCATAGGAGATGGGAAGATACTGACCCAAGCTTGTAGTTAAGTGCTATGGTAAATGGATGGGTATTTGGATTTTTCAATATTTCCCTAATATTACCCAATATTTCCCAGTGTTAGCTAGTGTAGGGACCCCAAACTGCTAATATGAGACCTGGTTTTGCGTTCTGAACTTGGGTAGCTGGGTAGAATTAATTGTGTAACTACTATACTAGGGGACCATGAGACAAGTGGTCATAAATTAGAAAAAGAGTGACAAATGGGGGGATTATTTAAAATGTTTCTATAAACTATCATTTCATAGCAAGAAGACAACTAATATGATGAAAGCCAAATGCATCCATAATCAGAAAATTAAATCAAATATCTTAACAACTGGAAAAGTATTTTAAAATGTTTGTAGTCCCAAAGTGATAAATGAAGAATAAACATCTTTTATGACAGGAATTTATAGAATATAAGCAAATGTCAGAAAACAAGAATAGGTAGATAGAAGAAATTCAATTAGAAAAAATATATCTTGAAACATTCCATAGTAAGTAAAATAATAAAATTATCTGAATACAAAAATAAAACCTATAGTAGAGAAAGAATATTTGAAGGAGTAGTAGCTGAGAGTTTTGTTTTGTTTTGTTTTCTAACATTTGAGGAAATAACTAAGTCCTCACATTGAATGTTAAATGAAATTTAGTATCCACTTGGGCACAGTGGTGTGAAATGCAGCTAATCAAAAATTAAGAGCTCTTCAAGTCTCTGAGGAAAGAAAGATTACCCATAGACAGATGAAAATAGATTGCAACAGATTTCTCAGTAGTAAAGTAGATCTCAGAATATAGTATATAGTATATACAGAGAACTGAAGGAAAATACATAAAGTATCTTCTCTACTAAAATATTTCAGAATTATACTAAAAATAAAGATATTTTCAAAGCAGCTTTAGGGGATTAAACCAATAAAGACCTTTTCTGAAAGATCCATTCAATATTTTGACTTAACAAAGAGGATATTGAAGCCGTGAATGGCATGGTAACCAAGAAACAGAGGTATCTATAAAAATTGATTAAAAAGGTTGGGCGCTGTTTCTCACACCTGTCATCCCAACACTTTGGGAGGCTGAGGTGGGCGGATCACGAGGTCAGGAAATCGAGACTATGCTGGCCAACACGGTGAAACCCCCTCTCTACTAAAAATACAAAAATTAGCCAGGCGAGGTGGCAGGTGCCTATGGTCCCAGCTACTCAGGAGGCTGAGGCAGGACAATGGCGTGAACCCGGGAGGCGGAGCTTGCAGTGAGCCGAGATCGCACCACTGCACTCCAGCCTGGGCGACAGAGCGAGACTCCTCATCAAAAAAAAGAAAAAAAAATTGATAAAAAAAGGTATTAGTAAATATAATTACCCTTTGACAAAGTATTAACTAATTTTTGTGATAAAAAGATGAAACTAAAACTCAAGATAAATAGTAATCTGGGTCTTCAATTTAGTAGCAGGGTAAACTTTGCTAAGTCTTTGTCAAGAGGTGAGCATAAACACTGCACAGTGATGTAGGAGCCAAGAAACAGCATGAGAGAGTAAACGAAGAGGGGGAGGAAAAGTGTAAAAAGAAAACCTAAAATCAGTTAATAAAAGTGTTTGCAATTCACAATAAATATAATCAGGTTAAAGTCAACTACTAAGAATCCGACTAGCAGATTGATTTGTCTGCAAGCAATTACTGAGGAAGTCAGATCACAGACTCCGAGATGCTCGAAGCAGCACGCTGGTCGTTACTCAGAACTCGTGGGAAGCGCTGAAGGTGTTGATGAAGTGCCACGCCCCAGCCCCTGCCATGTAATTTTATGAGTTCATTTTTATGGGTGAGGATAACTCAAGATTTCCTCTACACTCCTTTCTGGAACTTGTTTGGGATCCACAGAGGAGGAAACCCTACGTGCATAGAAGTGGACTAATTATAGTATACATTTGAAAAGCAATTAAATATACCGTTTTAAACTAGGTAAATTACATCTGGGGCTATAAACAGCTCCAACACCATCATCAACAACAGTAAAATGCTCTAGTTGTGCTCCAGCACAGGATTACCACCAATCATGAACATTTTTAGTAACTAAAATTAGGAATTTTCATATATTAGAACCCAGGTGATTCTAATAATAAGGGCTTAAACAGTCTTTTAATTAAAAAAAAATTGTACATGCTAAATACATATATTGAAGAATATTAAGGATCTATTCAAGTTATTTCATTCTGGCTCAAATGTAACATATATAAGTGTATGTAATTATTATTTGAGTTCACTCTCCCATAATTGGATGAATGGAGAAAACCACATGCCTATGTTAGTTCTGAAAGTCTCAGAGTGGCTCAATTTGTAATTTTTAAGCTAACCTATCGTCATTGGCCTGCAAATAAAATAAAGGATAAATAGAATTTCTAAAAATTTATTGGTATTAGTGGAAGCCTAATAATATAGAGTCAAGTGAAGAGTAAAAGGATGGACATTTGCAAAGACACCCTGAGAGCATCTGTTGCCCCAGATTTCTAAATCATATATGCTTAAAGCAGGATAATTTAGTTCATCTTAATTTGGTTGTGGTGGTGGGGTAATGCAGTTAACTGAGTTACAGTGTAGTTAAATTATGAAGTTGCTAGTTCAACATACATTACTTTATTTGAGTGGTAAGAAACCAAAAAATAAAATAATCTGTATAGCATAACTTAATTTTAATATAAACATTTCAATATCATATTAAGATAATTTATAAGTACCATTGTGAGGAAAATAAATATGAAGTTCACAACCCTAATATCAAAAGCCGAAAATATATATTATATTTGAACACTAGGATTCCAGGTCAGTTTAATATATGACACTAGTGTTTTTAAAGCCACTTTGTGAGAATGATAATATACTTTTTTGTTACTTCATCCCTTACATATTCTGGCAGCTTTCCAGGTTTTAGCAAAGGACTCTGAGATATTTTGCTTTGTCAGAAACTAAATATATTGACAAAGTTTGGAAGAAAGATAAAACATAATAAAGCCATCCAAGAGAGGTGAGGGTGCATTCAAGAAAAGGTTTATGTTATGCAGAGCAAACTATGTTAAAACAAAATCTACATAGCTAAAGATCCAGTGTTTTTGGATTTCTATTCTAATTTCAGTCTAATCTACTAGGAAGATGAAAAAGTCAATATTACTCCCCACTGTGTATTATCGCTTCAACTTTAATATGAAAGATTTCATGGAAGTCAGCATTGGAGCTTTATTTTAGTAACCATAGAGGAACCATTCTAGGAAATTGTGGAGCCAAAATCCCAATTAGACACGTCCTATATGCCCAACATTTATACTAGGATTAAAGTTATCTAGAAGAGCAGAAAACATATATGTGATGGGGATATATAATATATACATGACAGAGCCATAGTGAAAACTTACAATGATTATAACTTCTGAAGAAATAATCAGTTTGAACGTGATACAGTATTAAGAGAAATTACCATAAAAATAACTAGACAGGACCAAAATGCTTCTGTCCCCGATGCATTCTTTTTTGTAAAATTTCAATAGTTTTGAGGGATAGAGTTGGTTTTTGGTTACATGGACACCTAATGCATTCTGTAATATGGTAATATTTCTTCTTCTGCACAAAATAATCTTTTTCGTAGTACACAGCACTCTTTATTAAACCTTCACTGTGAATAACCCCAAAATTGTCAAAAGACAGTTTTGTGCAAGGCCAAGAGACGTTCAAAACATTAGAAAAGTTTTCATCTGTTTGTTTTTCAGTGCTTTTGACATTTAATTTAACTGTTGTAATAGATGATTATTAACTCTACTTAACACTTGTATAGAATATACGTAAAGTAAAAAAAAAAAGATAAGTTCAAGCTTACTTTCAGGAACATTGAGAAGCTTCCAGCACACTTTGGTAATGTATAATAATCTTATATTTGTAATCTTAACTTTTTGCAGATATATTTTTATAAAATTAATTTAAGAATTTTTAAAATAATTTATGAAACTATCCAATATTATAGAAAAAATAATGGTTAGTGTTGGTGACATTATATCTCCCATAGCAGCATTTTTTTTCAAAAGGAACATATTGTTCATTGTAAAGTTTATCTTTGTTTAATGTTTTAAGGTTTTAGGTATTTTAGACTTGCTTTGGTTTGTTTTTGAGACAGAGTTTCACTTTTCTCTCCCCGGCTGGAGTGCAGTGGCGCGGTCTCGGCTCACTGCAACCTCCACCTCCCAGGTTCAAGCGATTCTCCTGCCTCAGCCTCCCAAGTAGCTGGTATGACAGGCACCCGCCACCACGCCTGGCTGATTTTTGCATTTTTAGTAGAGATGGGGTTTTGCTATTTTTACAAGGCTGTAGACTGTTTTGTTTGTTTGTTTTGTTTTGTTTTGTTTTGTTTTAACAGCTGACTTTAGTCAGAAGTTGAGATCGTTGATTTTTTTTTTCCAGTCTTCTGTTTTCCTACACAAAGAATCCATCCTACTTGTGGGTCCTTCTGATAAGTTCAAATACCTTTTGGCCCTTCTCCTAAGAGCAAATAATCATCTCTCAACTGGTTTGTCAAATAGCAATCTAATCGATAAATTAGCATTCACTTTTACTCAGCATAATATATTATGTTCCAGGAAAAAATTGTATTTGCATTGTGCAAATTATCCTTAATTACATACTTCCTGCTATTAAATATTTGGAAATGCTATTGGATGCACTCTAGATATAAGTGAGGCAAAAGGAATCTTACATCTGACAAACAGGAAATCTTCCCACACTATAGTGGGAAACCCTGTCTATATTTTCTTGCCTCCTATACGTGTGCAAGTCAGTAGACTTAAAACATAGTTTTTCACTCTTAAAGGTCTATAAAAGTAGTCTTTAATAATTCATTCAGATTCTATAATCTTTAAGAAATCATAGGACAAAAATGTCATATATAAGGTGTCATTTAAAGAAAAGACTTTATTTAGCAGACTGGCCATTTAATAGGGTACTACAACTACACAGATTGTTATTAAAATTGTTCAAGAAAGTTATTCACATGCCTTAAAATATGTTACCTTTAAAATATTCTGATACATTCAAGTGTACTACACAGCTTTTCTGGTTTATGAGAATATAAGGAAATGTTTGATGAAAATACTAACTATATGTGACATAGAGCTGGAAGAGAAGAATGAATTTAAGATGATGTATTTTCCAAGTATATATGGGGTTTTATACTATTGGTTTTATTTATTCAAAAATGTTGAAGAGAATCTAGATTTTAGAGCAGAGGTAATAATTTTATTCCTAATCATGCAAGGCATATTTAAAAAAATTAACAAATGTGTAAGCACTAATTAACAGAGCATTTGATCCTTTCTTAACATTTCCAGAGCCAGGTAGCTTTTGTCCCACGTGTACATAATAAAATCCATTATGAGACAATCTTTAACACAATACATTCTGTATGTCACTGCTATACTCACCTTTCCTAAGAACATCTCAGTTACCTCCAGTAGCCCTAAATAAAGCAACCTAATGTCCTACCCTCACGCTGTGACATTAAGGCCCACCAAGCCCTGACTCCAAAGTACTTTTCCCACCTTAACTCTCAATATTTCCCCAAAAAAACCCATAGTGATTTCCTTGTGTAGTCACATAGAAAATCACCTTTGCTTGTATTTGCATGGCATTTTCTTGTCTCTTCAGTCAGTTTTACATCAGATCTTCTTTGTCTAAAAACATTTTGTACACATGGGTTTCAATCCACATCCTATTCACCTCTTTAGATCTAGTTACAAGTGTCTGTATGTAGCTCCTTTAATGCATTTAGACATGACTTTTTTCTTCTCTGTTTTACATTTACTATCGCTTAATAGATGTTTACTAGAATATGCCTTAAGATCTAGGTATTTTTATGCATATCTTTCTCCTAATATAATTAAGAACGTTGGCAGTATTGTCTTGGAAATTATACCATATATCAAGTAAATATTTCAGAAAGGAAGGCAGAGGAAAACCTAAAGTCAGTCAATTTCATGACCACTTAAACCTGCTTTATAAATGTTGAGAACTATCCGTGGCACATAGTGTATTAGGAAGCATCCAGCACAGGAGGATGATGTAGGCGGGGAGGCTAGACCCATCTCACCTTTTCACGTCTTTCTGCTTTCTTTATATTCACTGGAAGCTGATTAGATTGTGCCCATCAGATTAACGGTGGATCTGCCTTCCCCAGCCCACTGACTCAAATGTTAATCTCTTTTGGGCAACACCCATGCAGACACACCCAGGATTAATATTTTGTATCCCTCAATCCAATCAAGTTGACACTCAGTATTAACCATCACAGCGAACATTTGATAAATTTTAGCTATTTTCTTATATTATAATTAAAACCAATTTAGACACATCTTCAGAAACAAACAGCCTTGTGATTCTGTTTCCTTTTAAGTTCACTCAAACCTCTGTCTGTAAGATGAAATAATACATTTCAGATGTTTATGCACTTTTGCTTTAGCTTAATCATTGTCTAGTGCAGAGGTGAAAATGCTCAAATGACGAGGTTTCATAGTTTTCATTTTTCAAGTTTTTCCCCAGTTTATGGATAGAAGAAATTTTTTTAAACCAAAGTAGTGACATCCTACATTTTTAGTAAAGACTTGACCCGTTTCCAGGTGATCCTTGAAACAGTGCTACACTTCTTACATATTCCTGTACATCACCTATAAGAGGGATGTGTAGCCTAGAAATAGATGAAACAACAGGTTTCCACACAGGTACAGACTTTGAGTGAAAGGACACCATGAAAAAGGTTGTCCTGAATTTATTCTTAGAGACTAATTTCCTTGCCACTGTTGAATTTTCCTTATAACACCAGAATTTTATTACCACCATTCATTTTCTTTTTCTGAAAGATGTCAAGTATTTACAAACGTACGAGTAGATGATAGGTGTGATATATTTCAGTGGTTTAAAATAGTAAATTTTTTAAGCCCTTGAGAAAATTCATTTTTGTTTTCTTTGGAAAATGTTGAATATGAATCTCACTGAAGTAAAACACAATTGATTTATGTGCATTGTACTAGTCCATTCTCACACTACTAATAAAGATGTCCCCAAGATTGGGTAATTTATGAAGGAAAGAAGTTTAATTGACTCACAGTTCTGCATGTCTGGGAAAGCCTTAGGAAACTTATAATCATGGCAGAAGTGGAGATGAACATGTTCTTCTTCACATTGCGCCAGGAAGGTAAAGATTGAGAGCCAAATGAAGGGGGAAGTCCCTTATAAAACCATCAGATCTCCTGAGTACTTACTCATTATCACAAGAATAACATGGGAGAAATCACCCCCATGATTGAATTACCTCCCATTGTGTCCCTCCCACCATACATGGGGGTTATGGGAACTACAATTCTAGATGATACTTGGGTGGGAACACAGCCAAATCATATCATGGGTCAAAACAAAAATGAACTGGATATTATTTATAAGTGCTTCCTCAACCCAATTTGTATTTTTTGTAGGACATTTACTCAACTTCACGAATGTAATACTATGCTAAGTGGTTGTTATACACTGTGATTATTGGACACGAGTATTCTTAAGGCTATTACAGACAACTGTTGTGATTTAGTTATTGATAAATTTCACATAAGACCATAACAGCGTTTCATCAAAAATACTAGAAGACTATTCATTATATCCAGGAATATGCAATTTGATTCCTTAACCATCTTTAATTGGCTTAGAACAGTTTTCTTGGAGAATATTTAATAGAGATTACTCAGGAGAGAAAACAGAAGAAAATAGCAATGGAATCTGTTGGGCACAGCTGAAAGTGCAGTGTTAGGGATCTCCTTGTGTACTAGTCACAGAGTTCTTTGGGTACGGAATCTACACAGTAGTTGATAGCCATTCCCTGAGATGTTCTCAGATGAAACATCTTTACAGGCATGAGTGTGCATAGAGAGTTGCACCAGCTGTAGAAATTTCACACCATCTGACTGAACATAGCCTTATCCCTCAGAGTGTAAATAAACTAACTCAAGATTACTAGCAAATCTGTACCATCCAGATGGCTCCAGCAGACATTTAATTGATAAGACAAGGAAACAACTATTATTTAGGGTATTTTAATTTTATGTTGTGCCATATTTTCATGTGTATGTTTATTGAATGAGTGGAGTTGCTACAAGTAAAATCATGAAACTTAGTTTTTCCTCATGCCACTGTCTTTAAACATAAAATAGTAGATCTCCCTTTTCTGCTTGGACAATATTTGTGACAGATCTTGTGGCATGTCTGCTTATTTTAGACATTAAGGTCTAATTTTGGGGTATTAAAACATTCATTGTTATTTAAGGAAAATGTGAGTTTTTCATTCAGTTCAATGCTTCTCTCCCTACTCTAACTTTATCATGATTCAGGTTCAGAAACCTACATAGAGAAGGGGCACATGATCACTTTCTTTTGTCTTTTCTTTCCAACTCTTTAACAATAATTGTCCTTTAATATTTCTCCTGTACTCAAATTCAGAGAGGAGTTTCCCAAAAAATAAAAGCCAAGTCAAAAGTGACTAGTGTGTTTGACATCTGGCATTGGTGCCTTAGCTGGGATTGATGCCCAAATATGTCTGTCTCCCAATGTACTATTCTGTAGGTTGTTCTGAAACTCCCCACATGGGAAGCTCTCGTGCAACATTTTGTGAAAAGGTCAATATACCTTCTGTATTCTCTTCTCACTTCCTGCTTCTGGTGTTACACCACAAAAAGACTCCCGATGGAGTCTATACACTCATCTCATCGGTGTAATCTTCAAGATAATTCATACCTTTTTGTTTACCAGGGTCCTCTTGGACCCTGGAAAGAGCTAACATACTTGTTCCTTGCCCTTGTTCCACTAATAAGGTGCTTCTTGCTTCCTCTCTAACTTCCTGCCATTTTTTTCTTTCTCCTCAGCTTTACTTTTAAAAGTGTCCATGTCTGAGTCACATACACCAAACTCGCTACATGAAGATCTCTAGGTGGTTGATTGAATTGATTTGAAGAAGTTCGAGGTGTAAGGGAGAAATATTTAACATTCTGACAATTCTTTCCAATAAATACTCACTATACATGTTTCTCTATTTGTAAATAAGCTTTAGGTAGATGATGGGGTAAAATTTGAAGAACCAGCTTTGGGCCAATCCCTTAGCAATTCCTGAATAAATTATCAAGATATTTATCACCGATTGTTCCCATTTCTGTACCTCAGTTCAAATTGAAATGACAGCGGACGTATCTTTTAATATCCTATCACATATATTTCATGTATATGCTGTCTACATGGCAAATGTATCTTCTGTTTACTTTCTTAATTTTTTTTGTTTGTTTGTTTAATACCACCTAATCCTTTATGAAAGCATTTAAGCATTGAACTGAATTCCCTTCCTGTGCCTCAGGAAAAAATGTGGGCACTTATTGGAGCTGAATTATCTTATACTATAAATCTCTGAGTCCTTATTGAGCAGAACTATAATCAGGTGAAGTACTTACCGAACCATTCAGACACAAAAATATTTATCTTGGTTTGATAAGAATTAAAAAACAAAACTAACGGTCATAACTATGTACTGTAGGAGAATATATTACAAAGGGGGGAAAGAGAGTGTTTTTATATAAGGTTTCTCTAGAATGTAGTAGAAGAACTCCCTCTTTTTTTGTTTAAATAATTGAGATTTGAAAAATGTCTACAGTGCAAGCTGATAGGTTTCAACTAGTTCACAATTATGAAGAAGTTTTTAAATTCTGAATTTCTGAAGGACTCTAAACAGAGAAAAACTGGAGATCCAAGTGGCCACAAGTCAAAGTTCAAGCGTGTGACCAAAATTAGGAAATATTACAGACATATTAAAATTAAGCAGATTATCAAATTCTGAGTGCAGAAATAAGGTTATGTCTGTTTGAGTAAACATATGCTTACTTAAATTATTTTATATATACCAAATATTTATAGATTCAGGCTAAAGTCCAAGAAAGCCACTCTTCAGACAAATTTGAAGATGTTACCATCATACAAAAGATTTTACATAATCTTTAAACAAAAGCGTATACTCATACGTAAAAAGCTTTTTTTTTTTTTTTTTTTTTTTTTTTGCGATAGAATTTCACTCTTGTTACCCAGGCTGGAGTGCAATGGCATGATATCGGCTCACCGCAACCTCCACCTCCCGGGTTCAAGTGATTCTCCTGCCTCAGCCTCCCAAGTAGCTGGGATTACAAGCATGCACCACCACACCTGGCTTATTTTGTATTTTTAGTAGAGATGGGGTTTCTCCATGTTGGTCAGGCTGGTCTTGAACTCCCGACCTCAGGTGATTCACCCACCTTGACCTCCCAAAGTGCTGGGATTATAGGCATGAGCCACCACGCCCAGCCAAAAAAGCACTCTTTAAGGCTAAAATCATTTTACTCCATATTGCATTGCATATATTAAACTTAGTAGCTTTAATAAAACACATAGGAATTTTAAATATTAACCAGAAAAATTCTTAAAAAATCAATTTATGTCATCCCCACATCACTGTGACTTATCTATATAATAAATTCATTTAATTCTATTACATTTATTTTCTATTAGAATGTTGCTATTGTACTCTGAAGGGTCAAATGATACACTCATACCGTATAGCACCACCAGAAAAATACTTTCGAGCAAGAGGAAACATTGAGAAAATATAGAAAATAGTTCAATTGATTTGACATGAACAAATATCTTTTAAATATGGATTTGCTGGTGACCATAATCTTTAAGAAAATTTTAAATCTATTAATGAATATATGTATATGCTAATGAAAAAATATGAGAAATCATGGTCAAGATTTCAAAATTTATCATTTTTAGGTTACAATTTTCTGAATTTTTAGCATAACTTTTTTTTAGTCAGGAAAATTTACTGAATGTTTTTGTGCAAGGCCCTGGGAGATGCAAAGATAGGGTAATATGAAGTCATTGGCCTTCAAAGAGATAAATTGTTAAACAAAGAAGATAAGGTACATGGAGCCTGATTGACAAGGATGGCGATTTAGAGTTAGGAGGCAGAAAATACCACAAGAAACATGATGCTTTCACAATACTTTACATTTACCTAATAAGTTTTATCATATGAAATGAGTGGCGGAGATCATATTTTATGACTGAGCACTCTTTGTGTCCTTGGACAAATTACATATCTTAATTCCTCGTTTTTTTTCCTTAACAATAAGATAGTAGCTCCTAATGCATGAAATTGTTATGAGAATTAAGCTGTATATTTTAAAAATTTTTTAATTAATTTTTTTAATTGGATGGATTTTCACTCTTGTTACCCAGACTGGAGTGCAGTGGCATGATCACGGGTCACTGTAACCTTTGCCTCCCAGGTTCAAGGGATTCTCCTTCCTCAGCCTTCCTAATAGCTGGGATTACAGGTGCCCACCATCATGCCTGGCTACTTTTGTATTTTTAGCAGAGATGGGATTTCACTGTGTTGACTAGTCTGGTCTTGAACTCCTGACCTCAAGAGATCCGCCTGCCTCAGCCTCCCAAAGTGTTGATTACCGGTGTGAGCCACCACGCCTGGCCCTATATCTTTAATTTGGACAGTGTTAGACATACAATCAACTGTCAATTAATATTAGTAATTTAATATAAATATATTATTAGAAAATTGTATTGTTACTCCTACTTTACATCTGAAATGCTGCCTACCCTTAAACAGCTTGGATCTGGCAGAGTTACCTAAGAACAGCGGGTCTATATGGCTCACTCCATAGCTTTCTTAGGAAGATTCCTTTAAATGTCATGCCGTTTTCCATTTCCTCCTTCATCCCCTAACATTAGACCTTCCACGTGTTTCTTGTTCATTCTAAAAGCACGTACAGAAGAACAGAGAATAAATTGCATTATCTGGTTAGGACCTAAGTGGCAGAATCCTAATTCTGGTCCCTGTTGACAAAGCCAGCCTATCTTTTCCTACATGGAAAGAAGAAAAGAGGGAACTATGACTTTGGGCTGGAGGGAAATGATCAGAATTTAAGCTGGATACTAAAGGGTAGTACGCTCGTTAGAGACTGCGTTGATCTACATGTGACAAATTTCAGCTAAATGTAGGGGGATTTGCTGAAATTTTTTCTCATATAAAAAGTGCTCACAGCCAGATGGTGCCTGGCTTTGGTTCACCACCTTGAGGATGCTAGGGCTAAATTTCCTTTCTCTGTTCTTCATGCTGTCAGATGGATGTTGAAGCTCCAGCCATTACAACATTATTTAGACAGCAGAGAAGAAAAAGGAAATGGAAAGTTTGACACCGGAATTAGTAGAGCGAATTTGCCCTCCTAAGCCCGGCACATTTCCAGGTTTTTGTCATTTTTCAGAAATGTGTCATATGCTCACCCCTTCCTATAAGAGACTCTGGAAAGATGAAGTTTGATCTTTTAACTTTCATGACAGTGAATCTGAAGAGACTGGTCAAATGATGGGAATGTATACCGAGTGAAGCACAAATTATGTGCCCCAAAGGTGGGCTTACTTGTATGACCAGAGATGGGAGAAAGACACTACAAGCAACCAAAGGTTCAGAGATTTTGGAGACTGCTGAATAATCTAGTTGGAATCAGAAAGCAGTGGTTCCTAAGAGTCAACCAGGCCGGGCGAGGTGGCTCATGTCTGTAATCCCAGCACACTGGGAGGCCGAGGTGGCCAGCTCACAAGGCTAGGAGATCAAGACCATCCTGTTCAACTGGTAAAACCCCGTCTCTACTAAAACTACGAAAATTAGCCAGGTGTGGTGTCAGGTGCCTGTAATCCCAGTTAGGAGTCTGAGGCAGGAGGTTTGCTTGAACACGGGAGGCAGAGGTTGCAGTGAAGCGAGATCTCACCACTGCACTCTAGCCTGGCGACTGAGCAAGACTCCATCTCAAAATAAATAAATAAATAAATAAATAAATAAATAAATAAATAAATAAATAAATAAAGGTCAACCAAAGGAGTGGGGAAATATTTATTTAAAAACACGGAAAAAAGTCTCATGAGAGATACAAATGAAGACAACGTTTCAGAAATTACAGAGATTATGGTTACAAATCTGAGAAAGAGTGCAGGAGGAAAAAAAAAAAGGGAGAAAATGTGAAGATACCTTGAGAATAGCTTCACTGAGAAAGTGGTAATAAAACCAAGGAAAAGTGTGGCCAGAGAAGCAAGACAAGGTGGAAAGTGAGTAGCCTCACAGAAGCCCATGCAGTGAAGAACCGCAAGGTCGCTATTTGGAGACTTCGACTATCCTACACTTGCAGTAAGAAAAATGAAATGGGTCGCGCGCGGTGGCTCACGCCTGTAATCCCAGCACTCTGGGAGGCCGAGGTGGGTGGATCACAAGGTCAGGAGATCGAGACCATCCTGGCTAACACGGTGAAACCCCATCTCTACTAAAAATACAAAAAATTAGCCGGGCGTTTTGGCAGACGCCTGTGGTTCCAGCTACTCGGGGGGGAGGTTGAGGCAGGAGAATGGCGTGAACCCGGGAGGCGGAGCTTGCAGTGAGCCAAGATCGCGCCACTGTACTCCAGCCTGGGCGACAGAGCCAGACTCCGTCTTAAAAAAGAAAAAAGAAAAATCCACTGCTTTTAAAGTTTCTTCCATGACTTCAGAGAGAAATTCTCGTAGACTCTTTGGGAAATGTCATGACTCAAGGCTTGAGCTAATTGATGGAAGAACAGCAGCTGGAATAAAATACAAATTATTTACTGCCAAAGAGAAGGGAATTAAGCGAGGATGGGAGTTACAGAAGATAACAAGCATAAGAAAAGTTGTTTTATGTAGTTTTTGTGTTTTGTTGTTAATGAGGAAATATTAGCACATGTGTCAGAAAAATGCTGGTGGAAATTTAGAGATTAAAATGGAAAAAAATATGAGGGAAAATACTTTTTTTTAAAGTAGTTGTTTTATTTATTTTTTATTCAAAATCTGATAATGTAGAGACTTACACACTTATCAAATATAGTTCCTTTGTTTAAGTAAGAGGGAATAACATTTATTAAACTGTTGAATGTTTACTATATTCCAGCAAAGTTACATAGGTTATCTCATTTGGTGATTGAAAAATTCCTAAGAATATTTACTTCAAAATGTTGTCATAAGAATGCAATTATCAACATATAAAATGCTTAAAATAGGTCCTACCATGTTATAAGCAGTACTACTATTGTTATAATTAATAGTAATTGTAGGAACAATCTTTTACAGTGCTTTCTTTTATAGAAAACTGGAGTTCCAGTAATTTAATAAATGGATCTGCATTAACGAAAGAAAGTAAATTAGAAATTACTTTGAAAGAAACTAAATTAGAATTCTATATCAGGTGTGTCTGACTCCAGACCCCACTGAGTTTCAGGAGGAACAGATTCTGTTAAACATCTTAAGGAGAGTGTCACAGTCATAGGCCTAGTTCAGGGACAGGGACAGTCTTCTACAGATTGAGTAGAGGAGTTGAGTTTATCAACAGCAATGAATAATTTAAAACCCAATTCTTAGATAAGGTTATGGTTATTAAAACAGAATACAAGGTGGGAACAAAATGTCAGCAGCAAAATGGGTAACCAGGAGGAGCACAAGTTGGAGTCATTAGTAGTCAGGATATTGCCTAATATTGGTGAAGTGCTCCTTAAATTTCTTCTGCTCCAATGTTAGTTTTTTTTCTGGAGGCTAGAACTATCCTACACTTGCAGATGGGAGGCAAGTAAATTTAACTTTTAGAAAGAATGGCATGCAAATGCTAAGAATCATGTAAGGCATTTAATACTAAAAACTCAGTTATTAAATCAAGTTAAATAGAATAATCCTAAATTCTTTAAATGTGTATATAGTGCTGTTTGCAATATACTGAGTCACTGATTCTTGGATCTTAGGGCATTATATCAATTTATATACTTACAAAATAAATAAATAAATCAATATGTAATCAATTTTTCATAAAAAATAGTTATTAACCCTAGAAATAAGCACTCATAAATAGAAACCACATGTAGTTACTGTATTCTTGATTTTGGAGACTTTAATGACTTTGAAATATTAATTTATCTATTTATTTATCCTTCACAAACATTTATTATAAAGTACTGTTCAGAAGCCAGTATGTTTGGAAATAAATAATGAGCTATAAGGCCGGGTGCGGTGGTTCACGCCTGTAATTGCAGCACTTTGGGAGGCCGAGGCCAGTGGATCAGGAGGTCAGGAGATCGAGACCATCCTGACTAACACGGTGAAATCCGTCTCTACTAAAAATATATACATTAGCCGGGCGTGGTGGCGGGCGCCTGTAGTCCCAGCTACTCGGGAGGCTGAGGCAGGAGAACGGCATGAACCCGGGAGGCGGAGCTTGCAGTGAGCTGAGATCGCGCCACCGCACTCCAGCCTGGGCGACAGAGCGAGACTCCGTCTCAAAAACAAAACAACAACAACAACAAAAAATTATGAGCTGTATACCTGTAAGAAAGATGGAGTATTCTAGAGGGAAAAAGCCATGCACTTCAGAATTAAAAATTATATGCCGTCACATAACACATAGATTACAGAAGTAATACAGGAAGGATTTCCAGATGAAGGAATGTATTCTTTCACACTGAATCTAAGATTTGTATATATAATTATATAAATACTTATATACAATTAGAAAGGTTAAAAAAGACAAGTGTAACAGTTATTTTAAAATCCCAGGGACTGTGTGTATATGTGTGTAGAAAAGAAGCTGTCAAAATCAATCTTTTAAAATTGTAACTGAATGCAAGTCCAGCTGCTCACTGCTCCAGGGCCAGAATACAAGAAGCAAAGTGTAGTGAAAGGAAAGCAACTTCATTCAAATGCTAGCAGTTGGGAAATGGTCAGGTTCTTGCCTCCAAAAGACCGTTTCAAATGTTAGTTTTGGGGGAAGGGGTTTAAAAGGGAGAGACTTGGTGTGGAAACCTACGGGAGAAACGCAGGATGCAGGTCTAAATATCTTGTTCCAAGGGCTATCTTGAGTCATCGTCCACTTGGGGTGCTGGCTGGACCATCTCGGTTGTGGCTGTGCTGTAGATTATCTGTCCTGAGGCAATTTCCTCGTTGGGGAGAATTCCGCAGCTGGGCCTCTTTGCCTGGCTTGTTATAAAATTAGGTCCTGGAATTTCTTAAGAAGCATGCAGTTAGGTAAGTGTGCATGGTGCAAGGGACTGTCTGCTGGGAAACAGAGGGAAGCAGAGTTTCCAAGTAATTTCAAGGCTTTATCTCAAGGCTAAGAAAAAATGTTTCTACAGTCTGTTTCAAGGTTATATCTTAAGACTTGAGAGGAAAAAAAGGAAAAAAAGTTTTAAAATGCATTTCAAAGTTAAAATACTCGGCTACAAAATTAAATAAAATGTATTCACATGGGAACATAATCTCCGATATACGCACAAACACATATGCACATAAATTTTCACTGCTATTGATGTTTACTATCTTTTCATTTAGTATAAATGCTTGTTTCAAGAAAGATTAAGTGTTAAAAATCACAACTTTATCTGAGAGATGAATGAGTTAAGGCTAATTAAGTAATTCGTTAAAGAAAGATAATATACTAAAGTATTAATTATATTTAAAGCCTCAAACTATATACTTAAATTATGTGCTGAGCAATTTTTTTTTTTAATGAGTAAGTTACAAGGCTTGTTCTAAGTAAAAAATAAGAGTGTTTTATCTATCGAAATCAAATTTTGCTAAGACACTTTCTAAAAATGATGAGCCAAGATGTTGTTATATATTTTTAGCAAACGTTATATTTATGAAACAATAACAATGTCAATTTATATTCTTTTCTATGCTTAAGTACTAGATATAATGTCATGTAGATCAGATGAAGGATATTTATATTTAAAGTGTACTGACATCTCACTAGTTCTCAGGATAGATGGAAAGATGTTAACCAATTCTAGACTTTTAAAATTAATTATCCTTTGTAAAAGCTAAGGGATAACCAACCATAAAACAACTACTGAGGTTATAATTTCCAATTCAGCAGAGAAAAAAATTGATAAACCTAATAACTGGAAATTGACTAAATGTCTTCATAAAGACAGAGATTTGCGGAATTCATTTTTTTTAAAAAAGTTCAACTATATAGATGCTTTTTATAAGGAGTATAACTAAAATGTAAGGACATGAAACTTAATGATGCATACTTTTCCTGTGACTATTCAGCGTTGTTCAGAAGGTCTTAACAAGAGAATTGAGGCAAACAAAATAAATGCAATATATAACAGTTGGAAAGGAAGAAAATGGAATGTTATTTTCAGATAACAAAATTGTATATGTAGAAAATACAACCGAATTTGCAGACAAATTACAGAAAAGGTTAGAGAGTTTAGGTAGGAAGCTGAAGATGGGATCAATAAAGAAAAATATTTTCCTCGTATAAAATATTAATAGCACAAACACCAAGCATCATAATCATGGTGAACCTTTTCTGTTTACTTACTACCTATCAAACACTGTTCTAAGCATTTTACGTGATAGGAATCATTCAAGCTTCTCAACAACCCTATGGGGCACATGCTCCTAACATCTCATTTTAGAGACTGACACTTTCATGTGGAAAATTCGTGTATGCTTGAATTGACATTGTTGTTCAAGAGAGAATAAATGATATAGAGGCAACTGGTTAGCAATATGAAAAAAACAGAAAAGAAATAGGATTCCTACCTCACACCATACTCAAAAAATATTTGCAAGACTGACAGCCTCATCTCTTTCCAGTGTTAGTTCAAGTGTCACCTTTGTAATAACGCCTTTCACCTACTAACTTTTAGAAACTGGAACCGGCCCATCTGCTTTGTATATCTGATTTCCTTCATCTGCTCTAAATGCTTTCCTCCATAGCATCCACCACCTTCTTACTGTATGATTTGCTTATTTAATATGATTATTGCCTATGGTTTCTGTCCTTTCCTGCAATGTCACTCCACAAGGACAGAGGCATTTGTCTCTTTCTTTTACTGATATATCTCAAGTGACTACAACAGTCCCTGTCACGTAATAGATGCCTATTCAATATTTGTTGAATAACTTATACATGGACGATTCTGAGCCAGGATACATCTGCATGAGAACTGATTCTATATTTGTTGTGAGGCTACTGAGGGTTATGCAGATAATGATTACCTTGTTACACATAAACTGATTTGTGTTATTAAAATAAACCATTTCTTTAGCAGCCTTGGTAAATTATAAATCATTCACTGTAAAGACAGACATTTTACTCATTATATAGCTATTAAATAAGCTAGTCCAAAATATAATTTTAAAACTACACTGTTTACTATATATTCTGTTAAGATTATTGGATATGCTAAATATAACTTTTCAATTAATGGTACTACTGTTGGTATATTTTAAAAACCTATTTCTAAGTGGTTACAGGATCTGTACACAAAATGATAGACTAGGAAATCTGGACATCAGAGCTACTGTTGCATTGATTCACCTAGATAATTATGGCCCATATTCTATATAAATTCTGAATGGGTAGTGGATGGTCTGTGGTGTTCATTGTCAAGAACCAAGCTCTTTGACGAGTGCCTGGAAAATGGTAAGCACTCAATGCCTATTTGTTGAATGAATTGTTATATCAATGAGATAATTATTTATTTTCTGTATTTCAGTCTTCTTATCAGAAAATGAAAATAATGCCATCTATTCAATGTTCATGTTATTAGGTTAAGTGACAACCATAAAACAACATGAATATCATTACAAGTAGAAGGTCAATGTCTTGTCCATCTTTCAAATAGTACTACTTTGCATATTTTATTTTATAATGTTGCTCTTTATCTGTAGTAGAGGTTGGAAATGTTAACTCTTTAAAAAGGCCTTTTATTCCAGTGTTTTTCACTCCTGCAGAATAGATTCACCCTGTTATGGGAATTATCTTAATATATATTAGTGCAAGATGTTAACAATGCCACTTAATTAAGATAATTATTGTTTATATATACTTTTTAGGCTTACCAATGGCATTTCTAAAATTTTATCAGTGATAGCTATTCTTTAACTGAAGTTTTTGGGGTTTTGTTGGAGACGGGGTTTTACTCTGTCACCCAGACTGGAGTGCAGTGGTGCCATCATAGCTCACTGCAGCCTCTGACTCCTGGGCTCAGGGTATCAAGGGATCCTCCAACCTCAGCTTTCCGAGCAGCTGGAACTACAGGCACATGCTACCATACCTGGCTAATTTCTCTTTTTTTTTTTTTTTTTTTGTAGAGACAAGGGTTGTGGTATGTTGGCAGGACTGGTCTTGCACTCCTGATCTCAAGGATTCCTCCCACCTTTGCCTCCCAAAGTGCTCAGATTACAGGAGTGAGCCACCATGCTCAGTCCTGCTCCTTCTGCCCTCCAAATCCTAGGTTAAGCAAAGACAGATGGAATACAAATATTTATGTCCTTGTATTTATCATTGTATTAGCTCCTTCAGGAATTTCTATTGTAGGATGCACATTGTTCTTTCTGGAAAATTCCCACTTCCCACTCCGCTGAGCTAAGTAGTTTGTTAAGAGATTTTTAATCATGCATAAAAACATAATGTGGTTTCTCATTCAATAGATTGTCAGTCACAAAACTATTTTTAAACAACATCAATATTTCAAGCAAGTACATCTACTAATGCATTGGCTGTTTCTTTGCTCAATAAAGCACATATTACACAGACATTCTTAAATGTATTGTACATATTGAAGAGAAAATAAAATTCACTACCCTACAAATGCTATCCTCATAGCTTATCTTTTTTAACTTAGCTTTCATGCAAATGGGCTTTCACCCATAAGCCTAATCCTGAAAAGAAATTGTTAGTGCTAAAGAAAAGATGCTTTGACTAAGTAAAGTGTCAATAAAAACAAGGCTTTTACAATATTACTCCATATAGAGCAACTTAATCAGAATTTGTAAGTGATGGAAGTTAGAACATTTTTATAAGATTTTTTTTCTTTCTTTGTTTTTCAGCATTTTAGCACCTCAGCCTTTAGTTCTAGGCCATGAAGTTCGTTGAGGACAAAGTTTTCTTCTCTTCTTTGAATATTTCTTCTTTCCATCTTGTAATCCTACATTTTCCTCTTTTCTTCAGAGATTTGTTTTCTTAAAAGAGATATTACTATAACCACAAACTAATTATAACATTTAAACAGTATAATTATTTACCCCAGATAAATGCATAGAAATATAGATGACAGAGAGCTCATCAAGAATAAGGAAGGCTTCTGGGACCAAGGGGAATTCTTTCTGCAATGGGACATTTCATTGTCCCTCAAATCACAAGTACCTATAATTAGTTTGTATAGTATCAGAAAACTATATTACAAAATAATAATTGTCAGTAAATTGTTTATTTTCACTATGTATTATAATATAAATTCAAAAAAATATTTAAACTAAAGGAACTGAAATAATGTTAGGATAATAATTCTGTTTTGTTCAAAAAAAAGCCAAACAACCTAGGGATTATTTTCCTAAGGGAAAAAATACTGTAAAGTTTTATGTAAGACAGTATGAGAATGATGTTTAAGTATTTCTTATGAGGAAATAGAAAAAGTTTAAATGCTAAGATCTAAAAGAGTTAAATTCTAGTCTTAACAAAAATAGTGGTTAAGGAATATAATGGCTTATATCCCAAAGTTATTACTTAAGGTTTTTTTGTTTTTGTTTTGTTTTTGTTTTGAGACAGAGTCTCGCTCTGTCACCCAGGCCAGAGGGCAGTGGCATGATCTCAGCTCACTGCAAGCTTCGCCTCCCAGATTCCCACCATTCTCGTGCCTCAGCCTCCCGAGTAGCCGGGACTACAGGAACCCGGCTACTTTTTTGTATTTTTAGTAGAAATGGATTTCGCCATGTTAGCCAGGATGATCTTGGTCTCCTGACCTCATGGTCTACCCGCCTTGGCCTCCCAAAGTGCTGGGATTACGGGCGTGAGTCACTGCCCTCGGCCTACTTAAGTTTTTAAACATTAAATAAATCCATCATCTCTATATATTGAGAGCTGCACTTCTGTTAATGAAAAAAAAATAGAATAATACTGCATTAAAAAGAGAATAGACTGCAATTGTTATATATTGACTTTATATATTATTCATGTATTCACTGATACTGCAGGACATTTTTTCCATAGCAGTAATTTTCTTCTATAATATCCTTAATGTGAATGGTAGATACCTCAATATTGATATCCAGGGAACCAAGTATAGAGACTAACTCAAGACAGTTGCAAGATGGGGAATGAGAAAGCAACATAAGATAAAGGGGAAAAAAAGGCATACTAACTCAGAGTCTGAAAAATGACTGCTTCTCTGTAGATTACAAAGATAGAATATTGGGAAAAAGTCATTTAAAGCCACAATCTATCCTGTTCTATGAAAATAATACTTCAGTTTAAAAAAAAAAAAAGATCTTACCTAGGCTAGGCTTGTATTATTCATGGTATGAAAATCAGTATTTGAAGGGATGTGCTTCGCCAATTACCAATTAAAGCTACTGAAGGGACACACTTGGCTCTGCCAGGAAGGTTAACAAACAACATCTCCTGGAGGGAGGCACAATGAAACACGTGTTTTTTGGAGGGGTGGGGGGCTATCTGGGTTGAGACGTACTACTTAGTCTTTGAGGATGGACCTTTATTGGAAATTTTTTTTATGTTAGATACTGTATACTAGATGCCAGAGATATGCATGGGAATGTGTGGCCTCTTCTCTCAAAAGTGTTAAATCAGGAAAAAAAAGTCGTAGAATGAAGCAGATTATTGCAATAGCTTGTGACAAGTCCTTTCGTAGTGGGTGCTATGGAAACAGATATGTGGGTTTGTGTGGTGTGTGGAGGGGGCAGGGGAGGTCTACACAGACTTTCTGGTGTGGATGACTTCTGAGAAAAGGGTAGGAGGGAGGAGGAAGCGGGCCACAAGCATAAAAAGCAGCATATGTAAGTGTGTGAAAGTGAGAGGGAAGCCCATGTGAGAATCCCAAATGAGGTCATAGTGTGAAGAGAGAATGAGAGGAGACCACAGTATAGCTAAGCTAAACGGTTTCGAGATTATCTTGAAGACTATGGAATATCGTGGGATTACTTTAAATAAGGGAGTAAGATGCTTTTTTTTTTTTCTTTTTTCTTTTTTTAGAAATTATTGAGATGGAGAGAGGAGCCAGGAATGAAACCCAAGTTACGACTTAGGTGCTTAGATGGATAGTGGAGGGCAAAGAGGGGAATGCATAGTTTTAGTTTGTTATCAAAATGAATGAAGATACATATCTAAATCTAAGTGAAGTTCTATCTGAATCTAACAGAAAGTTGTATATGTCGTGGAATTGAATGAAGGCAATTGGAGGAAAATAAAGACAATAAGATATTGCTAGATCAGTTTAAAGAAAAAAAATTGGCAGGGTGTGGTTGCTCACACCTTGTAATCCTAGCACTTTGGGAGGCTGAGGTGGGTGGATCACTGGAGGTCAGGAGTTCAAGACCAGCCTGGCCAACATGGTAAATCCCCATCTCTACTGAAAATACAAAAATTAGCCAGGCATGGTGGAGGGTGCTTGTAATCCCAGCTACTTGGAAGGTTGAGGCAGGAAAATCGCTTGAACCCAGGAGGTAGATGTTGGAGTAAGAGGAGATCCAGCCTGGAGTGCAGTGAGATGGACAAGATTCCGTCTCAAAAAAAAAAAAAAAAAAAAAAACTACTGAAGTACAATTACATGAGGTTGGTTTCTTTTTCAAACTAGGTCACTTTAAAAAAAATTAATTATTATGGGTACATGATCATTGTATATATTTATGGGATACATATGATGTTTGCTAGGGGCCTACAATCTGTAACGATCAGATCAGGGTAATTGGTACATCCATCATCTTAAACATTTATCATTTCTTTGTGTTAGGAATATTCCAGTTATACTCTTTCAGTTACTTAAAAATATACAACACATTATTGTTAATTATGTTCACCCTATTGTGCTACCATGTACTAGATTTTATTTATTCTATCTCACTGAATTTTTGTACCAATTAATCTCTCCCACTTTGTAACCCCCAACCCCTCTACACTTTCCAGGCTCTGGTAACTCTTATTATACTTCATCTTCATGATTTCAATTTTTAAAAATTTTTAGCTCCCACACAGGAGCTAGAAAATGTGAAATTTATCTTTTGGTGCCTGGTTTATTTCAGTTAACATAGTTCCATTTCTGTCCATGTAGTTGCGGATAACAGAATTTCATTCTGTTTTATGACTGAATAATGTTTAAGATACCAGAATTAGTGTCGTCCTGGGTGCTGCTGGTAGGTTCAGGGCAGCACATGGGTGGAGGTGAGACGGGGAAGAGGAAGCTTCATGGAGTTGAGTAGAGTTGAAGAATATCATGCCTCTGTGAGCTATTGCACGTGTGGATTGCCTTTCCGGACATTAACCTTACCTGGAATGATGATCGACTGTCTTCAGTTTCACAGATAGCCTAAGACATTTCCTCGCACACTTCTTTGTTATATTCGGTTATTTGTTAATCAAGCATTATTTGATGCTTGTGCACAAAGGGGTTCACCCAATATTCTGCGAAGAAGTTCAATACATAGAAAACTTGGTTTTATGATTAAATACAGCCAAAGCAGCACTAGCATGGTTGCCCTGGCAGCACATATATTTCAAATTGAATTAAATTTTCATAATATTTAGTTTGCATTTTTATTTCTGTAAACATAGCTCAATTGACACCCAAAGTGATGGCACTGAGGGAACTAATGTGCGATTAGAAAGCAGTGTCTGAAACAAATGCCTAAGAAGCAAATAGAAGGCAGTCGGCTTTTGTACCTAACAGTCTTTATTCTTGTCTGAGGACATCTGAACTCAGGTTCACAGTCAAGCCAATTACCTATTCTCTAAATCACCATTTGAAAAGCTTTCTTTTGTCATTATAAAGAAAAGTTGAGAAAGCAAATCACTTTCTAGTATTCAAACCTATGTCACTGCATCAAAAGAAGAAATATAGAATAAGTGAAAGAGTTGGGAATAGAAAGCCAGAACTAGATTGTACTCTAGCCTTGCCAGTGACCAAAGCAGCAGTGTGAACACATGGATACACCATTATGTATCCTACAAAAATCCCAGGTTTCTGTCATTTGTAGTTTGATCTTGACCAGACAAGTATCCCAAATAATCTGTACTTTTCTCATAGGGGTATGAAAACTGAATGGCAGGTCACATGTGGTCATACAAATGTAACCTCCCGGTTGTCACAGTTGAAAATGCTTCATTAAATTACTTCTTATAAAATACTTATTGCCATTTTTCTTGTACATTAACCTTTAAAAATAATTGCTTGTTTCTGAGTTGAAATTACCATATTTAAGTTTAGAAAAGATAAGAAAAAAACAAAGGATTTACTGAGAAAAAAAAATCAAGAATGTCAAATTAGAATATAATGAACATACCCATAGGTAGATAAATATATGCATACATACATATATAAATTAATGTTGACGTGCATCAACCAACATGTGCATGTGTTTCTTTACAAAATTACATAAATATCTGCCAACATTTAGTTAGTTATATTACCCATTTTATTAGTCCAGGAATCCAATCTGGCAAAAAGTTTAAGCTCTAAGGTTATGTAATGTAGCTCTGTTCTGTGAATATATAGAATTTATTATTGAGATTTTGTATTCACTGTGAATTGAACTTTATAAATTCTCACATACTTGATTTGCTAAAACGTTCATCTGAATGGCTTTGAGTCACAAAAATAAATGCATGTTTAATACTTGCAGAAATACTAAAATAGCTGGAGGAAAACTTGCTTTTAAGAAGCTAGCACTGAAAATTATATTTTAATTCGTTAGCATAGGTGGGATATTGACAGTCTCTACAAGAAGAGAAAACATAGTTGCCTTTTTTGTCATTTTAAGAAAGATTTTACAAGCCAACTCAATGGAAAGGTGATATCCAGGCATATATTGCTAATCGTAGTTAAATATTTTTAACAAAACATGCCCTTAGTTTGGGGTAAGTTAAACCAATGATTGTTTTTTATGAGACTGTGAATATATTTCATTTAATTGCATCAAGTGAATCTGTACTTTCAACTAGACATTTTTATACAAACTTCTTAATTTAATTTTAAGTGTGTATTCAAATTAAGGGAATCAATAAGCAATATTTCATATATTCTTATGCAACTGTCATTTCTATGTCATTACTTAGGACTGATATGAAAATGTCTTTCTATTTACAAAATATTTGTGTATTGGTATAAATACCTATATATACACAGATATATAGTATATTTGTTATCTAGCATTATGACATCTAATTGGAAGGATTCAGAGAACTCATTTATTTGAAAGATTCCTCAGCATAAAAGAGACTAGTTATCAATTATTAAAATACATTATCAGAGACATGACAAACCACAAATTAAATACTGATTGTTGGAAAACATAAGAAGTATGCTAATGACCATGTGTCACCAATAGACATATTTACTTTATGATTTAATTAAGATGCACATTTAAGTTATATAGAGTAAGCTGTGCTTTAGGAAGAGCAATTTACTTTTTTATCTACTTATTTAGTGAAATAATATTTATATAATATTTATTTATGCTGAGAATGGAGAACATATTTTAAAGTAATTCAATGGAATTAAATTTATTATACAACCACAGGCAGTACCCTGTCTGAAATAGATTCTTTCTAGTATTAAATAATGACAATACAATTATTCTTAGATCACTCTGGTCATTTTCATATAGATATACTTACTATAGCATGATTTCTGAAAAAAAAAGTCTTGAAACATTTCCACAAGTAGTAGCTATCATGTATTGAGTGTCATTATGACATAGCCCAAGGAAGTAATTACTTTCAATGCCTCTACTTGAGAAAAATATGACACAGATAGATTGAATAATTTAACTAACAATTCAACTAAAATTCCATAGCTAATAATATTTTATTGTAATTTTTATATAATTAAGTAGTCCTGATTCAGACAGTGAATAAATTAATGTAAACAGAGTAAAACCAGTTTGTTCAGTTAGTGGGAAGAATAAGGAACAGTGGAGCAATCTGCATATGTCCACTTCTTGGTATTTAGTTGAATCCTTAGCTAGTTTCCTGAAATGTTGCTTCTAAAGGAAAACTATACATCTAGAAAGCTATCTTTGTATTAGACCTATGCAAACTAAGTTAAAACTACTGTGATATTTTGCATTTCTTTAGTATGTCCTTATCTCTGCAATATATTTCTCTTTAGAGCAGCTCAATTCTGCATTTCGCTGTATCCTGGTGTCTCCACAGGTGATAAGTAACATTCTTAAACTTAGACACTGAAAAATGCCTTCTCTTTGCAAGCAACAAGCATTGTTGGACGTTAGGTTTGTTTAAAGAGGAAAGATTATGGCAACCCATGTAATAGTGAAGATACCTTCAGTTTTTAGAAACACAATTTCAAACTAGAGATAAATAAAGAAAAGCCATACTGACAGGGTGCCAGTTACTGTTCTGTCTACAGACTTAGTCAGAAAAATAAGCTAAAAAATAAAACCAAGTCATTTAAAACTAATAAAACAATTAACATGACCACATGATTATTATGTGTGTGAAGCAAATCTTCCTATACTCAGCTTGACAAACCCACCAACAGAAAAAGACATAACAAAATACCAAACTATGAGATAAGAAATGAAACATCCTACATACATTTATATTATCACAATTATAAAGTTAATATCTATAAAGTTAATACTAACATTATTATGGCATTATACAGTTATTTAAATATTTATATCATATGACATATAAACAGAATATTTTAAACGTTACATATATGTGTATATATGACATTAGTTAAGGATAAATTTTCTAAAATTGATTTCTATTTAGTTCAGGGCTAGACAAATTATGAAAGAAAATCTGTTGTTTTATATGATGTGATATCAGAGATACTAGAAAAACTCAATGTTTCCACAAATCCTTACACATTCGCTAAATGATGCAAGCAAATTCAGCAGAGGTGCTATATTTTTTTTTTCTCAAGAATTTGAAAGCCCTTAAATGTAGAAAACTGATGTCAACAAAATATGTCACTAGTAGTGATTGGCTGTCATTAATATGAGTGATTGTGACTTGGAAGACATGCTGTATCCCTCCTTGGAATTTAAAGTTTAGTATGCTGGGGAACTGGAGAAGTGCTGGAAATCTGATTTTACTAAAAGTGCCCAAATCAAAGCCTTGTCTCCATCACAGTTTTGGCAAAGGTTGTTCCTGATAAAATGGAATAAATTGATAATTTAGTTGTTATGTCAGTTGATAGACTCAAATAATTTCAAATGCAGAATGTAGACCAAAACTTGTGACATCCTTTAATAATCATATGGTAAATAGTGAATTTTTATTTAACTTACAGATTAATGGCTGGCCATGAGCCAAGCAAAAGACAAGTGAGTCATAGGCAATCACAGGATGACTTAAATCATGATTATTAAGAAAATCAGAATGCATTACTAATTGTAAAAATACATTAACTGTGTGACATGTAAAATCAAACCATGATGGTTTGGGCAATATTTTAGTGCAAAATATTTGATTAGAATTATCTTAGTCATATATTTGCCTTGTTTCCTAGGCAACCATCAGGTTTCATATGGATATAATAGTATTTCCCAAAGTGAGTTCTGTGCAGCCTCGGTGGAAAGTGCTAGGAAAGAACAGACTGGCAGGAATTGCGGTATGCCCCCTGAAAACCTGTGGCTCCCTGCCAGGAAATAGGCCCCTTAGGTCATACATGCTTAGCAAACAATATTTTTCCTCCCTGGTTTTAAGAGTCTCTGAAGGCTTGCGCCACTAAAATCTATTTAAATTTGTTTGAACCTAGTGCTTTCCAAACTTAATTTGATTGATAATTCTTTTTAAAGTAACACATTTTAATTTCCGTGAAATATACTTTGGGAAATGCTGTAATCGAGTTAACCCTACAATAGATAAACCAAATTAGTGCATAATACTAACATTTTTTTAAGAGCTTCATTTTTTAACTGTATCTTTATGTGAAGAGGCAGTCAATAGCTGACTTTCCTAGATCTTCAACAAAATGAATTATGCTTGGTTTACAGCCATCACCAATACCTACAATGTGTGGTTTCTACAGCACATCCTAGAGCTTGCTCTCAAACACCATCTAAATCCTTCTACATTAGCTGACACTTTCCGTACTCACTATGTTTGGAGATTGTTCTTCTCCCTTGGGTGTCACTTACTGCCTAGCTACTGTGTGCCTATATCGCAAAATTTTCCCTGACAGGGTCGCACAGACCCTGCAAGGCAGGGTATTATTTTACTTTTGCAAAAATAAGGAAGCTAGCTTACAGTAACTTAACTTGCTCATGATCACTGAGAGGCAGACTTGAATGAACTGGATCCTGTTTTGGGGGTCACAGTGATACGCTGTTCAACAGCCCTATTCACGCTGCAGTCCAGGCTCAAGGAACCCCGGAGTAGAGACTCAATTCAGTTCTGAACTCATGTTCTTCAGGCTTTACATCTAGGCTGTGAACTTCTCAAGGGCAGGGACACTATACAGTGGTATTCAGTGCGATGCTGCCACTGTCTATAATAGCGCTTTGCAGTTGTTAGGAGGTGCTTGATAAAAGTTGAATTAAATTGACTACTTTGATTCTTCTGTATTTAGTGGAAGATTACTGTGTTGTTTTATTGGAAGGTGGACTCAGATTCAACACCACCAACTTATAAATGTCTCTTAAGTTAGGAATTAACTCATCTACATCACACCAATTTATTTTCTTACACTCGACTGTCATTAACAGAAGTTGATATTTGAATAAGCCTTTTGTAGGCTGAGGTGGTAGACTAATAAATCTGGAAATATTTCAGAAAATAGAGTCTGGTGTTTATAGAATAGGCTTTGTATCTAGATGCTTAAGCAGTGAGAAGTTCACAATTTTAAAAAATGATTAGGATCTTATTTCAGAGATAAGAGACTTAAAATTTTAGTTGCGGTGCATAGCTAGTCCCCTTTTTCTCCGGGAATGTTTGTCTAATAGGGTTAACTGTCTCTTTGTACAGAATGCCTGATGAATTTATTAAGTAATCTAAAACGATTATGCTATTAGTGAGAAACCAATATGCTCATGGAGATAGAATGAAATCCATACAGTAGTTAGTTAATAATACAAAAGTATTTAATCATTCTTTTCTTTGCCCTGAAGACTTAAAAATAAGATTATTCGAATGGTGAATTAACTTGTTGAAGAGGCTATTCTAAAGGGATAGAGTGAGACTAATTTCTGACTATGTTTTGCTAGTGATGGGATGGGAACAAACATTACAAGAAAGAACAAAATGAATGTAGAAAATATTTCAGTTTGGAGATGTGCATGAATTTAGTTTCCTAGGTTTGCCATAACAAAGCATTCCAAACTGGTGGCTTAAAAAACAGAAATTCGTCTCATGGTTCTCGAGCCTAGAAGTTCAAAATCAAGGTGTTGGCAGGACCGTGCTCTCTCTGAAACTCGAAGGGAGAATCATTCTTTGTTTCTTCTTAACTCTGATGGCAGAGAGCAAGCCTTGTTGCTCTTGGCTTGCAGCTGTGGCGCTCCAGTTTCTGCCTCTGTGGTCACATGGGCTTTGTCTGCATCCCCATGTGATATTCACAAATTTCCTAAAAGCATCTGATGTCCCTTTTTTTTGTTTTGTTTTGTTTTGTTTTTGTTTTTGTAGTATAGAATGAAACTCTTAAGCAACTTGTTTCCAAAAGATTATTCCTTGAAAGTAGAGTTAAGACATAAACGTTTTGCTATGAAACTACTAGAAGAAAACATAGGGGCAATGTTTCAATGTTTCAGGACGTTGGTCTAGGCAAATATTTCATGGTTAAAATTTCAAAAGCACAAGTCAATAAAGACAAAAATAGATAAATGGGACTGTATTCAATTAAAAAGCTTCTTCACATCAAAGGAAACAATAACTGAGTGAAGGGAAAACCTACAGAATGAGAGAAGATATCTATAAAATACTCATCTGAAAAAAGACAGATATCTAGAATATACAAGGAACTCAAACAATTCAATAGCAACAAACCCAAGTAAACCCATTAAAAAGGGAAGAAAACTATGGCTAGGTCATACTCACACCTTGTAGGATATTGTACGATGCAATTTAGATAACAATATCTTTTAAATTAGTAAGCCCATTTCTAAAACTGATTTGACACACCTCTCCAAAGATTCTTGTTAGAAAAAAATAGAGTGAAAAGGTTCAAAGAATCCAGTAAAATTATAAATGCTGGTGTATGTGTGTGGTAACAAAAGGAAGTGAAGTTGGACCCACCTAAGAAAACTGTAATTGAATGAAAGGGTATTGGTGGACTTACGAGCACATTTAGGAATGGTAGGTAGAACGCAAGGATGAAACCCAGGTGCCTGGGTATATAACACTTTCTGGAAAGCTGAAATATCCCAGTCATTGCCACTACTGTCTCAACAATCACCATGTACCTTACAGCAAATATCCTTAGTTCATTCATGGCCTAGTTGAGGTCACACACACATGCCACAGCAAAAGAAGGCTCTAGACCCCATGCCTTCTGTAGTGGAAAGGGGTTCCAGAAACAGCTTTTATGTCAAGACTACACACAGGGCAGTGATCACCCCCTCAAAAAAAAAATGTAAGGTGCTATTAGGAGGAGAAACGATGTGAGACATCCACTGTATACTAACAGGAGTGATGCCAGAAAGGATTAATAATTTACCTTTGTCTAGCTGTTTGCAGTACCTCCTGGTCTCTGTCAGAAAAGATTTGTAACTTTCTAAATGAAGTGTTGCAACTTCCTATTTTTTCTGAAATCTGTTTACTAAATGTTATGCAAGACATGAAATTTTTGCCTACTTTATTCCACCATCGTTTGTTTCATGAAACAAACAAACAAAAAAATACCTAAACCTAACCCAAGTAGAGAATGCTTAACTTTAAGGAAACACCAGGCAACAGGCAGTATCATGGGATGTCACAGGATATGAACAATGGAAAGGCCTCTTGGAAACTGAATGAGGTGCTACTGGGAACTAGCAGTGCTCTCTCCATCTCTCAGGGCTCAACCCACATGGTTCTCAGTTTCTTTGATTCTCTCTATCTCCTCTTTTATTCTGGCTGCTGCTTGGTCAGTCCTGAATCAAAGCCCTTGGAGGTTTTCTGCTTACCATGGGTTAGTTAACAAACTTTCTCTCTTATAGAATATGAACGATGTGTTACTGGATAGCTTCTTGGCAAATTACCTGTCCTTGTTTAAGATGTCATTGTCAAGATAGGCAAGGAAGGCAGGCAAGGCTTCATCCATAGACCATGTGATATGGATCGAATATGGCAGCTGCACAGTCCTGTCTCACCTCAGATTGTTAAATGATTAATATTATCACTTATTAAAACAAATTAGAGTCAGCTACTCTATGGGGGTGTGTGTATGTACCTGTGTGGGAGTTTATATTCACAAATATCTATATATTTGATTGGAAAACCCACAGAGAGATCAAGGGCTCTCTATATCCTGCTAAGTTCTAAAGTATTCCCCCATAATGCGCCCCCACCTACTCACTACCCTATCCTCCAGTGTCATAACTGCAATAGAGACCCACTTCCATCTGCTCGAGGTTATTTATTAGTTCAATAATAAACAACATTGTTGTTTGGAGAAAAAGAACCAGTGTTCCCCTGCCATTTCTTTCAAGCTTTCACTTTCCTTGTTCTGTCTTATTAGATCTAGTTATCCATAGAACTCTTCCTATAATAAAGCAAACAGTTACTGCTAATTATATTCCAGGACTTGTAAGGGGCACTAAAAATATAAAGACACATATGCCATTACATCTACTGGCAGATTATTTATAGTCTTTAGAGGGGAACAGAGAAGTAAATTAAAAACTAAAGTGTGGTGACATACATGCTATAAGAAAGAGAAACAAGGATGCAATGGGAAACCCTGAAATCAGGTTTCTTTCTGACTTGCTGCAATTGACTAGCCCAGCGCATTAGATCTACCCTCCCCTTTTCCAACTCCTGAAGCTTACTTCAAACAAAACCTGTCTCACCTCCTCTCAGTCCCAAGACTCAGATCCATTTTCACATCTATGGACTATTTAGTTTTGATGAGAGTAAATAGCTTCTTCATACTTTAACTATTTTACCTGATATCTTCAAGTGTATTAACACTCCTTTATCCTGTAGTTATATAGTTGATGATATTTCTTACATAACATTGTATTTCTGATACACCTTCTTGGTTTTAAGAAGTATTGCTACATTCATCATACTATGTGCTTGAGTTTTATTCATCTCTCTGTTGGTGATTCCAGAAATGCAGGTTGATGTATCACACAAATCGCCCCTCTAACTCTAGTTCTCATAATAGACAACAGTTAAATATTTTTGTCACTCCTTAAGGCACTTTCTTAGAACAATACCAACTAATATAAGGCACAGAAGTGCATCAATCATTACTCCTGTTGTTCACATATGCAATCTGTCATCACCAGCTTCTTTGCCTCTACTTACAAAAATACTATTTCTCAACACTAAAGAAACACAAATTCAACATTTTTTCATAAATTCTCTTGCTCCCACAAGGATATCCCTGTCTTTAAGGGCTAACTTCTCAGATTACACTCACTACCTCTACTTCTTTACACTTACACCTTACGTCTTGAAACTTCACTTCGAATAGTTACCTTTCCCCCTTCTGTATTCTTCTTCATATTGTAGCAGGGTTCCACTAACCATCAGCTCCTTCTTAAAACCTGCTTTTACGTTCATCCTTGGGGCTGGGGGTGGAGGGGTGGAAGAAAAAGTCAGATGTGGGTTCACATTTTAGCTTTGCTACTTCCTGAGGGTCCTTTGTCACAGTGGCAGACCATAAAATCGAGTTAATAATGCTTACTCTTTAATATAATTTATAAAATTAAAGGAAAAATCAATTGTGCAAATCTGTCTCTTTTTTTGCCCTTTCAGTTTATTTTATTTTTATATTTTTACATTAAAAATATTTATTTGAAAAATAATACCTTACAATCCGAGTGCTATCAATCAAACTTCAATAAGAACAATTTTAACATCAACTGACTAATAGTAACTAAACTAACAGTAGCTAAACTAGCAATAGATCAATCAAAACTGTTTTAAGGGCAGCAGCAGCAGTTGATGTTCTGTAGAGTCTCTGGACATTCAGGATCTGACTACAAGGAAAGCAGAACCAAACTGGCAGCTGCTCTGTACCCAAGCCCTCATACTCACACCGTGACCTGCCTCCCTCCTGGTGGCCCTAGTGGCCCATGGACCCCCTGCTACTTCTGGGCCCCTTGGCCTGTGAGCGGAGCCCCATAATCCAAAGGGCCACTCGAGAAAGGCTAGAACTTGGAAGTCAGTCATCTGATTTCTGCCTGTTGTGGTCATTTTCTTTCTGGAGCGCCTGAAGCACTCTCTTGGTGGATGTTGTGGCCATTCAGCCTTCCTGGGCCATTTTCTCATGGAAGATCTTCCTATGAAAATTGGAAGCGTCTTTCTTCAATTCCTGGGCCAGATCTTCTTGTAGTGGTTGTGCACCATTTTCTTGTAGTGGTTGCGGGTCTAATACACACATTTCAGGTCTTTGTGCACCTTGCGTAGTCTCTGGTTGAAGTGCAGGCAGTGGGCGTCCTCCTCCGTGGACTCCTGCTGGGGCCCCATTGTGGGTTCTTGGCGCAGTGCAGGCAGAGTGGGGAGCCTGAGCTGCAGCTTCAGGAGCTCCTCTCCAGCTGTGTCCTTGCACCCTGCAGAGAGCCCGGCTGGTCCAGTCAGACTGTGCACTTGTGCTGTGAGATTTTTACTCCTTTGGATTTCTTTTCACAACTGCATGTCTGCTTCTTCAGTCACCCCCTCAGTACGTTCGAAGGACACATCTAAGTCACCATCGTCATCCACACTCTTTGGACGGACTTGTGGCCAGGACGCTGGGGAACCACCATGTCCTGCTTCTCTGTTCCCCTCCACTGCCAAGTTACCATCCTCACATGATCTCTCCTGCCCCCGAGCAGATGCAGGGTGCTGGGTGGGGTGCGGCCCGGGGAAGTCAGTCACCTCACTTCAACATTTGTGGTCTGTTTAATGCCTGGCTTGGCCTGCACCTGCCTTTCCTTCTTTTCTCTGGCAAAGGTTGCTTTCATCTCACAATTTCTTGGTGGGGCAGCTCTGCAGGTTGCTGACAGTCCATGCTGTCCTTCAGATCCTCCACAGTTTGCCCCTGAAGATCTCCCTCGTGCTGTGAAACATGCCGGACCCGCTTTGTTTAGTCACTCAGGAAAGTTCAGGAGATGCGTTGTCGAGCTTTTTTCAGAGGCACAGGTAGGTCCTCATGGGAAGAGCTGCTCATTTCCTTGAGAACCGTTGAGTAGAGGATTTGGAACAATCAAGGACTGGACTGTGGCATAGGCAATATGAGGCCACCACCACCCTGGGGTGCTGACCAAATCTTGGCTCTGGCCTTGGTGATCTCACCCTGGGCCGACTCCCTTTGGGCTGGCTCTTCCCTTCTTCTCACCACGTGTCATCTCCTGAATATAAAGGCCACCACAGCAGTGCAAGACCATATCAACCAGGATATCCACAGTTTGCAGGCATTAGTCCCAGGATTCTGTACATCACTAGCACTGTCACCCATGTGTGGACCAGCAGCAGCTCAGAAGGCATTTCATGGTAGGCAGCAGGCCCTCCATGGTTCCCGAGGACTCTGCAGCTCTGCCTCTGCTTTCCAGTGGCCTGTGGGCCAGAACTGACCGCTGGGAACTCTGCAGTGAGTGTTCCATCTCCAACACAAGCAATGGCCCATCAACAAGGTAGACCATCCATCTGTTGAGGGTAGGGAAGGTATCCTTTGTTCTAGAAAACTGTGTCCCTGATTTCGCTGTGCAAATAGAAAGTGACATTACTTACGCAATGTTTTGGGGAAGTGCAAAGAGCTCATGGCAGCCCCTAGCTCAGGCCATTCCAGATTCCACCAGGCCCTACAGCAGAGCTAGAGAGTCAAAGCAGGGCCACGCCATGGTCCTGAGTCCACATGTGATCCTCTCAGGGCAACATGGTGGCCCAGTCCAGGTGAGGCTTATTACCCTGATTTGATGTTTCCTTCTGCTTCAGGGAAGCCTGGTTCTACTTGCAAAAAGTCTGTCTACCTTACTAGGTTGAGCTTCCTGAAGAATGGACTCTGTTTTCTTCGTCTGCATATCCCATGCAGCTAGCTAATGCTCACTATACACCAGGGACTCGGTCATTGTTTATCTTATTTTTTTGTTGACTCTACTCTGACTTAGGACATGCCATTTTCCCTCTTTTCCCTCATTTTCCCTCCATATTCAGATCTGTACATAAGAGGACGAGGGTAAAGGCCCCTCTAACTTTAAAGCCCCTTCAATACAGAGAGAACTTTGAAACCAGAACCAGAAGCTGAGGAATGGTGAATGGAATGTTTTCCTTGGCATGATGGAGGGACCTGCAGTTTTGGCTATTAGGGTAGCGTCTGGCCACTTCAATGCCTCTGCAGAATATGACTCGAGCTTTCAAATCAGACTCAAACGTGATCTTCAGTGTCGGTGGTTTTATGGTTTGTTTCCTTTTTTTTAATTGACACAATAGCTTCTGGAAATCTTTTTCATGGAGAGTATGAGGGCTTCTTTGACCAAACTGGGTGGGTGCAGATTTCATCTGCTCGTCAGCCACTGTCTGGGCCACAGCGTGTCTTCAGCGTCCTGCTCCTATACAGAGGTTTAATCACCGCAGAAGGCGAAGGGGTGGCAGACACATCTTCCATGACCAGAGCAGGAGGAAATGTGTAGATCTTTCTGCACGCATTAGATAATTAATCATTTTAGTTCCCTTTCTGCATTCTTTCTTTTAGCAAATTGTGTGCCTTATGTGATACTGGCTTAGAACAATACCAAATAAGCTATAGGAGTATGTAAGTTCTTAGAAAGAAACAGTGGAAGGTGATGGTTTTCAAAAGAGGGTTACATTTTCAAAGGGAAAATATTGTGGACCTAAACTAAGTATTTTACCTTTAATTTAATGTATGCTACAATATATTTATACCAGTGAATAAAATCATGATTGTTTGCTTAAACGATTTTATTAAAGGTAAATGGAGAATAAGATGACTGCTATCATGCTTTAAAAACAAGATTATGTTCTCTTCATAAACATTTTCTCCCCTTTTATTTCAGATCATTTCTTCCCTTTATTTCAGACCATAATTGCTTCTACCCTTGAACTCTCCTATCCTCCTCTAATTGCTACCAGCATATTTTCCAAGGAACTTCTTAAAAGTCTATTTTCAAGACACCTTTCTATATGCCTCCAATCAGAACTAGATTCCTTTTCCTGTGTGCTCTTATAGCATTCTGCGTATATTTATCATATGATGTTGCTTTTGTCGTTGCTGTTGTTTGTAACTTGCTTGGTTGTCGTTGGTGTTTTTCTGGACTTACCTTATTGATAGAATTCTATATTTTAGCATTAGAAGGGACACTTGAGTTTGTGGTCAACTCTGAAATGAGTCCAAAGTTCATCTTTACCTCTCAATTACTGAATAGACTTAGCAAGTTATAAAACCTCCTACCCATTAGATTCTGCCACTATAAAATGGAATTAATGTCAATTTTATATAATGGTTATAAAGATTAAAAATAATACCTCTAACTAACAGAGTGTCTGCTGTATAATAGGCCATCAGTAGTTATTACTTGTAAGATTCTTTATTTTAGACAGTGTATCTGAACATCTCTTTATCCTGTGAAAGTTCTGTTACAGGGAGTGCCTTGCGTTTAATATGTAATTGAAGAAAGAAAGTGTTAGAGAGATGACTGGAGATCTAGGGCTATGGTGATCGCATGCATAGCTTGCAAAACTTAAAAAAATAAAGATAATACTTAAGAATTTACAGGAAGGTGGGGCGCAGTGGCTCACGCCTGTAATCACAGCACTTTGGGAGGCTGAGTTGGGTGGATCACCTGAGGTCAAGAGTTCGAGACCAGCCTGGCCAACATGGCAAAACCCCGTCTCTACTAAAAATACAAAAATTAGCCGGGCATGGTGGCACTTGCCTGTAATGCCAGCTACTCGGGAGGCTGAGGCAGGAGAATTGCTTGAACCTGGGAGGTAGAGGTTTCAGTGTGTCAAGATTGTGCTATTGCACTCCAGCCTGGACAACAGAGCAAGACTCCATGTCAAAGGAAAAAAAAAAGAATTTACAGGAACACAGCTTAAAACACTGTAACTCAACTGTGGAAAGCTGGAAAATAATTAAAATGGATATAGTTCTTATATTGTAATAAAGAAAGGAAGTGTCCTCTTTGTGCAAAGATTTGGTCAGTGGTTTTAAATGCAAAGTTAGAAAAACTTATTCACTTAATAACAGATGCTAGTTAATATATAAACTTCAGTTGCTTTGGTATAAGACTAATGATGCTATGTTCTTCTTTAAAATCATAATTATAAAGAATGAAATTACCTAATTTTAAGCAAAACTAAAAACAAATTTTTCTGCATACTAAGTAATAGAATGATCTACTGATCAAAAGCTCAATAGTATTTTTATTTTGTACTACCGAGAAAGAATCGTTAGTTCATAGAAGTCCCCAGGAAAAGATATTTGCAATAATAAGGTCTAAAAATTCTGTGTGCTTCAAAGTAGTTCCCCTGCATGCAAGAGGTAGACATTGTAAAAGTTGCTCAGAAAAGCATTTAAGTCTTTTAAATCATGTTAACATTTTATGTTTAAATAAGTTAAACAGTCATGAATATGAAATTAGAAATTTGGAAAAAGAATGTCTAAGATGATCAGTTTTCTCCTCTTAAGATGACTATGTGTCATCTCTTTGTGAGGACAAGGCCACAGAAATGGCATTGTCCTATATAACAAGGTGCTACATCTGAAAATTCTTTTTTAAATCACATTAAACCTGCATTTATTTATATTTCTAAATATTTTTATTTCCATAGGTAATTGGGGAACAGGTGGTATTTGGTTACATAAGTTCTTTCCTGGTGATCTTTGAGATTTTGGTGCACCCATGATCCGAGCAGCATACACTGCACCCTATTTGTAACCTTTTATCCCTTGCACCCCCACCCTTTCCTCCTGAGTCCTCAATGTCCATTGTGTCATTCTTATGCCTTTGCATCCTCATAGCTTAGCTCCCACTTATGAGTGAGAACACATGATGTTTGGTTTTCCTTTCCTGAGTTACTTCACTTAGAATAATAATCTCCCAATCTCATCCAAGTCACTGTGAATGCCATTAATTCATCCCTTTTTATGGCTGAGTAGTATTCCATCATATATATGTCTCAGTTTCTTTACCAACTCATTGATTGTTGGGCATTTGGATTTGTTCCATGGTTCTGCAATTGTGCATTGTGCTGCTATAAACATGTGGTGCAAGTATCTTTTTTATATAATGATTTCTTTTCCTATGAGTAGATACCCAGTAGTGGGATTGCTGGATCAAATGGTAGTTCTACTTTTAGTTCGTTAAGGAGTCTCCACACTGTTTTCCATAGTGATTGCAATAGTTTACATCCCCACCAGCAGTGTAGAAGTGTTCCCTGTTTGCCGCATCCATGCCAACATCTACTTTTTTTTAATTTTTTGATTATGACCATTCTTGCAGGAGTAAAGTGATATTGCATTGTGGTTTCGATTTGCATTTCCCTGATCATTAGTGAATGTCAAGCATTTTTTCAGATGTGTGTTGGCCATTTGTATATCTTCTTTTGAGAATTGTCTATTCATGTCCTTAGCCCAGTTTTTGATGGGATCGTTTGTTTCTTTCTTGCTGATTTGTTTGAGTTCATCATAGAATCTGGATATTGGTCCTTTGTCAGATGTATAGATTGTGAAGATTTTTGCTCACTCTGTGGGTTGTCTGTTTACTCTGACTACTGTTCCCTTTTACATGCAAAAGTTCTTTAGTTTAAGTTCTAGCTATTTACCTTTATTTTTATTGCATTTGCTTTTGGATTCTTGGTCATTAAATCCTTGCCTAAGCCAATGTCTAGAAAGGTTTTCCCAATGTTATTTTCTAGAATTTTCATAGTTTCAGGTCTTAGATGTAAGTCCTTAATTCATCTTGAGATGATTTTTGAATAAGGTTAGATGAGGATACAGTTTCATTCTCCTACATATGGCTGACCAAGTATTCCTGCACCATTTGTTGAAAAGGGTGTCCTTTCCCCACTTTATGTTTTTGTTTGCTTTGTCGAAGATCAGTTGGGTGTAAGCATTTGGGTTTATTACTAGGTTCTCTATTCTGTTCTCCATTGGTCTATGTGTCTATTTTTATACCAGTACCTTGCTGTTTTGCTGACTATGGCCTTATAGTATAGTTTGAAGTCAGGTAATGCAATACCTCCAGATTTGTTCTTTTTGCTTAGTCTTGCTTTGACTATGTGGGCTCTTTTTTGGTTCCATATGAATTTTAGAATTGTTTTTTCTAATTCTATGAATAATGCTGGTGATATTTTGATGGGAATTGCTTGGAATTTGTAGATTGCTTTTGACAGTGTGGTCATTTTCACAATATTGGTTCTACCCATCCATGAGCATGGAATGTGTTTCCATTTGTGTTGTCTGTGAAATATTTCAGCAGTGTTTTGTAGTTTTCCTTGTAGAGGTCTTTCACCTCCATGGTTAGGTATATTCCTAAGTATTTGATTTTAATTTTTTTGCAGCTATTGTAAAGGGTTGAGTTCTTGATTTGATTCTCAGCTTGGTCGCTGTTGGTACATAGAAAAACTACTGATTTGTGTACACTAATTTTGTATCCAGAAACTTTGCTGAATTCTTTTATCATTTCTAGGAGCTTTCTGGAGGAGTCTTTAGGGTTTTCTAGGTAAACAATCATATCATCAGCAAACAGTGACTGTTTGACTTCCTCTTTACTGATTTGCATGCCCTTTATTTCTTTCTCTTGTCCGATTGCTCTGGCTAGGACTTCCAGTACTATGTTGAAGAGGAGTGGTGAGATTGGGCATCCTTGTCTTGTTCCGTTCTCAGAGGGAATGCTTTCAACTTTTCCTCATTAAGTATTATGTTGGCTGTGGTTTTGTCATAGATGGCTTTTATTACATTGAGTTATGTCCCTTGTATGCCAATTTTGCTGAGAGCTTTCATCATAAAAAGATACTGTATTTTGTTGAATGCTTTTACTGCATCTATTGAGATGATCATGTGATTTTTATTCTTGATTCTGTTTATGTGGTGTATCACATTTGTTGACTTGCATATGTTAAACCATCCCTGCGTTCCTGGTATGAAACCCACTTGATCATGGTGGATTATCTTTTTCATATATTGTTGGATTCAGTTAGCTAGTATTTTGTTAAGGATTTTAGCATCCATGTTTATCAGTGATATTGGTCTGTAGCTTTCTGTTTTGGTTATGTCCTTTCTTGGTTTTGGTATTAGGGTGACACTGGCTTCATAGAATGATTTTGGGGGATTCCCCCTTTATCTTGTGGAATAGTGTCAAGAGGATTGGTGACAATTCTTTCAATGTCTGATAGAATTCTGCTGTGAATCCATCTGGTCCTGGAATTTTTTTTTATTGGTAATTTTTAAATTACTTAAATCTCACTGCTTGTTATTGGTCTGTTTAGGGTATCTAATTCTTCCTGATTTAAGGTAGGAGGGTTGTATCTTTTTTGGAATTTATTCATCTCTTCTAGGTTTTTTAATTTATGTGCACAAAGGTGTTCATAGTAGCCTTGAATGATATTTTGTATTTTTGTGGTGTCAGTTGTAGTATCTCCCATTTTCTTTCTTATTGAGTTCATTTGGATTTTTCTTTCTCTCTCTCTCTCTTTTTTTTTTTTTTTTTTTTTTTTTTTTTTTGGTTAATCTTGCTCATGGTCTATCAATTTATTTATCTTTTCAAAGAACCAGCTTTTTGTTTCATTTACCTTTTGTATTTTTTGTTGTTGTCGTTTCAATTTTATTTAGCTCTGCTTTGATATTGGTTATTTCCTTTCTTCTGCTGGTTTTGGGTTTGGTTTGTTCTTGTTTCTCTAGTTCCTTGAGGTATATGATCTTAGGTTGTCTGTCTGTGCCCTTTCAGACTTTTTGATATAGGCATTTAGGACTATGAACTTTCCTGTTAGCACTGCCTTTGCTATATCCTGGTTTTGATAGGTTTTGTCACTACTGTCATTCAGTTCAAATAATTTTTTAATTTTCATCTTGATTTTATTTTTGACATAATGATCATTCAGGAGAAGGGTATTTAATTGCCATGTATTTGCATGGTTTGAAGGTTCTTTTTGGAATTTATTTTCAGTTTTATTCTGCTGTGGTCTGAGCGAGTGCTTGATATAATTTCAGTTTTCTTAAAATTATTGAGGCTTGTTTTGTGGTCTATTATATGGTCTGTCTTGGAAAAACTTCCATGTGCTGTTGAATAGAGTGTATATTCTGCCATTGTTGGATGGAATGTTCTGTATATATCTGTTAAGTCCATTTTTTCCAGGGTATAGTTTAAATCCATTATTGCTTTGTTGACTTTCTGTCTTGATGGCCTGTCTAGAGCTATCAGTGGAGTATTGAAGTCCCCCACTATTACTGTGTTGTAGTCGATCACATTTCTTAGGTCTATTAGTAATGGTTTTATAAATTTGGGAGCTCCAGTATTAGGTGCATATATATTTAGGATTGTGATATTTTCCTGTTGGGCATGGCCTTTTATCATTATATAGTTTCCCTCTTTGTCTTTTTTAACTTCTGTGGCTTTAAAGTTTCTTTTGTCTGATATAGGAATAACGACTCCTGCTCGCTTTTGGTGCCCATTTGCATGAAATGTCTTTCTCCATCCCTTTACCTTAAGTTTATGTGAGTCCTTATGTGTAAGGTGAGTCTCTTGAAGGCAGCAGATAGTTGGTTGTTGAATTCTTATCCATTCTGCCATTCTGTAGTTTTAAGTGGAGCGTTTAGGCCATTTACAATCAATGTTAGTATTGAGATGTGAGGTACCCTTGCATTCATCATGCTATTTGTCACCTGTATACCTTGGTTTTTTGGTTTTCGTTTTTGGTTTTCAAATTGTGTTTTTGATATATAGGTCCTGTGAGATTTACGCTTAAAGAGGTTCTGTTTTGATGTGTTTCCAGGATTTATTTCAAGATTTAGAGCTTTTTTTTTTAGCAGTTCTTGTAGTGGTGGCTTGGTAGAGGCAAATTCTCTCAGCATTGGTTTTTCCGAAAAAGACTGTATCTTCCCTTCATATATGAAGTTTAATTTCTGGATACAAAATTCTTGGCTGATAATTGTTTTGTTTGAGGAGGCTGAAGATAGTGCCCCAATCCCTTCTAGCTTGTTGGGTTTCTGCGGAGAAATCTGCTGTTAATCTGATAGGCTTTTCTTTATAGATTACCTGGTGCTTTTATCTCACAGGTCTTAAGATTCTTTCATCTTAACTTTAGATAACCTGATGACAATGTGCCAAGGTGATGATCTTTTGGGAATGAATTTCCCAGGTGTCCTTTGTGTTTCTTGTATTTGGATGTCTAGGTCTCTAGCAAGGCCAGGGAATTTTCCTCAATTATTCCCCCAAATACTTTTACTAAACTTAGATTTCTCTTCTTCCTCAAGAATGCTGATTATTCTTAGGTTTGGTCATTTAATGTAATCCCATACTTCTTGGAGGCTTTGTTCATATTTTCTTATTCTTTTCTTTGTCTTTGTTGGATCAGGTTAATTCAAAGACCTTGTCTTTGAGCTCTGAATTTCTTTTTTCTACTTGTTCATTTCTATTGGTGAGACTCTCCAGAGCATTTTACATTTCTGTAAGTATGTCTGTTGTTTCCTGTAGTTTAGATTGCTTTTTATTTATGCTATCTCTTTCATTGAATATTTCTCCCTTCACTTCTTGTATTATTATTATTTTTTTTCTTTACTTTGGGCTTCACCTTTCTCTGGTGCCTCCCTGATTAGCTTAATAATTAATGTCCTGAATTCTTTTTCAGGTAAATCAGACATTTCTTCTTGGTTTGGATCCATTGCTGGTGACCTGGTGTGATTTTTTGGTGGTGTTGAAGAGCCTTGTTTTGTCCTATTACCAGGGTTGGTTTTCTGGTTCCTCCTCATTTGGGTAGGCTTTGTCAGAGGGAAGGTCTAGGGCTGAAGGCTGTTCTGATTCTTTCGTCCCACGGGGTGTCCCCTTGATGTAATACTTTCCCCCTTTTCTACAGATGTGGCTTCCTGAGAGCTGAGCTGTAGTGATTGTTATCTCTCTTCTGGATCTAGCCACCCAGCGAGTCTACTAGGCTCCAGGCTGATACTGGGGATTGTCTGCACAGAGTCCTGTGATGTGAAACCTCTGTGTGTCTCTGAGTCAGATACTAGCACCTGTTCCAATGGAGGTGGCAGGGGATTGAAATAGACTCTGTGATAATTCTTAGCTTTGGTGGTTTAATGCACTATTTTTGTGCTGATTGGCCTCTTGCCAGAAGATGACGCTTTTCAGAAAAAAAACAGCTGTGGTAGTATGGGGAGGAACGGGCAGCGGGCAGGGCCCGAGAACTCCCAAGATTATATGCCCTTTGTCTTCAGTTACCAGGGTGGGGAGGGAAGGACCATTGGGTGGAGGCAGGGGTAGGTATATCTGAGCTCAGACTCTCCTTGGGCAGGTTTTGCTGTGGCTGCTGTAGGGAATGGGGGTGACATTCCCAGGTCAACGGAGTTATGTTCCTAGGAGGATTATGGCTGCCTCTACTGTGTCATGCAGGTTGTCAGGGAAGTGGAGGGAAACCCAGCAGTCACAGGCCTTACCCAGCTCCCATGCAATCTGAAGGGCTGGTCTCACTCCCACCGTGCCACCCTGTATAGCACCGAGTCTGCTTCAAGCAGTGGGTGAGCTGTGCTGAAAACTGGCCCCAGGCTACCCACCTCCCAACTGCATAAGCAAGTATGGCTTTCCTTCTTCTCCTGCCTGTGGAGTCTGCACACTGGATTCACCCCCTCCCCTGAGTTGTGGCAAGGTGACTTCTTCATCAGTTCAAATTGTTACAAAGTTCAGCTGGAGATTTCCGTCTCCCTGTGGCCTTTTCCCAGTGCCTCTGGCCACCTTCCCGAAGGATCCCTGTGAAACCAGGCAGAAATGGTTTGCCAGGGAACCCAGCGAGCTCACAGGGCTTTTCCCGCTGCTTGCTCCACCCCTGTATTTTGCTCAGCTCTCTAAATTGACTTAGCTCTAGGTGAGATCAGAATATTCTCTTGTAATGTAGACCTCAGTTTCCCCAGTGGGGGTGTGTGTATGGGGGCAGATGATCTCCTTTTCCCACATCCACATTTTGGGCACTCACAGTATTTATGTTGTCTCCCGGGTCCTGCAGGAGCAATTTGCTTCCTTCAGAGGGTCTGTGGGTCTCCTTGGGTGTCCTGATTTATTCCTGAGGTCATGCTGGAACAAAAATTCACTATGCAGGCCTCCACATACTGCTCCGTTCACCCGAGTCAGAGCTGCAATCTGGTCCTCTCTCCTGTCTGCCATGATCTGCCTACATCTGAAAATTCTAATAGCAATTATTACAATAGAATAGTAATCTTCACATTTCTAATAATTAATAGTAATGCATACAAAAAGCAAAAAAAGGATTACTTGTGACAGAAGAGTACTTCATTGGTCATGCTAAGTTATACATTGGCAGAAACACTTCTGATTGTAGAAGTCATATGGGACCGTATGACTCATGTAGATGACTTACATGTTCTACTGGGTTTCCATCTTTTTATTTCTGCAGTGAAAACGAAAGGTGGTGAAACTGGAGGCAAAAAAAAAAAAAAAAAGTGAAGCAAAGATGCTTTTATTTTCTTTACTCTGAAGTTATTTTGCCGGTAGAAAAACTAGGGAACATGGAGATAATAAAAGAGCCTGCAGCTGTGAAGAAAAGCTCTCGGAATTCTAAAAGACAAGAGCACATAGTCTGAGAGGTTTTGCCACTGACACTCCTAAATCTGAGAATTCCAAAGTTCTTTCTGCAATGTGTGAAGAGGACTAAGATAAAATATTACAATTGTTAATAAACAGTGAAAAGAAAATAAATTGTATTACCTACACTTACAAATATATACACACGATCTCTGACTCAGCATGGTTCAACTTACCATTTTTTGATTTTACTGTGTTGCAAAACACTACACACTTTCAGCACACTCCTTGACTGACAACAGGGTTACGTCTGGAGAAACCCATGGTAAGTTAAAAATATCGTTAGTTAAAATACACTTTTGACCCAGGATATTTTCAGTGTGTAATGGGCATAACTCCATCATCAGTTGAGGACATCTGTATAGCAGTCCCCCTATCCACAAAGGATATGTTCCGGGTCTCCCAGTGGATGCCTGAAACCACAAATAGGACAGAACTCTCTATATTATGACTTTTCCTATGCATATATTCCTATAATACAGTTCAATTTATATATCAGGCACAGTGACAGGTGAACATCAGTGGCTAATATTAATAACAGAAAAATTATAATACACTATCACAAAAGTTGTGTAAATGTGATCTCCTCTGTCTTTGTCTCTCAAAATGTCTTGTGGTGTACTTACCATTTTTTTTCTTATGGTGACTTGAGATGATAAAATGCTCAAGTGCTGAGATGAAGAGAGGCGAATGATGAAGGCACTGTGATGCAGTGTTAGGCTATTGACTTTCTCACAATAGGATAGGAGGGGGATCATGTGCCTCAGGAGATCCTGGATCATGGGGCCATCATGTGGATGATTGGATGTCAGAAGCAGACCATGTTGATGACTAATGGGTACAAACAGTGTGGATACCCTAGACAAAGGGATGATTCATGTCCCAGGCAGGACAGAGCAGGATGCTACTCAGAACTTACCAATGTAAAACTTATAAATGGTTTATTCTAGAATTTTCAGAATATTTTCAGACTGTGCCTAATTGAGGATAACTGAAACCATGGAAAGGTAAACCATGGATAAGGGGAGATGACTGTATCTACATGTGTGTCAGATAGAACATTCATTTGAACACATGAGCAGAAAACGGCCTTTCCTGGCCATATGCAGTAGCTCATACCTGTAATCCCTGAAGGTCAAGGTGGGAAGATTGCTTGAGCCCAGGAGTTTGAGACCAGCTTAAGCAACATAGGAAGACTTCATCTCTACCAAAAGATAAAAATATTAGCCAGGTGTGGTGGCATGTGTCTGTAGTCCAGGCTACTTGGAAGGCTGAGACGGGAAGATCACTAAAGCTAGGAAGTTGAGGCTGCAGTGAGCTGTGATAGCCCCACACACTCCAGCCTGGGCAACAGAGTGAAATCCTGTCCCTTCCCCTTCCAAAGAAAGGCCTTTCCCATGAGACAATAGCAGTTAGTTATTCCCAGTAATGATCAGGATGAAAAGCCACACTTACTGAACTGTTAACTTTAGACATAGAACTTCCTTGAGTTGCAAATAGTGTGCTTCACTAAAGCAGTGCAGGCTGTCCTGGTATTTTCCTTTCGTCTCACAATGGCCCTGTATACACATTAATCTGTGATCTTATTTCACAGCGTCATTCTGAAGCACTAAGCCTTGTTCCAATAGGATAGTGATGACTCAGTTCTGTATCCCAATTTATTAGCAGGTCAATGGTCACTGTGTATCCTCCTGGGCTTGAAGGGAAGGAAGCCATCTAGGAGATGATCTCCCTCATCATCCCTTTCTCCTGTTTCCCCGGCCCTCCCTCATGATACCCGCCCTTCCTTCCCACTGCAATAATATTCCCCCAGGAAGCCCTAGAAGGCCTTTGGGCTCTGTTGACAATTACAGGAATAATTTATTTTCAAATGGATGTTAATCTGATAGAAGTAGTCAAATTTTCCCTGAGCTCAGGGAGAAACAAACTTCTTCATGGCAAGTATACTGATTCCATCCGCTATTATTGTGATGGGGAAGACAAATTATCCAATTACTAAACACACTGCTCTAGGCAATACAAAATAACATCCTGATTAATCTAACGACATTGGAGAGATGCTTCTGTTTATCACACTTCCCCTAAAACAAACAATATTGGATTACAAATAAAGATGAATCATATTTGTTTGGCAATACTCATGGATATTTCAGTCCTGAAAATAAAGACCTTACTTAAGGTGAGAAATATTTATATAAATGGCCTTAATGTAGTGTGCACTTAAAATTACATTCAAGAGTAAAAGTATAAGTATATTCATAAGATCATTTCTGAGCTAAAATACTGAAAATTTCATTCTAGCTCATTTGTACTAATTAGAAACAAATTTTACTTCTTCCATCTCTGTGCTATATATTTCAAAACGAAATGTTATAGATATGTAAGTAGATACTGAGATTACCAAGTGGTCAATTTAGACATACATCGTATTGTTTGCCATGAAAGCCAAATGATTCAAGTTTTTGTTTTCTCCACAAGGAAAACAAAAAGCAATAAAAATTTTGGTGATGACATAAACATTTTAATGTCATCATCTAAATTATTAAGGGAATATTTGACCTTTAATAATTTATCTGGGAAATTTTTGACCCTGTGAAAAATGGAGTGAATAGAGCTAAGAGTAATGCCAGTGATGTAACTCTAGTCTATGTAAACCATGTCATATTCTATAGCTTTTGCCTCCTCAGTTTGCCTGCCCCTCATGCATCCTCTCCTTGACTTAAGATGACAATCTAGACTGTGATGCTTTGCAATTCTGCACTTGAATTGGAACATAGTTCCTATTTCCTATATTTCGAGTTTACTTCCTGTTTCATTTTACTTCCTTAGCTGACACCTTCATCTTATTGTGTTTCCAACAATATTCTGTACATCTACCTACTCCCAATTCCTGACCTGCTTTATTGCTTGATAGCAGCAGAATGGGCCTTGATCTCCTTCCTCTGATAATGACTGGAGCCATTAACCAAAATCCCAGTCTTAATTTTTGCACAGATAACAAAGAACATGGCAAGTCTCTGAATTACATTTAAAACAGACTTAAAAGATAAATGAAAGCATGCCAGTGGCTCCTGAAAAGGGGGAATAACAAATTCTTTTCTCCAGGAAGTCGGCATTCTTAGACAGCTTTTGGAGGACATTCCTGGAGCTCTCAGAGAGAAAGGGCATACCCGTGCAGCCAGCCAGATGACCTCGGTCAACACGGGCTGTCAATGGAACTGCAGATGTCAAATAAAGCAAGACCACCTCAGATCCAGGGGCAATCTGTCTTTTTTTTTTTTTTTGTAGCGGGTGGGGCGGAGAGGTTTTAGTAGTAGATGAATCTTAGTCAGAAATGTCTGTCACATTCCCCTTTTTTATGTAATTCCATTTCAGAAAAATATTTTTCCAATTTTCCTTAAATATTAGCTCTTCTAGATTGTACTGTGTGACACTGATGAGTTATTAAACTTGCCAAGTCCCAGTTTCCTTAAATGTAAAAGGAAAAAAATTTTTATCTATGTCACAAGGTTGATGATAAAATTTGATGATTTAGCTCACGGGAAATCACCTGAAGTGCTTGGTATAGAGGATGCTTAATATTAAGTTTTTAAACAGCAAGACTAGCAAGGCATTCTAATTCATGTAATTCCAAATCTCAAATAATATGTTCACTGCCACTTTTAAAAAGGATTTTAATTTGTTCAGAAATATTTGGTTGCAACTAACAGAAATGTACTTAAACCAGATAGATCAAATGGGGGTCTGATGAAATGGTTTTTTCATTTGAATGGTTTCTTCAAAAATGAATGAAATGGTTTTTTCATTCATTTTTCTGATGAAATGCTCTTTTCCTTTACCTATACCCCTTCTGAGTCATGAAAATTATTGACTATTTTTTGTGGCTCAATAATTCAAACATCTTAATGATGCACCCAAAGTCAATAAGGTGACTGGCTTTGGAACTTTTGGGTGATGTTAGCAGGGAATTAATACTGACAGTGTAAAAGGCCTCATTATCTACAATAGACTATTACAATGGTCACCCCCAGTGAGCCACATATATAGGCTGTCAGACTATTGTGTAGTTTCTAACACATTGACTCTGGGTGTAGCCAAATACATTGCTTTGGCCAGTAGGTCTAAGCCAGCCCAGTGCTTGCTTAGCATCACTTGATAAGCGTACACTTGATAAGCATTGTACTTTGGGGCTTGCCCTCTTAGAATATTCCCTCATTGGACCAGTTATATACTACAGGAAATCTAGGCTCTCCTTCTGGAGAGAAAAACTCCTTGCAGAAGTCGTGGAGGATAACTCCACCTGGAAAGGGTGGTCATGTGAAGAAGAACTGAGCCATTCTCCCAACTAAGTGCAGCTGTAAGAGTAGCCCAGCCAGCCGGCACCATGAAGAGAAACAGAAACAATAATACCCTGTGAACACACAACATTATGAGAGATAATAAATGCTGGAGCTGGTTGAAGCCACTAATGTTTGAAGTGTTTGTTTCACAGTAACAGATAAACTCAAGCTGAAACCTTATCTTTTAGGTAATATGATGGGATTTTAGGGTGTGCACCTCTTTGACCCTTTTTCCATCTTCAGGATGTACAGCTTTATTCCTCATCACCATGACAACTTGCATAGGAAGCTGAGTTTATAAATAATTGGAATTCAGAAGGCAAAGGAGAAGGGCTAGGGCTAAATTAAACTAGAAGACACAGGTGAGGAATGGAAGAGAGAATGCCCCAGGGAGATATTTTCTATAAAACTAGAATGCAGGGCACACTGTATTACTCAGCACGCTTTGGGTGGTAACACAAAAAACCATCTGAAAGTGTCATAGACAGCAAAGGGGATTAATTGGCTCATGCAACCAAAACTGTCTTAGGTGGGGAGATAAATGAAGCCTCCTCCTTTGTTTCTTTCTAGTATTTTGGTTTCTGTGCTTCTCCAAGTGTGGCTTCCTCTTCAGGTGTCTTCCTGTAAGGAAAAAATGACTACCAGCAACAGAGTTCTTCCTTGACATGCAGGAGAGGGAGAGACAGCCACTTTCATAATGTCAAACTGAATGCCTTATCTCCCTTGAATTTCTCTATTCTTGCATCAGTCATTTCATTAAGGCAAGAGGAAATCCATGCACTCAGTGACATATATCTATTACAGATGCATTGCCAACATAATCTCTAGGCAAAGAGAATGTCATTCTCCTAATTGGATGAAAGTCACTAATTATTAATGTCTAACAAGGGATTACCGTATGTACACCTAGAAGTAAAGGCCCTCAGAGCTCTTCATTCTTTCTTCCCTCCTCAAGCAAATAAACATTAAAGTCTGCTCTTTGCAACCGTATCTTCCTGGCACTAATTGTTGTGTTGGTTAGGAGGCTTTCAGCTGCAAGTAACAGAAATATTTAACTCAAATTGACTTAAAATAGAGAAAGTTGATTGGCTTTTCAAATTGAGACATTCGGAGCTGGGGTGGTCTTTCCATCTGTTCAATTTGGGCTCAGATTCCATTTACCTTTGATTATCTCAGCTTGCCTCTTAGTCTGAGTAAGATTACTACCTTCATGGTTGAAAAACAACTAACATCAAAAAAATAATGGTGAAAGTACATTGGTCATGAGCATAATCCTAGCCGCAGACTGCCTGGGCTGACAATCCAGCTCAACTATTGATTAGACATGTGACCTTGAGCATTTACTTAACCTCTGTATTTCAGTTCACTCATATGGATTATCTGAATAAGCACAAACTCCATCTCATGAAACTATTGTGAAAATTCAATAACCTAAATCAATAGAATATGCTTAGAAAACTGACGTTTGACACATAGTAAGCACTTCATAATTTTAGCTGTTATTATCATTATCACCTGTTCAGATCCAGAGGGAGAGAGACGGTTCTCACAACCATCAAATACACATCTTAAACTTGGCTTGCCTCGGGTCGTCTCCAAATCAACCACCATGGCAAGGAGAATGGAACCATTCCTAAGAGTTTAGACCACTTAAAGCTCATCCCTTCCAACTACATTCACAACATGGAGGGCTGAAATGGTTCTTGAGAAAACAAATACAGTGGCACTCTATACCCTATGTAACGAGAGTGAGAGTGCCACTCCACACCAGTTGTAAGTGTGGGGGAGATGGGTGATTTAAAGAGAGTTGAAAACAGCTCCTGAAACCATCACCCTATGTGTGCTATTTGGTGTGGGATATATGCTTAAGACCAAAAATAGAAGATTCCCTGTACACTCTGTAGGGTTTTTGTAGGCACTTAAAAATAAGTCTTTTTTTTGTTATGGGTTATGTAACTGTTTCCTCTCCATGACAGTGGAACTGGTGCTATGGTTACATGTCAGAAGAATATGTTGCAGGGTTATTGAACTCTAACTACAGGTGGAAGAAAGCACCAGTTAAACTGAGCAAAGAGCATTTTATCAATATACTTAACTGTTACTTTAAGAGTTCAAAGGAGTTAAATTGACTCAATGAGAGTGGTGGTGGTGCTCAGTATACCCCCTAAAGGAATGAGGGATGTAGGACCCTGTAATCTCAACGCCATAGCTGATGGATGAATGAAATTCTTGAGAATAAATATTTCAAGCAAAGCAAAGAAGATGCCAGACGGTGAATTTCTTGTCAGATTCAGTCAGTGCTCACAAGGCTTCTGAGATTAGATGAGAGGAAAGTGGAATAGGAAGTATGCTGTCTGTTGAAAAATACAATAGGCAATCTCAGAACCTTAAGGAAACAGAAAAGCTAAAATCAGGACACAACGAATTGGAGCTCTAAAGACAGATGATGAGTCTTTGCCACAGACTCTTAAAATCAAAGTCCCTGACAAGTACTGCATCAATGTTAGTAAAAGTATATGGTAGTGCTAATATCATGAATTTTCCAGTGACATCTTTGACGGACAGTATCTTTCTCTCATAATAAAGAGAAATAGTGCTGTTTTCATATCTCAGCAGCCAGTGTTGGAAGCCATACTAAAATCTAGGAAGTGACTCCTGTGGTTTATACTACTACAAACTTAATCCACTTTTTATTGATTTATGGACTTAGAAACACATTTTCCCTCTTTTTAGATTTTTTTTTAATTTTTAAGGAAACTAAAATAATTATATCTTCTATGACATGCTCTGAAGATTGTTTTTATAACACTTTGAAACTGGACTAAGGTGAACACAGCTAAATGAATATCAAACCCTAATTAACATTGAAGTCAAACAATTTATATTAGTTTGTCTCCACAATAGCAAGAGAAAGACACATTAAAACTTCCCAACACATCTCTGTTCATTAGAAATAAAAAGCTGTATACTGGAAATTATGAATATATTAGTAATAATAAGTGTACACTAAATTCTGTTTTTACCTCTTTGAAATTCATAGCCAAATTACCCTATCAAAGTCTCTGAGAAGTCTAGTAATACTTTAGTAAATCTAGTTGATCCTGAACTTAAAAGATCATAAGAAATACCCTTTTGCAGAACATGAATTAGCATCGTCTGGGTCTAAAATTCCATGGACAAAAGTGTTTTGGTTAATTCTTATCAAGATGTGAATGACAACAGTGAAGACATTTAAAATAACAACATAAAATTGCTGCTTAAAACATTAAAATGTTTCTGAGATTATGTATAAAAGTTAAAATTTGAGGGATTTCTAGAAAAAGTCTAGACATTAATTTTAGGGATGTTCTAGAGAAAGTCTACACATTAATAAGTTGTGTATATTTTTATTTGCTGGTGTTTTGAAATTATAAATGTGTGTGTATTTATTTTTACTCTTTCCTTAGAAGATTTAAAACATACTTACCCTCCCTACAGTATGTGCTCCATACAGAAGCAGGATGATACATACGAGTAACAAAACCAAACTACCATTCTCAAAATGTAGGATTAGTGTACATGTTTGTCTCTTGTTGATGAATTCTGATATTTCCATCTTTTTAGATCTAATATCCCATCTGCAATGTCCTTCGTGCTAGGATATAGAGATATACATTCTCCAGACAAACATTCTGTATTACTGTGCAGTTTGTTAATTCCTGACAGACTTAGAAAATATGTTTTAGATCGTTTGCCTTTTCTCCGGGTCTCACAACAATGCATTAATCTTCTTTTCTGTGGGAAATGTGTAATTACATTTCCTGGGATCCTGCTGCATGTGAGTATAAAAATTGTAAAACAGAAATTCTAGTATACTAATGGAATATTCTTTTTTGTGTGACACATTGAGTATGTGACTTTTATTGGTAGTCTTTTGTGACTTAAGAGAAATTATATGTGAAAAGAGGAAGATTCCATTTTTCATGTGTTTGGCCACTGACGATTTTCAGTCCCCACTCCTCCCCTTCCTCCTTGTCCCACAGCTGGGTTGCTGTCCATTTCTTGGTTCTGAAAAAATTTCAAACCATGCAGATCCTAGCTCATGGGCTTGAACCTGTGCTCCAGCCTTACCTCCCAAGCACGATAAAAGCCTAAGCCCAACCACCTTGCTTCCCTCTTGCCCTTTGGACAGGCTTATGTCTCTCCTGCTCCTCCTGGAAATTCTCATCATGTCTGAGTAACAAACTTTCTTTCATTCCTCATTGGTGCGTGCATGGTGTCATTAGTCTCCATATCTGAATGAATTCTAAATTTTAGGCAGAAGATTGGTCCTACCCTCCACATGACAATCATAAGACAGTATAGAACTTGACATTTTTTTTTTGGGCCGGGCGCGGTGGCTCAAGCCTGTAATCCCAGCACTTTGGGAGGCCGAGACGGGCGGATCACGAGGTCAGGAGATCAAGACCATCCTGGCTAACACGGTGAAACCCCGTCTCTACTAAAAAATACAAAAAACTCGCTGGGCGAGGTGGCGGGCGCCTGTAGTCCCGGCTACTCGGGAGGCTGAGGCAGGAGAATGGCGTAAACCCGGGAGGCAGAGCTTGCAGTGAGCTGAGATCCGGCCACTGCACTCCAGCCTGGGCGACACAGCGAGACTCCGTCTCAAAAAAAAAAAAAAAAAAAAAAAAAAAAGAACTTGACATTTTTAAATACACACGTATGTGTATGTCATATTTAACATTTTAGTGTGGTGAGTGTGTGTGTGTACACTTTAGATGGGGCATAAATGATCTATTTTGCCTCAGTGCCCACTGTCCCCTATAATAGCCAACGTGACAAGCATTGTTTCTTTACACCATCTGTTTGATCCCTACAATAAGCCTCTATTTTGGCAGCTGTTACTATAATTGCTAAAAATCACGCATGTAATCTGATGAGTGGAGAAATATCTCTCACAGAGAATTAATTGTTTAACTATGCTTAACTCGGTGGTCTCATCACTATATTCTATAACAAATAACACAAGTTTTGTAGGAAAAAGGTACAGTGTCTGTTAATTTAAAGAAAGTGAATTCTTCAAAAGCAGGAAATTACCAAAATTAATTTGGATGAGTAATATCACTGCCTTTTAGTATATAGTAGTTATGTATTACATGGAGTTTTTAAAAATAAAATATTTAACAGCGAAATAATTATAAAAATAAGTCCACTATAATGATGGTATTTTTATTTTTAAAAAATCACTAACATATGATAAAAGAATGGATGATTAGTATTACAATACATACTTAAAGGATTATGTTTTAAATATTCAAATATGAAATTTTCACCAGAGGTTATTTCTCTTTTTAACTTTTTTTTTTTTTTTAGTAAAAATTCAGCTTGAGAACTGTCACCAAAGATGTCTAGTAACTTTGAAGAAACATGAAGGTTTGTCCTCATTCTGTCCTAAGTTGAAATGAGGCTTAAAAAAGAGTCTAAGTGAACATTTCCCAACCCAATTCCTGCACCCGATGAAATACACGGCTATCCTATTTCTCTCTACTGAAATTACATATACCCTAAAACAGTTTGAGAATTTATCATGCACCAGGCTTATCAAGTACTTTATACAAAGCATATATGCTCTTTTATTCCTTACAAGAGCCCCATGAGAAAGATTCTGTTATATCATTCTTTGTAATACCTGTGAGGACATGAGAAACAAAGAAGTTAAATGATACGAAGTTCACACAACCAGCAAGCAGTAGACCTGGAATTTGAATTATCAGGAACTCTTGATCTAAAGAATATAGTCTTAATCATTATATATGTATGTTTATATTCTATTTATTATGCATAAATATCTACATATACTTGCACATATGGTTAAAAACTGGGGTGTCTGCTAATGCCAGGCCAAATCAATGCCAAGTATTTGATTCTCTTGCACCTTACTCCTCATAGTGCTAGAAGAACAGATGCCGTGCAAAACAAGGACCATTTCTACCTTTACAGATTTGTACTCTTTTGGAATTCCAGTGTCACCAGGTGAATCCCAAAACTGGATTTAGCCTGGGAGGCCACCTGGGTTCTTGACTTCTTACAGGAAGGGATTTAAGAGTCAGGGGACAGAGAGAAGTTCAAAAGGAGGTTTACTAAGAAAGTGAAGGAATAAATGGTGGCCACACCATTGGTAGAGCAGCCCTGGTTGGCTACATTTATGGTTATTTCTTGATCATATGCTAAACAAGAGGTGGATTATTCATGAGTTTTTCTGGAAAAAGGCAAGGAATTCCTGGAACTGAGGGATCCTCCCTCTTTCGAACAATATAGGGTAACTTCCTGACATTGCCACGGCATTTGTAAACTGTCCTGGTGCTGGTGGGAGTTTCCTTTAGTGACTGCAGAAGAAAGAAGAAAGACCTATATTTTAGTACCTTCGATTATACCCTTTTATTTCCTTTTAAACAAGGGCCATTCATTTGCACTTTGCTCTGGGCTCCACAGATTATGTAGTTGTCTTTGCCTTGAGACTGTGAAATTTGAGGTCAGGCCTTCATGCCAAAAATTGCAACTATGAAAAGATGAGATGAAACCTATTTCAGGCATAAGGAAACATAAATACAAATGATGGAAGGTGGGAATAAGCTAATTGTGTTCAAAGAACAGAATGAAGGCCAGGGTCTCTCTAATAGTAACAAAAGTGGTGCAAAATAACGTCAGAGTGGTAGGTGGAGGCCTACCACTAATTGTATTATAATTAGCTTATAGCGAGCAGTGAGGACAACTGGAAGTGGCTTTTGTCACCATCCTGGTTGTGACTGGTTTGGGCTGTGTTCTTTACTGCATCCTGTTTTATCATTGGGATCTTTGTGACCTGTACCTTGAGACACAGCAGAGCCAGTGCCACCGAACTATCTCACCAGTGGTAGTTGGAAACACCATTCTAGATGTTTACCAAGCCTGTTACTACTAGTTCATGAAGAAAAGCAACTGATATTTACAATGAGGACCCAATGTCTCTGGGTAATGAAAAGCAAGAAGTAGGAAGGAGCTTAGCCTTCAACTGGGAACTCAACTTGGAACTCGGAATACAAACCTGAGTACTCAGTGGGTACTGATCCCTATACTTCCCTCCCCAGCTGGGTCTATAGTTCGGCTGCTAGAAAATGAACCAGCCACCTTTCCCGTGTACATTTCTTCCCATTTACCCCAACTACTCAGTAAGGAATAGGCACCCCTTTCTGAAATTCATCTGTATGCCTTCTTGTAAGATCCATGATACTCAGAAAAGGAGTGATAAGGACTTATGTTCAAATGGAGCATTGTTCAGAATTGAAATAAGAATCTAAAGTAGCCCAGTTTTAAAGATTTCTGGTCCTATGGGTTGCAAATGCCTCTCTGTGTATGCATAGAAATAAATACTTGTGGCTACACTTAGCCTTCATCAACTTGTAAATTTTAGGAGACAGGAGGCTTTAATACAAATATTTTTTAGATCTTTTAAAAGTGATCTTGATGATTTTGGGATTGACTGAGCCAATTTAATTTTCTAACTTGTTAAAAACCAGTTTGTAGCTAGAATTCAAAAGCATAAGTACTCATGCTTTCCTATTTCACTCACCTTTCTGGTTTGATAAAATACTGATATAAATACAAATACGAATACGAATGAATGTGGTGGATTAAATACATTTAACACTATGCTGTTACTATGCTTCCTTGGCCTTTGGACTGTGTGTCTGCATTTCCACACTATCAACACCAGATGATGCACTGTTACATTAACTTTGCTGGGAAAATATCCTGCACTCTTCAAATCATGGAAGGGTGATTTTACAGAATTAACAAACAACACATACAGAGCTTATGTATACACTGCATGACGAAAAAATTAACAGTTTCCACTTAGCTATGAGATGAAAAGTTTATCTCTTTTGGAAGTAAAAACAGGAATGCATAAAAATATGTAGTTAAATTTTAGTGTATAATTAAAACAGGGTTTTCTCTAATATTAAGTTATAGACTTAAAAAATCTCATTTGTACATATTAAGCACTAATAATAACTAATAGAATATTTTCCATACTCATAATAAGTTTCATAGTCTGCTTTTTCCCCTTGGTATTAATTTTCAACATAACACTTTTTATTTAATAGATTTAACATAGATTATCTCTCGTAGCCCAAATATCTTTTGATTAATTAAGGATGTAGGAAGTCGTAAATTGATTGTAATTCGGTTTTTCATTCTTTCTTCTACATTTCTTCTCCATTGATACTAAGATGTTTAACCTAATTTACATGTAATACAGAACATATTTTTAAAGAATATTTAATGCAGGCATATGTTTTAGAAGTCTCAAATTGTTATTCTCTTTGATTCATAAAAACATCTCTCATAATTAAGAAGCAAAAGAAAAACAAAACAAAATAAACCTTAGACAATAATGTGTGTAAAGAAATATTAATCACAATATGATTTATAATTATCTAATGCCTATGAAGTCTTAAATGTTCACTAATAAGAAGTGAGGTGTTATACTTTCTTCCACAGCACAGAAATCTATACAGCCTTGCAAATCGTACTTCCAAAAAATATCTAAGACTATTACAGACAATTTTAAAACGATCAAAATACAATGTAATTGTGTTTCAAATAAAGCAATATACCAACTTGCATACAGTAAAATGTCAATTTTATGAAACAGACGTAAAGGTGTTTATTTGAATGAGTCGTCATTTAATGGCCCCAGTTACTCACTAAAGTTTTGTTTACTAGTTTCTAGAGATTAAGGCACATGAAAATACAAGACCACATTTTACAGATAAAAATTACACATACCCCTCAATAAAAGAAGGAAAGGTATAGAGAAGTTGTTACATTGAAACAAAGCCTAATTTAGTTGTCTGAAATCCTGCAAAATACTTTGCAAAATATAATTGTTACTTAGAGAATTGAGTTTTTATGAAGCAAATATGAGTTTTTCTAGCTTAAGGCTAGGATATGAAGAATCAAAACACAGGAAAGTGTCCTACACCAACAGATCAAAACACAGGAACTTCCTGTGGTTGAAGATTCAAAGAGTGTGTAAACCAGTTGGAGCAATAGGAGTGTAAGAAAACTAAAAGTTGATAGCAGAAACCAATATAAGTAATTGTGTCTAATGCAGGTGAAATGATTGTATTTATTTCATTTTTTGATGTGAGATTGATTAAAAATTGCATTTACTCATGTGTATTGTAATAATATTGTTGAGTATTAGTAGATGTGCTATGATTTCTCAACCTCACTCAGTTCCTAGGTTTTCTGTATACTGTGTTACTAATCTTCTCCAAATTGTACCACTAGACAACAGAAATTTGTTGCCCAAGGGAGAAATCTTTAGTGTGGAAGCAGAGGAGAAAGGTGACACATTCTTGATTTTTAAATCTGAAAGCTGCTGTCCCAGAATAAGCAAAAGTGGAACAGATGTTGATTTGGGTCTTTGCGAAGGAGTCCTGTGTCCTTGGTTCTTGGGAAGAGTCCATTTGAGGGAAATGGACTTGTGCTCATTTGTCTGATAGTAATAAGCAGTAGATTAAAAATCATGTTACAGTGTCCAGGCAGAAGGGACTTGGAGCAACCTCTCGTTATCCCAGATTTCCATGGAAGAGCATAAGCTTTCTGTGCTTTTAAAGGATCCATCAAGTGGCCTGGCAGGTAAAAATGTGTTTTAAGGTTAAGTCAGAGAGAGGGCATGTGGACACATGGACATATGGACAGTTCATTGAATTCTCACATAGAGGTATAATCAGACAAGATAGTGTACGTATCAGTGGATGCTATTTTAAATTGGTAGTATTGACCAGGGACCAAATGGACACCACTCGCCATGTCAAGGCTGTAGGCCCCTAAATCTACGTAAATCCTTATAACTAGTGGTCACTTTAGGGTGAAAGAGGAAGAACAGAAACCCCTTAATTGATTAAACTTAATTTGAATTTATTCAGACTACCTGGAAATGATTGTAACTGTCTCCATCAGGAAGAATGAAGATCAAAATAAAGATTATGCAAAATTATTGAAACAATTATATTTTCCATATTTATGTATTCACACCTTACACTTATTCAACAACTAAAAGCTATTGAGTCCTTACCATGTCTTATGAGTTATGAGTATTGATAATACCAAGGCAAATAAGACACAGTTTTGTTCCTATTATATTGGAGCAGACAGATAATCAAATAGATAGACAAAAATATACAAAAAATGTACAGAAGAGTTAAGGGCCGGGCACAGTGGCTCATGCCTGTAATCCCAGCACTTTGGGAGGCCAAGGCGGGCGGATCACGAGGTCGGGAGATGGAAACCATCCTGGCTAACACAGTGAAACCCCATCTCTACTAAAAAAGTACAAAAAATTAGCCGGGCGTGGTGGCGGCACCTGTAGTCCCAGCTACTCGGGAGGCTGAGGCAGGAGAATGGCGGGAACCCGGGAGGCGGAGCTTGCAGTGAGCCAAGATAGCGCCACCGCACTCCAGTCTGTGCGACAGAGCGAGACTCCGTCTCAAAAGGAAAAAAAAAAGGAGTAATGTAATCTCAGATATGGCTTAAAAACGATCGTATACAGTTAATAAATCAAATTTAAAGGAGACAAAGTAGCTGCCTACGTGGAGAGGAGATGCATGAATGGAGCAGAGTAAGAGCATGAGCAGAGACAGGTTAGGAATGGCCCGTGTGTTCGGCAAAGTGAAATGCAATTGCCGATTGCAGGAGTGGAAGAATCATTGCAAAAGGTGAAGCTGGATATGAGTGAGAGCCAGATGATGGAAAGCTTTGTGGGACGTGTTAAAAGATTGGAGTGAATAAACATGTCATGAAATAACAAAGCAACACACAGGAAATAGAAGAAATAAGTCACTCGTTTAGAAGATAACACTGGTAGATCTTGTCAATTAAATGGGCTTGAGGAGTTAGGAGAATAAAGGAGATTTGATAGGCAAGACAATGAACTAAGGATTGAATATATGTTGGGTTTTAGATGTTTATGTGCTTCCCAACTGAAATATCCAGTAAGCAGTTAGGAAAGAATACAAAGGTTGGAGGGGGTAACTATGCTGAATATTTTATTTGTAAATTCTCAACATATCAGTAGAATTAAATCCATGAAAGTATATAAGGCCATTTAGACGGAGGGTTTAAAGTGATAGAAACAGAGGCCTGAGTATGGAGCTCTGGGGAGGTTGATGTGCAGAGGGAAGATTAAAGAAGAGGAAATCACAAAAGAGAAGATTAAAAATTTGTCAAAAGAGTGTAAGTTCAGTGTTCTGTAAGCCAAAATAATTGCTTCAGCCTCCCGAGTAGCTGGGACTACAGGCTCCTGCCTCCACGCCCGGCTAATTTTTTTTGTATTTTTAGTAGAGACGGGGTTTCACCATGTTAGCCAGGATGGTCTCGACCTCCTGAGCTCGTGATCCACCTCTCAAAGTGCTGGGATTACAGGCATGAGCCACGTTCTTTTTGAGACGAAGTTTTGCTCTTGTTGTCCAAGCTGGAGTGCAATGGCACGATCTTGGCTCAATGCAACCTCCGCCTCCCGGGTTCGAGTGATTCTCCTGCGTCAGCCTCCTGAGTAGCTGGGATTACAGGCATGCACCTCTAGGCCCGGCTAATTTTGTATTTTTAGTAGAGACAGGGTTTCTCCATGTTGGTCAGGCTGGTCTCTAAATCCCGACCTCAGGTGATCCCCCTGCCTCAGCCTCCCAAAGTGCTGGGATTACAGACTTGTGCCACCGCACCTGATCTCAATCTCATATATTTTACCTGTCATTTGTAGGTCTCAGGTTTCCTCCTCTTCATCTCTTTCTCTCTCTCCCCGCACAGCCACCCCCCCTCCAACCCGCAGCCCCAGCAACCACCCCCAAACACATTTTACACATGAAAAGCTGGAAAGTCAAAGAAGTCATAGACCTTTCCATGATAAATCTTAGAAACCTATAATAATGCAGATTATTTAGTCCTAAAATTATCTCTGCATTTCTATCATATACAAAAAAAGTACTTACTTAAGAACAGTCATTTTGGGAAGTTGTGTGTTTCTAAATTTGTAGTTTTATTAACCTGATTTAGGGTTTTATCCCATTGCGATTTACCACCCACTCTATTCTATTGGTTTGGCTCAGTGCATTCTTAACGCTTCATGTTATATTAGTAATTTTGTATATTTAGAAACGTGGCCATTTAAATCCTTTTTTTTTTTTTTCCACATTCTGACTTCCTTAGCAATATGCATGCAAAGTAAAGTAAAATTGCCTAAGCAAAGGACATCAGAATCAGTTTCATGAAGATGAACCTGTGGCCAGAAAATGAAGATCTTTCCTGAATTCAGGTAGGAAAGAAGTTACTGGAGGCTCAGGGTTAAGAATGTACAGAAATACCATTTGAACCAGAAATCTCATTGCTGGGTATATACCCAAAGAAATATAAAATCATTCTATTATAAAGACACATGCACCTGTATGTTCATTGCCTCACTACTCACAATAGCAAAGACATGGAATCAACCTAAATGTCCATTTTTGATAGACTAGATAAAGAAAATGTGGTACATATATACCATGGAATATTATGAAGTCATTAAAAAGAATGAGATCATGTCCTTTGCAGGAATATGGGCGGAGTTGCAGGCCATTATCTTTGGCAAACTAATGCAAGAAGAGAAAACCAAATACCAAATGTTCTCACTTAAAAGTAGGAGCTTAATTATGAGAACATGTGGACATATAGAGGGGAATAACATACACTGGGGCCTATCTGAGGGTGGAGGCTAAGAGGAGAAAGAGGATCAGGAAAAATAACTAATAAGTACTAGGCTTAATATCTGGGTGATGAAATAATCATCCAACAAGTCCCCATGACACAAGTTTACCTATATAACAAACCTGCATATGTACCCATGAATTTAATAGCTTAATAAAAAAAAGTACACCAAAGTTCTACCCCAACTAGGAGGACAGCAATCCCTGGCCAGTGTATCATACAGGGATTCAGACAATGGAGAGGGCCAGAGGTCGATTTTCATTGACTAAGAAACCAGAAGAGCTATTTAGAAGCTGAGCAAAATGAACCATTAATTCATTGCTTACTTTAGTTAAATGCTTGATTTGATTGATTGATTTGTTTTGATTTGTGCATTCATTCAACAAAATTGTACCTGCTCTTAAATTATGCCAAGCAATGTGCTAGGCACTAGAGATATAAAGACTAGTATGAAATAGCCTTTTTATAGTAGTGAAATAAGAGTTAAAACAACTGTATGTTATATTATTAAACAAAAACAAAACAACACACCAAAAATGACAATAAAAATGCAAATGGGTATCCAAGTTATGATTTCCATCATAACAGTTATGTATGGTATAGACACAGTGTCAAAGGAAAAAGATTCAGGTCTTTTACTTATTGAAGTCATACATTTTGCCAACATGAGACATTAGTTTGTTTAGTGTGCTTTCATTTCCAGATTATCGTTACTAACTCAGTCAAGAGTGAACTACTCCTGAAACTTTCTGTTTTTTGTTTTTCCAGAGAACCAACTTCACACCACAAGAGAGAAAAAAGCAAATAAATAATATTATATTTTGGAAGACTCTTACAAAATGATTAATAATTAATTTGCAGTATACTATTCTAAAATTCTTTCGTAAGAGATTAAAGAAATATATACACATTAGAAAACTATAATTAGTACTCCTAATGGAAATCAATTTTCACTTACTAAGTATCTTTAAAAATTTGCACATACAATGTTAATCAACTCCTACTTGCCCAACAAGGGGAGTTCTTGATGGAGTGAAAAAGATCCTAATACTTGAGCACTTACTGTGTACAGGACACTGTCCTGTGTGTTTCACATGTATTACCGAATGTGATATTTACAAAAACCCTATCAGGTGGGTGCAGTCATTATCATGATGCCCATTTTGCAGATGAAGAAGCTGAGTCACTGAAATGTTCAACAAATGTGTCTCCACAGGTTGATTTTCCGTTTCAGGATTTGGACTCATATACTGGCCCCAATGTCTGCTATGTTCTCTTTCGGTAAACATGCAGGAAGTGGAATGAAATATGTTGTCTTTAGTATAACAGAATCTTTAATTTGTAGCTCTATTTGAACTTTCTTAGCTGAAGTATCCTAAACAAAGTCATATATGTGGTCACTAATCACTGTGAAAATGACAATATAGGAAGTAAAATTATATGTACACCATTCAAAGAGATCCGAAAATTGAATTAACTGAGCATTTTTATAGCACGAATCCTTGATTAGAAAATATTGGAGCCTGTTTGCGACATTTTAGGTTGCTACATATAATGTGTTTTATATGAAATAATATAATCGACTTATTTATAGAAGTGTAGATGATTTTAGTTCTTTTCCTATCATTATTCAAATAGAGTTTGATAGCTTAGCAGACTCATGTTGTATGTGTATGTGTTTGAAAGGACAGGTTTTCAATCGAAGCTGATTGTTTGCCCAAACACCATCTGGCCTACCCATTTATAATATGTCAAATGAGACTGCCCAAGGTATGAGAAAAATCTGAATTTCACATTTATTCAGGTCATATTGGTTGAAGATTCTCTGGCCACAGCTCAAACTGCACTATTACACTATTATAATGCTTGCATTTTCATCACGACCCACAGTTTTGTGTTTTTTTTTTTAATTTTTCTGAATTTTCTTGAATGCTTTACTGATTTTCACTACCTTCCTTTTAATTATTTCAGATACCTGCTATCTGCTTTCACCCACTGTCGATCATAAAATTAATCATCTTGTTACAATATAGACTATTATAAGCTCTAGTAAAATAACTTAAATATTTTAAAACCCAAATATCTTTGAATGGACTTTGCGCATATTAAATTCTTGTTTATTATAACAACGTTTCAATATGCATAAACATATACATATAAGTAAATATTTTATAATGTATCACTGGCTCTTGTAAAGATAGGTATTCATGCTCAATATCAACATTTTGAAAAATGTAGCTATTAATAGATATTTATGCGCAAAGTTGAGATTTTAACTGAAAGTTAATGACTTGGGATTTTTAAGTAACTGTCCAAATAAATAGAAGGAATAAAATAAACATTTCACTTTGCATTAGACACTTCTGCTAGAACATGTTTTATAAGAATTAAATGTTGGGGGGGTTTTTTTGTTTGTTTGTTTGTTTGTTTTTTTGAGATGGAGTCTCGCTCTGTCGCCCAGGCTGGAGTGCAAAGGCGAGATCTCGGCTCACTGCAAGCTCCGCCTCCCGGGTTCCCGCCATTCTCCTGCCTCAGCCTCCCGAGTAGCTGGGACTACAGGCGCCCGCCACCTCGACTGGCTAAATTTTCGTATTTTTTTTTAGTAGAGAAGGGGTTTCACTGTGATCTCGATCTCCTGACCTCGTGATCCACCCTCCTTGGCCTCCCAAAGTGAGGCTGGGCTTACAGACGTGAGCCACCGTGCCTGGCGAGGATTTTTTAAGACTGCATTAGATTTTAAATCACCTTAATAGTCCACAATGATTTCTAGTGTTTTAGTTGAAAGAATGATCAGAAATAGTATCCAGAGGAAATGTGTTTTGTAAAAGTACTGTACTTTAATAATATGATAAAAAGGCAACTTATGAGTATATCCTCTGATTAATTCAATGTCAAAATATATGGGGAAGATAGTTTTTGATGTAAATGCTGATTCCTGTTTAGAAAATAAAAACAGCATATTATTAATTTAGATTAATATAACACTTATTTCCCAAAATGTTATATTTCTTTGGGTAGCCCCTTAATTATTAGTCAAACAAGAAACCTCCAACACAAGTATTTCAGAAAATATCATGGCATTTACAAATATAAATGCTCATAATTTCCTTAATAGTTTACATCTTAACCCATTTAAAATGCTAATTTCATGATCATTATTGCTGATTTATGAAAATATAACTGTTCATTAGTAAAATATACATTTTTAAATTAAAATTTGAATCCGAAAGAGCAAGTAAGACTTAATTGGAAGATGCATAGAATTTGTGAGATCTTCTCAGAATATCTTACTGTACGTATGTTACAGAACGTAAGCACTGAGACAAAGCTCAGCTGAAGAAGTTCACGTTAATAGTGTGCTCTAGGACGGGCGTGGTGGCTCACAGCTGTAATCCCAGGACTTTGGGAGGCTGAGGCGGGAGGACAGCCTCTGAGGTTAGGAATTCAAGACCAGTCTGACCAACATGGTGAAAACCTGTCTCTACTAAAAATACAAAGAAATTAGCTGGGCTGGTGGTGGGCGCCTGTAATCCCAGCTACTCGGGAGGTTGAGGCAGGAGAATTGCTTAAACCTGGGAGGCAGAGGTTGCAGTGAGCTGAGATCATGCTGCTGCACTCCAGCCTGGACAACAGAGTGAGACTCTATCTCAAAAAAAACAAACAAACAAACAAACAAACAAACAAAAACAACAACAATGTGTTCTCCAGGCTGAGGGCCTTCAGTGTTGCAGGTTATTACTTTAATGGTGAGTAGAAAGCAAGGTATGGGGCCAGGCACAGTGGCTTACTCCTATAATCCCAGAACTTTGGGAGGCCGAGGTGGATGGATCACCTGAGATCAGGAGTTTGAGACCAGCCTGACCAATGTGGTGAAACCTCGTCTCTACTAAAAATACAAAACCAAACACCTGATGTTCTCACTCATAAGTGGGAGATGAACAATGAGAACACATGGACACAGGGAGGGGAACATCACACACCATGGCCTGCTGGGGAGTGGGGGGCTAGGGGAGGGATAGCATTAGGAGAAATACCTAATGTAGATGACGGGTTGATGAGTGCAGCAAACCACCATGGCAAGTGTGTATCTATGTAACAAACCTGCAGATTCTGCACACGTATCCGGAAACTTAAAGTATAATAAAAATAAATGAATAAAAAATAAATATCCTAAGCAAAAGAAAAAAAATACAAAAATGAGCTGGGTGTGGTGGTACATACCTGTAATCTCAGGTATTGGGAGGCTGAGGCAGGAGAATTGCTTGAACCTGGAAGGCAGAGGTTGCAGTGAGCCAAGATCACGCCATTGCACTCCAGCCTGGGCAACAAGAGCAAAACTCCGTCTCAAAAAAAGAAAAAAAGAAAGCCAGCTATGGGAGGAAGGCAAGTTATTTACATTTGTGGTGCATAAAATATACCAGAACAGGACCATACCCTGGATTCATCTCCTGTATGAAGTGTTAAAACTACATAATTCATAAAGTAGTTTAAATTGTGTATTTATATGACAAGTATTGCACATTTCAGACAACCTAAGCAACATCAGTTTAACAGAGTATTTCTCAGCTAATTATTTTGAGTATATGGAAACTGTTGATTATATTACTACTATATGTACAAAAACTATGTGTGCTTTGAAGTCCTAAAATGAAGCAATCCATTTTTTTCTAAATTAGTTCAAGAAGAGTAGTGAAACGGGGTGCATAATTTATTTCAGTTCTTAAAAGAAAATCATTTAATTGCTCATTTTGTTTTTAAGCACTTTTTCCCATAACTGCATAGACATGATTCTTCAAGTCGTGTTAGATAAGTAGATCTATCCTATTTTAAGGGAACTCTAATAACATGGTAAATGTAAGGGATAGTTGATTTTTTTAAATCTTCACATACATGTAAAATCCTAGATATTAGATGTTGTTGAAACTTTTAAAATTGCATCATGAAGATGTTTATGAGGATTTTACAGAGTTGTTATTTATCAAGTTTCCAATTACATAATCAGATATCCTATTTCTGTTACACTAGAATTAATTTCATTGTCATGTCTCAAGTCATCAATTTACACACGGGTAACTATTAGATACTTATGAAAGATCTACTGACTTAAACGTCGTAAAAAGAAAAGGAAGAAAAAAGAAAACCTTTTCTTTTACTTCTTCCATAAATTTCAGTCATTAGTTTTGAATTCGGTTTTGATGTACAAACCTGTGCTCTTATGAAACTAAGCAAAACATAATTTTTAGTACAGTGCACTATGCATAAATGAACTTATTATAGCAAAATGCAGTTAACTAATTATCTATGTAGTCATTTTCATTTTGGTAGATTTAACTTTTAGGCGTATTTGTCATGTTCAAGTACTTATTTGATTTTTAAATTATATACCTTTTGTAGTAATCGAGTATTATTCTTTACCTGTGAAACTAACTGTTCTTTTGAAAAGCAACAAAAATATAAACTGCTTATAATAATAATGAACCTGATGTGGTTAAAAATGAAGCTTTCATGAATGCTAATCAAAAACTTTAAAAAGAATCAATCCACAATGAAAATCTAATTCTCTTTTGTTGATTTTGAAGATGTGTTTTGAACAAATTGCTTTTTCAATGGAATCCAAGTTTCCTTTTTTTCTTCAACCTGTGGTTATGACAATTTGGTCTGCTATTACTGACATGATTGTGAGGTTTGAAATAGTGTTAAAATTTCACTGCAGGATCAATTTTTATAGGGATTGCATGCTATAAGGTGGACATTTTCTTAAATATATTTAATGTTGGTGTTCTTTGAACAGTAGAATAAAAATTACTAAAAATTTATGGAATAATTGGACATAATATTTGTAGCTTTTGTTTATTGACTTAAAAGACTTTTTCTTAAAATCTGCTCATAGAATATACCACTCTCACTTGACTTGCTTATACAGAATATTTTTAAATGGAATGGTTTTTTTTTGTTTAATCTGGAATTTCAGCTTACTTTCTTCCTTCACACAATAAAGCTGGAGTTGAGTGACAGTATAATAGTAAAGAAATCAGAGGAAAATTAATGTATAACAATTGAGAAAATATTGCAGTATGGTATATGATGACTGGTTTCTTGTGTTTGAAGTACCTATAATTTATATGTAATAAGTTTTTACATAATTTTATGTATTTATTGGTAGTGCAAGGTTTGGGAAAATTGACAGATTGAAAATTCCTTGCTAAATTGCATTATGATTTCCCTCAGCTGCTTTCACTAACTGCTTGAGTTGCTCTTTAGTGGTTCATATCACAACAGCAGAAACTCTTAAGTAGAACACTTTCGTATAGCCAGGCAAGGTCATTTGTAAGTGTAAGTGCTGGAGGTATCTATGGGTAATGGATGCTTAAAATGTGCATGAATAAACTTAATGTGATTACGCTAATAATGGAGAAAAGCGTATTGGTAAACTATTATTTCTGAAAATCAATTTGTACTTCCATAGTTTAAAATCTTTTCATTATTCTCACTACATTCATCATTTTCAATACTACTAAACTTGTATTTTTCTCTAGGGATTTTATCTCAATCTACTCTTGCTGACATTTTAAAAGTCATTAATTGTGAGATCAATCAAACTTTACTCTTCAAACCTATGCATTTTACATACCTGTTATTTTTATATTCTATTTTATATTAAAATTTTAATGCAATTTATGTAACACAAAAAGTAGATTATGCAATTTAAACATATATCACATTTTCTTATCCTTATAAAATTATAAGTGACATCTTATAACATACACCAGGTTAAAAATTTTGTGATGAACCAAAGAAAGTACACCGGTTAGAAACATCTGGGAAAATATTTTGCATATTTTTTTCAGGCTAAAATGGAGTTGTTTAATTATAGATATTTAAAAGTGCAATAAAATATTAGCTTCCATATTTATATAAATTCCAGAAAAAAATATTTCCTGGAATAAACATTTAGTTAAGGTATTTTACAAATTTTGAACTTTGTCATTTAGAATCTCCTTAAGAAAATAATTTGTCTAAAAATAATGAGATCATTTCATATACTTGCTTATTTCACATACAGGTAACATATTTCCTAATAGTCATGTTTAAAAAATTAATTGGCCATGTGTAATTCCAGCACTTTCGGAGGCCAAGGTCGGCAGATGGCTTGAGCTCAGTAGTTAAAGACCACTCTGGGCAACATAATGAGACCCTGTCTTTAAAAAAAAAAAGAAAAAAATACAAAAATTAGCCACGCACAGTTGTACACTCCTGGAATTCCAGCTACCTGGGAGGCTGAGGTGAGAGGATTCCACCCAGGAGGTGGAGGAGGAGGTGGAGTAGGAGGCAGAGGAGGAGCTGGAGGAGGAGGTGGAGGGTGCAGTCAGCCAGTCAGCCCTAATCGCACTGCTACACTTCAGTCTGGGTTACAGAGCAAGACCTTGTCTCGAAAAAAAAAAAAAAAGATAATAATAATTGATGATTACCAATGTATATCTGTTGTAAAATGAAAATGAAACATACTACTGCCCTCTACTAACAATAGGGGATCCATGCTCTGCTTATGGTAACATGTTAACACCAAGAGTGAAGGAGGGGCATTATACTGAAAATTGCTGAGTAAGGAAGTAGAGGTCATAGAAACATTTGACATTACTTGTTACATGTTATGACAGAGATAAAGAAAGATATACTTATAAAAAAGACTACCATTTTTATAAAGAAGTTTGTGTTAGACGTTTATTCATCATATCTAAATTGAGTGTTCATATAGCATTGAGCTTATTTTTCTCCCTGACAATGTATTTTTAGTTATGATCATGTTGCCGTTGTTTCAAATCTTGCATGACTCTTCTTTCCTAGCAAGTTAAATGCACAGTCCTTACTCTGCCATACCCAACCTTCTGCATGGTATGACTCTAGCCTCCATTCTCTGCCAGTTCACTCTCTTGCTCTTAGTCATATTCTTGTAACTCTTGCAAACCTGATTGCTTACTGTTCTCCAAACATGTATAAGCAGGGTCGGCTTCATTGAATCAGGCAGTCTTGTGTCTTTATTAGATATGCAACACTGGGAAAACTACTCAACTTTTCTGAATGTCATTTATTCATTGATAAAATGTTGGAAGTATTGAATATGTCTAGTGCATTCTCTGGCCATGAGATTATACTCTATCTCCATCCCATGTCTTCGTCCTTTCCTTTAACAGAAAAATTACTAGGAAGTTATCATTAATTAGATTGAATTATCATATCAAAATTCTGTGCACAGGAAGAATACTATTTCAAAAAAATAAGTTGTGTGAAAATATATAGATTCACTGAAAGAAAAAAATTCTTCACCTTCTTGTATTTTCTAAAATGGGGCATGTGGTACACATGGAGATTAAAAACGATTATAAGGAAGCATCAGTCCCTGTACATTTTCCTACAGTTTTTTTGTATCTTATGTAGGTTTGTGAATTTCACTTAAAATTGCTTAAATTTTAAAAATGCAAAAAGATTGTATTAGTTTTGTGTTATTCCTTCCAAAAAGTTTTTATCTTTTTTATCAGATGTTTTTGCTTTTGAAAGCTTCTTCTAATGTAAGATTTCAAATAATATTTGAATATATTCTAAATTTTATTATTTTATATTATTTAAAATCTTAATATCTTATGATTAAGATATTTAAGTGATACTAAGATTATATTTGGAGGACCTATAATTTATATGTAATAATTTTTTACATAAACTTGCAGGATATAGAATATAAGTTTATATATATAAATGATGCAGCTAAAGAAGATATAGAATATAGATGCATCCAGGGCAAGTTGTATGGATTAATATATAAGAACGAACCCCTAATATGCCCTGTGCAGTAGTTCAATCTGTCCTGTGTCTCCTGCCTTCCTGCGCCTGGCTCCTCATCTCTGTCTGTCATTGTTCTTCTTGTCCAGCAGCAGTATTGAAAACTACAATGTAAGATAAGAAAAGATGGGAGAAGAAAAAGAGGTGATTTTGGATTGTATAAATAGATAGAGATAAGCATAGCAGTAATTAAATCATTTTGCCTTCAGGAGCACCAAAGTTGAAAAATTCCCTTTAGTATCTAAACTAAGTGACTACATATTTGGCATCTCAGAGCAATGATGGGTAACATATTTGTCCCCTGTGATTTGGCTCATATTTGCTGAGAGTCTTATATGTGAGAACAGATACTAGAATACTCCCAAGAGGCAAATGTCTTTAAGACCCAGTTCATTCTCAAAGAGATGGAGGACATTACCATGCAGAGTGTGGGCACCTGCAGCCAGGCTTGGTTCTCTTATTTAAGAAGCTTAAAAATCCATTGTGAAAAAAATGCTAATGCTTCAAAAATAGTGAATAGAAAGGGGGATAGGTAAGTAAATGCTGAATGTGTACTAAGGAGTTTTCATTTTGAAACAAACGAAACTTTTTTTTTTTTTTTTTGAGACAGAGTCTTGCTCCCTCACTCAGGCTGGAGTGCAGTGGCACGATTTGGGCTCACTGCAACCTCCGCCTCCCAGGTTCAAGCGATTCTCCTGCCTCAGCCTCCTGAGTGGCTGGGATTACAGGCGTGTGTCACCATGCCTGGCTAATCTTTTCTATTTTTAGTAGAGACGGAGTTTTGCCATGTTGGCTAGGCTAGTCTTGAACCCCCGGCCTCGAGTGATCCACCCACCTCGGTCTACCAAAATGTTGGGAGTACAGGCGTGAGCCCCCACACTAGGCCTTGAAACAAATGACACTTTGATATTAATGTAAGAAGGAGGTCTTTGGTGCTGAAATGGACACCCCGGTATTTTCTAATATTTGGGGAAAGACAAACAGCAAACAAAAGGCACAAGAATGGCGGCAGTCAGTCCCTTCGTGACTCTTATGTTTGGTGTCTTCTTCACGTCTACCTTGGTATATTCTATTACCTTAATCTCTACAACTACAGGACTTTGAAGTGTGACGGCAACACCCGGTCTGCAGGTGTCTCTGTCCCTTTATAGCATTGTGACTTTTGACTAAGAACTTGAGCTGCCTAAATCTTACCTTTAAAATTAACACTTAAACACCTCTCTCTTAAGGATGCAATCTCAGAAAATTGATGATGTGAAGTGCTTTGGAGAGCGCTGGATGCCTTGAGCCTCTCAGGAAATTTAGCCTTTGGTATAATTATACAGTTTTAAAAAATCCATTTTTCTTCTTCACAAAGGAGAAACAACTGAGTTAACTACTGACATAAAGATTAAATGTATAAAAATAATTCATTTTAATTTGCATCTCAAGAGAAGTCACTTCTCTATATTTTGGTTGCCCTTACCAGATTCTATGAATTCTTAGTGTCTTTTTTTGTTTGTGTGTCTTGTTTTTCTTTGAGATGGGATCTTGCTGTGTTGCCCAGGCTGGAGTGCAGTGGTACAATCTTGGCTCACTACAACTTCCACCTGCCAGGCTCAAGTGATCCTCCCACCTCGGCCTTCCAAGTAGTCGAGTAGCTGGGACCACAGGTGCATGCCACCACACCTGGCTAATTTTTGTACTTTTTGTAAGGGCAGGGTCTCACCAACTTGTCCAGGTTGGTCTCAAACTCTTGGACTCAAGCAATTCACCCACGTCAGCCTCCTAAAGTGCTGGGATTACAGGCATGAGCCACAGCACTTGTCCTCTTAGTGTTTTTGATATACACATACAGTCAAATGTTTGTTTTAGAAGGCAATTGAACCATACTGTACTGTTAATCCAGTATCACTTTCCAAAAGATGTATTCTGCATTTGACTTTCTGCAAATTTTATTTTTAATTTTATTCGTGAATACCTATTGTCCTTCTATCATCCTTAAAGTTCACCGTAAACCTCCTTTTTACTTGTGAAGAGTTCCATAACTAAATATTTTAGAGGTATGATGATCTTTTAAATCTGCCTCTAACAATATTAACCAACACAGAGGTACTCAAACTTTTGCTGGTAGCATCTGCATTGCCTAGAAGCTTGCTGCAAATGGAAATTTTTGAGCGATACATCAGGCCTACTGAGCCAGCATCTCTGGGGATAAGGCCCACGAATTTGTGTTGTTACAAGCTCTCCAAGAGATTTTCATGCACAGAAAGTTTGAAAAGGACTAATTTAACAAAAGCAACTAATAAAATGTGAGGAATTCATTCTTGTTTAAATGAGCATCAAAACTCCTTTAGGGTAAGTATGTAATTCATTTCTGCTTACTGAGCAAATGTTCCTGATGTGTAACCTTTTGAGAACGTAAAACTAGACTTACTGAGCCAATTAATTCATTGTATCTCAACGTATGGTTGGAGGATCACATATGTGTCTTAGCCAACTGGAAAGACTGCTAAACGCGTGATCCCTGGGCCAATCTCAGACTACTATAGCAGAATCTTTGTGGATAAAAACTAGGGCTCATCAGTTTTAACAATGATTTTCAGGAACATTAAAAAATAATGTTTTACTATGCCTATAGCTAAATGATTTAGTTAGCTCCCTTAAATTGATATGGAAGAGTATTTCAACTCTAGGAGGTCATTTTTCAGAAATATGAATTGATTCATTCACACACCAAGAAACAATAAGAAAATCCAATAGATAATCCATTAACAGAGAGATACATTTTGTTTTTCTCCCCTAATTTTCTTGCATACACACTTCTTATCAGTATAACATGGCATATCTTCTGGAGTCAGGGAGAACTAGTATGGAGGTCAGTCATGCCAGTATTAGCTATCAGTCTTATGAAAAGCTAAAATGTCCACTCCGTAGTATTTTCATCTTTAGAATGTGGTTAAAAGAGTAATTGTCAGCCGGGCACGGTGGCTCACACCTGTAATCCCAGCACTGTGGGAGGCTGAGGCGGGCGGATCACGAGGTCAGAAGTTCAAGACCAGCCTGGCCAAGATGGTGAAACCGCGTCTCCAGTAAAAATACAAAAAAATTAGCCAAGTGCAGTGGCGGGCACCTGTATTCTCAGCTACTCGGGAGGCTGAGGCAGGAGAATAGCTTGAATTCAGAGGGTGGATGTTGCAGTGAGCCGAGGTTGCACCCCTGCACTCCAGCCTGGGTGACAGAGGGAGACTCCATCTCAGAGAAAAAAAAAAAAAAAAAGTTAATTGTCCAATAGGATGATTGGGATGATATATTTAGATTACTATATAAAACATTTAATAAAATATTCTACCTTCTTCACCTCTGAGTTGTAAACAGTGTAATTAATAAATTTAGATGGTGACTGAAATGCAGGATCAGATTTGCTGACCCAAAATACAGGTTATCTTCCAAAAAATTATAAGTTTTGCGCCAAAATTACACTAAGAACAAAGCACATAAGACTATTCGATGTCAAAATTTTGTTGCCTAAAATTTTTCTTGTATATGCTTCAAATTTTCCACAAGAAGTTTAAAACACAGAGATACACAATAACTGCCTCTGAAGCCTAGGCCAATTCTGGCACCACCTATACCAAAGTAGGATTTTTACATTTTGCTCTTTTATAAGGATCTGCACTAAAATACATTGACAGAAAATATGCTGATGTATTCTCTTAAATTAATGCTGATTGCACTTATTTCATAGTTTAAGAAATATAACTTCAATATAGGGGTTTCAGAGTGAACACTTACCATGTGTCTTTCGAAACTAGACTGCTAAACCATTACTGACATGTATGCGTCAAATTGCTTATCAGGTTATTTTCTCTTGGTATATAAACATAGCAAGCTTGGACAAAGTGGATATATTTTTAAAGGATAATAAAAGCTGGGAATTGAGTGGGTCAATATCTAATGAGAAATAAGGCAATAGCCTAAAACATAGAGGAGAGCGAGATTAGAATAGAAGGAGAGAGAGAGAAAAAACATTTTGTTTGTTTGTTTGTTTTGAGACAGAGTTTCACTCTTGTTGTCCAGGCTGCAGTGCAGTGGAGTGACCTCGGCTCGCTGCAACCTCCGTGTCCCAGGTTCAAGCAATTCTCCTGCCTCAGCCTCCCGAGTAGCTGGGATTACAGGACCCTACCACCATGCCCGGCTAATTTTTTGTATTTTTTAGTAGAGACGGAGTTTCCTCATGTTGGCCTGTCTCGTCTCGAACTCCTGACCTCAGGTGATCCACCCTCCTCGGACTCCCAAAGTGCTGGGATTATAGGCGTGAGCCCCCCTGCCTGGCCAATAACATGTATTTTAGAAAATAATGGGAAATGGATGGAGATTTTTCTATCCTGGAAAATCAAAGCTCTGAGGAGCCAAATGCTAAACTGGGATCCTGCACAGTACAACGTTCTTTAATCATCAGCCACAGTAGAGACTACAGTACCCATTGGCCCATCTTTCTCTTCCCCACTCCCAATCATCTCAATAAGGAGGAGGGATGATTCTCTGTACAGACTCTGCATTTTCCAGTAATAGCTCTGAATTAGTTTTCTGATCTAACAGACACACATTGATACACATTGTGTATCTCTGTGTTTTAAACTTTTTGTGGAAAATTGGAAGCATTAAAAGATAAACCCTTAGACAACAAAGTTTTGACATCCAAGAGGCTCACAGAATATTACTTAGGTGCCCTCTTCTTTTTCACTACTCCAAATCTACATTCTGAAGGCTGCTTAGGATAGGGCTGTCAGGTTTAATAAGTAAAAATACTAAACACACATTTACATTTGAATGTTAGATAAGCAAGCATACCTTCTTAGTATATTACATGCAAGATTTGAGGCATATTTATATTAACATTTGTCACTGTTTATCTAAAATTTGAATTTAACTGGACTGGGTATTCACTATTTTATTTAGCAGGATTAGACTGGAGAGAAGGCTGTTTCCACCATAAAGACATTTACCCAGCCAGCCCTGTGAAAACAGGAGCGTATTTCACTATTTGGTTATTGACTGAACAGAGAAGCCAAGAGGTGGGCCTTTCAGCCTTTAGGGCCTGCTGGACAGCATTAAAACTAGGCCTTCTGAGAAGAAGCTCCCTGTGCTTGGGAGTATTCCGGTTTAGTGTTTTGAAAGAGTGAGGGAGGGAAGAAGGGAGATAACCCTCCCAGAAAACAGAAAGCCAGACCGTGCTTTAGAAAAGATCTTCCTCACAATCCTATCAGATGGAATGGGTCACCTACCTCCCTTGTGAAGGAAGGAGTAAGGTCCCCAGGATAACACTTGTGGGGGCAGCCTTGGCTTACTCCCCTGAGAAAGCACACAGCTCAGCAGAAGCTGCCTCTTTGGAACCAGTGGTGGAATAGTTACTGAGTTTACGCATACAAGGCACACAGCAGATTTTGTTTGTTTGTTTGTTTGTTTGTTTTGAGACAGGGTCTAGTTCTATCACCCAGGCTGGAGTGCAGTGGTAGAATCTTGGGCCACTCCAGACTCAATCTCCTGGGCTGAAGCGATCCTCCCATCTCAGCCTCCCAAGTAGATGGGATTATGCCCGGCTAATTTTTTAAATTTTTAAAAAAATTAAAAAAGTTTTTCCCAGGCTGGTCTTGATCTCCTGGGTTCAAGCGATACCCCTGCCTTCACCTCCCAAAATGCAAGGCTTCACAGCGGACGTTTTCAGTAGAAATTGTCTTATATTTGTTTTGTGTTGTTACTGAAATGACTATAATGGTAAATATTTCTTGGTATCTTGGAAGTTTATATCTTATAGGATAGATTTTATGATAACTTTTACATTTTGAAAATTATGTTAAAATTATTTTAGATTAACTTTGTTGATTATCTGCTTGTATGAATTGGCTTTAATGACAAGAAAATACCTTAAAACTCCAGGGTTACCTCCAGCTGACTTGTCCTTTACCCCTGAAAATTTTGGTTTCCTAATATAGACAATGACAAAAAGAATATTTACATTCCACATCATCCAAAATTGCAAAGTAAAAATAAATAAAATATTCATAAACATATCTGAAATGGGTTCAAAATCGAAGATTCAGATAAATATTAAAATACATGTCCTTTTTCCCTGTTGTACATAAATAGAAAAAAATCACTGAGTAGACAGATAAATTATATTGTAAATAAAACATATGATGAAATAAAACTTTTCCAGCGAATAAATTTTTAAAAAGCCACATCATACACTATATTAATTAAAAATGTGTATATATATAATTTAAATAAAAATATTTTCCTTTTTGTTATCTTCTTCATCCTCCAAATTTTGGCATTAAAAATATTAGGAAGGCATTTTTATGGCTTTTACAAAAGCTTTCCAAGCAGCTCTCAATTCATTGTTTCATATAATGCTACTCTTTTCTCTAAGTCTGCCCTGTCAGCTAACATGTTTTGGGAAGAAAAAAGAAAACAAACAAAACCAAGACTCTGTTCTTCTCATCTCTTTGATTGAGTTATTCTTTGCTAGGTGAAGTGTTGTGAGCTTTTGTACCCTTCCCTGGGCTTCCAGCAGCTCTCCTCACAGAGTGCTGCTACAGCACTGCCAGGAGCCCCAGATCCCTGCAAGGAGATCAAACCTCCACAGCAGGGATTCCTCAAGACGGGTCAAGTTCCAGTGCATGGAAAACTCAGTCTACATCACACAAAAACGTTATCATTGATTTGGAATTCTTTTCCAATGGATTGTCTCCGCTTCTAAACATTTCTAAGTCTAGTTCAAGTCCAGCTGCAGACTCCTGGCACTTTCCCAGTCTTTTTCATATAACTTCTTTTATGTCGCATATACTTACTTCAGATTAAGTATGTAAGTTCAACTTTCAGTCTATTCTGCCATTAGAAGAGTTTATTTCCATCCACAATAAAAAAGGATCATTTGTATTATTCTCAAGATTAGTGTATGTTATGAATGCAATGTCTTTGCATTCAAGTGAATTTAAATATTACAGGAAGGAGTACAGAAGGAAATGCAAGTTATCGCTGACTGACTTGCTAAAGATAAGCAATTTTTAAGCATTTTGGCATGCATGATGGATTGTGTACTTTTAAATTTAATATGGTGTGGTAATTATTTTCTCATGTCATTAAAAAGTGTTTTTTTCAATGGCCAGATAACAATTTTTCATGCCATGTACTGTACTTAACTTCAAATTGATAGTCTTGAACACATATATTAATTTCAATCCCACAGATATAAATAATAATTGACATTAAACTTCTTTGAGAATAAAACCTTGTCCAAATTTGATATATCATTAGGATGTATTCCTAGACATGGTTTATTTCACATCTTATGAACTCTTTATTTGAAAGTATTTGGTATGAGTTGAAAAATTACATTAAAGAAAAAAATTTTGAGTGTCTATTTCATTCAATCTTTGCATTGTTTGTAAGTGCCTATATTAAGAACTTTTTGTTAAAGTTTGACTATGAAATCTGATGAGTGAAAATTTAATCTTTTTATTATTTTAATTTCTTCAGTTAATAGTTGAACACTTTCCATGTGTTTATTAGCCACTTGTCAATTTTTATATATTCATTTAGATAATATTATGCTTACCAACTCCAGTCTCAATACTCTCTGTTAAGGTCTATGGTGTATTCATCTGTTGAGGTTTTTGTGCTTAGAGTATCAATTTTTGTAATTGTGATATTTATTATAACTAACAATTCTAGGTTTTATTTATTAAAAATTGAACAATCTGTTATCTATAAAATCCATAATATTTCCTTTGCAATTTTCTTCCAAACAATTGTAAGTTTTACACCAAAATTATTCCAAGAACAAAGCACGTGAGACTATTTTAATGTCAAAACTTGGTTAGCTAAAAGTTTATCTTCTATATACTTCCATTTTTTTCCCATAGGAATTTTAAAGAGCAAACACACACACACACACACACACACACACACACACACACACACACAGTGTTTCTGAAGCCCAGGCCAATTGTGGCACCAACTATATCAAGTTAGAATTTTTACATGTGTAAGAATTTTTACAGAAGTAAGAATCTATGGCAAAATGCATTGACAGAAAATATAGTGATACATCATTTTAAATGAATGCTGATTGCACTTTACAGTTTAAGAAACAAGGCTTCAATGTAGGGATTTCAGAGTGAACACTTACCATATATCTTTGGAAACTAGACTGCTAACCTGTTATTGAAATGTTTGCATCAAATTGTTTATCAGGTTATTTTCTCTCAGTATATAAATATAACAAACTTGGACAAAGTGGATATATTTTCAAAGGATAATAAAAACTAAGAATGGAGTGGGTCAGTATACACGGAGAAATAAGGCAATAGACTGAAATGTAGAGAAGAGAGACTGGCATCGAGGAACAGTGGGGATGATAGGTATTTTTTAAAATAATGGGAAATGAAAAGATTTTCTCTAACACAGAAAACCAAGGTTCTGGGGAGACAGACCCTAAACTAGAATCCTGCAGAGTCTAATGCTCTTTCATCATAAGGCATGCTAGACACTGCAAGACCCATTGGCCCATCTTTTTGATCCTCACTCCCAATCATCTAAACAAGGCTGCGAGATGACTCTCTGGACAACCTTTGCATTGTGTAATAATAACTCTGAAATCGTTTCTGATCTTTTCTCTTACGGGTTGCATACAATTTTGCTTCTAGCAAGAGAAATAAACAACACATAACTAAATCTAGAAACTTAGCAGGCAAAGCTCTGTAGTCAGAATGGCTATTTTAATTTGAGCAATTCTGAACACTCTTTGAACCTTTCCACACTATGAAAATAGGTAATAATGGCTAATACACCAATAAGAACTATGGTATATATGATGTGCTTGCAAAACAAGATAGAATGATGGATAATATGACGTATTCATTAAGCAAACAGAACATGGCATACATTTATCTTATATAAAATTATGCTTTATAATATATATTTAATTGAACATGGATTCTTACTACAGAAACAAAAAATATTTTAGATTTATAATAATTATAAAATTCATGAGAGATAAAAAATGTAAGTAAAATGTCTGTGGATTTTCCAATACCACATACTCTTCCTATCTGAGTGATAATAATAGCCTTTAAGTAATTTTCTAAGGATTTTTAATTTAAAAAGTTTAATTTACCAATATAAAAACATAAATGTCTGATATTAAATGAAAGCTCTAACAGATAACACAGATATTTCTAATAAAAACAACTCAAAAAATGGAGGAACTAAGCTCATATATTTCTTTAGAGATATTTGATATAGCGAATTAGCATTTATTTTAAAATGAGCTCTCTCAATCTAATTTAAAAAATAAATATAAGCAGACTTTTACTTACAGAAAAATGGAGGAAATATATATTTTTTCTCTATGTTTCCTTCTAACGAGGAAAACCCTAGACACTATATAAAAAACAACAATAAGAAGATTTTGAAAGGTAGAGAGAAATCGAACCCGCCCGTGGCTTTGGAACCCTAGGAAGAACTCAGTGGTGAGTTTCCTGGATCTTTCTTTAATCTCACATATCTGAGCCTTATTGCTGAAGAATTCAACAACCCGGATATACCAAGGGCACAGAGAAAACCATACCCCAACAAAAGCATGCTCTTTCTAGCCAAAGGATGAGGAACGGGCCTGCCTAGAAAGACATAATACTTCTAGACAATAACCCATCAACTCCAGGCAAATGCCACAGACAAGAACTGTGGCCCCACTCTCACTCCCACAATACATATCAATTGGGGAGCAAAAGTTTCTTCCTCTTGAGGCCATAATGATGTGCTCCCCATATCCTGCTGGGTTGGCTGGTGTGAGAGAAAGCCAAATAAGAAACCTTGATTTTTATCTTCTCTAGCTGTAAGAAGTCCCCATGCCCCTTCCCCTCACTCCCTGCCATAGTGTCAGTTTATGTGATGTGAGGATCCTGGTCCTGCATCCTCACCACACAAGAACAAGCCCCCCTCCACCACCCTGCCCATTATGATGGAGTCAGTGGAGCCCGGTGGAGAGTCCCATACACTGGTCCCATAGACTGGCTACATAGACTGGCCACAGGAGATCTGGAGTTCTCACTCCACCAGGCAGCAATGACGTGGCACCCTCCCATTCTGCCAGAGTGGAGTCAGATCATGCCAGTTAAAATGGGCATGGTTTAAATATAGGCTTCATCACATGATTGGAAATGTCCACTTTTCAGTTGAAAATCACTTGTTATACCAAGATCTAGGAAGACCTAAAACCAGATGAGCCAGGCATGGTAGGTCACACCTATAACCCCCAGCACTTTGGGAGGCCAAGGCAGGAGGATCACTTGAGCTCAGGAGTTCAAGACCAACCTGGGCAACATAGCAAGACCTCATCTGTACTGAAAATTTTTAAAAAGCTAGCCAGGTGTGGTGGTGCGTGCCTGTAGTTCCAGCTGCTCTGGAGGCTGAGACAGGAGAATCACTTGAGTCTGGGAGGTCAAGGCTGCAGTGAGCCGTGATTGTGCCACCACACTCCAGCCTGGGTGACAGAGTGAGACTGTCTCAAAACAAATAAACAAACACATAAGCTGAATGAAAAGGACAGTCAGCAGTTATAAATATGTGATGACAGATATAGAATTATCTACAAATGTTGTGAGGCAGCCATTATAAAATGTTTCAAGGAGCACTTACAAATAGAAAGTGCCAGCAAAGAGATGTAAAGAACGAAGAGGAAATTTGAATATTTAAAAATTAATAATCAATGCAAAAGTTTAGTTGGACTCAACAGCATAATGCAGGAGATAGAGTAAAAGATCAGGAAACTGGAAGATAGAATAAGAAAAGTTACCCAGTCTGAACAACAGAGAAAAGATAGATGGAAAACAATAACAAAAATGACAGAGCATCAAAGATCTAAGGGACTATAACAAAAGATATTAGAAAAAGGCCAGGCGTGGTGGCTCACACCTGTAATCCCAGCACTTTGGGAGGCCCAGGAGGGCAAATCACTAGGTCAGGAGTTCGAGACCAGCCTGGCCAACATGGTGAAACCCCATCTCTACTAAAAATACAACAACAACAACAACAAAATTAACTGGACATAGTTTCAGGCACCTGTAATCCCAGCTACTGGGGAGACTGAGGCAGGAGAATGGCTTGAACCCGGGAGGCAGAGGTTGCAGATGAGCCAAAATTAGCCACTGCACCCCAACCCCGGGCAACAGAGTGTGACTCAGTCTCAAAGAAAAAAATATATATATTAGATAAAAAACATCATGCAACCAGAGTCCCTAAAGGAGAGGAGGAAGGGTGCAAAGGTTAAAAAGTCACTTGAAAAATAATGACTTGAAAAATAATGACTTAAAAAATAATGCTAAGTTTGGCCAGATACAGGAAACTACAGAATCAAGAAGCTGAGCAAACCTTCAACAAAATAAATCCAAAGAAATCCACATCAAACAATTAACTTCTGAAAACTAAAGACAAAGAAAAATCTTGAAAGTAGCCAAAGAAAAATGACATCTTACTTACAGGAGAAATTCATAATCAAAATAGATTTCTGATCTGGAACAATGGAAGCCAAATTAATAGGACATAATATTTTTCAAGTGCTGGAGGAAAGGAACTGTCAACACCAAATCCTATAGCCTTGAAAATGTCATTCAGAAATTAAGGGGAGATCAAGACATTCTCAGATGATATATAATTAAGAATATTTATTACCAGCAGACATACCCTAAAATGATGACTAAAGGAAGTTCTCTAAACAGAATGGAAAAAATAGAAAAAGGAATCTTGGAACATCAGGAAGGAAGAAATCCTATGATTAAAACAAATATGGGTAAATATTATAGACTTTCAATTTCCTCTTGACTTTAAGAAAGTAGGTTTGATGTTTGAAGCAAAAATTATAACACCACCTCATGTGGTTCTATATGAACGCAGATGAAATATTTATGACAAATATATTATAAATGGGGAAGAAGAGAAGAGCATAAAAGAAGTAAGTTGTCTCTACTTCATTTGAACCGATGAAATAATGACACATAGAGTGTTATGAGTTATGTATAAATAATGTAATTCTGAGAACCACAGGAAAATCTCCTAACACATTGAAACTAAGCAACAATCTTTTAAATAATCTCACTATCAAAGGGGAAGAATCAAGGAAAATAAAATAAATAGAAAATAATGCATATGAAAAGTTATGAGACACAGATAAATCAGTGCTAAAGGAATTTTTGCACTAAATGCGTAATTAGAAAAGAAAAAATCTCAAATCAGCTATCAAAGTTTGCATCCCAAGAATCTAGAAAAGTAATTTTAAAACATCAGAAAGAAAGAAATGATAAAGTTATAAGACAGTTAAGAGCAGAAACAAATGGAAGTGAAACCAGCAAAACAATATAAAAAAATCAATGAACAAAAGAGCTGGTTCTTTGAAAGATCAACACAATTAACAAGAATGATGAAAAGTGACATGAATTACCAGCATGTAGAAAGATACGGAAGATGCTTCTCTATATCCTGAAATCATCAAAAGGATGATGAGAGATTACAATAAACAACTCTAGACACATAAATTTGATACCTTACATGAAATGTACCACTTTCTCTTTTTTTTAAAAAAAAAAAAAAAGCTACCACAGTTGACTCAACATAAATTGCTAATTGTGATAGCCTTTTAAGTAATAAGGAAACTGAATTCATAATTAGACATTGCCAAAATGAAATCTCTGGGCCCAGATGGTTTCACCGGAGAAATTATTTAAAGAAGAATTAACATCAATTCTAAAGAATTCAACTGAGGAGGAGGGAACACTTTTTGATAGATTTTAGAAAGCTAGTATTACTCTGGTTTTGATTCATATCAAAATCAAAATAAAACAGTAAAAAATAAAATATAAGGAAACAAAGAGAAAGAAAGCAACATATCAATAGCCCTCATAAATATAGACAGAAAATATTTAAGAAAATATTAGTAAATTGAAATAAAATTCAGCAGTATATCAAAAGAATTATATGTTATAACCAAGTATCTTCTATTCTAAGGAAACAAGGCAAGTTCAGTTCAGTATTCGAAAATCAAACAGTGTAGACCTCCATATTAACAGAATTAACAAAACTCTTCCAATTTTCCAATTAGAAGAAAAATCACATGATCATATAATTGATGCAGAAAAGGTGTTGTAAATATTCAAAACCCATTGATAATAAAACGCTCAGAAAACTAGAAATAGAGAGGGATATTTCTCAACCTGATAAAGAACATCTACAAAACCTATGGGTATTTTCATAATGATGAAAGACAGAATGCTTTTCTCTAACGTCAGGAACAAGGCAAAAATGTCGGCTCTCAACACACTTATCTAACAGTGCTTTAAATTCTAACCAGTGCAGTAGGGCAAATAATAAGAATCACAACAAATACAAAGCAGAAAGGAAGAAATAAATGTCCCTGCCTACAGATGACTTGACTGTTTGCATGAAAAATCTCAACGAATCCACAAAAATATTCCTAAAAACAGTAAGTACATTCAGCAAGTTTACAGAATACAAGATGTACATTAAAAAATTATATTCCCATATATTCACAATGAATACATGGGAAATGAACCAAAGAATGTGATATCATTTATAATCACTAAAAATGAAATGAGATATTTAGGTATAAATTGAAACTCCACACCACTGCTAAAAGAAATCAAATAAGATCCAATGAACAGAGACTAAACTTAGTTCTGAGCTCCTTGAATTGAAAGAGTAAACCTAGTAAGTTGTCAGTTCTTTCTAAATTTATACTGGAGGTTTAATGCAATTCTGATCAAAATCTCAGCAAAATGTTTTGTGGGTATAGAAAAGATTATTATAAAATTTATCTGGAAAGGCATAGGTCCTAGGATAGCTACAGAATCTTTACAAAGAATAATAAAGTAGGTGGAATCTGAATACCCAGGATCAAAACTTACTTTACCTCTGTCTTCATTAAGAATGTTTGGTGTTGGTGGAGAGACAGAAAATAGGTCAATGGACAGAACAGAGAATCCAGAAATAGACACACACAAATACGCTCACCTAATCACTGAAGAAGGTGCAAAAGCAATTCAACAAATGGTACTGGAGCAATCGAACTCTATAGACCAAAAAAACCAAGATCTTAATGTAAGGCTTACATCTTATGAAAAAATTAACTCAAGAAAGGCCACACAGAGACATAAATGTAAAACAACTGTAAAACTTTTAGAATAAATGTAGGAGGAAATTTCCAGTGTCTAGAGCTAAACAAAGAGTTCCTGTCTTGCTATCAAAATCATGGTCTCTCAACGAAAAAATTAGTTAATTGGATTTGATCAAAATATTTACTTTGCAAAAAAAAAAAAAAAAAAAAAACTGTAAAGAGGGTAAAAGATCAGTTACTGGGCAGCTAAAATATTTGAAATCTACGTATATGTACAAGGACTATCATCTAGGTCTGTTTTTTCAACTCTCAAAACTCAGTAGTAGCTGGTTGTGGTGTCTCATGCCTGTAATCCCAGAACTTTGGGAGGCTGAAGCAGGCAGATCACGTGAGGTCAGGAGTTCAAGACCAGCCTGGCCAACATGGTGAAACCCTGTCTCTACTAAAAATACAAAAATTAGTGGGACATGTTTAATTAATTGATTGATTATTTAAATTAATACTTGGGAGGCTGATGCAGTACAATCGCTTGAACCCAGGAGGCGAACGTTGCAGTGAGCTGAGATAGCACCATTGTACTCCAGCCTGGGTGACAGAGACAGAGTCTGTCTCAAAAAACAAAACTCAACAGTAACAAAAACATAGAACAGGCAAAAGATATGAAGAAATTTCACAGAAAATGAAATACATATGGCAAAAAAACACATGAAAAGATACTCAAAATTATTTACCATTTGGATAATATTAAATCCATAATAAGATATCACTACATATTTTTCATAAAAACTAAAATCAAAGAGAGTAAAAACACTAAATCCTGGTGAGGCTGAAGAGGAACTGGATCACACACAAAATGCTGGTGGAAGGATAAAACAGTAGATACATTCTGGAAAATAGTTTAGGAGTTTCTTTAAAAAAAAAAGTAAACTTGCATTAAAACCCAGAAATTGAACTCCTGGCCTTTTATTTCAGAGAAATATAGACTTACGTAGACACAAAAACGAGTAAACAAATGTTTCTAATAGGTTGATTCATAATATCCACAAACTGAAAACTATCAAGACATCCTTTAACAGGTGAAGGGTTAAACACACTGCAGCACCTCTATACAATGGAATACTACTCAGTGATAAAAGGGAATGAATTATTGACATGTGCAACAACCTGGGTGATTCTCCAGAGAATTATGCCTGGTGACAGAAATCAATACTAAAAAGCTACATGATTCCACTTAGGTCACATTCTTGAAATTACAAAATTACCAAATTGAAAAGATATTAGTGATTTCCAGGAATGAAGGAGGGGATGAGGACCTGAAGAAAGTGGGTGTGGCTATAAAAGGGTAAAATGAGTGGGTTGAACTGTATTCCCCACCCACACTAATAAAGCATAGTAACTCCTAATGCCTGAAGCCTATGACTGGGAAAAAGGGGGTTTGCAGATGTCATTAAAGATCTCAAAATGACATTATCCTGGATTATGTGGGTGAACCCTAAATCCAATATAAGTGTCCATGTAATAAGCAGAAGAGATGAGAGAAGGCTATGTGAAGATAGAGGCAGAGACTGAAGTTTACAACCACAGGTCTAGGAACACCTGAAGCCACCAAAATAGGCAAGGCAATAGCTGGACTAGGCCAGGAAGGATTCTCTTCTAAACCTTGGAAGGGAATGCACACTGCTGCCACCTTGATTTTAGGCTTCTGGGCTCCAGAACAGTGAGAGAATAAATATCAATTGTTTTAAGCCATCCAGCTTGTGATAATTGGTTAGAGGGTTAGGACAACTCTAGAAAACGAATATGGGGGATCCTCGTGATGATGAAAATGTTCTGTATCTCTGGTTTAACAATGTCAATGTCCCGGTTATGATATTCTACCAGAGTTTTGCAAGATGTTATCACTGGGGAAATCTAGGTAAAGCATGGGGATGTTTTTGTTTTATTTTGCATAACTGCATGTGAATCTATCATTATATCAAAATAAAATGTTGATAAAAAATAAATAAATAAGATGGCATTATAATTTGATCTCTGGGTTACACAATCTAAATGAGGTGATGGCACCTGAAGGCCAACTATTTTGTAGTACAACTATTTACTTTTAATGATTAACAAGCTGACTAACATGTTTGCATTAATATCTTAAGTCAGTTTCTGGAATTAGTCATCTTTTAGCAAAATACTGTGAGAGCCTCACACACAGGCTAAGCAGAGAATATTAATGACTAACTATAATTTATCATTTTGTGTTTGCTTCAAGAAACTGGTACATAAATGTGTACTTCTTATAAAAAATTTGTAGCATCTTATAAAATATACATGTAATATAAGGTGAAAAATAAAATAAAATAGAAGTAGAGAAATAAGGATAGAAAAAGTAAAGGAAAGCACAGTTAAAATTGGCATAGGAAACATCAGAGAGTGATCTACACTTCATAAGTCTGGGCTCCTAATTTTTCCAGAGAAGAAATATATAATTCCATAAAGATATTTAAGCAAGTGTAAATTAGTCAATATTCTCATGTCAAAAAACTAAAACATAAAACTAAGTATCTCAATTAGAGATGTCAAATTTAGTCAGAGTTTAGAATATTCTATTTAAAATATATCCAGTACAATTTCAGAAATAATTATTTCAGTTCAAGAAGGGAAAACCTGCTAAATATTTAAATGTCAAATATATCAGTGATAGTTTCTGTTCATATTTTTAGACTTTTGTCCTGGTGTAACTGAAAAATTTGCACGACTTAAAATGTCATATTTTATTTCAGCCTTAATATTGGGTAGTTGAAAGGCATAATCATGACCAGAAAATGAACTTTAAAATTACCCAATGGGAAAAGCTATGCTAATTTCAACAGAAAATGCTTTATTTAAACCCCCCAAATTGAAATAAAGATAGTCTATTAAGATATTTAAAATAAAATTTTGAAAATGATGTCATACCCTTTGCAAAAGTTGGCACCCAAAGTTTGAGTTCTGTCTTTCAAAATATAGTGTTTTTTTCTGTGGCAGTAGAATTGTCACCTGTAATGGTTTTCAGTAAATTACTCTGAAGCATCTTGTGAAGAACATTCATAAACTTAAAAATAAAACGTAAAGATTTTCATGTCTATCAAGACTAAAATAACAAAAAGATATTCCCACCATTTAATATCATATAAAGACAAAAATAGATATATAATAAAAAATTTAAAATATATGTATTTAAAGATACATACTTTTTTCAATAATAAGGATTACATTTGCATGTATATGAAATACAACATAAAAATCAGCATAAAAAACCATCCACCATCTCATTTTTACAATAAAATGATATCTAACACGAGGACTGCTTGGAAAACAACATCTTAATCTTTGCTTAAATTCTTAGATTATTTTGCAACTCTCTTGATCTCAGTTTCTTCTTCTATAAAATTGAGATAATCCTTTCTCCAAGAGAATATGTTCAGGCTTTGTAAAATGATAGATATAAAAGTAATATAACAGATATGATTATTAATAATATTATTATTTGAAATGGACAAGCACTAATGGGGGAGTAGAATGATAAGGATGTGTATCATTGCCAAATCCTTGAGGTAAGAGGTGCTGGTGTTTGAACAAAACAAAACAAACTTAAACATGATTAAATTTGATGAAACTCTACTGAAACGCTTCCCTACCTGTTCATGAAATGGATGCCCTTTTCTTCTCTGTTATTACATTAGTAAGGCATATGTCTTAGTCCCTTTCCTTTCCAGTCTGACCATATGCCTGAGCTCTACCTAGCCAATAGAATGCCAGCGGAAATGATATGCATCACTTCCAGGTCTTCCCTTTTAAAACCCTAACACCCACCCTCTTTCATGCTCATTCTTCACCAACTGACTGATTGCACACACCTGTCAAGGAACGTGGAGCTGTCAGATGGCAGAAGCTTGCTGCCCTGAATAACAGAATGGAAATAAATGAACACCAGCATTACCTGCAATTAACCGTTGCAACTAAATGATAAATCAACTTTAATGATGTTAAGCCACTGAGATTGTAGGTTTTGAATGTAGACTCGATATACTACGCTGACCAATTTACAAGCCTAGAATAGTACGAAGAACTATCATATTAATAACTAATGCCAATATCAAAATTATGGTAATGTTCCTTAATACAAAAACATAATCCAGAAGAGGAAACAGTCACTACCAACAAAATTCATTATAAGATGTGTCTAATATGTCAAGCAGTAACCCTAGACTATGGTCAGATGTCAATTGGAGGGTTAAGTTATATACTCTAAGACAAGCATGTTAAATAATTCCTGTGGATTCCTGTCAGTGCAGTACTTTCTCAGCTAGTGCTAGTCTAGGAGATTCTGACAAGTAGCACTTTCTTTTTCAGCCCCTTTTCCTTAACGTGTAATTTTCAGCAGAACAAAATTGCATTCTCTATATTCTAGCACACATTAACATTTTATGACTAACGGTATTCACTGATGGTATAATATATCAGCCATATTGCTGTCAATAATCATTATTTATATTTATATTATAATACTGCATTTCAGTTATTTCGGTTGAAGGTTTTACAGTAATCAACTTCTGCGAACATTTCTAAGAATTTTCCATCCCTTATCTTCCTACCCCCTTCATCAGGAACCCTTCATCTAAGAAATCCCATATACTTTTGCTTATGTGACCTCTCTCCTGTCAAAAACTGGAACATGGACATATTGAGACTCAATCATAAAGGGATATGAATTTGTTTTGTAGATTAATATGTTAATTTTATAATAATAGATTATTTTTAATTGACACAAAATGTTACCCAGCTCAGATATTTTATTTTGTGATTTTGCAACAATTAGCCATTAGGAAAGACTGTTTAAGTGAAGGATCTGCCATAAAGAATCCAAAATAATATGCCACTTTTTTTTCCAGTGGTTTTTGCATATCAGGCACCATGCTACAGATTTTATATGCCTAACTATGATGTTTTTATAAAGTATTATTTTCTACATTTACAGGTGAGATAGGCTCACCTCACTGAGATTACATGATTTGGTAAAGACCACAAGGATAGAATCAAGATTTCAACTCATGTTTCATTCTCCAAATCTAGAGCTCTTTTTCCTTACTTCTATTCTATGGAATTGATCGTTCTGCTACTTTTCTATAATTAACCATTAAAATCACTTAGTAACAAATTTGTGATATATATGGTAGACACCAATATAAGTGCTGAGACTACAAATATAAATGGGAACTCCTGGTCAGGTGTGGTGGTGCGTGCCTGTGGTCCCAGCTACTCAGGAGACTGAAGCAGAAAGATCACTTGAACTCAGGAATTTGAGACGAGCCTGCTCCACAAAGCAAGGCCCCATCTTTACAAAAATATATTTTAAGAAAATTAGCCAGACATGGTGGCAGGCATCTGTAGTCCCAGCTACGTGGGAGGCTGAGGTGGGAGGATTGCTGGTGCCTGGAAGTTCAAGGTTGAAGTGAGCTGTGATTTCACCACTGTGCTCTAGCCTGGGTGACCACAAAGTCCTGTCTCTAAAACAATAAATAAAAGTGAAAATATGGAACTATCAGTCTAGTTGGAGGAAAATTCATGAAAATAAATTATTACATTGTGGTAGGATACGTGAGTAGAGGTGAAAGAGAAGACCCAGAAGCCCTGCAGGGAAGGCAATGAATAACTTGCTCTCTGGGGCTTTCAAGGACTGTTTGGAGGTGAAGGCAGTACCTGAGCAGGAATTAGAGGTACACTGGAAACTTAGTAGGCCAACAGAGGAGATGAGGGCGTGAGGCGTGGAAGAGAATGTACCTGAAACAGAAAACAGTGGGGTCTACGCATGGGAAACCTATATACAATGTGAAGAAATTTGAGCTGTTATCCTGTGCATGAGAGGAAACAATGACAAATGTTACTGAAAATAATAATTTTAAAAGATTTTTGATGTAAGAAATTACTGTCAGCAACAGCAAATATGGGGCAGGGATAGAGAAACTAATTGGGTCATGATGGCAGATTAGAGATTATGTTTCCATTTATCCAATCTATCAATCCATTTATCCTCCCACTTTATTAGAAAAAGCCTGATCTAGCTACTCAGGAGGCTGAGGCAGAAGAATAGTTTGAACCTGGGAGGCAGAGGTTGCAGTGAGCCGAGATCGCGCCACTGCACCCCAGCCTGGGCGACAGAGCAACACTCCTTCTCGAAAAAAAGAAAAAAGAAAAGAAAAGAAAAAGCCTGGTCTAACAAATAGTAGTTGGGACATTTGGGAAGATGATAGGTTTTCGACATATTTAGGAGCTGAAATTCAGGCATTTTAGAGACTTATGGGACATCCAGTTAGGTTCTATAACAGGGAACTGTATAGGTTTCGCAGAAAAGTAGATGAATAAATAAATGTGGGATTTATGTACTTAAATGTGATTGTTAAAACCAAGGACAAAGATTTCACTACCTGAGTATAGTCAAAAAGAGAGGATGGAATAGAATCCTAAAGAGGGACACGGGGACAGAGAAGAAGGAGGAAGGAGACTGGAAAAGAACATTAAGAAGAGGCCAGAAACCTAGAGGGGATCATGTAAGGAAACCAGGAAAGGCATGTTCTCAAGACTATAAATTGCTAATAGGAACAGAAGTCACAGGAAGTTTAAGAACAGTGTACATTGGTCTCACAAAATAGGAGATCATTTGTTGAAACACTGTCCAAGGCAGTACTCATAGCAGCAGAAGTGAGATTAAAGGGGATTAAATAGTTGGTGAAAATTAGACAGTGAAAATATAAAAGTAAATGACTGTTTTCCTAAATTTATATAAGCACACCTCATTTTATTGAACCTTGCTTTACAAATTTTAACCTTGTGGTTAAAACAACCACAGATACGACATTTTTTACAAATTAAAGACTTTGGCAACTGTGTGGAGCAAGTTTATTGGCCCCATTTTTTTCCAACAGCGTGTTCTTTCTTTCTTTTGGCCTCTGTCACATTTTGGTAAGTCTTGCAATAATTAAAACTTGTTCATTATTATTACACCTGGTATGATAACCTGTGATCAGAGATCTTTTTTTTTTTTTTTTTTTTTTGAGACGGAGTCTCGCTCTGTCGCCCAGGCTGGAGTGCAGTGGCCGGATCTCAGCTCACTGCAAGCTCCGCCTCCCGGGTTCACGCCATTCTCCTGCCTCAGTCTCCCGAGTAGCTGGGACTACAGGCGCCCGCCACCTCGGCCGGCTAGTTTTTTGTATTTTTTAGTAGAGATGGGGTTTCACCGTGTTAGCCAGGATGGTCTCGATCTCCTGACCTCGTGATCCGCCCGTCTCGGCCTCCCAAAGTGCTGGGATTACAGGCTTGAGCCACCGCGCCCGGCCGATCAGAGATCTTTGATGTTACTATTGTAATTGTTTTGGGGTGCCATGAACCAGAACCATATAAAATGGCAAACTCACCTGTTAAATGTTGTGTGTGCTCTGAACACCCCACTGACCTGTCGTTCTGCCATCTCTCTCCTTCTCCTTGGGCATCCCTATTCTCTGAGACACAACAGTGTTGAAATGAGGCCCGTTAACTCTCCAATGGCTTCTAAGTGTTCAGGTGAAAGGAATAGTTACATGTCTCTTACTTTAAATCAAAAGCTAGAGATGACTAAGCTTAGTGAGGAAGGCATGTCAAAAGCCAATAGGGAACAAAAGTTAGAGCTCTTGCACCAAAACTAGCCAAATTATGAATGCAAAAGAAAAGTTCTGGAAGGAAATTAAAAGTGCTACTTTAATGGTAAGAAAGCAAAACCTTATTGTTGATATGGAGAACGTTTTAGTGGCCTGGGTAGAAGATCAAACCAGCCACACTATTCCCTTAAGCCAATGTCTAATCCAGGGGAAGGCCCTAACTCACTTCAATTCTATGAAGGCTGAGAGAGGTGACGCAGCTGCAGAAGAAAAGTAGGAAGCTAGTAGAGGCTGTCTCACGAAGTTAAGGAAGGACGCCATCTGCATAACACAGAAATGTAAAGTGAAGCAGCAACTGCTGATGGAGAAGCTACAGCAAGTTATCCAGAAGACCTAGCTAAAATAATTGGTGAAAGGGCCTACACTAAACAGCAAATTTTCAGTGAAGACAAAGCAGCTTTGTATTGGGAGAAGATCTCTGGACTTTCGTAGCTAAGAAGGAGAAGTTGATGCCTGGCTTCAAAGCTTTAAAGAACAGGTTGACTCTTTCATTAGGGGCCTAATGCATCTGGTGACCTTAAGTTGAAGCCAATGTGAATTAACCATTCTGAAAATTTTAGAACACTTAAGAATTATGCTAAATCTATGTAGCCTGTGGTAAGTGGAACAAAACCTGGATGTCAGTACATCTATTTACAGCATGATTTACTGAATATTTTTAGCTTTGAGACCTAGTGCACAGAAAATAATATTCCTTTTAAAAAGTAGTACTGCGCATTGACAATGCACCTGGCCATCCAAATGCTCTGATAGAGATGTATAAGGAGATAATTTTTGTTTTCATGCCTGCTAACAGAACATCTATTCTGCCACCCATGGATCAAGGAGTAATTTGGACTTTCAAGCATTATTATTTAAGAAATACATTTCATGGGGATGCAGATTCCATAGACAGTGATTCCTCTAATGGATCTGGTGGCTCACACCTGTAATCCCAGCACTTTGGGAGGACGAGAAGGGCAGATCATCTGAGGTCAGGAGTTTGAGACCAGCCTGGCCAACATGGCGAAACCCTGTCTCTACTAAAAATACAGAAATTAGACTGGCATGGTGGTGCATCCCTGTAATCCCAGCTACCCGGGAGGCTGAGGGAAGGCAGGAAAATTGCTGGCACCTGGGAGGCAGAGGTTGCAGTAAGCAGAGGGTGAAAGAGTGAGACTCTGTCTCAGAAAAAAAGAGAAAACCTTCTGAAAAGGTTTCATCATTCTAAATGGCATTAAGAACAAGGAGGTCAAAGTATCAACATTAATAGTACTTTGGAAGAAGTCGATTCCAACGCTCATGGATGACTTTGAGGGATTCAGGACTTAAGTGGAGGAAGTAACTGAAGATGGCCTGAAGTCACTGAAATAGCAACATAACTAGAATTAGAAGCAGAGCCAGAAAACGTGACTGAATTGCTGCTACCTCATGATAAATCCTGAAGGGATGATGGGTTGCTTATTATGGATGAGCAAAGAAAGTGGTTTCTTGAGACAACCTCTACTGAAGATGCGGTGAACTTTGCTGAAATGACAACAAATGGTTTAGAATGTTCTGTAAACTTAGTTCATAAAGCACCCGCAGGGTATGAGAGGATTGACTCCAGTTTTGAAATACTGTTATAAATGGCAACACATGCTACAAAGAAATCTTTTCTGAAAGGAAGTCAATCAATGAGGCAAACTTTATTGTCTTATTTTAAGAAATCGTCGGCCAGGTATGGTGGCTCACACCTGTAATGCCGGCACTTTGGGAGCCAAGGCGGGCAGATTGCCTGAGCTCAGGAGTTCACAACCAGCCTGGGGAACCCAGGTGAAAGCCCCTCTCTACTAAAATACAAAAATTTCGCCGGGCGTGGCTGCGTGCACCTGTAGTCCCAGCTAGTCGGGCAGCTGGGGCAGTAGAATTGCTTGAACCTGGGAGGCAGAGGTTGCAGTGAGCTGAGATTGTGCCACTGCACTCCAGCCCGGGCCAGAGTGAGACTCCATCTACAAAAAAAAAAAAAAGAAAGAAAAAGAAAAGAAATTGTCACAGCCACCCCAGGATTCAACCACCATCACTGTGATCCTCAGCAGCCATCAATGTGGAGGTAAGACTTTCTACCAGCAGAAATATTATAACTGGCTATAGGCTCAGATGACTGTTAGCATTGTTAGCATTAAAATATTTTTAATTAAGGTATTTTCATTTTTTTTTAGATATGATACTATTATACACTTTGTAGACTACAGTGTAGTGTAAATGTTTAACTGGGACACCGAAAGAATTGTGACTTGTTTTATTGGGACAGTTGCTTAATTGCAGTGCTGTGGACGCCCACTTGCAGTATCTCTCAGGTGTGCCTGTACAACAAGAATGGAATTTATCAACAGGGAGTGAGACAAAAGAGTGGCAACTAGAGAGAAGCACAGAGTACGGACAGGGGTTTTCTCTTGATTTCATTTGTTGACATAGGAATCATTTATAGATTGTTTTTCATTTATTTTAATGATAAGAAAGAATGATAAGATGTGGCAGAGAAAGAGAAGTTGAAAATAGAATAAAGCCAAGTTACTTCTTATTGAGGAATACCTAAATGAAAAATAGGGAAATAGGATGAAGTCTGTTAAAGAGATTGTCCATGAGGAGGGAGACCTCATCTTCTGAGACGAAAATAAATGATACAATGGTGGAATCAGAGGTAAAGTAATTATAAGTCTTCGTGAATGTGTGTGGTGGATATGGAGGGATGACTATTCTTTCTCAAAATAAGTGGTAATTTAACTATTGGGGAAAGGGAGATGCTTGATATTTTGAGGATATTGATAAAGTCTAAGCCAAGCCACCTTTTTTTTTTTTTTTTAACAATTAATGAACCATTCCTTTTCTTTAGCAAGTACCATTACATTACCTTGAATATAATTGACTCTACTAAAAGGCTTCATATATTTATAATATCATTGTTAAATCAACATCTAGATATTTCTAAAAATATCTAGACTGCCATAACCTAAATATCACAATATTTTCAAAGACAGTTATCATTTAGGTTGTTCATATAATAATAATAAATAATCCCATTGACTTTTTTATTTTCTGAGGTAATAAATCTACCAATTTTTCATTAAGATTTTATGCAAGCATAATTTATACTACATGTAACAAGTTTTCTCAACTCACAATGACCTTTTAAAATTGCTAAAAAGAGTATATAAGAGGTTTTTAGAAAAATGTTTGGCTTGTAGGTGTGAGAGAAACTCACATTTATTATTACTGGAAGCAGTGTTCTGTTGGCATATTGCAATGTGACAGACAATCCTTCAACAATTAATTACCAGTAAAATAATTATAGAAGAATTTCTTTTGATGTTTATACTGTTTTAATTGAAGTAAAATTGTGAGAATATGCTTCAGGGGAATATAATATTTTAATTATTTAATGGCCAAGATATCTGTGTACTTTGACTAGAATGCATTTCTCTATTCTGTGGCATTTCTGTGTTATAATAGAACATTTGTAGACTAAAAAATAGGGTGTTTTTCCCCCACAGTGTATTACAGTGAATGTAGTCTACTTTATAATCCTTAGGGTTCTTTTAACTTGACATGAATCAAACACCTTAAAGAAACAGAAACTAAGACTGAAAGTTTTGACAAATGAGTTTTGAAACCTTCATAAACTAAACCTGTTTTTGATATCATTGGTTTCAAAAAATATACATAGAAACTTGACGCGAAGTAGCTAAATTTAAGCACTCAATTGATATTTGTATGTGTGCAGGTCTATCAATGGTATTGAAAAGTTAATCCACAACATTTATTGATTACTCTCAATTTCTCAGATACTGTCAATTCACTTTTGAAAATCATTCTCTTACTTAATATTGCACTCTTTTCAGTAAAAAGGAGAGGTTGTGGTTCTTAAATATGCATGAGGCACAATAGTTTCACAACAAATCAATTTTAATTAAATGATGCATTTCCTCCACTTACAAAAGGTTTATTAAAGGTTTATTTGCTCATGCAAATTAAAGTGTTAGAGTAAAAATCCACATGAAACTTGGCACTAAGAATTAAAAAAATGTTGAAAGATTTCTCGCCTCACTGCAATACCTTGCTATGTTTAAACTGCTCAGCTTGTCATTTAGAATCTTTAATGAAACCAGGGAGGAGGCTATTTATTTGCATAATAGGACATAATTTGCTGTGGTGAGGTTTTAATTATTTATAGGCTGTCTGAAATATTTAAAATGGCATCACTAAGGAGCATGAAGTGTTGGATAATGCCTTCATTTCAGGTTTCCTGCCGTTTCTTTTATGGGTCAAGCGATTTATTTCTAATTAGCATACCAGGCTAGTGGCTTTAAAAACATAAGGAAAACAAATTGGTTTCAGTCTGTTTGCAGCTTGAGTAGTTGGAGACGGCCAAGGGTCACTGACAGAGACTGAGCAGAGTTAAGAGATGAAGCCAGAAGTCACCGCAGCACATGGAAATCACTGACTCAACAAAGCCATACTTCCATTTGGGCACACTGATTACTGTATGTATTAGTTTCTCTTTGGGAGGTAGTGGGTTATAGTTAATGGATTTTATGTTAATTGTCCCTTAAATATTTTCTACCATTAACACATTTCTTATTGGAAATGATGTTTAAGCAACAGAAAATATTCCATTTCCTTGGATAAAAGATACAGTAATTACTGTGTGCATAGGGGAAAATTCAGCAGTTTCAGGGTAAGATTTAACATTTTAAGTATACGCAATCTTATTTATATACAAGAACAAGAGCCTGTGGTTAAAACACAACAGGGTTCATTTTTTAATAAACCATATGGAACCTCATATATCTTGTGAGAGGCTGTGAATTATTGAGTACACTAAAAATATGTTCGAATTTCTAAAGCATTCTTGTTGTGCATTGTCTGTGTTCTAGGTCAAAGGGAAAAAAACTCAAGAATCATCTATAAGGTCTCTTATGTTATAAATGGATTTTCATGTTCTTTACTATCTATTTGAAATATGGTAATTTTCTTGAAAGTCGTTTAAAAATGGTCATGTTCTAAACATCATTGTATAGCCAGGAGAAATGTGTTTACTACAAGATGATTCTCTAGATATCCCCATCATCATGCACATAGATTTAAAGCAGGGGTAGCACACTGTTGTCAGACATTCTCTCATCTGTCACCTTTTGACCTCAAAACGTGAATAGAGAAATTGCTGCCAGATGTTTAGAAACAGCCTTTGGGCATTACAGAGGGTATTCTCCATGCCCTTTTAAGTAGTAGACAGATGCTGTATTCAGAGAGAGGATTTTTATAATTGTCATTCCCACAGCCCAGGTGATTGGTCAAGGCAATAAAGGAGTCTGCAATTCTTGGAGAACTTTTGGAGTCACTTTAACCATAACATAATGTATTGCAACAAACAGTTATAATACATTATGTTATGGTTCCTGAATGTAACCATCAGTTATCATGATTTTTAAAGTAACCACTGGACACATAGTGGGCGTTAGAAAATAGTAGATGATAAGGAAATCATAGTCTCAGCATCAGAAAAGCTTACAATTTAGTGAATGAGAAAGTGAGAACTGATTAAAAAGATTGAAGTATATATATTCTTTACATTATAATTAAATATGTTTTTGTTGTCTACTGATAAAATTTCAGGTAAAATACTGGTCAGAACCAAGAGTGTCAGGAAGTGTGTTGGGGTACTAACAAATGGTTTGGGGAAAATTGGATCTGGAAAATGGTAGAAAAATTGATTTGAAAAGATGGACATATATTTAACTTTGCCAGAATAACCCTAGTTTTAAAGTACTCTGTTTATTAACTTGTTACATATTAATTTGTGCCTTTTAAAGCTCAAAAACAGTTGGCAATGAATTCATATGATTCAAACCAGTCAGTTATTCATTAAAAATACAGTCTTCAATATTGCAACTATTGGCCAAATTTGTGGTAGTTTTGATTGTTGCGTGATTTATCATATTTTTAAAAACCTTTTGAAAAAATAGTTTAAAGGTAATTATACTTTGTTGTTGCTGTTTTTAAAATAAACTTTGCTTTTAGAAGAGTTTTAGGTTCACAGCAAAATTAAACAGAAGGCATAGAGAGGTCCCATATATTCCCTGACTTGAACACACACAGGCTTCTCTAGTGTAAATATCCCCCGACAGAATGGTACATTTGTTACAGTTGATGAGCCTGCACTGACAAATCACTATTATCCAAAGTTCATAGTTTGCCTTAGGGTTCACTCTTGGTATACATCCTATGGGTTTTGACACACTTGTGTACCCTTGTAGTTTCATTGCTATATTCATTGTAGTTTCACTGCTCTAAAAATTGTCTGTGCCCTGCCCATTCATGTCTCCCTTCCCTTAACTTCTGGCAACCAATGATCCTTTTTACTGTCGCCATGGTTTTGCTATCTGCAGAATGTCATATAGCTGGGATCATATAGTAGGTAGCTTTCCCAGAATTTTTTCACTCAGTAATATACATTTAAGATTCCTGCATGTCTTTTCATGGCTTGATAGATCATTTCTCTTTAGTGCTGAAAAGTACTCTATGTTCCGAATGTATCACAGTTTTTTCATTCACCCACTGAAGGACATCTTAGTTGCTTCCAAGTTTTGATGATTATAAGTAAAGCTGCTATAGATATTCGTTTGCAGGTTTTGGTGCAGACATAAGGTTTCAACTCATCTGAGTAAATACCAAGGAGTGTGATTGCTGTTTCATATGGTAAGAGGATGTTTAATTTTGTAAGAAACGGCTAAGCTGTAATCCAAAGTAGCTGTGCCATTTTTTGTTTCCAACTGCAATGACAGTTCCTGTTGCTCCCCATCCTCATCAGCATTTGGCGATGTTGTTTGGACTTGTGCCAGTCTACTAGGTGTGTAGTGGCATCTCACTGTTATTTCAATATTCATTCCCCTAATAAAATATGATATTGAGCACCTTTTCATGTTCTTATTTTCCATCTACATATCTTCTTTGGTGAGAAGTCTCTTCTGATCTTTCATGCGTATTTCCATTAGGTTGTCCTTTTTCTTATTGTTGAGATTTTAGTATTTGTTGTATATTTTGAGTGTGGGTTATCCTCTTTACTTTTGATAATGTACTTATAATAAAAATAACCAGCATCTTGTCCCAAAGAAAGACTAAACTTTCAGAATACTTGCTCTGCAGCTTAGGAAACCATGTCAATGTGCTGATGTCTTTTAGTTCCTGGTTCCAACCTATCATCACAACATTGAGACTCAGTCTAACAAATGTGACATGAGTGAAAAATAATATTTGAATTATTTGTCAGCCATGAAGTACCTTTTTTTTTTTTTTTTTTTTTACATCTGAACAGAAAAAGTCTAGAGCTTATTTGCAGAAGATAATTTTTATAGTAAACTAGAAATAAATTTGGCATAACTGGATCTATCTGAAGATCTCTGGCTATGTAGGGTTCAGTTCAACCAGCATTTTCAGGCAAAATGTGTTAGGCCTGGTGGGATGCCCAATACATTGATCCTGGGGTTCTACTATCCAAAAGACTTAGTCAAAACTGCTGTGTCATCAAGTACATAGCCATAGCTACAAACCTTCATTTTATTCTTAAAGGCCTTACTTCTGATTTCTGAAAACCATATAAGCTGGCTTTCATATTCCAATGACATATATTCTGTGTATAAATATGTGGATCGATGCTCCGAAATTAAGGTGAGGAGATTCACAGTGGGAACATACAAAAAAAAATGTGGTCTAGTGGGGTGCCTGTGTATGTCTTGTGCTTGCATGTGTTTAAACTAAAAAGTGTAAATGTGTTATTCATTTATGATCAGACATCTCTGGCATTATTTCACAGAATTCAAAATTATAAATGAGATTCACCAGTGTCAGTGTAAGTAATTAAAATCCTTGCACCTGAAACAAACTTACTAGACATTTCCATTACTCATATTTATGTAGCTGGAAAACACATCTAAAACCCATGAGATTTTTTTCAACTTTCCTTATAATGTATGAGATATATGAAGACTGTAGCTACTTCTATCATAAACGAGTTAAATTTTTACATCAGTGTTTAGCTGAGGGGCTAATGTGGGGTTAATTATATATTGCTATTACAGCACAGAAAATAGTTGTTGCATAATCTTACATAAAGAACATATTTCTTCAACACAAGAAAGCTAACTAAATATTTCTATGACAGTTGACATAAAATTGATATTTTTTCAGAGAAAATTGATAAAATGGTTTGACAATAAAACCAATATATTCTTAAAGTGATGTTAATCAGAAAAGAAGTGACACAGGATTTAAACAAACAATTAGAGATCGGCTATAATAATCAGAGGACTAACTAAAAACCTTGAAGTGCCAGCTCTTAATTTCCATTAATTAGAAATAATAATGATATTTCATCTTTGCATTATGATTACTTGTACTATTTACCTCCAGAGCGTTCAGAAAAAAAAATTTCTCTGTAATTGTTACATACACACAGAAGTAGAAATATTTATGCTTTTTAAAATGGAGTCACTCTAGTTGAGTGGAATTGTTCCAACACATGAAATGTCAGAATACTTTTTATAAAAGTCAAATTGTGGAGGCAGACTCAGTAAAAGTAAGTGGATATGTATTCTGATGATGTCAAAAATCCTTCACTTCTAACTCTTAAAAATGGAATTCCTTGCTTTTTAATTGCTGTTTTCTTATTTTGAAATAATTATATTGTTATCTATTTTTATTTATAATTCTATTATCCAATAGGGGAAAAGTTATTTTTTTTCCAAAAGAAAATATGATTCTTCTCTATGGCTGCCATATTGTAATTGCACTGTATGTACAAATAATTTTATCTAAAAGCCCAGATATGGTCACCAGATACCTATTACTTTGATTGCATTTTACTGCATGTTGCTTATTTTTTGGTTTCGCCATGCATCTCCCCTTTCCTCTCTGTACTCCAATGACTCCTCCTAGCCACAGCAGATCCATCTATTATACCCACACTGCTCCTTACCATCATAGGTTACCTATATTGACTACCTGCTGTATGTCTCTTTGTAAGATTTTTTCCGTGCTATTCTCATCATATACAAATACGTATATATTAGACATTATATAAGATTTAACTTAGTTTTATATGGAATCCTGGTACTCATTTTTAAAGTCAAGGTGTCTCATGCTGTTGCCCAGGCTGGAGTGCAGTGACACAGTTATAGCTTACTGCAGACTTGACCCCCAGGGCTCAAGTGATCCTCCCACCTCAGCCTCCCCAGTAGCTGGGAATACAGGCGCACACCACCAAGCCTAGCTAATTTTTGTACTTTTTTTATAGAGATGAGATGTTGCTCAGGCTGGTCTGGAACTCCTGGGCTCAAGCAATGCTCCTGCCTTGGCCTGTCAAGGTGCTTGGCCATAATCATAGTGTTTATAATTTTACATCTTGCTTTTCTTCCTAAAGTACACATTGTAGCCATATTTCCAAGTCAGTTGCTTCACTTAGATTTTAATGACTGCATGACATTCTATTTTATGGATACACTATAATTTATTCAGCCTTTCCTTAGTTCATGGATATTCATGTTTGTCTTCAGTATTTTGCCACTAGGAGCAATGCTGTGATAAATATGTTTTTCAAATATCCTTACACAATGGAGTTTTTATTTTCATGCCCTATGTTCCCAGAACTAGAATTGCTGAATCAAATAAAAGATTTTCTTAAAGTATTCTGAATTGCTTCCCCCAAAGGTTGTAAGATTTTACATCTTCATCAACTATATATGAGACTACCTTTTATCACCTGTTTTCCACCATAAGTTTTAGTTCTTTTGAATTTGTTTTCTGTCTAATGACTGGAAAGTGATATCCCATTTTACTTTCATTTGCCATTACCCAATATCCAATGTGTTTGAATATCTTCTTATACACTTTCTAATCAATTTTATTTGATTTTTAAATAAATTGCCTATTGCTGTTCTTTCTCCATTTTTCTATTAAAACTTTATCTACCTTCACCAATTTTAAAAGGTCTGTTTTATTCTGTTACATTTTGCTACATTTTCCCCAAATTTATTGTTTATGTGTGACATTACAATGACATTATTTGCTGTACAAAGATTATATTTATTTAGGCAAATATATTTTCTCCAACTTTGCTATTTCCATTCTTGCTAAAGAACATCTCCCAACCCGTAGAATATACATGTAGACTCCCACATTTTTCTAAGACTCATTTTGTTTCTTTGTTCATATATATATGGAACAAACCCTAAATAACATGTATAACATATATAATGTTTGAAAATAAAATGGACACCCATGTGAACTCTACAGGTTATTGGTGCAGCATTTCCTTCCAATCACATCCTGTTCTTATCCTCCCTGAAGATAAAGGATGTCTTATATTTTTGTGTTAATAATCTATTTGCTTTTGTTTATAGTTTTAAAACATATATGTATTATTTGGTTCTAGTTGAGACCTTAATAATTACAGATTCATATAGACCATATTGCTCTCCAGATTTTGTTCAATACTCTGTTCGTGGAATATTATTTATAGTGTCGCGCGATATTCTTTATGTTGACAATGCTATGAGATATATTTTGTAGGATTCTAGTTATTTCGTTATTCTATTTCAGTTTTAATCCACCTAGCATTTAATTTTATATGAAGTAAAAGATAGATATCCAGTTTTGTTTCTTTCCAGATGAATAATCAATTGTGCAAGCAGTTTATTAAAGAATCGACCTTTTCCACAGAATGGAAACATCAATTGTGTCATATCCAAATATAGAGGGATCTCTTTCCATACTTTCAGTTTTGTATCATTGATATTTTTCTGTATTCCTATACCTATGGGACATTGATTTGATCACTGTAGCTTTAAAGCATAATCCGCATTCTCGTAAAGAAATTCTGTGCCCTCCCCCACTCAAAAGGAAGATGCAAACACACAAAAACACATAGCTATTTTCACAGATATTTCTGACCTTTGCTCTTCCATTTAAACTTTAAGATTATTTTACAAAATTTAAGTCACCACCACCACAAAACATGCTCTGATTCTAACTGGAATTTAAATTCACATAAGTTAAATTCATTTCCAAAATAACTCATTCTTGGTAACCATATATTATTGTTTTGATCTATTTTTTGTATTTTGTGTTAACCTTTTAATTAAAAGCTTTATTTTTATATTAATAAGTGATAATTATCTCAAGTTTTTATTTTTTAAGAAAGATTATAGTAGATATAAATTTCAGTGCTTTCTGTCTTTTTTCAGGATCAGATTCGTGGTAAATAAAATTGAAGCTATGGCTTTTTTTCTTTCTTTCTTTCTTTTCTTTTCTTTTTTGAGACAGAGTCTCTCTCTGTCGCCCAGGCTGGAGTGTTGTGGTGCGATCTCAGCTCACTGCAACCTCTGCTTCCTAGGTTCAACTCTGCTGCAGGCTCCCTAGTAGCTGGGATTACAGGCACCCATCACCGTGCCCAGCTAATTTTTGTGTGTTTAGTATAGGTGGGGTTTCACCATGTTGGCCAGGATGGTCTCGGTCTCTTGACCTCGTGATCCGCCCACCTCGGCCTCCCAAAATGCTGGGATTACAGGTGGGAGCCCCCGTGTCAGGCTGCTATGGCTCTTTTAACAGTTCTGTGTCTCATCTGTGAATGTAACTGGTCTTAATGACTTTTTCAGTAGTACATATTTAATGTCCTTCCCGGTCTTTAGTCTGGTAAGATAGCTACTCAAAAGTTCTGATTCTTCTTGAGTTAATATTAGAAACTGAAACAGAAGCCATCCATTTTCTCTAATATTTCAGATCTGTTGCCTTCGATATGTATAGTATTTTCTCACACTTCTTTTAATCTGTCTCATGTTTGTATTTATTTCTCTGTTCTTGATTCTAATGTATCTGTTTAAGTCCCTCATTTCTTTTCTATTAATAAGGCTTGCAAAGTATGTAATCTCACAAACACATTTTAGGACTTAGGTATCCTTTCTCCTGTTTTTTTTTTTGTTTGTTTGTTTGTTTGTTTGTTTTTTTAATTTCATTACTTCCAGGTTTTAATCTTATTAATATTTCATCTTACTTATTTTGTTAATCTGTAGTTGGTTCTCTTTCCAATTGCTTGTATTTGTACTAAGTTCTATTTTTCCATTCTTCTTTGTTAGTAGAGAAAACATTTAAGGCTATAAATATTATTCTGAGTACAGCTTTCACTGTGTCTCAGTTTTGGTAGGAAGTGTTACCCTTTTCATTACTTCCCTGCTAGTGAGTGGTTTCCTTTTGATCCAAGGGCAATTTAATCTTGTTCTCATTGTTCAGATTTCCAAGTAAAGATGGTTTGATTAAACCTACTTTTTTAAAACGTTGAGTTTTTGTTTGTGGCGGGCTAAGTGAGGGTTTGTTAAACATTCCATAGACAAAACAACACACACATTCTCTCTCTCACACACACACACACACACACACAGATATTCAAAGGCTCTGCAGCTCTATATGTGGTAAATCAAATGTCTTGACTATATTATTCATTTCTCCTTATCCTTTATATTGTAATTATAATAAATATTTTCTAATCCCAAATACTTTTATTTAACTTCCAAATGTATTTCATTTCTATCATGTTCTGGTATATAGATGCCAGGTTGCTTGGTAAATGCCAGTTTGTGAGACATAAATCATCCTGGTCCGTCTGCCTCCTTTTGTCCTTCACAATTTTCTTGTTTATACAGCTTAGAATTGTTACCATTATGATTTTTCAGAAAACAAATAACATTGAAATTCTTGTTTTCTTTTCATTTGCATTAGTGTGTTATCTTACCCTCATCTTCATATTTTCAACTTTCTTTATCACTATTTTAATTATTTTTATAGTTAAAAAGTAAACAGATAAACTTTTTTAGTTTAATATGTCAGTATGAATATTTAAAAGGAAAATGGCATCATTTTATTAGAATTACTGATTTACATGCTTTTATTCTTTCCGTATTATTTAATATGTCTTAATTTTTATTGTTTCTTCTTTTATCTTCTAGTATTTGTTCTTTAGGCCTATTGTTTTTCAGTCCTGTCCATTTATTACTGCTTGTTAATTTAAAAATTCTATATATTATGTTATCATATTGCATAGTTATCTTCCTCTGCTTTTAACCTCTAGTTAAACATATATTTCTCTATTTTTGAAAGCAAGATTATATTTTCCCATAAATACAGTGATTCTCAAATCCTAATTTTTTTTCCTACTCTACCCCCACCTTACTCCCCAACTTCAATTTCAGTCCAAGAGACAGGAAGAATATGTTTATTTGTCTCCTGTCCACCCTTCTCCCTCTCCTTTAGCAAATGAAATAATTGGATTATTTTTATTTTGCTCCCATCTCACACCTATGCAATATCTAGCTTTCCTTGGAGCCTGTTATTTATTGGGTTTTGGGCCATTATTAGAATTTACTTTGAAGTATATCCTGCTCTTTCAATGTTTTTCTGTATAATTCATGCCATATATTCTTGGAGCACACATCATTATGTGTGTTTACGTGTGTGTGTGTGTGTGTGTGTGTGTGCATGTTTATTGGAGGGGGTACAAGAGTCAGAATTTGTGGTTACTTCTTCCTCTCTTTGTTGAGGTGACTGTTTCAGGTCATTTGTTGTGTAGTTACATTCCTCTATCACTTTCCTCAGGTGAATTATCTGTGTGGCTTACTTTACTGTACAAAGTCTGCATCTTTAATACTGTATGTTGCTCAAATAAGAAAATTGTGTGATCCAGACTAGGATTCTAGTCTTGAAGGCCTAGTCTCTCAGGAGTCTATAAAATCTATTGCTACTGCCATCTAGCTTCAAATGTAGCAGAGAATAATCCCATTCTGATCTCTTCATTTTGTGTCCAACCTTTCATATCTACCCAGATGCCCATAAGCTTTTTTCTGTTTTTCCAGTTCAGTAGTTTCCATAGGATAGATCCAGGTGGAGGTTTATCTCATCAGCCCAGTCATGTCTGTGGTTTGTTCTTTCAACCTGCAGACTCAAGTGTTTTTTCACTTCAGGAAAGCTTCTATTATTTGTTCAATTAATGCATCTTCTTCATTTATTTTTTTATTCCTTTGTAATGCCTATTATCAATATGTTATGTATCCAGGTCATGGAATTTTATCTTTTCCACCACAATTTTGTCGCTTTATATCTATATTTTGAAATTTTGTCCATTTGAATATTTACTATATTTCATTCTCCTCCTATGATTTACAGTTCATTTTGTTATTTGGAAAATTGTAGGCTTATTGTTATAGCTTTTCTTTGGTTTGAATTGGTTGGTTCTATATATGAATCTCCTTGGTTATCTTGTTAGTTTTCTGTTCAAATTATCTCTGTCTATGAGAGAATTCTTAGTTTTTTAGTTTGCTTCTCTTTGTTCTGATGATCTCCCTCGCTCTATTAAATCCCTAATGTGCTATTATCTTCTATCCTCAGTTTCCACACACTCTGGATGTCCCACTGTATTAGGCCGTTTTCACACTGCTAATAAAGACATACCTGAGACTGGGCAATTTACAAAAGAAGTTTATTGGACTTACAGTTCCACATGGCCGGGGAGTACTCACAATCATGGCGAAAGCCAAAAAAAATCAAGTCACATCTTACATGGATGGCAGCTGGCAAAGAAAGGGCTTGTGCAAAGAAACCCCCATTTTTAAAACCATCAGATGTCATGAGATCCACTCATTATCATGAGAACAACACGGGAAAGACCCACCCCATGATTCAATCATCTCCCACTGGGTCCCTCCCACAACATGTGGGAATTATGGGAGCTACAAGATGAGATTTGGGTGGGGACACAGGATCAAACCGTATCACCCACCCATCTAGCAGAAGCCCAGAAACAATTTACTTAAAGAAAATAGATTCGAAGTTGACAGCAGAAAATAAAGTATTTGTGTTTTATTCACCATCTTACCAAAGTCCTCTGTATTGCTGCCTTAGTACACTGACATAAAATATTTTGTTTTCTGTAGGGATTTTAGAAAAATAGTCAAAAGTTATACAAATGATTTTAAAATAAAGCAAAAATTATATTTGAATATGAATTTCAGTGGGTTGATAGGCGCATCAAACCACCATGGCACATGTTTACCTGTGTAACAAGCGTGCACATCCTGCACATGTATCTCAGAACTTAAAATAAAATTAACTTACAAAAATAAAATCCACTAACATAATAGAAAAAAAGAATATGAATTTCATTAACATACATTCATAATGCAAATCTTTCACTCAATGTTTGCTTAGGCATGGACAAGATACCCATTAACAAATATAAACATACACACAGACAATAGATCATTTATTTCTAGAGAATTGAGGTAAATGTCACATAACATTATTTTTCTATCTGGAACTCAGAAAAGTGCTCCTTAATTTTAAAAATACTTTTAATAATGTGTATTTTTATAGATTTTCCTCTCTCAGAGTGACTATTTTCTTATTAATTAAGAAAATACTGCATTACTTGCTTTGAATTTCAGAACTACTAGATCATAGAAGCAAGTTCTGATTTACTCAGTACATCCTGAGATACTACTTCAATTCTTTTTTTTTTTTTTTTTTTTGAGATGGAGTCTTGCTTTGTAGCCAGGCTGGAGTGCAGTGGCGCAATCTTAGCTCACTGCAAACTCCTCCTCCTGGGTTCAAGGGATTCCTCTGCCTCAGCCTCCCGAGTAGCTGGAACTACAGGCGCATACCACCATGCCCAGTTAACTTTTTTTTTTTTTTTTTTTGTATTTTAGTAGAGATGGGGTTTCACCATGTTGGCCAGCATTGTCTGGATCTCCTGACCTCATGATCTGCCTGCCTCGGCCTCCCAAAGTGCTGGGATTACAGGCATGAGCCATCGTGTCCGGCTACTTCAATTCTTATAATGCGTTGGGGTGATAATAGTAACAGGAGTACTGCTACAAAGTCATGGTAATCTAATAAATGAACTAAATGGTCAATAACCCAACTGGGGGAGCAACCACACTCAAAAGTATGTTAGCATACCTGGAATAATTTTAGACCTAGTTCATTATTAAAGAAGTAGAATTCTAGTTGTTCTTGACTGCTTATGTCCTTTATTATTCATTTAAAAATATGTCTGTTGAAAATGTCACTCCCTTCATTTTTTTGAAATACTTTGCTTAAGATCAAAGTGAAAATATCTTACTTCTTTTGTGTATACAATTAAGATAAAAGTTTAACCAAGTATTACTTTTAGCTATCATTTTTAGGTTTGGTTTTGTTTTAAAATAATTTTCCTTCATTAAACTGTCGTTCAATTTCACTTTCCTGTTTCCTTCTTCTGGTTTTATTCCTTTATCCAAGTGTCTTGAGTGGCAGTGAGAACTTAAGGCTCTGTTGGCTCTTATCATGCACAAGAAGCCCATCTTCCACCCTTCAATTTTATTGTTCTTAATCAGCATTATACATAATGCAAGGACAAGAAGGAAAATAAGACTATAGCTCATATCCTGAGATAGAACAATGTAATTTATGAGGTCAAACTACTTGAATAGCACAGTGGTAAAGAAAAATCAGCAATAAGTTGTTCTCTGCAGGCAAAGGACAAATTGGAGATAGGAACCAGTAGTTGCAGTAGTGGTGCCTGGATCAGTGTAAACCCTCCAAGGTCAGTTATTAGCTTTTTTTATAGTAGCTAATGTTTTTTGGATGTTTATTACATGCCAGGCATTGTGATATGTGCTTTATATTTTTCCTCATTATAACCTTTGGAGCTACTTGATAATTTTATTTGCATCCTTTTACAGTTTTTGAACAGTAAAATGAGAATTCAAATCTGGGTATTCTGAATTCTGCTCTTTCGTCATTGCTGGTATGCTACAGTTTCTCCATCATTTTTATCATAATCTTCAATGATGAAGACAGGATAGTGGGAAACGTGTGGATTTCATTCTATTACTATTATATTGCCATGAACAGATGCAGTGACGACACACAGAGGTGCAGCACTGGAGCTCACTTTGTCTTCAGTCGTGCAGTCCCTGGGAGATGAATGGGAATGGGTATATTTTCCTGAAAATGAGAAGTAACTATGGATAAGATCAGTCACAGAAGTATGAAATATCAAGATAATATCTAAATAACTTAAAACTTGATTATACTCTTCATTTCACTTAAATAAACTTTTAATTTTGAAGACCAATGAGAATCTTGCCAAGAAATCAACTTCCAAAATATTCCCAATGAGAAATTTAGAATTTCTCATTTGAGAAGTTTGGCTTAGGCCAAACTACCAGCATGTTATATCTCTTGCTAATTTTCTCTTTTAATTCTTCAAATTCAATGTGTATTCAAAGGCAAGTATGTGTGTACATATGTGTATATATACACATATACATGCATCTATATGTGCATAAATATATGTAAATGGATGGGTGAATGAATGTGCACATAACAGTTTAGTTAATAATCCCATTTGTATACTAAAGTTGCCAATGATTCCCAGGAGGACTTAATGAATATTCAGTAGAGTTTCATATTTTACAACAAAAATCTGTGACATGAAGGGCTCTTTAATACTCTAGTGCTTACTAGTTGTGAATTAGGTAAGTGCTTAGAAGGCTGAAGATAATAAATCTTTATTATCAGCCCACTTACCTTAATTATTTTTATCCTAAGTATGGATACTTTTGAATAAGTACAATATGACAATTTTCCCACCCAGTGCTTTCTTCTATTTTTTTTTTTTTTTTTTTTTTTTTTTGGTGATTGCTCTTCTGTTGCTTATGTGGCAGATATTCCTTAAAAGTGACAAGAAACTTCCAAATAGTAATTTGGATTTTAGTTCAGGTAGTAATTTGGATTTTAGCTCAGGGACTAAGTGACCTTTTTCTCATGTGCTTGTCTATCTTGGCAGTTAAATCCATCATCTGGTTTCAGCTATCACTTTTATGTCGCATCAGTTATACCAGCTTTATTTACAACTGCCTGCATTGTTCTAACTTCACCTGGATCTCTCTCAGATATCTCTAACAAAAGCCGTCCAAAATTCAGCTCAACTTAACCTACTACCACAGTGTTGTTTCTGCTATTGGCTAAATATCATTGGTCAAGTCCCATTTCTTCTGGCTAATTTTTTCCTAAGTGACTTTGCATTGGTTTACATACCCCCATTAACTTCAAGCATGGTACTTCCAAATGGGTTTATGGTGCCCTACTGTTCATTATGACTAAAGAACTAATAATAATCATCATACACATGAGGAAAGCTGCAACATGAAAAATAATACAAGACAAGCAAGTAGATAAATGGACTTAGCAGAAACAGAGATAAAGCCAGGAACAAAATGCATTTTTTAAAAACTATAAAGCTTATTCTCAAGATTAGAACATTAGATATTGAATGCAATAAAGAAAATAGGAAGCAATTAAAAAGGAAGAGTTCAGACAAGACCAAAGAGATCTTGGGAATTTAAAATACATTAACAAAAATTTTAAAAATACAATGATAAATGGAAAAAAATGGAAATCTCTAAAGAAATGGAGGAAAAATACAAACACTGTGTGTCTTGGTGGTGGGGAGTTGTAGTAAGTGCCTAACAAGTTTTACAATTCTTTTTTAGAACTGAAGGACAGCAGTTTCTAGATTGATAAGGACCATCAAGTGCCTAGTACAATGAATAGAAACATACCCTCATTATGGTATATTATTGTAAAATTTCAGACTGTCACAAGTAGAAAATCCCAAAAGTTTCACGAGAAAAAAACAGATCCAAACTGTTACCAGTCTGTGGCCTGTTAGGAACCAGGTCACTCAACATGAGGCCAGTGGCAGGCGAATGAGTGAAGCCTCATAAGTATTTACAGCCACTCCCCATGGCTTCCATTACTGCCTGAGCTCTGCCTACTGTCAGATCATGTGAACTGCACGTGCAAAGGATCTAGGTTGTACACTCCTTATGAGAATCTAATGCCTGATGATCTGTCACTGTCTCTCATCACCCCCAGATGGGACTGCCTAGTTGCAAGAAAACAAGCTCAGGGTTCCCACTGATTCTACATTATGGTGAGTGTATAATTATTTCATTATATATTACAATGTGATAATAACAGAAATAACATGCACAACGAATGTAATGCATTTGAAACATCCTGAAACTATCCCCTACTCCCTGGTCCATGGAAAAATTGTCTTCCACGACACTGGTCTCTGGTGCCAGAAAGGTTGGGGACTGCTGATGTACAAGACTTTTCCACAATTGAAAGGTGTCTAGTGGCTGTGGAAAAACATTTTTTAATATGTAGAAGGTAAACAGTTTCCATCTTGGACTTTATACCCTGTAATTAACTATTAATTACATGTGGAAATAGAATGAAGTTCTTTTCAGGTACACCAGCTCTCAAACATCCTACTTCCTCTGCACACTTTCTCAGGAAATGACAGGAAAGTAGTCTCAAGACAAAAAACAAACAAACCAACAAAAATATATGGGATGCAGGAAACGTGACCTCAACAAAGGAGGGAAGTGAAAGCAATTCTTCCTCAGGGTGATGCTTAAGGAGAGTTTTAAGGTAATGTGAAAGGATCCAAATGACACTATGAAGCATGCCCCCAAAACAATCAGTCAGACGTGCAGGGTTGTCATTTTTAAAGTAATAAAATTGATAAGAACATTAGTAAGTAGTAAACTAATATATTGCTGCATAGTTTTAACCACATTATAAAACTCCTTTCCTATAGTGTTTGGGAGGAATTAGTGCTAAGTACATGGGGAAAAAAAAAATATCACACCATCAAAAAACAAAACAAAACAAGACAAACAAATCTGAGACTTTTTAACTGAAGGATTTAAGAAGAAAAAGCTATATTTTTAAAGAATCATAATACTGTGCATGGTTCAGTTGTAAATAACATAGGAACAAAAATATAAATTCTGATTGCTGACTTAGCTAAAAATTGTGGTAGAACTCTGTTGGGAGACTGAGGGGAGGGGAAGCCTGTGTGTGTGTGTGTGTGTGTGATGTAAGAAATAATGGTTAGATCCTTGTTTTTAATACTTTGTAAAAAAGTACTACATGGTATCTAAAATTGAGAAATCAAGAAATAATAGTTTAACTACAGTATTCAGAAATATTCAGAAAGTTGGCAAATGCCATAAGAATCAGCCCATGTTGAAAGCAGTTATAAGATTTAGGCGGCTAAATGTTATTAGACTTAAAGTCCTATTTGACTTGCAAATTATGTTTTATTTGGTGACAGTGCAAGTCAATGGAAACAAGAAAAAAATTCAGTTTATTTTTATGAACGCCAAATTAAAGCATACTTCCAAAGTTAACCTGGAGCTAACAAAACATTTTTTTTTTTTGGTCTTTTTTAACTTAGGTTTTTTTGACAACAAATACCTTTCCAACCCTCCAATGGAAGGGTACATTAAAAGCATCACTTAAAGTGATACTAGGCAAATTTAAGATATGCCCTAAATACATTTTTTGGATTGAGCCAACATGTATTTGTACTGAGAGATGCAGAAAGACAGGAAAAATAAAGCAGCTCTCAACTTGAATCTTAGAAGAAGTCCATGGTCTGCACCCCTTTTTCATCCTCCTAGATCACTGGCTATAGGTTTTTCAGTTCTCTACTCATCCAAATTATCTGCTGCATTTTTACCCCTATGAGATCTTATTAAGTGAATGCCTACCGGATCTGGTAAACAAACTATTTTATGTAAGATGCACAAAGGAGCTAATTATAGCATGGTAACTTTACACTGTAGGGTGTTTGCACTCTGACAGATTAGACACTGAAGACAGGGATCGGCCAGTGAGCATTATGGGAGCTGAATTAGTGTGGGATCTGTTTTTGGCCGATTGATTCCTCAGACCATTCATCTCAAACTGCTACACGTGGGGTAGGCACTGTGTCCTCCTACTCTCTTTTGTATCATGCTTCTTGAAAGGCACACCGGGTAAGAAATACATCACATTATTTAAAATAAAAGACAGACTACCCTAGAGTAATTTTTTGCTCAGAAGGTAAGGATTTCTTTATCTTTTAACCTTGCACCCTTTAAATGGTTATGCTGGGATGCTTCCTAGCAGTCTCTTTCTTTTCTGGCTATTCAGTTTATCGTGTTACCATTTATTCAATAAATATTCACTGAGTGTCTGTGTGCCATGGGTTTTGTTGCAGGAACTTGAAATAGCAACATCAGAGGTCCTGTATAAAGCAGGAACTCAGAATGAACTTCAAGAGATGACATATAATAAATAGTGTGACATTAAGTTCAGTATTTAAGACATTAAGTATATTGAATATAATTTCTTTCTGAGCATATTAAGTGCTTTTAAGTTTCAGAGAAGTGGCATTAAGAGATTTTTTTTGAAAGTTTTCTAATTTTTTCCTCTCTGTATGTACATTTTTTGTTCTTGATTTGGAATCCACTGAAGGCATTAGAAGTTAACTATCAACCTTGTTCTATCTGGTCAATCACAAAGAACTCTGCTTTAACAGACAAAGAGAACTTTTCTAAAATCTATTTAAAACATATGACTGGTAAAGTGCTGGGTTGCTATGACTCTCTTTTTAAAAGTCTGCTAGAATGCTATTTTAGTTGGCTATATGTGAAATCGATTATTAAAAATATCCTTGGGCCAGGCACCCAAGGATATATAAATATGGTCAGAGTCAGATGTTAGACATTTTGTCAATAAGGAGCTTACCAATTCATAAACAGATCTTTAAGACTACAGTGATACCATACTTAAAAAGAACATATTTTAAGGCAACCATTTCACAAAAGTCATATAATTTGCTTTTATTTCTAGACAATTATAAAAATGTAGCAGTCATATAAAAAACATAAATACAAATGCACAGAGCAATTAAGTATTTGGAAGTGTACCCCTATAACTATTGCCCTGTGAAGAAACAGAATAATGCTAGCAGGGTATGCCAAAGGATCCTGTGTTCGTCTCCCCAACTGCGCTTTCTCCTGTCTAAAAAATAACCTTGACTATGACTTTTATTCTGATAATATTTCTTTTATTCATATCTTCAGGCCCTAAGTTTGCAACCCAAGTTTGCCACCTAAGAACATATTACTCTTTATTATGTTTTTGTTTTGTTTTGTTTGAGACAGAGTCTTGCTCTGTTGCCCAGGCTAGAGTGCAGTGGTGTGATCTCAGCTCACTTCAAGCTCCGCCTCCCGGGTTCACGCCATTCTCCTGCCTCAGCCTCCCGAGTAGTTGGGACTACAGGCGCCGCCACCATGCCCAGATAATTTTTTGTATTTTTAGTAGAGACAGAGTTTTACCATGTTAGCTAGGATGATCTCGATCTCCTCACCTCGTGATCTGCCTGCCTTAGCCTCTCAAAGTGCTAGGATTACAGGAGTGAGCCACCACACCTGGCCCTACTGTGTTTTAATTTTGTGGATTTTTGAACCTTATTATCAATGGAGTCATATAGAATGTATTCTTTTGGTCTACGTGGTGTTTGTAAGATTTGCATATGTTGGGTATGTGGAGATATAGCTTTACATATTTATTATATTAAAGTATTCTAATATATAAACACAGCATATTCAATTTATCCATTTAACTGAGACACACTCGAGTTGTTTCCATTTCTTGTCTACTATAAATAATGCCACAGAGATCATTCTTGTAAATGTCTTCTGGAGCATATGTGAAGTCATTTTTCTTGGGAATATACCTTTGAGTAAGTTGTAGGGATTCATTGATTTGCCTTTAGTAGAAAAGGTCAAACTGTTTTCTAAGGTGGTTGTACCAGTTTACACTCCCATTGGTGGTGCATGGGAGTATATTTTGTTCTGCATCTTTGCTAATGTGTAGTATTGCCAGTCCTTTTAATGTGAACTGCTCTAGTTTGTGTGGTTTTATATATTTCACTTATTAAATTCAGGCTAATATTAAATTCAGGCTAATATGTGCTGAAATGTTATTAAATTTAGAAAAGCATCCATTTCAAGCTTTATTACTTTCTCTAAAGTTTAAATTAGGATAATGCTTGTAAATTATTTAATTTTCAAATCTCAATAAAGGAGCACATCCATTTTCTGAAGTATTTGTCCCTTAATCTATGTATACCTTTATGAAATCAAATGTTATCTTTTAGAATGTAAATGTAAATTCAAGAGTACCTGATAACCACCCTGTGAGGTATTTTAATTTACTTTGAATCTCTCTGCATTTCATTAAGGTACTTTTTTATTCTATGCAAATAATTCCATGAGGAGAGATAAGTACACAGAACTTTGGTATAGTTTTCTCATTTTGATTTGCCACAAAAATATGTTGACATTTTAAAAAGTTGACTGAAGTATGTTTCCATTATATTTCCTGAAGTTGTAGTGGAAAGTTTTGTGAATATTTTGCTTCTGATACTTTTTCAAATGCCTAGTGATCCTTGATTGTCTTTATACTTAGAATAAGGCAATATAAACACACACACACACACACACACACACAGAGTGAACTTTATTTAGGCAGTGAAGTCTTGTTGTCAAGCAGGCTTTGGGAGCTTTTGCTCTGACTTCCTATGGATGTAATAAAATGAAGAAAGCATTGCCTCTCGAGTAACAGTTCCCAAGCAAGCTATTCTAGGTTCCTCAGAACAGTTTCCTCAGTGTTTGTAAGAAATCTTGTTTCTCCCAAAGGATAAACACATGACCATTGAGTATTTTGCAAACCAGGGTAAAGAAAGTTTAGTTAGGGGCTCTTTTCACTTCCCCAACTCACTAGAAACCTTCACAGATACTTTCTGATGTTCCCTACCCTGTTTAAGTTTCTATACTGTGCCTTCCTCTGATAGCTTCAGGAGTCTGGATGTATTCACTAATGATTCATCCTGCAGAGGTGTCTTGAAACAGCTTGCCCTTAACAATTTATTCTTTAATTAATCTGTTGTGTAGGGAATCATCTTTCCCCCTCTACTGTTCCTTTAATTTTATTTTATTAAAGAGAAGTGATAAACTTATGTTCTCAAAATGCTTTATTTGTTTCATACAGAAACTGATTTGTTTTAGCTTTGGAGGTAGGGAAGACAGCGAATCAGACAAATATCTTTTTCAATGAGATTTTGTTTTAACTATTAAAGGTTCATAAGAATTTTGAGAAACAAGACATTTCTCACATTTTAACTTAATATTGCAATGTATAGCTGTATTATATTTTTCACATTATATATGCAATTTTAATAAATATACTTACCAGTTAAAAGGGACAGTACTTCTTTTTTAAAGTGCATTATTGCTTGCTTGTGAAGGCAGAGTTACATTTTGTCTCATAATCTTTTTGAACATATTTCAGTTTTTTCTATGATAAACAAGAAAGAAAGTTTTACAGCAGTGTAAACTAACTTTAAACTGTTTCAGCGGATGAATTTGAATATCTTCACTGACTAGAGCCTTTTGGGGATGGCTTATCATTGATAACTTTCTCATTTCTCTCCTCTCATTGCTCTACTCATATGTTACACAAATAATAATTTAAAGAATTACTCTTATATAAAAGGTTCACACAAAACACACATGGGCTACACGGAGTAACCATGAAAGCAAGCCCCTTTGCCCATACACATGCATGCTGCCTAGGAACCAGCACACACATTCTTTCTCTCTCTTCATCCCTCATTCTCTCCCAAGCACCCTCATCAGAGGTGATGGTTTTTATTCATCCTCTACTTTTTCTATACATTTCTACTTTGAACAAAAGTTCTCTGCAAAGGAATTTGGAGGAAAGAGACTTTATTCTTGTGAACAGTTTGCAAACAGGGAAAATAAGGAGCCTTCAGGGTGTAATGAAGGTGTGTTCCAGAGAACAGAGGGACGGCTCTGCGTTTCATAGCGAAAGGTTTTGCCTAGGTTCCCAACAAGGCCTGCTTAAGCAAACAAAGGATTGAAAATTGCTTAGTTCTGATTGGTTGGTGCAGCTGAGTTCTGATTGGTTGGTACAGAGGATCCCTGATCAGTTGATGCAGATGAGCTCTACATTGGTTGGTTTCCAAGCCCCAAACCTCTCTGATGTTTCTTTCAAAGTGTAGGCATGAGAGGTGTGAGTGAGGTGAGGGATAAGGGGGCGTCTGGCCACAGTGTATCTTGGCACCCAGGGCATGGGGACAATAGGAAGTTTTGTCTGATTGTGGAAAGGTGGGTCTAGTGATACTTTACAACATTTTTCTGACAACACAGAGTAAGGTACTGCTCCCTTACCCAGCTGTGGCTGCCTGGTTCTGTTTTCACTTTGAGCACCTCAGCCATGGGGAGTCCATTTGGTCTGTCAGTCAGTTGCAAATTAATTAACACTGTATATAATTATTCTCTTGTGCAATTCGAAAATGTGTCATTCTGCATTACAGTTCCCTTCCAAGTATGCTTTGAACAATTCCTCATGTCTGTTCCTGTAGCTTTACTATCCTTTTTAATACTTATTTCTTATTGTGATTTGTTTTATTTGGACTTAGGCTTTTTGTTTCTTGCTTCCTGTAGAGCATAATTTCTTGTTGGTAGTGTTTCTCTTTTGTGTTTAATTAGATTTTCTTGGTTTAATTTTGTTACTATATACTGAAATTATGTGTCTCATTTGTGTGTTTCAATTTTGTATCGTGTCTTGCCATTACCTAAATAGTATCATTACCTTTAAATATATATGTAAACTCTTTAAAAAATCAACATCTATGTGAATTGACATCTCTCTTCTCTGCAGCCACAATTTTCACATGCTTTCCCTGTTCACACTCCAGGTTCCCAAATTTTGACATTGGGATCATTGGAAATTTTCAAAGCCTCATAGGACCATTATTGTTTTAAGTCTTGTTCCTCAGTTTTTCCTGTTCACATCATTATTTACTGCATAGTACATCTTCCGTTGCATAGTGAATTTCTTTGTTTTTCCTGTGTTCATATCCTTTTTGAATGCTAGTTTGACAGAAAATGGGATCCTATGTTCAAATCAGTTTTTTGCTGAGAAATTCAAAGAGAGTTCAGCATTATCATCAGTGTCTAATGTTGCTGAGGATAATAATTCTGAAGCAAATCTTTGTCATTCATAGGGTTTGGATTTGTGTCCCCACCCAAATCTCGTGGCAAATTGTAATCAACAATGCTGGAGGAGGGACCTGGTGGGAGGTGATTGGATCACGGAGGTGGATCCTTCATGAATGGTTTAGCATACCATCCCTTTGGTGCTGTTCTCGTGATACAGTTCTCATGAGGTCTGTTTAAAAGTGTGCAGCACCTCCCTGCTCTCTCTCTTCCTCTTGTTCTGGCCATGTAAGATGTGCCTGCTTTCTCTTTGCCTTCCACCATAACTGTAAGTTTCCTGCAGCCTCCCTAGAAACCAAGCAGATGCCAGCATCATGCTTCCTGTGCAGGCTGTGAAACTGTGAGCCAGTTGAACCTCTTTTCTTTGTAAATTATCCAGGCTCAGGTAGTTCTTTAAAGCAGTGTGAGAATGGTCTATTACAGTCCTATCCCTGGTTTAATATTTATCTCTTCTCCAGGTCATTATTTTAAGTATTTCCTGAGTCTTATATTTGGGTCATCTCTCATTTTCAAAACATGATGTGTCTGAAAATATTCTCCCATTGCTTTTACACAGTCGTTTTTCTGTTAAATAATTTAAAAATTCACGTGTGATAAATAGTATTTAGTGATGAATTTTTTCTTATTCATAGCCTTTATAATTTATTTTCTCTGTTTATATACTAGTAGAAACATTTTTTTCTTTAAGATCTCCCCCCAAAATATGCCCAGATGTATATCTCTTTACATTTATTTTGCCTTTTATATGAGCCTTTTCAGTGTGCCGACCACATTTTTTTCAGCCCATTAAACTTGTCTTACATTGTACAATCTATTATTGCTTCTCTTCTGTTTGTTCTGTTTTCTTCTTTTGTAATACCTGTAATTATGGGGCTTGAGTTTCACGAATTGTCCTCCATACCTCGTAGCTGTTTTCTCCACATTTTCATTTTTAGTGTTTCTTCTGAATTTAAAGAACATTTCTTAAGTAGATCTAATGTTCTTATTTTTTTGAAGTGTCTTTTTTTTTTTTTTTTGACTCCAATAAGGTGTTCATGTTTTTAAACTCTCTCACATAGTCTCCTCTCAAACAGACATATATATGCACACACAACATTCATATCCACACACATCCTGCTTGGAGAAAAAAAAAGTTAGTACTGAGTGAGAGAGGTACACAAATAAAAATTAAGCAGTTTATTAAGAGCATATTTAGTAGTTGTTGCCTTTAGAGATGGGTCTTCTTTTGTGTTGTTGAAGGTAGTATGTTTTACTTAAAAAACATGGATTTTTTTCCTGTTAATGTTATAGGTTTATTTTGTTTGTACTGTTTATTTGTTTACATTTAGGTCTATATCTAGCAAAAATTGTCTCTGTAATATGAAGCATCAATCAATTCTCTTTAGTCTCCGTTTGTTGAATTATCTTTTCATATTGATGCATAATGACACTTTTATTGTGTACCATGGACCACTTTTTAGCTCTCTCTTGTTCAAAGACCAATTTATAAAATATAGTGCCCTAGCTTAAATTTTATTAAAGAAATCTTGTATCTCTCAGAGCAAGTACCCAGACCTTGTTCTCTTTTGCACTGGTCTTAAATATTCGATATTTAGTAAACCAAACAAATTTCAACCTCAAATGTATGCATTTTGTAAAAAGAGGTAGATTGGGATTATGAATGGAAATAGATTGATTTCATAGGATAATTTTCCGTAGTTAACATGATTATAGTTTTTGAATATATGAAGAGCAGTATTCATAGAGAATTTACAATGTTCCAAGTGCTTTTTAAATGTGTTTATATATATCTATTTTATTTAATCCTCATAAAAATGCTGAGGTAGAGTAGTTATTTCATTATGTCCATTTTATAGACTAGAAAGTGGACACAGAGGGTTTATGAATCTTGCCCCACTTCTCACAGAATGCAGTGAAGCTGGTAGTCCAGCCCAGGTTGTAGGGCTTTATATTCAGGGCTCTGATAGTGATAGCTCTACGCCATGCTCTTTCCGTCTCTCCTCCTAAGAGCCTATGAAACACACATTTTTCTCAACTTTTTCATCTTTACACATTAGAGGACTAACTGTATAAAAGCAGAGACTTTTTTTTCTACATTTTTTTTTCTCTTTTGTACCACTAGCTCCTAGAAGAGCTCCTGGCACATATTAGGCACCCAATAAACATTTCATAGCAGTAATGAATTTTAATTATTGTAAATCTTAGTATTAAAAAGCCCTGACCTGCTGAACTCTCTAGAACTCCTTAGATTCATTTTTTCTATTAATGTTATCTTTCCAGCATATAAATAAATGATACATTATCTTTATTTTTAAAGCCAATCCAATCATCTATTATGTATGCATTTTTAAGGAATTATACATTTCTGCCTGTCACTCTGAGGGTAATATTATCACATGTTCCCATATGTTATGAATAGAAACCTAAAACAAAACATTTTTCATGCCTTTAGTATGAATTATGAAAAACTGAAAGCCTTAAATATGTTTCTCCAAGACCATAAGTATTCATAGACCTAAGTATTCCTAATGTTTTGGCCTTTTTAATACAGTTATTACATCTCTATGGTTAATGCCATGCAAACTTTAGAAACTTAGATATCAGAGGTATTTTTTCATAATCTGATATAGACACTTTTTTTGCCTTTTCGTGTAAAAAATATGCTATCTCCCATTTCACTAGTTCTTTTCCCTATTCCCAGAACCCAGTCCTTCTATTCTGTATAGAATATTGATTATTAGCACCTTAGCCTATAAGAAGTGAAATCATTGCCCTAACTGATTTATTTCTGAAGAAGTTCATTGATGTATTCAAATTTTTACATCTAATTCAAAATTTTCTAGTTATTTGCCTATCATTTTTAAAAGATTTTGAAACTTCACACATTAACTGGTTGTTTTATTTTTTTGCAATTTTTTTTTTAATTTTTTCACCCCTTAAACACACTGCATTGCTTTACCTCTATTTTTGTTAACCTCTGAAATTCTTAATCCATTTTAAAGCTTTTAAAAGTGATATAAAAAAATATATCTTCCTGATTGCAATTTGGAGAACACAATTATTTTCTTGACCTTCATGCAAGGACCAAATTAAGAGGGAAGCATTGCTGATTTCAGTGCTTGTGATACTGAAAACAAGTGAGAATGTGGTGTCTACCCTACCTAAAAGATCTCACAATTGAGTGAAAGAGAGGACCATATAAAAAGATAAATTGGGAAGCATACTACTTACTGCTGGGGAAGATGGTATCATAGAGTGGGTTGATCTCACTTTTTAGGCTGAGTAAAGAGTTTTCGAGTAAAAAGTGGGAAATAATTTTACAAATAGAGGATATGACATATGCAAGTATAATGGAGGCAGGAAAGGGTTGGAAGTTGGAGGAAATGGTGATGGCACCACTGCAGTGAAGATTAAGGTGCAAAAGATGAAGATACAATGAGATTTCGATGAGCCCTTTTCCTTCAATAAACAAACATCATCATTTGTTTGTGTGTGTGTATATTTAAAAATAGGAAAGTTTTGTTTTTTGTTTTGATTTGGTTTAGTTTATTTTTTAAAATTCAAAACTGGGAGGACCAGATGCAGTGGCTCACACCTGTAATCCAAAGACTTTGGGAGGCTGACACAGGGGGATTGCTTGAGTCCAGGAGTTTCAGACTAGTCTGGGCAGCATAACAAGACCCCCACCTCTAAAAAAGAAAAGACAAAATACAAAACTTAAGACCAAGGGCGGTGACTTATGCCTGTAATCCCAGCACTTTGGGAGGCTGAGGCAGATGGAACATCTGATGTCAGGGGATAGAGACCAGTCCAGCCAATATGGTGAAACTCCATCTCTACTAAAAAAAAAAAAAAAAAAAATACAAAAATTAGCCAGGCGTGGTGGCGCACGCCTGTAATCCCAGTTACTCAGGAGGCTGAGGCGAGACAATTGCTTGAACCTGGGAGGCAGAGGTTGCAGTGAACCGAGATCGTGCCACTGCACTCCAGCCTGGGCAACAAGAGTGATACCCTGTCTCAAAAAAAAAAACAAAATAAAAATTAGTCAGGTGTGGTGGTATGTGCCTATAGTCCCAGCTACTCAGGAGGCTGAGATGAGAGGATGGATTGAGCCCAGTTGTTCCAGTTTATGGTGAGCTATGCTCTTACCACTGCACTGTAGCCTGGGCAACAGAGCAAGACTCTATCTCTAAAACAAACAAACAAAAAACTGTGCAATGGTATCTTAAGTCCTACATCCTAGTTCAAATAAGATGTTGTGGCGTATCCTAGGAATTTATTGAAATGTTGTTTTAGTGGTAATTTTTTTTCTTAAATTGAAACAATTTATTAACCAACTGTGAAACTCAATCCACTTCTAATCTGGGTAATACTAATTATTACTAAGAATTATTTCTGTCCACCACTTAAAAATCTTTAAGGTAAATGATGTTATCTGGCCTTTGAAAAATGCCATTTTTCATGTCCTTTACTGTTTGAGATCTCTCTCCCATTGAGACTATTGCTGGCTGAATGAGTTCTGTGCCACTAAACACTAGCGTATGTCAACCCCAGAAACCAAGAGGAGTTGGAATTTTCCTCTGCCTTTGTCTGCTGCTTCGTTACTCAAGGTTGACTTTAATGGAATGACCTTGATATTTGGGAATAGGTTTTGAGAAACATGCACTCTACTCTGATACCTCAAAATGATATTATTAGCATAATCACATATGCTTTCTGATTCAATGTAAAACAGTAATAGCAATCACACTTCATCATGATCAGGAATATCTTCAGTTGGAAAATATATGCTTACAATTGCAGGCTCTTCGTGATTACAGAATCTCATTTTGATTGGATACAATGTGATTATTAGGCCATTTCTGTCTGAGAGTCCCTCACTCATCAACTTGATACTGCTGAGAATTGATGATTTACCAATGCTTTGTATCCTTATGATCTTGTATATCATATACTATCCATTATTTTATCTTTATCTTATGGTCTTATAATAATTTAACTTCACTTCCATGTATGAGGTTAGCATGATTTCTCATGGGTTAATAGAACCTGATCTTGTTCTGTTTGGATTCATCCCTATTTATGGTAGCTGTATTCCAGGACTTATTTTTGCTCTTTACGGAAAAATGGCTGAATCTCAACTCGACAGTAGTATGACCTAGGGATTTTATTTCTCATATTAATTTATACAGGCATAGATAAATTGAATTTTTTTGATTTAAAAAAAAAAACAAACAAACAGTGGGAGAGTCTTTATTGGAAACATGAAGGAAATAACTTGATTTCCACTGCTTGATACTTGATTCTCTGGGATTGAAATAACTTTTGTTGAGCAACTGTAATTAGAGATCAGTGATCTGAAAAAGCTAATTACCCAATATCAATGTTGATGGTATTCAGAAAGTTTGTTTCATATCAGTCTCAGAGTGTTTATGTCATATCAGCATTTTCATTAAAGTTTATAAAACTCAAATATCATCTCGTAATTTCATAGTTGGCAAATGTAATATAAAACTGGAATTTATTTTAATTATAATTCTTTTCCTACATGTTAAAACTATTTTAACCTTTAGCGGCATACAATTATTACAGAATAGATCATTTTTAATGATTCATTATGTATGAGGTCATTTGACAATGCAATTAGCTTTGTGATGAAAATTTCTATTCTTTTGATCATTCTGTACCTATAATGAATGAGGGGAGTTTTACATCTAATTTCCTGAAATTAGAAGATTAAAGATAGAAACAGACTCTTGTATTTAAATGAGACACAAAATGACTACATTGCATTAGTCCTTTAGCTGTGCACCCTGGAACTGAAGAACTTTGTGGTGTTACTTCTTTTTCTCATTATCAATTCAGCAGATCCATTGGTACTGTGCTATCTGCTTCTATTATCGCCAAAATTTTCAAAGTGTGCTTTTGACTGTGATCTGGAGATTAAAGAATAGGTCCAGCAAGTTCTCAGGAATGACATGCATCAGCACATTGTACATAAGACTAAGAAATGAAGTCAAAAAAAAAAAAGCTAGAACAGAATTTCTGAAATGCTGTATAAACGTTGCAATGTGCAGTAGAAACTAATTTTTTGCTATTTTTTCATTTGTTTGTTTTACTTTCTTTGGCCAGATATTTACTATATATCCAATTAAGTCATATTGTGTTATTTCCAAGCTTTTTGTTGCATTCTAGTTAATCACTGAGGCATTGTATTTCCCATTTAAAATGAATTTCAAACCAGGGGCAACTTTTATAGTCAATGAAATTTATATAGGCTTTTATTCCTCATCTAGTAAATACAAAAAGAAATTCAATCGATGTGAAAAAAAGATAAAATGAGTTCTAGATCTATTAAGATGTGGTTAAGGATGGAAACATAGCTGAGACACATCATATATGTCATTGTGATTTAAACTGATACTCTCAAGTTACTTGCTTTTGGCTCATCACAAGAAAACATAATTATATATTGAGCAGAATGATGGTTTATCCTTAGAAATTTTAAGACTAGGTTTGTTTGTGGATAAAGTTTTATTGTCATTTTGCTAAATTTTTCCAAAAACAGAAGATGTTCAATGAAATATTTTTAATCTATTTGATATCAAAGGTATATAAAAATTTTCAAACATCAGAAAAGTATAAAACAGAAGTATTTTTTACTTCATAAGCAAACATATCATTTCTCTATGATTAATGAGTCTTTTAAATATAGATTGTCATTAGTGTGACTGTTTTTACATTGGAAAATAGGATAAATGAAAAATGAAACTCTCTTAATAAAGTATAGTTGACTTCTTATTAAAAATGATTATAAAGGGAATTAATACATGGAAAATTTCAAAGTTTATAGTATGAGATTTAAAAATCTTTGCACTATGAAATGTTTGACCTCACATATAACTGCATCTGATATTTTGGAATTTTCAGTGAAGCAACCCTGGGACATTCGTTTTTGGCCTGGATTTCTACACCTGCCCTAATCTGTGTGACTTTTGTAACCAGAACTGTATATGGAAAAATACAGCAAGAGATTTCTGTACCTGGATAAATCAGCAGAGAGGAATTATTTTTCACTCTTTATAGATTTTTATTAAAAGATATTAATCTTTTGTCCAAATGAAAATAGAACTCTAACATTTCTTGTTGTATGAGGAAATTATATATAAATTTAAATTCAATATATTGAATTACATAGACTGAATTTTGTAATTAAAATCTGAACATTAAAATTTAATAATGCAGTATAGACTATTTTTACCCAAAGACAAACCAGAATTAAACTACATTTTATTATAAATCAAAAGTGTAATATATATTTATAGTTAGAATAAACTAGGTAAGAGACAATCTCACTCCAGATCTTGTTTTATTTCTGCATATAGTAAAAAACACAGAAACTTTCAGCAGTATCTGCCTCCATCAACCTAGTACTTAAAAATAGTTGTATAGTTAGGAATTATTATAGAAAACATATAGGTCCTAAGCACTATAACAAAGAACCAGAAACGAGGTCTTAACATAACAAAAAATTATTGTCTCACAGTCCTCGACACTGGATGTTGGAAATCATGGTATGATCAGGACCATGTTTCCCCTGATGGCTCTAGGAAAGAATCTTTTGCTTCTTTGTAGTTTCTGATGGCTTCTGTAATTCTTGGTGCTCTCTGACCTACAGCTGTGTCACTCCAACCTCTGCCTCTTTCAGGAGGCTTCTTACCTGAATGTGTGTCTCTGTGTGTCCGCTCATTTTACTTGTTTTGTGACTACAAATTTGTTTTCCTTTTTTTATTTCCAACTTTTATTTTAGTTTTAGAAGTACAAGTGCAGGATGTGGAGGTTTGTAACATAGTTCAACATGTGCCATGGTGATTAGCTGCACAGATCATCCCATCACCTACATGTTAAGCCCAGCATCCATTAACTATTCTTCCTGATGCTCTCCCTCCTCCCACTCCCAACCCTCTGGGACAGGTCCCAGTGTGTGTTGTTCCCCACCACATGTTGATGTGTTCTCATCATTCAGATCCCACTTATGAGTGAGAACATGCTGTATTTGATTTTCTGTACCTGCATTAGTTTGCTGAGGATAATGGCTTCCAGCTCCATCCATGTCACTGCAAAGGACATAATCTCATTTCTTTTTATGGCTGCATAGTATTTCATGATGTAAATGTACCACATTTTCTTTATCCAGTCTATCACTGATGGGCATTTAGGTTGATTCCATGTCTTTGCTATTGTGAATAGTGCTTCAGTGAACATATGTGTGCATGTATCTTTATAATAAAATGATTTCTATTTCTTTGGGTATATACTCAGTAATGGGATTGCTGGGTCAAATGGTATTTCTGCCTCTAGGTCTTTGAGGAATCCCCACACTGCCTTCCACAATGCTTGAACTAATTTACACTCCCACCAACAGTGTAAAATCGTTCCTTTTTCTTCATAACCTCTCCAGCATCTGCTGGTTTTTGACTTTTCAGTAATAGCCATTCTGCTTTTGTGTGAGATGGTATCTCATCGTGGTTTTGATTTGCATTTCTCTAATGATCAGTGATGTTGAGATTTTTTTCGTATGTTTGTTGGCCACATGTGAGCAAAGAACATCCGCTCAATTTCTGATAAATAAATGAGTCATTGGGTTTAGGGCTCACCCCAACCCACAATGAATTTACATTAACTCAATTAGACATGCCACGATTTTATGTCTGAAAAAAGTCACTTTCGGTAGGTGCTGAGGGGTAGAACAGGGACAGATCTTTTTGGGGTACAGAACTCAATCCACTACATCACTCTATTCAGAGACTCATGAGGAACATTTTGAGTAACTCGTTGGTCTGTTGCTCCAATGGATCTCCTTCAATGAAGTGGCAATTTCCAGGCTCCAGGGCACTTTCTCTCTCTGCTTTGTCTATATCTTCCTGTTGTCAGATAGTCTTCCATCACTCATTCTCTGTAATAGACCTCCCTTTACCTCTATATATCTGCTGCCTATTAATTTCCTGTGGTTCCAGACTGCCTGAATCTGTAACTTAAAAGCCAGGCCAGTTCTGTGAGAGGTAGTTAGTGACCCCTGGCTTTTTCTTTTTCCTTTTCACACTCTTATAAGATTGACAGACAGTTAGATAGGACTACCATTCTCTTACGTATACACGCCAGGAGACACACTTTTGTGATGGAGATATTCAGGAATTACCATTTGTAGAGATAAAATACATGCAACAATTTAAAAAAGCACTCATAATAAAGAAAAAAATAGTGAAAAATCAGTATTTTCATAGAGAAAAATATCAACATTCAAAATGTAAAGTTTTGCAATATTTTCTATGCAACATTTTCTGATATTCTTGATGTATATTAATCATTAAAGCAGTACAGTACTCATAAATGTCCTTAAGATAAGGGATCTCTGAATATATGTATACCCAATACTTGCTAATTTCAGATACTTAACAAAATATGTTAATGAATACCCAAATATATAAATGTGCCCTGTAAATTGAAGCAAAGAATTTTTAATAAAACCTGCAAATGTCTTTTTACTATAAGTGCCTATAACGTGACTTATAAAAGTTGTATGACCTTACTTCATTCAGCCCCTCTGAAAACTTGTTTCATTCTAGTGTCTAATGATTATATACTCATTTTCTTTTAGAAATATATGTCTGCACTCACACACACATACACACAAATGGCAAGACTGCTTTCAATAATTTGGCTTTTATATTTCAGCCCATTTGTTAACTAAAATTATATTCGCAGACCTAGATATAACTTTTAATAATTAAACTGATTATATATTACTTCAAAAGCAAATGCTATTACATATAATAACAACATTTTCTTCAATCAAAACAAGGAATATGTTAGCTAAAAAATGTAGAAAATAGAATTCATTGTGTTTTTATTTCTTTCTATTTACAATTTGTTGTTTTAATCTTTATTAGTTTTCCTAAAGCAGGGGGTGCTTGAGCCTTCGTTACATACAAAGACCAGTCAATACTGAAATAATAATATTTTTAAATCTGTATTAAGCTTATTCTTTTTGGTCAGTGATCTCTTTTTGAATCCTTTTCCAAATGCAGTCACGAAGAGTATAATTAGTTGAGCATCTATAAACCTCTAAGCAAACATCACTTTTTGAGGAGCTGGAGAAAAGGACCATGTGCTGATAACTCTTTGGAGAATGAAGAATTCATGAACTGACTTCATTTTAATTTCTCTTTTAAAGTTTGCTAAATATTATCTTGTGTTATATTATTTGTAAAGCACCTTTATTTTTACAATACATGATAAATAATTGCTAAAGAAAAGATGCACTTACATGTGAAAACCTAAGTTTGCAATTTTTGTAAGGTTTTGAAAAAAAATAGAACACTAGAAAAAGTTTGCCATGGTCTTTCTCGAAAAAGACAAGGAGTCGTTAAAACCTCAATAGAAACAAAATCTACATGATCCGTTGCTCAACTTGTTATACAATGTTAGCAGTTCTGTTATATAGTCCGCAACTACCGTAGAAGTAATAGCTCAATTAAAAAATAAGAATAGTGATGTAACCTTCTAGAGAATCAATTTACCAAAAAAGAAATGCTTTTGTGCTGAATAATAAATCATAGCCATTCATGACCTCCTCATTAACCATTTGTGTATGGCTCTAATGACATAGACAAATGACTTGAAGTTATGGTCTGTAGATTTTGTAGCCCAAAGCTACAACAATGTTGAGTATCCTTGAAACAGATTGCATCAGGATAACAATGCAAAGCAAAACAAATAAGACTGAATCCTATGTCCCATTATTATAAAACCATCAATCAGTGGTCAGATGCAGTGTGTTTTCTTAGTTTCCAAGAAGTTTTCTGTTTTTGCGATATGCATTCTCTCAAAAAAGGTCTTCACCTTGGAAGGCCTAGGAGCGTATCTATTTTAATAGAGAGGGCATCCAGATTTGATATCAAAACTACTGACAGATCTCTTTGCTTGAAATGCTCGACATGGGTTGGCTATTAAATTATGAACACTGTTAAGAGGAAGCACTCCAAGTGGAATTCCCTGCCGTTTGGTTGAAACAGCAGAAGTTCTGATAAAACATTAATAATATGCCCTTGGCTATCGCAACTACTTTGCCCCTAGATGATGGCAGCCTGGGCAGTGCGTGCGTGTTCACTTTGGTTATTGGTTTTGGCTTTGCTTCCTGTTTCTCACATTTTGAACATTTCCGATGAGCATTCTGTTTTATTGGTGAGAAAGGATACAGTAGGAAATATGGCTGGATGGTGTCCAATGGGAAAACATCAGAACATTTCATTAAAAAAGAGAGGACAAGAGGAAAGGAAAGAGCCTGAGTATGCTATGCCTACTTTTAAAATAAAGAGAGCTCATTTTGCCTCCTGTGGAAACAAGGCTGGACAAAGCGTGGAGGAGAAAGTCTGAAAACAGAGGATCACCTTACCCAATAACTTTTAATAGAGGTGTTCTAATTATTAGGGCTTTACCCAGATCGGACAAGATGCAGAGATGGTAACCACAGTGGAAACGTGGTTGATAACCATGTCAAAGCGTGGGCTGGTGTGGGAGGCTGGCCTGTGTAGCCTCTGCCTGTGGGCAGTGGTGACTTCGCTTAGATGCCTGATGCCTCAGGCTTCGAGTCCTGGTTCCTTGTGTAAAAGCCCCCAGTGGATATGTCATACTGAATTCCTCTGGAACGAAAGTCTCACATTACACACATTCAGCTGGTAACGAAGAAGAAGAAAAATATATGTGTTTTTGAAGAGGAAGAAATAATATGCCCTAGAAATTTGCTAATTTTCACTTTGGCAAACTGCAAAGATAGACTTCAAAATGAAAATGAGTCCTGTGGCTTTTTACATATAAGTGCAAATTAGGCAAGTGCTACTAGTTCTGTCATGTATGAGGGTAAAGCACGGCATTCGGCTCTCCACTACATAAGAGATAAGAAATACTATAGGTAATATATGGTTTATGCTGGCATTAACTTATATACTTCTTTCTCTTTAACTTTTTTCCTTTGTAATAAGCAGGTACTTAATTTTGGAGCTGGTTGTGTTCATTATTATTATTATTTATTTTATTTTATTATTTTTTTTTGAGACAGTGTTTCACTCTGTCGCCCAAGGCTGGAGCACAGTGGTGCGATCTCAGCTCACTGCAACCTCTGCCTCCCAGATTAAAGCGATTCTCCTGCCTCAGCTTCCTAAGTAGCTGGGATTGTAGAGACACACACACGCCCAGCTAATCTTTTTTTTTTTTTCAGTAGAGACAAGGTTTCGCCATGTTGGCCAGGCTGGTCTCGAACTCCTGACCTCAAGAGATCCACCCACCTTGGCCTCCCAGAGTGCTGGGATTACAGGCGTGAGCCACTGCGCCTGGCCTATTATTTTTAATATAACTTTTATAATAAAAATTTTTGAAGATAGGTGAAGTTTTCTAACCTTTCAATATAAGCTTGCTTTTGCAAAGGAATAGTTTTTGAGAGTTGAAATTGCTTTTCCTTTATGCCAAACATAGGAGATTGTTGACAGTTTTGCTAGTTAAGGGAAGTATTTAATACTTCTGCTAAAATATATTTTAGAAATGAGATAGATATGAAATAAATGCTCTTGACAACTATCTGTTTGATAGTAGATAGAAGTAAAAATATAAAGGGAGAATTATTGCTTTTGTAAGAATTATTGCCCCTATAAAGAAAGCTGGGAAAATTCCTCTTTCAATCACAGGGATTTTAAAAATCCATTTATTCAACTATGTGATAAATGTTTGTTGAGTGCCTGCTCTGTGCAAATAGTACTAAATGCTGAAGATGTAGAAATGAACTAAGAAGATCCATTACATTCTGTTTGAAGACATGGATGTTAAATGTGTAACTGCAAATTCAGTGAATATAATTGCTGTGTATGTTGTGAAAGAGAAGCACGGGGTAGAGAATGTGCAGGGGTCTGAGAAGCCTTCCTTGATACCTTTGGAACAGAGCACTGAAAGGTATGCAGAAATTATCTAAGCAAGGTTGGGAAGGAGGAGAGCAGAGCTTTCCAGGCAAGGGGAAATGCATGTGCAGGGCCCTCAGGCCAGGAGGAGCTGACACTTTTTAAGAAATGAAAGAAGGGATGTGGAGCAAAAAGCATAACACAGACTGGGAATGACCCACAGGATGGTGCAGGGCTTTAGTACCATGTCAAAGATTTTTTTTTTCCCCTCTTTTCTCTGCAAAGAAAGAGAAGCCACTGACAGATTTTAAACATAGCATAAGCAACTGGAAGATCTTAGTATCATGTAGTACAATTTTATAGCTGAAACAACTGAGGCTTTTAAACGGAGAAATGTTGTTCCCAAATCTCCAGTGGAATTTAGTATGGAAGGCGGAAATATTTTCTCTAAACTCCTCAGAAACATTTTAGTGGAGGGTGATATTTACAGGTTAAGGCATTCTTTTCTTCACTAGTTAAGTTAAACTGGGAGAAGGGGATGGAAACATACTGTACTACATTTATAGGACAGCTGTTGTAATAATTGATGGGGAATTAATAACTGATAATATAATAAAATGATAATAACATCATATAATGCTATGTATTAAGTTAAAACTTCATACATATTAGTTTTTGAAATCCACCAGTAAAGGGATATATATTTTTCCTACCTCCTATTTCCCATCATGTTCACTCCACACATTTTCAAACATAACATAAATTATCTCATTTATGAGTGATATAAAAACCGTAGTTGAGTCACCTAATTTTACCATTTAAGAAATACTGAAATCTGGACTAAGAAGCAGATCGTGTCCTTGGCTGAGGGTACTGGCTCTGAATCCTGACTCTCTGGTTTTAAAATACGGCTGTATATATCCTGTATTTTGGACTTTGGCAAAGTTACTTAACCTCTATTCTTCATTAGCTATATATACATGCATTATACATGAACATGCATACAGATATTCATGTATATGTATATGTTTATATTCTCCAATGTTATCATCAAAGGATATATATCTGTATTTCGTATATATTTATGTATAAGTTTATATGTATATTTATAAATATCTTCATATTTATCTTTATAAATACAGATATATATCTATGTATATGCATGTATTAATTTATTTCATTATTTTAATCCTTGAAAGTACACTTTCTCTTTATAAATATAGGTATATATACATACACACACATGTACACATACACATGTGTATGTGCATATATATATTTACACATATATACACATATATTTATACATACATTTTTATAATTACAGGTATACATACATACACACATATGTACATATACACAAATATATACACACATAGATTTTTGTTTTATATATGTGTTTTATATATACTGGAGAATGGAAAGACGTAAACAGGCACATGTATATATGTGCATGTGTACATATGTGTGTATATGTATGTATACCTGTATTTATAAAGAGAGAGAAAGCATACTTTGAAAGATTAAAATAATTAATGAAGTAAATTAATAAAATAATAAAATTACTTAGTATATTTCCTGGCATATAGTAAGTACATGAGAAATAGTAACTGGCATAGGTCATACTATTAGACAAGACTAACCTTGAAGATAAAGATGAATATTTACAGAGATAGAGATTACCATCTGTCTAACATGTAGAGATAAATTAACATCTATAATCAACCTGGTCCCACAAACCCTGGATCTTGAAACTCAAACTCTCCATCTTGAATCTGCTGTCTTACTTGGCCGCTGAGGAAGAGACTGAGTTCCTTCACGGTAGATGTGGTAAGAAACTCTCTCTTTAGCCAAGATAATTGAAATTTATCATAATTAATTTAGGTTATGAGATGAATAGAAAATGTTCAGATTTTATTCTTACAACATACATATAAACACCCAGACATGAAGAGTTTTTCAAAATAAAAATGGTTGATCCTTATTTTCACCACTGCATAATAAAATATTGGCTTAAGCAATAACAACACAAGTGGATCTTTCTCTGTCCTTTAAACTTGGCTGTTAAACATACTGGAGAATGGAAAGACATAGATGGAAAGATAGACAGAGACAGAAATTCTCACACTTCTCGTCAAGGCAACTTTTGATCAATACCATTGTCAAGTCAGTTGAAAGAATTAGACAATCACAAAATCCTTCCCATGTCTATTCATCTACCTGGGCCATTACAGTCATCTTCATCATCTTTTATGATGCACTCTGATCTGCAAGGCAGATGCCCTGACCATCTGACTCATGGCCAGCTTACACACACAGGTCCTCAGATTGATAGAGAAGAAAAGCATTTGGTAGAATGACATAAATGATTTTTGCTCTCATCTTCACCTTTATAAACTTTATGAAGTCACCTTTATGACTTGGCTTCTGAAATTAACATACGTAATTTAATAGGGAAATAGGTTGCATTTACGTTGCCTTTTTAAGGGAAATAATCATGACCATTGGCCATGACAAAGCACTTATTCAGCGATGATTTCCTACTCTTTCCTCAAAAACACACTTACTCGTATTTACAGTCTCCAAATGTCTGCTTCTACAATGTTCCACAGCTAAAATTTGCACCTTGCCTTGCCCCTGTCTCTCTCATACAATTCTTTCCATATTTTAGTAACAGGTTACCTTCCAGTAAAACTTTACCTCCATCGAATTCCAAATAATATCACCATACTCTGAGCTCTTGAAGACATGCTTCTCTGCATTTCTAGTTTATTTAGATTATGCTATTAAATTAACATTTCATAAGTAGGTAGTGTTTCTTCACTAAGTCAAACCTAATTTCCTAATTAGCCAGGATTGTTACTTAGACTTCTTTGTATTCATAAGGATATTCAGGAGAGACTTATTTTACTTTTAAGATTATAGATTTCAAGATTACAGTTTGATTATAAATATCTAATTAATTGATCATCAGGGTATCTTCTGTTTCATCCTCTCACCTGAAAAATTGTAGAAAATGAAGCTTATTCCAAAAGTTGGTGAATCCACAGGGTTGCTTACTTTTGTTTTGTCATTCGGCACCTGTATATAACTTCAACATGGATGAGAAAGAAGGGAAAAAAGTTCTTGTATTTACATATTCAGCTTATAAGAACAGGAAACTACTGTCACAAACCCCCAAAAGAGAGTTTTTCACATTTTTCATATTTAAAGTGCATGAAGTCAGTACATTCACAAGTAAACACAGAGCTTGTTCTTTTGAGAGCAGCATCTCGGGGTTTAGTTTACCAAATCACACTACATATGCAAATGTTGTTTGAATGCAATTTAGCTGCATGCTAAGCAGTACAGAAATCTCAAGGGTCAAAGATTTGAAAATGTTTTCAGCATGAAAATCATAGAGGCAAATGTTTGATGTACAGATGTGTGTACTAAAATAGGTCACGGTTAGACAGTTTCATCTATTTTAGTCAATCCTTTATTTGGAAGTGCTTACTGGGATTTTTTAGTGTGTATGATTTTGGTTTCAGTTCTATGATGAATTCAAAATGGTGTTTCATAGTCAATATTAGCCCAAAATATAATGTATGTTTACTATGTGGATGGTAGGAGTTTTATAGAATTCTCTAGAAACACTAGAACAAATTCAATTTGAGTGTGCTCTCTCATGGCCCCCTCTCTTTCTGTATCTTTGATTATGTGTGGTTCTGCACTCTATGGGGCCTGTCATAACACAAGTTTTTCTGGAGTTACATATCTTTATTTCTCTAGTCGAGGAACATAGTTGTGCATTGAGGAACTCCATCACAAATGTTTCTGGATTATCATTAGTCTAAATTCTGACTTGTAATATGTTCTTTCACTAAAGGATTTCCCATGTGTAAACTGTAACCAAATATATAGCTTAATGATATACCATCATCGTTTGATACAGGTTTTAAAACTTTCTACTAAGTACTAAAAAACTCCAAAACCTAAATAGAATAGAATAGGTATCTTCAATAAATTTATTGTAAAAGAAAAATACCCCAAAATCCAGTAATACTAAAAGTTTCTAATTATTTTTAGTGTTGAGATAATTTATTATTTATTCATGCACCAACCGTTTATTGAGTCCTACACATTATGGTAGAAACAGGGAATTAATAATGAACAAGATGGATTTGATCCCTGCCCTGGAGAGGTACAATCTAGAAATATATACAGAACTTTCAAAGATGAAAACAAAGAAGATATAGGAGATAATTCACTGACTAAGGGAACATCATGGCAAAGTTTTTACTTCATAAAGTGTTCTATATGAAATATTATAGAAGTTTCTTTCTTTAATTTTGTATTATAAGCATGTTTTCTAAGGCACCTTCTTAGCAAGTGATCTCCTAGAAGTTCAGCTTGATAGCATTTTGATCAAACTTACAAAGCTCCCCCATGATTCCAAAGTCAGCAAATATCATAAACAATATTCCCTGGACTCTTCACCAGTTGAGCACTGGACTCTTCAGAAATATTATATTTGCATGAAGAGTTTAGACATGCCATGAAATGCATCATAAAAATACCATAAAATGTTCTTAATTCAAAAACTTTGTAAAACTATAAAAATACCATTTTAAGTGACCAAACTGAATCATCAAATAGTCTGTTTTATCTGAACAAACAACTATATAAAATACTTATGTGAGTTATGATAGAACTTTGAATTAGCCTCATTGATTTGAATTTTAAAGACAAAGTCAAGATTATTTTCAAAAAGTGTCCATGAATATTTGTTTTTATCTGCAGAATGAATATGTTCTTTCTGAAGTTTTTGCATTTGGCATACACTATATTTTTATTCATTATATATACCCTGCATTTGTAGACTAAGAAAATAGATGATTAAAGCAAATATCTACAGATATTTTGACAAATCTGGATTTTGATGAGTCATATACTCTTAAAGTTAGAAATTATGTAATCTTTATGAGGATTTTAGTTGTCTTTGATATAGAAAATTATTAACTGGAATTATTGTACTTATAACAGTTGCTCGTACAGGCTGTAAGAAAATGTAGAGATTAGAGGAAAGTATAGCCAAAGGCAATTTATATATACTTTTCAATTTTTAATTTTTTCTATACATTTAAAATGTGATTAATTTTTCTAACACTCCATGTTGGTTTATAGTTGATTCTTTTTTATTGTTTCATGTGATTGTTTTGTTAACAAAGGTGTATTGGTTTACATGCACCCAAATTCACCCTTTTTAGTTGTATAGCTCAAGGAATTATCACAAATACAGTCATTTAACTATCAGCACTATCAAGCCACGGAATATTTCAGTAGCCCCCAGCAAGTCCCCTAGTGCTCCTTTGTAGTCAGTCTCTAACCTTTGACAACGCAGATGTGTTCTCTGTCTCTATCGTGTTGCCTTTCTCAAAATTATATGGCATTAATAAATTCTGAGTTTTTGTCATAAGGTACATTATCATTAATACGCACAAAATTTTGTTTCAAAGAGAAAAGCATATTCTTATACAAATTTACCTTATTAATTTTTGCACAGTATTGCTTTATTTTGGAGCTTAGGAAAAGAACAGGTAACAACTTTTCTTTAAATGTGTTTATTTTGTGAATGTTTTCTTCGGTTGGCTATAAAAATATGTTTATCTTTCATCTCACTGGCAAATGTAGATTTTTTTCATGTATTTTTCTTTTCTCCTCGTTTGTTTTACAAAAATGACCATCATGCAATTTAGGATTTGATAGCATACTCCCATTATATTGTCAATCTAATCAACACACACTTGTTAATGTCTTAATACTAAGCCACTGAAATCTGAATGGAAACTGTCTCCTGATAAGAGGCTCATAATGGACCAAAATCCAAGATCCTAAGTACTTAATGGCATGTGTTTTATAAATTATGTGGGGCAAGGAGATTAAGTGATTTTTTAATGCATAAATCTGAATAGTTTTAGAGAAACAGACGTTCTCCCTTAATCTTTACCAAGCATTGACCACCATTGTTCCCAATCTTTTGGTGTTTGAGTTACTTTTTTCACATACTCAAACTATTTTTAACAGACTTAAATGAATGAAGAGACTCAAATTGACATTAAATAACAGTTTGTAAATGTGACAATACCACAATATATATCATATACAAAACCTCTGGCAGTTGTTACGCTATTAGCTTGGTAGCTTTTCAGTGCTCCGTGATTACTTGAGAAGAAGGTTCATTTTTATGCTCAAGAGGGTAAGCCATTGCATATTTCAGTAGCCTGGTGATCTTTCTTTAGAGTTACTGGTCTTCCTTTTTTTCTCTCCTCCCTACAATGCTCCAACATCAGACAAACATTATTATAACGACATACGCACCACTAGCATATATACTTTTTGCATTGTTTATGATTTTCCCATTGTGGCTGCATTGGTGCTCCTGTGAAATCGTCCAAACTGCCATGGCCAGGATTTAGTCTTAGGTCTTCACATACATTTTAGTTAAAGTTCTTGAAAACCTACAAACAAACTGGTTCAAGAAGCAAAGAAACAACAGATTTAAAAGGAGAACATTTGCTTTTAGTTAATTTTTTCAAGATTTATTTATTCATTTAAATCAATGATTTATTGAGTGTGTCCTAAGCACAGGAATATAACAGGGATATAAGACCCCTCACTGAAGTTGCATTCCAGTGTGGGAAGCATAACAGAATGAATAAAATGAAAATTCAAGACAGCCAAGAAATAAGCAAGATAAAGACCATGATTAATGTTTGAAGAAAATGAAACATCAGTAAGGATAATTGAAAAAGACACTTTCTCTAAGAAGGCAGCATTTTTACTGAAAGACAAGACTTGGAAAGATACAAGCAAAAGGATAAGAAGTATCAAATCCCAAAGGCAGAAAAGTCTTAATGTGCTCAAGGAGCAGAAAGGGTAGTGTAGACAGTGGCTTGGATGCAAAGAAAAAGGTGGAATAACTTCATTTGGAAAGGCAGGAGAAGGTCACATTCTTCAGGGTCATTATAGCTCCTAATAAAGAGCTGGGATTTTACTTTACATGCAATGAGAATTAAGTGAAGGACCTGAAAGTGGAATAGTGTGAAATTATTTGAATCACATCTTTATAATATCACTTTATGTGCCGCATGTGGGGATGGATGAGGAAGAGCCAGAGGAAAACTGCAGAGATGGGTTCTGGAAGTGAAAATTGATAGGGAAGATGAAGAAATGCATACATATTCAAGATGTTGCTAAAGGGTAAGCTTTGGGTGAGAAATAAATGAGAAAAGCGAAGCCATAGATGGTTCTATCATTAATGATGATATAGAAAACCTGAGAATCAAGTACGTACAAGCTGGAGTTCAAGAGCTCCATTTGAGCCTGTTGGGTTTGAAAGGATTATTGGATATTTAAATGAAGTCAGGTAAGCATGCTATTTTGGTCTAGTGCTGTGAGCATGATATGACAGTATGTGTCATTAAGCAGTATTTCAATGCAGAAAATATAACAGACAAGAGAACGGACCTCAGGACTGAATCAACTGTGAGGCTTTCCAGCAAAGGCCCAGCAGAGGAGGAGAAAAAGCAAAAACAGGAGCTGAGGTGGAAGGAAAATTTGAAGAGCACAGACAGTCTCTCAAAAATGGCTTTAATGTTTCAGGCAGGAGGAAATAGTCAAATATGTTAAGAAATTGGAAAAATGTTAAAAATGCTCATTGGTATTGGCAAGATGGAGTCCCAGGTATCACTGACGGTGATGGTGAAGAAGAGGAAGGAGAAACCATCGGTGTGTTGTTTAAGAATGAATCCAGGAAGAGGGTGTTTGTGTGTATATGTGTGTGTGTACTGGAGAAACAAATCCAGACAATTTTTGTTGAGTTTTCTGGCAAACATAGTGGAGAGATGCTCAGTAGCCTGTTTTAATACTGGATGCATCCGAGCATACTTTTAGGTGTGCTTGAAACCATTCAGGAGGGAGGGGAAGCTTAGTGATGGAGAGAAGAAGACTAAATGAAGGAGGAAGCTTCTCAAAAAAGCTAGAAGGAACTTCAGAGTGTATGAAAAATGTGAATTTTTTTTTTTTTTTTTTTTTTTTTTTTTGAGATGGAGCCTCCCTCTGTCGCCCAGGATGGAGTGCAGTGGTGCAATCTCAGCTAACTGCAGCCTCTGCCTCCCAGGTTCAAGTAATTCTTGTAGCCTCACAAGTAGCTGGGATTACAGGCACGTGTGGGCTAATTTTTTGTATTTTTAGTAGAGACGGGGTTTTGTCATGGGGCCAGGCTGATCTCAAACTCCTGACTTCAAGTGATCTACCTGCCTAGGTCTCTCAAAGTGCTGAGATTACAGATGTGAGCCACCGCACCTGGCCAAAAAATTTGATTTTTAAAGGAGTAAGATGAAATTTACAAAATCAGCAAAGTAATTTTGCTTTTAAAGTGTGCTTCTTATATAAATAGTTTTGTTCTAGTATAGTGGAAGGAAAGCACAAAGATGTAGAAACAAACTCCTATGTGGATTTGAATTTGAACTCGACCCTAGATGTTCTGTGTGAGTGAGGCCCTTCACTTACCTGTTTTATAGATGAGTGATAATGCTTGTAAATTAAGTGGCATATAACAGAGGCTAAGCAAATTAAAAATGTTCTCCCGTTAGCATTGGATTTGAGTTGTTGTAATAGTAGTATTTCCTGAGTTTCACACTCCTGAGCACAGTTTCTTAATTCGATGTAGTTTTGTAAGAAATATTAATAGAATCTTCCAAAAAATCCTACTAAATGTCATAGAATGATTTATGTAACATGTTCTAGTTTCTTTGCTAGAAGGAAATATTTCTATTGTTTTATTAACAGGTGAAATCTTAGGTTGGTATAATTTGCCATGTTTGTTAAGCCACAGCTTATAAGATGCTACAAGGTACCATATTCTGTGTGCCTAAAAATTCTTGACAATATCAATTGACAACTATGAAAACTGAGCAAAAACCGTAACATTTTGATTAAGTAGTTTTTTGTAAAAGCACTGTTCTATGATACAAGAAAATAGATAAACTGAACGTGGTTATATTTAGAGTTTGCTTAGTACACCACTCAACTCTGTATCTAAATAATTTTCAGTATTCTTTTAGATCATTTTAGGGATTCTTAACAGCATTGTCTTGTCAATAGACTCTTTTTCCTCCAAGGTGCATTTATGACATAGTACTTAAAAATGTAACATTATAATATTCTAACATTCTAGTCAACATGCAATTATCCCTATCTGATTGCCTTTGTGCAATATTTTACGTGTTACTAATTATATTTACATATATTAATATCTTAGCTGATCTGTTTGCAGCCCTATTTTTTTGCTATTTTGTCCCAAGAAACAATTTACTTCCTTGTTTCAATTAAATATTACTTGAATGAAATTAACTTTTCTTATTAAACAGAAAAAATAGAGTACAACTGTGAATTTATCTCTTCATTCAAAAAGTGGAAGCAAAGGCTCAAGGCAGACTATTTGGCCAGTGGCTGTCCTAGGACTGAGTCTTGATTCCTGGATTCCTGGTGAAACTGATGTTTCTCTAACATCCCGGATTTAATTTATTTATTTATTTATTTTATTTTTATTTATCTATTTATTTATTTATTTATTTTTTTTTTTTGAGATGGAGTTCCACTCTTGTTGCCCAGGCTGGAGTGCAATGGCATGATCTCGGCTCACTGCAATCTCTGCCTCCTGGATTCAAGAGATTCTCCTGCCTCAGCCTCTCAATTAGCTGAGATTATAGGCATGCACTACCATGCCCAGCTAATTTTTTTTTTTTTAGTAAAGACGGAATTTCTCCATGTTGATCAAGCTGGTCTCGAACTCCTAACCTCAGGTGATCTGCCCACCTTGGCCTCCCAAAGTGCTGGGATTACAGGTATGAGTCACCACGCCTGGCCTAACATCACTAACTTTTGAATCCTCACAATTTAAATCTGACAAAACCAAGAGAACTATTTTTTTAATTATGTTTTATGTTCACTGACAAGTAGACGTCACTTTTTTTTAGTTATGTATCTATGATCATCACCAATCTTTGTGTACAAAACAGTTTCTATCGCTGGATCTCATTATATAATAAGAGGAAGGATAACTTTGTTCTAAATGTAGGTGTAAAGAACACTTATGACTTGTAATTGATTAAGCTATCATGAAAATAAAGTATTTTACTACTGTGCGATCTTATGAAGGCTGAATTAAAAATAATTCATTGGTAATGTATTTCTTCATGATTATATGGCAGACATTTTCTGTGGTGAGTGTGTGCCCAAAATAAATGACAAAAAAAGAAGGATAAATAATCATGGAAAAACAGCACATCTCTGTTAATATAGACTCTGAAAAAAAGGTTATGCTAAATCATAGCCTGACATATCTAACTTGCGTTCTCTGTTATTTAAGTAAACAATTGCCTCTAGCAGATGCATATAAAGATAAAATTACAGCTTATAAATACTCATTTCTCTTTTACAAAATGAATGGAGAGGCATATCAAGATCAGTAAAATGATTAATAGACAAATTTAGAGGCTACTTATTTGAATTAATCTGTAAGTCACTAAATTCATTTTTACGTAATTCATTTTACATTTACTAAATTCATTTTACATTTTACATGATACATAATTTTACCTAGTCTGAAAATTGACTTGCTCATATCTTTTTCATTAAAATAGCTAAGTCATAAGTGCAGAGAGAAAAAATATATCTGTTTGTCATACATACCTCCCAGAAAAAAATAAGCTATATGAAATTAAAATAATAAGTCCAAATATAGAAAAGCTAACAAGAAATACTAGAGAAAACTTTAACCCATTACGAACTTCGTTTAATTTGAAGAAGGTAGACAAAAGTGTCTTTCTTCACTCAACTTTGTTGATCATGGAAGTCCATCATGGGGAGGGCAGGGGTAGAAAAAATTGATCAAAATGTTTTACATAATATTTTAAGGTACATATTTTCACTTATTAAGAAAATAGATTTTTAATAATTTAGAAGCATTATAGATTTATATATGTAGAAAATATTACAAATGTATTTTTTCAACTTTTAAGTTCAGGGGTACATGTGCAGAATGTGGAGGTTTGTTACATAGGTAAGCAAGTGCCATGGTAGTTTGCTGCACAGATCATTCTATCACCTAGGTATTAAGCCTAGCATCCATTGGCTATTCTTCCTGATGCTCTCCCTCTGCCCTGACCCCCAGCAGGCTCCAGTGTTTATTGTTCCCTGCCGTGCGTCCATGTGTTCTCATCAATCAGTTCCCATTTATGAGTGAGAATATGTGGTGTTGGCTTTCTGTTCCTGTGTTAGTTTTCTGAAGATAACTGCTTCCAACTCCCTTTATGTCCCTGCAAAGGACAAGATCTGTTTCCTTTTTTATGGCTGCATAGTACTCCATGGTGTATATGTATCACATTTTCTTTATCCACTCTATCATTGATGGGCATTTGGGTTTATTCCCTGTCTTTGCTATTATGAACAGGGTTGCAATTATTTATATTCTTTTGGGTATATACCCACTAATGGGATTGCTGGGTCAAATGGTGTTTCTGGTTCTAGGTCTTCGAGGAATTGCTACACTGTCTTCCACAATGGCTGAACTAATTTACATTCCCACCAACAGTGTACAAGCATTTCTATTTCTCCCAGCCTTACCAGCATCTGTTGTTTCTTGACTTTTTAATAATCACTATTCTGACTGGCACGAGATGGTAGCTCATTGTGGTTTGATTTGCATTTCTCTAATAATCAGTGATGTTGAGCTTTTTTTCATGTATTTGTTGCCCACATGTATGTCTTCTTTTGAGAAGTGTCTGTTTTTGTCCTTCGCCCACTTTTTGATGGGGTTGTTTGTTTTATTCTTGTAAATTTGCTTAAGTTCTTTACAGACTCTGGATATTAGACCTTTGTCAGATGAGTAGGTTGTAAACATTTTCTCCCATTCTGTAGGTTGTCTGTTCACTCTGATGATAGTTCCTTTTGTTGTGCAGAAGCTCTTTAGTTTAATTAGATCCCATTTGTCAATTTGGGCTTCTGCTGCAATTGCTTTTGGCATTTGCCTCATGAAATCGTTGCCCATGCCTATGTCTTGAATTGTATTGCCTAGATTTTCTTCTAGTGTTTTTATAGTGTTGGGTTTCACATTTAAGTCTTTACTCCATCTTGAGTTAATTTTTGTATGTGGTGTAAGGAAGGGATCCAATTTCAATTTTCTGCATGTGGCCAGCCAGTTATCCCAGCATCACTTATTAAAAAAGGACTCCTTTCCCTATTGCTAATGTCAGGTTTGTCAAAGATCAGATGGTTGTAGGTGTGCAGTCTTATTTCTGAGTTCTCTATTCCTTTCCATTAGTCTATATGTCTGTTCTTGTACTAGCACCATGCTGTACCATACTGTAGCCCTGCAGTGTACTTTGAAGTCAGGTAGCATGATGCCTCCAGTTTTGTTCTTTTTTCTTAGGATTGTCTTGGCTATTCATGCTCTATTTTGGTTCCATACAATTTTAAGGTAGGTTTTTTTTTTTTTTCCCCCAATTCTGTGAAGAATATCAATGGTAGTTTAATGGGAATAGCATTGAATCTGTACATTACTTTGGGAAGTATGGTCATTTTCACAATATTGATTCTTCCTATCCATGAGCATGGACTGTTTTTTCCATTTGTTTGTTTCCTCATTGATTTCTTTGAGCAGTGAGTGGTCTGTCACTTCTCTTGTTAGCTGTATTCCTAGGTATTTTATTCTTTTTGTAGCAATTGTGAATGGGATTTCATTCATGATTTGGCTCTCTGTTTGCCTGCTGCTGGTATATAAAAATGCTAGCGATTTTGCCAACTGATTTTTGTATCCTGAGACTTTGCTGAAGTTGCTTATCAGCTCAAGAAGCTTTTGGGCTGAGACAATGGGGTTTTCTAGATATAGGATCATATCATCTGCAAACAAAGATATTTTGACCTCCTCTCTTCCTATTTGAATACACTTTATTTCTTTCTCTTGCCTGATTTCCCTGGCCAGCATGTGCAATACTCTGTTGAATAGGAATAGTGAGAGAGGACATCCTTATCATGTGCCGATTTTCAAGGGGAATGCTTCCAGCTTTTGCCCATTTGGTATGATATTGGCTATGGGTTTTGCATATGAGGCTCTTATTATTTTGAAGTATGTTCTTTCAATACCCAATTTATTGAGAGTTTTTAACATGAAGGATGTTGAATTGTATTGAAGGTCTTTTCTGCATCTATTGAGATAATCATGTGTTTTTTTTCTTTAGTTCTGTTAATGTGATGAATCACATTTATTGATTTGCATATGTTGAACCAATCACCACTGACCTCACAGAAACACAAACAACCATCAGAGAATACTATAAACACCTTTATGCACATGAACTAGAAAGTCTGAAGCAATGGATAAATTCCTGGACACCTACACCCTCCCAAGACTGAACCAGGAAGAAACTGAATCCCTAAACAGGCCAATAATGAGTTCTGAAATTGAGGCAGTAATAAATAGTCTATCAACCAAAAAAGCCCAAGACCAGATGGATGCACAGCTGAATTCTACGAGAGGAATGAAGAGCTGATACCATTCTTATGGAAACTACTTCAAAAAAATAAAAAGGGGGACTCATTCTATGAGGCCAGCATCATCCTAATACCAAAACCTGGCAGAAACACAAAAAGAAAAGAAAATTCAGGTCAATATCCTTGATTAACATTGATGCAAAAATCTTCAATACAATATTGGCAAACTGATTCAACAACACATAAAACACCTTGTCCACCTCGATCAAACTGGCAACAAATGTTTCTTTAGAAACTTCAGTATATCAAACTTGTATATGCTCATGTCAGCTCATACAGTAAATGAAAACCGCTATATTGTATAGTAAACACTTTATAATTCATCTTTTTTAATATATTTTAAGTGGGCCTCTCAGGCCAAATGAATATGGTTAACTGAACTGGCTAAGTTAAATCTATTGCATTTTTTTATTGAAAATTTCTGCAGATAATAGATTCACATGAGAGAGGCACTGTATGCTCTACCCAGTTTTCCCTTTGGGAACATTGTGTGAACTATAGAATCATAACCAGGATACTGACATTGATGCAATTCCCCAATCTCACTTAGATTTTGCCAGTTTTACAAGTACTCATCTATGCACACACGTGTGTGCGTGTGTACTTCTAATCAATTTTATTTCATGTATAGGTTCATGGAGTTACCACTTGACTCAAGATACTGAATACAGTCATGTACTGCATAACTTTTCAGTCAACGACAGGCTGCACATACAACAGTGGTCTCGTCACGTTATAATACCATAGTTTTACTGTACCTTTTCTATGTTTAGCTATGTTTAGATACACAAATACCATTGTGCTACAGTTGTGCTACAGTTGCCCACAGGATTCAGTAGAGTCACATGCTGTACAGGTGTGTAACCTGAGAGCAGTGGGTCATACCATATAGCCTAGGTGCACAATAGGCTGCATCTAGGTTTGTATAAGTGTATAAGTTTGTATTGTGATATTTGCACAATAACAAAGTCACATAAGAATGCATTTCTCGGAACGTAGCTCTGCCACTAAGCCATGCATGACTACAGTTTCATCTCCACAAAGCTCCCTCGTGTTGCCCTTTTATATTCACATTCAACCCCTTCACGGTTTTCCTCCAAATCCCACCCCCACCTTCATTCCCACCCACACCTTCATCTCTAACCCGTAGGAAATGTGAATCTATGTCCATTTATAGAATTATTTCATTTCAACCATGTTCTATAAATAACACATTATTCAGCCTTTTGGGATTAGTTTCTTTTTTCACTCAGCATAATTCCCTAGAGATCCGTCCGAATTATTGTGTGTATCAAGAGTTCGCTCTTCTTATTGCTGGGTACTATTCCATGGTAGGCATGTGCCACAACTGGTTTAACCATTCACAGGCTAAAGGACATACTGGTTGTTTCTAGTTTGGGCTATTACAGTAAAGATGCTGTAAACATTTTTGAGAAGGTTTTTGAGTGAAAATAAGATTTTATTTTTCTGGGATAAATGGCCAAGAGTGAAATTTCTGGTTCATATTATAATTGCGTGGTTAGTTTTATTAGAAACTGCCAACCTGTTTTCCAGAGTGTCTGTGCCATTTTACATTACCCACCAGCAATGTATGATGATCCAGATCTCCATGGCCTCACCAGCATTTGATATTAACACTTTTTTGTTCTTATTTTAGCCATTCTGATAGGTGCATGATGATACGTCCCTGAGAGCTCTTTATGAGAGATTCTTTTTGTCATACGTATTGAGGTGAAATTCACATGACATAAAAGGAAACAGCTGGGCACGGTGGCTCATGCCGGTAATCCCAATACTTTGGGAGGCCGAAGTGGGTGGATCACCTGCGGTCAGGAGTTTGAGGCCAGCCTGGCCAACATGGCAAAACCCTGTCTCTACTAAAAATACAAAAATTAGCAGGGCGTGGTGGCGGGCACTTGTAATCTCAGCTACTTGGGAGGCTGAGGCAGGAGAATCACTTGAACCCCAGAGGCAGAGCAGAGATCCCACCAGTGCACTCCAGACTTGGGGGACAGAGTAAAACCCCATCTAAAGAAAAAAAAAAAGTAACCATTTAAAAGTTAACAATTCAATAGCATTCAGTACATTCAAGTGTTGTGCAATAATGAATGCTACTTCAAAAAAACATTGCCATCATTCCAAAGGAAAAGTCCTTACAGTTTACTGCTTTACAGTTTCTCTCAATTTTTAACTGGGTTTAATTGGATTTTAGTTTGCCAGCTCTGATTGGATTTTTTGTTTTTTTCATTGTTGAATTTGAAATTTTTCATATAGTCTAGATACTAGTTCTTTGTCAGGTATTGAGTTGGCAATATTTGCTCCCAGTATGCCTTTTCTCTTTTCATCCTTTTCACAAAGTCTTTCCAAGAACAAAAGTTTTTACATTTAATGAGGTCCAGATTACTTATATTTCCTTTTATGTATCATGCTTTTGGTATCAAGTCTAAAAATCCTTTGCCCGGACTTAGATCTCAAAGATTTTTTTCCTGTGTGTGTGTGTGTTTTTTTTCCCCTAGAAATTTCATAGTTTGTGTTTTATATCTAAGTCCATGATACATTTTGAATTAATTTTTGTACAAGCTATGAGGATTAGGTTGACATTCAGTTTTTCACCAATGAATGTCCAACTGCTTGGCATTATTTGTTGAATAGGCTGTCTTTACTTCCTTAAAGTGCTTTTGTACTTTTGTCAACAATCAGCTGAACATACTTGTGCTGGTCAATTTCTGGGTTCTCCATTGTGTTTTATTGATCTGTATGTCTATCTCTCCACCAGTACTACACTATCTTGACTACTGTAGCTTTTGTGGAGTAAGTCTTAAAATCAGAGTAATGCCTCCCACTTCATTTTTCTTGGAATGATTATTGTAGCTCAAGGTCATTGGGATTATTTTAGGGCCTATACCTTTCTATATAAATTTTAGAAAAAGCATGTCTGTGTCTACAAAATCCTTGCTGAAATTTTGCTGGGAATAACATTAAAACTGTAAATCAGTTTGGGAGAGAATAGACATCTTTCTTATGAGACTTCCAATCCTTGAGTGCAGGAATTCTTGCTATTATTTAGATCTTTTAAAAATTCCTTTCTTCAGTGTTCTGTGGTTTTCAGCATATCGATTCTATACATGTTTTTGTTTGCTTGTTTTAGAGACACTCTGTTGTCAAGGCTGGAGTACAGTGACATGATCATAGCTCACTGCAGCCGCAGATTCCTGGGTTCAAGCAGTCTCCCCACTTCAGCCTCCCAAGTAACTGGGACCACAAGTATGTGCCATCACAGTGTGTGCCATTACACCCTGCTAACTGAAAAAAAATTTTTTTAATCTTTTGTAGAGACAAGGCCTCCCTGGGTTGCCCAGGCTGGTATCGAACTGCCACTTCAAGCAGTCCTCCCACCTGAGCCTCCCAAAGTGCTGAGATTACAGGCACCACTGCATCTGGCCCTATCCATATTTTAAGTGTACACTTACATATTTAATTTTCTTTGGGTGGCTAAAATGATACTGGCACTAGTCATTGTTAGTATAAAGAAATATGATTTTTGTGTGTGTTGATCTTTCATCCCAAGACTCTTCTGAACTTTCTTAGTTCTAATTCATTTATTAGTTCTATGAACGGTGTTTATAGATTTTCAGGTTTTTAAAATGTAAGCAATCTTGTCATTTTCAAAGAGAAACAGCTTAATTTATTTCTTTCCTATTTGTCTTTTACTTATTTTACTTGCCTGACTGCTTTGGCTAGAATACTTAGCATTATTTTGAATAAGAGTGGTGACAGAAGACATTTTTTACTTTGTTTAATATCTTAGAAGAAAAGTATCCAGTCTCCCAACATTATATGTGACATTAGCTGTAGGTTTTTTCTAGATGTTCTTTGTGGAGTTGAAGTAATTCTTTATTCTTATTTTGATGGAAACTTTTTATCATCAGTGAATGTTAGATTTTATTAAATACCTTTTTGTTTACAATTGCTATGATCATACGATTTTTTCTCTACCTCATTATATGGTGCTTCACATAAATTGATTTTCAAATATTGAACCAGGTTTCCAAACCTGGAATGAATCCCATTTGGTTATGGTGCTTAATTATTTCTATCCATTGTTGGATTTGGTTTGCTAAATTTTGTTGACAATTTCTGTGGCTAAATTCATGACAGATATATACATATACACACACATTTCTCGGTATTATATTTGTTAGGTTTAGGTGCCATAATACTGGCATCATAAAATGAATAGAAGAGTGTTTCCTCCTCTTCTATTTTCTTTATAATTAGTAATATTTTTTCTTTAAATATTAGTAGGACTTTCTGATAAATTCACCTGGGCCCAGAGATTTCTTTTTCAAAGTCTTTAATTATAATTTCAATGGCATTAATGGTTATAGAACTATTTAAATATTTTATGTTGACTAGGTTTTGAGTTTGTGGTTCTCAAGGAATTAGTCCATTTCTTTGAAGCTGGAATTTATAAACATAAAGCTGTTCATAGTATTTCCTTATTATCCTTTATCATGCCTACAGTGTGTTTCCTGGTGGGAGAAGGGAGCCTCAGGCCATGAAGATGTTTCCTGGCTTAGCACCTAAGGGGGTGGTCCTCCCTGATTATTTGGGGTGGACCAAACTTTCTGAGTTGGGCATCTCTGCCGCAGGATCCTCCTGTTTATGCCACCTCCTCAGTCCCTCCCCACTCTGCTCCATAATCTCTGGGCTGAGCAAGTGGGTCTCAGGCCTGAAGATCAAAGAGGCATCCTGGGCCAGGACACTTGTTGTGACTGGGTCCCATGCTGGTCCCTCACCCACCTCTGCTCAGGTGCTCCACCTCAGCATCTCTTGGCATGGAGAGGAGCATCATGCATATAGGGATGGAGAATATGGACTTTCCTAGTCACTTGGTGTTAGCAAATCTCCTGATTGATCTCCCTCACCAGTGGTGCCTGGCTCACCCGTTGTCAGGACTCCTGTTGGGTCTCCAGGAGCTTCTGCTGCTGGATTGGGGGTCTAGGTCATCTTCTGTTGGGTATGAGGACATAAAATGCCCAGCCCATGCTGTTCCCTCAGGCCTGGGGTTCCAAACCAGCTACCTTCTTCTTACTACCTTTCTGAGCTCTTCTGTGCTTGCTTCTTGAATCATTTCCAGCGTTATAGTTGTGCTTATCAGAGAGGAATCAGGAAGAGCATGCCTATGTCATTGTGTCTATTCCAGAAGTCTGTATTTGATCTTTAAAAGATCAAATTCTGTTGTTTCACTTGTAAAATTGAAATAAACAGTAATCGGACTAGACTGCTTAGCACACACACACACACATAAAAAGACCATAATCATTTTTTATTTTTATTCAGCAAAATTCAGGCAGAAATATTAAAACTTTCACAATGCACTGTCTACTTAGATTTTGACCTAAAATGTTTTAAAGCCGTATAACTTTTAAATAATTTAAAGGACTTAGAAGTATGTCAAATATTTATTTCCCTTTATCCACAACATAAATCTAGGTATATACTAGGTCAAAGATGCAGCTTTCCTATTTCTCACCCATTGTGAATAATTAATATATGCACTTAACAACACCTTATCATTGCTTCTTTCTAGACCACACAACTGACATATGTGCTCTATGTGTGTGTATATACATATGTATGTATAAGTGATATACATACATATGTGTGTATGTGTGTATTGTATATATATACACATACATATATAAACATGCATGTAGATAGGAAACATATATAAAAACATATGTGTGTATATGTGTATATATATACACACACGTTTTCTTTTAGCATTTTTTCTATTTTTTGGCTCAAATTGTGTTGGTCCCCATGGGATTCATCTCTGCTAGAAATACTGTTTCTCCTACTTTTTCTTTTTGGTACATCAATATCATTAAATGAAGTGTTTAATGAGTGTTAACAACTGCACTTTTAATGAACATTATCTAATTTAATATTCACAATACGCCTATAAGGGCAATGGCACTGCGATTCCCATATCAAAGAAAAAGACACCCCAATTTAGAAAGGCTATATCAATTGCCCAAGCTCAAATAGTATTGGAGTGCCAGGATTCAAGACAAGTAAATCCTACTACAGAGTCTCTGTGATGCTACAGTAGACTGAGTTGCAGAATTTCTGTTTGCAGACTCATCTTGAGTAGCAGTTGTTTATTTGATTGCTGCTTACTTTCTTCTTCGTCTTTGCTTTTGTTCTTCTCCATTTGGCAGATTGGTAGTTGCTTCTACTTGCCCCTCCTGATCTAAAGCTAGTGCCATAGGAACAAATTTCTCTTCTAAAAATCTGAAGTTGTTCATTATCTATCCCTTCCTGGAAGGTGACAAGAACCTTATCATGATTTCTATTGAACAATCACCTGCCTCACCTCTCATGTTATTCTTTATAACTTCTCCAACTTTTTAAATGACAAAAGTTATTATTTAATAGGCAAAAGTTAATTCAATTATCTAATATGTTCTCTATATTTTTGGGAACACATTTCTTCTGACAACCACTCTACATCTTTTGAAGCATATTTTGTCCTTTTTTTTTTCAAAGGTGGTCTGTATTTAATGGAGGAACATTCTTGCCTATTTTCTCTTTTATCTCTACTTCTCCATAATTCCTTCATTGTTGATTTTTTTTGGGGGGGGAGAAGAGCATTTTCTGGAATTCCTGTTAGACTTCCTTAGAACTTTTGAATCATTATCATATTTTTTTGGTCCTAAACACCTCGATCACATCTTCCTTTACTAATCTTTCCTCCACTTACTCTGGCTTTCTGCTGTTCCAAAAATACATGATGTATATTCCCACCAAGTCTTAAATGAAAAACATTTCTCAAAATATACCCTTGGCTCAATATCTTTTTCCCCTTGATATTGACCTACCTCGACCTATTTTTTTTTTTTTTTCTTTTGAGGCTTTCTGGCTAATTTCCTCACCATTTTTTTTTATACTCCACATGTTCTTGTTTCATTTATTTATGTTTTTGTCACATTGTTTCTTGACATGTATAACACGTTATTTCATTGTTATCCTTTATTTTAAACATACTGATTTCAAATTCATTTAAAACTTGATCTGCCACTTCTTGAAAGTCTTGAATGATTTCATTTTTTAATTGTTGATTTTTGTTGTTGTTGTTGGGGGAGGTGTGTTTAACATTAGCTTTCTTATTTCTTTTTAATTTTTGGTTTGCAGGCTTATGTTAAATTGAATTCTCTCTCTGCTCAGCCCTCCAAGTATTAGAGTCTCGGATTTTTTCATTTGTCTTCAACTAAATATCCAGGGCCCCATTTCATAATCACAGTCCTATGTTAGCAGGTTGGGGCTGCAGTTACTCCCCTTCTAGGGCTCAGTTGGAGTAGGGCACATTCTTCTGCAGGATGAATATGACTCATTGTCTCTGCCTCTCTTTGCTTTCAAACCATGTTGCATTTTGATTGTATTTTTATAGAATTAAAAAAAAATTTAATATTATTTTAATCCATAATCTGCTGACTTGGTAGCACCACGGAGGATGGTATCAAGCATGACATCATCATGTTATCTTGGCCTAAAATTTATTTGATTAATATTTTCATTTAATACCAGCCATGAGTCAGGGTCACTCTCCCAGGCACTGAAATATACAAATTTGCAGATTTCAGAGCATTGGAGAAGGAAGAAAAATAATGAACAAATAATACATGCTATGAATTATGAATAAAACAGAACATAGAGAATGAGAATGGAGCACTGTTTTAGTAGAGTGGTTAAAAGAGAACTCGTAGTAGCAAGACGTTTAAGTGCAGATGTGACTCGACATGAGTAGTAAGCTCAGTGGTATCTGAGAAAAGGTATTTACAAAAAGAAAATAGCAAACGCAAAATCCCTGTTCAAGGAAGAGCAAGGAGGCAGTCTCTTCATCATTCTAGATACCTCATTTAATTAACGTAGCTTCCTTTGACACTAACAACTATTTTCCTCAAAATCTCATTCAAAACTGAACTAGTAAATAAACTCGGAACATGCTTACTGCATGTCCTTGTTAAGTGGTTCTCCTGTGTTTACTCAAATTACTTTTTCAACTCAAGATTTCCTGGTTATTTTTACTCCTGTAATTACATTCATCTCTGCAGCATGTTAGAACTTTTAGGATTCCATTCTGATTTCGATTGTGTTATTTTATTTTATGTCCATATGTTATACAAATATTATGATATATCTAGTAAAGTACAATTTAGTTACTTTACTTTCTGCTGTTCCAAAAATACATGATATATATTCCCACCAAGTCTTAAATGAAAAACATTTCTTATATTTAAAACATTTTGAAATATATTGTATGTGTGTATAATTAATTACATGATAAGTATGTTAGCAAATAAGTAAAGCCTAACCTATTATTTTATTATTCAATACAACAATACATCGTATATTTTCAATTGGTTTCAGATTTGCTTTAGCATTTTTCAGATCTACCTTAGGATTTGCCTTCTAAAGAACTCCAATCTGAAAGCAATGTAGTCATATCAAAGATGTAACTCAGCATGCTATACATAGATTTTGAAGCTACAGTACCAGAATTTGAATTTACCACTTCCCAGGCAGAGACAATAATTTCTCTATCTGTAAATTACAGGTAATAATAGTACAAACCTTACAGGGCTGATATGATAGCATTATTATGAAGACTAAATGAATCAATGACTTTAAGTTCTTTTAAAAATCATGACATAGCAAGTAGAATAAACATGGTTGCTTAAAAAATTAAAACCAGTTTAGTACCTGATCCAGTATTATAAATGATAATGCTTTATATTTAAGTTAGGAGATCTACGTTATTTGGAAATAAAAGTTCGGGTGTTTTGTTTTTTACTGTTTGGTTTGGTTTTGAGGATAGTGTTAAATTTGGAAACATGGCGCAAATTATTAGTTATAGCCCAGATTATTTAAATAAACAACAAAAATAATGTATAGAATATTTTCATTGTTTTTTCCTTATCTATAACATAATCTAAGAACTATGGCAATGTCTATAGAGTGAATGCAAAGCTAGTTCATTTATTTATTTATTATGATGGGTTATTTTATTGTGTGTGAAATATCCTTTAATTTCTCACACATGAATCTTTGTCCTTTTACTAAAGTCAGGCACAGTGAATATATTTAAATTGGTACCTTAAGTAAAGTATTTGTGCATAAGTTAAAGAATTTTCATTTATCTGTTCTTAGAACGTGTCACTAACAATGACATCAGCAAAGCAGAGCTGTCTGTGAGAAAGCCAGTCTGCAGGTTCCCGTAGTGGAGCCAGATGAGGCTGTAATACTCACCAGCTGGTGACCTTGCCATCATCAATTTCTCGGATTCAGTTTCCTCAGTTTTATAAGAAAAGTGTTGGTAGCCTGGAACTCCTGGGCTCAAACAATCCTCCTACCTCATCCTCCTGAGTAGCTGGGGCCACAGGCGGGAGCAACCACCAAGTCCAACTATTTTTTTTTCCTTTTTTTATTTTTTATTTTTATGGAGATGGGGCTTCACCATCTTTCCCAGGCTGCTCTCAAGATCTGGGCTCAAGCGATTCTATAGCCTTAACTCCCAAAGTGCTGGGATTATAGGAGCGAGCCACTGTGCATGGCTCATGTCTGAGTTTCCTTCCAAGTCTCAATAGAAACCATCCAGGAGAAAAGACTTACCAAACCCCTTTAATTAGGTTATAAGATAAAATAAATTTTGCATCCCTAAAATTATGAATATGAACCCTATAATAATTTTGTAACTCATAATTATTGTTAAAAAGTATTAAATTATTTAATAGTTACATATTTTATGGTAGCAAATATGTTCTAAAATTAATTCTAGAACAAGGATGATATTTGGCTCTGAGAATAAAAGATAGGTTTTCGCATCTGGTTTAGAGTTTAGCCTAAGAAACGTTAAACTGCAAGGGCTTATGAGGAAAAAAAATGGATCTGTGGTAAAACAAAAAACTGGTCATATAATTTATGTAGGTCATGATAAACCCTGAATAAAAAGCAACACAGATGATGATAACTTATAAAATATTTAACAATGGAATTGGGGATTGTTTTGCTTCGTGTTTCTTATTTATAAATTCACGGGCATGTGATCGAATAGACACATTTTTCTGACCTAAAATCTAAAGGTGTGTTTCTTTCCTCGAGTCAAATCTGGAGCTCATTTGAACACTCTCCACAACTGCACACCTGCAGGTGTTGTCTGAAACTTGCCCTCCTGTATTCATCGCCCTCGCCCTGAAGGACAAGTCCAGTTCCTGGATCAAAAGTGTTAGAAGTAACCAGGAAATTGCCTTGGATTGATTGTTTTATCTAGTGACAGTTAAATTCCAGAAAATGTAAACCCACTGGGTATAGGGAAGCATTCTGTTTCCTCTGTTAAGTCTGTATCTCTTTACTGACTGCAGATACCTTTGTCTATATTTGCTTAAATAGAGCCATCTTGAATAAGGAGAGAATTTGTAAGTAAGCTACATATTTCTGGGGAAAAAAAAAAAAAAAAGGAAAAAAATTGTACCAATCATAGGAAGGACCAATTACCCTCTGAGGTTGTGTACAAATAGCCAGTGGAAAGAGGAGAGGAGAGCCAGCTTGATAATAGGAGGGTTAGTCAAAGTTTCTAAATACAGGTTGATTTTTTCCACATCAATCCTGCATCTCCTGGAACGAAAACCTCTGGCTAACTCTACTTTGTGTTAATAAAACTACTCTAATTAGGCCCTGCAGATTGAGGGCTGTCTAGAGCTATAGTGTTCAGCTCCAGATTGCTTCCTAGTTTGCAGCTGAGAGGTGAGTCCGCCATGGCTAAGGAATTTGACGCAGAATGTTTTAATTATATTGCCCATATTTTTGTGGGGGAAAGTATCATCACATGTAGAACAGTAGTTTGTGTTCTAGCAAAGAATTATTGTATGGTAGAATATTCTTATATTCATTACAGATTCTTGGCCTTTTTCCTGAAAAGATTCTTCTTCAATCTTTTATTTTTGTATCTGTGTATATAAATTAACCCAGAGCATATTATATTTTAAAATGTTATTGGTGTCCTTAATATTTCTTGAAATTTGAGTAGGCATTAGATTATCTTTTTGAACTGAATATCACATTATTTCCAGGTGCTGCTACAACATTTTCCCCAAATTTAGTGGTTTTTAAAGCAACACAAATTTATCCTCTTACAGTTAAGTCTAAAATGAGCCTCACTGGGATAAAATCAATTTATCTATATTCCTTCTAACGTCTATAGGAGAGAAGTCATTTCCTTGCCATTTTCAGCTTCTAGAAGTACCTACATTCTGTTGACACTGGGTCCCCTTTGTTAACTTTAAAAAAGAATGAGAAATTTAGAAAAGGAGAGAGGGAGATCATATTTCTTATAAAGTGTTACAGTCTGCAAGGTGGCTATCAAACAGTCTGGAAATTGCAGCCCCTGGCCAAGACCAAAGATAGGCACTTCAAAGGAGGAGGGGTTGGGGCAGGAGCTTTATGCCAAACAAGTTGACTAAACAGACATATTCAACAGGTTACAGGAGGAGCTATGAATATTCATGAAGGGGCAGTCCTGGCACATGTGTACTGAGAAAACATGCATAGAAGAAAGGACCCATGTGCACTTTGGGGTGGAGACTTCACATTTAAATGCATTACAGTTAGGCCCTGCACATCCAAAGGTCTTTTCAGGACACAAAGGTAAGCAAGTGTGCAGCCTCCGTAAACCAGTCAGAACCAGTTCATGGTTGGTGGTTTTCTTATCAGGAGGAAGTTACTGAGATCAGTCTTCTGTCCAATCAAAGCTGCATTTATGGCTGGCAGAACAGGCAGTCAGTCAGCATCTCTGAACTGGATGAGTTGTAATAGTTTTAATGTTGCTTATTTCCAGGCTGGTGCTTGTTTAGCTGCTAGAGAAAAAGAAAAGCCTTGTGGCAGTTAGGACATGGTTTATTCCTTAAGTGTAGGGGTGTGAACCTAACCCGTGCCTGGCAAGGCCTTAATTTGGTATTTTATTGCCACAAAGAGTCCATTCTGTCTATCTTATGATCTCTATTTTAACATTAATGCTGGTCAGCTGTTGTGTCTAAACTACAGAAGGGAGAGGTTATAATGAGGCATGTCTGACCTCCTGTCTCATCACAGGGCGGAACTAAGATTTTAAGGTTTTTTTCTGGAGTTTACTTGGCAAAGTGGGGTTCTTTTCAGGGGTGGGGTTAGGATTTTACTTTTAATTTACACCTTCTGTACTAGTTTGTTTTCACGCTGCTGATAAAGACATACCAGAAACTGGGTAATTTATAAAGAAAAAGAGATTTAATGGACTCGCAGTTCCACATGCTTAGGGAGGCATCACAATCATGGCAGAAGGCGAAAGGCATGTCTTACATGGTGGCAGACAAGAGAGAATGAGAGCCACGCAAAAGGAAAACCCCTTAGAAAATCATCCAGATCTCATGAGACTTACTCACTTCCACAAGAACAGTATGGGGGAAAGTGCCCCCATGATTCAATTCTCTCCCACCAGGTCCCTCCCACAATTCAAGATGAGATGTGGGTGGGGACACAGCTAAACCATATCACCTTCCATGTACAAAACCAGAAATGCCCAGTCAAGTCTTTCTGAGGCTGCATCAATCTGACATTGACTCTTCTGCTTCCCTCGTCTCCTTGTAAGGACTCTCCTGATTATGTTGGGCCCACCCAGATAATACAGGATAATCTCCCATCAGCTGATTGGCAACCTGAATTGCATCTGCAACCTTAATTCTCCTTTGCCATGTAAAGTAACCTATGCACAAGTTCTAGGGATTAGGATATGGACATTTTTGGTTACCACAGATGTCTTGTTTGGAATTATCTCTTAAATAATCAAAGACCTAAATACTAAAATGGTGGTTGATATAACAGAGGTATTTATATTTCCCACATAACAATTCGTCTGGGATGTGCAATCTGGCTTGCATTCCCTGTGGTTATCAACCTCCCAGGCACTGTTATCCTTCTACTTCACCATTGGAAGTGTGTGATTTTCACCTCTATCCAACGTGCCCACATTCTCAGCAGGAAGAAAAGGCAAGCAGAAAGGACAAAGAATCATGCCTTTTAACATTTTCTTTTCCTGGCAACCCTGACTTCTCGCACTTTGTGGCTACAGCCAGCTCCGAGAGATATGTACTTTTGTGTGGGCACACTGTCACCCAGAGCGGAAGTCAGCACTCTGTGGGAAAGACAGAAAGGATGTTGTGTGGGCAAACGAGAGCATCTGCTTCTACATTTACAGACACGTGACAGAAAATCTCCTTGAGGGCTTTTGGAAAACAAGGTGTCTTGTAATATAATATGCCTATCAAATAGCATCAACTACATATACAAAGAAATACCAAAAAAACCCTGTTATTTTTATACTTTATATACTCACTATATGAAATGTAAATTCTTTTTTTAAGCAGTAAATAGTTCTCCAAACATGTGGTCCATATCTTCTGCTCCAGTGATTCCCAAAATAATAGTGTATGTGAAAATCACTTGGGAACATAATTGAAATTTTCAATTCCCAAATCTCCACCAAAGATTCTGTTTCAAAAGGTCTCAGAGGGCTCTGCATTGTAGCAAGCACCCTGGGTGTTTCTGATGCAGGTGGTCTGCAAACTCTGCTTTGATCGTGTTTAAAAAAAAAAAAAAAAAAAACCCAAGTGAGCACACCTGCACTCAATTTAACATGCACGCATGGAGTACCTGCTATAGCATCGTGCTAGATACCGTGAGGGGTAGAAATAAAGTAACAGAAGACCTGATCCCTGTTCTTCAGGAAGTTTTCAAAACAAAAATGAAGTTTCCAGCTTCAGCTTCTATTGAAACAGTGCCTGGATCCACTCCAACTATTGCAGGGTGAGAACTGTGGGAAAAGCAAACAGGAGAATGTGCTCATTTTCCTTCCTAGCATCTATCATGATTAGTTCTTACATATTTGTGTGATTATTTAAGTCTTTGCCACTAGAATCTTAGCACCCCATGAGGAGATAACAGTTTCCCACTATTGTATTTCTTGTAAGTAGCAAAATGCTTTACTTTCTGTAAAAAATATGTGATAAATATCTGTCAAATGAACATAGTGTTGTGCTTGTTCAGAATAAAGTTAAAATACATTAATGAGGAAGAATAAGACGGCCTACATAGAGGAGGAGAGAGTTCAACTGGCTCTGGAAGGTCTCGGGAAGGAGAAATGGAGGAAAGAGCTTTCCAGATTGAGGGAGGAATATGATCAAAGGTGTGGATAACATGAAAGTATGTGATCAATTAGGAAACCTGGAATAACATTGTCTTCAGCAATGTTGGAAGTTTCCTTACTGTTTCTGCCATGTGACATGGTTTAGAGGTAATTATTCAGTTCCAATCGCTATTTGCTTGAATTTAATAGTAAGCTGTCTGTGTTTTTATAGACCTTATATAACTTCAAAGGTGTTTAATCTATTAGTTCATTTTTTCTATATAATAATCTTGCAAACTCAGTAGACTAGATATGATAATGGTTGTTCTACATATTAAAACATACACACACACACACACACACACACACACACACACACACAGAAACCCAGACACCAAAAATGGAAGAGTCACTTTGTGGCAGAATTTCTGATTGCTAATCAGTGTTCAGACACCTTCCTTTTACATTTTTGAAATATGTTCTTCATACAGTATTTCAGCATTTATTAATAATTTCTTAAGGGTCTACTTGTGTGTTAAATAGTGTGGGTGGTAAATTACCTGAGATCTTTGATTTTTATGTTACTGTAAGTCAAAAGTAAGCTTAATATAAACTTTTTTTATATTCTCACTGAAAATTAGGAAGTTGAGTTAGGACACAAAAATAAAACATCTGTCTTTTTTATAACTACATATAGTTATATGATATATTGTGTGTGTGTGTGTGTATATATATATATATATGTATCTTTCAATTCTCTTCTTCTTTTCTCTCCTATCTCTTCTTTGACATGAAAGGCACACTGAAAAATTAGCCAATTTAAAGGATAGTGGAAATGATAAAAAGAAAGGGGCATATGATCTAATAAAGAAAATTAAAGATAATTAATATGTATGGCTAAGAGATATGGTGACAAATGAGAGGATATTATAACTATATATAAATACTTGCAATAGTATGTTATAAAAGAGAAGGAAGATTTATTTTAGCTAGCTAAGGTCTTAGAACAAGGAATAATGATCTGAAGTTTTAAAAAGATAAAAATTTAAGTATAATGAAAAATGTTTCTGTCAGTGAGAACAATTAGAAAGAATATTCTTCCCTGTAGACACGAGCACTAGAGATGATCAAAAACAGACAAGATAAAACCTTTGGGGACTTAATAGATAGAAAAGCCACTTTATAATGTCCTCTTTCCTGGTCTGGTTAAGGCTTTCTTCTATCATATATTGTTAATCACTTGAAAAAGAAATTAATGATCCATGAAATGGGAATACTTATTTCAATAGGTAGGTTGTTCCTCAGAGTTTCAAAAGATCTGTGGTTGAGGCCAAAACTCCCATTACCTTCCCGGGTCCTATATTTCTAAGTTAACTTCTCTATCCTACCAAAGTATCTTTTCTGTTCTCTTTTTTAAAATGAGAATGATTAATAAAGGACTATTTTATAAAAGCAGGCAAGTGTAAAGGTTTCTTTTATTTCACCTTATAGTATTTTTTCCTACCTGTCTACCTATCTATCAATCATCTATCAACCTATCTTACTAAATATTTCAATTACTTATCCAGGTTGACTAAGGTACATACTATATACTAAGCCACATACATACCATGATGTATCATGGAATATAGGTACAAGTTAACAATATATATATTTTTCATATTGCTTAGTTTAAGATCTCCATAGAATATTATCATGGTCAATATGTGGAGCGGTCCTGATCAAATTAAATGTTTAGCAAATTCTCTGGGTTGAGTCTGTATATACATAAACACACAGACGTACACACACTCACATGACCATACATGTGCATATCTATCATCTTTCTGTTTTATATAATTTCTTTTACTTTCATCATCTTTTTTATATTGTATATCATGTATGATAATCCTAGAGCAAAAGAATAGTAAGTATTAAATCAGTGCCTTCAGTGTTTTCTCAAAAATAACTAACAATAGTGTATAGGTGGAATAATGAATGACTCAAGGCTAAGAATTCAACTTCCTGTAGTAATCCAATGTAAGTAAATGAGAAAAGTCACAATAAGAATGTTAGCAATGGAAACGGTGCAAACAGGAGAATCTGAGATTTATTTCAAAGGCAGATGTCATGGAATAATGAGATTGGTCATTTATATGAGATTTGCAACAAGAAGAGTCAAAGAGAGCTCCAAGTTTTCTAGGCTTGTTAACTGTTTGGAATAACTAGGAGTGTATGGGAATGGGAAAGTGAGCGGGGAGATGAATTTATCTGTTTTGGTATTTGGATATTTTCTTTATTGTATTTAAGTTTAGGGACTTGGATGTAACCATTCAAAATAATACTTAAACATTTATTTGGTTTTTGTCTCTGTGTAAGCAGAGCTTAGCCAGGTGTGGTGGCATGTGCCTGTGGTCCCAGCTACTCAGGAGGCTGAGGCAGGAGAATCACTTGAACCCAGGAGGCAGAGGTTGCAGTGAGCCAAGATCGTGCCACTGCACTCCAGCCTGGGTGACAGAGCAAGACTCTATCTCAAAAAAAGAAAAAAAAGAATATACTATAATAAATCTCAACATCTTTCTAGGCTCGTTACTGATGATCCCAAAGGAGGTAACCATTCCATACTCTTTTGGGTTGTATCAAAGGTTCACACACACACACACACACTCACACACACATGCAGAGGTACACACACATATACATATTATATATGTGGTTACATATGAGATATATATTTATATACTCTCTCTCATAGGAAGATAATAAAAGTGCTACCATACTAAAGAAGAGCTTACACTTAAAATTGCCTGTGCTGCTCCTAAAATTCCACTGTTCTCAGCAAACTGCTAGTTACTATCAGTATTTTAATAACCCTAAATCCTTCAATTTCAGAATTTTAGGGCTCTAAATTACTTTACAAATCCATGGTTCAAACAGCCCTTACGGACTCTGGTAGTCGAGGAAATAGATGGTTTCAATCTGTTTTAGTACTCAGAGGATTCAATTCCGAATATCTGTGTATCTGCGACTTCTCCAGTGTGTTACTCCTGCTCCCTTTAGGCATCGCATCTTTAGTCTTTAATTAGGCACTTACATCTCCGGCTTAGCCTGCCTTCTGTTCATCCTAAACTCCCAGAGAGGAATAATTGTGTTGTCTTCTTAGCAAGTTTTAACCATCTTCTCTTTCTTCTTCTCTTTTCCTCTGTCTTCATTTTTCTCTAATTAAAACCAAAATGAAAAAGGGAAAATGAAAGGCAATGGAAATTCATCTTTTCCAAAAAGTAAGCGTGGTCAAACTCTGCACCTGTCTCTGCCTTCCACAAGGTTTACAATTGACCCTCATTATTATTGTGTTTGGAAATTGCCAGGCTATTATTTTTATTTTATAAAATTTTGTTCAATCCCCTTTTGTTCATTTTTGTTTTCTTAATTTTTTAATGTAATAATTTTTGTATAATCCTAACCTTTCAGATACATTCCTTTCTTTAAATATTTTAAATAATTTTTAATTTTTTAACAATTAGAAATAAATCTAGAACCAGCATTATGCAACATATTAATAAACAAAGAAATAAATGTTTCTTTGTTTATTATGTTTAATTTATATGTTTAATTTCAACATATAAATTGAAGTAACCACAAATATACTCAGGAGTATCATGTTTGACAAATAAATTGATACGTGGTGTATGAAAAGTATCACAAGTGTTACTTATTTGAATAATCTGCCATTATATTCTTCAAAGCACCAATAAAATAACTTCTATTTTATAAGTTGACCACCATGAATATACTATAAACTATTCAATATTTGGTATAATATTAAACACTGTGCTAAATAAGAAGATATGTATACATGCACACACACAGTTCTGTATATATTAGTGCATTATTATTATACATTTCAGTTCCAAAGGATTAAGTATCTACCTAGCTTCCTGTATTTAAGAACAACAACAACAAAAAAAAAATACTGTCATTCATAGCATTATCTTAATACACCCTGGAAAATCTGATAGAAGCTAAATTCATGAACATTTTGTGATAACTACTACATTTATGAGAAGAATGTGTTAAGAAATAAAAGAATCATATACTGATAAAAAAGAAACAAATGTCAGTCACCGAATATATTTAATAAGAAAGCACAAATATTATTTATGCAATAGTCATATGTAACCCTTGTTTGTTTTCCTTGAAAGGAAAATATCCCACAATTCTTGCAGGTAGCACTGCTCATAGGGGTTTCAAGTATTTCCTTTGATTAGATATGGTAATATTTTCTCAGCTTTCTCTTTGAGAAATTCTGAAAATAACTTTTAAGCTGAAAGGTAATTTATGAGAATCCATTATCTCTTTTCTCTTTTCATTAAGTTTTTGATTTGAAGAAGACCTATTAATAAGATAATATCCTTTATAAAAGAGACCTTTTCTGGGGTGAAATGATTGAAGAAATTTGGCATAACTTAGGTCTATATCTTTCTGATATTGCTTTAGCTATTGTAGGACTCTATACCCCAAAGCCCTGTGGCATTTTAGCCAAGAAGTTTTGTTTTGTTTTGTTTATGATTTTATTTTTCTTTCCAGGGCATAGATTAATGACTAAAGGTATTCTAAAATCATCCTTTCACATTTATTTGTTTTAAAATTTTATTTGAATATATTATTTGTAGCTTGTATGGTGGTAATTGACTATATAAATAAAACTATCCTATGCTAATGTATAATATGTATCTTTTTCAATATATGTAAAAATTATTTTACCTTTGGATACATGATAATATTTGTTAATAACTTTTCTGAAATTTTAAGTTTCATTGTGGAGATTGTTTCCTCAAGCCATAAAGAAATTTGTATTGCTATAATAGACACAGTAAAATGTTTTTTACACATTTTCAGAATTTCATTTATGGTTAAATCATATTGAATGCTATTTAATAAAATATTTAACAAAACCAAGCAAAATAAGGCATAGACATACTCTTTCATTTACAGAGAAACAAAGTAAAAGAAAAATTAAAGCAAATAATGTCTGCTTAATCTCTTAAATATTTAAATTTATAAAAAACTATAAAAAGGCATTCGACATTTTTTAACACTACCTAGTGTTCTAATCATAGGTGCAACAAAATGTCAGAAATAATTTTATATGTGTGATATGAAAAATGAGAAACATTGGTCACATTTTTTTAAAAATCCCTAATAAATCATGAATATAAAATTAAGATAATTATAAAATAGTTTTGTATAATGAAAATAATTTTTTCAACTGTAGGATACTACATAGGGATGTGATAAAAATGAGGACTTTGAAGTTAGACCTGGGTTCAAATCTTTCTCTGACACTTTTAAGCAAGATGAATATGGGTATGTACATACATATCAAAAATTCAGTTTCTCGATTTGTAAAATGAGCAATATCATACCTCTTTTATCTAACTGGCACGAATTCTAGTCAACAGACTAGATGTTCAAACACGATTTCTCTATCCTTCTATAACAATTAATTTCTAATATTTTCTGCTAGTACTCTAGATATTAGAAACTTCAGATCAGGAATTCTTACCACATTTAATCTGCCAGGATTACATCTGGGCTCTGTAAAGCACAGAATCAGCCAGCTGTGGGAGATCAGAGCTGGTCCTGGGTGTGACTCTTCTGCAGGGTGTAGACAGTGTTCTTGAGAATCCACAGGAGCTAAAGTAAAACATCATCTCAGAAAGACAGTACACTTCCGCCAGCAGGGGTTAAATAGGAGCTCAGAATTTTTCTTTTTTTTTTTTTTTTTTTTTTTTTTGCCATAGCAAGATTCCATTCTTCCCCTCCATAAATATTTGAAGCCCTACTACCTCTCTCTGCCTTTGGACTCTAGGATTTAAGTTATTTACCCTTTATCCCTTTGTTTTAAGTGAGTTCTCAGACAGACTCTGAGATGGTGAGTTGAGTGCAGCAGGGGCATTGTCATTAAGGGATGCTTTCAGGGGGTACAGCTATAACGATGTGCAAAAGGCAGGTGGGCGGAGGGAGGAGCTGATCTGCAACGTGATTGCAGCTGATTCTCCAGAGAACTCTGGAGCTTGGATGGACTTTCAGAATTGGCCCAAATTGAGATTATGGAGCTGAGTTTTACTTCCCTGCGTTGGCCAGTCATTGGCCATGGACTGCAGTGGGAAAGGCCAATTTCTGCAAGTAGGGGATATGTCTAATGAGGGACACAACTGTGAATCATCAAAGACTGACACTTCTGGCAGCTGGGGGACAGGTGCCTTGGCTCTTACGATGAGATTTAGGCAGAACTCTCCAGTGTACACTATGGTATACTCCTTAATTTGATGGGCTCAGATCCAATTCTTCCTTTGTCCCACCTGGGAAGAGTTTCTCCATGATTGTGTTTGGTCTTGTTCCCTGGAAAATTTACAAGAAAAATATTGAGATATTCCTGTTTTCATTGGTCCTTTGATGAAAGGTTCATGAAGGTCACTATACCAGCCTCTCTCCCCACGGCACAATTCTCAGATCCCTTGGCTTTTCTGGAATCACACTGCTATTCTTGACGCCCTTTGAGGGCAGTGAATCTGTAGGAGGTGGTTCACTACTGTCTTCCTGATGAATGTGGGTGGTCTTCTGTGCCTGCATCATGCCCAGTGCAGGGATTTCTGCAAGCTTGCCAGATGTGTGGCTTCCGTAGACTCACACAAAAGATTGATAATAAAAGTGCTACCATACTAAAGAAGAGTCTGAAGAAGATTTGCTTTTTCCTTCTCTTCCTCCAGTGCCTGTGGTCTTTGCTTTACCTCTGCCTATGCTCTCCGCTTACGGGTTCCTCAACAAGTCTGGGGTGTGGTTTTTATGTAGTCTAGCGTCAAGAATTTGGCAGTACAAAAGTCTAAACTTTTTAACTTGAAATCCTTTTTCTTTGTCTTTTAGGTTTCCCTTGGTTGAGGCAATGAATGCTACTGAATAAATGGGTAGAAAGTGATAGAAGATAAGGGAAATGCTTTAAAAAGAGTAGACATTCTATTTCAAAAGAGTATCAGTATTATCCCACTATCCACCTAAAGAGCTATTTTTAGATTCAAATGATAAAATACATTTGAGGTGCAGGTTTTCTAGTTATAGTAACAGTAATATTTAATTTCTTCTTTAAAAGTCTAATACCATATGAAAAAATGACACTATAATAACTTTTTCCTCCACTGTGGTCATGACACATGTTAAGTTAAAAATGGATTTTAGGAAAGCAAGAAAGGAACCGTTCTTAGAAACAGACGGCATGAAGTAGTATTTTAAAGAGACTGTACATTTAAGACTAATAAAGTCAGTTAAAGTTTGTAAAGTAGAAACCCACACATTTCATTAATATATCGAAGGTTTAAATTTAAAATGTTTTTAAATGTTCATGATACACATTAAAAAGCAAGAATTTCCATGTCAAGTGTATTTGAAGATAAACATAATGAGAAATATATGTAGATTTCAATTGATTTAATCAGTATCTAATGATATATGTTTTCTGATAATTCATTTTTCAATGGCTATACATGAATTTATTTCCCAGATTATAATAAATTAGAAGTTACAATATGAAAAATTATACAAGTCACTTTATATTTCATTATTAATTGGGTGTTTCTCCAGCAGTCAAGCTAGGCTCATTTGTTGGAATAGAATGCCACTGCTTAATGTATCTAATAATGTCTTCTAAAGGATGAAATTACTCACAAGGGAGGGTCTGAAGAATAAGATCAATGAACTTATATTAGTGTAAATGATCACTGATTAATGAATACAACATTGGGGATTAAAATTTACTTCGAGCTTAAACTTACTGCCAGTTTTGCAAGTTTAAATAGAATAAACACCCCAAGTATCAAAAATATAAATAATAGTAAAAAAATATATGCCTGAAAATAATATTTATAACAGAAAATTATGAAATTAAGAAATATGTGTAATATATATTTGATAAGAAATATTAAAATTGATTAGGACAAAAGCCTATATAAAAGGTTTTCCTGTGTATTTTTTTCTACAAGTAATCTGTGCTAAATTGAGGTTAAAATTTTTGTTTTGGAGTTGAAACGAGTAGCTTACATGTGTTTACTGTAGTTTTCAGTAGTATTTAAGTACTATAGTGCAGTTAGGTCTTGCTTAGAGAAATGAATCAATATGAAAATGTTTTCACTTAATTTAAAAGGGATTAAATGGAGAAAGAAATGGATGTTTGTTCCTACCTTCTATTTTCTTAAAAAAGTAACAACCTCACCATTATACATTGATTAGGTTATAGTCTAATCAAAGTAAACAGAAACACTGAGAAACAGGAACAGGTCTGGGTTCCCCGACTAGGAGTTCCACTTCTGAGATACAGTCTTCTCGGTTTATGCTCGCTCTGTTCTGATCCCCATCGGGGTTGGATATCCAGAATACAGAAGGCAGGGGTTTTATGTTAAAGATATTAAAGCTTGATGGTGCCATAGCTGACAACTGCCTATGTGTGATGAATATGGTTCTGCTTCTCTGACTGTCTCAGGGTGACGTAGGTTGCAGTGATTGAGAATTACGTGGTCAGTGGGCAGTTTCAAGGGAGGAAGATCTGATCAAAGTATGCTATGGTTAGGAGAAATTATGAGCCTTCGAGATGCCATTGTCACACGTTTCTTTAGTGATCATATTCTTAATGAAAAAATGTACAAATGTTATATTGGCTTACAAAAAAGAATGTATTTTCCCAGCTAGCAGAACTGTATCGATTCAAAAATATTCTTTTCAATTTCCAGAGCATATAATAGCATAACATTCATGATTAAAAATCAAAAGCAGTTATATGAGATTTTTATTTTAAATAAAACCTGTATCATATTGAAAAGGATTCTGTCATCTTCCAAAAGCATATCTCAGTCTATAAAAGCTATAAGGCAGCCTTCATATTTACAAATAAAGCTACCCAATTATAATAGGGTAGTATGAGAAAAATATTCTTGTTTTTATTCCCTGAGACTATGATTGGCTATACATGAATTTCTCTCCAAGATTATAATAAATTAGATGCTATAATATGAAAAATTATACAAGTCACCTTATATTTTCTAAGACTAGGAATCAAAATGGAATGATAAGCATCCTCCTCAGTTAATTTTGATTCTTGTCTTTTTGAAGATAAAGACAAAGCAGTTCCCATATCAATGTAGATACTTGTACATATCTACAAGTATCACATAATCTCTAATTTAGTCAATATTCTTGACTTAATTTGTTAGGGGAATTTTAGTTTATCACTCTAGCAGTCAATAAGTACTAAACAAATTTATTAAGTAATGAATATAAATTGGAAAGATATAGATACTTATTTAGACATAATTAAAAATTACAATTTATTAATTTTTTGTTAATTATTTTGAAATAGTAAGGGTTTTTTAAGGTTTTATCATTTCAAATAGGTTTACCAAGGAATCAGTATTGTATCTTTCTCTATTAAATGAAGTCACTTAAGCTCTTGAGTCCTGATCATAAATAGTATATTAATATAAATCATGATACACACTTAATAAAATAAAAAGAGAACAATTCTAAGCACATCAATAATGTGAATATATTTAGTAGAGAAGGTATGTATGATAATGCTGTCATTTGGAAGTGTTTCTAAATAAAACAATTGATTCCGATATATCTATATTTTGTTTAAAAATAGCAAAACAGGCCGGGCACGGTGGCTGACGCCTGTAATCCCAGCACTTTCGGAGGCCAAGGCAGACGGATCACAAGGTTAGGAAATTGAGACCATCCTGGCTAACACGGAGAAACCCCGTTTCTACTAAAAATATAAAAAATTAGCCGGGCGTGGTGGCGGCGCCTGTAGTCCCAGCTACTTGGGAGGCTGAGGCAGGAGAATGGCAGGAACCCGGGAGGCGGAGCTTGCAGTGAGCTGAGATCCGGCCACTGCACTCCAGCCTGGGCAACAGAGTGAGATTCCGTCTCAAAATAATAATAATAATAATACAGGAGAAAATATGTGTTCTTCTGCCTAATCTATCTATATTTAAAATAAACTTGTAAACTTGATAATGTCTTAGAATTATACAAGTAATTAATATAACGAATAGTTTTTAATGAATGATTCTCAGTTTCCAAACTTTCCCCATTTTTTTCTTGTGTTACTTTGAAGAAACATTATAAAATGAATGTAATGCTTAGTTTAAATTATGTCTGTGTACCTTGGAATTAAATACCTAACAGGAATTTTCTTAAATTGCTTATATTTATGAATAAGATGCCTTTTTTTTTTTTTTTTTTTTTTTCCGAGATGAAGTCTCTCTCTGTCCCCAGACTGGAGTGCAGTGGTGCAATCTCAACTCACTGCAACCTCCACCTCCCGGGTCCAAGTGATTCTCCTGCCTCAGCCTCCCGAGTAGCTGAGACTACAGGCGTGTACCACCATGCTCGGCTATTTTTTTTTTTCTTTTGTATTTTTACTAGAGACAGGGTTTCACCGTGTTGGCCAGGATTGTCTTTATCTCTTGACCTCGTGATCTGCCGAACTCTGCCTCCCAAAGTGCTGGGATTACAGGCATGAGCCACTGCCTCTGGCCCAAGATGCCTTTCTTTTAAATGTGATACTACATAGGCAAAGTTTGATTTCTTGACCACTCACGTAATTCAAAATCATATATGTGTATGTAGAATACCATTAAAAACAGGAAAGTATAATAAAAAGAAAACAGTACTTTACTTCGAAGATAAAAGAAACCCATAGTAATTCATTTTCACTCCATTTATACTTACATCTCCTTAGCATGCTCATCTTTCAAAAAGAAACATAGATTTTTCTATCTCTCACTCATCAGAATCTAGTAAGTTTAAGATTCTTAATCTAAAGAGAAGGGCATTGAATGTTCTTCACATTTTGTTATTTGCCTACTTTTCCAGGATTGCTTGCCCACCACCGTGTGTCCACCAACTGTGGACTTCCCTGATGCCTTTCAAATAAGTATTGTCACCTCCATTATAGAGAGAGAGAGAGAGAGAGAGGCGCTGGCTCAACTCACATAGGACTCAAATCTTCCTCTCTACCTTTTTATCAGCCTTTGCTTTTTTCACTGTACCACAGTAATCTGGATGAGATACAGAAAGAGACTGTTTTGCTTGTATCAGCAGGAAATATCTATTTAAAAATTCATTCTCAACGTGATCTTTTTTGTCTCTAAAATATAATCGTGTCCTGACAACATATTAATTTCAATCTAACAAGTATCTGTATACTCACATAAAATGTTCTGAAACCAGAAATAAAAACAAGAGGATCAGCATCCTCACTGGCTGAATCTATTTTTGAGAAGAGTGCATGAGGCTTGGTGAATAGAAGTGAGGGACAGAGTGTAGGAGCTTTGTTAAAAAAAAAAAAAAAAAAAAAAAAAAAAAAAAAAAAAAAAAAAAAGCGTAATTCTTTTGATAGTACTTAATTACAGGATGCATTTTCCCCTGTTACATGTATGCGTCTTTAATTGATACAATTTTTAAAGACAGCCATTTAGATTTAAGTCCCTTTCAAACATTACCTATTTGGTTTTTGTCCAAACTTTCTGATTCAAACTATTTCACACCTGAAAAACAAAACAAAACAAAATTTGTCAGCTTTTAAAAATGTCAGATATCATGTTAATTTTCTTCCCACAGACTCAGAAAATTTATGTAAGCTGCTTTATTTTTGGGATGTCAAATACAGCCTCACTCCTTGTGGAAGTCTTGGAATCACTTCACTGAAAAAGATAACATTTCTTCCTGTTTTCCAAAGACTGAATAAGATGATCATTTGGGGACTATCTTTGTTTCCTCAGGTCTAACATGCAAGAGTGAATAGATGACTTAAAATTCTAGGTAGCATCCACTCTTCTATATTTGTTTCACTTCAGTCACATAAAAGTACTGCCTTTTCCTGTTTCCTGATCTTACTATGTCCTTTCACACGTCCTTTCATTCTACTTGATACTCCCTTAGCTTAAATGTCCTGACCATTTTATCCAGAATGACTTGCAAATTCTCAAGTAGTCCTTACCCACATAAAAGGTAATTCCTCCTTGAAACTCTCCTGTTTTTGCCTTTTTCCAAAATGTGTGTGTGTGTATGTGTTCTCTTCCGTACTCCTCCTGTATCACTGTATACTTACATCTTTCAGAGACATATACATAGCTCTGTTTCAATGGTTTTTTGGCCAATCAGTCACACCATTTATGCCGTTGGGCTACTACATTGTGGCCCTCTAGAAAAGAATAATCTTCCATTTATCTTGATACCCTTAGACTGACATACTCCCTGACAAATGGGAGATACTTAAAAAATACTGAGACATGAATGAGTAACCAGATTACTTTACATCTCAATTTATGTCCTTTAAGTTCTATTCTGTCATATTCTGTTAAAAGTTATGTTCTGTGTATCTTGTAACTGGCACAAAATAGAGCATTTTTTAGAAAGCACTTTTTTAAAAAATCCAAGCCTGTGGTTTTACTTACTTGCTGTTATGACAGGTCAACTTTAAAATAGATTACATCATAAAATCAGCTAGAGCATTTGCCTGAAAGAAATGGAAAAGCTTAGAGTATTTCAGTGAAGCTTTTGAGAAAATGTCCTCTGGTTGGTGAAAGATTCTCCAATGATACCCAATGGAAAGAAAATTAGGAAAAGTCCAGAAAGAATCAGTTTGTGCTCTCTTTTTCTCTGTATAGTTTCTTCATCAAGTTAGTTAAAACAAAGAAATAAAAAAATAAAGGCCTTTGTCCCTTTTGCAATTACTATAAAAATATTTTGTATATGCATTTTTTGAGAGATGTATATAAACAAAGTTTTTAAACAATAATAGTTAAGGTTAAGAGTTAGAATTAAAATATCACATTTTTGGAAAGGTTTTGAATTCTATGTATAAAGCATTCAAATACATTTAAATTCACATGACTGAGATTAAATGGTATTACATAAAGCACTGATTTACAGTAAAGATGTAGGACAGAGTAAATGTTTTATTATTTTCATTAACCATGTATAATTCTTTTAATCCACATTACATGGATAATTTATATAGTCCGGTACTCTCCAAATGTGAGGAACAAAGAAAATCGCTTGTCAAATAGTTTATAATATGTACTCTGAGATGTTTGAATATGTGTTTACATTTTTTAAAATGATAATTGGGAGGAAATAAGCTTTTTCCAAATTTACACATAGTGCTCATCTCCCAAGAACATATAAACGTACACCAGGGAACAGCTTGCTTTATTTGAGCACGTGCAATGTAGAAGAGAGTTAATATTAGAGTTAATTATTGAGTTAATATAAACCCCATCTCCATTTTAGACATCAGAGACTTCTTTCTCAATTACTGCACTTTCCAATCATATTCATTGTCTTGTGTAGTTCTCACAAAAACTCTCAGTTGTTATTTGACTATAACTAAGCTAGAGGAAGCAAGGTAAATCCAGACAGGGCTGACTGCAGAGTTCAAGCCTTTCACCCCTAGATAAGCGGCGTCTTAGGACGATGGAAAAAAAAATACAGTCTTTATTACGTGAGAATAAACCTCAAGACCGGAAGGAAGAAAGGAAGGGAGGGAGGAAGCTCGGGAAGGAAAGAAGGAGAGAAGGAAGGGGAAATGTATTAATTCTCACACTGCCATAAAGAAATACGTGAGACTGGGTAATTTATAAAGAAAGGAGGTTTAATTGACTCACAGTTCTGCATGCTGTACAGGAAGCATGGCTGGGGGGTGCCTCAGGGAGCTTTATTACCCATGGCACAAGGCAAAGCCAGAGCAGGCATCCTCATGTGGCCAGCGCAGAAGGAAGGGATTGGAGGGAGGTACCACACACTCTTAAACAACCAGATCTCATGAAGACTCACGCACTATTGCAGCATCACCAAGAGGGAAGTCTGCTCCCAAGATCCAGTCACCTTCTACCAGGCCCCATTTCCAACATTGGGGATTACAATTTGACAGGAAATTTGGGTGGGGACACAGATCCAAACCACATCAGGAAGAAAGGAGTAAGCAAAATGAATACAGAGAAAGTGGAACAGAGCATGTGAGAAGAGTCAGTGTTATAGAACAATAGGAGGAAGTAGGCTTAAACAAATTAAAATGTAGAGAAACAGGAAATTAATAATTGTTTTACAGATGCCAAAGAGGCAAAGTTGAAGACTAGGAGTTGCTGGATATCAAAAGCTACAAAAAAGACTGTGGAGAATGACATGAGGAAATTGCGTGACTATATCAGTCATTAGGAGTTATCAGTTTTATGTGAAATCTGTAATTCTTATCACAACTTAAGATCATAAAGCAGAAATGGTAAAATCAGAAATGTAACAGCTATAGAATTACCATAAGCCTGGTAATATGGTAATTATCAGAATTATAAATATTAAAAAAATAATTATAAATAAAACCAAAAATATAAATATCTTTATATTTAAATGTTATAATTGAGCTTAATGATAGCTGAAATTTGAACATGCAACCTCAGTGAATAAAGAATATTATTGATCTGATTAAAGTTTAAAAACTTGTCACCATGCTGTAGAGATTTTAAATGTAAGACCCCCAGAAATTATGTAGAAATGCAAATGATACAGAAAGCATGATTATTGAATGATGTTGTCCTTTTAAAAAATATATTTCATATAAAATTCAAACCCAGAGGTGCTCAGCGGTATTACTTAAAAAAAAAAAAAAAGGTTCTGTGTCTCTTTTTTTTTTTTTTTTTTTTTTTTTTTGAGACAGAGTTTTGTTCTTTGTTGCCCAGGCTGGAGTGCAGTGGCGCAATCTCAGCTCACTGCAACCTCTGCCTCCCAGGTTCAAACGATTCTCCTGTCTCAGCCTCCCAAGCAGCTGGGATTACCAGCGCCCCCCACCACACCCAGCTAACTTTTTTTGGTATTTTTAATAGAGATGGGGTTTCACCATGTTGGCCAGGCTGGTCTTGAGCCTCTGACCCCAGGTGATCCGCCTGCCCCAGCTCCCAAAGTGGTCGGATTCCAGGCGTGAGTCACCGTAATTGTCATTGTCAGGCTTACTCAAAATAGACGCGGCTTGAGATTTTCTTCTATGTGCTGTATTGTGAGGTTTCATTTTCAAATGAGGAAAATATTTTGAAGGAGAAGATGAGTTGAAAAGGCTCCAATATATTCCATTCCATTAAATAAGTTATGAAGGATTATATACATGACTCTATAATATTTAGGATTAATAACGTCTTCAAAAATTAAAATGTGACAGGGTAACAGCATATATGTGGATAAACTACAAAGCAGACACAATGACACATCAGTCTCAGAAGGGCAAGAGATCTCATGAAGGGTAGCTGGGAGAGGTGCCATTTTAATTAGGACTGGGGGAATAAATAGGCATAGATTTTTACCTACCAGTGGAGAGAGCAGCTGCTTATAGAATAAATACATTTTGCACGCATATACAAACAAGATGGAAAAGAATACTCTCAACTTTATTTTCTACAAACTCAAATTACTGTATCTGTAAATACCTAGTAAAATGTGAGTATGCATCTTAAGAAAAACATCTATGTCAAATACATATTCTTAAAAGTACTTCAGCATGATCATAGTATCAAATGTGACTTGTTTTATTGACTTATAAAATGAATACATTATTTACATATAATTTTGCAACTAAAAATGTAAAACTTACAAACGTTTTCTGAGTTTGTTAGTTAAGACAACCAAATAAACTAACTCAATAAATGAAGCAATCAACATCCTCTTTCTTCCCAACCAAAGTAAGAAAGCTGAAAGATAGCACTCATTTGGGACGAGAAGTTTAATTCCTATTTGCCATCAATGCTTTCCGTTGTCACTGTGACCATTTCTTTTGCAGGAATATTTCTGGACTGTGTTGACAGTAGCACGGCCTGAATAGAACAGAGAATTTCGAACAGGCTTTGTCACAGTCAATAAACAACCCGCAAGAATTTGGTTTCTTGATCTCATGTATTTTCTTCTTCAACTGTAAAGGAAATTAAGTGGCCTGTCTATTCCGTTTCCCTCCTGGGTACAAGTTGCAATAATGTTTGTGTTTGATAAAAGTCTTTCTATCTTTCATAAGGACATAGTATCTAATTTATCAAACAATGTATTTTGCAAGTCTCAGCTGAAACATACATCAAAGAATGAACAGGTTTGGAATAAAATAAAATGGTATGAAAGGAGATAAAGCAGAGCGATCCAGAGAGAAAAACACAGAAAGGAATTTTTCCCAGTTATATATGTTGCTCATCTCCCTTATATAAACATCCATAGCACCCTAGTTTTTTCATCTTATCTCATATCCACAGTAGATAAAATTCAGCTGAGGGTGATCATAATTTATCTTTTTTTTTCACTAGATATGTAATAGAAAATACAACTTCTTTGTTACTATCACTGTAAAAATGTGTGATTATAGACTGGATCAAAGAAAATATATGACTTCTGCATTCTAGGATATCTCCTCAAAAAGTAACTAATCTTCCAGATCATTAAATAGCCAACATTCAGTGTGAACACCCATTAGTATGAAACATACAAGACAGTGAAAAATTCTGACATCATTTCTATTTGACTCTACAATGCATTCATGAAACTATTTTACTTGGGAAAATAATTTTTTAAAGCTAATTGTTTCACTTATCTTTGTGTTATCATTATGTTCTCTGAGTTTCCCTTCCCATCCTGTGATGTTGTATGAGGCAATAGAAGTGGGGGATATTAGGGGAAGCTGTAGTACTTGTGCGGGTCTGTATGTGTGTGTTTGAAAAAATCCAAAACATCTGAAAGTCACTGGGCCTCTGGAAAGGGAGAGATGACCCTTAACTAACATTTCCTTCCAGTGAAGTATAATTGTACAGTGTGGAGACTAAATGTATCACAATCATATAGATGGGATATATATATGTGGGGGGGATATATGTGTGTGTGGAGATATATGTATACATCTATATATACATATATGTTTATGTATACATATACATATATACATCAATATATACATACACATATATCCATATATAGATGTATATATATCCACACATATATCCCCATATATACATATATGTATATACCTATATATGTATATATAGGACATATATATCACCATTGGATATATAAGTGTATATATGTATACATATATAGGTGTATATATATGTGTGTGCATGTATATATGTATACATATATATATATATATCCACACACACACACATACAAAGCTTTAGTTCAATGAATAATTTTTTAAAAATCTGAATCTTCAGCTTATGAACTGGCATCCTTCTTTTTCGAACTAGCCCAATACTTATTATTGGATTATTGGTTTTTATTTTTGAAATTTATTCTTCATGTAGATTCTCAGTGAGCAACAATGAACATGAAAAAGTCACAGAGCTTTTCTTTTTTTTCTTTTTAAATTTTTTATTATACTTAAAGTTCTGGAGTACATGTGCAGAATGTGCAGTTTTGTTACATAGGTATATACACATTTCATGGTGGTTTGCTGCACCCATCAACCCATCACCTACATTAGGTATTTCTCCTAATGCTACCCCTCCCCTAGCCCTCCACACTCTGATGGGCCCCAATGTGTGATGTTCCCCTCCCTGTATCCATGTGTTCTCTTTGTTCAACTCCCACTTATGAGTGAGAACATGTGGTGTTTGGTTTTCTGTTCTTGTGTTAGTTTGCCAAGAATGATGGTCTCCAACTTCATCCATGTCCCAGCAAAGGACATGAACTTATCCTTTTTATGGCTGCATAGTATTCCATGGTGTATATGTGCCACATTTTCTTTATCCAGTGTATCATTGATGGACATTTGGGTTGATTCCAAGTCTTTGCTATTGTGAATAATGCCACAATAAACATACATGTGCATGTGTCTTTTTAGTAGAATGTTTTATAATCCTTTGGGTATATACCCAGTAATAGGATAGCTGGGTAAAATGGTATTTCTAGTTCTGGATCCTTGAGGAATCGCCACACTGTCTTCCACAATGGTTGAACTAGTTTACAGTCCCACCAACAGTGTAAAAGTGTTCTTATTTCTCCAATCCTTTCCCCATTGCTTGTTTATGTCAGGTTTGTCAAAGATCAGATGGATGTAGATGTTTGGTGTTATTTCTGAGGCCTCTGTTCTGTTCCATTGGTCTACATCTCTGTTTTGGTACCAGTACCATGCTGTTTTGGTTACTGTAGCCTTGTAGTGTAGTTTGAGGTCAGGTAGCATGATGTCTCCAGCTTTGTTCTTTTTGCTTAGGATTGTCTTGGCTATGTGGGCTCTTTTTTGGTTCCTTATGAAGTTTAAAGTAGTTTTTTCCAATTCTGTGAATAAAGTCAATAGTAGCTTGGTGGGAATAGCATTGAATCTATAAATTACTTTGGGCAGTTTGGTCATTTTCATGATATTGATTCTTCCTAACCATGAGCATGGAATGTTTCTCCATTTGTTTGTGTCCTCTCTTATTTCCTCGAGCAGTGGTTTGGAGTTCTCCTTGAATAGGTTTTTCACATCCCTCATAAGTTATATTCCTAGGTATTTTATTATCTTAGTAGCAATTGTGAATGGGAGTTCACTCATGATTTGGCTCTCTGTTTGTCTATTATTGGTGTATAGGAATGCTTGTGATTTTTGCACATTGATTTTGTATCCTGAGACTTTGCTGAAGTTGCTTATCAGCTTAAGGGGATTTCGGGCTGAGATGGTGGGATTTTCTAAATATACGACCATGTCAACTGCAAACAGAGACATTTGACTTCCTCTTTTTCTATCTGAATACCCTTTATTTCTTTCTCTTGCCTGATTGCCCTGGTCAGAACTTCCAACACTATGTTGAATAGGAGTAGTGAGAGAGAGCATCCTTGTCTGGTGCCAGTTTTCAAAGGGAATGTTTCCAGCTTTTGTCCATTCAGTATGATATTGGCTATTTGTTTGTCATAGATAGCTCTTATTATTTTGAAATACTTTCCATTGAAACCTAGTTTATTGAGAGTTTTTAGCATGAAGAGGTGTTGAATTTTGTCGAAAGCCTTTTCTGCATCTATTGAGATAATCGTGTGTTTTTTGTCATTGGTTCTGTTTATGAGATGGATTAGGTTTATTGATTTGCATTTGTTGAACCAGCCTTGCATCCCAGGGATGAAGCCAACTTGATAGTGGTGGATAAGCTTTTTGATGTGCTGCTGGATTCAGTTTGCCAGTATTTTATTGAGGATTTTCACATCAATTTTCATCAGGGGTATTGGCCTGAAATCTTTTTTTGTTGTGTCTCTGCCAGATTTGGTATCAGGATGATACTGGCCTCATAAAGTGAGTTAGGGAGCATTCCCTCTTTTTTCTATTGTTTGGAATAGTTTCAGAAGGAATGGTACCAGCTCCTCTTTGTACCTCTGATAGAGTTTGACTGTGAATCCATCTAGTCTAGGCTTTTTTTTTTTTTTTTTTTTTTTTTGGGTTGGTAGGCTATTAATTACTGCCTCAATTTTATAACTTGTTACTGGTATATTCAGCGATTCGGCTTCTTCCTAGTTTATACTTTGGAGGTTGTATGTGTCCAGGAATTTATACATTTCTTCTAGATTTTCTAGTTTATTTCCATAGAGGTGTTTACAGTATTCTCTGATGGCAGTTTGTATTTCTGTGGGATCAGTGGTGATAGCCCCTTTATCAATTTTTTTCGCATCTTTTTTATTCTCTCTTTTCTTCTTTAAGAGTCTGGATAGCAGTCTATCTTGTTGATCTTTTCAAAAAACTAGCTCCTGGATTCATTGATTTTTTAAAGGGTTTTTTTGTGTCTCTGTCTCCTTCAGTTCTGCTCTGATCTTAGTTATTTCTTGTCTTTTGCTAGCTTTTGAATTTGTTTGCTCTTGCTTCTCTAGTTCTTTTAATTGTGACGTTAGGGTGTCGATTTTAGATATTTCCCACTTTCTCCTGTGGGCATTTAGTGCTATAAATTCCCCTCTAAACACTCCTTTAGCTGTGAACCAGAGATTCTGGTACATATGTCTTTGTTCTCATTGGTTTCAAAGAAATTATTTATTTCTTCCTTTATTTCATTATTTACCCAGTAGTCATTCGGGAACAGGTTGTTCATTTTCCCTGTAGTTGTGTGGTTCTGAGTGAGTTTCTTAATCCCGGGTTCTAATTAGATTGCACTGTGGTCTGAGAGACTGTTTTTTATGATTTCTGTTGTTTTGCATTTGCTGAGGAGTATTTTACTTCCAATTATGTGGTCAGTTTTAGAATAAGTGTGATGAGGTGCTAAAAAGAATGTGTATTCTGTTGATTTGGGGTTAAGAGTTCTGTAGATGTCTATTAGGTTCGCTTTGTCCAGAGCTGAGTTCACGTCCTGAATGTCCTTGTTAATTTTCTATCTCATTGGTCTCTCTAATATTGACAGTGGGGTGTTAAAGTCTCCCACTATTATTGTGTGGGAGTCTAAGTCTCTTTGTAGGTCTCTAAGAACTTGCTTTATGAATCTAGGTACTCCTGTATTGGGTGCATATATATTTAGGATAGTTAGCTCTTCTTTTTTCATTGATCCCTTTACCATTATCTAATGCATTTCTTTGTCTCTTTTGATCTTTGTTGGTTTTCATTTCCAACAGAAGAACATGTAGTGATGGGTTCAGCAAAACATACTGGCATTAAGAAATTTGGCACACATGGATTGAACTCCCACCGTGAGATACTATGCTAGATGATGGGAATATAGAGGTGAGTCCGACATGCCTCTGAAAACCAGTAGGTGTTCCAAGACAAAGACGTAACTTAACGGAAGGCTGAAAACATTCACTGTAACAGGATGATGATGTTTAGGAGGAAGAAGAGGAGAACGAATGTTTATATAATTTGTGGCACACAGCGGACAACATCATCTATGCTTTCCTTGCAATCACTTATTTAATTCTCACAACAGCAGGAGATCTGTAGTACTATTACCCATTTTTCAGAGTAGGAAATAGTGCCTTGGAGACATTGCACCATTTCCTCAAGTTCATACAGCTACTCAGTCAAGCCAGGAATCAACCTTTGGTCTGTCTGACTCTGATTCCTAAAATGTATATAGTCATATTGCAGGTGTTTAGCAATTTTATTTCATGAATGAAGAAAGATGGTGATATATAGATTTTTTTATCAAGTAGGCTAAGGAAGACTTGAGTCACAGACTAAGTTATTTGGAGGACTGAAAAGGAAGAAGAGAATACATGATTCTAATTATTTGAAAAAGGATAGAAGAATGCATAGAGAAGAGAAAGGGAAGAAGCAAAAAGGATTCCAATTTTGGAAAAATCCAGTTGTAGAAAATTAGATGCTGTGTTGCTACAAACAGAAAAATGACCACGGAAGAGGAGAAAGATTAGTAGAGAATATGGCTTTTGTTTTAAAGCAATTAACTTTGAAGTTTAAATGAAGTGGACATTAAGTCATAACGGCCATTGTTAAAAAAAAATTCTTTATTACTAGGTATATCTAATATCAATTTACTCAATGACACTTGAAAGCAAATGAAATACATAGGGAAATATCAGAAGAGGAATCTTGCTAAATTCTGCCTGTACTCGTATCTCCTCAGCATGACCGGCTAGCAAGCGAGAACGTTTTCAAAATACATTACACTATAAATATCTGCTAGCTGTGTTTTAACCAGCCTATTTTAAAAATTGTTACTATTTCTAAAGAACCCTTCAGTGTTATTATTTCAGATAATGTAAATGTCAGAAATTATTATCAGGTCTGAAGTTATTGCCTTCTCTTTTCTTTATTAAGCAAATTTTAAAATGAATGTTTCTGTGATTTATAATATCAACATTTGTGGAATTTCTCAAGAAAACATTTATGGTTTATTATTACTTATAGCGAAGTAAGCAAAATGCTTCTGTTTGTGTTTTGTGGGCTGCAGTATTGTATTTGACTGCAAATGGAGAACTATAAATTTAGCTTGTTTAGAATAATTTAACTAAGTAGTTGTTTATATATTCAGCCATATTAGTTATTAACAGATGAGAAAATATGTTGATTTTATACTTTGGAAGTACGCCCTAGTTACCTAAATTGTCTTTTCCTCAATTACATAATTAGAATTGCATCAGTTAATTAAACAAGGCTATGTCCAATCTCACTAAGATAATTTCGCACACTGTTTTTTCTGGAACGTTTCTATCCTAACAAGAGCATAGCAGAAACACTGGTCCCCCAAGTTAAATTAAGAGAGTCTCTCTTTTATGCTTTTCTAGTTATAAAACAAAGTCTTTGCCTGTCACCGAACCATACCGGGCAATGTTACTTTGCAGAAGTGCAAGGAAGAAGCTGAGACTCCCATTCCAGCATGTGGTCCATGTGGTGCTTTGAGGTTTCCCCTTATGTTAATACTGTTGATCCTCCAAGTGAGAACTTTGCAAACTGGGTTTTAGTTGCCACGAGTTTTATAGGACCTATTTATAGGAGTCAGCATCTATAGTTATGCAGAATACAGTCATGCATAGTTTAATGATGGGAGGGGTGCATTCTTAGAAACGTATCCTTAGGCAATTTCCTGGTTGTATGAACATCAGAGTGTACTTACCTCGATGATGCAGCTATTGCACACCTAGGCTGTATGGTAGGGTCTGCTGCTCCTGGGCTACAGACCTGCATGCATGTGACTGGACTGAATATTGTAAGCAATTGTAACACAATGATAAGGGTTTATGTGTCTAAATATATCTCACCATAGAAAAAGTACAGTAAAAGTGGGATATTATAATCTTGTAGGACCATGATCTTTATATGTGGTCTGTCATTGACCAAAACATTCTCATGTAGCACATGACTGTATGTAACTAAGTTATAGTCTAACTGATTTAGATTTTTCTGAAAAAGATAAAAGTTCGTATTATCTTACAGGTCCTTGTTAACATTGCTGCCTTCCTCTTCCAGCTTAGCAGAATCTGACGTGGTTACCTCGTGGAAGTCACTTGAGAAATGTCACTTGTTTAGGGGCTTTTATGTGGTAGTATAATCAACTAGCTTTTTGTTATTGTCATTTTGATAGTCAAAGCATTAATTATCTCATGACTGAAGCCATGTTACTATATTAAGAACATTGTTATTTATATGGCAATGATTAAACAAATAACTATTGAATGGTTTTTAAATGCGTATGAAAATAAGACTGCAGCAGGGTCCACCCATTTGCATTTCTTTACAAGAAGACCCTATTTTCTTTCTTTTTTTTTAGATAACTTTTTCAGTAACAGGGTTTCACTGTCACCCCGGCTGAAGTGCAGCAGTGACTACAGCGTAGGTTGAGCACTACAGCCTCAACCTCCTGGGCTCCAGGGATTCTCCCACCTCAGCCTGCTGAATAGTAACCCGATTTTTTGACTTCATTTTCTTTGACTACTGCCATGCTAAGGAAGTAACATCCTCTCCTCAGAGAAAAATTGTTTTGTCCCAGTTCTATCACCCTGAGTTCAAGCCTCCTTTACCTCTAGATGTAATTTGGATGTGTGATGGGAGAATAGGGAAGGTAAGCTTCCTCGTTTGGACCAAAAACATCTTCAAATGTCTCCCTATTTGTAAGTTGAGCTTTGAGTTTCCCCTTCTCCCACTGGACAGCCTATCAGAACCCAACAATTCAACAATCGTGCATTTTCTGGAGTATAGATTATTCAATGTTGCATAACATTCTTTATGAGGATATAACCCAGTAGGTCAGGGAACATAAATTTCTTATCTGGAAACTTTAAGTTTCTACCTCAGCATAAGGTGAAGACATGTCCCCCACCTTTCAGTCAATACTCAAAGACTGATATTCCTGATCTCACAGCAGCAAATGTCTGGGAAACAGAATATACACAGATATACACTCATCTTCTGAGAACAAACACAGTTTTTTAGAATCATTAGATTTACAATTTATACTGTGTATTTAAGAACATTTTAATTTCTTAATGTCATAAAGCAAGTAATCCCATTTTTGCTTTAACCTTGCATAACCAAAGGGCTCAATATAATTTTATACACACACATACACACATATATGTATACATATGTAAAATATATGTGTATATATGTATATACGTATACATACATATACACATATATACATACATATATGTATATAATATAGACATATACACATACACATATGTATATTCATTTTACATATGCATACATATGTATATACAGACACGCATATGCATATATGTATTATATGTACATACATATATGCATACATATAAACATACATATACATAATATATTGTATATATTATATATGTACAAGTATTATATATAATAGATACACAAATATATAATATATAAATAAAATAGCTATAAAATATACACATAGTATATATTACATATATTCTTTTACACATATATAATTCTATATATATATAAAAGTTTCCTCTCAAAGAAGAATTTAAGTCCTCCCTAAGAAAAAGCTGGGTGGTGTGGGAAGGGAGGGAGAAATTAAACTTTTCTCAACATTTCTCTGATTTCTATCTTAACTCCTTGAGTGCTTATTATCTCTTTATCATTCATTTAGTCATTGTGGTGTTTACCTGTGAATGTATTTGTATTGTTATTTAAACATTTTATGTTTCATTTTGGAAAGGTAGCAAAAAGAAAGAATTAGAATTTGCGATTGTGTGTACTTAACTTCAAATCCCAAAGTAGCTAACAATTATCTGGGAAACATGAGGCAAAAAAAAAAAAAATACCTACTTTCATTCCTGCAGTTTATCATTTCCTAAGGGGATGAATAGCATCTGCTTCTTATGACTCATGCGAATGAAAAGCAATGTACATAAATCACATAGCCAATGCCTGGCAACTAGTGGCATTTAGTAAATGGTGACTATAGTGGTTATTGGGGATGTTATTATGATTACCATATTTCTCCTTAAGCAAATAATTCTCTTTGAGGACTAAGCCTGTCTTATATTTAGTTTATGTCCTCTACAACACTGTAATAATAGTACCAGCCACGTGCTAAGAAATGAATGAATACATGAATAAAATATTTTCAGAAATTCTTCATAAATCTACTTTAGCAAGTGAGTAACTGCAAGGTGAGTATCTCATTTTAAGTGTTTTTTCAATAGCAGTCATCATTAGGATCAGTTCCCCTGGGGCCTCTCACTACTGACCACGACCCCTCTAGCTAGTGGCGCTTTTCAAGAGTCTCTTGCTTTATGATACTGTTATATCTTTCTGAGAAGTTTGATATGCCAGAATTTCTAAAGTAGTCATCACTTATTGAGGTTATTCTGTACCCAGTTTTGATTACATAATAACTCCTAATGTACTTAATAGTTTTATGTACCCAGATAATGAGAGTGGTGTATTCATTATGATTTCTGGGGAATAGTTTCATTAGAGGATTGAGAAATTATGGCTTGTACCCAGTCACTGCTATACCAAAAGTAATTGCATCTCTCAACTTATCCTCACAACTGCATGAAGTTTTCTATTATGTTTTAAAGTTAATAAAATTTGGCATCACACCAAGATAGTCATCATGGTATTCTTAATTGCTAGCCACCTGGAAATAGTTCAGATTTTACACCTCCTTGCTTCTAGTTTTGCAAATGTCTTTAAAAAGTTGTCTTGGAAAATGTGGCAAAGACACACAGTCACACTTGTGCATCCGCGTTTAGGTCCCTCTACAATTATTTGATGTATGAAGAAAGCACACTATCAGGATTTTAGAGACCTGCAGTGTTATGTGAGCGTGAACATGTGTGGCTGGCCAAGTTCCCTAGAAAGCAAACCCTGAGCCAGAGACTAGTGGGTAAGAAGTTTCATCTATTCCTTCCCTCATAGGGGAAGGCAAGGAAGCAGGACTGGACAGAGAAATAAATTAGGCAGTGATGCAGTTAAAGCAAAGCCTCCCCTGATCTCAAGGCCCTTCAAAGTTGTCTTAAATTGGGGTCATGAGGGGTTGGGCCTCTATACTTCCTCACTCGCCACTCATTAGATGTAGTTGTCCCTGGAACAGAGATGTGTCCTGGACTGTGGCAGCTCTCTTCACCTGAGAGCAATTTTATGAGGAGGCTGATGGGTGAAATGCATCATACTGGCCAGGTGTGGTGGCTCATGCCTGTAATTCCAGCAATTGGGAGGTCGAGGCGGGGGGATCCCTTGAGCCTAGGAGTTTGAGACCAGCCTGGGCAGCACAGTGAGACCTCCATCTCTGTAAAAATGAAAAAATTAGCTGGGCATGATGGCACACACCTATAGTCCTAGCTCCTCAAGAGGCTGCCCAGGAGGTTGAGGCTGCAGTGAGCTGTGGTAATGACACCACACTCCAGCATGACCCACAGAGAAAGAGCTTATCTCAAAAACAAAGAAACAAACAAAACAACAAAAACAAGGGCATCATGCCCAATAGCTGGGCGATTAAGTCCTTCCATTCTGAACAGGAATCCAGGTGCTACAGCCTTCCCTACAATGCGACTTAGTCTAGATTCCACAAGGTGTGGAGATAGATGCGATGTAGCTGTGAATGTCCTGATTAATCTATCTACAATGAGCAAAAGGAATAGACATTTTGAAGCTTTTCCATACTGTTGGTGATCTGATCATTTAGTGAAGCTTTTAGGTCTCTTTTAGAAAAGAATATTTTAACTACAAAAATCATATTCAGGTTCTTTACATATTATTGGATGATCTCTAATTCCTTTTCTCAAATCATTCAGGTTTTGGTCACTTGTAAATTTGATTAGACAACATTTCAGTGTTTAAATAGAGTACTTTGCTGAATATTTAATGGATTCAATATTGATTTTTGAGGAGAAACATCAGCTCTTTTTTCTGGAACTTCTGCAGCTTCTTTCTGTGACCAGAAGATTAGTAAGGTTTTAAATTTTCATATTTTAAGACCTACTTCATCTCATACATCAACTGTCTTTCAGTAAACAGCATGTACTCTCTAGTTCTCTCAAAATTGTGTTCTCTGTTATATATCTATTGCTATGAAGCAAACAAGAGTATTGCTGGTTTCAAAGGAAATCAAGTTTACTAAATTTTGGACAAATTTCATCAACATTAATCAGCTTAGAAGATTGAGGAATTTTTTTTAATAACTGTCAAACTATCGTTCAGCTGGAAAGAGTGAGGTGTTTAGAAGACATTGCTGACTCCTCATGGTTACAGGGCAATGGAACATTGTTGGCATTAGCTCATTGCCTCTTGTGGCATTGCAGAACAAGTCAAGGCAGTGAATGAAAATAAATATACTAAGTAAGAACAGGAGGCACGGGAATCTTTTACATTAATGTAAGTTGTTTTAAAGAAAACCATTTGGTAAAATAGACTAATAAAACCTAATTTGTATAATAAAATATACATGGAAAAGAAAAATAGGACTGTCTCTTTCTTGAATATCCTTCAGTTGTTTCAGAACTATCCTCTTTTAAATGAAACAAAATTACTTCCCTTTCATCACAGCCTAAAAGGCTTTAAAATTATAAACAATATTGCAGCTGACTGAATCGTTATCCTAATGGGATATTCATCAAAAGTCTATGATGATTCACAATGAGAGGCTTTTATAACTGAAATCCAAATGTTATGTACAATGGCAATCTGAATGCATGTGTTCTTTTCTCAAGAATTGGCTTGAAAACATAGAAGTCTTACTTTGATTAAAAAGAGTATTACTATGGGCATGAGAAATGATTGGAGTACTCTAAATATACTGCATGGTAAGCTGGGTCTGACTCTAATTTGACTGGCATTTGGGATATTCTCATCCTTCCTCCCCATTCGCCAAGTGCAGACTAATCAAATCTATGTCCATATCTGCTCTTTCTTTGTTAACATTTTGAGTTAGAGACTGAAGAAGTAATCCAAGAATCAGCTGGATTTATCCTTTCAAATCATTTTTAAGTACATTCTTTGTAAACACCTGAAGTCACCTGGCATGAATGGAAAGTTACATTTTCTAAAACTTTCTAATGGTTTTTCTCAGATATTCTCCTGACAAGTGCTACTGAAAGTAGCTTCCGAAAAGAAATCACAGTATAGTTTTTTGACTCTACTCAGGCATAAATGTGTGAGCTAAACCAAAGGACTAGACTGTCAAAGCAGTCTCACACAAATCAAATATTACCCAATATCAAGCTTATAATTAATTATAAATTCAAGGAAACAATTGATCAATATGATAAACAGGGAGAGGTCTGGGGCTGCTCATTTGAATAACTTATTACTTCTTAGATTCTCCAGAGAATAACAAATTGAGTTGAAATGTTGAAGCACAGCTTAAACCAATTAATTTTATCTTTATTATTTATTCTATCTGGCCTCGGACAAAGTTTGCTAAGAAGATGGAATTTTCAGATAAAATTAAATATTATTTTATTTGTACATTTTAATTTTCCTCCTCTTTCTTTTCCCTTTTCTTTGGACACTGACTTGATTGTTCCTTAACCTTGTAGCATATAACAAGTTATGCTAATTCATAGATCAACTCTTTTAATATGAACATAGAAATGTGTTAATACTTTCTGTGTCACAGATTTCTTTTAATATTAGACATTTTAAATCTTGCTTTAATCTTCTCAGAGTATTTCATTGCTAATGTAGCTTATCTTATGCATATTGTGATATTCAATGAAAGATCCCGGAGTTCCATAAATATTTGTGGTATAATTCTTGGAGGTAAAAAGGCTTGTTCTAATGAAGATTTAACAACTGTTTGAAAACTTCCAAGAAAACAAGGTTTCCACTCAGAAGTAAAGTGACAATGAATGACACTACTTTCTTTAAAAAAAAAAAAAAATTCAAATGTAGATTTTTATGAACTTAATGACAAAATAAATAGGTGATTCTATCTGTATTTCTCTATATGACATCAGCAGCTAATTTATTTAGTAGAGGTACTTTTGCAAACTTTTAAGTGGTATTTTTTATTTAGTAATAGCTATAAATCAAGTAGTTTATTGTCATTTTTCATTTCACCTCTATAATGTTGCTACCCAATCATTGAGTAAAATTTTAATACTGTTTGGTGCAAAAAATAATTCATATTCACATGCAACTTTCTAGGACTCTATTAGCTAAACAGTACCAAAAATAATAAAATGTCCTTTCATCTTATCAAGGAAAATTCTCAGAGGATGTTGTCAGGTTGAATAAGAAGTAGACATTTTTATTTGGCATTTTTACTGAAAATAATTACAGGTTTTAATGTCCCTAAAACAGAATATTAATCAGATGTGGATTACAGTGACCAAACCTAAGACCTAGGTACGAATATTTCACATCTGTTTGCAGATTATAATGATGACAATTCATAGCATGTTGACTGGAAATGCAGCTTCAGGGACTCCGGACTTAGCCATAAACATAAATTAAACCAGTCTGGGCCCCGTGCCCGGGGAGCCAGTGAAGCAAACAAAATTGAGCAAAGAAATTCCTAAGAAAAGCTAAAGACACTGATATAATTAAAGGTGTACCAAATTAACTGGCAAAGCCTTCACTCAAGATTTACATAATCTGATTCAATGATGTTAGGTAGCTGAACAAAAACATGATGAGTTTGGTCGTGAAGATATGACTAAATGATAGTATGGAAAGGAATTCTCACATTACCTCGTGTATATATAGACACACATCCTGGAGGCAGTGCTCAGCATTCTTGTCTGGAAATCCAGATTGTTGTTTTGAGTTTTTCTGAGATAGAATATTGCTCTGTCGCTGAGGCTGGAGGGCAGTGAGTGGTGCGATCTCGGCTCACTGCACCTCCACCTCCTGGGCTCAAGCAATTCTCCCACCTCAGCCTCTCAAGTAGTGAACTAGAGGCATGCACCACCATGCCCAGCTAATTTTTTTTTTCTTTTTTTTTTTTTCCTGCCTAGATGGGGTTTCACCATGTTGCCCAGGCTGTCTGGAACTCCTGGGCTCAAGTGATCTGCCCGCCTCGGCCTCTCAAAGTGCTGGGATTTTGGACGCAAGTCACTGCGCTCAGCCATGGAAATCCAGATTTCTGAGTTCAAGAGCTATCTGTTTTACCAAACCCGTTATGACTCTGATTTTGTTCTTCCTCTCTTTTGTCTCAACCCCAATGTCCATTGTACCTCTGTGACTCTAAGAATTCTCAAACTTCGAGTGACTGAGTTTCCTTTTTCCCCTGCATGAAGATGTACAGGCTTCCTCCTGGAACTATGTTAGGTGGCTGCAACCTATTTCAACTGTGGACATATTGTAAGAGACAGGGGCAAAAGTGAAAAGCTTGTTTTTTGCGTTTATACTCATCTGTTTTTGTGCTGATGGTTTCAAGATAGGCAGGAAATACTGATTTGTATTGACCAAAGATGAGGCCTGTGTCAGCACTCGCTAACATTCAGGGACTGCATCAGAAGCCCATGGGTCATAACCACATGGGCCACAGAGTCAAGAGGCAGGCATATTTTATATCTCCGCATTTTTCAGGGTAAAATATTAGAAATAAATTTCTTAGATTAAAAATGTTATCCATCTTTCCTAAAAGTGTGAATACAAAGCATGAGCTTTAGGTCAAGAATAGGACATTTTTTTGAAACAAAGAAAATGAAATTCAAGCAGACATTTGTCAAAATCGTGCAAATGATCTCTTATTTGCAGAGAGCAAATAAGGGAATTCTAGTACTAACAAAAACATGTAGCCCAGCTTCCTCATTGTGCAGGGATGGAAAATGAGGCTCATAAGTGTTACATGCTTTTCCCAAGGACCTTCAGTGATTATTGCCATTTGCCTGGTGTAGAACCTCAACAGAGAGAGTCCAACTTCAGCACATTTCCCATTTTGCTATAAAGGCTAGATGAAGTCAGGTCACCTGAATTCAAATACTGGCTCTACCATTTCTAACTGAATAACTTTAAGCAAGTTAACTAATATTTCTGTATCTTGATTTTCTCACCTGTAAAAATGAGGATAGTAGACCATCTACATAGGATGGTTCTGATGATCAAATCAATTAATTCATGTAAAGCACTTACTTTGACGCAACAAACACTCAAAATATTGGCTAATGTTATAAATTACAACCACAAATATAAATATATAATTGTCCCTAGATGATTACCTATACCTGTCTTCTTAGAACACATATTTTTTGTAGAAATGTACTTTATTTGAAATCCAGAAATAAGGAAACTGTGTAAGACAGTTTGAGATAATGGAAATCACAATGAATCCACATGCTTGAGTGAAAAGTCTCTTAATCACCTGAGCTAGAGAAACCCTCTCAGAATAGAACTTGTTGTAAGTAGTGCAATATGAATCTGCAAGACAGTTCTTCCAAGGAATGAAACTGATGCTGGATTATGGCCAATAAGCAGCATCCTTAGTGTGGTGTTTCCCCCTACAAAGCACGTGTCCTGATGGTAATTGTAATGATTCTATCTGAACAATATAACAAGCAGGAAAATGTGTACCACATGTAATATCACACGTAAAAATGTAAGGGTTTTTTTGGCCTCTGTAACATTTTATAACTTAATTTTGGAAGAATATTAGAACCCTATTGTGCTATTGCAATAAAAGTGCAATTGTAGGTTTTTGCAAAATATGTACTATGTAAAAGTGAGTGAATAAAAGCAATTATCAATTAAATGGGCAATTCTGTTATTTCAAAATTATATGAGATTATGGACTCATGTAATTGCCTCACTCTTTAGCTAAATTGAGAAATAATTGGGTGTTTATTAGCAATTGTTGAATGTAGGATATTGAATTATTTTAAACCTGCATAGTATGGTGAAAGGAGTATGATTCATATATAAAAACATGTTTTATTCGATTCCACTGACTTTTAATTGTGGTATCAAGTTATTAAGCAAAAATTTTGAAAAGACGCATTATTATTTATGCTACAGCATTCTATCCAGTTAGAATTCTGAGTCACTATATCTTTCTATCCAAACATCAGTCATTTCTCTCTTAAAATTTCCTTTTATAATAATTTAGCCAAGTAGATGCATTATTTCTAGACATTAATTAAAGTTTGTGTCATAATTTTCATCAAAAGTATTTTATGCACATCTTCAATCTGTTCCATTTTTCTGCTTATATTCTTCATTGTATAGTCTTCGTGCATGATCGATTGTGTTTCTAAAACACATGGCAAGATTTGTAGAGTTATGTAGGCTATTTGATTTATTAATATTTAGACCAGTGGGACCACCGCTCAGTTCTAACAGCTTGCCTCGGTTTGTGTGAAAAGTCATACTTTAAACTCAAATTAACTCTGTAGTTTAATCTGCCACAAAATCAACTCCAGTGAGGTATCAAATAAATGTTTTACACCATGCTGTGTGTGTGTTTTAAATATATCCTCATGAATCTGTTCAATTTAGTAAGTGATCTATTTAGTAGAACACTTTCTGAAATTTTTATTCCATTTCTCATAGTTCTTCTGGGCATAATCCATTGTCATTGGTATAAATAAGCTGCCTAGACTCAGGGATATGAGTAAGTTAATAGAGCTCACGAGTGGGACAGGACCCTGCAATGTGTTAGAGATGACTCTAGAATGTGGGAACCGGCGTGCAGGAAGGAAAGAGGAGGTATGTAGAAGTACTCCTAGCACTAAATCCAATATCTCAGCTTAGCCTTGTAGCATATTAGCACAATGCAATGTTCAATATTAGCAAGCACCAACAAAATATTTTAGAGAAAGACTCAACCATAAGAAAAGATTCATTGCAACACAGGGAAATCGTCACTGTGACCCCCCCCCCCCCCCCCCCCCACCCCCCCCCTGTCAATATCTCTTCCTGAAGTCCCACAGGAATATCCTTCTAGATCCCTTACAGTGACTGCAGGAGGTCGGCAGTCTTCCTGTCCTGAGACCCATGATGGCTCTGGTGTCGCTCTCTGATACACACCCTTCTTTGCTTGGAGGCTTTCTTTTGTGTCTTGCTTGTGTTGTTCATGGATCTGCTGCCTTTTTTGCTCACTCGAGGTGAGTCCAGGTCTTGCAGACTCCTGTCTTCTCCCTCCACTGCTCTGCATTCCATACACATTACTTCCAGAAAGTGAAGGAAGAAAATCTCTCACACAGTTTTACCTGCCCATTCTCTATGAAAAGCCACAGCCCCTAACCCCAAACCAAGTACAATCGCAGAGGAGCACATTGGTATTCCTGAAAAAACGGAAACACCAGGACTCGCCCAGGGAGGCCTTGGCATTCTGTTTTCCCATCTGTGCTAGAAGTTGTTCACCACACTGACCAGGGACTCAGTGCAGAGAATGAAACTCTTAAGGCGATAAATAAGAAATTTTGGATAATTATCTAGTGTTAATAAGATAATATCCTAACATTTAGTGTGCACTCTGATGGAATAATGAAGCAAAATTGAGGAACGAAAACAGTTATAGTCTATTGAGAAAACCAAGTTGGCACATCTTAGTGGCTTTTCTGAGAACGTCATCTCCCTCCAAAGCTAGAAAGCTAAATCTGACGAGGGCTATTGTAGTAAGCAGCCATTGCTTTAGGGCTTACAATAATAATTATTTGTTATTTTGTTCAAGTGTAAATGTTACTTGCCCGCCCAATCCAGGGTTAATGTGGGAGAATATAACCAAAAGGAATGGATACAGGAGGCATGAAAACTTGGGGCCATTTATTTAGTCCATCTATAAAATTGTCCGAGTGATGAAAGCACTGAGAACAAGTAAGCAAAGCATAAATATCAGAGCAGGAACCCTTTATAGGACTGAGCCCAGGCAGGACATCCAAGGACAAGAATTTAGGTCAGCTCTAATCAAACTTTTCACTGCTGAAAGCTGACAAATAATGAATTATCTGTAGGTTTTATAAAAGTACACTCATTTTTTTTCTAAAATTGCCTTTAACAATAGGTTTATTATTTAGCACGTGGATCAGTTTGGTTATTTCTATACACTTGCCCAAAATTATTATTTTACTTCCTTTCAATTTACAGTATTTTCTTTTGTGCCAAATAAAAACCTAGGAATTACTTGGTTAAGTCTGAATAATGTCCTCAGATACAAGTTTTAAAAAATAAATATAACTTTTAATCTTCTCCTAAATTTCCAAACTCTTTGTAGAATAATGAAAGTGTGATATATGGCCCAACGAGCTTACAAACATTGCCACGTGCCATTTTTGAAGCACAGTTCTCAATGTTTGTTTTTTTTTAATTTTTATTTTTTGAGATGGAATCTTGCTCTGTCGCCCAGGCTGGAGTGCAGTGATGTAATAATCTCAGCTCACTGCAACCTCTGCCTCCTGGGTTTAAGCGAGTCTCCTGCCTCAGCCTCCTGAGTAGCTGGGATTATAGGCGTGGGCCACCATGCCTGGCTAATTTTCATATTTTTAGTAGATACAGGGTTGAGGTTTAGCCATGTTGGCCAGACTGGTGTCAAACTCCTGACCTCGGTGATCCACCCGCCTTAGTCTCCCAAAGTTCTGGGATTACAGGCACCACCTCTGCGCCCAGCCTTCAATGTTATACTGTTTGTAAGAATAAACAGAACCTTCTCAAATGTTGTCTAACAAAAGTTAAATAATGCCAGCTTTAAAAAACAGCTGAAGTAAACCTACATAGTTTTCTGTTTTTAAAGTTTAAAGAAATTTAAAATGTTAAAATATTTTCAATATATGGAAGCCCACATAAAAAGATTAATAAAATGGTTATGTATTATCTTATGATAAAATTTAAAGGGTAATATGTATTTTCCCAAAGCATAAAAATTTAAACTTACCACAATAGCAGACATATTTAATTTTTCTGTAGACATTCATTTATCACATTAACTTATATTGACTGATAAACATAATATGGCATATGTTATATCTTTTGTATTTCATTGTAATTTGTCATTAAAACATTATTTTAACCTTTACCTCTAATTAAATATATTTAGGACAGACTAAAATTCTTGCTAATTATATTCAAATGAAAATTCATTTACAAGAGGAGAGAGTGAAAAAATTAGTATAAATGTGGAAAATGGCAGCAAATAAAATAAATAATAGTAGTAATAATAATAATGGACAGACTGGGCATGAAGTACAGGTGGCTCACACCTGTAATTCCAGCACTATGGGAGACCCAGGTGGGAGAATCACTTGAGCCCAGGATTTCGAGCCCAACCTGGGCAATACAAGGAGACACAGTCTCAACGAAAAGTAAAAAAAAGAAAAAAAATAGCTGGACATGAAAAAAATAGCTAGGCACATCTGTAGCTCCAGCTACTTGGAAGGCTGAGGTGGTAAGATGGCTAGAGTCTAGGTGGTAGAGGCTGCAGTGAGCTATGATTACCCCATTGTACTCCGACATGGGGAACAGAGCAAGACTCTGTCTCAAAACAAGATGAAAAGAAGGTTAATGATACATTTCGCAGAATATACTGATATGAGAGTGAGTTTTAGAAAGAAATGTAGGTGGATAAATTAATACGTAATTAAAGTGAAAAGCAGAGACGTGTAACACAAACATACTTCATAGACCTAGAATTTTGGAGAGTAACTCGTGCTGTTAAAGAAGGAACTTAAGTTTCATCCTCTGAAACCTCTTTCAATTTAACAAGCTATGACTCTCAACCTCAATGTTAGTCAATATTGGATTATATCTGTATGAGAACCTCTTCAGGAACCAGATGCCATGGGACCTAGACAGCTGGGCTGCCACCCCCTCTAAGTACCTGTCAGCTCCCCCTTCCTTTATCTCCTGTTGATAGGTCTCACTTCTGGGCCAACACCGAGGAAGGGATAGTGAGCATCCTGCTGCAGAGAGTCTGGAAAGAGGAGGAGGAAACAGAGGGAGGGAAGAGAAAATGAAAGAAATGGCATAGATATAAAATGTCTGGCAGCTGACATTGTGATCACCACCATTGGACTGTGTACTGGCCAGCGGTCTAGATGATGCAGAGACCTCTGGAAAGATCCAAGGACCCTCAACTTAATTTTGCTTTCTACCATTAACTGGTTTAGAAATACTCAACACTTGCAAAATGTTTTCTGTTCTATTCCATATTTCACTTTAATTTCACTCCAAGCCTCCCCGGAGCTGATCTGTCGGGCCTTTGGGAGTGTCAACCTGTACTTGCAGAGCTTGGCATTTGGCTGAAGACTCTTCTAAGGGACTCCTGTGCAGTTTTGGAAGCCCCTCTTTGTACAACTCATTCCCCTCTAGTTTCACTCATTTCACTCTTTCATTCTGCCCGCACAAGTTCCATCAGCACCTCGGCAGTCCCCAATTCTGATTTTCTCTTCAGCTCAGTGAGACTCTGAGATCTCTGAGCTCTTGGGCTCACTTGCCTGAAATGCAATCTAGAAAGTGCCTTCAGACAGAAAGCCCAAGCAATGGTGGAGTTCGTGCCAGTTTTTCCTTCCTTTGGGGATGAAAATCCTGTGCTGCCTGCCTGCTCTCCAAAATAAATACAGTTGCATTATGTATTATGTCCAGTTTTATAATTGGTTTTGGCAGAAATGCTTGTCCTGCACCAGTCACCCCATCATGGCTGGAGGTCTCATTTTAAATTCACATTTAAGCACTTTATATTACTACATTTGAAAAAGATTTTTAAAAAATAGAGACCTTATTCTCTCCTTTAATTTATCTATACATGGAAAGAAAATTAGCTGCATAGTTTAGTATCTTTTATTAATTACAAATAGCATAATTACCCTTCCTGAATGCCAAGGCAACATTATATCATTCATTTTTAAACATGTATTTGTAATTCCATCATACAATTTACGTGACAATGATTTTTCCTGTAGTAGTCAAGGGGAACATGGAATAGTAATTCAATTAGTGAAATATCCATATCTGTTTTCACTGTTTCCTTTAAAATTCTCAAAGGGCTCATTACAGAAGCATTCTCTCTGTCAAGGACCTAATTATTTGTCTTTATATTCTCAGCAATTTACCTTTCATCTTTAACCGTGGCTCCCTTGAACTTTTTCATCTGTTGTATTCACTTCAGTTTTATGTAACTCATGTTAGGGTCATGCCATTCCTTTGGATTATCATTTTCAGGTTTCCTGTGCTTTGTCTTCATTGCTCCCTTACAATTAATATTGATCACTTTTCACCTCTAGTATATTTATATCTCAAAAGTACATCTTCTTGTTGAGCATCTTTTTAATTAGCTCAAGTATTTTCTTTCTGCCCTTCCTCATATTCAGGGGCATCTGGCTAAGAACCAGCTTTTTAGATATTTAAAATCAATTTTACTTACCCTAATTAATATTTCATTTTTAAATTCTTACCACTGATTCACTTAGAATGATATTATTTTGAGTGAGCCTAGTTTTTGCTTTAGGATATAATATGTGCATTGTTCATCTTACTCTTGGGTCTTGAAACATAAGAGTACTCAGTCTACCATCTGACTGACTCTTCATCCCAGGAACTAAGCTCATCAAATCCCAATATTTGTCTATAATGTTGGATGTTGACCCGATTACAACAAACACTAGGCATCGAGGCAGTTACATTCATTTTTTCGGTGATATAAAGTATCAGAAGAGCTGCAAATTTTTGTCTTCACTTTAATGTCACCCTTCCTTTGCTTTAGCTACTATTGTCATCTTTTGAATTCCTTTATGTTCTTCATTCCTTCTTCTTTCCCTGCCTTCCTTCTTCCCTTTCTCCCTTCCTTCATCCCTTCCTTCCTTCCCTTTGCTTTACCTAATTTAAAACTTCTAACTACTTCATAAGGAAGTGCCCCTCTTTTAAGTAATGTCAAAATTGATATATAAGTACATTGACGAAGTCATACACTGAGTAATGGAGAAAAACAAAAATCAAGCCCAATTCTATGTGATTCCCTATTCCATGCTTTGCCACCACTGTGTATTATCGGCAAACTAAAACTAAAATATGTAATGACTGTTTTTAAATGTAATAAAATCCATCTAGGGTAAATGATACTTCTTCATTGACCAGTAAAGCTTGTTTCTAATTTTTAAATCAGTCTGGGTTGAACAATGTAATTTCAAATGTTGCAACAATACAAAATAAACTATTTAGGAATGCAGAAAATCTTGTTTTATAATAAAATCAATATAAAACTGAGACACTGATTCAACTTTCCATTATTTTCTTCATCTATCTCGACATTTGAACATTCCATCTAGTGAAGAGCGTCTATGCTGCGATCAACAGTGGTTCTTTGTAAGTCAAAGGAAACCATGTCAAATATATGGTAAAACAACAAAATTTGTTTCATCCAACTATTCATTCATCCTTGTAACTGCCCATTCATACACTCATTAAATTTACTTAATAAATCTTGATGGATAAACTATTTACCAAATGCATTGTTATGCAGTAATTTAACAGTGAACCTAAAAAAAACATTGTCTGCCTGACTTTAATGAACTTTCAGTTTATAATATAAAACTCTACAGAAACAAAAAAATGTATCCACGCAGAAGGGGTAAGATTACATCTCAGTATTATTTTATTCATTTCCTAAATAATTAATATTTTTTCCTTAATTCCTTTTTTATACCAGAAAATCAAATATGTATTTTTTACATACATTGTAAAAAATATACAAATTCCTGGATTTCAAACATTTTGATTAAGCAACCTAATGATGGCAATAATTTTCATTCATCATGGTTTCTAGTAAGGATGGTGAGAATGTATGTGTTAACTGTGCTCTCTTAATTTTTAAGGTTGGTCATTCTTCTGGAAATGAAGAGTATTTATGAATATGTAGGAAACCTCTCCTAGCACTCTTCTCTGAGAAGCTGGGTGGTATTTAGCATAAAATGAGTGGCCTTGCATTCTCTCCAAAGGGTTTTACACTCTTAGAAGTCCTCAGTAAGAGGTTTCAACACAAGTGTAATCAATTCCTATGAAATCTAACAATAAAAAATGTTCCTCCAACATATTTATTATGACATTGCACTTCTACATTCTATTTGGCAACTTTATTGAAGAAAATGAATGTAATCCTTTACTGAAGATTTTAATGAAATAGAATTGAGTCACTAAACGTTTTAAAGATAAACCGATTTATAAAAAGTGAGACAAACAGCTTTCTACCATAAAGTGAGATATTTCGGCATTTCAGAGAAGCCTACATGACTTTATCAGATAGCAAAAATATGATACAATATAGATGTGATATTTAAAATTAAAATGATCATGGTTGTCTACTTATATTAAGATAATGAATTTGAAAAATCAGAGACAAAGTAAGAACCTCTATCTTTTGTAGTCCCTTTAAAGGAGAAACTTATAAAAATATTTTTATATAAAGAAAATAAAAATAAGAAAAGCAAGTCCCAGGACGGTAGTCACAGTCAACTATTTCTCTAAAGGAGCCAGCCAATAGTAATCTTGTAGCTTTGGGGTGACGTGGTTTCTGCTTCAGTGACTCAACTCTGTCTCATAGCTACAAAGCAGCCACAGATGTATGCACAGACGTGACTCAGGTGAACAAATGAGCATGACTCTGCTTCCAGAAATCTTTACGTACGTGAACAAGAGGCACCGCATTTGGCCTCGTGGGCTGTATTTGCTGACCCTTGCATTAGGTGGATGTGAGCATTTTAAATAAAGCCTAAATGATGAAAAAAATTTGGAAATATGCACCTACCAATGTCACAAGTGACTTCATGGATTAAAAAAAAGAGAAAGAAACTATATAAAAAATTAGCTTTCCCAGATGAAGTACCTGAAAAGGTGAAATATTACAATGCTATGGCAGAATTTGTTTTAATATTTCTTTAGAGTACTTTTCATTGTGTTTTGAGAAGTTTATGAACAGTTTTTACCTATTATTAATGCAGCCTTTTTTATTTCATTCAACAGAATAACATCTACTCTATGACCTGTCTGTTTCTTTGGTAACAGATAAGTAATGCAATTACTATTTGGTCTTATTACTCCAATAAAGTTTTAATATTAATACTGGAGAATTTCTCCCCCTGATAGAAGGTGAGGTGATTTTTTTTCAATGACATTAATTTTAAATAAAAATTTATTCAAAAAAACTATAAAGGTAATTCTAATGGTCACTTTTTCAACCAGCTATGTCTGAGCATTTTTTTGTTTGTTTGTTTTGGAGACAGGCTCTTGATATGTTGCCCAGACTGGTCTCAAACTCCTGGGCTCAAGTGGGCCTCCTGCCTCAGCTCCCACCCCAGCCCCTATGTCTCAGCTTCAATATACATAAATCCTCAAATAACTGTGAGCTTATTGACTCTCCTATCAGAAAATTGAATTGCTTTTTAGATTTTGGTTTATTTCAAATATCTTTGTAGATGTAGTGGTTTCATTTCTAAAGATTAATTGAAAACTAATCACAAGTTTGATTTGCATTATTTTAATAATGTCTGCCCCTATTGATTATCTACTGCTTTGGTCAAATAAGTCATAATTCATTTGCTTCCTATTCCCAGCAACACTGTTTGACCTCAGACCTTTGTTTTATAATCTCTTTGTGTCCTATTCTCTCATATCTGCTTCTTAAATTCCTTAATCCCTCCTGCAGATAATTCTTACAGAACTACATAAATGTAGCCTAAAACCTTTGCCTGATTTTCAAAGATGTCTAGTACTTATGCTGAATTTATTTCCCTGCTCTTTTAAACTGCTTCTAATGCTTTGAACACTTAAGCATTCCCCTGGAATTTTTTTCTTCACTGTCTAACCTTTGAAACCCTTTGTGTCCATGTAAGTTGAGATCAAACACCATCTTCTCCTTGAATCCCCTCTCTGATCACTGTGAAGTGTTCATACTCTGTTTAAGAGAAGTCAAGAGTGATCCCTGCAGGCTGACTTCCCAGAGAGAAAGATGGTGTTCCCCGGAGACCAAGGTTCTGTTTCACAACACTACAGTGGGTTCCCAGTCCCCAATTACCTAATTATGAAGCTGAAAGCCCCCACGATCTAGAGGGTCCCTCCCTGGAGTTTATCATCTGACTCAAAGATCCATATATGTCCCACTAAATTCTGCTTTTAAGGCTTGCAGTGGGTTGTCTGGTCATTTGCTTTTGTTTCCCCAACAACTTCACATTGCCAAATATTATAGGTTTGCAGACTTGAGATACCCAGGGTAAATTAGGAAGAGTGCATATTAATTGTGATTAAAACACAGCAGGGACTTGGGCCTGGCCCATCTCCCTGGGTGTTCTAGCATTTGGCAGTAGTTGATAAGAATTAATAATGGAAGTCCCCTGGGGATGGAGAGAAGCAGAGAAAATAAATGCTGGTAAAGAAGCACTTATATATATTTATTAAAGAATTTTTCAGTTATAAAAGGTTATCTAGTATAAAATAAACATTACTGACCATGAAATTATTGAACGTATCTAAGCCAAACCTTCCTAAAAACTCCTGACATGCACGTATTTCTTTGGGGAAAGGCCATCTCACCGTTCTTCACCTCCAGAGGGCCGGTGCAGTGGTTCCTTAGTTGATTTCTAGATGTGGGTTCTTCCTCTCTCTCTCCCAACTGACATCTTCCTGGGACATCAGTGATTCAAACTGCAAGTGTTCAGAAAAGGAAGGGACACATACATCTTTACAGCAACAGCAAGCATCAGTAAGTTATAGAAAAGTCAGGGTTTTATACTCTCCAAACCTTTAATTTATTGATCCTAGATGTGATTACTGCATGGTTTCCATTACCATACATATTTAGCTGGTTGTACATTTTTAGGTATGCAAAGTAGGCAATTCTACAGTATTGATTCTCTATGTGATTCATCACATCTGTCTTTGACACCCCATTCATCCAGCAATAGTTTTACTTAAATGGAAAATGGACAATCGTGATATGCTGATCTTACCAAAAATAGCATACTTCCTTGGGCTCAGGTGGCTCTTACTGTTACTAATAAAGCATTGGGGCCAGAACAGAGACTCTGGTCCTACTTAATACACACTGGCTACAAGACTTCAAGGGCATTAATATACATAAAAACAGGGCTTACCTGTAGTTTGCTCTATGCTTTATTTGTGGTTATCTATGATCTCCTTCTCCGGTTCTCTTCAACCACCCAGTTTCACCAGAGATAAGTACAAATAGATGTAACTTACTTCTAACATAGAAGCTCCCAGGTAGTTGAGGCCATATTTTAGTCAATTTTATGTGCTTCATATAACTCAGTTGAACTAGGTGTCTTGCATCATTGATATATATTTATTACATGCAGCTGGAATACGTAACATTTAAAGCAAACAGATTTATTTAAAAATATGTTTAAAGTACCAAAAAAATCCCCAATTGAAACAGTTCCAATCACCATGTCATTTGAAGTGTCCATCTCCATTCACTAGTGAACTCTGAAATTATTTCAGGGATGCTAAATAAAGACACTAAACTGCTGAAGTTTGGGATTGTGTTTTATTTGGATTGCTATTATTACTGTTACTATTATCATTAGATTACACTATCTGTAATCTAATTTACTTCTACAATTCAAAATTATCTAGATAAAAAAGATTTTTAAACATCATGAAGGAATAGGTATCATGATAGACAGTAAAACAATTTAATAATTAAGTGAGCTATTAAGGAAAACATTCAGACATCCACAGTTAAAACTAGTTACAGTAGATTGGACAGTGGAGAACATTTATCTTTGTTTATAAGTCTCAATTATTTGCCCATTCTGTCACTTTTACTCCAGAAATAGCCCTAAGAACTACCTCATAATCCGTATTTATTACTGAACTCTATTTTAGACCCTGGTCATGAAGCCATCGAGTTGGGTCTGTTTTATTAATTATCTCCCCGTCTTACCAATATTTAAGCTGCTGACAAACATTTTTACTAGGTACAAACCAATTTTGTTATTATCTAAGGGTATAGTTTCAAATTCCCCAGCATGGAACTCGAGGTCCACTTATGACTTCCTCCAGTCTACCTGCCCACCTGGTTCTCACGCAGCTCGCCCATTGCTGCTACCCGGGTTCCAGCCATAGCACTGTACTGTTTTCTGAGCACATCTTGCATTTTTTCCCATCACAATCCCTTTGCTTATCTGTCTATTTAGTATGTATTTAATTCCATTCCCTTTGTCAAAATTCTACTCATCCTTCAAGCCTCGGGTGATATCTCTTCCAAAAATCTCTCACCATATAGCTTTATTCAGAATTTATATTCGTTTCCTTTGAAGTTTTATCATAATATCAGAGAAATTTTTCACATTGCAGCTACTGTGTTTACATAACTCACTGAATTTTAGTTGTTTCTGAGTAGGAAAATAATGCCTTGTAAATGTCTTAGTTCCTTTATATGTCTTAGCAAAAACACTAATAGTACCATAAAACTGAAACTGGAGTTAGAAGGATCACATAGCCTAAATTCCTAATATGGGAAACCACGAACCAGAAACAGTATTTTAAAAAATAATTGAAAATTGAAGGTAGAACCTAGTAATTTGTCTGCCAAGACATTCCTCTAGCCAAGGTATCTTCTGATTAATGTATGACATAATAGCTTTCTGTAACAGTACTTCTCAACTGGCGTTGTCCATTAGAAGGTCATACACTCATGGAATTATTTTATATCTGCACAGTCTAATACAGTAGTCACTAGCCACATACCACACTTAAGTACTTGAAGTATGTCTAGTGCAACTGAGAAATTAAATTGATGGTTTCCTTAATTTTTGTCAATTTAAATTTAAGGAGCCACATGTGGCTACCGTCTACTGTATTTAACAGTGCAGTAGTCTATAAGAACATTTTCCAGAAAAGTATGTTTTCTCTTGAGAAATGTAATATGCTAACACCAAAATTTTGTGATCAAGAAGAAAAAAAATACTGTTATATTTCTCTTTCGATTTTAAAGGGGATTTTTCATAGTACAGAAATAGATAACATCCCTTATTCAATGGAATACTACTATTGAATTATTTTGCCTGGCAAAGAACAAATGGTAGCTTATAAAAACTGAATTTCAAGAAAAGAATTTGCAGTTGTGAAAAATGACATGCACCAGATAAATAGGATGACTATTCAATCTACTGCAATTAGGAGATCATTCATTAATCAGGAATATTTTCAAAAAAGGAAGGGAGGCTAGAGTTTTATAGAGTCAGATAGACAAGAGAGTGATGAGAAAGGATGGAGATGTGTCTTTTTCGGTTTTTGGTTCTTTTTTTTTGACTCTTTGAGACAGGGTCTCGCTCTGTCACCCAGGCTGGAGTGCAGTGGTACCATCTCGGCTCATTGCAACCTCCGCCTCCTGGGTTCAAGTGATTCTCCTGCCTCAGCCTCTGGAGTAGCTGGGGTTACAGGTGCCTGCCACCACACCTGGCTAATTTTTGTATTTTCAGTAGAGATGGGATTTCACCATGTTGGCCAGGCTGGTCTCAAACTCCTTATTTCAGGTGATCCTCTCGCTTCAGCCTCCCAGCGTGCTAGGATTATGGGCAGGAGCCACTGTGCTCAGCCAGAGATGTGTCTTATCTCAGTAGCCTAGGAAGGGTAATGGTAGGAATATGCAAGACCAGGGTGGTCCTTTGACTAGCCACTTCTTGGAACACAAAAGTTGGGAGAATTTTGCAACCATCACTGCTTTCCAGGGAGATACAGTATATTTAAATGTACACATGCAATGTTTCAAGAAGAATTTAAATTTCACAAATGTTATCTGTTTACATAATCCTTACTCCTACCCAAAGGTCTGTGGAGACGAGAGTAAAAACTTATGCTCCTATGGTTTCCTCCCAGAATTTTTTTAACTGTCTAGAAGAAACTGAGTTTTATATTTATATTATATTTATATTATATTTATATTTAAATAAATTACCTGGTATTTAGAATCAAATTCTAACATATATTAGACAAGGAGCAAATGATTTGATATATTTTGTCTCAGTTTGTTCTATCAATATTTGCCATTTTACAAACAAGAAAACTAAGCCTTGTATAGTTTAAGCAATAGGCTCTATTTAGATCTGGACCATCTACTTCCATATACATAGTTGTAACCTTGTGTAATCGAAATGTCAACTAGTATCACCTCAGCCCTGGGATTATAGATACTAATTGACTTGAACTTTGGTATTGGTGAATAATTGAAAGTCTACCCTGAAATTTCTGCAAATTCCAATGCACTTATTGGTGGTCATTGCAAATGTTGAACTCTTGCTTCAGATAAATTAATTCTGCTCATGGAACATTTTACTATACACTCCATTTATATAACATATCTATTCTAAAACACAGTAAACTATATTTGAAGAGTGGACCCTCTCCTTGAAATACACATATGCGTGCAGTGATGCAAACTCACATACTTTCCTATGTGAGTACAATCAGGTATTTAGATGACTGATATTTCTCCATTTACTCACTGGAATTTCTGTTTTCTATTTCTGTTTGACAGATTTTTATTGATACTGTATTTGATTGATAAATTGTTCATTCATTAATTGTGGTTCTGAGTATATCTGAAATATATCTCTATCTCTTCCAGCTTGTACACTTTTTAAAGTGGGAGGGAAGTCAATATGCACATTATTTTCATATATGGGGAGGCAATTAATTGTTGGGTTGTAACTACATTGATGTGCATGAAATGAAAACACATACTTATTAAGAAATTATAAAATTATATAACAAAGGGAAAGAAAACATCACAAAAGTCTTATATTATTGTTGACTGTCCTATCTAGGATTTTTTTTTTCTTTGCAATTACTAGCTTTTTTTGGTTTAATGGGCTCTCAAACAGGCCTCACTGGTCCTCTCGCTTCCTGGGTGATTAGTGGCAAATGCTTATCTAGCACAAAGCACTGCAGAACATTTTCTATTCAGGTCAGGCACAGATTTTGTCATTTTTATTTTCAGTGTGTGCAAAATGATTGTTTACATTGACTGTTTTACAATATCAAGGAATTTTATTTCTTTACTATTCTATTGTTGAAGGAAAGAATATTGGTATTTCAAAATAAAAATCAAAATGTCAATGAGGTAATTTTCTTCTTTTTGTTAATAACATCTTAACCATATATACAAATTTTTAATAATAATTTGCAAAACACTTCCAAAAGCTTTGTTTAGAATTAGTTCAGTACATGTTATATCTAAATTTAATAAAAAACGAGGGGCTAATATTTTAAACATTGGTATTCTAAATATTTCCCAAATGATAATATCCAAAGATTTTTCTTTAATCATTTACCATAGTTTCTAGAAAGAAGTAGTAACTTTATTAAAAGTGTATTCAAATAAAAACTTGCCTACATTATTTTTTAAAGGGAATTTAGCCAAAATTGTATCAGTTTGAGTAATGTTGGTCAAGTTTCTTTACCTTTTTGGCCTCTTTTTCTTCATGTAAATGACTTAATGGCACCAAAGCCTCAAGACTGTAGTTAGGATGAATGAATGAATAGAGGAAATCATTTATAATGGTACCTAGTTTCTAGTAAGTGCTTAAAAACATTAAGATGATTATCTAATTAAACTAGATTCTTTTATAGAAGATGCAATAAATTTTATAAGTGGTATAACATTTGCCAATATTTTTACAACTAGTAAAAAACTTCAAAACTAGAAGTTTCCTCTCCTCTGAATAATTACAATACATTCTAAAATAAAGGCATGTATGATGGAAACAAAAACTAGGAAGCAGCAAGGCTTCCTGTGAATGGGATTAGGGAATGCTTCATGAAGTAGTTGCTTGGAACATAGAAGGGCATTCCAGGCAGATGTAAATGTGCTGTGAGGCAGGGAGGCAGGCCCTCCCACACATTTAGGCAGCCCTGAGTAAGAGTACAATCAGAGAAATTTGTACTGTAGACCAAATTTTTTGAAGCCTATAATGAACAGTTAAATATGTTTTTTTGTTTGTCTTCTTACTTAACAGTACATGTTTCTATAATACCCTGAAAGGTCAGGATCAGGTTCAGAATTCTTAGTCTCCTTGGAGTTCACACACAGCATGGCAGTAGAGGAAGATCCAGGTTTCTTGTCCCCCTTAATTCTAATCGCTTCAGCCCAGTTTCTGTGTCCAAGCTCTGTCCTCCTGCTCCCCAAGCAGATGCCCTGTGGCCATTTCTCAGGCCTAGGAGTAAGCACATCAGCAATCTGTCCTCATAAGGAAGGACCCAAAAAAGAGGCTCCAGCTGACTTTAGAGGCTTCCTGGGGCATGTTGAAGGGATTACAGTTCGGGAGCAAATGTGTGGTAGGCCCTGGGTGGCCAGATTCTGAAGGCCCTGTACATTCCTTGCACCACCACGAGGGGCAATGCTAGAGGGGGGACAGAACAAGAGCCCAAAGTAGGTTGGGATCCCTGTCCCTTAATCTAAGTTGGGCATGGAATCATGTGGCATTTTGGAGATCGAAAAATTATTCTAAAGCAATATGAAAAAGGCTTTGGAGGAGGCTGAGTCTGGAGGCAGAAATACAAAGAAGCTATTGCAGTGGTTCAGTCTACCAGATTTATGAGAGTGACAGTGAAGATAGAGACGAAGGTGTAGTGGATTCCAGAGACACTTAGGTTGTATGGTCAATAGAACTCAAGGGCCAACTAAATTCCAGAGAAAGTGGAAGAAGTTGGAAACCAGGATGAATGTGAATTCATGGTAGGAAGGCGGGTAAATGGAAATTTAACTTCATTCTAGTATTCTCTGCTGCACTATGCTGTCTGTAAGGTTGAAAGGCAGTCTGTAATGGAAGTCTAGAAGTATGATTAAAAGCTTACCACTTGATTTTGGTCTAGTAAAATAGTTAATTGCTATAGTTATACTTTTCAAGCATTATTTGCTTGAGAAATGCATTGTTTGGAGACATGTTTATTTAGGGTTGGAGTTATGTATACCTAAAAGACACAAGCACATATAATTCATTTTGGTGTAGATAGTTTTACCTCCCCTCAAAATATAAGCAGTTATGTTTATTCAAAATACAATTCATTATGTTACCAGATTAAATCCTTCTCATTTTACCTAGTTCACTGAGTCTGTTGAACATTTTCCTGAACCTGTCTTGACCGTTTAAGTGTAGATGAAATTCTCTCCAGTTGTAATACATCCAGTCTAATCAGGACTCTATGAAATAAAAACGAATCATCTTTAAACCAAGACTGTGTCGATGATAGCTACTGGATTGGAAAGAATTGTTTAATTATTTATGTAAATTTAATTATACCAGTTTAAAGGTTTGTCATAAATATTAGTCAAAAAAAGATAATTACTTGAATGGCATTAACTCTAATAAAGCAACATAAACAGACTATACTAATTAGGAACTGAAATGCATATGCTGTGAACTTAATATGAAATTTTCAGTTATGAAATTGCATTGTGGAACTCCATAAAGGACAGTTTATTATTGTGGCCATCATTAAAATAAACCCTCCTTATAGCACTTGAAATGTTGAACTCCTACAGATAACATTGTAATGAGGGGATGATGCATTTTGATCGAGTCAACACAAGGGAGAAATTTAATTTAATTAAACTGGTCTTCATTAAAGTATTGCATTGAAGTGAACTAATTATATGGCACATACAGTATGGAAGAAATCCTGCTGTTTAAAAGGGAGGACACTCACAATAGGCCGGCCATGATTTGATTATAGAACCCCTCTCACAGTAGTTAACCTTTAATTTGAATGTAATGATACAGCACAGTAACATTCTTTCATGCTCTGGTTTTTAAAATAAATGACATCATATATATATATAAAATATATCCATGTAGCTTTTATACATGTAAATATCTAGGCACATATTTGCATATTTCTGTATATAGGCACACATATACATATTTGTGTATATATATGCAAACATGTATATATAAAACTGATAAATATATACATATTAATACTAATCCCTAAATAAACAGTAAGCAAAATAATATATGTTTCTTAGAGATGTATTCTCTATATATCCAACATAATCATTGAATATAACTAACTTTTTGGAATAAACAGTTTATGAACTTAATGTTAAAAGATTCAAAAAAGTGTAGAGGATAGATGAATGAGTAGAAGTAGAGTTAAAATTTTAAATTGTGAGAAACAACCTGTGATCATTACAGTAGCCTCCTGATATCTCCACCAAGTTGATAAAAGTTTATTCGTAGATTAGAAAACATGCCTTTGTATGTGAAAGAGCATGGAGTAAATGCCTGCTTCGATTACTATTAAAAGATCTAAGGATAAACTACTTTTTCTTTCAGATACTCAAAATTAATTTTTAAAAACCTGTGGAAATTATACTTCTAAATGAATCAATTAGTTAACTGGTTACTTACCTGGATTTATATGTCAAAATCAGTAAATAGAAAATGTTGACTTCTTCGATCTCTTGGCTTATGTCTTGGTTCAGTCTGCTCTAACAAAGTACAATACTGGGTGGCTTATCAACTACTGAAATGTACTTCTCAGAGCTCTGGAGACTGCAAATCTGAGATCAGGGAGCCCACATAGCTGGGTTCTAGTGAAGGTCCTGTTGCAGGTTGCAGACTGCAGACTCCTTATATCCTCACATGGCAGAAAGAGGGCTAGAATGCTCTAGGGGATCTCTTTTCTAGGGCACTAATCCCATTAATGAGTGCTTCATCCTCACGAACAAAATTATCTCCCAAAGGGTCCACCTCCTACTATCACCGCATTGGGGACTGTGGTTTCAACATAGGAATGTGAGGAGACACAAATCGTCTAGTGCACCTTACTTGTCAGTAAAGATTTCCTTGTTTCTTCAGCTACCATCTTGACCACTTTGTTGAATCTTTCTCCACTGTTAAAAAAGGCTCTGTATTGAGTCTTTGCCTGCTACGTCTGTATTCATTCATTAATAGTTGGAAAAATTTAAGGGCTGAGTTAAGCCTAAGTGAGTGATAGCGAACCACTTGTGAAGTTTTGCTGACTGACAGTTTTATTCTTCAAAACCAAGACAATTATATTGACCTCTCCTGGGCCAGGCACACATTTCTGACATTTCTGGAACAGAATATACTTATCTTTTTTTTTTTTTTTTTTTTTTTTTTTTTTTGAGACAGAGTCTTGCTCTGTCACCCAGGCTAGAGTGCAGTGGCACGATCTCGGCTCCCTGCAAACTCCACCTCCCAGGATCATGCCATTCTCCTGCCTCAGCCTCCCAAGTAGCTGGGACTACAGGCGCCCGTCACCACGCCGGCTAATTTTTTGTATTTTTATTAGAGATTAGGTTTCACCGTGTTAGCCAGGATGGTCTCAATCTCCTGACCTTGTGATCTGCCCACCTCAGCCTCCCAAAGTGCTGGGATTACAGGCGTGAGCCACCGTGCCTGGCCTACTTACCTATTTCTACTCACTACTGCTTCCACTGTAAAATCTATGTGAATTATTTTCAACTCTGTTCTCCTCTAACCAGGATCCAGATCATACTTCTACCAGCTTTCTTGATTTCTCTGCTTATATATCCAGTAGTCATCTTAAAAGCAGTGGGTCTTAAATCAAATCTGTTGTCTCCTTCCTTCACAAAATTCATATATTCCCCCTCTGAGGTTCTTTCTTGGTTAATATCATTATTCACCTCATTATCCGGAATTTTAGTTATTTTTCTCGACCTCTAGTACTCAAATTGTGTGTCTAATGGTCCATCTAGTCATACACTTCATACTTACAGGTTTAGTCTTTGCTCTCTCTACCCATTTTTATTCCAATTAATAGTGTGTTGGTCTGGTGTGGTGGCTCAAGCCTATAATCCCAACACTTTGGGAAGCCAAGGCAGGATTGCTTGACTCCAGGAGCTTGAGACCAGCCTATGCAACATAGTGAGACCCTATCATTACAAAAAATAAAAATAAATTGGCTAGGCATGATGGCATGTACCTATAGTCAGTTACTTGGGAGGCTAAGGTGGGAGGACTGTTTGAGCCCAGGAAGTTGAGGCTGCAATGAACTATGATTGTGACACTGCACTCCAGCCTAGGTGGGGTCTCAAAAAAAAAGTGTCTTATTCTAGATTTCTGGTATCTAATGGTGTGACTATTGGCAGCACCAGCTTCATGGGCATGCAACTAGTGTAATCACATAGGGCTTCACACCCAGAAAGGCTCTGCACTTGGGTTTGATACTCTGAGATCACCATCTTAAAATTCTTAATAATTGCATCATTGAATTTGAGTTTCGTAAGAGAAGGCTGAAGAAGCAAAAGAGCATGGAATGAGGACTGGGAGTCTCAGCTCACATGGTTCACCTCCTGACACCTTCCTGCCTCCTTGAGAAAGGTTCTCAGCCACTTGGGCCACCTCCTGGTTGTCTAATGACTACTCCCGCCCCATGACTCCTTCTGCCTCTGTCTTGAGTGGGGATCAGAGTGCTGGCCCTGAGAAGGTTAAGGTTGGGTGCCTGCTCCATAGCATCTCAGGACAGGAAATGACAGCAACCATCACCGACCTGGGCTAGCAGCACCGCAGAGTTTGGTGGGCAGCTGGACGTGGGTAAGCCTCTCCCCAGGCCCCATCCTGTTATGGCATGGAGGTTGCAATCCTCTGGGGCTGCATGCTTTGGGAAAGGAGGACTGATTTCCTTGCCCTGGTTAGACAGTGCTTGTTCAGAGGCTGGTAGGAGGGGGCCTCAGGCAGCAATGGGGTGTGGCTCACCAAGTTGCAGATCAACGCTCTCTCCGCTGGTATCCCCACACCTGAGGGAGTGGGCGTTAAACAGCAAAGAAAATACCGTGATACATCAAAAACATAGAAGAAAGGACATGGTATTACGTATCTTCACATTTAACACACTGTTGCTTCTTGAACAAAGGGTCCTTCATTTTCATTTGACTCAGAGCCCTTTAGGTCATCAGCCCTGACTCTCGAGATGCATTTCTAACTCCTTTCCCTGATTCTGACCTCCTTGTTCTGTGGCCCAGCCTCACCTGTGATCTATCACATCATTGTCCTGTTTAAAACCTTCATTCACATCCTGTTTTGTGCAGAAAAACTTTCAAAAGCTTGCACATAAGAATGATGAAGCCTGTTGGCACTGTGCCCCCAGCCTCTACCCACCCACCCAGAGGAAAATACCACCACCCCCAGCTTGCAGCAGGTAAAATAGCAGTATTTTCTCAAATCATCTACAGTTTCACTCTCATGTTGCCCTTATCATATTTTGATGCCTAGATTTCGATTCCAATGCTAGAAGCTACCATTTCCAACTATTGAAAGCCTCTTTGATTAGCAACTCCTTAGGAAAATGCCACTATTTTTGTAAATAATTTTCCTGCCTTCCCCACTCATATTCTTATGTGTCTCAAAACATTCCTTTTTCTCTTCCTTCTCTTATGTTTCCTACCGCCTATGATGTCGGTTTAAATATCTGGATGAAGCTGCAAGTCATCATTCTCAGCAAACTATCACAAGGACAGAAAACCAAACACCTCATGTTCTCACTCATAGGAATTAACAATGAGAACATTTGGACACAGGATGGGGAACATCACACACCGGGGCCTGTCGTGAGGTGGGGGAAAGGAGGAGGGATAGCATTAGGAGAGATACCTACTGTAAATGCACATGTACCCTAGAACTTAAAGCATAATAAAAATAAATAAATATCTGTCTTCCTTGTATATACGCTCTTCAATCCTCAAGTGCAGAATCCATATTAGAATGATTTGTACATGTCCAGTCCTAGAAACATGCTTAAATGTAGTGAGTATTCAGGGAAGGTTCTTGGCTCTCAATTAGTTGATTGTTCATTACAGTAAGTGCCATTTCATTGCCAAACAAATGAAGTCCAAATTTTGATATGGGTCTGGAATTGTACATAATTGTTCAAACATTGAAAGGACACAGAAATAATTGATTACAGAATCCATAAAACCCTACTTCTATTTGACTAACCACAATTAAAATGGCTTTTTCGATTATACTATTAAATTGGATTTTATTTCATGATACAATCTAATCAACCTCTTTTAAATACATATTTGTTTTCAAGGTGACACATTTAACGATGTATTATATTTGGGGCAGAAAATATGTTTTTGTGTAACAATTTCAACCTATTTTATGTAAGAGATTTGATTTTTAACACATTTATCAATATTATATTTCAAAATAAAATTCAGTAAGAATTTCTGAATAAGTCAGCCGGGTGCGGTGGCTCATGCCTGTAATACTAGTACTTTGGGAGGCCAAGGTGAGTGGATCACGAGGTCAGGAGTTCAAGACCAGTCTAGCCAACATGGTGAAGCCCTGTCTCTACTAAAGATACAAAAAATTAGCCAGGTGTGATGGCATGCACATCTAATCCCAGCTACTCAGGAGGCTGAGGCAGGAGAATCACTTGAATCTGGCGGGTGAAGGTTGCAATGAGCCAAGATCGCGCCATTGTACTCCAGCCTGGGAGACAGGGTTAGACTTCGTCTCTAAATAAATAAATAAATAAATAAATAAATAAATAGTTTCTGAATAGGTTGATTCAGATTAATTTGTATTTTTTAGGATTAGATATTTGCAAAGATTTGTTGCTAAATCAAGTACTTTCACAGCTATTTAGAAAATGTCTTTAATCCATAGGTGCTTGTAACATTTCCTAAGAAATGTGATATATTTGAATTTTGAAAGATGCTTATTTACGTTTCCACCAAGACCAGCTAGAAATGTCTATTTTATTACTTTCATTCTACATCCATTTATTTTGACTTTCCATTCATTGCATACGTGTATACTAGGGGAATTATGAAAATGTACATTCTGAATTTTTCTGTTGCTTATATGTCTGTGGCTGTTAGGCATTGTAAGGAGATCAGACCGCATGCAGCCTCGTGTTCTCTTCCTTTGTACATATTCAAAGCCCGCTTCCTTCCTGTAGCATTCATTCCACAGGAGGTTTTAAAACTTTTGTATTTTCTAAAATGTTGTTCACTGTTCAATTTCTCAAAAGTTTGAAATGTAAACCAAAATAAGAGCTATTTTTATTCACCACACAATGCTTTCCTTTTCTTCTAGTTTCCTTGGCACACAGTAAAATAAATGTTTTATAATATAGTGCTAAATATTTTGATAAAAACAAAAGAACAGGTTAGTGTGCAAAGATGTATATAGGAAAATAGAGACATTGTTAATAATCAAATTTTAAGCTTAAGAGAGGATAGCAACTTAGTTTTGCAAATTGCTTTAGTGAGCAGAATCTCCTTTGAGCCTCATGAAACCTGTCTGGAGATAGTTCAGTGTTGTTATCCTGTTTTGCAGAGGAGGAAATTGAGGTTTAAGGAGGATATTTGGTTTGTTCAAACTTAATAGTGTAAGGGCTAGGTTTCCAACTCTGGTCTTTTGACACAAGGTCTGATCCTCTCCCACTATTTCATATGGCTAACAATTATCAGAGACATTTTTCTCTCTTTACCTCTCTTCTAATTTATCAGGCTAATTTATCAATGCTTCAATGAATTAAAAAAATTAGAAGAAAATCTGAGGACATAACATAAAACTTTCATGCCCTTTGCATACAGTGAATGCAGGAGATTTCTAGTTTTCCAGAGGTATATTTAAAAATATGTTTTAATTTTAGTTCATTCTGAAAATTGCTGCTTATAAAATACGACCACAGTCATGGTTCCTTGCATAGTTTCTTGTACTTTATCAATGAACATGGGTAACATGTCTAATTGTGTTGACCTTGCCCGTATGAATTTCTGGCATATTCATGTATCGGTTCTCTAATTCTCAACTTCTTCATTTATAAAATGGAGATAAAAACACCTCCACTAAGGAACAAATGGAATTACATACATATCACATATATAATTAATCAAATATATCATTATGTATTATAGGCATATATGTGTATACATATATAATATTTATTAATATTTATTACATATCATATATGTCTATATAATTACATATAGACTTATATGTTACACATGTGATATAATTCATATTATATATGAATATATGATATATAATTATATGGAACTGTATATGTATATAATTACCTCTAATTACTCTATAATTATATACATATATAATTACATCTAATATTATAATTATATATAATTACAGATATATCACATGTATGATTATACACATATATGTAATCACAATTCACAAAAAATAATCAATATTCAAGAAATGACAGTTTAAGAAAGCATAATGATTATAGCAGAAAATGATGTTCTCTAGCACCAGAGTCAAGTTCTACTGAACTCATCAAATAAACAAATGACTTCAAGTTGATTTTTTACATCTTTCACGCACGTTATTTTGTTTTTGAACTTGTATGTGTTTTTAAATTTTTCATTCAAATCAGCTTAACATAAATGTAAATTAAAACCACATTCCATGTAAATTTCACAAAATTCATTTCTGCTTCTATGAGCCAAACGTCCAAAAGCTTATACCCTGGAGATTTAGCTTATTCTACAGAACAGGCTGTCCTTTTTTTACAATGTTCATCTTTTATCAAATCATTTTCATAGGTCTTACATTCTAAAATATTAGTTTACAGTTGTGACATTAGTTGTGATATTCAAAAAAAAGTCAGTAAAATCAAGAACTTTGTATTATACCAGAAATGTAGAATCTTCTTGTATAATTGATGTTAGGTTACTTTGTACTTGAAATTTTTATACTGTCTTACTCATTCTAAATAATTCACATTAATGAATATTATTTTAAGAATGTGATATTTCCACATCTAATTGCTGATTCTACTACATTCTTCTTGAAAATATTTAATTCTTTGGCCAGGCGCAGTGGCTCATGCCTGTAATCCTAGCACTTTGGGAGGCCGAGGCAGGTGGATCACCTGAGGTCAAGAGTTCGAGACCAGCCTGAACAACATGTGAAACCCCTGCCTCTACAAAAATACAAAACTTAGGCTGGGCATGGTGGCTCATGCCTGTAATCCCAGTACTTTGGGTGGCTGAGACTGGCAGATCACGAGGTCAGGAGATCGAGACCATCCTGGCCAACATGGTGAAACCCCGTCTCTACTAAAATACAAAAAATTAGCCAGGCGTGGTGGCAGGTGCCTGAAACCCAGCTACTCAGGAGGCTGAGGCAGGAGAATCGCTTGAACCCAGGAAGGCGAATGTTGCAGTGAGTCAAGATAGAGCCACTGCACTCCTGCCTGGGTGAAAAAGCAAAACTCCGTCTCAAAGAAAAAAAAGAAAGAAAATATTTAATTCTCTTCTCTAGCTTAAAATGCCATTCGTTTCAGTCTAATTAACTTTGCCTAATTAACTTTGTCTTTTCCTTAATTCTTTTATCATTTTATACATATACTGTCTTGAGAGAACTTGTTTAATTTTTGATAAATAAGTTAAATAATGCAAAGGTGGAGACGTTTTTGTAATGAATGGTGAAAATACTTTTTTTTTTTTTTTTTTTTAGACAGAGTCTCATTCTTGTCACCCAGGCTGGAGTGCATGCAGTGGCATGATCTCGGCTCACTGCAACCTCTGCCTCCCTGGGTTCAAGGGATTCTCCTGCCTCAGCCTCTTGAGTAGCTGGGATTACAGGTGCCTGTCACCATGCCCAGCTAATTTTTGTATTTTTAGTAGAGATGGGGTTTGGCTAATTTTTGTATTTTTAGTAGAGACAGGGTTTTGCCATGTTGGCCAGGCTGGTCTCATACTCCTGACTGGTGATCTGCCCGCTTCGGCCTCCCAAAGTGCTGGGATTACAGGCGTGAGCCACTGTGCCCGGCCAATACTCTTATTTTTTATTTTATCAAAAAGAGGAATTATGCATAGCTCTCTAATTACATTTATTTTACAGTAGTGCCGACAGTAGTACCAGTTTCCTGTTTGCTAGTCAGAAAACACACTTAAAAACTCTAAAAAATAAATTAGTTCTACAAATTCAACACACGTGGTCTGTATTCTTCAAGATATTTTATAACGGTTTCTCTTTCAAATGCAATTATTCAGAAGTGGAGGTTATCTCTTTTCAGCTGCGCTTGCTCGGATACTCCGCTCTGCACATCTCTCCTCTTAATGTGTCTATTTTCTACAGTTGGAACCAAAAGATAAATGCTTCTTTAAGGATCTTTTTTGTGGAGTCTGATCTGGCATGCCTTTTTAATGTTCCCTGTGCCTTTTCACATACAGCATCCACCAACAAATTCTTCTATGTGTTGACTCATACTCCCAGCAAGTATGTTTCATAAAAACATAGAGACCAAGAGCAACCCCTGTGTAAATCTACCATCTTCCAGGAACGTGTAGGCAGAAAAATTCATCTTTCTGTTGTTGTTGTTGTTGTTTATTTAATTATTTTTTTAAATACAGGATCTTGCTTTGTTGCCCAGGCTGGAGTGCAGTGGTGGATCATAGCTCCCTGCAGCCTTGAACTCCTAGGCTCAAGCGATCCTCTCACCTTAGCCTCCGAGTAGCTGGGACTACAGGCACGCACAACCACACCTGGCTAATTTTTAATTTTTTTGCCGAGAGCAGGTTTCGCTATGTTGCCGAGGCTAGTCTTAAACTCCTGCCTTCAAGCGATCCTCCCCTCACTGTCTCCCTCTCCCCGCTGGTGTCTAAAGCATTTGCAGAAAAAGCTCTTCGCTCACCCTTGCCATTCACTCATCACCCTCACACTCACAGGCTCTCTGTCTCTTCCCTAATCCGATCTCTGTCTCCCAAAGTGGTGGGATTAGGGTTGTGAGCCACCGTGCCTGGCCTCAACTTCCTTTTTTTTCCCCAACATTATCATGTCTTCAAAACCCAAAGACTGAAACTTCAGTGTCTATAATTTATTATTAACTGCTTGGGCCAGCACATCATCATCGATTACTTTTCTGAATTGCGCTAGCACAAAGTAATTTGTTGGAGTTTTGGTTCATGATTTTTTCTTTTTTTTTAATGAGGGATTAGATTTAAGTTGATTGAAATAAGTATGTAACAGAAAAGACTACAAATATTTTTCCACATAATTCAAACGCACATTTTATGCTCCATCTGACATGTGGCTGCCTGCTTTTTTTGTTTGCTAGTGGCTAGAGTTACATCTGTAGCCCTTGTCGATGGCCAAGAATTACTCAAGACTTGGCTGAGGTTGCTACTTCTTCATTCATTCAGCTCTCTTGGTTCTTGGCACATCAGTTTCCTCTTGCCACTGTTCTCCATCCGTCTCCAGGAGCCTGCTCTCTGACTTCCAAAGCTCTCAGCTTGTTGCATCAATTTACTTTTCAGTGGACCCCCTGGCAGCTTCCATAGTTTCCTGCCGGTGTTTCCCGTTTTCCTACGGCTTTTTATCACCGTGCTTGGTTTCCCAGCACCCCCGGGGTTTATCAGTCGTCAGCTGGTTGAACTGTTGTTTGAAGCACTCTGGATTTCCCGCCGATTTTATCGCTAATTCTTCACTGATCTTTTGTTACACTTTTATTTCATTTTCTACCCAATTTTGTCTTCAGGATGCTGGCATTATCTTGCAAGACCCAGTGCTAGGAGAGCAACTTTTCCAAGAATTCTTCATCTAGCAGTTAGTTAGTTAGTTTTTCAATTAGAATTGACCAAGAGTGAAGTATATTTTTCACTGTGTCTGCTGGGAAAAATACTACTTACATTTGACAAGGTGTTTATATAAATATGCACTGTCTAGTTGCTGTGATGTTAGTGCTTCAATTCCAAAGTATTCCCCTGGTGACTTGTTAAACAACCGTGTCTTTCACAGACTTACCCTGACAAGATGGTTGCCTTAAAGAAAATTGGTATTACTTACTATTTACATTTTAAGAAGAATGATGGTGGTGTTTCTTTGTCTGGTCTAGCAATCTTCGGCAGGGTTATGTCTTGATTACTACAAGGTCCTATTCTCAAGAGTGGTGTTCACAGTCTAGATCTAAGGTAAAGTCTTCTCATAATTGATTTTTGTATTTTTCATGCCAGGTGTCACATAAGAATTGCAAGACACTCCTCCAGGACTTACGACTCCCTAGAGGCCAATATTAAGTATCATATCAACTCTTGGTGTTGACTTTTTCGTATTCACACGAAACTTCCAAAGCCTAACAATTTCTAAGGATAAATAAAAAAGATTTGTTTCAGTCTCCTGAGAAAATAATTTCTTTAAAAAGTTAACTTAAAAAATAGCCTCCCTTAAACTCAGAAATTGCAAATGTATTCATTAAGAACTACTTTTGGCCAGATGCACTAATATACGTCAAGTAAAATAAATGTAACAAGTGCAGAATAGTGGAATAACTGTAAGAGTTAAGCCTGTATCGAGTTTAAGTATAACAAAAGTGACATGAACTTTAGAAATAGACATCTTTCTGTTTAAATCTTGGCTTCACTGCTTTCTAGCAAAGTAATCTTAAGCAAGGTTATGATAATAACCTGTAGTTTGGAGAAGATCAATGATTTTTTAATTTTTTTGGTCTGTTTATTTTTAATAGTAAAACTTTTTTAAAATCATGCTTAATCTCAGCATATTTATTTTACAACAAGGTTAGTCCTAACTTCTCTGGTTTGGAGCCAAGCATTGGGAACAGTTTTACTTCAACTTCTCCTACAGGGTGGCTCTTGAGAACTTGTATATTTCTCCAAGATTGTATGGAACAGTTTGAAAGCTCCTAGACTAGATAAAAATCTCCTTGTATGAAAGACTAAATGCAGCAAATGATGCTATCGTCTACACACTTTATCACTGTGTTTCAGGTGTGATTTCATCCCTAAGACTAAGGACCCATCACTTTAGTACAACCTTCTTCATTTAAATGGAGAGTAGTAATTGGCGATGCTCACAGCTACTCCTGCTCTGGTGAGTTCCCCATACCTTGCTCCCGACTACTCCTTCTACCACAAGGAGGCTTGGTTATTCCAGTACCAATCCTGTCGTGTGCATTAGTGCTGTCTAAAGCATTTGCTGAAAAAGCTCTTCACTCACCCTTGCCATTCCCTCATCACCCTCACACTCACAGGTTCTCTGCCTCTTCCCTAAACTGATCTTTCCTTCCTCTTCTGCCAGAGTATCCAAACACCTTAACTATGCCCTCCGGAATTCCCTTATTTATACCAACTCCCTTGCCCTTCTCTTCCTTCTTTAAATTAACCTTATAAATCCTAAACCTATTTTACAATTCTTCCATTTCTTCTGCGCCTGAAGACAATTGTTTTCTTGCTTTAAATTTATGACCTCGGGGCTCAAATGACTCTTAATCTCTCTTTAGTAGCCCTCTTATGCTTTCTTGGTTTCTTCCTCATGCCTCATCTCCCTAAGTAATTATTTTATGTCTTTTTCTGTCAATGTGTCTAACTCCCCGTTCTGTATCATCACTGTGAGCTGCTGACCTTAGTTCCCATGCAGCGGAAAGAAGGAAAAAGTAGGGAAGAACCTTCCTCTGTTCCCATCAGCCCTCTACCCTCTTACCTTCACTAGATCTCATCTCCACTAGATCTCATCTCTGTCTTCTACTCAATTATTTTACCCTAGCAATTATCTCCCTCCTATCTCATGCATCAATTCTTCTCTTTCTACTGGGTCATTCCCACCAGCTTTCAAACTGTGATAAAATTTTTTCCCTTCCATGAAAAACCCTCCCTTCATCCAGATGTTGCTTCATTTCTCTGCTGCCAAATTACATCAGAACTCCTTTAAAATGTCACCCATATTCACCACATGCAATTCCTTTGAAATAGCTCTTGAAACTACTCTGCCATAATTTCTACTATTGAAGCCACTAATGTCATCAGAATTTTTAAATTCAGAAGTTGATTTTCCCTCCTTAGCTCATTTGACAGTGTTGCTCCTCCTCTCCTGAAACTGTATTTCGTTCTTGGTGTGCTGCTGCTTTCATTTTTCTTCCTCCCTCACTGGCCATTTGTTTTGTTTTCTTTGCTGGTTTCTTCTCATCTTCATAACTTTTTTTAAAATTTATTTATTTATTTATTTATTATGTTTTTGAAACGGAGTCTTGCTCTGTCACCCACGCTAGAGTGCAGTGGCGCGATCTCGGCTCACTGCAACCTCCGCCTCCCGGGTTCAAGCAATTCTTCTGCCTCAACCTCCCAAATAGCTAGGACTACAGGCGCCCACCACCACGCCCGGCTAATTTTTTGTATTTCTAGTAGAGATGGGGTTTCACCATGTTAGCCAGGATGGTCTCAATCTCCTGACCTCGTGATCCGCCAGCCTCAGCCTCCCAAAGTGCTGGCATTACAGGCGTGAGCCCCCGCACCCAGCCTCATATTCCTAACTCCTTAACATTGATGTGCCATCCTTGAAACTTCAGTCCATTTCACCTAGGTAACCCCTATGTGATCTCATCTAGGCTTATGCCTTTCTATACCATCTTACAGATTTATACTTCCAACCTACACCTCCCCCCAAACACTAGACTCGTACTCTCATACTGTTAGTTACACTTGGATGTCTAGTAGCTGTCTCAAATGTAGCACACCTAATCCAAACTCCTGACTTCCCCATTCCTAAGCCCTGATCCACCCCAATCCTTGTTTATCTTGGTAAATGGCAACTTCATCCAATTAGGTCCTGAGGATAAAACCTTTAGAATCACCCTTGACTCTTCATTCTCTACTATCCCACAGCCAATCCATCAGCAAATAAGAAGTGTCCTACTACTTCTCCCCACATCCAACAGAAATTCCCTTGCCCAGCCCACAGCAAAACTTTTAGTTGGATTATTTTAGTGTTCTTCTTGAACGATTTTCTCGTTTCCCCTTGTGCTACTACAGTGTCTGGTTAGTCCACCAGCCAAAGTGTCACTTAACATGTGAATTAAGATTTGTCCTATCTTTGATAAAAATCTTTCAATAACTTCCCACTTTACTAAGTGCAAAAACTAAAATCATTTTAATGAGCTATTACTAGGGTATCCATATAACTTCCCATGCAAACCTAGGTGTTCTTTCTCCTGGAAAAAGGATTAATTGGTAATCCAGACAACATGTGTCAACAGGCACATTCCCCGACAAACTGGATGTGCTCTGCTCCTGCCTATACGTCCCTACATAATCTACCCCAGTGTCTGCAACATCATACTTGACCTCCTCCTCTCTTTCCCCCCTCCATCCTGCACATACCTCCCTTATGTACTGCACTTCTTGCACTTCACAGAAGCTGCCAAGCATGCTCTTGCATCAGGGTTATTTGCTTCTGTAGATCTCTTCACTTGCAATACCCTTTTTTGACTCTCTGCAGAGCTCACTCTCTAAAATTTCCTTTATGTTTCTGCTCAAACGTTATTTTACAAGAAAGGTTATCCTAGACACCTTACCTAAGTAAGTATCCTTTCCCCACCGTGGAATGGCCCTACTCCTTTATCTTCCTTTGTATTTTTGTTATATCACTTATTACTGCCTGATGTATGTTTTAATGGATTTGTTTGTTATTCCCTTCCCTGCCCATTAGAATGAAAGTTGAAGCGTGGGGACTTTGTCTGTTTTAATCCCTATTGTGTTACTAGTCTGGAATAGGTTCTGAACACAGAAGGTGCCCAGTTAACACTGTCAAATTAATGCATTAAAAATGTTGATGTCATACTACATTGGCTCTGATCTTCTAGCTTGTCTGTCATTACTCAGATCATAAAAGTCAGCTCATATTGCGCAAATTCATGTAATTGTCCTTCATTCACAGAAATACAATACAATGTGATAATGGGGACAATTTTCTTGTTTTCTTTTACTGATGAATGTGTTTCTATATACACATGTAAACATATGTATCCACACATATATATATTCTCTTAAATGTTCTTTATATTATAGCTGGCTTTCAGAGGACCATCCTTGTATTCCACATTAGTTAATATTCTATATTTTACATTTTAAAAATATATAATCTCCTGTTTGCTCTCTCTTTCTTGTTCTATGATTTATCAAATAATTCTTGGTTCAAAAATATTCATTGATTAATTGATTGAACAAACTCATATTACGTACTCACTTCCCAGTTGGAAAATTCAATTTTAATTCAGAAAGATTATTTCATAAATGTGGAATCACAGTAAGAGAACTGAATAGTTGCCATAGATGAGGGGAAGAAAAAGGTTTCATTTCAACCTTAGATGAAACCTATTACATTTCATTTCCAAACTCATGGCCACAAAGTAATACTTTCTTCAGCCCATTAAGGAAGTCTATTTTTATGATCATCTTCTGTTCTAGCAGACACTTTATCTTGGATACAATCAGAAAATCATATTTGTGATTTCCATTGTTTCATCATTATTTCTGGCTACATGTTAACTTGAACTTTACTTCAGTTTTCTTTCTAAAGTATTTCATTGGTTTCTCTTCTGCCTTACATGATTGATTTCACATTTATGACATATTGTCCAATTTTGCCCAATTTTGATTAGCTCTTTACGAATCAATTTATTGCCATAAATCCATTAATATTTGGGATTATCAAAAGCATATTCTTTCTGAATATATCTTAATCCCATATTTCATTAACATTAATAAGTAGGTTATTAGGAAACTTCAGAACTTTAAATTAAGTTGGAACATTGGAATACATTTTTAAATAATCAAATTTCCTGCTGTTTCAGCTGTGTTTATCTAGTAATAACCTACTGCATCCTTGTAAATAATTGAATTGCTGCTAGATCTGAGGTTTGTTTCATCTAAGGCACAAATAGTTTACCAGACACTACACACTGCAGTGTGATATTCCAAGCTGCACCAAGCACATACAGTCAGCAGAAGAGCCATTGAAGATATCACTGAGGACGTCAGAAGAGCCACTGACAGGTTCAAAAACAAAGAGTTAATAATGCATCAATGTCAAACTTACTTGAATTAAATCTTTCTAGTTCATGAAAATGATGTTAGTATACAATATAAAACAACTCAAGTTTCATTAATGTAATAGAAAATATAATGTGAAAAGTAAAAGGACCCTGAGAAGATCAGAGTCAATTTTAATTTTCTTTTTTTATAACTCTTAAATTACTCAGGTTATTCCACAATGAGAACGTATTCGCTTTCTAATGAAACTTTTATTTTCTCTCCTCCTCCACCAAAAAATAAAAGCAAACAAATGGAAGAAAAGGTCAGTAACTATAATGTAGTAATAGAGTTTACCTCCTAAATATCCATTGTTGTACTTCAGTGGTTACAAATTATCTACTGTGTTACAGCTTCCTCCTAATGAATCTTATCATCTTCAGTCATTAGCATTTTTAATTCATCTCACTACAGACAGATAGGTAAGAATGTGTTATTATTCTATAACACAAACAAATTCTGTCACTATACAGCTTAAGGTCTTGCAGTTCACCACCAATTACTTTCAAGATAAAATTTAACTTCTTGCCATGTTGCTTATGACACAGTGAGTCTTTGGTCCCTGCCTTTATGTCCAATCTCTTCCTCATAGGCATGAATGTCTCAGCATAGTGAAACCCTTGCAGGTTCAAAAGTGTGTCCTCTCTCCCAGCATTCCATGATTTTCACAGGGCGTGCTTCCCCTTGTGTTTGCCCATTCAACTTGTTCTTCAGAAAGAGCTGAGGCTTCTCCTGAAGCCTCTCCTCTTTTTTTTTTTTTTTTGTCTGTCCTAACCTTTCTAAGTGAACTGCCTAGACCTACCCCATGCTCAGAGCACATCTCTAACACTATAGTATAACCCCCAGCTTTCTTTTGTGTCTATGCCTTCAGTTGTGAATTTTCTGAAGAGCTGTGCAGCTGCATCATCTATCAGTTGTTTTTAACTGTTGGGTACCAAGAACAGGCTCAATTACATAGAAGAAGACTGGATATGGAATGAACCAGTGTCTCTTGCATTACTGTTAGGCTACGTTTGCATGCAAACATAAGTAGCTCTGCAAGAAACAATCTAGGCAAGCACAAGTTCCAGAAAATGTATATGAAAGATATTTCTAATAGATATTAAACATGCTAAAGGTATGTGAGATCATGCTAGGCAAATATAAAATTATTTCCTATAATCCTGCCGATAGATAAAATATTATGGCATTATTAGTCTCACCAAAGGGTATAACAATTATGGATTCTCCCTTTACAGTCAGAAAACTTTGCAAAATCTAAATTTTACTTTAATATCAATATTTTCAAATTTGGATTTTTATGGTAGCTGGTGTAGTCCACGTGGCATTGCTGAACAGGAATACCTGAGACTGGGGAATGTATCAATAAAATACGTTAATTTGGTTCACAGTTCTGCAGGTTGCACAGAAAGCAAGACACCAGGATCTGCTTCTAGTGAGGGATTCAGGGAGCTTTCAAACCTGGTGGATACAGAAGCAGAGCAGGTGTGTCACATGGTCAGAAAGAAGGAGGAAGAGGAGGAGGAGAAAAAGAAGTAGCAGGCTCTTTTAAACAACTAGCTCTCATGAACTAGTACTCACTCATTACAGTGGGGAGGCACCAAGCCATTCATGATGGATCTGCCTCCATGACCCAGACAATCCCTACTTGACCCCAACTACAGCACTGGGGGCCACATTTCAATATGTGATTTGGAGGAGACAAATATCCAAACTCTGTCAACTGGCGTATATATGGCTTTTCTCATGTCTCTTAAACGGATACATATACATATTGTAAATATCTGAAACACAAGTACTATGAAATTGAAAATAACTTATTAAAGTCCTCAGCAAGTTATTGTCCTATCGAGGTATGAATAAATGAAATCACACACACACATTTAAAATATGTATTATTTATATTAAAATATTTTTTAATCTACTGAAATGGCACCTATTTTCAAATCTATAATGAGAGCCAGCCTCAATGCATTATTGTTCTGAAGTTAAATTTGTTGTTTGTGATTTGGCAGTTTTGCTTGGTTTGCATATTCTTTGATTTGTGTCTATTTTAGAATACCTGATTATTATATTTTACTTCCTAAGGGGCATTATTGCACAAGGACATCCGGTAGCTGCTATAAATCATAGGTAGCGATGCCCAATGTACATTTTTTAAATGCTGCATTGAAATAATTCTGGAGGTTGGCCTAGGTGTTCTTTTTTTTTTTTTTAATTTTGAAACACTGTCTTTAGTTGTTCTAGATTGTCAGTGGCTTTATATGCATGAATGAGGATTACATCTAACTCATTCTCACTTGGGGCCTGACTCATTAAGAGAAGCAATTTCATGTACAGGTGTGGAAGGTTACAGTACTTTCCCCATGGCCTAGGATGCCAGCTGGAAAGCTTCTCCTCCAAAACAGTCAGACAAGATGATTGTAAAGAAAACAAGTGACAGGTCTACACTGCATGCAGGCAAACCTGTGGAGTCTATGTGCATATCAGATATTACAGGAAACCACTTATGCAGCTTTAGTCATACCGTTGACAGATTGCTTCTGCTCAACTTGAGACACGTTGAACTATGCAATATACACTGACATAACGCTGAGAAGCAAATTACATACCATTTTCGAAAGGTTTGTGATACCACACTGCTAAACAAAAGTCTGCCTTATTACCACAGTGTCTAATATACCCTTTTAGAAATGGTGAGATCCCAGGGGACAGGTAGTTTGAAGAATATGAACCCCAAGAAGCGTGCTCTAAGCCATAAAGCTCTTATCTGTCAATATCATACACGGAAAACGTGTTACAAAAGAGCATAATGGTGTGTTATTGTTATTGCTGAGACATCAGTCTTCTTTATGTTTGCATTAGGGACTTGTTAAGGTGCAGAATGTTTTGCCCACTAAATGTCTATATGAGACAAGATTGTCAACTCAGCTGTAAACAGAGGGTACTCTTCCTAGAAAAATCTCTGAAATTGGCTATATCACTGTAAACAGCAGAAAGGCTTCTCAATTCCCATTTTGGTTGATAATTGTTTAAGAGTTTGAAAGCAAATACAAATATAAGTGTAATTTCTAAAATCTTGTAAGTTTTATCTTAATAGTTTATTTTCTTCCATTTTTATTAAGACTGAATCTATACTGGACAATGGCCATAAAACAGCCAGTCATCTCCCCTGCCCAATGGATTCATAATATATAAAGCATACTATGGGGATTACTCTGAAACAGTGAATGTTTGGTGGAATCTTTCTGGAATTAAAAAGGCAACTCTTGTTTCAGTGTTGGAGTGGAAAAGTATCTTTCTACGGTTTTTATAATTTTTCCACATGTAGAACTTAAATGAGAAGACTTTGGAATTTATATTATATTTGCTATCAATTTTTGTGTCCTCTCCCCACACAAGATGGATATGTTTAAATCCCATACACCAAGGTGATAGCGTTAGGATGCAGGGCCTTAGGAGGTGATTAGATCATGAGGGTGGTGCCTTTATGATTGGAATTAGTTCCCTTCTTTTATTTATTTATTTTTTTTTGAGACAGAATCTCGCTCTGATGCCCAGAGGAGTGCAGTGGCACAATCTCAACTCACTGCAACCTTCACCTCCTAGGTTCAAGCGATTCTCCTGCCTTAACCTCCCGAGTAGCTGGGATTACAGTCACTGCCATCACACTCAGCTAATTTTTTTTTTAGTTTTTTTATTTTTTTGTATTTTTAGTAGAGACAGGTTTTTGCCATGTTAGCCAGGCTGGTCCTGAACTCCTAATCTCAAGTGATCTGCCCACCTTGACCTCCCAAAGTGCTGGGATTACAGACATGAGCCACCGCACCTAGGCTAGTACCCTTATAGAAGGTATTTCAGAGAGCTAGCTTGCTCCATCCACCATGTGAGAACACAGTGAGACGGTTCCATCTATGAAGTGGAAATCTAGCTCTTCTCAGACATCAGATTGGCCAGTGCCTTGATCTTGGACTTCCCAGCCTCCAGTAGCCTGAGAAATAGATTTCCATTCCTTGTAAACTACCCAGTCTATGGTAGACCAAACAGACTAAGACAATATTATTGCGTGGAAAAACAGGATAAGACCTTTGGTAATGATCTGCCTGTGGGAGGATGACAAATAAGGAAAGGAAGAGAGGGCCGATGCCAATAAATGTCTGTGCTTCAGCCTCATCACTCCCTTCCACAGCCCCTAACACCTCATGGCCACCTTGGGTACTGATGGCCTTGGCCACAGAAACCACCAAATATGCTGTTTATGTTTCACTACCATTTAACTCTATGAACAGCACAGCTAAGCAGAATCAATGGGTAACTGTAACTGGCACTCATTAATTTGTCTTTAAATAAGGTTTAGGAAAAAAAAAAAGGTAACTATGATATGTTTCAACCATCAAAGCCTGATGATCTCTATGACATTTCATAAGACTAAAAAAATAAAATGTAGAACTTCTCAGGAACAATACTGTCATTTGTTCATTACTGAGTTCTACATATTCTGTGTTAAACATGAAAATCTTGCTTTCTGGGCCAGATTAAAATGAAATCTTTAAAACTTCTTTTAAAAGCTTTTCTGAAAACAATACTCAAAATAGATTATCTCACAAAGGAAAAAAGCAGTCTTTTAAAAAATAAAAATTCAGACACAATGATCACATTATTTTAACACCCCAGGTCTACTGGGACAATGTTTATTTGTCTTTTAGGAGTAATTAAAATTCCCTATTCGTCATCACTATGTTGTCCCATCTTCTGTTGTTCATCAGATCAGTGTTCTTCAAAAATGAAAAATTGTAATTAATTCTTCAAAGAAAGGAGACATACAAAATTTTTAATCAAAATATTTTAAAACAAGGCATTGTATAGGTGCTCAATTGCAAATAAGACCTTTCTCTTTTTGCTCAATTGGTCAGGACTTTTCAGCACTGAATCAAACTTGTTACAGAAAGAAATCAATGTTATAAATTTCTCTTATTCCTTTCTTTATAGAATTGTTAGGGGTTTCCTAATTCATAGGTATTATGATTTCACACTTCTTTGAGATTTAACTTATTGGAAAAGTTTTATTGTCAGTGTTGCAAGGTCTTGCCCTTTGAAGATGTCATGTTTGAAGATGGCAACCAGTAATAGATAGAAACAGACTAAGTTACGGTAAGACCTCCCTTTCTATCAATGATATCCAAAGATACCTTCCCTCCCTCTCACTCCCCCATTGCCTTTGTCATTCCCTAGCACGGTGTGATCTGGGCTTTAGATTAAACAAGAGGGCAGTTATCATAAATCTAGACCAAAGATACCTTCTTCTTTATCACTCCAAATACAAAGATGAATGGCGAAGTCAAGGAGCAGACAGACCACTGTCCCATCTCCAACCTGAGGTCCCCTAAGCCTCAGGTCAATAGTCTAGTAGTAACCATAAGCGAGGGGATGGAATTTACATTAAACTTGAGGCTCAACCTTTAAAGTGGACTTGGTTTAATAATTAAAATGAATAAGAAATATGGAGTCTGTCAAGAGCTCATGATAAAACTGAATCAAGAGTCTTCAACTTCTTATACTTTTATTCCTTCATCAAAATGGAAATTTTACAAAAAATTTGAAGCTGTTCAAAGAAATCAAGCATCCATTAATGGAGCAGAATTATAGCCTATTAGAGCTGAAAAGAACCTCAATATCACCTGCCCCACTTCTTAATTTTGTAAATGAGGAAATTGAGAAAGGTTGAACAAATCACCCAAGTTTACAAGAGTAAGTCAGACCTTGCTCTAGAAGTCAGATCATCTGACTTGCAGTTCAGTGCTGATTGGCCCCAAGAGGCCTTTGTAATGGGACATGAAAAGGGTTGGCATAATGAATCTGAAAAGAGGAAAGTAAGGTGGAAGTACAAACAAACTTTACTTTCAATTTTGACCTAATATGTTGACCTCTCCACAGGCATGTCCCACCAAGCTCAGATGGGTTCTAATATACTGAAAGGTACATTTCAACTAGGTTATTTCACTTTAAAACATTTCTTTGTGGTACCTTTCAATGAAAGATTCTTAATTCTTGAAAATATATTTCACTGTGAAAAGGGTGAAGATATTTTATTAATTGTATGAACACAGTTCAAAATACCTAACTCTTTACTGGTAAGCCAAGAGGAATATTCAAGTGATGATATAGTATTATTAATGCTTTTGATAAAGGAAAACTGTTATAATAATTTTAACCAGTGTATGTACCAGGTGCTGCTAATTTTTAATTAATTTAATAATTAAAGTGAATAATTAGAAGCCACTTATGATACAGGTAATGTTGGTATACCCGATTTACATATGGCAAGACTGAGGCTGAGAAAGATTAAATTCATTTGCTCAAGATCACAAAAATATGTGCGCTGGACTCAAACCCAGACTGCCTTATTCCAGATGTTTTAGGTGTACTGCCACACTTGGATGAAGTACTTTTTGAAGTACTCCTGATTATTTTTTTCTCTCACCTTCCAATTTCCTAGTTCTTTCCATGCGACAGCAGCGTTGTTTTCATTAAGGCAAAAGGAAATAAGAGTTAAACATGTGGGTAAATGCATTTGTGCAGATTTGAGGATTATGGGAATAGAATTTAGGTAGCAGGAAATAAGCTGTTGTATAAGAAAATTACACATTAAAAGGAAAGGTTTAAAACTAATTTTTTAAGCAATGAAATGATAACCTTTCAGAATGTATATTTTTGTATTTTAAGTGTATTCTATGCCCACTTTATGTTTTTTTCTCTTGACTATACAGTAAATATATTAAGAGAAAATATTATATTATGAGGAAATATACTTACTATAATGCTCTTCTGAAACTGGGAGATCGTGAGGCAATTAGTGCAAATTCCTGTATTAAGAACTTGACTTAAACTTAAGAACTAAATGTAATGAAAATAAGTGACACTGTGAAAATAATGGAGTTGCTAACAAAAGGAGGGATCTTATCATGAGAAGACTTAGGAGTGGTGTTTTAGGTCTGAGATGGTTCCCTGTCTTCATAGTCCCTCCAGACACGGTTTCTGCCTCTGGCCTGCTTGTTCCTACTGAGCTATTGCAGACCATTTATTACTAGGAGCACAAGCAGTATTTTGACTTGGAGCCATAATGCAAACCCAAATTTGGCACACTATCTTCAGCCATCACTTTAAACTTGGAAAATTATGACTTTAATTAAAGATTCAGCATAAAGCCAGCAAGATAATAAATCTGAAATTGATTCTTTGGTGTGGGTTACATTCCTGTGACTTCAATGGCCACATCATCCCTCATGCTGCCAGTACTGTCCCATACTTCCCACAGATCCTCCCTCCTAACCCTTCACCTTGAGTGATTTTCTTCTCTTCCCCACTCCGGTCTCATATTGTTAAAGTGTTCACAATCTTAGAATGAATGATACGTATATCTAAGCTGTAAAACAAAAATTGATATCTGAAACTGTGTTAGGAAAATATATATAGTTTTCAGATTAAAATGAAAGAAATAGATTGAATCATAGCTTAGCGTCATTTCACTTTTATTATTATAGCATATTTTTAAAATACTATTCAGTGTAAGCTAGACTTTTTAAAATTTGATAACCTTGTTTTAAGACCAAATGAAGATGAGTTAAAAGCAAAAAAGGCAGGAATTTTAACTTTGCAATTAAAACTGAATTTGAACTCCTCTCAGTTTACAATAAAGGTTTTGGATTTACGTTTTAGAATCTGGCCTTCTTGTCTATGGTATTAACTAATGACTGGTTCTTGCACAAATAACTCTTAGAATACCTAAGTCCTTTTTCCTCCTATGTTCCAATGCCCTAGTTTTTTCCATGTGGCAGCAATATTTTTTTCCATCGAGGCAAAAGGAAATACGACTTGTAAATTCATTTGTACAAATTTGGGGAGAATGTGAATAAAAGTAAGGCAGAAGAAAATAATGGATTCAGTTTTCTGTGATGACATATATGAACAATTGAGGAAGTTAATGAAAAGGGAGTCCAACTAAAAAGTCAGAATTATAAAGAAACTCAAGGAGTTGCACTCTAAAGCTGAGGCTGTCATTTCTTAAAATATTGCAGCTTGGTACATGGGAGATCTCAGAACAGTGGGTGTCCTAACAGTTCCAGTCCATGCTTCAGTACCCAGGAGTGATGGGATGACTGGAAGGCAGAGAGACTCCCATATTGATTTCTGTGGAAAACCAAATCCCCCAAATATCAATCTTAACTTTTGTTCTGAAAAACTTGTACTCTTCCCAAAATCATTTTAAACACAAGCCAATAAATTTAAACTGCATCCAAAAATCAAAATAATGTATTTTATGTGTGTACATAAACAATAAGAAAAGTAAGATATATTTAGCTGGTATCTTGGGTTTGCTATCTTTTTGCAATATAAATGCCTTTTGTAACTTTCCTTCAGGGTTAAGTAGGGGTCATAAACTCTGAAACACAGATGATGGAGTACAGTCTACATTTATAAGATGGCTACAGAGGCCCCAAAGGTAATAAGTACTGGAATTAAGGAATTATATGATACTTCCATTTAAAAGAAAAATTAAGATACTCCATACTTTTAAATGAAATGTCAAACAATCTGTGTCACATTGTAGAAAACACTAAGACAGGCATCTAAGTAAATACAAACATTAAAGCAACTTAAAACACATTAATTGAAGGCTATTTCCTAACTAAAATTGTTTCCTCCAGTTGAAATACTGCAGCTTAATCCAACATTTTGTTTCTCTGATTTGTGTGAAGTGTAAACTCATGATGCATTTTCTTCCCCCTGAAGTCACTCTGGCCTAAGCAGCTCATCCTTTCTATCATTTGCTAGGAAATGTGCCACATGGTAGCATTATGGAGAAAATAATGTGTAGAATGTGATTATCATTCACTTTTAACTCTGAGACTTAGTGTTGAAATTTGCCTAGGGCGATTTCAGAATACATTCTAAAGGTTCAACCTTATTTGAAGGAAGTACTTTGTGTATCTTCACATCCCCTCAAGGATATCGGTTTGATGACACCGGGGCCACCAGGCTGCCATCAGGATAGTCATGACAGTCACTCTTTGGTTTTTAACTAAACAGCTCAAATATTTCATTATGGAAAGTAACTATACTGGAACATTTAATAAAATGTTTCTGGAAAAAAATTAACTTAAATCCGTGATTTCATGCCATGGAAGTCTGAGTTAGGTTGTAAATTTTTTCAGCCCCAAAGAAAAACTGCATAGCTGGTGTTCTTCCATTGCAGTTGCTTTTGTGTATTTAATGTGCCATATTGCATTTAAGATGCTAAATGAATACACAGACTAAAGTTGCATTTTTCACATTAAGCTGTTAGGAGTCATTTTAAATGAATTTTGAATATTAGCAAATGATATATCATTTAATAACCAGTCTAAATCACATTCTTCTCATTGTCCTGCTGTGCATCTTAATGACTGGGGGCAGGCAGGATATTAGCGTGGTTAATGGACAATATTTTTATATTGACTTACTTAAAATACTCTAATAAATTCCTTCTCCATGAAGAATAGGCAGGAAATATATTCCTCTAGGAGCTAAAAGGCAGTAGTACTTAAGAACTTATACGAGTTTGGGAGCATTACCGACAATATGCGTATGTGTCTTTTTGTGATCCAGATGAATAAAACATCAAGAGTTTCACTCTTTCTTAACACGTGATAGCAACATGTTTTGAAAGTGAATCACATTGTATAAAAGCCCCAAACAACAAAGACATAAATTTCTTCACGTAATCACCAAACTGACTAGTCTGTGTCTGAAAACATAAGGATAAAATTTACCTTACCCAAGCAGGGAGGGAACACATTTCATCACCATTGTCATATTCATATCATTGTATTCTTCATGTAGATGTACTCCATCCATTCAGAATATAATCGTCTCTCTGCCATTACCAAGGTGGCGGACTGTTTAGAGTTCTTCTTGTCAATAACACAATACTTAGCCTTTTCACACACTTTCTAATGTCCTCAGGTATGTTAATTATTCCCATAGTTCCAGGTTTAGAAGTCGTCTTCTGTCACTTATACCAGTTAGGATGACACTTACTTGAAAGTAATAGAAAAAAACAAGTAACTAAAGTGTCGTGAACAGCGGGAGCTTAATTTTCCCACTGAATTTTTTAGGAATGCAGTTAATAGCATTGTTTCAGCTTCTTGGACTGTCGTATGGATCAGGACTCTCTCTCTGTTTTAACCATCATGAATGACTAGCTTTCCTCTCCATGTTCAGAGAGGACTGAAGCATCTCTGGATGTCACTATTTACAAGCAGAAAACAATATATGGAGGTAGAAGCAGTTAGAAAAGGGCTGGCTAGAGGAAAACTTCCCTGGAAATGCCCCATCACACTTTCTCTTATGGCTTATTGAACAGAACTGAGTCTCACAGTTACTCTAAATTACAAGAAAAACGGACCCCGTTTTTCCCTACAGGCAAGATATAGGTCTGCTAGGATTTGCTTATATATTTGCCATGCAAGAGTAGCCACCACTGCAACACAAATTAGCGTCCCCATTGTGGCCTGCACCTTTCTTTCACCGTCTGTTGCTCTCTCTGGTCTTCTGTTGATGAAGTACACTGGGGCATTGTGTGCTTTACAAAGACACAGCCTGTCACCAGACTGTCGAGGCAGTAGAGGCATAAGTCTTCAGTGTTGGTTCGTAGAGATCTACCTATAAGTTGTAGAAATACCACTGATAGGAGGAGATTCCGAAAGCAGAGGTCACTCCTGAACTCAAGAACCAGGGTAAGTCTTTGCCTGTAAAGTGGAGCTCTGTAAGCTATTCAGCTGCAGAACAGCTGTCACGCTACAGGGGTAACAGTCATTGTACACCATGGAACCTCCCTTCTATTGTGAGAAATCTTCTTTATGTTGACAGTTGGTTCCACAAAGCACTGCTTCGACCCTGGAGAACTTTTCCCACAGCTATCCCCAGTGGACACCATGCCTGTTCCTACTCTTCCAAAGTCTTCATGAGATCCAGGGGATAATCTTGCTCTTCAGAGTTCCCCATCTATGAAAATTCCACTTCACTCTTCTGTCAAAATTGTTTAACAAAGTTTCCACTTCGGAAACTCAACTTTTTGTATGATCTGTGTATATTCAAACCATTGGTTTGCTTACCTTCAAAACATTCTCTCCCTTTTTTTAAAAGAAAAGAAAAAAAATGATCCCACATTTTCTGTTATTTCCTCAAAGCTTTCTATCCTACATTTCACCACTTATAAATCCATATGAGGGACTTCTCTAACACTGATTTAAGTCTCCCTCCTCTTTAACAGCGATCTCTGCCCTCTCCTCCACCCTCCTGTCACCCAGTAGATGACTTACATAGTTTCCCCCAGACTAACCCTCTGCACAGCAGCTCCACCTCCAGGACGTTAAATTCAGAACCCCTGTGTCTGGGCAAAACCTGTTTACTTCCTCCTCTCCTGTGTCTTGAGTCCTCCAGAATATGATCCTTATTTTCTTTTTTTTTTTTTTTTTTTTTTTGAGACTGAGGCTCATTCTGTCGCGCAGGCTGGAGTGCAGTAGCACAATCTCAGCTCACTGCAACCACCGACTCTCAGGTTCACGTGATTCTCGTGCCTCAGCCTCCCAAGTAGCTGGGATTACAGGCATACACCACCATGCCCGGCTAAATTTTTTTTTGTATTTTTAGTAGAGATGGGGTTTCACTGTTGGCTAGACTGGTCTCGAACTCCTGACGTCGTGATCCACCCACCTTGGCCTCCCAAAGTGCTGGGATTACAAGCGTGAGGCACTGCGCCCGGCCCGATCCTTATTTTCTTTTTCTTCATCATCCACCAAACCAACTTTCATCCTTGGTTCATTGGCACCTCCTATGGACTCTCCCTGACTTTCTTACCACACCGTGTTAGAAATGGTAACATTAGCGTAGGAAAATAAATTTATCCCCCAGCTGTTTTTCACTCCAGCCCCTCCTATGACTTTTTAAATTTCATCTTCTTAAAACATAGATTTTAATGTATCTCTCAGTTGCTCTCCATCCTTCCATCATGCCCACTTTCCTATTATATTCATTTCCCTCTCTTTATGCTACACTTAAAGCTTTCTGCAAGTAAACCCAGATCTCTCTTCCCAGCCTGATCTTCCTCACTCCTACATATATTCTCCTTTATTTTGCTGTCCGAACCATTCCCCTTGTTCTTGCCTTTCCTCAGTGTAAAATGACAAAGCCTTCAATAACCATTAAATGAAATAAATTCTTTAAGGCACAGATTAGATGCAACTTCTTTTATTTTTATTCTAACTTAATGCACTCTCTATGCCTTGTCCTTTTATGATAGATTATGCCTCTGGTATGATACTTATCAAATACTTCCTTGGAAAGGAATTCTGGAAAGTATTTATTGTGTGTACATTTTTATATTGTATTTTAAGCCAGTTGAAGAAAACTGGCCGTGTACATCTTCAGATGCGTGTGGCTTCTGATCAATAAATATTGCTGAGTGAATGTTTAATGTTAAAAAACTAAAAATCTCTTGACACCATTAAGTTAATCCAATGTAAGAATTCAATAAGAGTAAAACTAGGAACTTTAGGACAAATTGTGAAGTCGCCAAAAATAAAATATCAAGAGGAAGATGAGATCAAAATGAGCAAGAAATGCAAGGCACAACATTTTCTGTATAGTAACACTGAGCAGCAAAGGAAAGGAAAGTCACACAATCATGTCCTATAATTAGTAGAGAGTTCCTCTCAAATACTCTACACTTAGTTGGCTATGAAGCTGTGGTAATTCCCAAAGAAAGAAAATCTACTACCTCTTCCATTGAATAATCCAAATTAACACGATATTGTGAAAGAACATGGACGAGATTGGAGGCCAGAGGGAAAATGTACCCATTATAAAATGGAATTCATTTCCAAGTATATTAATATATTACTTCTTTTTTATATCAGTGGTTTTCAAAGTGTCATTCTTGGTCGAGCAGCAGCAACTTACCTAGAAAGGATTAGAAATATTCCCTGACCCTCTGAATCAGAAACTCTGAGGGTCTGATGCGACATAGTAATTCCTCCAGGTGATTCTGATGCACATTGAAGTTTTGAAACCACTGACTTAACCACTGGAGTATTCTTCCGCTTGTTTATAAATCCACCTTAAAATTATAAAACATGAAATTTATAGTCCAGAAATATTTAAGAAAGAAAAATTCACTCTTTCCAGAGAATTTTTTTTGTTAATGTCTTGGTAACAGTTGAATTGAAGGATAATAGTGAAACTGTAGAAATTTATTTGTCCAAATGCCTAGGATACACAATATATTCCAACCCCACCTCCAGCCTCAGTAGACAATGAGCTTTTGGAGGTCAAGAATTGTGTCTATTCTGCTAATTACATAGCACAGTAAGCATGTATGCACTGGATATTTGTGGAACGCATAGACTCAAGACAATCAAGAATATAAGTTCCATGGGGTAGGAAAGACAATTGTTACCCCATGGAACTTATATTCTACTCAGAGAGATAGAGCATAAACAGATAGCATATAGATGTCTAACTGAACACTACTAGAGAAGAGTCAAATAGGCTTTAGATGGGTAGTCAGAGAAGGCCACTCCAAGGAGCTGACATGTAAGCTGAGACTTGAAAGTTAAGAAACAGCCTGAAGAAGATCTGGAGGGAGAGTTTCCTTGGCAGAGAGTAAATAAGGGGCAGAGACCTTGTGTGGGAAGGAATTGGCTTTGCCTTGAGAACCGTCAGTGTGTCTGTGCTTAATTGGAGACAGGGAGATTGGCAGGCAATGAAGGTGGAGAGTTGCAAGTGTCAGAAGATTCAGAGTCTTCTGAGCAGAGGCAAAGAGTTGATTGAAAATAATAAATGTAGTCTCTGTTTTAACATCAAATACTTCTGCAAGGTGATAGAATATAATTCATACTTCTCCAAATTGTGATTGTTCTTTTTTGAAAAAAAAAAAAAGAAAGTGGCTAAGAGTGAAAGGGGAAAATCTAATTCATAGATGCTTAGTTTTTAATTGCTGACGAAAGCAATTTAGTGTCAGGTTTCACATTAGAATTCAAATGTTTTGTTATTGGTCAATATATGTCTGGCTGAAAGCTCAGCTCTCCCTAGCCCCTTAGCTTTCCTTGTAGCATCAGATGAATTTTAACATTTTGCACAATGCAACTTCAAAATGCCAACTTTTATCATCTGCTCCTGGAGATTGAGAATTGAATGCCACAAAGAGTTAAGATAGACCTGCTTGCAAGGTACCTAGAAGATTGCAAGGTAAAGCCCAACCATGGACTCACCATGCTATTTCCTTCTCTCAAACCTTGGAAAGACCACATGTGTCCATTGTTAGAAGCTGGGTTTCATGGTCGTTGAAGATGGGTAGAACCTAAACATAGAACATCTTTGTCAGTGATTCCTATAGCTCTTAACTGAGTTACTACACTTGATGCTAGATGAGATTAAATATCATCTTGAACCTGAGAGAGAAATGGAAAGAAAATCTTTCACTTGGTGTATATAATTACTTTGTAACATTACAATGTTACTCTTAAAAGGCTCAGTTCCTTTTAAATATTGAGCATAGTACTTCTCCTGTGGAACACTCAAAAATAAAAACCAGCATGGTTCACTTTTCCGTAAATAATTTTTGTATTCCTTTAGGCTTCTGCTTAAAATCATTTTGTAGGTTTGTGATTTCATCCCAGAAAGCACTGTCATCACAAGCAGTGGGATGCCCCCTGTCACTGTCAAAGCTCACCATGCTGTCATTTGTTACAGAATTAATTCTTATAAGTACAATTTCATGCTTTGCCACAACTAGCTCCTTATTGCTGTCATCTTTAAAAAACACTATGTTATTTTTATATTTTAAAAAACGCAGTCCTTTTTAGAGAGCATAACGCATTCCTTCTTTTAATGATGCTCTTGTCCGCTTTATAAAATAACTGTTGTTTTTCTGTTTTCCATCATATTGTCAGGATATTTTTCCCCATTTGTGTAAAGGAAAGCAATGCCTGAATGCATTAACTTTACACTTTGCAATGCATCAGAGTTATAGTGCAACCCAGGGAATATTGCCATCCTCAGGTTACATTTCCAGGGGTTCAGTAGTATTTGAAAGTGGTAATAGTTCAAGTTTTGTGAATTCTGGATCTTCTTTTTGAACTTACCTTTTTCAGATAGATGAAATAATGATCTAAAAAATACATGTATTTTTATAACACTGCTATTTAGCATTTTTATATCTGAATCTTCCTTAGAAGTTTTCAAAAGATGAGCAGTGACATATTTGCTGTTGAGAAAAGATAAATGAAGTCTTGTGGCAGTTTCACGATTTTGTGATAATGTTTTTGATATGCCACATGAAAGGCATCAAAATGCTTAGTTTGGTCAGTAAAGTATAGCATGAATCAATCCATATAAATTAAATGGTGCTTGATTACAATAATGACCCTGATAAAATAAGCATTGATAATTTTTAAAGCCTCTGTACTCTTTTAATGATAAAAGATAGTAACATACCTTGGTTTCACCACATTTAATCCTTTAGGGAGGAAATTTCAAATACATTATAATTCAGCATGATGACATTTATTATAATGATACACTTCTACCTAACGCATCGAATAAGTAATCTAATTGTATCAAGTAGCCATTAATTGAAAAGAAAATATAAATCAACATAAAAAGCAAGAGGTCAATCATTATCTGTTTATTAGTATTATGTAGAATGCTTTTTGCTATGGAGCTTTTTAAAATATGTTTTTCAACAATTGTGAGAAGTCATGTAAATTCTAAGGACACTAACATTATTAAAAGTTAGTCTAATTAATCATGTTAGCATAATCGGAGTGTTTGAAAATAAGATAGCAGATAAACATTCTACACATTCTTTGCTAATATGAATAAAAAAGGGGGCCCACATGCATTCAGAGCTGTGAAAAGGGTCTTATAATCTAAAACTATATTAAAATAGATTCCAAGTGACTAATGATAAGCTCTGTAATAGTTGGTCTGCTTTACCCATCTAATTATTTTCTATTCAGTAATTTCATTTTCAGTTACATGGTAAATATTTAACCACAGAGAAAATTAACATTTCAAGTTTTAAACATTATGAAAATGGATTAGCTCCAAATTACACACAGTATTCTCTCTTCTATTTATTTTCACCCCATACCAATTTTTTTCAATTCCCTCATCTCCTTGTACTATATATTCACTTAACAAAACTAATAAATTAGATGAGAGGAACCAGTGGAAAAACTAAGTAAAATGAAAATTGGCTAATCCAAAAAATTAATTTTTGAGCCAAATAGGATTATTATCATAGGATAACAACAGCTAAAACTATCCTGTAAAACAAAAGATCATTTTTCTTTCATTTGGGACATTTTATATTAGCAATCCTTCATCTACCTGTTCATTTCATTAACCAATGCTATTTTTAAATCACATTACATTATTTGCCAGCATTGTATCCCAATAACTGTATACTGTTTCTAACTTACCCTTCAATTGCTCCCTTTACACCAACCAGGCAAATAATTTTTGGTTCTGTAGATCCATGGTTGTTTCGCTTGATCAAATACAAACTATTCTTTTCTGTCATGCGTCTTGCAATGCTGGGTTTGTTAGCTGAAAGGTCTTGACTTACATGCTTCAAGTTCTGCAATATAATGAGACCAGCAAGAGAATAGACAAAAGTTGGCCACTCAGCCAGGTCAACTCTCCCCTCTTCACACCTACAGAAATTACTGTCACTGCACCCTCCTCTCAGTGACCTCTTACCTAAGTGTTTTCTAAACAAATATTTTCAATAATTAAGTTTTCTTACTATTATTAATTCATTCTCTCAGTTTCCTATCTGTCAATTTCCAAGTCATCCCAGTGCAATGTGATCTCCTAGTAGGCATCTGAAGTATACAGCAATTTCCTTGGATACAGCCCAAATTGTTTCTGTAACCAAAACTTTACCATCAGGAGTCAGAAAATCTCTCACCTTTACCTAAAATATTACAATTTCCTGATCTGTAACAGTCCCATATACAAATCTACTACATCTATCCCCAAATCTATTCTTATTTCCTCTTCGGACTTTCTTCAGCTCACTAGTCTGACAAAGAATCCGCATTTCCTGATTTGGATTTTCTGGGGTAAAGCTCAATTGAAAAGTAGACTACAATTTAAGCAAGTGTAAGTTTTTCATTTACATGATTAGTATGAACTAGAGGTTCTGGAACTTTAACATTTTGTTCAATACATTAATGAAATAATCTATATTTTGTCTCTGCCTCAATCACCTAATGAATTAAGCTAAAAAAAAAATTCAGCCTTCAATGGGACATATATTCCCTTTTATTCTTCTCTCTGATTTTATTCCTTGTGTTTGGTAGTAATGTTATGGATGACATTTTTTGGGAACCGGAACTGTGAGGGGAATTTTTGGTATAAACTACCAATTTAATTCTCACAATCCTCTCTAAGTAAGAATTGCTAGTCTTGTTTTATTAGTACGTAAGCGGGAGCTCAGAGAGGTTAAACAACTTGCCAAAGATAACACAGCTGATAAGTGGTAGAGACAGTGTATATCCATACTCCTTCATCCGAGGCAAAAGCACACGCTCTTTCCAGTCTAGAGGGTTGTGTACCTTACGATAATTACCATTATCAGTTTCTTACATCCAAATATATAAGAATACATACTTTTGAGTTTTAGAAAGTCACAAAACTGCTTGTTGTTTACTCCTATGAACTTCCCAAATTGGTATTTGTGACAAGTATTTTCATAGGCAAGTTTTATTTGTTTGTGTATTTTCTTCTTCTTTTCCCCCAAACATAATTACTTAGGTCAAAATGTCCTGATTTTAAAAACTGTCTTCTTATTTACAAATCATGATGTTTTCTTCTAGCTAGATAATTTCTCTGTGTTAGTAAACTGAAAACATGGCATTCTGGCCTTTGTCAGTAACAACATTAATACTGCCTCAACTCACTTCTATTTTCACCTAAAATGTAAGGAAAATTCATCTGCGAAAGAGAAAAAAAGAGATGAACATGACATTCATTAGAATGCAATTGACATTTTTCCTGAAAAGAAAACTTTCTAAAATGTATCTCAGTGATTTTCTGATAAGAGTGCATATAAAGGCTTGAAGCATTACTATTATTAGTTTGAAATAAGGGGAATTATACCACGGTGACTGTTTAGGAAGCCGTGATCTGGAAGGCCACATCAGATTACCATTTCAACAGCATTAGCTGGTTCTTAAGGCTCGCAGAACTGGAAGGAGGTCATATATGAAGAGAAACAGGCTTCATGAGTATAACTCCTTCCAACATTAAAGAGATTTTATTTTCCACAATCAGAATTATAATACATGATATCTCTTGCATTATCCAATAAATAAAATGTTAAAGGGTGTGATTATAGGACGCTTACACATCGTGGGATAGAGTGAAATGAGAAATACAAAATTGTACTTTGTTAATCTAAGATGCTTTATACCACTTCATTCGCATGCTATAAATACTGTTCCATGAAAAGCGGTTTTAGAGCTGGCTGCTTCACTTCCTCAGTTTTTACATCTTTTATACACATACATTAACCTGTCTTAAGAATCAGCTTAAAATATCTTTCCTCATTTTAGCTAGTATAACGTGGATCAAAATAGAGGCATTTACAGCATCGACTTCATATTGAAATTTTGCTAGAGTGCTTTCCAAGCCAATAATTGCAACCTCTCCCTGAAGTATATGGTGTTGTATTGATCCTGGATTCATCACTCACAGCCAGTCACCCACTTGACTCTATTGACAATGACAGTGGAATGTACAGCGGGTAGGAAGCATGAGAGTACTTATGGTTTCCCTCTGGTTTCACACTTAGTGTTGTCTAATTGGATATTGTGAGTGGCTGCTGGAAAATCAGGAGGAAGGGGAGAGGGAGCAGTTGGGAGGATGGTTGCATGCAGGGATTTTCCTATGAAAGGATTGTTTTTGGTAATTGGTGATTACTTCAACTATATTAAACTAAATGTTTCAAATTCTTTCACCTGCACTTACACATGTTAGAAAACCACAGTTACACTTCTATCTGTTCCCATCTGGGGAGTACAGTGAGAAAAAGTATCATGAAGAAATACTGGAAATATTTTAAATATGGATATCATCTCTTCTCACCCTCCTCTCCTATTTCTTCCCTCTCAGTATAAACATCTTATACATCAGATTATCCTCCGCCTGCCATGAACTACGTACCCATCATTTGGCTGGATCCCTCTACAATGTTCTGAGGCAGGTTTCATGTTTAAACTCTAGCCCGAGGCCATTTTGATCAAGTATTTTCTATGAGTCACAAGTAGGCACTAGGTCCCATTTTCTACTCTAGGTCATCATCAACAATCCCTTCAGTGCAGAGATTGTTAAAAATAACTTAAGATATTTTTGTAGCATTTATGTGTTCCTTTCTTAGCAAGTCCCGTGTGTGGGGTATGTTTGCATATCCATAGAACCATATCTTGGTAGTACAAAGAGGAACAGCAGTCCTTCCACAATCAAGATACTTAACATCTACTGGAGCAGGGGGAAGAGTTGTACACAGAAAATAAGAGCAGAACATGACAGTTTCCAGGAAAAAAAAAAAAAGATGTATGTTTATATATATATATGATACTATTAACGCTCAAAAGATAAGGTGTCTTATCTGAAGATTGGAAGAAAGCCCCTCAGAAGACCCTTCTTTCATGGGCTGAAACCCTGTTGCATTAATTCACTCAGAACTGCAGTTGGTAATGCTCAAGTTCCAAGCTGACAAGCACTACGTGGGGACAAAGTTATCAAAAATGCACTCTTGTTGTATACACCTACTATGTACCAACAAAAATTCCAAAAAGGCCGGGCGCGGTGGCTCAAGCCTGTAATCCCAGCACTTTGGGAGGCCGAGATGGGCGGATCACGAGGTCAGGAGATCGAGACCTTCCTGGCTAACACAGTGAAACCCCGTCTCTACTAAAAAAATAATACAAAAAACTAGCCGGGCATGGCGGCGGCGCCTGTAGTCCCAGCTACTCGGGAGGCTGAGGCAGGAGAATGGCGTGAACCCGGGAGGCGGAGCTTGCAGTGAGCGGAGATCGGCCACTGCACTCCAGCCTGGGCGACAGAGCGAGACTCCGTCTCAAAAAAAAAAAAAAAAAAAAAAAAAAAAAAAAAAAAAAAAAATTCCAAAAGATAAATTTTGTAAAAGTACACTCTTGTGAATCAGGGAAATTGAGCGTGGACTTTTCTACAGAATAAATTTCAATGGACTTGGCATCCTTTTTAAAAAAGGAAGTAATAATTTATAAGGTTTCTGGATTACCTGAAACATTCTTCTTCAATCACTAAAGAAGCAATAAAACAATCTCCTTATTCAGATTATAAGGGTCTTTATTATATTTCAGTGCTAACTTTAAGATTCAGTGGAAATTCTTGGCCAGTTTCTCTCAGAAAAGAGCGAAATATAAATGACACCCAAACTGAAATCTTTATTTTGGCATTATTTATCATCCAGATGGATGACAGTAAGCAACTCTATTCAACAGGTTAACTAATTTATTTGTCTAGGGATACATTTTGCAGATTATTTATCCTGGCAAACCCACTGGGAAGCAGTCTGCTCAAGATTTTGTTTTCCACGGGAGTCATATTAAAGTCCTCGAATGCTGCAAGCAGATGACTGATAGCTTGACCCCAGACTCTTCTAGGAAATGACACCTTTCCTTTTCCTTCCTTGCTCCAGAAGTGTGGCTCAGATTTTAAGCACTGAGGCAGTTCAACCTTATTCCTGCCTGTGGGCCATGTTGTAACTCCCTTGGCTAAAAATTTAAGTGACTTTGGAATTATTAACAAAAATAATGAACAAGACAATTTGTATGGCCTTTTTCACTTCACTGAGACTCAGTTTTGTAATCTGAAAAAAGGAAACAAGTTTAACCTTATAGAGTGCTCGTGGAATTAAATGATAATACCAACTTGACTTGTACTGCATCTGTCTGGCACATAGGAAGCACTTCATTAATTTTATAACCTTTTCTTTGACTTCATGTGCAAAGTTAGGTGTTTGTTGGATAAGCGGAGCTACATAACCCATCACATTTTCTTTTGCACCTTGTCAGAAGGCACAGTTTGTGTGCCACGGCTCTCACATTTTATGGATCACTATTAATGTTATAATCATCTACCCTATCATATTTCATAATTTAGCCTTTATTCTCCATATTTAATTGTTTTACTCTTTCTGCCTCTTATTGGAACTATTCAAACGTTTTGAGTAGAGAGAGTAAATAAGAATAACTTCTTTGGGACTCAATTTTCATCAATATTTGTAATCAGTGCTCTCTCAGATACCTTTCAGGCCTAAAAACCCATGGTTTAGTTTAAAACATGATAGCTTATTGTAAGTGTGATTATAATATTATTGCAGGCACTACGCTCTCTGATGATGGCTGAAAAATCAAGTTGAGTGAATGATTCCCTAGGATTCCAAAATCATGTAATGCTTTGTCACTTCAAGGAGTTTGCCATATGGCTATGAGAGAAGCCATGTGCTAATAAGAAGCCATGGGCAATGCAAGTGTTAGATGGTAATACAATGACTGCACATCGTTATGCATTAAATGAGTGCCACAGGCAGACATTGCAAGGTGTTTCAAGTGAGAACATGTCATCCGATAAAGTATCAGTGATGAGGTAAGATTCCAGTTAGTTCATGAAGGATATATTATATTTGAATTAAGAAGAGAAAAAGGAAGGACATTTTAGGTATGTAAACAATAGGGACAAAGATATAGAAATGATTATACCTTGACAATACTGAGAGAAGAATACACTCGTCAGTCTGGAGCACAGTATTTTTGCAGAATATTCTTTCCCACACTGTGTTACATAAAGAACTATATTCACAAAGGTGCTTTATGAAAACAACAAGGAAACCTTTCTGTGACTGCATAAGTTAGAGGAATGTTTAGTAAAAGTAAACACATTTCTTTACTACAGGACTTTTCAGAGCATTGAACCTATAAGGAATTTTTGTTTTCATGCTTATGTATTCCTGTAAACTTTCTTTGAGGAGCACTTACTAACATCTCTTGAGACTAGCATGTGAATTGCTGATAAAAAGAATAATGGAAGATGAGATTAGAGAGGTAATTTACAGACAGCCAGTGGAGGGCCTTGCATGCTAGATCAAGGAGACTGAGCATAAACCTGGGAGGGGTGAACTGCATAGGACTTGAAAATATGGGCTCTGAAGTCAGCCAGTTGGACTCCACCAATCTGCACCACTTCCTGGCTGGCTGATATCAAGAGAGCCACTTTGCCAATTCCTGTTGTAGAATCTGATTGGATAGTTGTTTACTAGCAGTTCCTTTGCAAAACCGTTGACAATAAGAAGAGTTAGCAGATGAAAATTGTTGCGGTCAGAGCCTAGCACAGAGCAAGCGACCTAAAAACATTAGATAACATTATTAATGGAATGTGGATAAACTATTTTGAGCAAAGAAATGCCATTATAAAATGGGTGTTTAAAAAAGGGGAGGGTGTTTTAGCACAGTGAACCTCTTATCAAAGAAGAAATCTTCAGTTAGAACTCTGGATACAGTTGCAGGAAGCAGCAAAAGAATGGAAATTCATCTTGTGCATCATTGTAACTGGAATAATTCCTTATATGCCTAGAAGTCACTTCTCTGTTGAAAATGTTGGTGTGTAATTGCTTTAAAATGAGGAAATTTTATTTGATTAAAAGGTACTTTGTAAATTTCTCCCCAAAATATTTTGTGTGTATTTGCAAAAGTGCAATGTGTGTGTGTACGGGTGCATGTGTGTATTCCGTATAATTTTTCAGAGCACAGGATTTTTCACAGCTATTTATTAACTCTGCTGCTTCACTTTGAGGCTTTTATTTTGGTTCTTCACCCTGTCATTTTTATGGCATTTGTAATACCTTTAGATTTAATTGGATATTAGAACTGACTTTTTAATGAAAAAAGTTTTCCAATAAGAGGATATTTTGAAGAAGTTAATTTTTCTAATCCTTGGCATGTGACTGCTATTTTTTCATCCAGTGTGTGGCATTACTTGGAATATATTAAAAAAGACTGAAGCTTATCAAATATAATAAGATTTTAGTTTAAGAGAATATAACCATTAACAACAGTTTCAAAAATTAATCATTTTTATTCTATTAGAGAAAAAATTTGTAGTGTTCAACACATTTATTTTCAGGCATATTTTAAAAGACAAATGTGAACCAAAGCTGTATTTCTAGAACATAGGCTCAAAGATGTTAAAATAGGAAGTAATACCTAAACAGTATTATCAGATCATAGAAACTAAGTTATAAACTATACAGTTAAAGTTAGCTTGTATCAAAGATGTTTACTCCACGTAAACATCTACATCTTTTGATAAGATTGAAATATATCTTAGTTGAATCAGAACTTCAAATTTTCTGGACTAAATGGTTATAAATTTCTAGTTCAGAAAAAGAATTATATGAAATTGATATTAGAATAGTAAATAGTAATGGTTAGATTCATGTCATTATGTATATTAATAATGTTATTTAAAATAGAGACATATGAATATTATTGAAATTTTTCAAATAACAGAACACCAAAACAAGTGTTGCTGTTATCATTATAAATGTGCTTTTAATTGTTTATTTCAAGCACATATTTTAATGTTAATATTTTAGGTGATATATAAAGGTTGTTTTCACATGATATGCTGTTTCCTGAGTTAACCAGTATGAATCAGTTCTTAAATATACTCAAGTTTTAGCTATAATAGAACTAATTCACTACATTTAAAACTCTCAAGATGAAGTGCCCTCTTTGATCAAATGACTGGCATCACTTTAGTTGGTGTGAAATAGAATAAAGTGAAACAAACTCTTTTCATTCTTATTCAACAATGGGGACTCTCATTAAACCATAGTACTTTAAGTATAGGGAGGCAGAAGAAAAAGAAAAGAAAATGACTTTAGTGAACATATACTATTATAGCCTAAGAGGTAGTTAGTCATGGGCATTTAGCAGTTACTTACAGCAAAAAAAGTATACATTATCAGTTTTTATAAGTAATTCTATCAAAAGGAATGAGAAAAGTCACTTTTAATTTCCTCTATTTGCCCTTTGTAAAATACAAATGGCTTTATATCTATATCTTCATGATACATCTCTATGGCAGAAATTTATCTTTATGAATTATTTCTTCGTGGATCTCAGATGACACCATTATTTGATATATGTTGTTCTTTGTGACCTGTTTACTAGGCACCAGTAACCTGAAATGATACTTATGCTTTTTAATCACAGAAACATACAAATTGACCAAGCAAATCTAGATTCAGCAAATTACTTGTTTGACATCCAAATGTTCCTTTGTGCGTGGTCTATTTGGATACCCTTCATCTGATATCCACAATTTCAGCACTTGGGGGAATGATTAAGTAGTTAATTCCAAGGGAACTAGTTTCCCATTCTGATTTGAGCTGGAAGAGATGGGGAAGGAGAGAAGAAAACCTTAGCATACAGTCCAGAAATTTGGGATATTTTTGCTTCCCCCGAAGATGCTCTGTAGACAAAGAGTCTTAATGTTAAACCACTTCAACTCTTCTCCTTTGGAGATAAGTTTGAGGGCAACTGGCCTAACTCTCTAATGTGTGTACAATTAGAAACGTGTCTTAGATATGATCCTGCTGATGGCTCTTTTGTTTTCTCTAAATATCAGATTGCGTCACTTCTTATCTCCCCATGTTATTAATGAAGAATGTTCTGGACATGCACCTGAGCAGATCTGAATTAACAATTTTCTGCTAGGATAGTGACCTTGAGATTAGCATTCATGCAGACAAAGCATATTTGTTATACCTGAATTCTTCTGCCTTTGTGCTTATAAAAATTACCTCATTAACACTTCATGGGAGCACTAAAACAGGTATAAACTACAAAACAAATGCAAAATCTTTCAAATATTTGGAATATATTTATAACATTTTCATTCCCTAGTATACTTTTCACCTCAAATAATTGCCAAACGCAATACACACATATATATTTTTTTCAAGCAACAATATAAAACAAAACATCATATTACATTTTTTGTGCGGATTGCTTTGAGAATCAGGCTCTCTTTGGTGAGTTTTAGCCTATCTGATTACTAATTTTCATCCTATGGTGTCCATTGCAGTTGAACTTTTTAATATTAAATCATACCTTTAATTGAACATTTTAATATGTTAAATGCCATATATAGCTAATAATAATTAACTAACAGGTGACTCTGCCTTTTAAGACTACTGGGCCCGTGTCTTAACCTGTTCCTGCTGCTATAACAGAATGCCTTAGGCTGGATAATTTACAAATAACAGATTTTTTTTTCTCACATTTATATTAATAGAAGCTGGAAGGTCCAAGATCAATGCCCTGGTATTGGCAACAGCCTCCACGCAGCTGCCTCACACAGCGGAGGGGAAAGGACAAAAAGAGCAGATTCCATCCGTCAAACCCTCTCAAAAGGGCACTAATTCTATTCACCAGGGAGGAGCCCCATGACCTAATCACCTCTTAAAAGCCCCCCACCCCACCCCCATTAATACTATCACGTGGTCAACACCTGAATTTTAGCGAGGCCACATTCAAACCATGGAAGGCCTGGTGTGTCTTCCAGAACTCAGAGAAAATTTCTCCAGTTTCATTCAGCGGAATGGCCCAGAGCACTCTTTCCAGCTATCAGCCTGACCGGCTGTCTTTATGAGAAAATCAGTTACCTTCAGCATCCCCAGGCTCGCCCTGTGTGCTTTATAAACACGTAAAACATGCAAGAGCGAGGAAGGATTTTAAACTTTCTTTTTTTTTGAGACAGGGTCTCATTCTGTCGCCCAGGCTGGAGTGCAATGGCAGGAACTCAGCTCACTGCAACCTCTGCCTCCCGTGTTCAAGCGACACTCCTGCCTCAGCCTCCTGAGTAGCTGGGACTATAGGTGCCCGCCCCCTCGCCCAGTTAATTTTTGTATTTTTAGTAGAGACGTGGTTTCGCCATGTTGGTCAGGCTGGTCTCGAACTCCTGACCTCGTGATCCGCCCCCTTTGACCTCTCAAAGTACTGGCATTGCAGGCGTGATCCACGGTGCCGGGCCGGATTTTAAACTTCTTATGAGGTCCTTTATCATTTTTTGATCTCCCTTTGAATCGGTTCACATCAGTGGCAATCAATTGGTCCTTTTAGGGAGGCCTTGGATACTCCATCAAAGAAGGGCAACCTTGCAGAGCTGCCCCCGGGGTGGGACCAGGCGACGCCCTTGCTCCCTGTGCTCAGGCTTTCAGGCCATGGCATGGCATTTATTTTCTTGTCAGTTGTTGTATAGCAAGGCATTTGAGGGTGCTGCTTTAGAGCAAGGCTTTCTGGATCCAAATGCGTTTACCATCCTGTGATTGAACTTTGCAAATTACTCAGCTTCTCTGTGTTTCTGTTTTATCATCTACAAGACAGTTGTTGTGGGAACTTAAGTGGGTAACTACAAATACAGTATTTAAAACCATTCTTTTCAAACAGTAAGCCCTCAATTAATGTCAAATCATTATTATTATTACTACGGTAATTCACCAGGTCATGTCTTCACATGTAGCATTAGGACAGTGCTGCTTCTGTCCCTGGAAATACCTTTTGCTATACAGATGTTCTCTTCAGGTAAATTACAATGGCCAGATATCCATAGACACAAGGCCAGGATTGTTGAGGCCTCTGAAAACACCCGAAAGTAGCAACTATCTTCCCCATACAAGCTTCCCAACAATTGAGAAATAAAACCAAATATGGCACATTGTGGCCAAAATGTATGTTTTTTATTAATTAGTGAGGAAGAAACTACACCAGTGGAATACTCAATTCTTTCTGCCTGTAGAGGATGGCTTACAAGAAGAATAAATACGGAGCTCACTGCAACACGAGCAGTTTATTTTTCCCAAATCCTCTGGTCTAACCATTCAACTACCTCCTCTGTGGTGGGGGAATGGGGCGAGCACAGTCGGGATTGTTCTGTTGATCCATATGCCTGCAACTAGAAGGTATTCCTTCGGGGGTAGGAAAACGCTCTCCACTTTAACCATGGTGTGTACGATGTGAGACAGCTCCCTAATCTTCTGCCATAAAATATTTAGCCCAGCTACAATATTCCCAGAAAGGAGACCTATCTTCATTTTAGTGGATAGTGACAAAGGCATTATTTACATTTAACCTATATTGAACGTAAAATATTAAGTACAGTGAAGCACTACGTGCCACACAAATCTGCATAGAAATAGGTGCCTCTTTCGACTACTATTCAAGAGGAGTGATTTTAGGGCATTTTGCAAATATGTGTGTGTCCTCTGTGAATTTGAAATGCTCTTTTTGGTTTGAATTCATGTTAATTCACTGTGAGAAAATAATTGACTACATAATAGGCCTCATTATTCTGCTCTTCCACTGTCTTCAGGATTTTCAAGTTCTGTCTCTTCGCCTTGAGTGTTCTGAAGAATTCCTGTCTTTTCTCTCTGTGAAGGTGAAATATCATCTTACCTTCAATATGAAGAAAGTACATATTGGCAGTGAGCTGTAGTTTGAGGTACTATGCTTCAAGTAAAGAAGAAATTATTTGATGTTCTTTCAGTAATAATCAGTCCCTCCCAAGTCAATAGTAGGTCAATATCCTTGAAAGGTGGGATAGTATTTGTACTATAAATTTGAATACTTTGTTTTTCTTCATAAATGCAGCAATGTCTGCAAAGACTGTGGATCTATATCTGACCAGCAAGCTCCAATTGATAATATGAATATTGATTTTGTGAGTCTTTCCTATTAGTCTAGAAATGAGGAATCAATATCTTCAGTCATTGTATGATAAGAAAAACATAGACAACAAGAAATTTCTGTGAACAAAGGAGAAATTCTCTTGGCAACACTTCTGAGTTTTAGTATACTGCACAAAATCTATAGATGTACTATGACATGAAGGTCAAGTAAGGAAATGTGGGTGAATTTTGTCATCAGTTGCAAATTTCACTGTACCATATAAAACAGTATTAAAAAATTGAAGTTGTTTCAAGCATCGTTAGAAGACTAAACGCAAATATTCATAGTATTACTTCAACCAGTTTCTTTTTTCTTTTTCTTTTCCTTTTTTTTTTTTTTTTTTTTTTGAGACGGAGTCTCGCTGTGTCGCCCAGGGTGGAGTGCAGTGGCCGGATCTCAGCTCACTGCAAGCTCCGCCTCCCGGGTTTTTACACCATTCTCCTGCCTCAGCCTCCCCAGTAGCTGGGATTACAGGCCTGTACTGCCAGGCCCAGCTAATTATTTTGTATTTTTAGTAGAGACGGGGTTTCACCGTGTTAGCCAGGATGGTCTTGATCTCCTGACCTCATGATCCGCCCGCCTCGGCCTCCCAGAGCGCTGGGATTACAGGCGTGAGCCATCGAACCCGGCTCCCAATTTCTTAATTTTCTAACTTTGCCTCTCTGTCATATGTGCATTGGTCATGCATGCATTTGTTGTCATATTCATAGAGCAGAAATCCTAGAATTCAGGACACATTTGTCATGCCTTGGTTTCCCTAGCACATGTCTCAGTTGCTTGATAAGTGGCTGTGGACACGGATAATGTCTTTGGGGAAGACTGGAAGAATAAGTAATTTTAGCATGTCATCAACTTATGACAATTGCTAAACTGTAATGAGTTACGTTCCAGGTTCTGGGCAAAGTTCTTTACAGGAATTCTTCCTTAAATACCACAACTACCTTACGCTATACTAGTCCTAAGAACTCTAATGTTCAGTGGACAAATAAGCTATATAGAAAGTAAGTGGGGTGCTGTTGTTCAGTCTCAAGAATTTCACCCAGTCTCTTCCCTCTTCCTGGACTATCCTTCCCCAGATATCCCTTTGGCTTATTTCTCAGTAAGATCTGTTCTCAAATGCCACCATCTCAGCGAGGCCTGCCTGTTGAGAACACAACTCTTTCTCCCCATTCTATTTCTCTTTTAAGTTTTACTTACCACCAATTCTATAGGTTTTACTTATTTTATTTTATTCTTTCTGCAAACTAGAATATAAGAGGGTTTTTGTTTTTCTGCTCATGAAAACTCATGTTGTTTGAACTTGAGTTATCTAGAAAACAGTAGGCACTTAACAAATGATAGTGACCTGAATGAATTTAGCCTAAGCGGGGCCTGAGTCACTTCAATGGTGGTGAGGCATTAGAAATGTTTACCACATTATTTGAGTAATGAGTTGAACAATGGCATCTTTTATTAGGTTCTGTCCGATAAGATTTTGCGTTTCTTGTTTTTTAATATTGAATTGTTATATTTTCTTCTCACTGTGAATGTGTCTATCAAATTGTTGAATTGTAGAACTATCTGGGGAATGTATTCAGACATAGTAGTGTATTCTTCAGAGAATAAAACAACCCTCCAAGGCATGAGAAGTTTGTGGATTTTGTACTGACTTCTCAGTAGTTCAAATGAATGGGAACAAGCTTGACTGCATCTAAGTTAACATATTTAAGCTGTTTTGTATTCTGACTTCCCATGTAGACTGGTAACAAGTTAATGATTTGTGTTTCAAACACTGTAGGAAGCTGGTTTCCTCGACATCTGCACAGGCTTATTGCCTTGGGGAAGACATAAACTGAAACCATGTTGGTAAATCCACACTGCGAATGATTTCTGAGACTCCCCACCTCTTTTTGATAGCGTCTTTCTTGTTGAGGAGGAGCTATATATATTATATAAACACACATACACATAGAAAGAGTAGTTGATTGTGTTAGGGGAAAGCAAGCTTGCAGTTATCCCCTGAGCATGACTTTAAATGGCATTTTTCATGCTTTTCACCTAATGTGTGTTTGACAATATAGAGTCTGAAAGGGTTTTTTTAACCAGTTAAAATATCTTTCCCATACAGTTGCCCATAGCTAGAATAAAAGCTGTTTGCTATTAGGAAGTATTTTCAAACATTTATTATGCTGAAATAAAGCTTCCCTCAAGGCAAGGATGCAGAGGAAATGTATACACATTTACATCCGAATGAAACAATGGGATAGATGTTGCTCTCCTCCACTGAGAATAATTCTCCGGTGGATTTTCAGCACAAGAGTGTCTCATTCTGGTAGACATTCAAAAATTTGAAAGTGAGTCAGTACCGTAGGGACTTAACAAGTGTTTTCAGAAAATAATGAAAACACTACATATTTTCAATTCTATTGGCTACTACTTTAAAATTGAGAAGGCCGTTTTTAGTTGCTTTTAATGATTTACCTTCTTGTAAAAAATAAGCACTTAAAGAAATATTTTCTTTACTAAAGTAGTATTTAATTTGCCTTGCCTTGTGGTTTATAAAACTACTGGTTAATTAAAAAGTCTTTGGAAATAATTATTGGTTACTAACATCAAACATCTATTATAGTAATATATTACTTCTTATTTTAACAGCCCATAATCAGAAACTAGTAGGATTAATGAATAAACTTTACAAATGCAGAGATTTGGGCAATATAGATAATGCTTTCAGAGTATCTCTTAATGCTTGGTCAGTTTTTATACTTGGCTTTCTGTTATAATTTGATGAATTCACTTAGTAGTCTGGGATTAATGATTTCTTTTTTTTTTAATTAGCAAGATAAACACTGTGAATTTATAATAGATTCATTCACTTGTGATTTACAATAAAGGGATTGAAGTGGATTTTTTCCCCTGGTTAGTTGCCTTTTGTTTTTGTGTTAAACTCTCATGCTTAAACTTACATGATATCCAAGCTAAGTATTCAATTTTCAACTTCTTCTTTAACATATACATGCAGGAAGATTGACAGCTAACTACATATGGTATAATATTTCTACATAATTAAAAATATGTTTATAGACGTTTTAAAAACCTGTGACAATAAACAATAACTGTATTATTAGAATAACCAAATGCTGGCAGAAAGCATTTACAATACTGCATGGATTAACACTTTCAGAAGCAACCTCTCTATGTGGTCTTTTGTGAAAATCATTTTCAAATTTGATCTGTATTATGATCCACTAATCCTTGTAAAATGACATTTTAAAAAGCGCTCAAATATACCCTGGAATCCACATGTAGATTTAAGAATATCCTTAGTTGGAAGGAGACTATAGCAATACGAAGGTTGTTGCTGAGTGACAAATGGAATTTATCCTATAAAATAAACAAATCCTGAATAACACATTCAGTCTGAAGATGAGACAACAATATCCTAACCACAGGAGGGTGTGTAAGGTGAGGAGTCCCTATAGGGAGTTGGATGCTCTTGAGTGAGAAAGCAGCCTTTCAAAGCAAAATACAAACTTCTATAAGAGAAAGAAGAGAACAAACAATTGAGTCAGAATGGCCTCATTGAGATTGGAGGGGCTGCTGAACTAAGCAATGTGCTAGAAAATTATTAAAAACAGGAGCAGATGGGCTAGTTGGATTGCAGACACAAATGGATGAATATGGTTGATGTACAAAAAAAGACAGATGAAAGGCTGGTTGGGGAATTTCTCTGGGAACAATTTCAGGGAGCCTTTTGCACCGAGGTTCACATAACTTCAGGAATGGCAGTTTTGATTTATAATCTAACCACAGACCAAAGAAATGATTTTTTTAAATTGTTGTTGTTTGGTCTTAGACCAAAAAAAAAATAGGAAGTTCACGTGAAAGAATTGTGGTTGTTGGTGGAGGATAGGGTAAGAGTATGGTTGCATGGCACGGGTTCATGGCAAACAAGGGGTAGGGGAGTCATCCTCTTAGAAACAGAGAAACACAGGCAGTGGCTACAAAATCAACTGTGCATTCTTCATATGCAGACAAATAAATTTGGAAATCTTAGATTATATGAGCCGAGAGTCCTATTTGTCATTACATCCATGCCACAGGTAAGTTGAGATAAACACTGCAGAAGGGTCTCAGGCTTCGGATGCATTTTCTCAGGTAACGTTTTTGCCTGCAGTGGATCCTGGGAGCGGTGAAGGGTGGGCCACGTGACGTGTGAGTAAAGAAAATCTCAGGCTTCCTTTCCCTTTTCCTGTGTCACTACCCTGTCCCAGTCACCACAGTCATTCCACAATATTCAGTGGTTTCTAAGGTTTTCTGAAAGTTTGTCAATGTACCCTGTTATCTTTTCACTTATTCCCAAATATCCCCATCCCCAACTTCAATACGCACATTTCCACATCTGTTTTATGTACTGTGATGTGCACTTAAATTAAGCTATTTTACTCCCCAACCTCCTCTTCTCCTGCCAGTTCAAATTTTTTTAGGCCTTGCTCAAACTCCACCTCTTCTTGAAGCTTTATCATTTCTAAAGAGCGCTCTTCCTCTGTCGGTGCTAGCGGATGCGTAACAAGCACCGCACTACTTTCAATTTATGCTGACTGGGATCTCTGTGTGCGATTCATGTGTGAATTTCATCTCCCTAACTAGAAGGTACAATTGTGATGGAAGCGACTGTGCTTTAGAAATCTCTTACACTCACCACTGTGCCTGGTGCATCACAGGCATGAAATCTCTGTTGAGCACCCACATTTGAATTCTTCTATTTCCCACATCTCAGTGTGAAACAACAGATAAAACACTAAGATAAATGGTTTATTGTCTGATGTTCCCATAGTTCCCCTAGACAGCTTAATAAGCTGTATTCTTTTAAAGAAGGAAAATACTAACAGGCAGCTGTTCTTGTCTTGGTTTCCTGATCCTCAGGCAGTTCACTTGTGGTCTCTGGAACTCAGTTCCTCATCTGTAAAATGAGGAAGTTCACCTCACCTTCTGGAATTCTGTCACAGCAATTTATGCTTAATTGGATTCAAAGAGAGGCTGAGCCCTTCCAAGTATCTTATAAAGACTTTCTTTAAGGCTGGGCACAGTGGATCATGCCTGTAATCCTAGCAGTTTGGGAGGCCAAGGCAGGCGGATCACTTGAGGTCAGGAGTTCGAGAGCAACCTGGCCAACATGGTGAAACCCCGTCTCTACTAAAAGTACAAAAATTAGCCGGACAGGTAGTGCATGCCTGTAATCCCAGCTACTCGGGAGGCTGAGGCAGGAGAATCAGTTGAGCCTGGGAGGTGGAGGTTGCAGTGAACTGAGATCACGCCACTGCACTCCAGCCTGGGCGACAGAGCAAGACTTGTCTCAAAACAAAAAAAAAAAGAAAAAAAAAAAAGGAAAAAAAAAAGACTTTCTTCAATCATCTACTTATTTCTATGTATTTATTGGATGCCTCCTATATCCCAGACACTGTTGTTAGGCTCTGGGAATAGAGTGATACCTAGTAAAAGAGACCAGGCTGTAAACCTCAAGGTGGGCACAGGCAAGTAAGGGAGAGAGACCACAGACAGCCTGGGATAGCACAGTGGTCCTAAAGTGTGGTGCGCCACCAGCCCCAGCAGTGTCACCTGGGAACTCGTGTGAAATGCGTGTTCCTGGGCGCAGTCCACACCCACTGAACCAGAAGGCCCGAGAGTGGATTGCTGAAGGCTGCGTTGAACAAGCCCTCTGCTGCACACTGATCTCATTCCGTTACACACGGAGTTGAGAACCGTTGGTGTCATGAATGAAAATCCAAGATTAATGTTAGAGCTCTTATTCTTGCCGGGCGCGGTGGCTCAAGCCTGTAATCCCAGCACTTTGGGAGGCCGAGACCATCCTGGCTAACACGGTGAAACCCCATCTCTACTAAAAATACAAAAAACACAAAAAACTAGCTGGGCGAGGTGGCGGCACCTGTAGTCCCAGCTACTCGGGAGGCTGAGGCAGGAGAATGGCGGGAACCCGGGAGGCGGAGCTTGCAGTGAGCTGAGATCCGGCCACTGCACTCCAGCCTGGGCGACAGAGTGAGACTCCGTCTCACAAAAAAAAAAAAAAAAAAAAAAAAAAAAAAAAAAAAAAAAAAAAAAAAAAAAAAAAAAAAAAGAGCTCTTATTCTTACTGGTAATTTGATCTCAGAGAAGATACTTCAACCTTCTGAGTCTCATTTCCTCCTTTTTGTCAAATAGGAATATTTTAAAAGTTCTTTATTTTTTACTGAAAGTAGAATTGGATATTTGCAAAGCATATGACACGTACCTGATTATAAGTATTTATGCAATTTCTTAATAAATTCAGATAACTTAAATGAGGAAATGGATTTTATTATCCATAGGGTGTTCAGAAGTAAAAAATTAGGCCCGGCAGGGTGGCTCATGCCTGTAATCCCAGCACTTTGGAAGGCCAAGGCAGGTGGATCACCTGAGGTCAGGACCAGCCTGACCCACATAGTGAAACCTTGTCTCTACTGGGAGAAAAAAAAAAAAATTAGCCAGGCATGGTGGCAGGTGCCTGTAATCCCAGCTACTTGAGGGGCCAAGGTAGGAGAATCGCTGGAGTCCAGGAGGCAGAGGTTGCAGTGAGCTGAGGTCACGCCATGGCACTCCAGCCTGAGCGACAAGAGCGAAACTCTGTCTCAAAAAACGAACAACCACCACCAAAGTACAGAAGTTGAAAATCATTTTTCATTTTTTTATTTCAAACAAAATTGAAATCTATTGTTATGAGAACAGTACTTCATTTCAGCAATGAACCTGGTTTATGATTACAGATTTCTTTAAACATAAGATTGGTCTACTCCCTGATTTTATTATTTCTTTGTTTTTTTAATTTTTTATTTTATTTTATATTTTTTTAGACGGAGTCTTGCGCTGTCTCCCAGGCTGGAGTGCAGTGACACGATCTCGGCTCACTGCAAGCTCTGCCTCCTGGGTTCACGCCATTCTCCTGCCTCAGCCTCCTGAGTAGCTGGGACTACAGGTGCCCGCCACCATGCCCGGCGATTTTTTTGTATTTTTAGTAGAGATGGGGTTTTACCATGTTAGCCAGGATGGTCTCGATCTCCTGACCTTGTAATCCACCCACCTCAGCCTCCCAAAGTGCTGGGATTACAGATGTGAGCCACCGCACCTGGCCTTATTATTTCTAAATGAATTAATCTGGTCATTGTAAACAGGTTGACATTACTCATTTCACACAATTTACACAATGTAAATACCACTATAGGTCATATAGATATCTTCCCTCTCTGATTGCCTCAAATCATTTTAAATCAACTTTTATAAAGTACAACTTGCTCACAAATAATAGGTGTTGAATTCAAAGAATTTTCACAAACTAAACCTACTCATATAATCAGCAACTCAATCCAAACTAGAGAAAGTCCCTGTCATCTATTATTCCTCCCTTTCTCCCTAATCCCTCTTAAGTGTAACCACCATCCTCAATTCTAACATCATAGATTAATTTCCTCAGTTTTGAACTGATATAAATTGAAGCATACAATTAGTACCTTTTTGAGTCTTGCTTCTGTTCACTCAGTATTGTTTGTGAGATCCCTGCATGTTTTTTGCCTGTAGTTAATTGATTGTTACTGTTCTGTATCTCAAATCATTTTTAATGACCAGTAAATGGAACGTATGTGGAGAATTTAGTCCTGGAGTCATTCCACAAAACAGAAAGCCCAAAGGAATTTTAGAACACCTGAAAAAGTCCAGGACCCATATATATTTGAATTTCTACTTTCCAACATCACTCTGAATTAAATGTGGTGTTCTGTTCTCTCACACAATCCAGAGAGCTTCTCTGCTCTTTTTTTTTTTTTTTCCTAGACAGAGTCTTGCTCTATCACCCAGACTGGAGTGCAGTGGCGTGATCTTGGCTCACTGCAACCTCTGCCTCCCGGGTTCAAGCAATTTTCCTGCCTCAGCCTCCAGAGTAGCCTGGATTACAGGCGCCTGCCACCGTACCTGGTTCATTTTTGTATTTTTAGTAGAGATGGGGTTTCACCATGTTGGCCAGGCTGGTCTCAAACTCCTGACCTCGAGATCTGCCCACCTTGGCCTCCCAAAGTGCTGGGATTACAGACATGAGGCACCGAACCCAGCCTGTGCTACTTCTTTAGAGTCTATTCTTGTTAACAAACAGTCTCAAGCAAGGAAAGCATTCGCATAAGATAAGCCCATAGGTACAAGAGAGATGTAGCTAAAACCTCACCTAGTTACTCCCTCAAACTTCCCCAACCCTAGTAAATCAAGAATTTTAAGCGATATACTTGGAAATGAATTCATATAATTAGGAATAATTAACACCTTGATCATAATAGGGAAACGCCAGTCCTTGTTCTTATTTAACTCGTTCCTTAAAATTTTGAAGTGCAATTAGTTATTTTGAGCTAGGATGAGGTGATGCGGGGAAGCCTTTTTTAAGAAATTGGTTCCAGGGCCCGGAATTTACGTTTACCTTCCTAAAACCCACATAACCGTGTGTTCTCTCACTCTTTGTGTTTCATTACAAGCCTTACAAATGATAATTACTGAAAAAGATATCTTGAGGCAAATTGCACAGAACATTTGAATACACTTGCCTCCTGTAGAAACGTCCTAAGAATCAAATTTTAGTAACACCACTTAACTTTTGTGTTATCTATAAGGTAAATTTGGATTCTAGCAGCTTTTATGTTAACATTACTAGATAATGTTATGCCATTGCAATTTAGATTTCATCAGATGCATTCACTTTAGTTCAGATCCAGATGTTTTTTATTTGGGTTTTTCTGTTGTCATATAAATGTTAGCTGGTGCTTCAGCCTTCCTATAGTTTCCAGTAGAGAAATGTATCCAAATCAGCATTAGGGGTGAGAATAATGTGTAACTCAATTTAGTATGTATAATCAGTTCATATTATAAATGATATGATAATGTACCATAAAAATAGCATTTGTTATTTAAAGTATCTGGTACCTGGAGGAAAAATACATAATATACCTAATAATCAAATATAGTAGGAATCAGCAGTAAAAATTTTATTCAGACATATTCAGTATGGTTTATTCATAATTTTTGCATTATGCATCCCTATAGATTTAGAAAGTAATATTTCTACATTTGTATTATTTGACTATTGAATAAAATTAAATTATAAATACATATCTTAATAATTCATTTGCATGTTTTAATTCTCCAGAATAAACAGCAAGTTATATCTCTGAAATCAGGAAGAAATTTTAAAACCTCAATAGACAATCCCCCAAAATAAATACATTAAATAACTATATAATAACAGTTTGTTTGCAAAGTAATCAAATGTCAATAATATATTTATAACTATGCCATGACATCAAATAAATGTGCCATGACATTTGACTCGATATCTACCTGTGCCCTAAATGAAAATGGTTACATTCTAAGAGTTCTAATGGAACAATGCAATGATGGCACTGCAGTCCTGTGAAATTTTCTCAAGATCTTAATAATGAACCTAAAGCCCCTAAATTTCATTATTGAGCAAATTCCGGATGTTCATTTGATTCATAGTTGGAAATATTATACTGCAGTTAAATGTATATATGTTTAAAATTTCCTTGACCATTTATCAGTGTACATTTTTTTCAAAATTGTGTTTAACTTGAACACTATTTTTCACTGTTTATACTAAATTTAAATAAATAGGTTATTCTTTATTTAATTCAATTTAAAATGGAACTAGTAAGGATGTGTGTTGCTTATACAATTATCAAGACAATGTGACCGAAACCTTTTTTAGGAAGGTCTAAGAAATAATTAGATACATTTACCTGAAATGTTCAGAATATATTTTTGCCCTTATTTAGGTCAACATAAACTTTATGGACATCAAATTTTCTGTCAATTTGTGAATTTGAGGACTTCTGAATTCTTGTCGCTATTTTCTAGTAGCTAATTTCTTCACTGGTCTTAGTTCTATTCTATAACATTTTCTATCCCTGTGTAGGTTTAGATTCATAACACGAGGAAAACCTTGGAAACGTAAAAAAGGGACCAGTGGGAAAATTGAAGGCTCTATAAAACCTCCTCGCATCCCTGCTCCTGCGTGCTCCAAGGCAGTCATCCACCCTGATCTGATTCTTGCCATATGGTCATGTCCACAACTATAATTTCAAAGTTCTCTGTAATATACCAGTATGAGCAGTATTAGTAATGAACAATCAAATGTATATTAAGTGTCAGACATTTTCTAAGACTGAGCTGTAGGTCACAAAGCTAGTTAGTGGCAGAACTAAGATTTAAACTCAACTTTGTCCCAGGCTGTCTTTGGCTAAGAATGATGGAAAGAATTATCATGAATCATTACATCACTAACAATATAATCCACCACAAAAAAACACCTCATCTTATCGTATGTAAGAGTTTTTGAATGAATAAAGTGAGAGACTTCAGGCATCGTTACCCTCTCCTATAGTTCAGAGACTTGAAACTTTGTTGTATCTTCATCTACCCTACACCCTCCCAAAAAAAAGGAAAGTAAAAAATAAATGTAAAATGCTCTCATATATCATTTTATGTTACCAATGTCATCTGATAGTGTCCTAGAATATCCTTTTGATGAGGATTATGAGAGACAAAATAATATCTCCAGCTCTTGTCACTGTTGATGTGTATGTGCATGCCCAGTGTTTAGATAACTGTTTGAAATATTGTGGAAAAGATTCATAAAAGTCTCTACCAGAAGATATGCATGCCCTTTACAATGTTAAACTTCCAGAAGGAAGGCTGTGTCCTATTAAACATTGAATTATGGAAAGCTAGAATTTATGGGACAAAAATTCTAGAGGAGTATGCCAAATTTTACATTAATAAAGTTGAATGAAATGACAGTTATCAAAATAAAGGATAGTATTAAGATCACTTTAGCTCCTGGTTTGATAAAGTGTGGGCCTTGGAACAGCCTTACCAGGATCATCTGGGAGTTACTTGAAAAGCGAATTCTCAAGTCCCACCCCGGGCCTATGGAATCTGAATCTACATTTTTGTTGGTTTGTTTATTTTAAATAATTTATTGAAGCATGATTGATATAAAAAAGTCAATGTTTTATTTAAATAGAAAGAATCAGTAATAAGTATTTGAGGTAACTGATATGTTAATTAGCTTAATTCAATAATTCCACAGTATATACATATATTATAGCATCACATACCTCACAAATATATACAGTCATAATTTGTCACTATCCACTTTTTAAAGCTGTACATTTTTAATGTATACAACTTGATGAGTTTAGAGATAAGTATACACCTGTGAAACCATGACTACAATCTATGCCATAAAGCTCTCCATCATCTGTACAATGAATCTACATTTTATCAGTTTCCTCATGTGATTTGCATATGAATTAAACACTGAGGAGTTCCAATCTAGAGAACAGTAAAAATCTTAAGTACATTTATGTAAGAGAGCGATTCATGACTGCATTTTCTCAGAATGTGCTGCATTGATAACAGGGGAAAGAATTGCCTCACTTTTGTCACTAAATATAACCAGATAATTTAATAGAGGCCGAGGATGGGTAGTCTACTGCCATGATGTCTCAAAGGTAGATAACTGTTTGCAGAGGGGCATCTCTTGAGATTGGGCATCGTAGAAGGGGAGGTAAGTGATCATGAAGGCAGGGTCAGGTGCGGTGGCTCACGTCTGTAATTCCAGTACTCTGGAAGGCCGAGGTGGACAGATCACTTAAGGTCAGGAGTTTGAGACCAGCCTGGCCAACATGGTGAAACCCTGCCTCTACAAATGACACAAAAAAATTAGCCAAGCATGGTGGCACACAAGTGCAGTCCCAGCTACCTGGGAGTCTGAGGTGGGTGGGAGAACCAGAACCGTTTGAACCCGGGAGGTGGAGGTTGCAGTGAGCCGAGATCATGCCATTGCACTCCAGCCTGGGCAAGAGAGTGAGATTCCGTTTCAAAAAAATAAAATCAAATAAAATGAAGGCAGGAAAACTCAATGCTAAAATAAGTGGAAATTATGTGCTGGCATGTGACATTAAAACCGTTTGATACAGACCAAAGTGGAACTGGGGCTGTCCCCAGTAGAATGGTAAACGTGAAAGAAAGTAGAATTTTATTTGGCAAACAGGATGGAGAGGTAGTTCAGTTGTGTAACAGCTGAGAAGGTGATTTTGCTTTAATGTTTTTAGAAGGATTTTGTCTAGATAACAGGACAAATCTGCAAAAAAAGTAGGATTTATTGATTCATTATAATTTTTAAAGTACTACCTGTAAGTTATAGTTCTGTATATATAGGTAAAGATATGACTCTGACATACATGTAAATTTAGATATAAATAGAGGTAACATTTGAGTGTTTGTTAGAGCACAGGTTGTCTTCGGTTTATCACTTCAACTCTGATACAGGGTTGTAAATATCTGCAAGTGGATGAATTTCGAAGCATAATTATTACTACAATGTTATCCTCAGGATCAACGTTACAGTAAAGACCTCTAGGTTAAAATAACATATACTATTTATGTGTCTTTAAAAAATGTTTTTAAATGACTAAATGTCTTTGCTTGAGAGTTAATCTAACATTAAGTATGGGGACAAAAGCACTGTATTTAAGTTTTGGGATACTAATAGCTCAAGTCACAGCGACTGATAAGATTTATCTATTCTGCTTACCAGCTATCTGGAAGTCAGTGTGCCATAGTCATTATAATTGCTATTACGTTTGCTCCTGCAAAATTACCAATGATAATAGTGAACTCACACAGAGAACTTACTGGGTTCAGCACTGGGATAAGAGTTCTCATTTAACCTCACAACCAATATATGGTGTAGATTCTATGATTAGCACCATTTAGTAGAAGGGTTGGACAACGAATAAAGAACATTGTCAAGGCTTCAAGCCCAGGTCTCAGACATAAGGGATTATGATCCTAAAGGCAGCGTGATGCTGCCTCTAGACTGTATCAGAAGAAAAAGTTTAAAGGAATTCATTGAAAATGAGATAATGGAAAAAAGTAGAACCAGTATGTCTCACAGGCCTGTTCCTTATAACATGATTAACAGTAGGGTAGTAGCAGAAATAATATTAGTGCTTATAAGTGAATTGTGATTTTTGGTTCTGGCTTGGACTAATGCTAGTTTTTCATAAGCCTTGCTATTTTAGAAAAAGAAGAATCTCCATTTCCCTTTTATTCTATCAACTTTTTTTTTTTTTTTTTTTACCATGACAAGCAAAAGAGGTGAAGCCTATGGTCCAGAAGCATTTGATGAGGGAGTGGGGAAGATCTTTCCAATTTACAGGAGTTTACAAAAGAATTTGGCATATTCCCAAATTGAAGAACCAAGCATATTAAAACGAAACATTTTCCCATAAACGATGAAACTTTTCATTGTGATGGATTCTCATTATGTCCCAGCATGCAAATATTTCTTTTGTACTGTGCAAATAGCAATAGTCTTAAAATTTATGCATATATAATGAATGGAACTACTACAGTAACAGGTCACTCCCCTGCAAAGTGACTAAAAGTGATGCATATTCTGTAAGGAGATATATTTAAATTTTCTGTCAAGTGAAATGTCTCTGGTGTTTTGTTCTTCAATATAATGGGATTCATTTTTGCAGAATTCTTACAGGTACACAAGTGTAGCTATAGCAACATGAGGGTGAGCGCTTTGTTTCCTAAAGCACACGTCTCCCTGTAACTAGGCAGAGGCATATTTCTTGAGGTATGTTGCTCTATGCATCTGAAATAAGGAACCAGTTTTCCGTCTCAATTTCACTCTCCTTAAATTAGAATATAACTATCATTTTAGTGTGGAAAATTTGTCAAATTACCATAGTGCTGCGAAAGAATCTTCTATATTTGGCTGTCTCTTCCTCCATTTTTTAATCCTAAGTGAGCATATACTTGGATCTGTAAATAACTGCGTTGCTGAACACGGGGCAGAGCACTGCTGAATCCCAAGTGCTAAGAGCTTGGTTTCTTGTCATTTGATGTCTTTGTTCAAATGTCAAACATTTTTCACAACCAAAATTTCAAAACAAATTATGCAATAAATTGTTTACTGAAAAATATCAGCAAAAGAAAGCCAGTTGATTTGTGGAATGTATAGCATTAAGGAAGAAGAAACTTATGAGATAGTGTAGAAAAGTCACCGTGCCAGGTAGCCCATTTTTATTCTGTTTCTGCCAGAAACCACTTAGCTTCTTAGAGATGAAGAACCTGATACAGAGTAGCTCATGCCTATAATTCCAACATTTTAGGGGGTCAAGATGGGCAGATTGCTTGAGCCCAGAAGTTTGAGACCAGCCTGGCCAACATGGCAAAACCCTGTCTCTACCAAAAAACAAACAAACAAAAAATTGCCTGGCTTGGTGGCACACACCTGTAGTCTCAGCTACTTGGGAGACTGAGTTGGGGGAGTCATCTGAGCCTGGGAAGTCAAGGCTGCAGTGAGCTGTGACTGTGCCACTACACTCCAGCCTGGGTGACAGAGTGAGACCCTATCTCAAAAAAAGAAAAAGAAAGAAAGAAAGAAAGAAAGAAAGAAAGAAAAAGAAAGAAAGAAAGAAAGAAAGAAAGAAAGAAAGAAAGAAAGAAAGAAAAAAGAAAGAAAGAAAGGGAAGAGGAGAGGGAGAGGGAGAGGGAGAGGGAAGGAGAGGGAGAGGGAGAGGGAGAGGGAAGGAGAGGGAGAGGGAAGAGGGAAGGAGAGGGAGAGGGAAGGAGAGGGAGAGGGAGAGGGAAGGAGAGGGAGAGGGAGAGGGAGAGGGAGGGGAGGAGAGGGAGAGGGGAGAGGGAAGAGAGGGAGAGGGAGAGGGAGAGGGAGGAGAGGAGAGGGAGAGGGAGGGAGAGGGAGAGGGAGAGGGAGAGGGAGAGGGAGAGAGAGGAGAGGGAGGGGAAGGAGGGAGAGGGAAGGAGAGGGAGAGGGAAGAGGGGAGGGAGGGAGGGAGGAGAGGGAGAGGGAGAGAGGGAGAGGAGAGGGGAGAGGGAGAGGGAGAGGGAGAGGGAGAGGGAGAGGAGAGGGGAGAGGGAGAGGGAGGAGGAGAGGGGAGGGAGAGGAGAGGGAGAGGGAGAGGAGAGGGAGAGGGAGAGGGAGAGAGGGAGAGGAGAGGAGAGGGAGAGGGAAGGAGAGGGAGAGGGAGAGGGAGAGGGAGAGGGAGAGGGAGAGGGAGAGGGAAGGAGAGGGAGAGGGAGAGGGAGAGGGGAAGGAGAGGGAGAGGGAGAGGGAGAGGGAGGGAGAGGGAAGAGGGAGAGGGAGAGGGAGAGGGAGGGAGAGGGAGAGGGAGAGGAGAGGGAGAGGGAGAGGGAGAGGGAGGAGGGGAGAGGGAGAGGGAGGGAGAGGAGAGGGAGAGGGAGGGAGAGAGGGAAGGAGAGGGAGAGGGAGAGGAGAGGGAGAGGGAGAGGAGAGGGGAAGGAGAGGGAGAGGGAGAGGGGAGGGAGAGGGAGAGGGAGAGGGAGGAGGGAGGAGAGGGAGAGGGAGAGGGAGAGGGAGAGGGAGAGGGAGAGGGAGAGGGGAGAGGGAGAGGGAGAGGGAGAGGGAGGGAGAGGGAGAGGGAGAGGAGAGGGAGAGGGAGAGGGAGGGGAGAGGAGAGGGAGAGGGAGGGAGAGGGAGAGGGAGAGGGAGAGGGAGGAGAGGGAGAGGGAGAGGAAGGAGAGGGAGGGAGAGGGAGAGGGAAGAGAGGGAGAGGGAGAGGGAGAGGGAGGAGAGGGAGAGGGAGAGGGAAGGAGAGGGAGAGGGAGAGGGAAGGAGAGGGAGAGGGAAGGAGAGGGAGAGGGAGAGGAGAGGAGACTCATGATTTGAGCATGTAGAGAGATGGGAATGGAACAGATGGCACTAGTTTATTCTTTGCCTTCTTTGCAATTTTGGTACTTTAGGTGATAGCTAATTTTCAAGAGTGAGATGGGATTAGTTATAGAGGATTTTGCAATTAGCTATTAGGTGGACATAGACCTTTATTATATGTTTCATTTCTCGATGCTCCAGAGACTATGTGTCTCTCTGTCTGCAAACTAAATGCATATGAGTACATACTTTTGGCCTCTGATAGTTTGCATGGACTCTCTTGTTTGATAGCGTAAAACTCAATCTCCTGCATTCAGGCTGTTACTGCTGATGAGTCTTGTCTAGTTTCTCTCTCTTTTTTTTTTTTTTTCCTGAAATCAGTTTTATTAAAAAGAATGCCCTATAAAACATGTATAATTGAATTATGTCAGGTTTCACACTGACTGTTTTTCAACTTTTAACTTAAAGCAAAAAAGGAGATAAACGTGAATATTAAATTAGCTTCTTTTTTGAATTTCTCCTTTTTTTTAGATTCAGGAGGTTGATGTGCATGTTTGTTGCATGGCTATATTTTGTGATGCTGAGGTTTGGAGTTTCTCTTATTCGTAAAAAATAAAATCGGACTTTTAAATTTAAAATACCAACAGCAACTATCAGTGCAATTATGATCCATAGAAAGAAGTTGGAAGATAAATTATAAAGTTAAAACAGAACGTATAAAAACACAGATCTGAATTGAAGCTACTTCTTCGTTAATCTTTGCTTATTAATTGCATGCATTTGGTCTTATTTGTTTAATGACTCTTTTCCCATTATAAAGTCTAAGTGTGCTCTAGTCAGAATTTCGAAAATGTAGAAGTGCATAAGAATATTACTCATAAACTTACCCGTTAAAACTAGATAATAAGATATTTAACATTTAAGATTTCTCAAAGGCAAAATAACAACAAATTTAGTTTAAATATCTAATGGTTTTCAGAGATTCTAGAATCAGTCAACATATCATTTTATAAAACAAAATAAATGTTCGTATGAGCTGAGCCGAGGAGATTGGTTTCATAGGCAGGAAAGGTCTGAAGAAGGCAGAAATGGTGAATAAAAAACAGATTAACCATTTCACAGTGACTTCTCTTATGGGGTTACAAACAGAGGACTTCCTTATTATGCTGACACAGTTCGACTGGACTCTCCTGTGATTTTTTTGGAAAACTGGGCAGTTTCAAAATTCAATTTGAGTAGGTCACACTTAGCATATGTGACTCCATTATAGTTTGATCTGGTCTGCTGGGGCCTAGGGCAGGAGGCTGGTCCAAAACAATGGCCTCCCATAAACTTTCTTTAACAGGTGCTAAAACTCATTTGTACCATTTCATAGTGCATACTATATAATGTTACATTCATTTTTGTAATAAATGCAAGAGAATAGTTTTCTGCCTTCCATGTGACTCCATTTGTTTTTTACCCCACTCATAAGCTTCTCTTGGGAAAGAACCAATTTGACGCCAATGCCCAAACACCTCTCAGTCCACATAGGAACAGAGAGTACAAGCCTTCTTTGGCTAGGTTTGAATTATGAAAGAAAAGTTTTAAACATATTTCTTGTGTCTCTCTGTGATATACTGGAAGCCTTCTGCTTCTCTCCATCCTCATAAAAGCTACTATTAAAACTTCTTCTCTTAAATTCACCTAAAGATGTATATCTTCACTTTGAGAATGAGTATTAGTCTTGCAGAGTTTGTTTAACTACTACTATTATTTCCATTGATTTTACACAAAGATAAAGAAAATAGCTAGAGTTGGCAAGGAGATTAAATGTATAAATACATACAAAAAAGAAAATTCTGACTGCTTTGTTGTTAATAGACCATATAAGATTAAAACCTACACATAGCCTCTTCAGATTTTACAGTATTTCTTTCTGATGGATAATTTTAAGGTTTAATGTATATAATCACGTACTACACTATTACAAGGTAAAGATCAGAATTTATTATTGCCAGGTAGATATGAAACTGAGACTCACATCTAAAGTCAACCAAAGATATTTGTTTTCTCAGTGTGTTTGTGCCAAATCAAATATAGTGACATTATCCACAGATGTAAAGAGCTGTTTTTTTTTTCCCTGCACCCTCTCCTTTAGAGGGCGCAGGTTAGCAGTCAGCTCCCTGCAGCCTAGTCAGTGACGACTTCCTGTTTCCAGTGGCTAGAATCCTGCCCGCCTGGAGTTAGAAATGACCAGCACGGTAGGAGGATGGAAGATCTATAATATTAAACTTCTATGCGTTTTTCCTACCTAAGCCTTGCTTTTATATCCAACTGGGATTTCTGGCCCCAAGTTTCACTTATTTATCCACAAAAGGCAATATCAAGCAAAGACTGGGTTTACGCTACTGAAACTTAACATTTCATGCAGGTAATTTATGAAAGTGTATCAACCCCGGAAGAGGATTTTGGAACTTTAGAATTACCTAATAATTTTGCTGCTGAAAGAAATTTGCTCTTGGCTTTCAGAGTTTAAAGAATATGGTTGCAGATATCAATTTAGTTTGGTGTTTGAGTGCCTACTACATGCAAAACATCTTGCTAGATTTCTTGAAGGATTCATGAAATAAACTTATATTCATTATATGGTCATTACTTTAAACTAATAACTAATTTTTTTTTTAGCACTTGCTCTTCCAGGCATTGTGCTTATATTCAACATTTCATTTGATATAATTCTCATAATAATATTTTCTGATAGATACCTTTATTATTCATAAGTATAAAAAGGAGACAAAAAGGCTAAATAACTTGCCAGATATCACAGCTTATTATATTAAAAGTGTTCATTAAGGTGTATGTAGACATTGAAATCATCCTGCCTTCAAGGTTTTAGCAATCGAGTAGGAAAGACAAGAATAAAAAGGACAAATTAAAGTATAGGTACAACAAATGCCATAAGAAATGAGAACAATGCGATGGAAACACTGATATGGTGCAGTTAACTTGGTCTGAAAAACAAGAGGCTGAGGAAAGTTCTAGAGAAAGAAAGCAATCTTTAAAGCCTGACTTTGACGTATATTTAGAACTTCCATACCTAAGACAGTTGTGACTTGGCACAATGGCTCACTCCTGTAATCCCAGCACTTTGGGAGGCCGAGGTGGGTGGATTACTTGAAGTCAGGTGCTTGAGACCAGCCTGGCCAACATAGTGAAACCCCGTCTCTACCAAAAAAATACAAAAATTAGCTGGGCATGGTGGCGCACGCCTGTAGTCCCAGCTACTTGGGGGGCTAAGGTGGGAGGATTGCTTGAGCCCATACGGTGGAGGTTGCAGTGAGCCGAGATTGTGCCACTGACACTACACTGCAGCCTGGGCAACAGAGTGAGACTCTGTCTCAAAAAAAAAAATAAAAAGACGAAGTCAGGAAGGAAAGAAAGAAAGGGCAAAGCCCAAAGGCATTGCAAACTATGAGAATAGCATGAACAAAGAGGTTGGCAAATACAAATTACACTTGGCCCCTTCCCGGAATAGTTCAGTAGGCAGGTATGGATCTGCAGAGGAGGATGAGGCTATACAAATATTTTTGTTGAATGGTTTTGGATGCAATGAATGCCAAGTCAAAGCATAAGCGATGACTTTTAGAAAGGCTCTTTTGTTATTCAGTTGTGTGTGTCTCAATGACCACAGTAAACATTATCAAAACTAACACGTGACAAGGTACTTACTTTTCAGAAACCTTTTTTCACTATTTTGGGGAATTCTCTGCTAAAGAAAACAAATCATAGGCAGATAAGTGAGAAGAGAGTTCTTAGGACTTCAATGGAGTGGCAGCTTCTGGAATAGGAGTGAGGCATTCCTGATACTCCAAAAGTTAGGAAACTCAGGACAATTATGTATGACGTTAAATTGTTTTCCATTTTTAATTGACACCCCAAAATTTTAGATTGGAAAACTCATTTTTTCTCACAGATGTAACTTCCTCCATTTTCATCCTGTTGTCCGTAGCTAAAACTATGGCCCTATGCTTAGGATTAGAGAAGACTCCTTATCTTTGAAACTGCTTTTTAAAATTAAACAAATGAAATTTTGATTCTTCATTTCACAGATATATTATTCAAACAAAATTCAAAGCTAATATTAGGATATAGATTACTTGTAAACAATACCTATTCAACATTATTTGACACTAAAGATTGATAAATACTTGTAAATATCAAGCTTTCCAGAACCTTTAAACATGGCCTGAATTGCAGTTGATCTAGCCACTATCCTTTAAGTGATCTTCATCACTTATTTTATAATCATTTTTATTGCTTTGTTTTATATTTCCTGAAGGAGAATTAAAGTTGTTATTTCAAAACAAGGAAGAAATTATTTATAGTGCTTTATCTGCTACACATGAAAATATTTAATGTAAATATTATATTTAAGGCTAAAATGTTGGATTTGAATACTTGAGTTTTTAAGCTATGTTCTTATCAATATCAACTGAAGGTTGTATACATGAGCAATATGTTAAAAATCTTTTTTCAATAAGACTATAGTTAGAAATATATATTGATCATAGATGCTCTCGGATTTGCAATAGGATTACATGCAGATAAACCCATTATAAGTTGAAAATAGCATAAATCAAAAGTACATTTCATCAACCTCATTGTAACCAAGGAGTATACTGAATACATATAGCTTCCACATTGTCAAAAAGTCAAAAAATAAAATAAAATAAGTCAAAGTCAAACCATTGTAAGTTAAGGACTCTCTTTATAAATTTTTCTTTTGATAACTGAGAATAGAGTAAAATATCATGAGTTTATATATTATTTACTTATGAGATTTTTAATATTTTAATCTTGGATTTATATTACATTTGAACTCCTGCAGATATGCTGGTGATAATATGATTTTTTAAAAAACTCTCATCGTAAAGGAACCTCATTAGTAGTTTAGGTGTTTCCGACATCCTGTAGGTGGCCATTTTCCACATTCTATTTTCCTTAGGAAAATAAATTATGAATCATTTAGTAAATTGAAATTACAAGGAAGTGGGAAGCTAATACAGGAAAATAACCAGATGTAGATTTAGCACCTTTCTTGGATGTTCTCAAGAAGAGTGACCCCAGACAATTATTCTTAAAGACTGCTTCCTGCTTATCTTTCACTCGCAGGTCTTACTCCTGTCAAAGAACAAAATTTCAACAAATTGAGTTTTTAAAGATCTAATTGGCTTTTATTAATGATTCATGAACTGAGCAGCATCCAGTCTACAAAGTACATAGGAACTCCTCTGCATGCGACAGAAAAGTCAGTTTATGTAAAAGGCAGCTGGAGCAGAAACAAGGAAGCAACCTAGTGCACAAAGTGGACTGCTCAGCCTCAGGTTACTTCACGTTGCTTTCCTTGCATGGGTTAAAACAGAGGAAGCCCTTACCATAGCAGCTCAGGCTGACTGGACCCCTTCGCACTGGTTGCTTTGAGTCTCCTGGCTTTTTCTTTTTTCTTTTTTTTTTCCTCCGTAAAACCAGTCTACATGAAAATTTGGCTTTCATCTGTCCCCTGATTTCTTAGAAGGTCACATCTTACAAGTAAACAGCTTGGTTTGGGTTTGGTGACATGGGACCTTAGCCTGAGTGACTCCATTTTGGGTTGGTCTGTTAGGGTGTAGTACAGAAGCACAGTCCAAATCAATGGCTTCCCATACATTTTATTAACACTTGTTCACTCAGTATTTATCATACACTGTTGTTCCATTTCTTGTGGTTCCCTGAAAGACTTGATAGATGAGTTTGTACTGCATTTTGCCTTTTTCCTCCTCAGAGTACTTTGTACACACTTCTGTTAGAATGCCCATCCCTTACACTTGCTGTATTTAATTTTAATTGGTAAATATCTGTTGCTCCCATCAGTGTGTGTGGCCCCCCTGAGAGCTGCAGCTGTCATACATTCATTTTTGTATTGTCATGTATCAATTTTTTATTTACCACCCTCCATGGAGGGAGGTAGAAACATGAACGGAATCGTGAAGTTTAGGTTGGTTAATGTCAGATCAACAATATTGAGTATGCAAATGAACATATTTGAGAAAAATGGCAAAATCCCAATCGTGCATTAGCAGGGAGAAACATTTTTGAATGTGTTTTAAATGTCACCATGTAGGTGACTAGGCTAGGAACTAGACCTGCTGCAATGTTATTCAAATATTGGAAGGTAACTGCTCCTGAGATACTACTTGATTTTACTTAAATCACCTGTCTGAGCATAGCAACTGAGTTACCTCAGTTTGATGGATTAGTTTATTATGGTTAAATTGAGCATGGAACAATCTAAATTGATCATTAAAAAGACAAAATCCAGAACCATCATGCTGTGGCTGTTTGAATTCAGTGTTATATCCATAGCCAAAAAAGAAAGGGGGGGGAAGTATAGATTTTAAAAAAACATTTCGGAGCAACATTTTCAACACGTCATTGTTAGAAAACATTACGTAAAGACATTTTCAACGACCAGATAAAAACCAAATGTGGCAACTGACAGCATACATTATCCTTTAAAACATTTCAGACTACATTATGTTTCCTTTTCATTTTGTGTTTGCCATAAATCTGCTGTCGGGGAATTTTTTAAAGTTGTTTCTGAGTTTATGTTAAGCATTTCTTGTTATGTGGTATGCTTTGCTCTATACCCTTCACTCAGGAATCTTTCTACTTTTAGCCATATATCTCTTCCTATAAACCATACCGATGTGATTTTCATTTTAGATTTACAACTCATACTCTCCTTCTAGGAGATGTATTTTGCTAAATGTAGCTCAGCTTTCATTGCTTGAACTAGACTAGAACTAGCGCTTTTTCCTTTCTTACTTAAGCAAGATTAAATAGGTAATAGTTATCTATGTGTAAGGCCTCAATTTTCTATGTAGTAGTGTGAGTTTCAGGAGAACCTGAGGGAATTAAGCTTTGGAAACAGTCCTTTATGATATTTTGTGATCCTATACATATTGATAAGAAGGAGAGTTAGGAATTGTGTATATCAGTCATCTTTCTTTCTCTTTCAAAGTTAGAATGATCTTCTTGCTTTATGTTATTACCAGAGCACTATTGTGTTAATTTTAAAACATAGCTTAAGAAAAAAATAAAATTAAAAACAATAGGTACACTACCTCAACGTCTAGGGCTAATCACTACTTACGTATTGGTGAATAGTCTTACAGTATTTTGGTTTTGTATGAATAAAAATTTTTTTCTGGTTTCTTTTGGTGGTTGTTCTTGGATTATTCTGTATATTTAGATTTTAATCTCTTTTGGTTTAATTTATATTTACCTATTTTCAATAGCTACATAATATTGCCTTATAATACGAATATACCATAATATATTTAACCAATTTTTGCTGTTTTACTTTTAAGTTGCTCTTCATTTTTCTGTATTGTTAAAAATACTTTGATAATGAACAATCATCTCGTTAAATTTTGAACAATGCCATGAATGTTTCTCAGAATTTACTATTTTTAGAACTGAAATTGCCCAGTAGAAGAGAGGATTCTCTCTACACATTCAAATACAGAATCCATTTCTTTTTAAATTTGTCTTATAAGCCTGACAATAAGGCTTTTGTCTTATATAATATGTCTTATAAGACTGACAATAAGGAAACTACTTCTTAAGATCTTTTGAAAAATATTTCACAATACAACAGGATACTGCACTTTAATAGGCCACTTTCACCTGTTAGTATATTCTAGGCATTCACATAACATCAGATAAATAAACAAGGGAAATCAACATAAAGAGAAATTCTTTTTAATTCTTTTTTTTTTGAAATAGTCATAAAATACTAATATAAATGTTACTTATTTATGTACTTATTAAGACTGACAGCCTAGGTACCAAGCTAATTATGGTCTGTAGTCACAGGACATGTTTTATGCATTTCTTCTGCATTTAGAGAACTGTGAAACAGGTTTTGCACCTTAATGAAGAGCAGCTCAGTATCCTCCAAGTTCCTCTGTTTTGGAGGACACATAATTGTTTTCATATGGTGGCTGTAAGTGAACAGTTCTTTCCAGTGTTATAGTATGCTGTGCCCAAGAAAATCTCAATGATCCCATTGTTTAATACGTCTAAAGATAGTCAGAATTAGATAAATGGGATGTATAAGTGACAAAGTGGGATAGTTTGCTTACTATTTTGAAATGTGAACAAATATATTTGTTGTCTAAATATAGTTATGTCCATTGTATTAAAATAAAATTATGAAATGAAGTGTTCACTAGAAAGTGCAATAAACTGTTGCCTTTTCTTGCTCAACATTATGACGGCCAGAAGGCCTAATTAAGTCTGGTAGTGGTGGCCTCACAGGCAGGATTATTTTAGAGAGGATAAACCTCATTAAAGAAAAAGCTAGACTCGTTAGCTTTTAAACTGCTACTCAGACCTAATTCCTCTTAGATAAGGCCATATTTATGATAAAGAGTAAAAATGTTTACCTTATACTCATATTTAATTAGCCTAATGGTTTTTATATCAATGCTATTTATTTCTTATATTTTTAGGCAGAGAAATGGCCATAGAACCTTATTCTTTATTACCTTTAATTGTTTTCACTTATGATAAAACAAGTTCCTCTCCTGCTAATGCCCTTGGTGACTGCATTTATTAAACAGTCGTTGGCAGAGACCTTAAGGATGTGCAAAATATTTACGTAAAATATAACCTCTACATTCTATTAATCTATATACTTATTATCTTCTTAAAAATGAATCAGATAGGTTCCCTGCAGCCCATTATTATGATTGTTTCTCTTTAACAGAAGCATTTTTTTCCTCCAGCAAGTTTTTTTTTTTTTAATTAATAAGTGTGTGCTTTCTAATAAACTCGACTTTCTTGCATAGCTGGTAGGTAAGCATCAAAGGGCCACCTCTTTGCCAGTACAGCACCCCTTTTCCCAGTGAGTAGCCTTTTCCATCTGGTCATGGGTCTCAAAAGTTAATGCCCAGAGGCAGGGCACCGTGGCTCTCGCCCTAATCCCTCCATTTTGGGAGACTGAGATGGGCAGATCCTTTGAGCCCAGGACTTCCAGATTATCCTGGGCAACATGGCGAAACCGCATCTCTACAAAAAATATGAAAATTTAGCTGGGCGTGATGGCACGCACCTGTAGTCCCTGCTACTCAGGAGAATGAGGTGGGAGGCTGGCTTGAGTTCAGGAGTTTGAGGCTGCAGTGAGTCGAGATCACGCCATTGCATTCCAGCCTGGACAACGGAGCCAGAGCCGATCTCAGAAAACAAAAACAAAACAAAACAAACAAACAAACACACAAAAACTTAATTCCCGGAGACAAAGCAGGGGGATCATACAAATAAGCAAGGTGAGCCTCACAATAATGCAGACTAGTCAGTGTGGAATGGTTCTCTAGAAAGGCTTTCCACGCCAATTTCTTAATCTTAGTGCAGCCCAAATACACACATGTTCAAGCTGGGTCTCAGTAGCAATTCCCGTTTGCAAGACTTTGCTCTACTTCCTTCCTGATTCCCAGATTACCCTTATCTAGGCGTACTGATGTATCTTGATGTCTTTTAATGCGCTGTCCACATGCGTACCTAGCATTTCCAGATCTAACCACATGGTGGTGAAAATATCTTCATATTATTTTCGTAATCCCAGCACTTTGGGAGGCTGAGGAGGGTGGATCACCTGAGGTCAGGAGTTCGTGACGAGCTTGGCCAACAAGGTGACATGTCGTCTCTACTAAAAATACAAAAACTAGCTGGGTGTGGTGGTGCACGGCTGTAATCCCAGCTACTCAGGAGTGTGAGGCAGGAGAATTGCTGGAACCCCGGAGGCAGAGGTTGCAGTGAGCCGAGATGTCACCACTACACTCCAGCCTCGGTGACAGAGTGAAACTCCTTCTCAAAAAATAATAATAATTTAAAATTTTTTCATTTATTCTCTGAGTTACTTCTTTTTGACTGTCAGCATATTTTTTCTTCCACAAACTTCAAAAGGTTGCACACCATCTTTAATATAATTATAAAACCTTTCACTATTACATAAGTGCTTTTTAAGGTTGTATTCATTCTTTGTGAACTTCTGAATTTTAGTGTACATCTGGCGTTCTGAATTTTATGAGAATCCTGTTAGCTTTGCTGAGGCATAGATAGACATGCTGCTTATGTCCTTTTTCTACTAAACCACATTATCTCTCTTTACTCTGGTAGTTGACCATGCCAAATATAGTTCTAATTTCCTGTATATTTAATCCAGATCCTATCTTCTTTTCTTGGTTGTTTCCCCTAAGATATTTTTCTTCTCTATCTCTTTTTTTTTTTTGGTTTGTGTTTTTTGAGACAGAGTCTCATTCTTTTGCCCAGCCTTAAGTGCAGTGGAATGATCTCAGCTCACTTCAACCTCCGCCTCCCAGGTTCAAGTGATTCTCTTGCCTCTGCCTCCCCAGTAGCTGGGACTACAGGTTCACGCCAACACACTTGGCTAATTTTTGTATTTTTATTAGAGATGGAGTTTCACCATTGTTGGCCAGGCTGGTCTTGAACTCCTGACCTCAAATGATCCACCCACCTTGGCCTTCCAGCGTGCTAGGATTACAGGAGTGAGCCACCACGCCCGGTCTCTTCTCCCATTTTTGTATACCCAACATCCATCTAACAAATGCCTGAATTTTCTCCTAGTTCTACAGTGATACCCAGCAGATCTTGAGTAATTTAAGACAATTTATGAACAAAAAGTTTAGCAGATCCTGCTAGAGATGGTTTATTTCTAATGTGAGCTTATGCTGTATTTACTGCAGGATTCAGATGCACTCATACATTTCTGGAAGATGATTCTTTATACCCCCACCATGCTCTCAGTCTCAGCCCTGGACTTTTTTATTCTCATGATTGTTTTGTGAAGTAAATGCTGGTTTGTGAGCAAGAGAAGCACAGATAGACTGGGAAGGGCAAGTTCTGCCGATGATATGGCGACTATGGCTCAGCTCAACCACCAGCTCATTGCACTTCTCAGGAAAGAGTGAACTACAAGGAAAAATGAATAAACATGGAAGAGTTCATTTTGCTGATGCACTGTGAGACCTTTGGGGCAATATTTCTTTGGTGCTCATCCCATAATAAAACATGAAGAGAAGAGCATCGTTTACCTGATGAAGTGTGGCATGGCTTCCATAGACTGAGGGTTCCAGAAAATCTAGTTTGATATAATTGCATGATGGTACTGGCCTGTTCTTGCAGCTTTAGGTGGGTGAGAGGCAGTATTGCAAGGGAAATTTTGGGAACCTCCCATAAAGGAGTCCTTAGTTCCCTGGGACTGCCAGAACAAACTGATACAAATTTGTCAGCTTAAAATAACAGGCATGTATTCTCCCACAGTTCTTGAGAACAAAGACTACACTTAAAGTTTCATCAGGATTAATTATTTCTTGGGGGCTCAGAGAGAGAATCTACCCTTCTCTTCCAGCTTCTAGTGTTTGCCAGCAATTCTTGGCAGTTTCTTAGCTTGTGGGTGAAGCACTCCAGGCTCTGCCTCCATTTCCACGTGGCTTTCTCTTGTGTGTGTCTCTGTGTCTGTCTCTGCTTCGTTTTCTTATAATAACAACACACATTGGATCAGGGGCCTCTAGTCCAGTATGACCTCAACTGGATTACATCTGCAAAGACCCTGATTCCAAATAATGTCACATTCGCATGTGCCAGGGGTTAGGGCTTCAATGTATCTTTTTCAAGGAACCCAATTTTTAGCAGCAGTGTTGAGGATATCTTTCACTGTTTAGAAAGCAGTAGAGTCCACTGTGCAAACATCCTCTGGGGACAAATGCTAAATGCCATATAGCAGCTGAAAAAAAAAAAAAAAAAAAAAAAAAAGGAAAGAAAATCTTCCTTTCTCTCTCTTTTTGTTTCCAAACTTGAGTCTCTAAGGAAGATTCTGATTAAGATTTTTGGGAGCTGATATATTATGTTGAACCATATAAAACTGTTTTGTGAAGCTAAAAAGTTTTCATGTAGACAGTTTCTTGTTATTCAACCTAATAGCAAGTAAAGTAAGAGTCAGAAAATTATTACAGATTTCTATTGTGACCATTTTTATGACCCCAGATTGACACTCTTACATTGCAAAAAATAGAGGATTGAGTGACTTGAGGTAAATGACTGCTTTTTAACCTGAAAAACAAGTTTAAATGTAGTCCATGATGGAACTTCCCCTTTTATGACATTTTAAAGATTTATAGACAAAATTAAGTCATGTATATTTGATGGATGTTTCAAAACTGATTCTATTAGACAACACACTTTTGCCTTTCTGAGTTAGGCCTGATGTGAATAGATGCATTTTTGAGAGCGTATTTTTTTTCTCTATAATAACCAAGAGTAAAAGCAAGGTGAGTTGAAAGGATTTAAAATCCTATATAAGACTGTGAATTAACTTCAAACCTCTTTACTGATAAGCTAGATATCATTCTATTTATTTACCCTTAGGATCTGCATAGTGATTTTCTTTCCTCTCAACATTTATCTAAATTGAGTAACATCAAATTTATTTCTGATCGCTTTTCCAATTTTTGAAAGTAATTTATATTCTAATACTATTTTATAGGGGACTGACTAGCCCAAACACTGTCCCTCTGGATTTGCATTGCTATTGTTTTGGAATTTGTAATGTCATCTTATAGACTTGACTTGATTTGATTGAATTAATTTAATCCTAGATCTCACTGCACTGCTGTTTCTAGCAGCTTAAAATGCATCACCAAAAATATTTTCATATACTAACTTAGGTTTGTATGGGAGGATTCACTCATGAAATAGTCAATGTAGGCAAAGCCTGTTTTTGAAAAATATTCCTTTGATCTCATTACTTTGTTTTATCAGTTTAGTGAACAAACCTTCATGCAAAATTCACTGAATTGACAAGATGGTAACTGAGCAAAATACGGGTTACACTGATTCTCAGATTTGATTCTTGATTTTGATTGTGCACACTTTTGGCAGCTGTTTAAAACTTCCTAAGAAGATGTGACCTAGAAAACAAAAGTAAAACAAACAATAGAGACATGTTAGAAAAAGGCAGGACTGAAATTCGACAACTATAAGAATATGTCATCCTATGTGTCAAATAAGCATAGAGTTCAAACATTTTTAGCAAAAAAAAAAATTGCCTTACGTTTCTACTAAAAATTGAAACTATCAATTATCCGTTAACATTTAGGTGTTTCAAAAAAAGAAAAGCAAAACAAAAACTGAAATGTTTTGTTTAGAGTGTTCAGTGATAACCTACTGCTTACTCTGTGCATTAAATAAATTTATATTTTATTGCTCCTTCAGTTGCACATTCCAGCAGTTTGAGTTTGAAGTGTGTTACCAGGAGCAAGGATTTTTATTAGGAAGTGCCTGGAGGCGACATAGACTGATAAATAAGAGAAGCTATGTGATTCTGACCTCATCAGACCACTGTGGACAAACGTATCTTTAGCCACAATTATTTTTTCTTTTCAACTGATGCTGGTCTCTATGCATATTTTTAGTAAAATGATTGAGTAGGGTCAGAACTGTTTTTCTGATTGACAAGTTAGACAATATCCAAAGCTGAGGTTCATTTAACGGGCTGTCTGTGCATCTCTTTCGAAAAATTAGACAGTGCACTTAGGACTGTTTTTCTCAGAATGTGTATCCTTAGGTTAGATTGCAGAGTAAATGACAACAACCTTTGCTTATGTGTTATGTCTTTATAGCAGTATCTACAAAATCATTTAAATGTGCATGTAACACGGGGCATTAATTTCCCCAGTGAGAAATGACAAATCACTAGGACCATTTAATTAGATCCTTGGTTTTGAAATAGTCTCTGTTGTAAAACTGAGGGGAATTTCTATAAAAATTCTTTGATGGAATTTTCAAAATACCGTATGCAAAAGACAGATTAAAGGGGGGAAATAGAGACGAAGTAATGTACCTTTCACTTTCTAGAGAAAAAGCCATCATCACACTTCGCAGTTTGATACCAATAAGAGGTAATGCCTTTGTGATATGAAAATGCCTATATTAACAATACTGAAAACCAGATTGACTAATAAGTTGTTACTCCAGAGGAAACAACCTGTTATTACGAGAACTGAAGCACTTCAGAGGGCTGTCTGGCACTTGAGACTTTAGATCAACCTGACAAAAGGCTAAGGAGCTGCTAGAAATTAATGTTGTCCTACCATGTTCAATAGTTTTTCCTGAAGAGTTTTTGCTCTGATCACGTGAAAATGTTTTCTACAATTGTTACTCAATTAAAATGCAAATACTTTTATAAACTATATGCATGAAAGGCATCTTTTCGTAACTAAGACTGCTTTTGATAGTCTTATTATACATATGTCCTTATATTTATGATGTGAATTTGAGTAGTTAACATTTTAATATCTTTATTATTTTAATTTATTTCCCAGTGGTTGTTGAACAACTTATGGAATTAAATTATGCTTCACTGTTTATATTCTCAAATAGATATTTTAGAAGGAAGGATGGTTTTAATCAAGAAAAAAAAAAAATCCTCTCTTTTTTTTTTTTTTTTAACTTCTTAGTGCCTGGAGTACTGTTGAAGCAGAATAACTCTATAATAACATCCTTGTTGAGTGGAAACTTGGCTTAGATGGGAACCATGGATCCAACCTTCCCTGTTGAGTGAACTTAGACAATTCACTTAACTTCTCTGAGGTCTAGCTTTACTCTTATAAAATGAAGGTATCAATAATAAACTACTTCAAAGGGTTTTGTGAGATTTGAATGAGTTTTGTAAGTAATGCATTTAGCCTAGCACACAAAGGACATTCGATACATGTTGTTTTATGTTTATGTAAGGCAAGTTATGACATGGTCACAGTTGTTTTGCATCTAGGAACTAGATTGTGGAGACACTGAAGATAATTGGTTCTCCAGCTATACAGTTAACACTTATTAATCAGAAGAATGACAGTGACTCAATGGAAATTAATTCATCCTCCCATCTCACTAAATTATCTCTGTCATTTTCTTAACACACATTTGCAAAATAAATTAAATGATTTTAGGAGCAAAAGGGTGGTTTAGTGTGAAATGCAAAGTTTTAATATTTTGTATAAAATTCCAGAAAAATTTGCCTGATAATAAAGGCCACTGAATAGCATAAAGACAACTTGTAGAAGAAGCTAATATTTTCTCTGTGAATGTTGGTTATTCAAATACATTCTTTACCACATTCATGGGAAATCTTTTCCTGAGTATTTTCTGCCTTTACAGTTTGTCTCTGAAATCTGAATTATCTTTCAGATATTTACCTTATCCTTTACATAATTTTTAACACTTTCCCAACTTTTCTTCTCTATATAAAATTTTCATATGATTTTCCCAATGGTTGTCAAATCTACATCATATTTTCCTTTAGGTTTTTTTTTTTTTTTTTTCGGTGTTTTCTTCTTTCCCTCTTTTTCTGAACCTAGCTAAGACCTTTACTCAAATTCCAAGTCTTCTTTCTCTTCCAGCAGTAATTATTCTCTGTACCATACATTTGGTCACCTCATATAATCTTTTAGAGGATCTCCCTAAATATTATCTTATACTATTGCCTTTTGCTGACGTTTACGTACATCTTTACATCACACATACTGCCTGACACATTTCTGTACATGTAATAAGTGGGCAGCATTTAATGTATTAAATAGCCTATTCTAAGGCATTGATGGTATGTGATTGAGGAGAGTTGGAGGTAAAAAGAAGATCAATTATTTTTTTCTTAGTGTAATCATTGATTCTACATTTTGAAAAAAGGAAATATATATATTTTATTTTGTTTTCATAAATAGGTCAGAATTAAATCCAGTAATGTCTCTAGTTAACATCATGAAAATCTTTGAGTTTCTTTAGGTATCAGAAAATATACTTGTTATTGACATGTACTTATTGAGGGGGATAAAAAAGATGCCCTTTGTTTACATTTACAATTTTACTCTGCTTCATTATACCTTTTTATATTCATTAAGAAGACAGTGGCAATGCCATCTGGTTGGAAAACTGAGAACTATTTTTCTAAGTTGTTGATTTTAGAGGTGATGAATATCAATGTCACCTTTTGAAAATAAAAGTTTGAAATGTATGTAATTGCTCAAAGTGGAATAGTAAAATAAAAGTGAGGAAATTTGATATTTGTGGCCTAGATTTTATTACTTTATCTTTGAAATATACAATTCTCAAGGTTAGGACTAATTTATTAAATTTGTGGTTGGATCAGAAGGCTTTTGTCAGATGTACTGTACTCAAACATTCAAACTCATACCATTAGTTTGCTGACGCCATTGCAACAAAAAACACCTGCTGCTCCTTGTCAATTTTCTTCTATTTACACTTTATCTTATTGAACTAAATGTATTTCTATAAAGTACATCAAGTCCTTTTGGAAATTCTGAAGCATAAATGAGTAGACAGGCAGAGACAGCAATAGGAGAAAATAAATGGAGGAGAGGCAGACACAGTCAGATAGAAATGTGAATTCCTGCTGCATTTCATAAGATTTATTTGACAAGGTTGTTTGAGAGTTGGTATTCACTATTGTAGTCTATGCAGTAGCTATGATACTTGAAGCTGTTGATATATCTTCTATTTGTAGATTTTTAAACATACCATATCATCCTCCAAGAGTCTTTAAATATATTAATGGAAACAGCAAACTAGCAATGCCAAAGGCATATACCCTGTTGCAAAATGTCCTTGATTATACGTTTGAGTAGTATTGATAGTAGTAGGACAACGTAGGAGCTGTTTTACTGCTCTTAAATCCTACTTTGATAGGGGCTGTCACTACTCTAACATATTCAGATACTTTTGCTCCAATTTTCTTCTGTCAATTTTTCCTTCTTAGGAATTTACACACACACACACACACACAGACACACACACACAAACACACACAAACACACAGACACACACACACACACACACGAGAGCAGCTGATCATTCCCCAAAGAGACCTAGAATATACTTAAAATTGAAGATAGGTCTATTTTTTTTCAAAAGCAAAAATGTTATCAGAAACAAGTTCTATCTACTATTACTTTAGTAATTAACATACTAATAAGCTCATGAGAATACATAAAATTAAAGCCTAATATTTTACATTGCCAATCCTTATAATCTACACAGTAAAATTATATATATTTTGAGTTCTTTAAGCAATAAATTCCTGTAGGCCTGGCCTAGAAGATTAGATAGATAGAATAGGCAGATTGACGTGGATAAATACACATGCCCAAACTTCTATACATAAATGTCTTCAAACATGTAAGTATATACAATTTTAAGGGTCTATCTTATCCCTGTTTCCTTATTGCATCTATTATGGAAAATATAGGTTTTCCTATTAAATACTAGATACTTTCTGAATATTCTTTTGATAAAATATAATTCTCAAAGCATTGTTTTTGAGTTAAAATTATGAAAAGAGTATAGCTTATTAGAGGGAAAAGATGAGTATAGCTAAGAATGAAAGAAGGCTGGGAGGCTTTGTTTATTTGTGCTTTATTTTTATGGGAATAAACAGTGCCCGGGATGCTGTAACATAAGTCCTAATGTCTGAATTACACATAACTATCGTCATGACTTTCTTCATAGAGTTGCCAACCATGTAACTGGTTGAAGGGCCATCAGATAGCACCAGATTTCAGCAGAAATTTTAGTACTCTCTGGGCTAAATTTATTTCTATTCCCTTTGTTTCACTGTGAGGGTACAAATCTAATTGCTCTAATCACCCTCTGATAGAAAATGTTCAATTGGTCTTCACTGACAATAGAAAGAACTCTGAATTTCTCAATATGCCTCACATGCCCATGAAGATCTAGTTCGTGTTGATGTCTGAGTTATGTTTCTTGACTATCCCCTGTCTACTGTGTATTCTAGCCAAGCTAATATATTTTTATTTCCACCTAACAAATGTATCTTTCTCTCATCTCCATCACTACCCCCACCTCTCTCTCTGTCTCTCTCTCCCCACTTTAGATATTTGCATATGCTATTTCCTCAGTGAGAGTTGATTTCATTTCCCCTAACAAATGTTTCCTTCAACTGGCCATTAGTTGCTCATCATTCAGGTATCAATTTAGTTGTTCCGTCCTGCAGAAAGCCTCATTTCCAGAACAGCCTCATTCTTCCACATTGTATTCTGTAATGGTGGAATTATGAGAGTCCTGATCTGAATTCCCTATAAGCCTCCAAATTAATGAGTGTATTTGGATAACTCTTTAATTCCCAGTCCCTAGCAGATTGCATTAATAATAGGGCATGCACAGTAAATATTTGTTGAATAAACAAAACCCACCAGCTCCTTGGAAAAATGCAAAAGTATATATTTAAGCCACTAGGCAAATTTAGGGAGTATTCATTAAATCAGTTAACCACTGGTTCTTTCTTTTTTTTTTTTGGTTTTTTTGTTTGTTTGTTTGTTTGTTTGTTTTTCTTTTGTTTTTGTTTTTTTTTTAATACTTAAAGTTCTAGGGTACATGTGCATAACGTGCAGGTTTGTTACATATGTATACTTGTGCCATGTTGGTGTGCTGCACCCATCAACTCGTCAGCACCCATCAACTTGTCATTTACATCAGGTATAACTCCCAGTGCAATCCCTCCCCCCTCCCCCCTCCCCATGATAGGCCCCGGTGTGTGATGTTCCCCTTCCCGAGTCCAAGTGATCTCATTGTTCAGTTCCCACCTATGAGTGAGACTTGAAATCAACCCAAATGTCCATTAGTGACAGACTGGATTAAGAAAATGTGGCACATATACACCATGGAATACTATGCAGCCATAAAAAAGGATGAGTTTGTGTCCTTTGTAGGGACATGGATGCAGCTGGAAACCATCATTCTTAGCAAACTATCACAAGAACAGAAAACCAAACACTGGTTCTTTCAAAAGTATTTTTGGAATAATTTTACTGTTTCTGCCACACAGTCAGGTGTTTATAAGGGTTTGACCACCTTTGGTTGATGAAAAGGGAGAACAGCAGGTTACTAGGCATAGGAACAGAGTTTGAGGTTGCTTGGAAGTATTAGGAACATTATATGTTTTATGTAATAGAAAAAAAATTTTTAGGTTATGATTACAAAGTATTAATAAATACTGTTAAATATTACATGATACATACATATAACATATATATACCTTAAACATATTAATTTAACTCTTTGTTATTTTTCACCCTAAATGCAAAAATTCACTCATCTACTGCTCTCTAAAAGTTAATGTATTCATATTTATAAAGGGAAAATAATCACTTATGTTGTTCAGTGTGAAACTTGATCTTCTGTTTAATGTTCAAAATCCTCAAATGCAGAATGAAATACCAGTGTGCATTTTATGGAATTTGATATTTCAAGGAAATGAGTGGACTCTAGAGCATTCATTTGCTCTAATTACTGTAAGAGATCTTTGTCTTAGTTTAATCATCCAACTTTAGAAATTTATGGAAATAAAGCAAAATAGCAAGAGGAAAAATAGTTTAATAGGAATGGGCTGTGACTAGAATTGTGGTTTTTGGAATAATACATTAGGTTTGTAATCAATTATGAATGAAATGTCTGATCCATATTTTTCCACATCATTGACTAGCACAGCATCTCTCATGCCAAAATTGATTATGGAAGTAGCACCTCTTCTGTCATAACTGTCTGGACCAGGAAGAGTATGATATCTGCAGAACAGCAATTAGCATCAGAAATCAGTCATTCTGAGGCTGTTTTCCAGAGTTCATCTAGAAAAAAATAATAATCCTCCCATCGACTCTAGATATGGGCGTGTGGGTGTGCACAAGCAAACTGATACTTATTTGTGGTCTGTTGGATTGAAAACTTGACATTTTCTGCTTGTGTTGAAAACAGAACAAATCAGTCTAGTTAATCCCCATAAATAAGAATGTGGCATCCCAGTGAAATGGGAAAACATGTAGTTTGGGAGTATTTTTCAAGATTAACAATCCCTATTAGCATATATGGATTTATTAGCTGATTGCCTAGTTAATGCAAACCTACTATGGTGTTTTCATTGCTCTCCTTTAAATATCACATAGTTATACTTTCAAATTTTACTTCAACGTGTGTTTTTTTTTTTTAAAAGAATAAATATATATTTGGTCAAACAAAATAGCATCCAAAAAGAATGAATATTTCCAGAACTAATTTGGTACTACTAGAGCTGAGAAGATAAAAAATATATAGAATATTTCTAAAATGTAAGTTAAATCTATAAAATAATATTGATAATATAATTTCATTGAGTTTGTAAATGAATCAAAGAAAAAATTATAATTCATGTAATCTGAACTATTTAGCAATCATAATTTTGTGGAATCATGTATCATTTGCACTTGCCAAATTTCTAAAAAGTAGGAAGATTTATTCTTGTTGATTCTTAGATTTACACAAAAAAGTCACAAAGTTCAAGGAAACTATTCTTTGCTGTGGCTTTAATACATATAATTAAATCTTTCACAATCATTCTTTCTTCTGACAAGAACTAGATGCATTTGTTACAGTTTATAATGATAAATGTGAATGATGAAAACAGATATTGAAAAAATTGACACAGACCAAAAAACAACAAACAAAAAACTCCAAATGCATCTGCAGCTTCTTAACCTGCAGAATATTTAACTTGCATTAGACAAAAGCACTGTTCTCTAAGAACCTACAATTGGAAGTGGGCAGATGAGAGACAAAACCTCTCACTCTCTTATTGCTACCTACATCATCAGTGTGTTCTAGGAGTCACACAGGCCACTGGGATGGGACTTCTGAAGCAGGAGAGGTCCCTTCTGGTTAGGTCAGGGAAAAGTCTGTGGCAGGAGTGGTTCCTCTTATGCCATGCTTTGTAACGATAATGGTTCCTATAGTTTCTGCATTCTACCTGCTGCATGAGCCTTCCTTAGAATAACTCCAGCAATTGGTGCCTCTAATAAATGTCCTGTTTTATTGTTCAGGGGCTACCACTACTATCATGTGAACACCAATTAAGTAAACATTTGTTCGGGATTCCCAGGCAAGATGGCTAAATAGGAACAGCTCTGGTCTGCAGCTCCCAGCAAGACCAATGCCGAAGGTGGGTAACTTCTGCATTTCCAGCTGAGGTCCCCAGCTCTCCTCATTGGGATGATAGTGGGTATAGCCTACAGAGGGCGAGCAGAAGCAGGGTGGGGTGTTGCCTCACCTGGGAAGTGCAAGGAATTGACCTCTCTTCCCTAGCCAAGGGAAGCCGTGAATGAGGGACAGTGCAGTCCAGTCCATATACAACACTTCTCCCAGTGTCTTCGCAACCTGCAGACCAGGATATTCCCTTGAGTGCCTACACCACCAGGGCCCTGGGTTTGAAGCACAAAACTGGGCAGCTGTTTGGGCAGACACTGAGCTAGCTGCAGCAGGTTTTTTTCTTTTCTTTTCTTTTCTGTTTTTTTTTTTTTTTTTTTTTTTTTTTTAACCCCAGTGGCGCCTGAAACACCAGCAAGACAGAACCGTTCACTTCCCTGGAAAGGGGGCTGAAGTCAGGGAGCCAAGTGGTCTTGCTCAGTGGAGCCTACCCCCATGGAGCCCAGCAAGCTAAGATCCACTGGCTTGAAATTCTCGCTGGCAGCACAGCAGCCTGAAGTCAACCTGGGAAGCTAGAGTTTGGTGACAGGAGGAGCATCCAGCGTTACTGAGGCTTGAGTAGGCAGTTTTCCCCTCACAGTGTAAACAAAGCCGTTGGGAAGTTTGAACTGGGCAGAGCCCACCTGAGCTCAGCAAAGCCACTGTAGCCAGATTACCTCTCTAGATTTCTCCTCTCTGGGCAGGGCATGTCTGAAAGAAAGGCAGCAGCCCCAGTCAGGGACTTATAGATAAAACTCTCATCCCCTTGGGACAGAGAACCTGGGGGTAGGGGTGGCTGTGGGCTCAGCTTCATCTGACTTAAACATTCCTGCCTGATGACTCTGAAGAGCAACGCATCTCCCAACACAGTGCTCGAGCTCTGCTAAGGGATAGACTGCCTCCTCAAGTGGGTCCCTGACCCCTGTGCCTCCTGACTGGGAGACATCTCCCTGCAGGGGTTGACAGACATCTCATACAGGAGAGCTCCAGCTGGCATCTGGCGGCTACCCCTCTGGGATGAAGCTTCCAGAGGAAGGAGCAGGCAGCAATCTTTGCTGTTCTGCAGCCTCTGCTGGTGATACACAGGCAAACAGGGTCTGGAGTGGACCTCCAGCAAACTCCAGCAGACCTGCAGCAGAAGGGCTTGACTGTCAGAAGGAAAACTAGTAAATAGAAAGCGATAGCATCAGCATCAACAAAATGACAACCGTGCAAAAATCCCATCCAAAGGTCACCAATGTTAAAGACCAAAGGTAGATAAATCCACAAAGATGAGGAAATGCCAGCGCAAAAATGCTGAAAATTTCAAAAACCAGAACACCTCTTCTCCTCCACAGATCACAACTCCTCACCAGCAAGGGAACACAACTGGACAGAGAATAAGTTTGATGAATGGATGGAAGTAGGCTTCAGCAGGTGGGTAATAACAAGCTCTTCTGAGTTAAAGGAGCATGTTCTAACCCAATGCAAGGAAACCAAGAACCTTGATAAAATGTTACAGGAACTGCTAACTAGAATAACCAGTTTAGAGAAGAATATAAATGACCTGATGGAGCTGAAACACAGCATGAGAACTTCGTGAGGCATAAACAAATATCAATAGCTGAATCGATCAAGCAGAAGAAAAGATATCACAGACTGAAGATCAACTTAATGAAATAAAAGCATGAAGACAAGATTAGAGAAAAAGGAATGAAAAGGAATGAACAAAGCCTCCAAAAAAGATAGGACTATGTGAAAAGAACAAACCTATGATTGATTGGTGTACCTGACAGTGATGGGGAGAATGGAACCAAGTTGGAAAACACACTTCAGGATATTATGCAGGAGAACTTCCCCAACCTAGCAAAACAGGCCAACATTCAAATTCAGGAAATACAGAGAACACCACAAAGATACTCCTCAAGAAGAGCAATCCCAAGACACATAATTGTCAGATTCACCCAGGTTGAAATGAAGGAAAAAGTGTAAGGGCAGCCAGAGGCAAAGGTCGGGTTACCCACAAAGGGAAGCCCATCAGACTAACAGTGGATCTCTCTGCAGACACCTTACAAGCCAGAAGAGAGTGGGGACCGACATCCAACATTCTTAAAGAAAAAAATTTCAACCCAGAATTTCATATCCAGCCAAACTAAGCTTCATAAGTGAAGGAGAAATAAAATCCTTTACAGACAAGCAAATGGTGAGGCATTTTATCACCACCAGGCCTGCCTTACAAGAGCTCCTGAAGGAAGCACTAAGTATGGAAAGAAAAACCCAGTACTAACCACTGCAAAAACATACCAAAATGTATAAACTGTCGATACTAAGAAGAAACTGCATCAACTAATGGGCAAAATAACCAACTAGCATCATAATGACAGGATCAAATTAACACATAACAATATTAACCCTAAATGTAAATGGGCCAAAAGCCCCAATTAGAAGACACAGACTGGTGAACTGGATAAAGAGTCAAGACCCGTTGGTGTGCTGTGTTCAGGTGACCCATCTCACATGCAAAGACAAACATAGGCTCAAAATAAAGGGTGAAGGAAGATTTACAAAGCAAAAAAAAAAAAAAAAAAAAAAAAAAAAAAAAGAGAGACAAAGAAGGGCATTACATAATGGTCAAGGGATCAATGCAACAAGAAGAGCTAACTATCCTAAATATATATGCACCCAATACAGGAGCACCCAGATTCATAAAGCAAGTTCTTAGAGACATACAAAGAGACTTAGACTCCCACACAATAACAGTGGGAGACTTTAACACCCCACTGTCAATATTAGATCAACAAGACAGAAAATTAACAAGGATATTCAGGACTTGAAATCAGCTCTGAACCAAGCAGAACTAACAGACATCTACAGAACTTTCCACCCCAAATAAACAGAATATACATTCTTCTCTGCACCACATAGTACTTATTCTAAAATTGACTACATAATTGGAAGTAAAATACTCCTCAGCAAATGCAAAAGAATGGAAATCATAACAAACAGTCTCTCAGACCACAGTGCAATCAAATTAGAACTCAGGATTAAGAAACTCACTCAAAACCGCACAACTACATGGAAACTGAACAACCTGCTCCTGAATTACTACTGGGTAAATAACAAAATTAAGGAAGAAATAAATAAGTTCTTTGAAACCAATGAGAACAAAGACACATGTACCAGAATCTCTGGGTCACAGCTAAAGGAGTGTTTACAGGGAAATTTATAGCACCAAATGCCCACAGGAGAAAGCAGAAAAGATCTAAAATTGACACCCTAACATCACAATTAAAAGAACTAGAGAAGCAAGAGCAAACAAATTCAAAAGCTAGCAAACGACAAGAAATAACTAAGATCAGAGCAGAACTGAAGGAGATAGAGACATGAAAACCCTTCAAAAAATTAATGAATCTAGAAGCTGGGTTTTTTTTAAAGACTGGCCAGGCTAATGAAGAAGAAAAGAGAAGAATCAAATAGACGCAAGAAAAATGATAAAGGGGATATCTCCACTGATCCCACAGAAATACAAACTACCATCGGAGAATACTATAAACACCTCCTCACAAATAAAGTAGAAAATCTAGAAGAAATGAATAAATTCCTGGACACATATACTCTCCCAAGATTAAACCAGGAAGAAATCAAATTCCTGAATAAACCAGTAACAAGTTCTGAAATTGAGGCAGTGATTAATAGCCTACCAGCCAAAAATGCCCAGGACCAGATGGATTCATAGATGAATTGTACCAGAGGTACAAAGAGGAGCTGGTACCATTCCTTTTAAAACTACTCCAAACAATAGAAAAAGAGGGGCTCCTCCCTAACTCATTTTATGAGGCCAACATCATCCTGATACCAAAACCTGGCAGAGACACAACAAAAAAAGAAAATTTCAGGCCAATGTCCCTGATGAACATCGATGCGAAAATCCTCATTAAAATACTGGCAAACCAAATCCAGCAGCACATTAAAAAGCTTATCCACCATGATCAAGTCAGTTTCATCCCTGGGATGCAAAGCTGGTTCAACATACGCAAATCAATAAACGTAATCCACACATAACAGAACCAATGACAAAACCCACATGATTATATCAATAGATGCAGAAAAGATCTTCAATAAAATTAAACACCTTTTCATGCTAAAAACACTCAATAAACTAGTTATTGATGGAATGTATCCACTTTGGGAGGCCAAGGCATGCAGATCATGAGGTCAGGAGTTCGAGACCAGCCTGGCCAACATAGTGAAACCCCATCTCTATTAAAAATACAAAAAATTAACCAGGTGTGGTGGTGGGCACCTGTAATCCCAGTTAGGAGGCTGAAGAAGGAGAACCCCTTTAACCCAGGAGGTGGAGGTTGCAGTGAACCAAGATTGCTCCATGGCACTCCAGCCCAGGTGACAGTGTGAGACTCTGTCTCAAAAAAATAAATAAATAAAATAAATAAATAATAAATCATTCTACTACAAAGACACATGCACACATATGTTTATTGCAGCACTATTCACAATAGTAAAGACTTGGAACCAACCCAAATGCCCATCAATGATGAATAATGACTAGATAAAGAAAATGTGGGACATATACACCATGGAGTACTATGCAGCCATAAAAAAGAAAGATTTCATGTCCTTTGCAGGGACATGGGTGAAGCTGGAAAATGTCATTCTCAGCAAAGTAACACAGGAACAGAAAAACAAACACTGCATGTTCTCACTCATAAGTGGGAGTTGAACAATGAGAGCATATGGGCACAGGGAGTGAAATATCACACACTGGAGCCTGTCAGTGGGTGGGGGTCTGGGGGAGGGATAGCATTAGGAGAAGTACCTAATGTATATGATGGGTTTATGGGTGCAGCAAACCACCATGGCACGTGTATACCTATGTAACAAACCTGCACATTCTGCACATGCATCCCAAAACTTAAAAAAAAAAAAAAAAAAACCAAAAACATTTGTTCATTTTTGTGTTCATTTCAGGATCTAGCATGCTAACATGCAGCCAATATTTTTATTTTGTTTGTTTGTTTAAATCTTTAACAATATGTGCTTTGCTTAATTATCTTTGTTACCACAAGATTTGTATCTGTCTGTTCTACCTGTGCTTCAACATAATTAAGGCAGTGGCTGAGCGTAACAAACAGTGCTTAACAATTGCTAATTTGTATATTGTATTTAAAAATACAACCTTTCACCAAGATTTTATGGATAAAAAAAATTTACGTGACCATACTAATTTCTTAAAGCCAACAAACACAAATAATTAAAAAACACTATGACGGGCTTTCCCAAAATTCAAAGGAGACTTTAAAGACAGTTTGTTTCCCAGCTGTTTTCATGATGTGATACACTAAGTGGCTCTCATCACAGATATAATTAATAGGCACTTGTTATTTCAATCATGAAATTAAAATAACTATTTTGTTTCTCATTTACCTATTAACATTTGGCTCTCTTTGATGGCATGGATCATCATGCAGAAATGTTTTAGGTATAGACTAAACATAAACATAGGTCTGAAGAGTCAAGATCCAAATTATCCACCCTTGGTTTAGTTGGCCACATAGTTGTATCAGTTTTTTATTACTGCTGTGACCTACTACCACAAACTTAATGGCTTAAAGCAAACCACATTTATTATCTTATAGTTCTAAGGTCAGAGTCCAAAATGGGTCAGTGAGCTTACTTTTGGGGGCCCTGAAAGAGAACCTGTTCCTTGCGTCTTCCAGCTTCTAGAATCTGCCTGCATCCTTTGGCTGATGGGCCTCCAGCTCTTCTGCCTCTCCTTCCATCTTCACATCTTCTTTTCTGACTCTTAACCCCCTCTGCCTCCTTCTTATAAAAGCTTGTGATTACACCATTCCTATCCAGAAAATCCAAGATAATATCCCCATTTGAAGATCCATAATCTAATTGACCTGCAGAATTCCTTCTGCCATATCGGGTAACATGTTCTCAGGTTCCATGGATGAGAATGCGGACATTTTTGAGAGGCCATTATTCAGCCTACCCCAGTTGATGCCTTTTAGGTTTATGGGTTTATTTAGGAAAGGGAGTTCTCCCAGGTGAAGTTTGCTTAGATGTCTCTTTTGCTAACACTTGCCCTGTGAGCTCTTCTTAGAGGAGAAACATCAGTAAAAGGGATAAAAATGGAACCAATACAGCCTATCTGTAAAATTCATAACCATCTGGGCATTTATTTTTAATTTGCATAGAAGGATAAATGCCACTCCTGTTAGATCCTTATTTAGTGATGTTTGCTCTCACGTTATAAATTTCTTGTGGAACAAATAGCCAAATTACCTTCAAGCAATTTTTTTGAAGACTGGGCTGAAAGAAATGAGTCAGAAACTCTTTATTTTGCTGCTTCTTTCCTGAGGTCATCATAAGTTGTTATGAACATAAATTAATATACGGTTTCTATAAGCAATGTGATAAGGAATACATAGAATAAAAGTATCAGCAGTATCTTTTGTAAACCTAAAGTTCTTATTTTGCTTAAAATATGGGGTTTTTTTGGCCAATGTCAGTAGATCTCTTCATGAGTTATATTTGATTTAGTGAAATTTATGTACATGCAAGTTAAGCTGTTTATTGATCATTTGAGTTTCTGTTTCCTTTCTGTGTTTCTTTGTTTTTACATGACAACTTTCATTACTGTTGGGAATCATTAAGTCTTTTTAATAGACTGTTGTAAAAAGGCCTCTTCTTACAAGAAGTTTTTTTCTGTATTTTATCTTCATGCTCTATGATTAAAATAAATAAATTTAAAGTAGTAAATATTTCACTTGTCTTTTAACTTCAAGAATACAAATAGGAAATATCCTGTTGGCTCTGGTGAGAACTGTAAGAATATTATGTTAATGTTTCGAATTATGCAGTAGGTCCTCAGATAATACTGTTTCATTCAGTGTCGTTTATGATGATGTTGATGAGAAAAGAAAAAACAATCACTTCTAGGCTGGGCCCCTTGTGTGGAGTCCACATGTTGTCTCCACATCTGCATAGGTTTTCTCCCAGTTCCTTCCACCTCTGAAAGATGTGCTTGTTAGGCTCACTGCCATGTGTACGTGGTCGCTGGGAGTGTGGGTAAGTGTGGGTGAGTGTGGGTGAGTGTGAGTGAGTGTGGGTGAGTGTGAGTGAGTGTGGGTGAGTGTGAGTGAGTGTAGGTGAGTGTGGGTGAGTGTGAGTTGCCCTGTGATGGGAGGGTGTCCCGACAGGAATGGTCCTACCTGGGGTCCTAAGCTGGTGTGAAGGGCTGTGGCCACCCTCAACCCTGAACTGGAATAAGCAAGTAAATACTTACCTTGTTTTGATTAATCCTTCTTAAATATATAGAGAGAGCTCACATTTATTTCATTGTTGAATATTACAAGTGCCTTGGTCTCTACTTAGAAGTTTGGTGATGTCTTTGTGACCAAAAATATTCCCTAAGAACTTCATTTATATCAATTAGCCTATGAGAACATCGGTTTCATTAAACATTGTTTGGCATAAAGTTGCGGTTTCCAAGGATCTATTGATGATGTTAAGTGGAGTTACTGTATAACTTTCTTACTTTTTATTGGTTTATTTTTATTTTTGGTAGAGACAGGGTCTCCCTATGTTACCCAGGCTGTTCTCAAACTCCTGGTCTCAGGCAATCATCTCACCTTGGCTTCCCAAAGAGCTTGGATTACAGGCATGAGCCACTGCACCTGCCTCATGATATTGATATGGTTTGGCTGTGTCTCTACCCAAATCTCATCTTGAATTGTAGTTCCCATAATCCCCAAGTATCATGGGAGGAACCAGGTAGAGATAATTGAATTATGGGGTTGGTTTCCCCCGTCCTGTTCTTGTGATAGTGAGTTCCGCCGTGTGAAGAAGAATGTGTTTGCATGATTGTAAGTTTCCTAAGGCCTCCCCAGCGCTGTGGAACTGTGAGTCAATTAAATCTCTTTCCTTTATAAATTACCCAGTCTTGGCTATGTCCTTATATCCAGATATGTAATAAACTACTTTTCAAAAAAAGCCACATTTTTCTAAGCTAAGGTTAAATTAACATTGCATACATTGAAAGTGCATATTTCATTTAATGACTATTATCATTAAATGTTCAACATTTCCCTCAAATCTTGAAATTGTAAAAGACACATTTGGGAGTGGTCATGTGACCTGACTGTCTTGTGCTAGAAATATAGAAACAGCATTTTCAAATAAAAAAGATACATTTTCCTCAAATACATTGTATTTGCATTAATCAAAATGTGAAATGTGCTCCACTTGATCCTTTTAAATTGTTTCTATGACATTTGCCACGGTAGTCATTAAATTAGATAGTAATAGGCGAATGTGTATTTGGATCCTTTCCGTTTTGCAGAAATAAAGAAAGTGTGTCGGCAACTTTTCTGCTTTATGAGCCTCTGCAGGAACAAATGTGCTCATAAAATGTACATTAAGAGTTCTTCAATTATATTCCTATTTCCTTCAGCACCCTAGCCTCTTAATAAGCTTTTTCAGGAGTTTCTGGTCTATATTCATTTAATTTCTTCAAATTCCTCATAAGCTTTCATCATGATTTAAATGAAATCCTTTTACAAGGTGCTATAGAATTATAACCAAATGCATTCACTACGTATAATTCTATTCAGGAGCTTATTTCCCCACATTGGAAGAAAAATTGCTTTGTGTTTCACATCTGACTTTTTTTTCACTTTTTAAGAAAACAGTGAATTGAAGATGCATGCACACACAGAGACACACATACAAATATAGATTTTAATGATGACATTTTCATACATTCTCAAGATTACCTATTCTAACCTTCTCATTTTATGTATTACACTCAAGTAAGCTGTTCATTTAGCTACGCGAGGGCAGGTATAGCACTAGAATTCGGATCTCTTTACTCTCAGTTAAGTGCATTTTCTGGTATAATATGCTGTCTTTTTGACAAAGTATACAGTGAACAATATAAAAGTTATAGGCTGAAAGCACGTGAGGAACCTTGGCTGGAGGCCGCATTACCTCTTTCTTATACAGAACTTGACACTTCATCAGGTTCCCACTTGAATTGTCATTGTGGCCTGTCACTTGCCTGACACATGGGCAGCATGTGCTTCCTACAGTATGAAGCCAGGCAGAATGATATTTTTAATCCTCTGTATTTGTGTATGTGTATATATATGTTTATATGTGTGTGTATATATGTATATATATACACATAATCTATAATTTTATTTATCATTATTACTCAATGCACAAGTAATGGATTCTATATTAAATACATATTAAATTGATTATGATTATATTCCCATTTCTTGTCTTTGTTGTTCATTTCTTCAATGCTTGCTCACTTCTCTTCGAGGTACAATCATGTCAAGATCTGAATTTGTTCCTTGGACCTGTCTTCTTCCAGTATTAATGCTTGTTCACTAGTTTTTTGTTTTCTTCTTCTTCTTTTTAACCCTTTACTTCTTTGAGAGATTTTATTCTTTAATTTTCTTTTTGTATATTTTTGTTTGAGTTTTACAATAATCTCCCTAGCTTGATTTTAGCATGTATGAACTTTAGGTTGGAGTTCAAATATTTTAGTTTTTCTAGCAGTGTTAAAAAAAAGTGCTTTTAAAAATTAACTTAAATGTTTACTCAGTCATTAGTAAAAAAAATAGGACTAATAAAATAGCACGAGGTCGATGGTGCAGCATAATATTTGAAATCAGGCATGAGGGGACATTTAAATCTCAGGTCTGCCACATATTTGCAAGCAGTGTGATGTTGACAAGGTGACTTAACTACTTGTAATTTTTATTTATCCTCTGTACAATGGAGACAATATCTAACTTACAAGTGTATTATAAGAATTAATGAGACAATCTTTACACATAGCTTAACAAACATTCTGGAACACATGACGTTCTAATTACAGAGTGACTATTGTTATTCATTAAATTATTTTAAAAAGCAAGAAGTTCTGAGGATTCAGATATTGTTCAACATATTTAAAGGACCAAGTAAAGGTTTAAAAATTAATCTATTTTTTTTCTTTAAAAACCTTCAAAATTCTCTATTTTCAGAGGACATCAACATTTTCTCTAATGGAATAAATAACTTTATTTTCAACTTGTCTTCATCTACTTAATTTTCATATGTTTTGCTAGTGCTCAAAGACTCTTCATAGATTGCAAAGAGATGCTAAATTTGTATTAATACTTGAGATTTGTGAGATCTTCAAAAAAATTACAACCAATCATTCCTCTAAGACCTTCTATCTCTTATATCCTGATTTTGAAACTGTCAAAGCACTATCCTCTGAATATGTTATGTGTGAATCTGTTGTGTATTCATCTTTCCCCAAAATTCAAGTTACATGATGGCAGGAATGCTATAGATTTTACTCACCATTGTATCTCCAGTGCTTGGGACTACGCCTGGGCCACTGTAGATATATATATACACATACATATATACACACACATTTGTATACACACACACACATATATACACACACACACGTATACACACACATATATATGTTGAATAAATAAATGAATTCAAATTGGCCATTTCGAGCATTAGATAATCATCTACAGACATCTTCAGACTAGTTTACAAGCATTAATCTCTCTGAAATGATTTAGATAAAACAGGATTTCTCGGCTGGGCACGGTGGCTCACGCCTGTAATCCCAGTACTTTGGGAGGCCGAGGTGGGCGGATCACGAGGTCAGGAGATCGAGACCTTCCTGGCTAACACGGTGAAACCCTGTCTCTACTAAAAATACAAAAAAAATTAGCCGGGCATGGTGGCGGGCGCCTGTAGTCCCAGCTACTCGGGAGGCTGAGGCAGGAGAATGGCCTGAACCCAGGAGGCAGAGCTTGCAGTGAGCCGAAATCTCGCCATTGCACTCCAGCCTGGGTGACAGAGCAAGACTCTGTCTAAAAAAAAAAAACAGGATTTCTCAATTTCAAATAATTCTAAGATTTTATTTTCAATACATGCTAGTCATTCACTTGTATATCTTACTGGAATTAAAATTATGATGGTGGTTAAATATCTGTTTTGTTATGAATATGTTTAAAAGAGTTTCTGCAGACCATCAAATCAATTTTTAAAATTACTGATAGATATTCTATCAAATCAAAGCAAGAGTTGAGAAAAAGAAATTATTTGGTCTTTTATCATAATAAAGTAAACAGCTAAGAACTGTCTCAGATTTCATGTGTACCTAATAGTTTAATTAAGGCATGGACAACTTGATTTTTAAAACATAGTCAAAAATCTTTCAGCTCTATGATTACTAAATAGTATACTATGTCACTTCTCATTTTTTAAGGTACAGCATTTTTAGATAATTTTTATAAAAACAGCCATCAATAATGATGAGTTTAGATGCATCCCAAATGAGTTAATTAAAATGACAGCAGAATTTCACTTACGATCTTGCTGCAAATATTCATTCTGAGCTTGAACATGTTACCTTTTAAAATGCCCAGTGTTCAACACAACAGAAATTAAACTGAAATAATTAATGCTTTAAAAATGTTAAAAGGGGTAACTACCATCTGCTCTCATTAGGGGTGTTAATATACATTAAATGCATCATATTATAAAATACCAGCAGCTGGCTATACAGGTCTTATTTTTTATGTACTTTTATGTATTGATTTTGAGATGGAGTCTCGCTGTGTTGCCCAGGCTGGGGTGCAGTGGTGCAATCTTGGCTCACTGCAACCTCCACCTCCTGGGTTCAAGTGATTCTCCTGCCTCAGCCTCCCAAGTAGCTGGGATTACAGTCACTCGCCACCACACCCAGCTAATGGTTGTATTCTTAGTAGAGATGAGGTTTCACATGTTGGTCAGGCTGGTCTTGAACTCTTGACTTCAGGTGATCCACCCACCTCAGCCACCCAAAGTGCTGGGATTACAGGCGTGAACTACCATGCCTGGCCGACTGCACTTTTAAAATAGAGATTAACTGGACAAAATGGTTTAAATGTAACAGATGTTGGAATTAAATTGTACAATGATAAATGTGCTGAAGCTAGTGAATTGTGAACAAATTTCCCAATTTATTTATAATTATTTTATACTTTTCATGTATATAATTATTCATTTGGCTTCAAATCAAATCATATAATAGATTAACCTAAGATATATTTTTAAAACAAAAATTCTTAACAAAATTTTTAGGGGAGTTATATTAAATTTGAGTTGTGAAAGATATACTGTACATTTCAGATATTCTCAATTTTTACATTCATCAAAGGTACTTTTGTTGGAGTTTATATTTTTGTAATGCATAACAGGTTATTATGAAAGAATGTGAGAATATCACTAAAAATGTGTTTTCCAAATGTAATTTTTTATACCAATATGTGATCCAGGGTTATTTTATAATGCAATACTAAATATGATACAGTATAAATTCTTCAATGACCTTGTTAAAACTAACCAAAAATTGAACATTATTTTCAAATGAAAACATTATTTAATCATTTAAAATATTAAATCTGCTGACATATTTCTCACCATTTTCATTGAAAAAGAGATTTATTTTCCTTTCATGTCATTCTCATTAGCTTGTAGAAGACATGCTTATATAACTTAACTCAAATGTAGCAAGATTCTTAGGCTTTCACAAATGCAATTTACAGAGGAGCAAAAGATAAGCCTGTGCTCAGTATCATACTGAAATGAATCACCATTGATGACTGTACTTCTTCTTTCTGCTTAGCTTTTTGTCTATTTTCTCCCTAATGTACTTGTGGAGGATGAGTAATTTGAAATGAATTCCGTTCTAACAATTATACCTACTGCTGTACTTCGATCTTCCTGATGAACTAGCGTCAGGCTGAATAGAGTGAAAAACTTGCACAGAACGAAAACTCTCTTCTCAGGGCAATGTTTGGATAGGACCTCTTTGCTGCTGTTAGCTGGGCAGTAATCTGGTGAGATGAGGGAGGGGAGAATAAAGCTATCTAGTGCTACAGCGTATATACCTTCTGTACAGATCTGTCATTTGCATTAAAATGCTGATAAAAAAGGCAAAATACACACAGTGCTTAGCAGAGAAGCAGACAATAAATGGTAACAGTTACTGTGCTTTCATTAATATTTCTAATATGATCATTGCTATTGTTAAAAAGAATCTCATCTTAACTACTGAAATTACCTCCTTTCTCCCCCAGTGAACTATCCTAGCTGTCCTTTGCCAGACGAAGACTTGGAAATTAGAAACTATACAGAGTGTCATCTATAGGAATGGGTAGAACTCTGATAGATTCCTCTTGTTCCTTTGCTTGATAAATTTCATTCTTCCCCATTCACTCAACATTTATTGATAGACACTGTTCTAGATGACATTGATGGATACCAATGTATAAAGAAAATAGTTCCAGTCTGAAATAAGCTTTGAGTCCAATACATATAATATTAATTACAACCATGGAATAGGATAAGACTTTTGCATTTTCTATATACATGGAAGGAATGCTCTTCTGCTTGGGAAGACCGGCCAAGTCCATTTGGACTCCTGAGCATGCAACAGAGGTTCAGCATTTGGATACAGGGAGAAGACTAATTGTTAGCTTAGTAAGCAGCAAAAGTAAATACAGGATAAGAAGGAGTGTGGCATATTTAGGGCATCCAGTGACTAAAGCAGTCAGTAAAGAAAAGTGTTCTCTTTTCTCTTTCACTTCTTTTAAATATTTCAATAAGCCTTTTCTTATTTTCTGCCTGTGCAATTGGTCTGTAACTAACCCTGCTGGTATTGCTCAGAAACAGGTAACCTTCACCTGTTGCATGCTGGGAAGACTGGAACTTCTAACATTGAAGGGTGGTTCTATCTTGATGAGAGTCTTAAGTTCTCAGGGATAGTTATCTACCACTGAATGATTGCTCTCAGTGATAATAACAAATATGAATAAAAGAGATCAGATATTTTAGGGGGAAAGATTGTATGCACTATTAAAATTTGGAAAAGAGAATTATCTCTTCATACTGCTTTTATAAGTACTTTCAGCTATTTAATTTATTTAGAGGTTTCCTTGTGGCGCAGTTCCTTGAGGTAAGCATTAATGTCTAAAGGTACAATTTATTTAGTAATGACAAAGATACAAATAATAATCCTGTCAGTGATTCAGAGAGGAAAATGGATACCTTGAGACAAGGCAATTGTACAATTCTCATGCTTGCAAAGAAAAATATTGCCATAATACCTTGGTAGTGGAAAGTTTAATTTCTAATTTATTTTCTAAATCTGACTTTTTAAACTGGGTGTACAGTAGCTATGTGATAGTTCAGAGTCATCATGGACAGTTTGAATTCTTTTCTGGTTTTACACCCCATGGATTTAATCCAAAGATACTTTGAAGTCAGTTGGAGATCTACATGCAGGTAATATGTTCCTGGCATTGATCACAATGCAGAATTGATTCTTATAACCTAAAGGAGAAACATACTCAAAAGGTTCAAGCAAAGCAGTAAGATTTATTGGTTTATTAAGGAGCTTCAGTAAAAAGCTTCAACATACATAGAATGATAACATGTTTTCAAAAGATGTAAGCATATAAATATTTATAGGGAAAAAGTTACCATATTCTCTGTTAGAAACAGGTATTGTGGTGGTGATTAGCTTTTGTGTTTTGTTTTTATATAGACAATGTAGATTACAAGTGCCTGTATAATTTTTGTTGGAAGAGAAAAATGATCTAGGTTTTGCAAACTATGGCCCACAAGGAAGAATGTGACTATTGCTTGCTTTGTATGACCTGTAGGCTAAGAATGGGTTTTACATGTGTAAATCATTGCAAAAAAGGTGAAGAATATTTTGTGCCTTGTGCAAATTTTATGAAATTCACATTTTAGTGATCCTAAATAAAATGTTACTGGAATAGAGCCAGTTTCATTTGCTTGCATGCTGTCTCTGACTGGATTTGTGCTACAGCAGCAGTGATGAATAGTCGAGACAGAGGCACGACGTTCTGCAGATCCTGAATTATTTACTATGTGGCCCTTTACCGCAATTGTTTGCTAGCCTCTGCTTTAAAGTAAAGGCACTATGTTCAAAGACACTCAAAATAGCTTAGGAGAATTTTAAAATGCAATAACATTTATGTGACTTCATCTGGTAAGTTTCAGTTAATGAAGGGAATAAAAGTATCATGAAAGCAAACAAGAAGAAAAAGATAATTTTCCTTTACTTCTCCATTATTAAAAAAAATGAGTATATTTTATTTTTGAGCCTGAGGGTTGATAGTTTGTGGTTACAGAAACAGACAGGCTCAGGAGAGTGGGCAAGCCCAGCATATGGATTTATCCAAGAACGGGCAGTAGGAATCCAGCACAAGGAGAAATATGCAACAGCTAGCAGATGGCTTGCATTAACAGCAGTAAGGAGAGATGAGGAGACTGTGTGCCGACACCCCTTTCCCACTGTTACCATCCAAAAAGTCAAGTACCCTATTTTCAAAATTCAGACTTGCAATTCACAACTCTGAAGTGAGTGTTAGATCCTTTATAAATAGATAATAAACATCAAACAGGTTAACCTCCAAGTAACAAAACTAAATCTTCAGATAATAGATTCACTTTATCCCAAACTGAATTGCAATGCAATCTCCACAGTGAGGAAGAAAGACAGTTTCAACAGTGATTACAAAGTTGAGAGCAAAAGTCCCTAAAAAAACAATGGATACTATATCACCTCGCTACATTTGGCTACATTTGCTGCTACGGGGTTTGGCAACAAATGCTCTCAAATGGCTGAAAGTACAGTTAGCTGAATAAAACGTGGCGTTCTTAAAGAATCTACTTCTTAGGCCGGGCACGGTGGCTCAAGCCTGTAATCCCAGCACTTTGGGAGGTCGAGACGGGCGGATCACGAGGTCAGGAGATCGAGACCATCCTGGCCAACACGGTGAAACCCCGTCTCTCCTAAAAAATACAAAAAACTAGCCGGGCGAGGTGGCGGCGCCTGTAGTCCCAGCTACTCGGGAGGCTGAGGCAGGAGAATGGGGGGAACCCGGGGGGCGGAGCTTGCAGGGAGCTGAGATCCGGCCACTGCACTCCAGCCTGGGCGACAGAGCAAGACTCTGTCTCAATAAAAATTAAAAAAAAAAAAAAAAAAAAATCTACTTCTTATCTTCAGAATAATATAAATCATATAATATGATATGTATAATAATACAAATCAAATTATTCTGAAGATAAGAATATGTAATATAAATTAAACGAGACGGTTAAGGAAAAAAACTATCACATTAAATTTCTGTAGTAATTAGTAAGTAGAGCCTTTTGTTTTCTTAAAACCTGAAACTATATTTTCTGTTTCTATGCTAAATATGAATGGAAAATATGCTGTTTTGTAGGTAATTTATAGAGTTATACTCTGAAAGTTTTTTTTGTTTTTCTTAACGAGGGTATTTATTAGTTTCATTTCGATTATTGACATGCACCTTGCCCCCTACTAAGTAAAAAAAGGGGAGGAGGGTGCTGCACAAAAAACTCCTCCCAGTTACTTTTAGTTTAAAAGCTCTTCCTGGAAAACAATGGTCTATTTTTTTTTTTTTTTTACTCCCTCCTCCCTCACTTTCCAAAATCAGGAGCTACTTGGAAAATCTGAGTCTCTGGTTGCCAAATATTCAGTGTCGTTTTTTGTTTATAAAATTCTACATCTCCCCTTTCCACATGCGTGCTCTTCGGAGCACAAGAATACATTTTATTGAAGCATAAGAGAAAATAATCTCTTATCTACTACTGCAGAGGAAGATGCCTTGGAGAGACATTTCCTAGCTTTATCTCTACCCCTGGGAACTCAGTGCCTGCCTGTTTGTAACCTGGGACTCCCTGGAGGAGGACCTGTTTAATATTGCTCAGGGCCACCCTCTCCTCTGAAAGTGGTCAACAACCTCACCAAAAAAGCAATGAATACAAAAATGTAAAGAAGTCACGCTTTAGCTCTGGCTTTAAGTAAGTAGTACTGTCTCATTATTAAGTTATTTCCCCTAGTTCATTTCCAATTTCTCTCTAGTCCCAGATCCTTGTTTTGCATATTTTTGTAACAACTCAGATACAGAGGCATCAGGAAACAGCGGTGTTTCCACCTTTTCTGTCCGAGAGGCTGACTGGAGGCAATATGTTTGGAGAACTTTCAGTATGTGAGGAGGGGTAAGATGGATGATTCACAGATACACATGATCCTTCTATTTTCACTGTTACATTTTTCAAAACAATTTACTATTTTTCTTTAAGCATCTTAGTGTTGGCTACAGGATTGAGGGTGTGGAGCAGTTTAATGGACTTTTTTGGTTTTTTTTTTAAATTATGCCTCTTCTGGAGCAAGGTTGCTGGGTTGTTTTAGGATTGATTTCAGGGGTGGGGTATGTAGGAAGTAGATGGTGAACTCTCTGGGAGAGGGCTAAAAGGTCTTCCCAAGCCACCTCCAGGCATTGCTCCTCTAAGCATGCAGTGGTTGAAAAATCATTTTGTTCAAGCATTTTGAAAGCAAGAAGAATTGTAGCTGCATTATGGTGATGTATCACTTGATTATTTTATTTATTTATTTGTTTATTTTTTGGACGGAGTTTCTCTCTTGTTGCCCAGGCTGGAGTGCAATGGCCGATCTAGGCTCACTGCAACCTCTGCCTCCTGGGTTCAAGCAATTCTCCTGCCTCAGCCTCCCAAGTGGTGAGTAGCTGAGATTACAGGCACCTGCTGCCATGCCCGGCTAATTTTTGTATTTTAGTAGAAATGGGGTTTCACCATGTTGGTCAGCCTGGTCTCGAACTCCTGACCTCAGATGATCCATCTGCCTTGGTCTCCCAAAGTGCTGGGATTACAGGTGTGAGTCACTCTGTGCCCAGCCCACTTAATTCCTTCCTAAAATATACTTATGTCTTTACAGTTGGGAATTAAATCTATGCTGTGATGGTCTATTATTGGTTACATCCTCTAAGAAAATAATTTCTTTTACCAGGACCACATTGTATAATTCTTTAGTATGTCCACCACGCACAGAGACTTAGAAAATTAGATTTCAGAAAGAGCTGTGGAAAATTTCAGTGAAATAACTATGTCAGTAGGGACGTTAAGTCATTATTTAATTGTTTTTTATTCCTTACCTGTCTGACGTTGGTGCTGTGCCTCTTAGACTTTTTTCATTCAATCTGCACACTAAAAAACATGTTAGACATCAAATTATAAAATTAAGAGAAGAATAATAAACACATGTACCACTTACACTCATTAGGAAACATAACATTTTGTATATTTGATGCTCCTGTGTTCTCCCAGAGTCAGTCCTTCTATGTCCCTTGTAAAAGAAAAACTTGAGTGAATTAAATTTAAGAGTTAAATAGAGCAATTAATGTTTTGTGAATTGGACAGCCTCCCGAGCCAGAGTATGCTCGGAACTCCAGTGCAGCCACATGGTGGAAGAAGATATATGGACAGAAAAAGGAGAGTAGCCTACAGAATACAGAAGTGAGGTACGGAAATACCCAGATTAGTTACAGCTCCAGGTTTACCTTATTAACAGTTGGCTACATTTGATTGGCTGAAACTTGGTGATTGGCACAAGTGTAGGCCAGGGTCTGTTTACATCGCCACTTGTTACAGTTCAGGATGAACAGATAAACCTATAGGACAAACTTAAATGTGTAAAGGGGTTGCTTTGGGCTAAACTTGATTTAACAGCCCGTATGAGGCACTCTAAAATTTATGATTACTAATTAACTTAATTTTATCTGTGGTTTTAGCACATATGTAGTTATCAGAATATAGCAGGTATATTTTTTCGTTATGTAAGTGTTACACGTCTTCACTTGCTTTTAACCTATTTATATGATTATTATTATTATTATTATTTTTTTTTTTTTTTTTTTTTTTTTTTTTTTTGAGACGGAGTCTCGCTCTGTCCCCCAGGCTGGAGTGCAGTGGTGCGATCTCAGCTCACTGCAAGCTCCGCCTCCCGGGTTCACGCCATTCTCCTGCCTCAGCCTCCCGAGTAGCTGGGACTACAGGCGCCGCCACCTCGCCCGGCTAGTTTTTTGTATTTTTTTAGTAGAGACGGGGTTTCACTGTGTTAGCCAGGATGGTCTCGATCTCCTGACCTCGTGATCCGCCCGTCTCAGCCTCCCAAAGTGCTGGGATTACAGGCTTGAGCCACCGCGCCCGGCCTATATGATTATTTATGTTGATTTGTCAGCTAATATTCATTGATTTCCATTGCTTCATTATATCATTCCAAGAGTTTTTAAATTTACCTGTTTACATATATTTTTTCACAGTACTTTTGGCTGCTGCTGTGAATTCGATGTGTGTATGTAAGGGTTACTTTAGGATATCACGAAATGAATGGAATTTCTAGGACATGTGATACATGCATTTCTAACCTTAATAAGACAATTTTGGACTGTTAAATGCTGTGCCACTTGAAACTTTTAAAAAGTTTATTAAATGTTTAGGACTATCTGGTCTTGTACTCTTCCTTGACCGAGTCAGTTGTATTAAGTTTATTTTTCTACAGGTTCATTCATTTTGCCTAAGATTTCATTGGCATACAGTTACTCATAAATTATTATGGCTTTATTTTTAAATGTTTACATCTATAAATATAAGAAAATTCCCTTTTTCTTTTTTGCCTTTGATTAATATTACTAGAGATGTGTTAATTTTATCAGTATTGTCAAAGAATTGGCTTTTGACTTAGTTAAAAATCTCACATATATATGTGTTTTTAATTTCAGAAAGTATAATTCTCATCTCTATTATCTACCTCCTCATCTTGGGGCTTTTATTTTTGTGTTCTTTCTGTAATTTCATAAAACAACCTCTTCCATCATTAATTTTCAAGGCATTTTCTTTTCTGAGAGAAGCGTTAAGTGTCAATTTTCCTTTAGAAGGCACTTTAGCAGTTACTATATGTTTGGGTTGCCACACGGTATTCAGTATTTTGCTTTCTAATTTCCAATTATAATTTTGACTTGAGTTGTTTTAAAATGTATTTTTAAATTTTCTAATGCATACATTTTTAATGTTATTTTTTGTAATTTATTTCTAACTTAGCAGAACAACAAAACCATATCTAAATAATACCATTTTTTGGAAATTTATTGAGAGTTGCTTATGGGCGAGGGTGGGGACTATTTCAATAAATATTCTTTGGGTGCTTGAAAGAAATACATGCCCTTCAGTTGTTGGGGACGATGTTCTGTAAGTGATGTGAAAGGAAACTTATTGCCTTTAAAATTATCTATAGCTTCACTGACTTTTTTTATTTGATTGATTTATCAATTATTGAGTTACTTGTTTTAGAATCTACTGGAGTGCTAATGGTAAATTTCTCCCTGAAAGTCTCTCAATTTTTGGCTTATAAGCATTCAAAACATGAAATTAGATGCATATATCCAGTATATCTCAGTGCATTAAATGTTTTATCATTAATTATCAATTGATGCTCTTTGTATCTAGGATTTTGTTTTTCTATGCCATATAGTTGCTTTTCTCTGAAATTAGTATCCACAAAGCTTTCTTTTGGTTAGTATGTTTTTATCATTTTTCTTTTCATCCTTATATTTCATGTTTTTGGCTTGTTGTCTGAAAGTATAAACCTAAATTTTTACATGAACTATGACAATCCTTGTATTGTTACGGATATTTAATTTCCATTTGTTAATGTGGTCATTATCCATTTGTATGTATTTTTACCCTCCTGCTTTGGGTTTCTCCCCTTTCTTCTCACCAATTTTCTTCGATCGTAAATATTTCTTCTCTCGCAGACATTCTTTCCAAATTCCACCAGGACAAATTAGTTGCTGATATAGCCTCTCTTGCTTTTGGCCCCAAAATTTCTTTCACCCTCATTTTTCAAAGATATCATGGTATATATTCTAAGTTAATAGATGTTTCCCCTAGTATTTTAAGTATATGCTTTAAAGATGTAAATACTTTCAAATCAATTCAGTTTTAAATATTTTTAAGTATATGCTTTTGATGTTTTCCTCCCTTCATTATTGCTGTGGACAAGTCATGGCCATGTCACTAGGGGTCATATGTCTTGTCTTTATGGCCGCTATTAAGTCCTGCTCTTTCATTTTGGTTGCATCCAAGTGATTATTTATTTTTGTCTACTGCTTGGAATTAGCATCCTTTCTGAATATAGAATTATATACTTTGTGTTTTTGAAAATCCAAAATCATTATTTTTATAGTGTATACACACATGCGCATGCATACTACACTTGAGCGTGGTTTTTTTTTCAGTTCTCTTAACCACACTTTCATTTTTTCATGTATTTATATTTTATTCCTACAATTTAACTTTTTTTCAGATCCGTCATTAGTTTGTTGATTCTCTGTTGCATCGAATCTCATATTTTCAGACAATTAATTGAGAACTATATTTCATGTACTTACATTTTTTTCTTTCTAGATCCTGTTTGTTTTAAGAAATCAAATATTTATTTTCCATTTTAGTTTTTAAAACACTGAAAATACAATTTTATATTCTGTAGCCCTCGTTACAATATATGAAGTATTTATGGGTCTGTTTCTGATTTTCTGATGTATTGTTGTTTTCCCAATAGTTCTGAATGTTCTTGATAGTTTGCTTTTTCTGAATTTTGCACTAGCTTTGTGGTGAACTCATATATTCGTTAGACCTTTCTAAGAGAACTATTTGAGGTTAGGTTTGATGATAAATCTTTCAAGAGAAACTTTGTATCTGCCACTTTCTTAATTACTATCACACAACTAACTTAGAGAAAAATGTATATTGAACACTTCTGCTCCTTATGGTTTGTATGAATTTAGATCCCAAATCCATGTGAGGGTTAGCTTAGGTTATTCAATTCTCATAGAGACATCATTTTGTTTTATTTTTAAAATTCTAGCCCGACATAGTGGCTCATGCTTGTAAGGTTTGCTTAAGACCAGGAGTTTGAGACCAGCCTGATCAACATAGCAAGAACTTGTTGCTACAGACTAGCCAGGATCAAAACCAAGGTTTCTTAATCTTGGCAGCATTGACATTTTGCGCTGGGTAGTTTTTCTTATAAGTAGGAACTGTGTTATGCATTTTAATATGTTAGTAGCATCCCTGGATTCTATCCACTAGATACCAGTATCAGAGTAGATGCTCCTCTAAGTAATGACAACCAAACATGTCACCAGATGTTGCCATCTGTTTCCTGGGTAGAGGAGAAATTTACCCTCATTGGGAACCATGAATCAAGACCAAGACAAACATATTTACTCATTGGCTCTCTTCGATGCTGTGTGTTTGTATGTATATTTTTTCTCTTCTAATTCACTTTTTTTCTTTACTCTTTCCTTTCTTCCTTTCTTCTTTCATTTCTTCTCTTGTCAACTTGCAAGAAAAAGAAGCTATTTAGTACTTACCATGAACTACTCTTGGTTTTCTTTTTTTGTTTTTTGTTTGTTTGTTTGTTTTTGTTGTTGTTACTGTTTTTTGGCGCTCTACACATTCAGAGAAACTTCTCCAGTAACGAACTACTGAAAGTATAGTCTTTATGAAAGTACTCTTAAAAGATAAGCTGGCACTGTTTTAAATACATTTCAATCTTTTGCTTCACAACACTGCAAAATATTTAAAAGAAGACAAATCAGAGTTTAAGAAATGAAATATCTCCATAAATTATGTTACAGTTTAAAGAAGTGTTTTATAGTGGCTAATGTGCAGCTTGTACTGGTATTCTTAGTCAAATATTTTTTGAAAATATATTAAGCATGCTGGTATTAATACTATTTGTAAATAATGTCAATCATATTCTTACTATAGGAATAATAAAATACTTAGAACTTTGGAAATAGGTGCATGTATAGGATGCATGTAAATAAATGAGGAACCCAGCTAACACCACATGAGAAACTATTGATCATGTGTTATATGATTACCATTGCCAGATATGTAGAAATAAACAAAATAAATTAAGTCCCTGCCCTCATGTAACTTACATCCTAGTCAGAAGCTCCACTCAATACATTAAGATGGCGTATGTCAGATGATGAAATATACTTTGGAAAAGAATCAAATTGTGTTAGGGAGATGTTGAGTCCTTGGAAGACTTTTTACAAGAAGGTCTTGAGGGCTTGTTAATAGGTTGACATTCGAGCCGGAAACTGAAGAATTTGAGGCAGCAGAGCATAGAGATCGCTAGAGAAAGGATTTTTCACACTCTCAGCACCTGCTCCATCATTGGAAGTAAAAATAAAGACAGAAAGAAAACATTAGAAGTAGACTTTTTAAAATATATGATGTTTTACTCCAGGCTGAAAAGATGAAAGTAAATAAAATTTCGCAGAACGCGTTTTATTTCAGAACTCCACTGGACCATATGATTTTTTAGAAATTAGGTGGGACACAGCCTAGATTTGTGTGTTAAAACATTTTTCTTGTATGTGTGTTTTTATACCAATACCATGCTGTTATGTCTGCAGCTATCACAATAGCGCATGTACCCCATAAATTATAATTATTAAATTATTCTATTTTAATTTTACAAAGAAATTGGTGAAATATTAGAGTGATGAATTTTCCCCAAGGAACATCAAGAATGAAGATTATGATGACTGCAAATATTGAAATAAATAAATGGAGAGTGTATTTCTCATGGGAAATCTTTCAAATTATTTTGAATTTTCTTAATTATCTCTATATTCCTAAGTAAAATTTTTATGCTGCTAAAAAAAAACCAAAAAACAAAAACAAAAGAAAAACCTGAGGCAAAATCCTTTTTTTTTTTTTCTTTTGAGACAAATTCTTGCTCTGTCACCCAGGCTGGAGTGCAGTGGCATGATCTCGGCTCACTGCAAGCTCTGCCTCCTGGGTTCAAGCAATTCTCCTGCCTCAGCCTCCCAAGTAGCTGGGACTACAGGCACCCACCACCATGCCTGGCTAATTTTTTGTATGTTTAGTAGAGACGGAGTTTCACCGTGTTAGACAGGATGGTCTCGATCTCCTGAACTTGTGGTCCGCCCACCTTGGCCTCCCAAAGTGCTGGGATTACAGGCACCCAGATGTTATTCAGATGTTTCTTGCCTGTTTTTCACTGGTTGGGGTTAAGGTTTGCTTTTCCCTGACACAAGCACTTACTAGAAATGACCCAAATTAAGTTTCAATCATGTTTGCAGGGTAAGCAAGGTCAAGGCTATTTTTAAGGCCTAGTTGGTATTGTTGGCTAAGGATTTTTTCAGATGTGGTCTCTATTTGAATTTTGCTTTCACAATTACTAAAAACTTATAAATTGTTTACTAAAGATAACAGATAAAACTTGGGCTTTATTATCTTTGTCTCTCTAGGGTAGCAAACATTTGCTGAATGTGGCCTCCCAGATTCCATTTCCTTTCATTCAAGGCACCACAACTACCATTTGGTTTGAATAGCTTCACTTCTCTCTGTGCTCCTCCCCAACAGACATATGTGCTTAGAAGCTGATTGCTCCCAGCTCTAGGGTGGGGCCTAGGGAAGAGACCTAGTTAATGAGCAACGATAACTCAAGAGTAGACATACTACCTGCATTGGCCTAATCAGAGTGAAGCTCAGGAATTCTGTGTGATGGCTGGCGGAAAATACACCTGTAAAGGAAATAGTAACTGATGTCTTATGACCACAAACAGAGAGCTTTCCAAGAATTCAGGAAACATCAACTAGATTAAGCCAGTGTTACTTACTACAACAGATAAACTCAGAATATTTGGAGTTTAATGTAATAGAAATTCACTTTTCACTCAGAAATTCCAGTTACTGGGGCTGTTTGTGGTGGTGCTTGGCTCCATGAAGCTGACTTGATGAAGGGTCCGTATTTAGCATCCGTATTCCAAGACCAACATTCAGTGAACAGATGGGGAGAGTGTTTGGGCGATAGTGCTTCAGGGATCTTAATGGGCCTGCCTACAAGTTGCATGAATCATTTTCACATACATGTTATTGACTAGAGCCAGTACCTGGCCACATTACGTGTAAGGGAGATTATATAATGTAATCTAGTTGTGTATTTAGGAGAAACACGAAACAGCTTGATGAAGAGTTAGCCAGTGTATGTCACATAAGACACAAAGATGAAAGATATATACTGGCACCGTCATTTGAGCCTTGGATCAAGCCATGCTTAAGACCAGCATAAGCCTAAACTATTCAGTTACTTAATGTCATAAATTATGTTTTTCAATATGAATGAATCTGAATTCAGTAAATATCAGTCATTTTACAAATAAAATGCCTTGGAGTGTGGGTGCTTAATGCATTGTTACTCAGAAAATTCTGCTGCTAGAGGAAAGCTTGGAGCTATCCTAGCTGGTGGCTTGTTTTTTGGTGGGTACAAAGCATATAGACTCTTCAAGGTTTCTCTTAGTTTGGAATGCTGTCAAGACATGAGGACTGAATTCTGCCTATAATTCATTTAAGGAATAAATCCAAGTGCCCAGTGCACTTGAATGGCTCAGAATGATGGACTTTGAGAAAATTAGACAGTGGGCTCTGGAGTCTTCTCCTGCACTTTGGAGTCTTATCATGTACTTTGTTCCTTGAACTCCCATGTATAAAATGTAGATAATGATTACATATTTACCACTAACTTTTGTTTTCTTATTCTCAATGGAGAAGAAAAAAATCACGTGATGAGTTTGTAAAATAGTAAAATTATGCTTGAAATTTGTACTTGTATGGTCTCTTTTCAAGGTACTAGACAAACTGAAAAGTCCCCTTTTCTTCCATTGTGAAGGACTGTCAATTACTCTTCTATATTCAGCAATCTTTGCTTGAACTTTATTGAAAAGGTATTCTTAATTCTACAATATAAGAAAAACATAGATGGGCAATTTGAGAATTAGAAAGAGAAGGTAGATTTTATCCTTTTTAAAGGCTAAAGATTCTAAAGAATGAAAAATAAAAATGAAATTTTACTTCCATTACCAATAAAATAATTAGGAAAGGAACTACAGAGATAAGTGAAATAACAGTGTTCCCTTTCTACCCACCATTTTTCTTCCATATATGGATAGTCCATCTTTTCACACTAACCATTTCAAAAGCCTGTCAACTTACAACCAGAACTGTAAATTTATCAGTATATATTCTATACCTAGGATAATTTGGTGCTTAGCCTTCAAATTACCATTTCAATTACAATGCAAATGGACATATGCATGCAATTTTATTTAAATATATTGCCTTTCTTTGCCTATTGCATTGTGATGGTGCTACTCTCTTCTATTTGCATTCTGCTGCATTCAGGAACCAGTATTTGCAATTACAGTGAATGAGAAATTGTGATTTGGCCCATAGAAGTTGGCTTCTTTGAATATTCTTTTTCCAGTGTTAAACTCTGAATGATATAATCATTTCTGTTTCTATCATTTACATTTTTTTCATTACCTGTAAGTAATTCCAAATATAATGTGCTTTTCGGATTAAAGAGGCTGCATGGTTCTTTCATAGTTATACATGTCAAATTTTTCACAGTTCTGATTTTTACATTTTCTGTCATTGGAAGGAGGTGAATATACTTTCTGCAAAATTCCTATTTTATGCTATATTTAATGTTTTCAAGCCATCTAGTTCAATTCTCCCTTTACCATTCTGAGGAACACTATGTACCATCTAAACAATCACAAGTTAAGGTTGAGGGGTGAGGAAAATTTAATAGCTTCATTTCCCTCTAGGTTTTGGCATTTAAAAACATATATAAATTTTCTTTCCTTTGTGAAAATTCTTTTCATGCTTTATAAAACTTTTGGGTTTAACCTCAAATTTGAGAACCTAGAGGAGTGAGGTATGTAATGACTATAATTTCCTAAAATGATGATCCGAGGTGCCTCCTTAATCAGTAACTAAGCCAGCAGTTGAGCTACTCAGACTTTCACTCCTAACATGTTTCCTTTTCCTCTGTAGGAACAGCCTCATTTCTGGAGTTTCTACATCTAAGTCATTTTAATCAATGAAATAAAGCTGTGTTTTCTTTGTTACCAGAGAAAATAATAGTGCTTTGAATTTGTGGATTGTGTATAAGAGCCAGTGTTGAGTAACACTATGTTCTCTCCTTATCTAAGGATATGCATTGAAAATCCTCAACACACAAAACTCTGTGTGGGGGAATTACTAGGAAAACAGAAAATTCCTGATACCCAAATGCTTGTTTATAAAATAATTTTATTATATTTAGACAGTATATTTATATCTTATATTATGTCTAACTAGTTTAGAATACTTACAGGTCAATCACTGAATTCTACAGAATAGCTCATTGTTGAATCTTGTCTAATCAAACATAAATCCTATTTTTTGGTTTGACTATAATGATCAAGTCATTTAATATCTTTTTGTACCCCTCTATTGATCATGTGAAAATAACAGCATTTCTCACTTCTCTCCTATAGCCAATTTAATAAATTATTAATATTTATTGAGTATTTTAAACTACTACCCTAAAATGTGCATGCTAATAGATAGTGGTATGTGAGGGAAAAAAAAAATGCTTCAAAGATGACCTCACTGGTGTTACAATGTTGACCTCTGCACAAACTCAGATAATGGCTGATGGCTTTTCCCACGAAACCATAGTTAATATATGTTTCTCCAACCCACTGCTCCTAACAATCTCTTTTGCTTTTCAAGGAAACCCATCAATATGCTTTAGAGGCACTTCATCATTATTCCTTCTACTCTTTTTGAATCATCAGTAAGAATATATTTCAGGGCTTCCAGGGCTATATCCATTTCCCACTTTCCTCTTAAATTGTCTCTTGCAGTTAAATAGAAGGAAATGAGCTAGCTAAGTGCTCAGCTTACATGTACTCAATCAAAAATGAAATTTTACTCAGCTCTCGATTTTCCAGGCTCTGGAGGGGGAAATTCAGAGGCATTATAACCAGAGTCAGAGATTAGTGAGAATCATATATTTTGTATAGAAATAAAATGACTTTATATGATACGTGCTTTATATTAATGAACATGGTACATATTCATTGTACATATTCATTATATGTATAATGTTTATAACGCATATGTACAATATACAAATACAAATTGTGTAATATACAATATACAAAATTGTACATGTGTATAATTTTAATTGTAATTTAATTTTAAATACAATTATCTGTATGTTTATTTATTTATTGAGGTGGAGTCTCATTTTGTCATCCAGGTTGGAGTGCAGTGGCATGATCTTGGCTCATTGCAACCTCCGCCTCCCAGGTTCAAGCAATTCTCATGTCTCAACCTCCTGAGTAGCTGGAATTACAGGTGCCTGCCACCACACCTGGCTACTGTTTGTATTTTTAGTAGAGACAGGGTTTCAACATGTTGGTCAGGCTGGTCTCAAACTCCTGACGTCAAGTGATCTGCCCACCTCGGCCTCCCAAATTGCTGGGAATATAGGCATGAGCCAACGTGCCTCGCCTCTATATTTACTTTGCATGCAATATAATGCAAGGACTGCATCAGAAAAGTGTAGAGACATACAGTGCATAAGAATAATTTTGAACGTGCAAGGAATATTCTGTCAATATTGAGAGAGACGTGCTTAGGTTATACCAAAACTTGGAGCCATTCACTGAAAAAGTGAAAGCCTGTGCTTTAGCTATGCTGGGGTGTGAATGTGGGCTCACCTAAAACAATCAATAGTATATTTGAACTCATTAACCATTTATTGAATGCTCATCATGGACTGGCTAATTATTATGCTCAGAATTGGGAGTGCAGAGATCAATGGGAGGCAATTCTTGCTCTCAAGGAGTAACCATCAGAAATAATAATATAGAACAAAGTACTAGTACTGTAAGAGAGAGATTTTTTTGAAGCACGCTGGAAGCGGGAAAAGAATTGTAGAAATGATGACACATGAGATGAATCTTGAAGAAGGGATAGGAGTTTTTCATGTAAATAAGAGAGGGAGAGACTTTTAGTGCAAAAAGGTGAATAAAAAGAGAACACATAGTATGCTCCAGAAACAGGGAATTCTGTTTAATTTGAGAGGAAAGATAGAAGAGAAATGGAATGTACAAGCCAGCAAATAATGAAGCTGGAAAGTATGGGTTGGGATCAGAGTTTATGGAGCCTGAATGTCATAATAATAAATTTGCACCTTAGCCTCCAGGAACTGAAGAGGCTTGAGAGGATTTGAAACCATACTGCAGAGTGTAGATCCCTGGTTCTGAAAAAGTGTAGGGAGTGGACAGTGATGTTGCCCCACAGCTAGAGACATTTTTGCTGTCAGTGGGAGATGTACTGCTGGCCTGTAGTGAGGAGAAACCAGGGATGCTGCTAAGTGAACAGGACAGGCCTACAATAATTATCGACTAGAAATATCAATTCTGCTGCTGCTGAGAAACAGCCAATGATGTAGCTAATGGGGCAGTTTAGAAGGAGAAGTCTGCAGTGAACTTCCCTTGTAGGAGGCCATTGCTATGGTTCAAGTGAAAAAAAAAAAATTAAAACCAGAACTAAGGGACTAAAAGTATTTAGGAGAGACCATGGAAAATACTCAAGAATACACAAGTTTGTGGCTTATTCAGTACAGATTCTGAGATAGAAAGAAAACTCAAACATGACTGAACTCTTCAAATGTGGGTGACTCCGAGTGGTTGTGGAGGTAATGAAGTCGAGGAAGTTACATAAGCTTAATTTATAAGATGCTGAGTTTGCAATTTCTATGGGTTGATCAGATGGAGATAGATGGCAGACAATTAGACTTAGAGACCTGGGACTCTGGAAAACAGTTTGTTGATTCAGTCAAATATTAAACATTTACTGTGAGTTTTGATCCAGGCATGTGGAATCATACAACAGTAAATAAGACATAACAGGCATCCTCCTTGAACTCCCCACAGTTTTTAGTCAGGAAATAAATAAATGAAGTTATAGGTGTATGGGTAGTATTTGTCATTTTTCCTAACAAATTAGTAACAAGTATTTAAAATAATATTAACATGAGAAGAATGACCAGTGGCATGAGGAAATATCCAGTTTAAGGCTAAAGAAAATATTATTCTATTTATCGAAGCCTTTCTTATAGATATGGGTAGACAGATAAACATATAAAGTGAAAAATTTAAAGTGATAATCTGAAGATGATAGGATAAAAATGGACAGAAATATTCATTTCTTGTTTTGTATGAAGAATTATCAGGGTGAAAAAGCTTATAGCTAGAAGACACAAAAGCCTTTTATGCAAGGTGTGAGGTTTGAACCTCATCCCTGAAGGCAGCCAGAAGCCATTGAAAGATTGTAAATGGAGGGATAATACACACACACACACACACACACACACACACACACAGAGTTGTTTAATTTTAGAGCTTTCTAATACATATGTTTTTATGTGTACACATACACAAATATATGTGAGTCCTATATGACTGACACCTGCGTATTCATACATACTGATTTTTTTTTTTTACCTGTGACTATGGGTTCATGGACACATAAGTTTCAAGTTTAAAAAATGCACAGGTTAAAAAAAGGCACAAAAGAGATTAGAAAATAACAAATATGCAAATGGTAACAGGTAGGCATAAAAGAGTAAACATATTTGGAAAAGTTAAGAGAAATGCCAAGATTGCAACTAGAATTTATTTGTTGGGTGCACAGATTCTCCATGCCTCAAAAGCAAGCAACTTTAGGTTTCTAAAGAGAGAGAGAGAGAACAGAGAGAGTGAGAGTGAGAGAGAGAGAGAGAACCCACAAAACCAGCTGACTAATTTTACTCACAAAACCAACTGACCAATTTTCCTTTAAATTAGTAAATTATTAAATGGATAATTAACACTTCCTTGCAATCATGCTGTTCCAGCATTTTCCTTTCCCATACTTTGAGATGACCAGTTTTATCCTGTCTCCTTGTTAGGCCATCTCCTCCTCTCCTGTGTGCCCTTTCCTTACAGTTGGTAAAGAAAGGGAAACTACTGGACAGCAGTGTCCTCATGGTTCACTGGAACTGCATATACACTTACATTCACACCAACCATTCCCATTTTCTTCCTGTTAAAATTCCTCTCAGATGTTCTGGACCCCATATCCCCAGCTTTATCCAAGGAATTCTCTCCCTTGTTTATCAGTCTATTACTTGTCTTAAAATCACATTCTACACTTCCTTTGTCCCCTGTTCCTCTCTTCTCACTGATAACCTGTCTCCACACCAAACTGAATTCTCTCCCCATCAGTCCACCGACCCTTGTCTTATCAGGGACAACAACTGATCCTGCATTATCCTATGTTTCCTGATTAAATTATCATAGATTTTCCAACAGGTTTGAAAACAATCGTTTGCTTCCTCCTTCCTGAAACCCTTCCATGGAGCCATACCATTCTTTTGACTTTGCTGGATCTTGTGCTTCCATCCTTTCTCTGTCCTTCCTGTGCCCATACTTTGCAGGTGAAATCCTGACCACCTTTATCTCAGGCTATACTATTTCTTGGTTATCTCTCTGCCCATGGTTTTAGTTTTTTATTTTTTATTTTTCTGCTTAACTTTTAATTATTATTGGTACATAGTAGATATATGTATATATTTATAAGGTACATGTTATGTTTTGATACAGCCATTCAATGTGCAATGATTAAATCAGGGTAACTGGGGATATTTATTAACTCAAGCATTTATCATTTATTTGTGTTAGGAACATTCCACTTTCACTCTTTTATTTATTTTAACATATACAGTAAATTATTATTGAGTGCCATCACTCTGTTGTGCTATCAAACACTAGATTGTATTATTTCGAACTATATTTTGTACCCATTAACAATCCCATTTTTCCCCCTGCTACCCTTCCTAGCCTCTGGTAACCACCATTCTACTCTCTGTCTCCATGAGTTTAATTATTTTATTTTTTAGCTCCCATATATGAATAAGAACCTGCAAAATTTGTCTTTCTGTGCCTGTTTAGTTAACATAATGGCCTCCAGCTCCATCTGTGATGTTGCAAATGACAGAATTTCATTTTTTATAACTAAATAATATTCTATTGTGTATCTGTACCACATTTTCTTTCTTTATTCCTCTGTTGATAAACACTTAGGTTGATTTCAAATCTTGGTTGTTGTGAACAGTGCTGTAATAAATATGGGAGTGAAGGTATCTCCTCCATATACTGATTTCCTTTCCTGTATACACCTTCTGGTGTATACCTAGAAGTAGAATTGCCAGATGACAAGCCACAGGTTTAAATACCATCTAGGTGTTTCTGGTATATACCTTTGGGTGTATACCTAGCAGTGCGATTGCCAGATTGTATGCCACGGTTTTAAATACCATCTACTTGTTCATATTTTTTAAAAATTTTATGGTGCCAACCTAGATCTCTCTTCACATTTTTAGGTGAGGACATAAAATTGAGTTTCCCTGGATGTCTCACAGGCATCTCAAATATAGCATGTCCAAACCTAAATGCTTCAAGATCTTTAAACTGGTTTCTTCCCCATCATAGTAAATTGAATCATTCATCCAAATAGTAGTGAAAATCAGTTACCAAGTTATTGAGTCTTCTTTTAATCAAGTTTCCCATCAAATACAAGTTTGCAGATTCTACCTCCAAAATATATTGCACCCAGCCACATGCCTCCATCATTATGGATGACATTTCAGTCTGTGCCGGTATCATCTTTTGCTTGAACTCCGGCCATAGACTGCTAACCAATCTTCTTATTCAATCACAGCTTCCCACCCCTGGCCTAATCTGCATTTCATTAACTCTCCAGAGACCAGAACCACCTTTGAAAGATATGAATCCAATCCTGTTGTTCTCCTGCTTAAATTTCTTTTCTGGCTTCCTACCAAACTTAACATCACGTGCAGTCCGTCTGTCCTGTCTTTAATGCCTTGCATGTATCCCTAACCAACTTCTCTAAGTTTGTGTTCCTACACTCTCCCTCCAACCTTCTGGCCACATTAGCCTGCTGATACATTTTTGTATATGCACAGGATGGTCTTTTCTGCCTCCAGGCTTTTAAATTTGCTTTTCCATGTGCCTAGACTGCTTTTTCCTTGTGTGTGTGTGTGTGTGTGTGTGTGTGTTTTTTTTTTTTTTTTTTTTTTTTTTTTTTTTTTTATGACTGCTTCCTTTCCATACTTTGGGTTTTTCTCTCAATATTATCTCCTTAGAAATCCTTAGAAATGACCTTCTTAACCAATACATTTAAAAGCATTTTTCGTTTTTATTCCAATGCTCTGTTTATTTTTTTCTGTCATTGATTGAAAATTATGAATTTTAGGATCATTTATTAGTTTATTTGTTTCATGCCTTTCTTGACCTCTAGAATGTCATTTCCATTAGGGAAGGAACGTTGTTTCATGCAAAACTGTGTGTGTGGTACCTACAACAATATCTGACACTATCAGATATAAGGTTGCTCTTTTTCCAATAAACAACTAAACATGGATGTAAAATAACTGAATAGGACATATTAGAACATCAGGAGTTATATACTGAATTTGATAATGTTATCTTTAGTTGACCATATGGTACAGATTTCTCTTGGCTTCTGTCAGATAAATGAGGATATGAATTCTAATTCTATAGCTTACAAACTGTATCAGATTTGAAGTGATTCAAAGTATTAGAATAACCTGGAGTACTCTCATACATATTAATTCGTATTACAAATAATTGTATTTTGATGATGAAGCAGCAATTATTGGTCTTGAACACGGCACTGATTTTAACAGAATTTTATTCAAAACCTGAAGAGAGTTTGGCTCCTCTCTCTGTGATTTAACATCAAACAGTTTGCATTGGAAGCTCGCTTGTAGTATGTCTTCTTGGTAGCAGCTGTAGCTGTGGTTTGCAGGGGCAACTGCTGTTCATATTTCTGTCTCTTCGCCTTAGATGTTGTACTCTGTCTTTGTTGCCGTTGAATGATGGCCACTTAGATGACTGTGTGCTACATGATGCTGCCATCTCCTAGCAGTAAATAGCATATGCTGTCTTGTTTAAAGTTGTATTTCAACATTATGTTTTCCCTCCACAGTCTAGATGAACTTACTTTTGCTCCTAACACTACAATCCTTGAGTTGAGTGTTTTAGAAATATAACACTACCAATGATGAGGATGGCAATAAAGATGATGAATTTGGCAATGGTGTTGATGCTGCTGCTGATGATGGTGACAAATGAAGACTGTCTTAGATTCTCTCTCCATACTAAACTTTGGATATAATTCTATTTAGATGACATTGATTAGCATCTGCTTAATTAATCAAAGTAGGAGCTAGAAATGCCTCTCTATTCCATTAAGGATGTTTTTTAAAGAAGGATCAGAACACATCTGGCTCTCAAATGCTGGCTGTTCTTCAGTCATCAACCTTATTTCTAAGGTGCTTAGTTATTTATTAATGCCTTTACTTGCTTTCCAATAGGCCATATAAAAAGGAAATAATGTTTTACTTAGAAAAGAACACATTTCCACTCACTGGTTGTGAATTAAATGTTATAAACTGTGACAAGAATTGTCAATACTGTGCTAAATGCTTGTTTAACAATTATAATATCCCGTATTACTTTAATTTTTAATTTATGCATGTTAATGCATGTGCCAATATGCATTGGCATATTGCCAATATGGAAACTCTGTATTTTAATTTTTTATCTGCAGTATTACACAAATGTGCTTAATCCTTTTTTCTTTTACTTAAATGAAATTCTCTTATTCTCTACCATAATTGCAAAGCTCATGTTTCTGTAAAAATAAATTCTTCCCTATCTCAAAATTGTAAGGTAAACAAAAATTATTGAACATAATTTTCCATTGGTTTGTTTGTGTTTTTAAGAAAATTCAATTATAGGGAATTGGTTCATCCTTGTTGCATTGCACATGTGCATCACAGAAATGCATCTAACCATTCATCTGGTTTTAATAATAGATTGAGCAGTTATGAACCCTCTACCCAGCCAAATAACTTCCATTTACCTATATTTTATTTCCCTATGCCATTTTCTCTGTGTCACTTAACAAACTGTTACAATAAGTATTTTATACCAGGAGAGGTCACATAATTTTCATTAAATTTTATTTCAGAAATTTACATATTTCTGAAATATGAAATTGAAATTGAAGATTGAAATTGAAATATGAAATATGAAATTTCTGAAAGCTAAAAATATTAGAAATTGTTCTGTTCTTTGCTTTTGGTAAGTCTCAACTATCATTGCATTCTTCCTGGATTAGTCATGGTTAGTAGCATTTTCTATTTGCTTCTAATTGCTTCCAAGAGATAAGTAAAGACAATGACTAGATTCCTTCATTTATATGAGATGTAGTTTGATTTAAGTTGTGGGTTTAGCACATGGGGTCTTTCAAGTTAACTACAAATTGTTTTGTGTAGTTATATTACAATAATATTATGCCTTTATAAAAATACTGAAATTACATTCTGGTAATTATTATTTAAGAATGCTGAGTTTCATATGCCTCTATCTTCACCATTTGTGGGTATGCAATTGTTCTCTTAGTATTTTGATGATTAATTGCCAATACGGTTTTTCATATTTAACATATATTCTCAAATCGCCATTTTTTGAGTGACAGGAAATTTTATATCATTTTGAATCATATAAGAAGAGACTCAAACAACAGATGACAACTATTAGAATCATTTGCATTCCAAAAGAGGAACATATTTTTAAATGATACAGTCAACATGTTTTTGCTAAAATCCTATTTTGAGAATATTGGTAGAATAAGAATAATATAATGTATCTTATAGATAATCATACAAGTTTTATGTTTGGAGATTTCTCTTCAATTCTTGTATTTTCTAGATGTGTAGTTAAGTTTGAGAAAGGTCAAATGACTTGTTCAAGATCACGTATCTTATGAGCAAGCCCATAGGTCGAACCAAAGTATCTCGTTCAATAGAATCATCAAACATTCAAGCTAGGCAGGAATTACCGGAACATTCCATCTTGATCTAAAGTCAATAAGAAATTTTTATAATTTAAACTTCTTACGTTTACTTCCGAAGATGATTAGTGAGAGGTAACGAAGAGAGCCAAGGCCTTTCCGTAAGATACATCCCAGCTTCAATATCAGCCCTGACGTTTACTGTGTGCCCTTAAACAAGTTGCAGATTATTTCATCACAGAGATTTTGTTTCTCCATTAGTAAATCAGATTTTGTGTCTCAGAGATGATAAAAGATATGCCATTTAAGATATTGTCAGAATCTGGAGTCTTTTTAATCAATATGAATTTTCTTTTTTACCCCAATGTGATATGAATACATTTCCAGGCAGATAATCCTGCCTTCCCAGCTGGGAGATGCAAATAGGGATCAGATATAGGTGGAAGAGGAGGTGAAAGGAAGTGGGACTAAATGAATGGCTCATTTTGTTCCCAAAAGATGTGCTAAAGAAATAAGGGGAGCCGGGCACAGTGGCTCATGCCTGTAATCCCAGCACTTTGGGAGGCCAAGGCGAGTGCATCACTTGAGGTCAGGAGTTCAAGACCAGCCTGGCCAACATGATGAAACCCCATCTCTACTAAAACTACAAAAATTAACTGAGCATGGTGATGCGTGCCTGTAATCCCAGCTACTCGGGTGGCTGAGGCAGAAGAATTGCTTGCACCTGGGAGGCAGAGGTTGCAGTGAGCCGAGCTCATGCCACTGAACTCCAGCCTGGACAACAGAGCAACACTCCATCTCAAAAAAAAAAAAAAAAATTAAATAAAAAAATAAGGGGGAGCTTTCTAATTTCACAAGAACTCATCAGTAAAAGTGATTTTATGAATGAACAACAACAATAAAGTCAAAAAACATGGGAGGGGAAAGGGCTAGTTAGAGCAAACTACGAAACCATAATCCCATTCACTTCCCAATTCTAAACTCCACAATCCTTCTTTAAAATACATGTTGATTGGCAACTCAGTGTGTTTTGAAAGAATGGTACCCTGTCTACGTAACAAAAGTAGTTATTTATAATACAATTAAAGTGATAAAGGTCTCGAGATTTCATCTATCTTAAGATATATTTTCCACATTTTGAAGAACCATATTTTGTGATGAGAAATATGAGAATATAATTGTTCATAATACTTTGTAGGCTAGAATATTCTATAACTACCTTTATTGTGTTTGAGGTCATTCTACTGAGTATTTGGAAGTCTCCACAAAACATTGGTTCTTGAAATTCTCTTAACGTTAATGGCACAGGCAGCCATGAAGTCCAATCCTGATCATTGCCTGGGGTGAAAGTGTGACTGATACTCCTGTTCTCTAAGAGTAAATGAAAACTTGGTCTTATAACCGGATTATTTGAGGGACATTTGCAGGGAATATTAATGTTAAAATTAGTAACACATATAAAGAAACGTACTACAGTGGTAAACATCAATTGAACAGGGAAACTGCCTTTAATGGTAAAAAAATGCATGCAAAAACCTTTGATCTTATTTTACTATTGACCGTTTCAAAATCAAATTGTATCAAGACCTGCTCACCTCTGTATATTGAGGTGATTGTCCTGCAGTTATTTATCCCAGCAATAGATTTCCTACCTCTTACATATTTCTGTCAAACATAAAGAAACACACACACACACACACACACACACCTTTTAGGCAGTTGGAATTCCCAAGATGGGATTCCAAGACATTAGCTTTTTAGAAAAGTATTTTCCAAAAAAGTTTTCTTTCTTTTTTTCAAGACATCATCAGACAAACTGGTGAAGATTGAGACTGCCCACATAGCGTTAGTCATTTGAAGGAGAGGTGAACAAATTGAATCAATCCAGGCAATCATTAGGATGTTTTGTCTCCATGGCAAATCCAAACAGCTGTGTATTTGAACATATGAATGTCACCAAAATATCTGGAGAACCAACTGAATTTTTACAGTTTTGACAAGAATATGTTCTTCCACTTGACACAGACTTACATTGTTAGGTTTATCCAGCCCTTCTTTCATTGATTTAATAATCTGTCATTACTTCACACTTCTTGGTAGTTTAAAGATTGTACATTTTTCCTAATTTATAATTCCTTTGGATAAATTGTTGATTTAAGTAGAGTTATTTTAACTAGCTTGATGAGATCTATAGTCAGTATAGTCATACAGACCTGTGCTAGTGTGTAAACTAGGAAAAAATCTAATTGATGCAATCAAGAAATATTCAGATCAAATCCTATGTGCACACGGCTCCCCTTATTTCTTTAGCACACCTTTTGGGAACAAAATGAGTCATTCATTTAGTCCCACTTCCTTTCACCTCCTCTTCCACCTATATCTGATCCCTGTTTGCATCTCCCAGCTGGGAAGGCAGGATTATCTGCCTGGAAATGTAAAGGAAATGATGTTACGTAAGAGAACTGTAGAATAACTAACTTCCTTCTTCCAGTCATGCCTTAAGTGGGATGATCATTCTGTCCTTATCCAGTTCGATACTCTAAGGAAAATTCTTATAGTTTTGCACTGATCTTGGAAATGTTTATAATCAAAAGTATCAGTATACCTCTTTCCAACAAGCCATGTGCCCTATATGGTGCACTGGAGTCTTATTGCAGAAACATGTCTAAATACTTTACTAAATAAGTACTTTGAAAATAAATAAAACAACAGAGAATTATTCCTGACCAATATGTCAGGTCCTGTGATATGTTTCTGTTGAGAGTTTAAACCTGAGTTATAATCCAGAACAGATGAAATGGTCCAGCTTAAATTTTCAGGTGTTTCACTCTTTTGGGAGGAGCGTGAGTAGTGGCTGGCTTCTGGCCCGCACCACAGACCTGGTGAACATATTGGGCAAACGAGACAATCATTAATCAAGAAATTCACATGCCTGAGTCTCAGGGATGGAGAATTTCCATTTCCCTTTTGAGAAGTCCTCCACCATATGCTATTTGGAAAAGCATGTCTCCTCCGGATGCATACCCTTCATACTTAAAGGTAGCACCATCATTTTCTAGGTGGAAGGCCAGTCTATGTTAGTTATTTGTATTATATTCTAGTCACAATGTAACCGATGTTCTAGTTTACCTGGGACAGAGTGATTTCCTGGGATACACAATTTCAGTGCTCAAACTAGGACATCGCCAGGCCAACAAGGACACACCGGTCATCCTAAGCCTCGAAGAGGTTTACTTCCTAAAGTTATTTGATAATTTGCCATTTGTTTCATAGATTAAAAATCCTCTTTTCGTTGTTGTTTTTCCTTGTAATATCAAGTTATGCCAGGTGCTTACTCTTTGAATTTTTAAAGTTTACTGTTTAATTAGTAACATCCTAGCCACAAATACCTGATGAAGAAATTTCAATTAGAATAAGTTTTCCTAAAAAGGAAAAAAAAAAAATCCGTTTATTCAGAAGAAATCCTGTGTGAATATCATTGTTTGGGTCTCTGACGATTTGTGCTATCTAACAATAAAAGGTTTCCTAGTCTTATTTTCCGGAAAAATAAAAGATCCCTTTTCCGTCTACACATACAGTACAGCCTTCTAAGCCTTCGTTCTGGATTCCTTGAACAAAATATAAGAGTAAATCAGAAGCTTTAGTATGAGCTGCCCACCTAAGCCATGGACACCTTGACTTTATTACCCCTTGTTTGGAATGAATGTGGGCAGCTGTACCCATCCTTTGGTTCTTACCAAATTGGCCATTTCCATGATACACCATCTCCCTAATGCACCATTTCCTACAGCAGAGAGCATCGCTAATACAAAAAAGGGGTATGGATGGAAGTCACTGACACATGTCTATAATTTTGAAGTCTAATTAACCTGCCTTCAATTTCTTAGTTATTTTTAATGTTAAAACTATTCCCACATATTGGGGATGTTTTTAAATGTATTTTAAGATTTTTAATATTAAAACTATCCACATATATTGATTACAGTCTAAAAAAAAAGAAATTTATTGTTTTCAAACTAGTTTCTCCCACCTCTTACTTACTAGCCATCTTAAATATTGGAAACAAAGTAAACAATTGATTGTCCTGTAAAAGATATTGTGATTGTTTGGCATAAATACAACATTTGTCCCAATACATGTAGGACAAATCAGAAATGGAGATGTTATCCAAGTTAAATGACCTCAGACATTATTTTCATTACTATACATTTATGATATTTGGGTAGAGTAATTAGATGGCTGTTTCCAGTTTCTACCTTACTGGCCAGCTCTCTGTCTATTGGGTTGTTCCACAGGCCAGTCCATCACAGACCAAATACCAAGAATATCAATTCTTCTGTGTTATCTTAATCACTTACTCTTCCAAGTTTGGATAAGGTATGTCAGGATCAAAATTCTGTTTTGCCTCTTTTGATTTTTCAAAGACTGTCAGAATTCTGAAAGTGATCATGTTTTAAAATTATACTTCATCTATGTACTGTATCTTTATTGAATGTAAAATAATTCCTGAAACAGAAATCTTTTACCATATCATTACTGACATTAGACATCATTGTGATCATCAACATTATTAAATACATTTTCTGGAACAGGTTTTGGGGGAATCACTATGGTCAAAGTGGTGAAAAATGGGAATAAAATGATGTAGAATTCATAAAGGATTTATTTTATTTAAGAAGGTGGCATAAACATAAAACAGGAAATAAGCATGCAAATGAGTTGATGTCCACGGTCCAGTGAGGTGCTAGTGAGTGGTAATGTGAATCCAGATGGTGGACATTCATTCACTGAAGAACACAATGCTTAGTGAAGGGCTTTAGAAGAACAAGACTCAGCATGGGCTCTCGGGCCTCTCATCAAATTCAGCCTGAGAGATGCCAGAACAAAGAAAAGAAAGTTGAGGGGCCGGGCACAGTGGCTCAAGCCTGTAATCCCACCACTTTGGGAGGCTGAGGCGGGCGGATCAGCTGAGGTCAAGAGTTTAAGACCAGCCTGGCCAACACGGTGAAACCCCGTCTCTACTAAAAATATAAAAATTAGCTGGGCATGGTGGCCCGTGCCTGTAGTCACAACTACTTCGGGAGGCCGAGGCAGGAGAATCGCTTGAACCCAGGAGGGGAAGGTGGCAGTGAGTTGACATTGCACCATTGCACTCCAGCCTAGGTGGCAGAGTAAGACTCTGTCTGAAAAAAAAAAAAAAAAAAAAAAAAGATAAAAGAAAAAAGAAAAGAAAGTTGGATATAGTGACAAATGCAGAGAAATTATGAGTGAGGCAAGATGTTAGAAGCATACGTTGTTGTCTAAATGAAGGATGACCTTTAAGAATGTTCCCATAATACCCTGGATTTTGTGATAAAATACAAATATGGTAGAGAGTGAGAAGGATGCATTCTCATATGTAGATCCGAGGGAAGTAAAGGCATAAGAGGATAATCATCTGGCTCAGCATTTAAGATGAATATTTTGCTAAGATGTTGATATTTATAGGGAAATTTTAAAATTTATGAATTTCAGTTATATTAGTATGGGCTAAATTGCCAGAATTTTATCTATCTGATAGCAATGGACAAAAAAAGCTTGGTAATCATAAAACACAAAATATCACAGAAATAAGTCATATATGTCTACAAATGCAGCAAATATAAATTATGATCATTTTTAAAAACAGCTTTATTGAGGCATAATTTAGGTAAATTTACATAACATTCACCCATGTTAAGTTTGCTGTTCCTGTATGGTAGTGCCCTTATGTAACCATCAACACAATGCATTTTAGCCTCCTTTCATCACTCTGAAAATGCCTTGTGTCCATTTATGGCTAATTCCTATCCACTGCCCCAGATATCTGCTTTCTGTCTTTATAGTTTTGCTTTTTTTCTAGAAAATTCAAGTACATGAAATCAAATAAAATGAATTTCAGGGTGAATTGGGAGCATGTATTTCTCACTCCTCTAAGTGTTGGCTGTACTCAATGAATATTTATTCTGAGACCCAAGATGGTGCCACAGCAACTTTTGTGATTGTAGAAGCATAAGAAAATAAAACCCATCATGCATGTGTACTGGGTTTTGTCTTTTTTTTCCCCAAGAAATCTAGAGGCTTATTAAATGTTACATATGAATTTAACTTCTAGATATTCTAGTAGTTTGAATGTGTCAAAGATTAATTTTGAGTGATCTGTAAAATTCATATTATATACAAGAAGTAAAAATTACAGGCATGCTTTATTATACAGCCACTGTATAGCTGTGTCCACTGGACACTAGAATGTCTCAAAGAAATTAAAATATTTAGAAGTATGTTTGACATTGCATGTAATTTTTTTGTGTGCTAGATGGAAATGGTCTTTTTTTGACAATTTAGTTATAGTCATGTGTCACCTAATGACTGGGATATGTTCTGAGAAAATGCATCTTTAGGCAATTTCATCATTGTGTAAATATCATAGAATGTGCTTACACAAACCTAGATTGTACAGCCTGCTACAAACCTGGGCTATATACTATGGCCTATTGCTCCTAGGTTACAAACCTGTACAGCTTGTGACTCAACTGAATACTGTAGGTGATTATCATACAATGGTAAATATCTGTACATCTAAACATAAATAAACTTAAGGAGGTACAACAGAAATATTGTACCTTATAGGACAACCATCAGACATGTGGCCTGTCATTGACTAAAGTGTTGTTATCAGCCAAGACTGTAATTATAAAAATTAATGCGCTCATTTCCAAAATTTGTAAAGAAGTAGCAGAGAAAAGTGTTTCAGTCAATCCTTGATAAAATAATGAAATAATAACATTTTGTTGTGAGCTTCCAGAGACTTTTACACATATTTAAGACACATTTCAAGTCATCCTTCCAAAATATCCCTATGGTACAGGGGTATATGCGTTTTCTTATTCCCACTCCAGCAATACAGACCCTTTACAACTTTTAGAGAAAACAAAAAGGCTAGTTTGGTAAAGAATGGTAACTTGTTTTTTCACTTTTCATTTATTTGATTGAGGTTGGAGTCAGACTCTTAGCCTTTTGTTTCTGCATATTATCTGTTTGTATTATTTATCCAAAGCTTATGTTGGAATGTAAGACTTTTTTAATCACCAAAATTTTTATAGAGATTATGTTGTAACCCAGTTAGTATACTTGCTGCAGATATTTTCCCAGAATATCATTTGCCTTTAATTTCATGGTTATTACTTACAGAATATTTAATTATGTTTTCAAAGTTATTGATTTTTTTTTCTAGTGATTTGTTTCTATTGCTTTTCTGCTGAGAGAGAGATGTGGATTTATATCTTAATCCAATCTTCACTACTGAAGAAACGAAAGGAGTAATTTTTAAGCAATCTGTCTTACTTTTTCACTTGCATTTTCACCCCCATGGCGCTAATCTAAGGCTGCATCTTCTTCAGTACTCATCAGTTTTTTAAGGGTTGTCAAAATAGGCAAGAATTCAGAATGATTTACTAAATACATATGTGACTGTGTCATCTTTCGTGATATCAATGCCAATTTCGTATGTCTCTTTGGGAATATATGCACTAGGGAATATTTAATTATAATTATTTTCTTTAAAAAGTAAATATTGAAGCTTTACATTAAAAAATACCACTATTCTGGTCATTTTAACTAAATAAACCAGTTTAGTTATTTTTTTCCCTGTCTCTCTCCTTAGGAAGTAGCAATCACACAATCTTTACCCATCTCCCTTGCCAAGCATATTTAACAGCATTCTCAAAAGCAGATGGAAGCAAATACTTTATGTGAAATCAAAATTTGAAAAATTTCCTCAACTGAGACATTCAAGTTAGTCATTGCAAAGTCTAAATACATGCAGCCAGTCTGCATCCCATTCTTCTACTTTAAAGCTGGGGCCATTTCATCTCTCCCTGTAGATTTTGTTTCATCGAACAGTTTTGATTCTAATCCTGTTGTAGGTAGGATGAAGTAACAGAAACAATAAAAAGTTGATAATAACAAGAATGAAACAAATAAATCATATACATTTTTTTGAGACAGAGTTTCTCTCTTGTCGCCCAGGCTGGAGTGCAGTGGCGCGATCTTGTCTCACTGCAACCTCCACCTCCTGGGTTCAAGCGATTCTCCTTCCTCAGCCTCCTGAGTAGGTGAGATTACAGGCGCCCGCCACCATGCCTTGCTAATTTTTTTTGTATTTTTAGTGGAGACGGGTTTCACCATGTTGGCCAGGCTGGTCTCAAACTCTTGACCTCAGGTGGTCCACCCACTTCAGCCTCCCAAAGTGCTGGGATTACAGGCATGAGCCACCGTGCCTGGCCACAAATCATAATTTTTATTAACATTTATACCATTAAAAATAACCTTCTTAACTGTAAGTTACTTCATTGGACACATGACCCAGATTTCATCATTATAACCTGGCAATAATATAGACAGTATCGTACTCCATTACAAGTGAAGAATCAGAAGTAAATACCTTGCAAAGGTCACACAGTAACATGTTAAGCCCAAACCTTCTGACACCCAGGCCCATTCCTGAAACCAGTAGACAACATTATCCTTACTGCCATTGCTCTTGGCACTGCCTTCCCTAATAGTAAAGTTAATGTCACATACCTGACTCCATGAATCCCTGGCTCATACCACTGTTCATCTAGGATGATGTCTTCCTCCTTGTATTTCTGCCCTGGCTAATATCTAGATTTCTTGAACCATATCTGGGTTTCTTTTGTAATTGGGTTCTCAATATTCACAACCAAGACCCCTGTTGCAACTTTTCTATTAAAAAACTTAGCCTCTGTTGACAGACAGCTCTCTGAATAATAATATTTCTGTACCTGATTTTTAAAATGAATACATAAAAATTTTAATTGTATTTTCTTTTCTATCAATTTTCTTTTCTTCAGCTAATCAATAGCTATTCTATATATTCTTCTCTAATGGTAGAGGAAATAATTAAAAATGTATTTTAAAATATTTGTTAGTTTTTTCATGTCTGTCTTTCTGTTTTCTTCTATCATTTCCCTTCCTCCCCTCCTTCCCTTTCTTCCCACCTTCTTTTTTTTTTTTTTTTTTTTTTTAGGAAATGGAAATATCTCCTAATGAACTGGTATAAATATTGCATAGCTTACTAAAATCTTATTTGGAATAAGGATCGACTAAAATAATTATTTACACATGACTGAACATGTATTCTAGGTTCCTTTAAGTACAGCAGAAGTCTCCAACAATTTTTAGAGAATATCACTTATACAGAGAATATGAAATAAAGTGAAAGACAATTTTCTGCCAATGCAAAGGATATAATTCCCACTAATGCCCTTCAGTAAGGCATAAAAAGGTGATTAACCAAGCAAAACAATTGGCCATCTTTCTTATCTAGGTGTGCTGAACTGAACAAATTACTTATATTTTAGCTTCATATTTCTGTATCGATAAATGTCTGTTAAGAACTTAGGTACATTTATAAAAACGTTGTCTATGAAATCCCAAATTCTTTCCTGTTGTCACCTTTTTACTGTCCTCAGGAATCTTGTAATAAAATATAAATTAATTTTATTTAGACGTAATACACTTTTCCCTCTCTTTTTTAACTTGTTGAAAATGTACAGTTATTATAATTGATCTTGTGTAATTGAATCCTCCATTGAGTGTAGATATATTAATCTAATTTAGATTATAAACCCAGTTAGTCTTCAGGGATTTTATAGACCTCATTACATTCTTCTACACATTTTATTCCTCTTCCATTTCTTCTCTAGAGACACCTATTCAATCAATGCTACAAAAAAATTTTTTAAATAATATTGCATATTTGATCCACCTGGTTTTTCACACATGTTCCTCTGCAGTTTTCTGTAAATAAGTTTCTATCTTGCTTGAGGTATTCATATTTCTTCTCATTTTAACCTTATCCCATCCCTTTCAGTATCTTGAATGGTGTCTTAGAAGCACTTACTACCACTTACAAATTCATTTAGGAGGTGATTTACCTTTCCTCTGATTAAATACTGAAGATTCATGATAATTACTCCTGAACATTACTTTTTAACCTCTTCATCTTTGTACTTAAATATGAAATAGTAATTGTAAGAATCTTCTCTTGTAATTAAAATAGTGTCACTTACTGCAGTTATTCAGAGGATTTTCATATTTACTCAATGTCTAATATCTAATACATGTCAATATTTAACATTCTGTTTTAAAGGTGAGCTTGAACGAGGACATTGTATCAATAATTTATTTGTCTCCTCTTATGGAATTTTCTTTGTCGGCCCTCATGTACGTAGAATCATTGGACATAAAACCTGCTTTGATGAAGTTCATAATCAAGTAGAGGGGATTAAACAGTTACACAAATAATACTTTAATAGAGGAAAAAAGTGACATGGACCATACGAGAGATGCCGGAGTTACGGAATAATACATATCCTCCCTTTATCTGGCGTTCTTTTAGTCTTTGTTTTTGACTCTGATTCTAGCTTTGGAAAATCAAGAGTCCTGTATGATCCTGATTGCAGTGTGCCTGGCTGGCCATCCTCATCATTATCTCATTCTGGCCTTTAGCCAGACTATTTGCACGTCCTTATCCCACAAATAAGTCAACTCATTCCTTGCGCAGGCGTTACTAACCATATGCTCGTACACCAGTATAAAGTAGAGAACTCATCTCTGGCAGTCTTGCTAGAGTAATTTGGGCAAAGGCAGTTATTGTTAAATCAAGAGTTCACCATCTTGAGAAAGACAATGACGGGTGACCCTGTAGAATCATGAGCTATTGCTTATTCAGTGCCAGCACTGTCTTCTCCTTGAATCCCCTATCAGCATCATGCTGACTGTGGAAATTTGGACAACAGGAGGTAGGGTTTATGAGGCAGGCCAGCTGGTTTTGAAGAGCCAGATGCTCTCAAATCCTTCCATGCCTCTCGAAGCATCGCTGATCATGCCGCTGCTCAGGAGGACTGCCAGCCACATGTGGGCTATGAATAAAGTAGAGCTCAGTGGGATTTGTTCTGAAGGAATTCAATTTTAAACATAATAGTAAGATTGCAATAAAAACGATAATATTAGCAATAAATGGAATCACTTATAGAGCCTTACTGTGTCTGAAAATGCATTGAGTTCTATCTTACATCAGTCTCACCACAACCAAAGAAGCAGAGACAATGACTGACCCTATTTTACGGCTGAAGAAACTGAGGCTCAGTGAAGTTAAGTGATTTTTCCCGAATTGCGCAGTGAGGAAGGGACAGAGCACTAAAATGGAAATCCCGGCAAGGCTAACTCTAGAACCAGAGATCTAAGCACATGTGTCTTAATGCACAGAATAACCGACATGTTGTGAGAGCCCTCCAGCCGTTGCAGCCAAGCTTTAAAATATGTAAATAAATGTTGTTTCAAACATTTTGAAACCGTGCCAGTGTTTTACTTTCAAGATTAATTGGTGAGTGAATCCTTTGAGAATGCTGTTAAAGAGAAGACCATACTATTTTAAAATAAAATCACAATGCCAATAATTTGTTTTAACTAAGAAGTGAGTTTCCAGTCCATTATATTTCAGCTAATTGTCATTGATCTACTGTATAAGAGTAATATTTTTTAATTTATTAAATAAACAATTGAACTGTTTTCTACTCACAATATTTCTTATCCCAAATGTGTGCATTTTTTTTTTCCTCACACCAAGGAGTTCTCCAACAACTGGGACAGCAACTGAGTGTCCCCCAATTTAAGTTAATTCTGACACCAACTACCCAGAGTTAATGCAGACCCTACAGGTCAGTCCCACAAGACTGCCCACACGTTAGACACCAGTGGCAAATCAGGGCTAATGTATTCCTGACTGATCGGCTACAACGCTGAGGGTACCCATGACCCTCTACTTCAGGTTCATTAATTTACTAGAATCGCTAATAAAACTCAAGAAAGTACTTTACTTACTATTACTGGGTTATTCTTATAAAGGATACCACTCAAAAACAGCCAAATGGAAGAGATGCGCCAGGCAAAGCATGGTGAAGTGGGCGCATGGAGCTAATATCACAGTGCAGGTGCTTCTCCACTTACGACGGGGTTTTATCTGATAAATACATTGTATATTGAGAATATTGTAGGTCGAAAATGCATTGAATACCCTTTACCAACCAAACATGGTATTTCCCAGCTTACCTTACACATGCCCAGAACACTTACATAGACCTACATGTGGGCAAAATCATCGGCTACACAGGACACCATAGAATATTGGTTGTTTTCTCAGGATTGTGTGACTGGCTGGGAGTTGTGGTTGCTGCCACTGCCCAGCTTGGAGAGAGTATTGCACTGCATATGGCCAGCCCGGGAAAAGATCAACATTAGAAATTTGAAATTACTGCTTCTATTGAATGTATATTGCTTTTGCACCATAGTGAAGTCGAAAAATTGTAAGTTGAACCATACTAAGTTGAGACCATCTGTATCACATAAACTCTTAAGTTGACAGATTTTTTAATTCAACTAGTCATGATGTTTAGCCAGGCATGGTGTCTCACACCTGTAATCCCAGCACTTTGGTGGGCACAGGTGGCCAGATCGCTCGAGCCCAGGAGTTCAAGACCAGCCTGGGCAAACACGGCAAGACCCTGTCTCTACAAAAAGTACAAAAATTTTCTGTGCATCGTGGCACACACCTGTAGTCTCAGCCATTTGGGAGGCTGAGGTGGGAGGATTAAGTGAGCCTAGGGAGGTCAAGACTGCAATGAGCTGAACTCCCCACACTGCACTGCAGCCTGGGTGACAGAGGGAGACCAGACCCTGTCTCAAAGGAAAAAAAAAATAGTTATGATTTTTTATTCTAACAGTTATTTAAACCTTTTTAGGAATTCAAAGTTGGAGTCAGTAATCAAGCTAGTAAAAACATATTATTACCTAAGCAACATAACAGTTTATTTATTGAAGCATAAGACCAAGAAAAAAGCAATGCTATTTTTCTTTATAATATTGACTTTCATTAAACATACAATTATTGAATGCCTATGATAGATTGGGCACGGTGCTGGGTACTGAGGATGCAAAGATGAATATGTTGGCTGGGCGTGGTGACTCATGCCTGTAATCCCAGCACTTTGGGAGGCCGAGGCGGGTGGATCACGAGGTCAAAAGATTGAGACCATCTTAGCCAACATGGTGAAACCCCGTCTCTACTAAAAATACAAAAGTTAGCTGGGTGTGGTGGTAGGCGCCTGTAGTCCCAGCTACTCGGGAGGTCGAGGCAGGAGAATTGCTTGAACCCAGGAGGTGGAGGTTGCAGTGAGCCAAGATTACGCCACTACACTCCAGCCTGGACAGCAGAGAGAGACTCAGTCTTGGAAAAAATAAATAGAGAGTATGTTTCTGTCCTTCACAGTACATGCAGAAAGCAGGTGAGGAAGCAGAGTGAGAAGCCCTATGCCAAGGTAAGCACTGCTTGCCATGGGATGTGAGGCCCCGATATCACCCTGCAGAGAGAGAAAAGGCAGTGGAATAGAAAAGTTAGAGAAAGCTTCTAGAGCAGATATATTGAAAAAAAAAATTGAGTAGGAGCTGGTGAAGAAATTGGGTGACTAAATTCCAGGCATCCACAAAGATAGTATGTGGGGTATACATTGTACTATCCCAAAGCCGCAGAATGGCTAGAGAAGAGGTTCTGAGTTTCAGACTGGAGAGGAAGTTGGTTAAAACTGAACAGAGAAAGGTAGGCTAGAGCAGATTGCATTTGATGTTGTATATCATGTTAAGCAGTTTTAATTTTAGCCCATGAAAATGGAATGCCACTGAAGATTTTCAACAAGGTGGGACATAATCATATTTTTAATTTGGGAAGATGGTGCCTGCTGATAGGCAGCCTCATCCTGGAGAAGAGTTGGAGGGAAGACAGAATGGAGTTGTGGATACCAGCTATGAGGCTGCTTGAGTAATACAGGGGAAGATGACGGGGGCCAGAGCATAGCTCAGGCAGTGGGAGTGGAACAAGAGTGATATATTTACAGCTATTGTAAAGGTAGAACTGAAGAGTTGGCAGCTAACTGGATTGGGAGAGTGAGGTGGTAGGAACCTGTCTCAGAAGACTCCCAAGTCTCTGGCAGGGCCAAGTCTTTCTAAGTTGGCACTATTCTTAGAGACTGGCATGGGGGGAGGAACAAGGTGGTGAGTAAAGTGATTGATTTAACTGTAGAAATGTTAGGGGAAAAGAAAAACAGCTTCCAGTGGGAAATTCAAGTGAAGCTGACTAGTGAAAAATGAAGACAATTTTTAGCTGAAAACTCAAACAATTAAAAACTTCTTAACCTAAACGGATACAGGAATCGATGATACTAATTAACTTAATTAGAAATATCCATGTGATTAAGAACATTTTTAATTTTTATTATAAAAAAATTTTTATACAGCTTTCTGTTTGAAAACATTGCTCTTGGCCTCAAGCAATCTTCCTGCCTCGGCCTACCGAAGTGCCAGGATTACAGGAGGACCATTTTTTGTTACATCCGGTTTATTTAGCAATATTTTTTTAAAAAATGAGAGAAGGTCAAGTGGAGCGACTCACGTCTGTCATTCCAGCTCTTTGGGAGGCCATAGTTGGAGGATCGCTTAAGCCCAGAAGTTTGACCAGCCTGGGCAACATCAAGAGATCCTACCTCTACAAAAAATTTAAAAATTAGCTGGGTGTGGTGGCATGTGCCTGTAGTACCAGCTACTTGGGAAGCTGAAGTCGGAGGATTGTTGAGCCTGAATGGTTGAGGCTGCAGTGAGCGGTAATTGTGCCACTGCACTTCAGCCTGGGACAGAGAGCAAGACCCTATCTCAAAAGAGGGAGGGAGGGAGGGGCAGTTGGGGGGTGGGAGAGAGAGAGAGACAGAGAGAGAGAGAAGTTGGAGGAATTTAAAGTTAAATTATATATAAAGTTGTGTCATAAACATGTGCTTAATTCATGGAGTTAGAAATGCAGGGTAGTTTCCTGGCTCTCAGTTCATTCAAGTATTTAGCAACTGGTTAGCCTCCCGCCAGGGTATCATTTTTGTCTTCTTATTGTTTGCCAGATCCAATTGCTATTTTGCCAATGAATCATATGTTTTCTTTTATAAATTATACAGAAAACCAAGTTGACATTAAAAGTTTAAGAAAAAATGACATAAACTTAACCACCCCATTCATGATCTCTCTTGCAACAAATATTTACCAAGTATGGAAATATGACATGGCAGTAGAGAGCCCAGGCTTCAACTTAGAGGCTGCTTGAGATCAAACTCTAGCTCCAAACGTAAGATCTCTGTGACTTTGGACAACTTACCTAAATAATAATAATAATTATTATTATTTTGAGACAGAGTTTCGCTCTTGTTGCCTGGGCTGGAGTGCAATGGCACAATTTCAGCTCACTGCAACCTCGGCCTCCCAGGTTCAAGCGATTCTCCTGCCTCAGTCTTGCAAGTAGCTGGGATTGCAGGCATGTGCCACCAAGCCTGGCTAATTTTTGTATTTTTAGTAGAGACGGGGTTCCTTTATGTTGGCCAGACTGGTCTCGAACTCAGTTGATCTGCCCTCCTTGGCCTCCCAAAGTGTTGGGATTACAGGCATGAGCCACCATGCCCACCTTTAAATTATTGCTTATTCAGTCAATGCGTCTGTAAGATGAAATTAGTAACACCTACCATGAAGGGTAAATGTGTTCGTTGGTAAATGTGTGTGAAGTGATTAGGACAGCGTCTAGCACATAGTAATCACTAAATAAATATTATTACCGTTGTTATTGACATTGTACTAAATCTTGTTTTAGGAGATTTGAAGATAAAGACTCATGAGAGACATTATCGAACTAGGCAGTATTATTGTTGTTGTTGTTATTATTATTATTTTGAGACGGAATCTTGCCCTGAGGCTCTCAGGCTGGAGTGCAATGGCAAGATTTCAGCTCACTACAAACTCCGCCTCCTGGGTTCAAGCGATTCTCCTGCCTCAGCTTCCGGAGTAGCTGGGATTACAGGCATGTTCTACCGCGCCCAGCTAATTTTTTTTTTTTTAATCTTTAGTAGAGATTTTTAATCTTCACCATGCTGGCCAGGCTGGTCTCAAACTCCTGACCTCGTGATCTGCCGCCTTGGCTTCCCAAAGTGCTGGGATTACAGGCATGAGCCACTGCGCCCAGCTGGCTGTTTTATTTTTTTAATAAAACACACTGGTCAGATGTATTCAACGCTAAATATCTCATATGTCCCTTTTCTTGTAAATTTTTTAAAAACAAATTAATGATATTTTTGATATTTAGAGTTTAAAAAATAAGGGATGCTTTTTTTGTTGTTTTATGGAAAACCATGATACTCAAATTTAATAGAATCTTGAAAAGTGAGAAACTTCATCCTGAGTTTGGTAGGTATCAAAATGTTTTTTCTTTTCATATCATTTAAAAATAATTCCCTGGAACTATTTATTTTTCAGCTAAATATTTTATAGTCTGTTTTACCTTGCATCATGAGGTTTTTAAATCTAAAGTATTCAGAACACTTTTAGCCAAATATTGTAAATAATACACTGTAGGGAAAGATTTTTTTTTTCTTTTTTTTTTTCACATGTATTGTAACTATGTGTCTCCTGAGACTGTTTCCTAGAAAACTAGTCGAAGGGAAATCCAATTTTCTTTCATTTAGTTTTAAAAGTCTGTACTTCCCAAGCTGGCTCCAGGCACATCCATGATGTAAAGCAGGGTCAAGGTAACCTGCAGAGACCGCACTAGAGCTGGTTAGAAGTAAACGTTGTTTACCTTAGGATTTCTTGTCTTAATGAGAAGAAAACTGTATGTTTTCTTTCCAAAATAAACAATATTGCACCCTCGAACCAGTTGGAATATGCACAATTGGATACACACTGAAATAAGAACTGTCAGTAAACATTAGTGCTCAAAAACATGAGATTTACTTGTAGAAGCTTCTCTATAAAACAGTTTCTCCATGTACGGTCTGGGGAACCTTAGGGTTTCTCTCTCTCCTTTCAGGGAGTTCTAAAATCTCAAAACTATATCCACTAATAGTGCTAAGATGTGATTTGCCTTTTTCATCAGTGTACAGTGAGTTTTCCAGAGGCTACAGTATTATACTGCAATGTAGAAACTGACTTGAAAAAAATATAAAATAATGCCATCCTCCCTCACTATGCTTTTGTTTTAAAAATGTAGTTATTTTTCCTAATCATTTTTATGTCAACATGTATGGGATTATTCATATTACTTTTGAATTAATTAAATCTTTTTATATCATATCACTTTTAATTTCTAAAAGGGTAAATGCAATAGATATAACTTAAATAAATTAAAGTTATTGAATTGTCAATAATTTTAAGAATATGTAAATCAAAATAAAAGTCATCTGAGACTGAAATGTTGCAGTCTGCTGTATGTTATGCCTAAGTAATAAGAATTTTACTTACTGTTTACTAAGTGTTACTAAGTGTTAACAGTAAGCCAGGCGCTGACCTAAGTGCTTTTTAATAAATTAATTTATATAATTCTCATATGTAATCTATGTAAACATTTTATCATCATTTCTGTTTCACACATGAAGAAAATGAGCCATGAAGTGATTCTAGTGAGGGTTCCCGTGTCACACAGCTAGTAAAAGCACTGGCCCGTGGGGTTTGCACTTGAACCTCTACCTCTCAGAGAGGAAAAAATGATGGTCAGCTCCCAGCAAAATGCAATTTGTGGTATTCCATGATCAAATCATTTGAAGTATGTTTTATAAATGATTGCTTAAGACACCATATGTTTAACCCATGAAGTATTGTGTTTCTTCCCGTAAGAATGTGCATTCTCTATTCTATTTCAGAAAATGTATTTAGTTCAGTTCAACCATATTTACTAACCAGTTACTAGATGGGTCTTACATTGTGTTGTTGAAACTAAAGGTTAATAAGCTAAATCCTTTCCTCAAGAAGTTCACATTTAGCAAGGGAATGGAAAAGAATACAGATAGTTTTCCATAATTGAGTTCAGTAAGTGTTATGTTACAGGAAGCGTAGGAATAGAATATTTCATGGAGGTTATATTTCTGGGCTTTGAAGTCAGAGAAGATTCTATAAAAATTCTCATTTAAAATTTACTCATGTGTCTTTTGGCAAGTTTGTTGTTCATTCTCAGTTTCCTCATCTGTAAAACCTGGTTTTGGTGAAGTTTAAATGAGATACTATAGATAAATCACAGAGCAAAACATCTGCACATCATGACGTGTTCAGTAAAGGCTGATCATTATTGTTGCATAGATAATGCGCTCTTAGAGGGTAGAAGCCATGGTTGATTTATTCAAACATTGGGGGTGATGCATATACCAAATATACATTTATAATTTGTTATTAAATAAAATTGTTGGCTGGACAGAGCCCCTGGAGCTGTACTTTGTTAATAAGTTGACAGAAAATAAAGCATTGAGATTTTAAAAAGTGAATATTTAGATCATATTTTACAAGGAATTTTATTCTAGAGAAAAAGCAAATGGACAAAAAATATCTTACCATTCATAAAAAGGTTTCTCCCTCAGAAAAAAAAAAAAAAGGACGTTTCCATTCCCAACAACCACTTCCATTTTCATTTTTTCCTCCTGAACTATAGCAATGGGCGTCTGAAAGGGAAGTCTACTATGGACTTCTAAACCACCCCATTAGCTATTAAATGGAAGAAAATGTGACTGGGACACTACCTTTAACTAGAACAATCAACAGGTACTAAAAGCCTAAGGATTCATTAGGAAATGTCCATTAATACTGTGTTTGTTTTTCTCTTTTGGCTTCAAATAGAATGTTAGTCATAAATCTGAATTCATAACACATTTGTCATCACTATTCATGCAAAGGCCATTCTCCTGAGTAAAAGGACCCTTTGTGTGTACCATTGACAATGATGCATGGACAGATTTCAACTACGTTAGATTCTTGAACAGGGCAGTCAGGATAAAATTAGTGGCATAACAGCAAGCAGGGTGGACAGAATGAGAGAGACAGAGGCCAGGAAAGCAGCTCCAAAGCTCTTGTTCTGATCAGTTGTATGAAAGAGTATATAAAATTTCATTGTTAAAATGGCAAGGAAAGAAGCAAATCAAATAGAATCTGCGGAGGAAGGACTCACAACACTTAGTGTTCTGGACTTAGGTGATAAAAAAGAGCAGAATATTCGCTGAGTGCAGAGTGGCTCATGCCTGTAATCCCAGCATTTTGGCAGGTTGAGGCTGGAGGATCCCTTGAGAACAGGAGGTCGAGGTTGCAGTGAGCTATGATCATGGCACTGCAGTCCAGCCTAGGCAACTTAGGAAGACTGTCTCTCTACATTTTTTTAATTAAAAAAAAAAAAGGATTATCGTCACAGGTAACTCAGTATTTCTAGACATCACCAGTGTAATGAGAAAGCATCAGTTTCTGGGTGTGAAGGGTTGGTGGAAAGGGTATGAACTCTATTGAACAGAAGTTTGAGTTCAAAGCAATACCAGCAAGTTAAATGCTGTGTATTAAGTTTTAAATAAAAAATTGGGTGGAAAGTAACAATTGGAGACTTAAAGGGAGTCTCCTGTAGCAGAAAAAAAAAGATCGAAGTCAGTTGAATGAGTGACTGTCCCAAGGTGAATGAGTGAATAAGAAAGATGAGAGTGGACCGCTATCACATGGCCATTTTCTGTACATCTGATTGTGTCAGCTTTTCACCCAATTGCAAGACACTCCTGTGCTGCAAAACTGTGTGCTAGAATCCAGTCTGAAACAATTTGAATTGTCACATAATCGGGGAAAAGAGTGTACAGGTTTATTCAACATTTAGAAATAAATAATACCCAGGACATTATGTATTTGGAATGAACCTAGACATTCATGTCTTTACAATCTACCTGCGTTCCATCAGCTTCACTAGAATTACATCATGTTTGGGCATTATAAAAGTGGCCACATCCTCTTACAAAAATAAGTGGCACATTCTCTTATTTGGATAGGGATAAGAATGGCAGCTTCTGACAGTGGGAGCTATAAATAATGGGCTTCACTATTTATTTGTTAAAATTTTCTAAGAATAAAGAGTGTCAAGTAGGCCTGTAACACACTTAGCTTCAACAGTGAAACACCAAGAACTCACCTCATGTGGCCAATGTTTAATGACGCTATGTATTTATGACATATTTTAACCTTGGTTATTTTTAACTGTGAAATACCTAGATCATATTATGTATAAGAAATATTGACTGGGAATCAAATTTATGGAGAGAAATATCACCCTTTGGGTTGAAAAATTGACCACTACTAGAATATAATTTCTGAAAATGCAGCCTGAAGGCAGTTCACTAGAGGGTAATTTTTCAGTGCAAGTAGGCAAGTTTTCACAGGATTCTGACAGTCTCACTCTCTCTCTTTCTGTCTCTCTTTTTAAAAAAACCTCTAAGGCACATTTTTGTTTAAAATATGCTTTAACTTCATTACTTCTCGAGACATCTTCTTTAATTCACATAGTCATATGACCTCTATCATTGAGAGAAAACTATTAGGCACAACTTTTAAATAATGAATTTTCAAAACAGTGTAAATGATCTGAAATCTACTTTCTATCAGTAATGAGAGAAACTATGCACTATTTAGTGCAGTTTAATGGGCTTCCTAAACAATCTCTCAGTTTCTAGTTTTTCTCTTTTCTGAAGGATCCAAACACTGCTGTCAGCTTTTCCTTTCTAAAGCATGACATTGGCCATGTCATCTAGCTCAAAAACCTGCAGTGGCTTCCTGCGGTTTTTTGAATAAAGCAGAAAATTCTTAGACTGGCAGTGAAGGATTCTCTAATCTGATCCCAAAATGTATTTCCTAATTATTTCCCTTGCAACACACACTAGTTCCCCCTCCATGCACATGCTCATTGTAATGATTTTAATATTGGATTCTATAATATTGTAGCCAAAGGTGAAATTTGACATAGATGTCCCTTAGGAGCAGTTTTTAATATTAAGTAGCGTGCAAAGTTTTCAATGTTTCAGACATTCTTTTAGATCAACTTAAAGTTCACATGCTTTTATGGAGAAAGAGAATAGCACGGAGAGTGAGTGAAAGGGAGGAATCTGTATTTGCTTTACTTGCAAAGTAATGACACTGTAAATCCAATCAAATGAAAGGCTTCCATGGAGTGTATCTTGGACATAGACTTCATTCTACAACTGTACTTTTCTTTTTTCCTTAGGGCCACTTTGGCATAATAACTTGCATTGGGATATTAAAAATTTATGTTTTCTAAATTAATGATATCTTTTTCGTACTGAGTTATTAAGTATATTATATTAATGTTAAAAGTCTGTATCTTATGAGGTGATGTAGGTGATGTAACAATCAATATCTCAAAGACAATTAAACCAAAACCAAACAAGAAGTGTCTCAGCATGATACCAACCAGGATTCCATGTCACATTCAAATGTGACATTGTATATTTTAGTCTCATGGAGATTAATCTGATAGCTTTTACATTTGTTTGCTTGTGTGTGTTCAGAATTAAACCTGTTGGAACCTTTTTTGTGTTTTGACAGTTTGCAACTTGTTAATATTACGATTTCTTTTGTTATCCACTAGTATTTTATTTGTCCCTTTTTTGTGTGTGAGACAGATTCTCACTCTACTGCCCACCATGGCAGGATCATGACTCATCGCAGCCTCGATCTCCTGGGCTCAAGTGATCCTCCTACCTCAGCTTCTCAAGGAGGCGGGACCCCAGGTGTGCACCACCACATCCAGCAATTTTTTCTTTTTATTTCATAGACATGGGGGTCTCACCGTGTTGCGCAGGCTGGTCGCAAACTTCTGGGATAAAGTGATATTCCTACCTCAGCTTCCCAAGTAGATGGGACCACAGGTGCATGCCACCATACCCAGCCATTGTTTTTTCGTTTTGTTTTGTTTTAATTTTTTTTGTAGAGGTGGAGTTTCTACAAAATGATACGCAGGCTGGTCTCAATCTTCTGGACTCAAGTGATCCACATGCCTTGGCCTCCAAAGTGCTAGGATTACAGGCGTGAGCTACCATGCCTGGTCTATTTATTCCATCTTAACCTTACAAATTATGTGATGACATATTCCCAGAGTTGTCCTTAATACAGGTAGTATTACATTTGCTATTGGGTTAAAGAAGCCAGCTCATTAACTTCTTAGTCCTCAATTTTTTCATCTGTAAAATACTAATAATAATATTATCCAACCCAGTGATATTGTGAGGAATAAATGTTACATGGTTTCTACTCTTACTATTTTACATTTATCTGGTAAGACATTTGCTCCAAAGGATCTTAATTCCATTTTTCTCATAATTTTGGTTCTCAAAAATAATCATTCAAATTAGGTATTAAGCAATATGACTTCAAATTTCATAATTTCTGAATAATTCTCTAATTGAAAAAGAAAATACCCAAAATAAGTCTATGTCTATTCATATTCAAAAACTAAGAAAATTGTATTGTGGTATTTTATAAACCTTCCCATCACTTAGAGATCATGGTTTCAAACATGGTTTCCATGATGTTCTCTGGTTCTGAAACTCAACACTGATAGAGTGTACATGTATCTGTATATGTATAAATACACCCTAACACCTATGTGTATGTTTATTTAAGTATTAAATTTTAACTGTTATATTCAACTTCTTGTACCTCTTTTCTTGTACCTCTTTTTGAAAACTTCTTCCCTCCCACTGGCTTAGGTCTTCCTCCTACATAATCTCAGGATAATGAAGCTTGTCATGGACTGAAGCAAATCTCCCCTGTGTTGTCTGTTAGGCGCCAAGGTTCCTAAGGTCAGGTTTGAGCCTTTGGTCTCTGGGCCCCACTACAGGAACCATGCACATGCCTTTATCACTGCTCACTGCTCATGACTGAATAAATTGCTGGAAATATTGGCAGCCCTGCATTATTTAATAAACATTTATATATGCGATGAATATAGACAATTGTTATAGAATGTATACATGGAAGGCCAACATTTGTGTATGAAATCTGCATTCATTCAATATGAAATCTGCATATTCTGCATCTACAGACAGCTCTCATTTGAATCTAAAGACTGCTCTCCATGCCATACCCTAAGAGGAATCTGTCTCCTAAATCAATCTGTTGTTTCTCAGGCTAAAAATATTCCTAGGTCATTCTTCTAGCAACCAGATATATTTCTCCCCCTTTCTCCTCTACACATAATCAAATTTATCTCCTTACTCTTCCAGGAGGCTAATCCATTGTATTTGCCTTCTCACTATTCGTTAATAGCTCAATGCATTGCTACCTGGCTTCTTCCAAATACTCCTTTGAACCTGTTTTGCATTCCTAATCTAGAAATCCAGTACACATTCTTTAGTCTGAATCTTTCTCAGTCTCTTCCTCAATTTAGTCCTTCTCTTGCCTTACTCCTTTATAAGGCTTCTTAATGCTATCTAGCTAAGAAGCTAGATAATTTTTCTCTGTTTGATAAATGTCCCACCTCTTTATACATAACCTTGGGTAATTTACTTACCTATCTAAGTATTCTTATTTGCATAATAGGGATAATAACAGCATGTACTTCAATGAGATTATATGTGTTCAGAACGTAGTGTGTGCTTGGAATATAGTAAGCATTCAAAGAATCAAGGCATATTGTCAGAAATGTGTAAAGTGTGTGTGGTGAATGTTGAAATGAACATGTTCTGTCCTAGCATTGCTCTGGATGTCATATTGGCAGGAAGGAAGAGATACCCTGGGGTGGGGACCAAGCCTTTTTCAATAGAATGTGGTGAATAAGTAGCTTATATTATAGAATTCCACTTTTTATGAGATTGCTTTCCAAAGTATGGTTTTTACACGGTAATAGGTTCTTTTTCTTCCTTCGTGTCACCTCAAAAAGGAGGAAATTGATAAGGACACATTTTGAGCAATTCTTTGTAGTAAGGCATAAGGTAGTTTATATTTAATATTGATTGCTGGACTTGTAGTTCGCAAAATATTTTGGTTAGGCCTCATCTTCCAAAATTGACTTTAATTCTCCATGTATTCATGAATTCATTCCACAGATGTTCATGAAACACCTACTGCGTGTTTGGTACTCTACTAAATGTTGAAATGCAATGGTGAACAAACAAGTCTCCTTCTCTTAGAGAGCTTAACGTCTGTAAATACTCTGCAGTTCATCTGCAGCTTGCCGTGCAAACTGACAAGAAACTGCTTGAAAACCATCTATGTGACACCTCTTCCTATACTGTATAGTTTTCAAAAATAGCGCTGTTGCTTAACATATGCTGATACATCCAAGTAGTGCCATTACGGCATGCATTGGAAGAAACATTGACAATTTTTTTTATTTTTTTTTCTTATTTTTTCTAATCAAATCTTTTTCTCATTTCTTAAAAAAGAAAAATACTTATTCTTATTTTTTCTCACATTTATTTTAAACAATATATTTAGAAATCATAATCTGACTTAAAAATACCTTTGATTTTCTCATTCTGGTAAAGTTACTATAACATTTATCTACATTATCTTTTGTCTAAAAAAAAGCTCTTCTGGATTGGACATGGAAAACATTGACTTTGAGTATAAATTCTGCCAGTAAATGAGCTCACATCAGTTAAGCTGCCAATCAGGCTTGGCGGAAGTCAGAATATATGAGTTCAATATACAAAATGTATATGTACAGCCAGTAAAAACAGTCTTGTATAATTTGTGATTCTATTATTCCTTAGTGTTGCAGTGCAAGAATGAGAAGTGGTTTATATGATTGTGTAGCTAGTCTAAGATGCATGTTCACAATCTATTTTTTCTGTTCCAATGATGTGTAACTATAATCTATAAAGCATACATATATTTAAAATAAGGTTCCAAATATTATGATAAAAATAAGAAACAGGCTGTTATTTCACTCAATATTGCATTGTTTCTAAGGCTGGTGGATTAGAGAAGGGACTTTTAAAGGCATTCATAATTTATATGTATTTTTCTTAGTTCTGGCCCAATATGTGTTGAATACAACAGAAAGCATTTTCCAAGGCTGAAGCTTACGCTTTTCAAACATACATCTCTCAAATCTGCTTAAGATGTTACTATGCAACCCAGTTTTATTTTTTTCATCCATTTGCATTTGTAGATGTGTTTCTCTCCCAGCCAGGTTATTAGAGTTGGCGGCTGCATGGTTCAGATAGTGAGGCCTGCCGTATGTAGGTGTCTTCATGGAAATCACCTGGGGCCGAGAGTTCTGCTTTTCTCACCTTATCATATCTGGAACACAGATTTGCTCTGCTCGTGATATTTTGGCATCTGTGAATCACCGTCATGTTGTCATATTCGCAGTTACAAAGTAGCCGATGGGAAAGGAGCCAACTACTTGAGGCATTTGCAATGGAAAAAAAAAGTCTGATTTCAGCACTATTCATTGGAACTGCTATTTGTGAAAGCATTTACTTCAGTTTCTGAGATGCTGGCAATAACTTTAATAGGCAGTGCATAAGTCTGCATTTTTAGAAGAAATGTTCCTGTGTGCTGAACAGGGAAGAACCAGTAATTATTAAAACCCGTGGGTAAAATGGTAAGCGTAGGAATTCAGAAGTAATTATCCATCATTTACTTATATTTTATCAAAATTACCTTCTAATTAATTGCATGATGGGCCAGTCATGTCATATAGATGATTTATGATAATTCTCTCAACCAATATATCCCTTATAATTTTATCTGTACTCTTCATGAACATATAAAAGTGGGTAAACCTCAATTTTAAAATTATATTGAGTAACAACAAAGGCGATCAGGGTGTGGCCTGAGAAATTAGAACAAATAACTTTGTAAAAATGTGAAGCTTCCAAGAAAGTTAAATGAAAGCAAAATTCATCATAAGTATAAGCAAAGTTATACTAAAATATTTTTTAAAGATTATAATTTTATTATTCTGTTTTAGCTCTCCCTAATTAGTAAAGGCATCTCAGAAAGTGTTAAGTTTCCATCTTTCTGCACATATCCCTTCATATATTGTTTGGGTTAAAGGAGTAACCCCTTCTTATAACCTTCATAGAGATACGGCAAACCCCTCCACCCAACCCACACACAAGAAAAATCAAAACCACTGAGCTTTACTTTTTTATTTTACTGCACAATGTCTAACTACATTTAGGTTGTGCCAACTCAACTCAAACTTTGTATTGAATTTATGAATCTTTTCAAAAATGTTCCCTAGTAATTTTATACAAGGTTTGCTGTTGCCTCTGAAGGATTTGTGGTGACAAGATGGCAGTGCTAAGCCAAATACAAGGAAAGCCATTCATTTGCAGAGAAGTGTGAAGATATTTCCTGAAGTCAGCATTCATCAAAAATTTTGTTTCATGAAATACCATCACTGGAAAAAAACTACTTGGGAAAAGAAAATCTCTAAGGGCTGTAGTTCAATAATCTTGGGAATTCTGCACATTCAAGTTTCTCTAAGGAATTCAAATGAACACGAGTATTTAAAAGTACTTGCAAAATCTTTTAATAAAAACTGTTATAAAAATACAAAATATTTTCCAAATATATTTAACCACAGACTTTTTTTATTCCAACAACTAATAGCACCTCAGGGATTATCTTTTTGTTGGGAAATCTACCTTAAATGAAAAAACTCCCTATGATGGTTTAGGAAAACCCAAGTGTTTTCCAAAGCAAAGGAATAATGAGCTAGATCCTTGTCCTAAAACAAACAGCTGGTCACTTTTTTCCTAATCATGTTATGAAAAAAAATCCTATTAATAATATATATTTTCATAATTCAAATTCCCTACCTGTTCTACTAACAGGAATGTCAGTCTTTTCTAGTGGTTGTATAGCCAGACTTTCACAAAAGAGCATCTAAATTTTGGGTTTTCAGAGAAGTGTTATCAGACAAACATCAGTGATTTATGGGAATATGTAAACTGCTTTGCAGAAATGCACCTGTATTAAATAGGATGATATTTTGAAATATGATAAAGAATAATGCCCCTAATATAAAAAGAGTTCCCATAAATACATATGAAATGGACTCATACGGTTTGGCTGTGTCCCCACCCAAATCTCATCTTGAATTGTAGTTCCCATAATCCCCACATATCATGGGAGGGACCAGGAGGAGATAATTGAATCATGGGGGCAGTTTCCCCCATCCTGTTCTTGTGATAGTGAGTTTGTTCTCAGGAGATCTGATGGTTTTATAAGGGGCTTTCCCCTTCACTGGGCAATCATTCTTCTCCCTTCTGCCACCATGTGAAGAAGGACTTGTTTCCTTCCCCTACTGGCATGATTGCAAATTTCCTGAGGCCTCCCCAGCCCTGTAGAACTGTGAGTCAATTAAACCTCTTTTCTTTATAAATTACCCAGTCTCAGGCAGTTCTTTATAGCAGCATGAGAAGACACTGATACATGGACCAATATTCTAACAAAAAATAAGCAAAGAATATGAATAGATGTTTTAGAGAATAGTAAGTACAAAGAGCCTATGTCTAAAAAAATGTTTGTCTTCACTAGTGAACATAAATTACAGTTTAGAGCAACAATGAGAAAACTTTTTTTAAACCCATCAGATTGCCAAAATTAAAGATCATTTAAATCTAGAGCTGGTGAATATTTAGGGAAATTGTTATTATCAACTCATAAGTGAGATTATGTATTATTGTCAGTTTCTAAAAGTTTATCAGTGTCTATTTAAATTATTAAAATTATAAATCTATATATCCTCTGACCCAGCACAGTTAATCCTGCAGGAATTTTATGTATATATACATTAATGAGCTCTTTTGTGGCTGAATTCTTCAGCTTCTCTCTTCTCTTACCTCCCTGCCCTCTCCAGTTCCTCCTGTATTAATCTGCTGGCTTGTCTCTGCTTCATTATCTCAAGTGTCGTGTCACTGCTAAATTAGCCATGATGAAACTGAAGATCTGATCAGTCACCACTTTTGGTGGTCTTGGAAGTCTAAAGTTGCTGCCATTGTTACTGGCTAAAGTGCAACTGCCACCAAAGCCCCTAGTCACAGTGCCTCTGAAGCTTTCTATTTCCAAGCCCTTGTGCTGTGATTTAACTTCCATCACAACACTTTTGGGGTTGGGAGCTTGACGAGGCTCTCTCTGTCCCTTCCCTGACTTGGTTTTTTACTAAGCCAGGAAAACACTACTATATGCTGCTGAACCTTGGGTACTACAGCGTTTTGGAAATACTGCTTCTCCAGTTCATGTCCATGGCAACCCCCCTCCAAATGTTCACAGGATCAGATGACTGTCGAGAAAGTTTTCAGCATCAGAAACAGGCTAGGTCCAGGGCGGCACTCCTCTGTGACGCACTGCCCTCAGAGCGGAGACCAGCCTGCTGTTCTAGACCCCTTCCGCCTGCATGATAAGTTTCCTTGCAGGAACACTTCATCTTTTCTTGTAATCTGGCCTTCGTCTGTGGCAGGGCAGATATTAGTGTAGTGCTACAATTCCGTGGTAAGGAGGAGGCAGGTGGGAGCTTGAGGTCCATGCCACTTTGCTCCCTGGAGGTACTTCTACCTCTTGTGCAAATCCACAGGGGGAAGTTCTCATCCATCCTCACCTGCAGCCAGCCCCTTGTGTACCAAACTCAAATGAAGCTAATCATATTAAGGAAGGGCTTATAAGCAACTAACTCTTATCCATTGTCAGACCCCTGTCCAAGCAAATGTCCTGCAAAAATGATTTACGGTTACAGCAATGTTCACGTGGAGACTGTCTCATGGCTCCTTTATAAGAGTTCTCTTTTGACACAGATCTGGAAGTGATTGTTTTTCTGTCCTCGTTTACCTAATCAAACTCATTCATGTGAGCCACATGTGCTCGCCCCCTCCTGCTGGCAACTGCTTCTCCAGGACTCCAGCCCACCGCACTCATCAGGTGGAATCCCCGCCCGATTGTCTCCTCTGCTGGAGCCTGTGTTCTCTTTCTAGTTGTGAAGTCCCCTAGTGTGAGCCCTCTACTCTTTTTTATCTTTCCATCGGTGAGATCATCCACATTCCTGGTGCCAAATTCCATCTGTATTGTTACATTTAAATTTATATCTTCAGCCCAGTGATTCTCAACCCTGAGCAATTTTGCCCACTGCCTTGTCCTCACTCAGCCATTTCTGGAGACATTTTTTGTTTTTCACAACGGGGTGGGGGAGATACTGTCATTAAGCAGACAGAGGCAAGAGGTGCTGTGACATATCCTATGATGCAGACATGCACAGGACAGCCCCCCAGAACAAATAAATATCTGGGCCAAAAAGTCTATAGTGCTGACGTTGAGAAACACAGTCGCTCTGTTATGAACGCATGTTACGCCACATTGCCACTAACATGGCGATGTGTGCCTTACACTTGAAAGGGCTAAAAGAGAAATCTTTATTTCCCTCCCAAAGTACGTTTTTTCTCTTGGAATCCTATCTTGGCAGCCTAATCTATCTTACCTCCCAGAAACCTAGGAGTTGGCTCAATTCCTGTCTTTTTCACATTCTCACATCCACTCCATCAGCAAAGTCTGTGAGCTGTACGTCCAAAATTTATTCTAGAATCATCCATTTCTCTTCATGTCCACTGAAGCCACCACATCTGACCCCCACCATGCAGTAGCCTCTGAATTCTTCTCCCAGTGGCTGCCTGCGGCCCCTGCTTTCCATTCCCATAGCGCCTAAAGAACTCTTTAAAAACATGAATTGGACATCTCTTTTCATCCCTGTAGTAGTATGCTCTCGCACTGCTATAAAGAAATACCTGAAACCAGGTAATTTATAAAGAAAAAAGGTTTAGTTGTCTCATGGTTCTGCAGGCTGTATAGGAAGCACGGCTGGGGAGGCTTCAGGAAACTTACAATCACAGCTGAAGGCAGAAGAGAGGCAGGAACTTCTTACATGGCCAAACAGGAGAAAAAGAGTGAAGGGGGATGTGCTAACACTTTTAAACCAGTAGATCTCGTGAGAACTCACTATCACGAGAAAGACAAGGCGGAAGTCTGCCCTCATCATCCAGTCACCTCCCACCAGGCCCTACCTCCAAAGGCAGGGATTGCAATAGTTGGGAGGGTGCAGAATCCAAGCCATATCACTCCCAAACCCCCATGTCATCCCTTTGCACTTAGCAAGTGGCCCTCAAGTTCTAAATCTTGTCTCATGTCCAGCTTCCAGAGCTTTTTCCAAGTCTTCTTGCTCTGAGAGGCTTTCTCCTAGTGGTTTCCAAATGTTCTGTCTTCAGGCCCTCACTGTTGTGCTTCCTTCTTCCCAGAGCGCTCTGCTGCCAGATCCTCCCAGTCTGGCTACTGCTGCTGCTCACCCACCCAGGTCACATCTTGTGAGCTCACTTTCACGGCCATGCAAAATACAATGGATTCTGTCACTCACACACTATTATTATGCCCTGTTTTATTTTGTTCAGAGAATTCAGTATGGCTTTGTTCATTTTGTTATTGTTCTCAAAACTCTGGACTAAAGCATCCACAATGCCATCTTTCCATGCTTCACCTTAGTTGGTGCTCAGTAAATATTAATTAAATGAATGATGCTGGTCGGTCGCTATGGCTCACGCCTATAATCCCAGCACTTTGGGAGGCCACGTCCGGTAGATCACAGTGTCAGGAGTTCAAGATCAGCCTGGCCAACATGGTGAAACCCCGTCTCTACTAAAAAAAATAATAAAATTAGCCAGGCATGGTGGTGGGTGCCTGTAATCCCAGCTACTCAGGAGGCTAAGGCAGGAGAATGGCTTGAACTCAGGAGGCGGAGGTTGCAGTGAGCTGAGATGGTGCAACGGCACTCCAGCCTGGGCAACACAGCGAGACTCCATCTCAAAAAAAAAAAAAAGTGCTGTCCAGCAGTGCACATAACTAGAAATGAGGCCTCAATTGTTAGACAGACTGATACTGAGGCTTAGTCCAGAGGGAATAATTCTAGAAGTGAATTTACAAATGACTAAACAGCAGTGTGGATCCATATGATGGAGCTTCTTTCCAGAAGTCTGCCTTTCTGCCAGCATTCATATGGCTTCATTGATCCCTCTCTTCTTGTAATCCACTCATAAAAACAATAACGCAAGACATAACACTCTATTTATATTTATTCATTTTTCAACTAGATTACAAGTTGCTTAAGGATGAAGATTCTTGTTTATTGTTGTATCACTTGTGGCATAGCACTGGACCTAAACATGCTAGACTTTCCTGTATAGCTAACATGCTTCAAATTGGGTGTGTGGAGTTTGTGATAGCTCTTTGCTACTCATACTTTTTCTTACTCTCTGATTTTCTGATGAGTTCTAAATAATTGAGGCACTCTGGCATTTCATATTTAGAAAAACCTAAGCTTACATAATAAATGTTATTTGATAACTATTATAGCAAAAAGTAGAAAAACAGATTCATTCAAACATTATAAAAGCTAGCCTATATTGAAGGCTAATTATGAGTCAAGCAGTATTCTAACAGCTTTACAAAAACTGATTCATTTAATTATAACACAATAACGCTATAAGATGGTGCCTATTATTTTCCTCCTTTTGCAGTTAAAGAATTAGTGGCAGAAAGAGATAAATGAGTTACTGAAGGTCACCCTGTAGTAAGGAGGTATTGAGATACCCTTTGAACCCAGGTAGTATGACTCTTGAGTCAGTTCTCTTAAACTCAAGCTATTCACTTTTGATAAACACTATGCAATTGATTTCTTAAAATTCTTTAAACCTTTCAAATACCAAAATCCTTTCTACCTAAATGCAACTTTTTAAAATTCCACAATCTGACTTACTGCTGCATACTCTGTACAATTAAACATGTTTCAACCCTCTACTAACTTCAGTGATAAATAATATTTCTGCTTTATGGTATGCATGACAAATTCTTTTTTATCATCTCTAAAAATGCAAGACCTTAGATGAATACACTAACATATCTTCACAGTAGAGTGGGGGAGGGTGAAAACCAGGAAAATAAATTACTCCAGTAATGCATTTTGGCATTGTAATGGTCCATTTCTAGCAAAGAGCAAAATAGACATTATATAACCTGCTCTTATTTGATACTATCTTTTTAAGTTTAGTGATGATTACAAGCTAAATAAATCAATATGAGCAAAATTTAAGAATAAAGATAACCATAAAACATTTTAATTGTCCTTTCTATCAAAAGGAATATATTTGTTATTCATAACTACAAAGAATCATGCTAATTTTCACCAAAGGCTTAAGATTCAACATACTCAGCAGCAACAGATTCACATAACAACCCATGAAATGCACAAATAAAAATCTGCATTAAAAGAACATTAGAGGCCAGTCTGAAACAGAGAGAAATGAAAATATTCAGAGTCAATGTCTTGCTAGGTAACCGATTCAACTTTAAGAGCCATCTGGTCCTTTTCATGCTCCATATCCACTGTCCTCTACCAATGTAGACATGGACATGGTTTTTGGTCCCCTAATTAAGTGGAATCTATGTGGAATGGTAGGGCAGTGCCACAACCATTTCCATTTTGTTTTTTGACAAGATATTTCCCATCAATGATTAGATTTTGAAAGGATCTTACATCAAGGCCAGCTAGTATATTCACTTTATAGATTTTTTGCATTATTTACTAAATCTTAACTTTCTAATACATATCTCAGGTAAGCAAAAGGAGAGACACCTCCATTATTTTCCAGATAAAGAAACTGTGGTACACAGGTATAATTTCAAGAGCTGTCCAGCCAGTTCTGTAGCAGGGATGGAGCTTCAAGTCAGGGAATTGAAGTAAAATCCTTTCCTTACCACATAGTAGCTGTAAGGCCTTAAGATAATGTACACAGGATCTCTTAATGTCCTCAATTATAAAATGAGAGTAATGTGTGTAAAAGTGCTGAGCCCAGTCTACTGAGTGTTTTGCTAAACTTGAAAAATCTAAAACTTAAAAAATCTGAAAACAAACTCATTATTTTCTCCTTCCCTAATTTTGTACCCCTTTTGTTTCTCTTGTGATCACTGCATTAGTAAATGGTGCTTCAGTCACTTAAGCCCCAAATCAGAATGATATTCCATAAACTTCTGTTCTCAGATGGTTAAAACTGTCAGTTATGCTTTCCAAATGCCTTGGGAGCCTCTCTCTTTATTTACATTCTCATGGCCATTGTGTCAGTTAATGTGAAGGTCTCTTAACCAGCTTGCTTCATTCGGTGTAGCCATCCACCACCTTGCTAACTTGATTATCCAAAACAGAAATATACCAGCCTACCTTTTAAAAATGATCCACATTTCTTCCACTTAAAAATTTGGATCATCTTAAAGCAGCATACTGATCTAGGCCTTCTGGAATGATTTCCTCCTTCAAAGGCTTTCTCTAATTTGGGCCAAGTGAGCACCCTGGAAATATTCTAGGCTGTGAGGTTTCCCCATGTCTTTGATCTTTGCCTATCCATTTGTCATTGTCTGATTGTCTGATTAAATCCCACTCACTCTTTCCCTTCAATCTTCAAATAATGAAAAATAAGTTACCTTGCACACCCAATAACTCCTGTGTCACACACACACACACACACACACACACACACACACACACACATCCTCACAAAAACAGATGAACTTACCCAGAGGATTGAACATGTCAAAAAAGGTGATTCATTTCAAAAATCAAAATACCCATGCTGTTTTTTTCTTTTCTTTTCTTTCTTTTTTTTTTCTGAGACAGGGTCTCACTGTCTCACCCAGACTGGAGGGATCCAATCATAGCTCTCTGTAACCTCAAACTCCTGAGCTCAAGCAATTCTTCCATCTTAGCTTGCTGAGTAGTGGGGACTATAGGCATGTACTAGTACATCCAGTTGACTTAAAAATATATATACAGAGAGAGATGAGGGTCTCACTATGTTGCCCTGGCTGGTCTCAAACTCCTAGCCTAAAGTGATCCTCTCCTCTTGGCCTCTCAAAACACTGGTATTACAGGCATGAGCCACCACAACTGGCCTCCCAGCTTTTTCTTCTTTATCTTTTCTGTGGAGAGTTCATTTGAAGATGAGTTTCTGAAGGGAAGAGTCTATTGCCCCTCCTCACACTAAAATAGTATTCATGTCTCACCCTAAAATATTTTCAAAGAGGACTTTGCAAAGCTGTGAGAAGAGCTAAATGGCCACCTCTCTTCCACTGTCCTTATGTCCGTCACCAGTGCACTCAGGTAGAAGAGTTAAAGTCAGTGGCTGCAGCCCTTGATTGGTAAGCTGATGGATAGGAATGTGCTTCTAACCAGAGAGAAGTTGGCAGCAAGACTGAGAAATTACAGCCCTGGCTTGTGCAGAATGAAGCCCAGATATCGCTTAATTGGTGGCCTTGATTTGGGCTATAGTCCAGCTCTTTATAACCTGATACATTCATTGCATACTGTTGTGATGTTACTTTGAGCTGTTTAGGGAAATGTTTTATCACAGTTGTTTACAACAGGGAAAAACACTAAAAACTGTTCACACTTTAACTCTGTTTGTATAACACGTCATGTGAATAGCCATCAGCTTTCCAAGCTCATCAGCTACCTGCATCTTGTCCCTTTAGGTCATGTTGGACAACCTCAAGACAAAATGATAACTTTTCCTCCACAGAGGGGTTGACCATATGCCCCTGGTTTGCCGAACCCAGTGCTGGATCACATTAGTGTGCTAGCATCTTGTTCATTTACTTCCTTCTTTAAATCTCAAAACTTTTCCAGTGTGAGCAATAAATTTTATGTCCACTCTATCCAAAAGGGGATTAAGCAGAGGTCAGAATTTGTCTCTGCAATGCTGGAAAATGGAAAACTGAGCAAAAGACAATTCCAATATTGCAAAAGGGATCCAGCTTAGGATTCGAGGAAGACTCTTTAATGAGAGGATGTTTGGGATTCAAAAGTTAGAGCAAGAATTAGATGAGGGAAGTGGCTTTCTCAGCTCTCACGTTTGCTAAGGTCCCAAGCCTGAGAAAGGAAACAGGGATGCACATTTCAGCAACGAAAGAACGGCCAGTGTCTCTGCAGCATGATGAGTGAGGAGGGTGCTGGGAAAATTAGAACAGGGAAGCCAGCAGGGTTCTGAACAAGTCTTGGAGGCCATGTCAAGGATTTTAAATGAGCGATAAAAAGAAAAGGTTGCAATAGTTAAGTAGGATTGAAAGTTGATTATACCTGCTTATTAAAAAAAAAAAAACAAAACACTCAACATCTGTGTGGATACAGGATTAGGGTTGGGGTTAGGTGCATGAATAGCGAGAGAATTGTAAAGACTCTGGGCAAACTAAAGTAATAGCCATTTTGAGAGATTGTGGAAATTTAGCTATCGTGGTAGTGGTAAGGGAAGAAAACTTTTTCTTTGCTGGTTCAGTAATAAATTGTTTATTTTCAAAAATGAACAGAACTAAAACTTGAGAAATTTATTTTGCCCTAAATGCTTCTTTTTATATCAAAGCAGAGATATCTTGAAATCATCTCTGTAGAGAGATGAAAACTTATATCAATTGTTTCATTTACTATTAGTCAGTTTCGCCTTTAATTGCTTGAGAGGGCACCATCAGGGAGGAAATGCAATCCCAACTAGTGCAACATGAGAGACAGGGCACCGGGAGAGAAAGGCCTGCTCAGAAGCAGAGCTGTTCCCAAGGAGCCAAGAGAATTGCCAGACCACTCCATCCATCCCTGAGCACCCAACCCCTTTCTAAATCTTATTCGAGAGTCAATCTAGAACTGGAGTGAGAAGCAGTTTGCTGTCCTGACAATTTAACACTCAGGTGAACTGAGATGAATTTGCAACATGATCTACCTCTGTTTACAAATTAGTATCTACACATTATCAATTTTGCAAGCATTGGGATTTTACTTGTTTTGAAGATACAATAAAACAAAGTTAAAAACAATTCTCCATAATTTGAGAAACTCAACGTCAGCATTTGTGACATACAGAGACAGCTGAAAAAAAATGCATCTGCGTAGTCTTGCATATGCAAATAAAGCAGAGTTCCTAAGGAAATCATACTTGATACTTTTGGTTTTCACTTCTGAGAAAACCAATTCAGGTTCTACTGGAAAGTAAACAATCAAAAGAGTTTCTTCTACTGCTGCTGTTTCTCCTAGTTATCCCTCTTTTCCTCTGATTGGGATTAAATATTATGTTGATTCTGGCCGGCTTGTTTCAAGTGTAACCTTTGGTACACATTGCATGAAACCTTGATTTTACCTTATTTCATCTCAGTGATATTTGTGAGGTATTGTAAATAAAAATCTCTTAGACGTTAATCCAGTACAGTGAAAAGTATATAAGGAACTCAAATAACTAATGTAATATTTGAAAGGAGTACATTTGATATTAATAACTTCTACCCAGTGGTATTTTATTTTTATTTAGTAGAAATGAAATTCTCTATGACACCTAACCATTAAATTTTCTGGAGTAGACCTTAATCCACATGCTTCTCATTATAGACATTGAGTGGAATATGCTCCAATCTACACCCATGACCCGGATAATGTGCCCTGTAATTTCTGTTTTTGCTCTCAGACATGAAACTCATTAGCTTTTGTGGTTTCAGTGCACATGCAATGAACAGAAAAGCATTTAATTATTACCACCAAGGAGGTGATTTTCTTTTTGGGTAAAAAAGAAACTAAATGAGGTCAGGAAAAGTTTTTTTTTTAAAGTTGCGCTGTAATTGTGCTTAGTATAACAATGCATCATTCTTTATATCATTTACTGGATACCAATAAATGATATGTTTTATTTTAACAGGCAATTTGCTGCTAGAAGTGTGTTTTCCATTCAAAAGGTAAGTGCCTTTTAAAGAAATATTATATAAAATTATCATCATTTCTGATTTATAGCTTTGAAGAGCCTGTTAATTTTAAAGCCCCATGGCTGACAGCTGTGTTGTTCAAAGGCGAGGATGTATAGTATTAATTATCTTAAGCTCCAGATTATTATTCATGCTGCTGACATTAAGTATAAAGGACAAACTGGCACATTTTTCTATTTTAGTAAGAATAATTAATTAACCTGGTGATTTTTAAAAGAAATACCTGTTGAAGTGAGATACAACTAACACAGTTCAGTTTGATCACATTTGTTTCAGTTCTAGATGGATGTAGATAATTTTCCTGGAAATTACCGGTAACTTATGGTCACAGGTTTTTGTTTTTTGTTTTTTAGTTTTTCTTTGTTATTTGTTTGGTTAATTGGAATCAGAGAATGGCTTATACATTTTGAAAGTTAAAAATGCTTGTGTCTGAAAGATATTACTTACCAATAAAGACTGATCAGCTTTTACCAGACTACATTTATATTTTCAAATTTTGCAAAGTATCAGTTGCAACCATGAGTTAAATTTTAGAGCTGGCTAACTCTAGTATTTAAATTTTCAAGAATTCTGTGATGCTTAAAAGAAAACTAAATGCTTAAGTAGAGAATACTTTGTACTTTATTATATACCCAAAAATGTCTACTTCGTTGTGTTATTTCTCAGTTTGTCTTTCCCTAAGCATTCATTCAGACAGTGAAAATATAGAGGGGTGATTAGTTACTGTATTCCTGGTATGGTCTTTGTTTCTCTAACAAGTCATGGTGAATGTCTTCAAAAGACAGCCTTCTACAGCATCCCTGGCAAACATCAATCTCTATTATTGCTCTAGCTTGGAAGTTCCACTTGTTTATACCTCTTGGTTGAGTATAATCACTTTTTTACTTTTATACGTTTTGGATGCTGTAAGGAGAGAAACTTCTTGCCTTTAGGGCATTTGAATTCAGCTTCTGGTTGTAATAACAGAGGAACTCTGTGTGTAATTATGTTGCCAAGATAAGTAAATTAATAAATTATAACTCTTTCCTCCACCTAATACTTGTTTATTTATGGGGTTGTATTTCTGTTATCAGGTAATGTTGGTGTATTAGCTTGATGTATTAGCATCATGCTAACTATCACAGCTAGTTATGTGGTTAGCAAAGCAATGTATTTTCCAGGCACTTTGCATTATGAAAATAGCACGTCTGTTACTTGTAAATTCCTGCTCTCTTATGGTAGGAGCCCATAATTCTGTTAAGTAAGCTACGAAGAATTATGTTTAAAAGTGTAATTCACAAATTCTGCCTTGTCATGGAAGTTGGCAGCTATGACAGAATTACAACAAAGTTCTTTTTTTATAAGTTTAATCTTAAGCTATATAAATACATGATGTACAGGTTATGCGAGCCATGGTTTAGACTACATTGTTGAAAAACAATCAAGAAAAGTAAAAAAAGTTAACGATTTTGAAAGTTTTACCCTCCTTCCATACAAACTGGGTAGTCAAAAGAATGTAGGCTTTAGGGTCAGTTAGAACTCACTTGTAGACCTACCTCCAGCTCTTACTTGCTGTGTGACTTCAGGCAAGTTACTTAACCTCTCTGAGACATTTAAATGAGTTTTCAGACTGAATATAATACTTATTTTGCACAACTGCCATAAACATGCTGCAAGTGATTTGTTGGTTCCCTGCTTTCCCCTAAAAGTCAATCTCATCTTGTGTATACAACCTCAAACAAATTCCTTATTGCTGTGTCTGATAAAACTATAATTTTATGGTAAGTTTGTCTCTTTTTTTCTTCTATGTATATAAACTTTGCCTTGAATGTACTAACCTGGTAGAATATTCATATCTATAAAATAAAGCATAATATCTTGCTAAACTCTGTATATAGATGCTGCCTTCTGTTGGTGTCAAAGTGTACACCCCGGGTATTGATTTACAGGCATTTTGTGAACACAAACAACTCTCATTTTAGTAACTGTTTGTGAATCTTAAATACTTCTTTCCTTTTTTGTCTTCTCTTCCGTGCCGCTACTTAGGCTATTTCCTGTCCAGAGACCTAGTCCTCTTTACTACATACTAAAGCTTAGAAGTGGGGCCTGTTCTAGCTTCTTTTATTCCTTTATTTAGGAAAGCAGCTCCTTGCAATCCTTTCTCTCCAAACTCTGCTGGGTAATTGAATAGCTAAATGACTGAAAATGTTTCAATAGCCTTTCAAGATAGTGTTTACATTTTAATGAGCTTTTGTAATGGCTTCACCTAAATGCAAGGGAATATGATGATCTCTTTGGTATGGGGAAGAATTTGAGGCCCAAAGTCATTCCCAGGCAGCCCTGTAAACTTATGAAAGTAGCGTTGCTTCCTCTCCATGCTTGTTATAAAGCTTCTACATGCGTACGAGACTTCACGTAAATATTCTCTTTCTCTTTTTCCGCTTTCTCCCACTGCAGATAAAAAATTTCAAACGGACATAAATTGATATCTAGTTCTCCTCTGAAAATTGCGAACACATTATTTTAAATCTTCTCTGTACTATTCTCCAACCCCCTTTGATTTTTTAGTTGCCTTCAAAATTTTAAGAGTAATTTATATTTATTGTTTATCACAAATTCTCATACACCTGAGCCAAACGGTTTTGTTAAGTTTGGGGGGAATCATGACTTTTGTGTTTCTGATCAGGAAACAGAGAAGGACGTGACTTGGCTAAACTCGGCAGAGTGATCATTGGTTAATACTGGGGTTTCTGACAACCCAAAGCAGTTCAAATATGCCAACGTCATTCTATCACGTAAAAGCAATTCATGTGCTATTTTTCTTCTATGGATTTACTCATGCATATGCAAATACAAGACAGAAGAAAACCAGACAAAATGTACTGCATGTGGTAATGTGACTCACGACTCAATAAGCCAGGCCCTCCCCAGGCTCCTTGCCAATATAAACTCGGTGTTGACAGGGAGCTCGGTGTTTTCTAATAGCAAAAAGCCAAAAATGAAAATAGTTTACAAGTGATACATGAGAGATTCATTTTTAAATAGAAATTCTCTGCTTGAATAATGCAATGTATATATGACATTAATAAAGTTCTGGGAAAAATGATAGAAGACCTGCATGTCACATTTTGCCGGGCACAGTTAATTAATCCTGGTGACTAAGAAAAAAGGACAATGGATTCACCTGAGAACTTTTAATTGACCCTTAAATGTCATTCCAAGTGCTTTAATAATAAAGAATTGAAAAGCTTTGACATTTGTTGATTGTTTGCCTTGAAGTTTTCTGTTGATTTATTTTCTATTTTTACTGAAAAGTTACTGCTGGATTCTAGTGCCTTAGGAAAATACCTCATATTTTATCTCATCATATCATCTGTGTGAGTCTAACTTTCCTATGGTTTGCCTCACTCTTCTCAAGCCAAAACCAACTAATTATACCTGTCACAAAACAATTTCTTCCCCAATCAGACAAATGGATGTTTTTGTTCATTCTTTGCTTCTTGATTGTTTTAAACAGCAATCCTATATTAATTTTGATAAATCCACACACTGATATTAAAATGATCATAAAAGGAGCACGTGACAAATTTATCTGGGCTTATAGGTTAGAAGTTGGATAGGGGTGTCCGTTGTGAGCATTGCAACAGTATGAGAAGCACTCAAATCTAAAGTTAACACTTCTGAATAAATTTATTTTTTAGCATGCAGTTTTTCCTGGAAGACTGAAAAATCCAGAAACTTTTTTTACATCTAGAATGTCCTGTCTTGCACATATTTTTTAAAATCTATATCACATATTGTTGACTTCCTTGCCAAAGACACACGTGCATTTCTATTTTATTTTTTGATAATTCTGATATTGTACCTAGTTTTCTGGAGCCATGCTACCTGTATTTTATTTCTGAATCAAGCTCTATGCTTCTTTATACCTACCAACTTTTGACATGTTTTCACTGGCAATTTGGTCATTAACATATTTGCGAGATCTAACTTTATATCACTATTTCAGGTGAATATGTAAAGCATAGAAAACCAGATAAAATGTTGGGTTTCTTTAAATGAATTTCGTCTCTATAGAATAAAATTTAGCATTCGATCCTTTTTTCCACATCATCACACATTTACTTTTATACATTTACCTTAGAGTAAATATATTTGCCTCACACCACTTTAGAGAGTGATTAAGGTGCGTGCTTGGGCCACCTTTTTCTCCTCAGATTTCCCAAGAATTAGTTTTCTTCATTTAAATAATTACAACAACTACAAAACCTTCATATTGAAAATCGGTATAGATATTACAACTTGAATTATACAATAAAATAAACATGAGCAAGCTTTTCTTTCCACAATGAAAGTTCATTATAGAAACAGCATCAAATGCAACTCCTAGACATGGTAAATTTAAAGAAGACAAAATTTCACCATCACCCAATTGTTCTGAGATAACTACTACTGGCATTCCAGTGTTCAACTGGACTTTTAATGCATGTATTTATACATAATCAATGTATGGTACCTGTGCAATATATAGACTAATCTCTTCTTATAGGTCGTTTTACCTTACTCAGTTTCAGTTACCTGTGGTCAACTATGGTCCCGAAAATATTAAAAGAAAAATTCCAGAAATAAACAAATTCATCCATTTTAAAACGTGTGCTGTTCTGAGTAGCATGGTGAAATATCATGCCATCCTGCTCTGTCCTGCCCCAAACTTGGGCCATCCAATTGTCTAGCACAGCCACACTGTAGACACTACCCACCCGCTAGTCACTGATGTGACTGCTCCTGACATCCAGCCGTCAGCATCATCACTGTGGGTCTTGGTCTGGGAACCTACACTCATCCTCCTGGATACTTTAAGCTATCTCTGGATTATATATAATACCTAATAGAATGCATATGCTATGGAAATAATTGTTCTACTGCATTTTTATTTATATTATTTATAATTGTAAATTTGTAAATTAGAAAAAATCTTTCTGATTATTTTCAATCTGGGGTCGGTTGAATCCAAGGATGCAGAACCTGTGGATATTGAGGGTCCACGTATATGGTTATAATTCTCCTAATTTACTATTAGCTATTGTTGTTAATCTCTTACTGTGCCTAATTTATAAATTAAACTTTATCATAGGTATATAAGTATAGAAAAAAAAATACGATATATCGGCTTCTGTACTATTTTTATTTATTTATTTATTTACTTATTTATTTTTATTTTGTGTATTTATTTTTTTTGAGACAGGGTCTCACTCTGTCACCCAGGCTGGAGAGCAGTGGCACCACCTTGGCTCACTGCAACCTTTGCCTCCCGGGTTCTAGCGATTCTCCTGCCTCAACCTCCTTAGTAGCTGGGATTACAGGCATGCGCCAACACACTGGGCTAATTTTTGTATTTTTAGTAGAGACACGGTTTCATCGTGTTGATCAGGCTGGTCTCGAACTCCTGACCTTGTGACCCACCCACCTCAGCCTCCCAAAGTGCGGGGATTACAGGTGTGAGCCACCGCGCCCAGCCGGGGTTCCTTACTACTTGTGGTTTCAGGCATCCACTGTAGGTCTGGGAAGGTATGCCCTCAATGAGTTGGGGGGCTACTGTATTCCAATTCTCTTTCTTAGATACGCTGTTTTCCATCCTGCCCTCTCCCCTGAGAGGCATCAAGGTCTCTCTGGATCTGGATTTTGTCTGTTCAGGGAGAGAGATAGATAGGGAGATGAGAAGGATATAAGAGAGTGAGATCAGGGTTTCTTTCTCTGGCTCCCTGCCTCCAAGATCACCTCAAGCTGTCTGTGTCCCTTGGCCGCAGTTCTCAGTTCCTGTCCAGGCACACTTCCCTCAGCGACTATCTTCTGGGTTGTAGGAGCTGCCCCTTCTCTGTCCCTGCCACCCTCGGCATGGTGAGAATTTTCCTTTGAACTTCTTGGGTTTTCTGAACATTCCACCTACACCTTTGTCAATGGTTCCTTTCTTTAACTGTCTGGAAATTATCCTAATAAGAGGGAGGTGCCGTCCGTTCCTAGTTGGAACATGGACTCGTACTGCAGTTTATATGTGGTTTTATTGCCTGCTTCTGATTTTGCTCTGCAACATGTCTCGAACATCCTTACTTGTTGTTCGGTATCATTTTATCACGTTCTAACAGCCTCATGCTACACATGCACCACAGTTGAACATTCACCTTGTTTTCTGGTTTTCCCTCTTAGTGACAATGTCATGAGGAGAACCTCTGTACCTATGTACAACCTCTATTAGTCCCTTCAGATAAGTTCCCAGAGGTGAACTAATGGAAGTATTTCCAAGTAGTATTTTATTATTCATGCCCCAGATTTACTATCAAAGAAACACTCTACCATTCTTTAGCTGTGCCATCTCCGTATTCCCTCAAGCAGTTCTGCAGTCACTTTGAAAGTCTTACTGCTTGAAAATGTGAGACACTGGATCTCCGGGCTTGAGGATTTTCTCCGTGGATGTTCCAGGGTTTGTTTACATGCTTTTATTGCCTACTTCTGATTTTGCTCTGCAGTAGGTATTGAACATCCTTGCATGTTGCTCAGTATGATTTTAACACATTCTAACAGCTTCGTGCTACACAGCCTCCATCATAAGATCATCAACCTACTTTTCTTTCTTTTTTAATGTTTTTTTTTAAGATGGAGTTTTGCTCTGTCACCCAGGCTGGAGTGCAGTGACAGGATCTCGGCTTACTGCAACCTCCTCCTCCTGAGTTCAAGAGATTCTCCAGCTTCAACCTCCCAAGTAGCTGGGATTACAGGCATGCACCACCATGCCTGGCTAAGTTTTGGTGTTTTTTTTTGTTGTTGTTGTTGTTGTTGTTTTTGAGATGGAGTCTCGCTCTGTTGCCCAGGCTGGAGTGCAGTGGTGTGATATTGGCTCACTGCAACTGCCATCTCCCAGGTTCAAGCGATTCTCCTGCCTCAGCCTCCCAGTAGCTGGGATTATAGGCATGCACCACCACGCCCAGCTAATTTTTGTATTTTTAGTAGAAATAGGGTTTTGCTATGTTGGCCAGGCTGGTCTCTAACTCCTGACCTCAAGTGATCTGCCAGCCTCGGCCTCCCAAAGTGCAACCTACTTTTCTTAATCAGCAACAGGAGTTCCTTATAACTAGAGACCAGGCCATGTTTACCTGAGCCATAGAAGCCTCCTTACTAGAGGGCTGTTCTGTGCTGTTTAGGGCCATCTGCCTAAATGCCTTCAGCTTGCATCTGGTTACAATTGACTCATTTACACCAGTTCTTCCCCATTCAGAACACAAAAGCTGTTATCATTTGTCCCCTTTCCCCTCTTTTGACCCATGGAGTTAAGACCTAAGGTTAGCTTCTCAGCCTTTGAGCTCAGAACTTTCTATCTATTGGGCTTTATTCACCTCCTCATTTGTTCCTTGTCTGCCCATCTCTGTATCTCCACAGTGATCTCAAGCTTAGCAGGGCAAGACTCACATAGCCTCCTTAGAGGAGATCAGACAGAAAAAAAAAAAAATCTGCTTGCAGCAGTATGGTTGGAACAGAGGGTTTCTAAAGGAGCAGCAGAGGACCTGGGAGACTCACACATACCCAAGAGCATTTGGGGACAAAACTATGAACCACATTCAAGTATTTGAAGGATTAAGGAGGAAACAGCTTCCTCTAACAGCTTCACATTTACTTAAGAGTTGAAGATTCCCTTTGATTTTTTTTTTTCACCCACTGGCAAGAATATAAGTCTGACTATCATGGCTATTGTTCAAACCATGTAGACGTCCATTTTCCACTCTCAAAGAACTGCAGCAGTTGAAATAAATGGCAAATAATGCAAAAAGTCAGGCTTTTCCCTCCTTTTTTGTTAAATGGAATTATAAATTTCATACAACTCAAATATTCCATTTGTAACTATAATAATGACCTAGGTCATATAGAAATTGTCACCTGAGTTATCAGCATGTTCCTACATCTTGGCTAAAAGCCCAGAAAGAATAGATTTACAGAACGAAAATCTGGAGTGTTTTATACATATTATAAAAACTGCTCTCACTGAGGAAAATGTGTGTTTGGAGGCAGCAACTCTTACAAGGAAAATGTAAAATGTTCATATACATCATTTGGTTGAAAATGTTCTCCCGTCATTTCTACCTCTGATTAGCCCAAAGAAAATGAATCATCGTTCCTGGAATACAAACAAACAAATGAAATGTAAATACTTCTCTTTTTTTGTGATTTCCACTGTTTCATGTGTTTCTCAAACCTGATTTTCCCAGAAATTGGACAACCTCAAACCTATTTTCAGGGGTTCATGAGTTTCCCATGAGATTGTTATGATTAAGTGTGCGTCTCTGTGTTTTTATTCTTCATTAATCTTTAAATATGTTGATATACGAATGCTAATGAGATCCTGATTAACCACCTTATAATACTGTGTACCATGCAACTTCAAATTGTACTGCTAAAGTTTGTAAGAAACCATAAGAGGGCGGGGAGAGAGAGAGTGAGAGAAAGAGAAATCATTTAAATAAGGTGTTAATGTTAAGTTAAAGCCATCTGAAGCCAAGAAAGCTGTAATCACCTGTTTCACTGTTGTTAGAATACAGAAAACTGTTGCGAGAATTAAGTCGTTACTTGACAAATAATAGAACGTGGAATTTGCAAAGGTTTCCACTTTAAAATTTAGTAATATTGCAAGTGGCCGTTTAGTCCCCTCTAAACTTCATTACCAGTGATAATATATTATACCTCTTTTGTTTATTTTTCAGACAGGAAAGTTACAGTTTTTAATATATATATTTTAATTGAAACATAATTATACATATTTATGGCTACAGTGTGATATTTTGATACATGTAAACAATATGTAATCAAGGTAATTAGCATATCAGTTATCTCAAACCTTTGCCACTGCTTTGTGTTGGTAACATTCAAAATGGTCTCTTCTAGCTATTTGACAAATTATAATAAATGATTGTTTACGATAATCATTCTATAGCTCTGTAGAACACTAGAACTTACTCCTCCTGCCTAGCTGGAATTCTGTTTCTGTTCACCAACTTCTTTCTATCTCCCCTTCCACTTACCCTTTCCAGCCTCTGGTAATCACTATTCTACTCTCTACTTCTACGAGATCAACTTTTTTAGGGTCCACATGTGAGTCAGAACATACAGTGTTTATCTTTCTGCACCTGACTTACTTCACTTAACATAATGTCCCCCAGGCTCATCCATCTTGCTGTGAATGGCACGATTTCCTGCTTTTTTATGTAAAGAACTTGAAACGGTTACTTTAAGTTGTACTGGTTTTACAGATTTTTAAAGTTTGAGGATACTTTTTCAATTTTATAAGAGTGATTTTGCTGTTTATAAGTAGATAAAATTAAGTGCACTTTAATAAGAATGAAGTGTGAGAACATTTTCATGGTATTTTGTGTATTCTTTACTAAATTTTGAGAAACACTTAATGTTGATTATTCTCCCACTATCCAGGATCAGACTTATATTTATTTTTGAATTATTATCTTTTCCCCAACACTGTTTCTTCCATGTATTCAGTTAGCCATTAAGTGTGAAGTTTAAATTATAGATGTATTCTTCAATAGTAGCTCAGGGATGTCTGCAGAAAATGTTGCTATGGTACATACAAATACAGTGATCTCTTGGTATCCCTGAGGAATTGGCTCTAGGAACCCCCACAGATATGAGAATCAAGACCCTTGTAAAAAAAAAATGACTATGCGCATATAACCTATGCACATTCTTCCATATACTTTAAATCATTTCTAGATTACTTGCAATGTTACCAGGAAGTGCACAAATCTTGGTTCTTGTCTCACTTGGGAGAAAGAATTCAGCCAAGAGACAATTTAGCCAAAAAGGAGAATTTAGTGAAGGAAAATAGAGAGCAGAGAGTTGATTTAGAGAGACAGGACACTCTGAAAGATGAGGCAGAGTGGGCTGCTGAAAGAGAATGAGCCAGCAGCAGCCCTGAGAGATCTGCATTCGGTTTTTATGATGTCAGATTTTTCTTGAAGTTTCCTCCTCTGTCTTAAGTCTCCACCTTTTTTCTTCATCTGGTTTTCTTGCTGCTGCCTTGTCCCCACCTTTACCCCACCTAGTTTCCATCCCAGGTTTGGGGGATTCCCCCTTACTGTCAGTGATGCACCTGCATGGACCAGGTGTTGGATATGAATTCTACCTAGTGGTGGAGTTGCTCATTACTGCCACCCTGGGAAAGTCGCATAGCAGTTAAATCTGCACTTACCGTGCTTTTGTAGGTCTTAGGGATTTCTCCTTTGCCCTCTTCTCCTCCTTATCCGCATTTAGGTAGCTACATTCTGACAAGTTAACTGCAGAGTGAGCAATTACTGGGCGTCTTAAGCGGTGTTTCTTCCTGCATAGTTATTTCCCCTCTTGTCTGGTCATCTTTAGCATGCCGGTTTCTGGTTTCTGGTGTCAGGTTTTCCAGACCTCCCTTTTTTCATGCCCCCTATGTCCCACTCATGTCTAACTATCTGCCTACTCTAACCATAATACCTAATACATTGTCAGTGCTATATAAACAGTTGTTATACAGCCTTTTATTATTTTTATTGTTGTGTTATTTTTATTGTTATTTTATTGTTGTTTTTATTTTTTAATATTTGCAATCTGGGGTTGGTTGAATCTGAGGATGCAGAACCCATGGACACTGCATGGTTGAATTTCTTGATAAAACATAAATCTTGGCCGGGCGCAATGGCTCACGCCTGTAATCCCAGCACTTTGGAAGTCTGAGGTGGGTGGATCACAAGCTCAGGAGATCGAGACCATCCTGGGTAACACAGTGAAACCCTGTCTCTACTAAATATACAAAAAATTAGCCAAGCGTGGTGACACGCACCTGTAGTCCCAGCTACTCAGGAGGCTGAGGCAGGACAATTACTTGAACCCGGAGGTGGAGGTTGCAGTGAGCCGAGATTGTGCCACTGCCCTCCAGCCTGGGTGACAGCGTGGGACTCTGTCTCAAAATAATAATAATAATGATAATAAATAAATAAACCTTAACTACAGTGTCTAGAAAACCAGATGATACTTCGCAGAGACTGTAAGGACCATAATGGACAAGTATGAGGCTTCACTGTGGGTCATGAAGGAATTGACAAGATGATTCAATGTCTAAGCAAGTTGACACTGGACCCTATGAAGATGTGAAGGGCTCTTCTACTGATTGCTGAAAGATCTGTTTGAATTACTAGGTTCCTCTTGGCCTCTGGTTGTACTAGAGGGAAACATCTGCAAGATTCACATATTCTTTCTTATGAATAAGTGTGGCACATAATTCTCCAGTCATCATTTTTTACCTTAACAATGCAATATGTGTCTAACCATTTTGCCTTCGTTCTGCCAATTTATTCCATACTGTCATTCTTGCCGTTGCCAAAGTAACATTTCCAAACATTTTTTTCACTTGCTCAAAAACCTTCCAATATTTTTATGTCCAGAGTTCTTACCATGGCATTCAGTGTGTCTCCTCGTTAGCCTGACTCTGCAAACTTACCTCCTAATCCATTGCATGACCTCTCTTCTAGAAAGCGCTCTGTACTCACCGATGGTAAAATGTAGCTTGCTCATTTCAGCCTGTCGTCCGTGAATCTTACTGTGCAGTCTCTAATTCTATCTCCCACATCTGAACCCCTATTTTAGATGATGCATGATTACTAATTTTCATTGAATTATATTTTCTGATATCTGGAAATGTTTCCCGTATTCCTCTGATTAGATAACAATCTTCCTTGGGGTGGAGTTTTATTTTATGCAGCCTCTAATGTGGTGCTAATCCTATAATAGCACTCAACGTTGGCTGGCTGACTTTGTTTAGTTTTGATTTTACCTCTAGTTTATATTAAACTAGGAACTGTTAAACTAGGTTGCATTATTCACATGCCATGTGACAACACAACAATTGATGCTGTATAATGACAAAATAAATAAATAAAGTAACTGCAACAAAATGTTTTGGCCAGAAGTAAGGAAACTAGATTCTAATCCCAGCACTGGGTCCAAACAACCTGCCTGATATTAGAATATGGGTGTTCCTTATATGTAAGCAGCTCATTTCAAGATCTGAGAACTACTAAACTCCACATCTAATTTATCTAATGCTCAGCATTACCCTAAGTATAAAACACCCAAACGTGGAAAAGATACTTCACAAAACTAAAAATACCTGATTATAATATAGTATAATTAATACAACTAATTGAGTAATTCTTCAAAAAAGGGAACTTATTTATTATTTGTAGATATAAATCAAGATAACTTCATGCATATTATAAAAATCATATACTGTAATCCTGACATAATATATTTTTCTTGTTATCCAAAGGGAAAACTTAGCTTCTTAAAATTTATTCAGATCTCACCTCTGTGTATTATTTGAGAATGTAGGAAATGTCGGACGGATTGAGATCTGTGGTCCAGTCACTGAGTCAGTACAGAATGTTGTCTCTGATGGTGGTACAAAAGAAAATTTTATAGGAGAATATGGTTGCTCATGTGGACGTCGACCTTCAAAACTCAGAAAAGTTTGTTCCTCTTCCAAAGCCATTGAGATCTCAGCGGCAGACTGACACTGATTTTCCTGGTATTGAAGAACAGCAAAGGAAGATTGTGTAATATCATATATGTTCTCAAGATGCCCTATTTCAGTCTGCAGTTGTGACTCCTCTCATAACACAAACACCTATGGAAGCTGGAACTACGGAAGTTTTACTGCCAAATGATTGCTTAGTTCAACAAGAACAACTTTGTTCAGAGAATGGGATAGAACAAAAATGAAGTTCCTATGCCATTAGTTCAGAAGCTTTTAGAGAATGACACTTTGAAATAATTTTTTCAAATACAAAATTTCCAGAAAGGTTTTAGGAAATAGTTTTATAATAGCATTTTAAACAGATCATTTACACAGATGTCAGTGTACATGCAAGGGGATATCGGCCTTTATAATTAGATTTAGCCCCAGAAACGTTACAGCCTCATCAACATTCGTACAATTCAACCATAGACTAATAAACATACATTTATTTGATTTGACATGTTGGGGACTTTTTCGATTCATTTAGGCAACAAAATACACATTCTTCATTTCTTTCTGTCTCCTTCAGGAGAAAGCAAAGATAATAAAAGTGCTATTTCGTTAGCCTCTACTCTTTATAATGCCGCCTCTAGAAACAACATCCTTATTAGTAAAATATGATACAAGTGCCCTTAGGGTAGAATCAATGAATATTTATTTAGGAACTGGCTTTTGGCCAATTTTCCTGTACCCTAAAGGCATAAATATTATATACCAGGGAAGTTCAATTCCCATGTACTTATGATATTTTTCTCTGCACATCTGTGAAAGGCAGAAGTATCTGTGCGACACTTTCTAAAACTCATTTGTCAAAAGGTTCACCTGTGGTTGGGAGCTATAACGGGCATTTCTAGTTCATCATACAATGTTAAATAAGTATAAATTCTGGTTAACTCTCTTAAGTTAAATAGCTAAAATACAGAGGAGGGAGTTCTCATTAGCTTAGTCTTCTAACTTTTGAGCCAGTGGCTTTAAGAAATAGTAAGGGAAAGTAGTTAAAATGAAAACATGTATCCCTGAGGTCAGTCTTTGAGACAGTGTTGAAAACTGGCAAGTGATTTTTTCAGAACATTCTCTGTGTTGTCATTATGTTTTCCTGTGGAGAATGTGTTTGCCACACCTCTCAGCAGAATCACTATAATTGAATGAACAGGTAAGTTGAATTATGGATGTTGAAGCCACGTCTTGCTAAAGGGAACCACAGTCCTATCAACTCCTTGAACAAAATGCTAGGGCTGCTCAATAGAACAGAATTTCCGTATTACCCATTTTTTTTATGACTCTCCACTGTACTGGGATGTCGGCAGGAATCACGTCTCTAAATCACTTGTAAGTAATGAGGGACAGCTTGAGAAATATTAAATTTTTATCACTTTCAATTCTCTGCTACTACTTTTAACATTTAATTTGTATTTGTGTGTAATACTGATTCCTCTTTATGCCCTTAATGTTTTTATTAAAACATAATGTGCTCATAAACACAGAGACTAAATCTTTTTGCTTTCACTAATTTATTTTTAACAAACGTTGTGCATAAATAGGAACTTCATAAACCCTTGTGATTGTTATTAAACTTGTCAGCATTAATTGAATGTACTCTTTCTTCCTTTGAACTTGAAAACACATTCGAAATGTCTTTCTTGATACTAAATACCGTCTTCTTGGTTTTATAGTTATTTGGGAACAGCCTTTCCTACAGTATAACACCAACTCTCTAAGTTCTACACCAACTACCTGGCTCGTTTTTGTCAAATACACAATCAATACTGATTGAATGATAAGTCATTGTTGCCAAACAGAATTCACTACCAACATAAACCATGGACTTACACATTCTGTAACACCTTTTAAATTCACTCCAGCTCTGCAGCATAGATAAACGTTCCTAGAAAAGCTAGATATGGAGATGTGAATAAAGAGTGTACAGTAAATACCAGTGTTGGGAAAAAATTCTGTGTTTCAGAAAATCAAACTACCTGTAGCTAGTTGGGGAATGATGAAGAAATAGAGAAGTCTTTGTGGGGTTTGAGGAGTCATTTGATTCAAGTAAGTCGGCGAGTAGCCTGCCTGACCAGAAGGAAGCCGGATTGAGGCGTAATGAGTCCAACCATCCAACAAGTGTGGATTGACCGCCTACTGTGTTCAGTGTGACATGGAGGGGAGAGGAATTTTTAAGATGAGAGAGGAAGCTCATAACCCTTCAGGAATGTAAAATTGACACAGAATGGCAAGATGTAAGAAAACCCAACATTATCGAAAAGTATGGTGCATAAAGTTACTGCTGAGACATTTGAATCATAGAATCCCAGGAAGCCAGAGGCTTGTGGGCAATATATGAAATGAGATAATGGATATGAAAATGCGTTGTAAACTGCAAGGTGTTATAAAAATGTGAGATACAATCATTATGCGGCTCACTAGAAAGAAGTTACAATTTTCTGGCTAGCCCTTTTAATATGATGTATGAGTTCTCCGTAGGAGATAGAGGGTATAGATCCAACCACCAGTTGGATAATGGCTGGTTAAACTGATCTGAGATACCAAAGGGAGCAGGAATCAGAGGTTGTTAGTAAGAATTTACATTTTCTTCTTATTAGGCCTTCAAGAGTTCCTACCATACACATTGGTGAACAACAGGAGTTCATATGTAGGTCATAATTCTAATGACTTATTTACAAAGAATATTCCCACATTCATTGTTATAAATGAGAGACAGAATTTTCAGCCTATCCACAACGCAGGTTAACACTGTCATACAAATCATAGTATCTGTATGTATATCAATTGTAGTCGCCAAGCTTTCTTGGAACTCTATTAGTAAAAATGTGTTAAGAATACATGTTCTATATATTAGAAATCCTTTGCATGTATTTTATCCTAATATATTGTGTGCATTATAACACATTTGTAAAAATAGAAGGTCCAAAAGATAGGACCGAAAAATAAAACACAAATTACAATTCTACCTTTTTTTTTAACTGTACTCCAAGGATTATCTTGTGCACCCAAAGTTTTGTTTACACTTCACTTTGATGACTTGATTCACAATGCACCATAGCACAAAACCATCATTTGTCGCAATTAGGATATTTCCATTAGAAAACCTATATTCGTTTCTTGCATAGGACCCCCAAAATACGTTTCTTTCTGCAGCATTCCTGACAAGCAAACACTCTCTTCCAGACGTTCCTACCAGCTTGGTGAGCACACGAAACGACTCCAACTTTAGCCAATTTTGTGGTTACAGGCAAGCCCTCCAGCAAGGTGGGGCTTGGGGGCCAAAAAATGAAGAGTGAGAAGTCAATGACATTCTTAAGTCATAGCAGGAGACTTAGAAATTTAACTTGTTTTCATTTGTTTGTCTTTCATCTTGTACAACACCCTTAGTCTGTGTATGTAAATAACATGTGTAGGCAACTTACCAATATATTATGGATTTACTTCACCAAAGAATGGCCTTAGCACAATGCAGTACTTAATTTATCCTTATTTAGATTTTGCACATTAGAAACTTAGGTCCTTAATTTTTTATTACCCCTCTTTATGAAAGAAGCTTATCAAAACTCTCTTACTATACATTTAGTGCAATTTACACTACCTCACAGTATTTTGTATGGTTGATACTGCACTTTGGCTTCTAAATCATAGCTCCTAGAGTATATCTCTCTTGCATGTATAATTATAATACATCAATGTTTTTGATATACTAGTGATTCAAGGCATGTGCTTCAGTGACATATTTCTCACTGATTATACACATCCATTCCATTCAAATAGTATAAGACACAGAGCATTGTTTCTTAGCGTAATTTAGAAATGAGAACTGCATTCAGAAGTTGGAGAAATCAGAGTAGGGAATACCCAGGAACTGACAACTAATTAGACTTCTTCACGTCAAACTGGAAGCTACACGTCGAACTGGAAGCTAGAGTAAGTGTCGAAAATAGGTACTCTGAGAATTTGCAAACAATGGCTGGGAGAGACAGGTGTAGATATTTAGCCTAAGATCCAAGAAACTGGGCAGATTGACAGCCAATATGGGGGAACCCTGTAGTCCAAGCGACTAGTATCAGGGTCAGGAAACAGAATGTGTCTATTTCTTTATGGATCAAGTTAGATTCCTGAGGTTAACAGGTGCAGTGAAACAGAATACCCTGGCAGATCCTTGCTGCGGTTGAGAAAAACAGATCAAGCCACCTCCACCAAACTTTTCTAGGGTCAGTCCTAGATTGTAGATAATGACCATTCCTAATATTTCCATTATTAGTAGGGTTAAAGCTGCTCCAGACTAGGAAATTCCCATGCTTTTTGAGAGTAAGCAATTCCCAATAAGCCTGCAGGGTTCTCTACCAGAACTGAGACCTCCTGCAGTCCAGAGAGAGGAGGTGTGGACACATAGCCAGGAAGCTTGCTCAGGGCCTGCACCCTCCCTTCTCAGGGCATTTTGTTGCTCTCAAATTGGACCCATGCCACGTGCTTTTTTTTATCACTGTTTTTAACTTTTTGTTTGTTTGTTTGTTTAGTGCCTTATGACTAGGTAAAAATGAAAATACACAAATACACTAAGAGCCTCCTAATTGACACTTCAAGAATTGCATCAGGAAATTGCCTCACCAGGTTCCTTGGCTATCTTGCTCCATAAAGCAAAGACCACACTAGTCCCATCTTGGGCTCCATGTTGTTATAACTTCTGACACAGTCCCTTCAATGCATACTCTACTTGGGGAAAAAAAAGAACCATATTATTGCTCCTATGTTTCTTTGAGCATCCTTCTGCTTGAAGTTTAAATGTAGCTCAAAAAACTATCATTTTCAGACCTTACCTCTATCCATCTCAAACCTTTACTGCTAGATCCAAATGAATCAATAGTAACCATCAAACTATCCCATGCATCAAACAAGTAACTCTAGGAATCACAAAATATAGCAGGAATAAATGACAGGCAATGCATGTTTTATAGCCCATCATTTAATGCTTTAACTACAGTATGCACTCATTTAAAGATATTACTTTGCTCGAGCAAACAATAAAAGCAACTGAGTATTCATTTGATTGTTGCCAAATGCAGTGATCCCATCAGAATGATTTAAGGAGATACAATTGCAGCCCGTCACTGACAGGGCTTATTTTTTACAGACTAGAGAGAAGTGGTCAATATCGTTGCAGAGAAGCATCAGTACACATGACTAACTAGCTGGGAACATAAAAACAAATGGGGAGGGAGTGACCAAATAATCATGCAAGGGAAGTGGCAGATCTGGAGTCTGTCACGTTTGCTTTGGGGAGCTAAGGGGGAGCTCTACTCCAATAATTTGTAAATAAAAGATTTCCCTGTCACTTGTTTAATAATTATTGCTTGTGTTATTTATTGCTATTTACAAGAAACATCAATGCAAAACATGCTGAGCTAAGGTTTTGTCTGCATAAAGCATAGCCAGATTGTCTCTAAACCATGCCCTAAACAAACGCTTGAATAGTATCTTTTTGTGTGTCGAGAAGATAGGATGTTATGGTCAGGATTAGAGATCTGGGACAGATGTTCAGCGTTCTCAACAACAAAGGCTGCCATACCTGACTGTGGCTGAGGGGAGCAGTGCCTTTGTTATCACCCCACTCCCTAGATTAGACAGGTTTATTCACTGAGTCATTATTGTCTCCATGTATTTCAATAAACACACGTTGAACCCATTCTATGTGCCAAGTATATTTGTAAGCCACAATTTCCTGCCCTCAGGAAATTCATATGCAGTTGTCTCCACAGTCTTCGGGCTCCTGTTTGCACCATGAGAAACCTTGTCCAGCCTGGAAGGGTCAGAATGCCTGCTGCCGTTCCTCCATAGTCCTCTTTCTCTCTTTGTACAAAGTCATCTCTGAGACTGAACATCGAATATGCCTACTAACAAAGTCTAAATCATTGAAACAATGAATAATTATTAATTTAGAGGATATTGATTTGGGCTTTGGTAGCATTTGAGTTGGAGAAAAGATTATCTGTCTTTAGAATTGTTTTTGGGTTTTTTTGTGTTTTTTTTTACTTACAGAAAAAATAATGCATATCAACTACTACAAACTACTGTGAGCTCTGTAAGCAAAAATACAAGATTAAGTTTTCTCCTTAGATACAAGAATGTCCTACGTTATTTGGCCAGCATAATTAATTTAATTATTTTCTAATAACACTGATATGTTCCAAAGTAAAGAGATTAAACCCACTTGTCCTCCTGCTGGCACCTTGAGTGCATCTCTATGGTAACAGATCTATGATGGTGGCACCAGGAGATAAAGCCAATTAAGATAAATAATGAGAGACCAGTGCTCACAGATCACTCTGAGCATAAACATTTTAGGAATTTATTGGTGTCATTGGGTTGCAAATAAGTCACTTGAAAGTATTTCCTAAAAATCTGAAACTTAGAATGGTTTGAAACATAAGCCTATTGGATTTATTTAAAGTCTCAAGATTCTACTGTGAATAGCATCCTATTCAAACCTATGTTTTAGAATACTGTGACTTTGACAACGAGTTTTTTGTCCTTAGTTAGATTTTTTTTAATGACATCCAAATTGTCACAAAATTATCTTCTAAAATAGCCAGGATTTTTCTTAGATTATAAAACTATTTTTACAATTTCTTATAACATTATGGAATTATAATATATGTATAAGTATCTTTATTTCTCTTTAAATGTTTTATTATACACTCACTTGTTCCTTAACAATATACCTTTTTTTGTTTTTACTAATGATGTGTCAAGCTATATTAGAAATTTTGGGGAAAATTTTTGTATTTCATTTTGCTTTCAAGGCTCACCTAATTTTAAATAATTGTATTCAGTTAACACATATGTATAACACCCTATTTTTATATTAAGCTTAAGAGCAGAAGAGCAAAAATATCTCCCACTTAGGTAGGAGTTTTACTTTACATGTAGGTATCAGTTACCTGTTTGATACATTTTTGTCCTTTTTAATCTTTTATTCTTCATTAATATACTTATAGATTCCAGACTTCCTGATAGCTCCTCAGATAATTAGTTAAAACCCTTCTATTAGAAAGTCATTTCTTGCAGCAGTCTACCTGAGTCCCTGTCACTTGAGCCAACCAAAGAACATTGAAAGGTAACTTTTGGTGGAAAATGAAACTGTGATTTTTATCAGTAAAGGGATATAGAAAATAACATTACATCGATCATTCTCTAGATAATTCCGATTGAGAGGCTGGCTTTTTAAATATTGATAATGATGTTTAACAGCAAAGAGTTTGATTTACAATAGAGTAAACATTTAAAATGTCTTCTACTAGAGAAATCAGTTGAGTGCTTTTCAGTGTGAAGCACTAAACTAAGTGACTTAAATATCACTTCACTCCACCCTCATAGAAGCTCTGAGCTAAGAACTATTGTCCTCACTTAATGGATGAGAACACTGAGGCTTAGTGAAGGTACAGAACTTGCTAAAAATTACAAGTAAAGTACAGAATGGGGATTCTCACCAAGGCTGACTGAAATTAGAGTCTAGATTTTTAACCTGTATACTAAAAACTATCCATCAATAAAACATTATTGTTTATATGACTTATATGTTTTTCATGTATGGGAGTTAATTCTGTCATGTAGTGGAAAAAGTTCTAGATTGAAGTGCACTTGTATTCTGCTAATTCCAGCTAACATCTTGGTTTCTCTTTACCTATAAAATGAGCCTCCAGTAGCAGGTTCTCTAGGATTATTTCTACCCTGACAGATTCTGTGTAAAGGCATTTGGACTATGAGTCAGTAAGCTTGACAGATATCTCAACAGAAACAGAATTTAGCAATCCAATATAGAGGAAATATTACAAACATCTCAGGAAGAGAGGGAGGAAGGAAAAAAATCAGAAATGAAAGGACTTACTAGGATATCATGAACCAAAACACCCTGACCAAAGCTTCAGCTAAGAGTCCTAAATAAATAAAACAAGGATGTTAATGGAATATGATTCAAAATAAGTCTACAAAATTAAACATGCTCTTAAAACTGCCTATTCGGTTTGTATTTTAATGTTTTAACTTTTCTGTCCTAAATTTGTGACTCACTTGGGACTTTGTAGTAAACAAACACTCTTTATATTTTGTTTGTGAGCAAACATTTCTAAAGTCAAAATTTTATTACAGTGTAGGATTATTAGAAAGAAGAGATGACACAAGAGTGTCTTTCCATCTATTTATTTATTTATTTGCATTTTCGTCAGGAAAGGTATTGTAAGATTCAAAACAGTACACTACAAAACAACTAAAAATAATAATGTAGAAAATTACTATATTTTGTGGATGTATTTGTCCTCCTATCCTACCCAATTTTATATTTATACACACACACACACACACACACACACACGCACACACGCGTATCACTGAGCAACAAATCTTGTTTCTGTCTTTAAGTAAAAGATCTCAAGAACATAATTTAACCTATTAACTTTGGTTTCATTTTCTATAACATTAAAATGTTAAATTAGAAGGTCAGTATCATTTATTTGTTTGCTTTTTAGAAATACCGAAGTTTCTGTCATTTAAAAAACTACAGGACTATCATAAAGAGTGAAGAGTTTCTGGAGAAAGAAAGAAATATTAAATGGAAATGAAAACTAACAAAACAAAAGAGCTTGAGAGATAAGACCCAGTTTGAGGTGACTGGATTGTGTGTTTCCTGAATTGTTTCATCTCACGAAAGGCTTTTGAGGTTGAGTTAATGTTCTGGCCCTGCTTACACTTTTCTCCCCCTCAGATCACAGAGCCGGAGGAGGAATTAGTATAGCAATCCTAGCTTAAAAAAATGCTGGTGCCATCTGGTGAAGAATCATTCAGACCGAAGACATATAATCCTAGAAGTCAAAATAAATTTCATCAGGGTTATTTCTAACTAGAATAATGGTCATGTGACTTAGAGGCCCCTGGCTTTGAAGACTTCACAGACATATGTCGAAAATGAAGCTATAAAGAGCTATGAAAGGTGACAAAAGAAAAAGTGAAATAAGCACATCTTATAATTAAACATTTGCATTCAAGAACAAAGCATTCTTCTTTTTAAATCTTATTTTCAAAATTATAATTAGAGTATTTGCTTACAGATTTTCATACTTCAATACAATCACAATAGTTAGTTTTGTTTGTTTGTTTGTTTGTTTTTGTTTTTGTTTTTTTTGTTTTTCTTTGAGACGGAGTCTCTGTCACCCAGGGTGGAGTGCAGTGGTGCAATCTCAGCTCACTGCAACCTCTGCCTCCTGGTTTCAAGCGATTCTTGTGTCTCTGCCTCTCAATAAAATCACAATAGTTCTTCAACTTTAATTAGCATTAGAATCATCTAGAAGGTTTGTTGAAATTCAGCTTGTTGCCCACCAACCCCAGAATTTCTGACTCAGAGGGTGTTGAAAAGGTCTGAGAACATGCATTCTAACAAGTTCCCAGGCGATGATGATGTTGCTGTTCTAGGAACACATTTTGAGAAGTATTTGTCAAAAGTTTTATTCAAATGTAGTAATTTTTGAATCACATTTAGAAATATCACAGCATCCTAAGCCAGCTAATTGATTTCCTATCATTCTGCTAGATTTAAGGGTTTTTTTTAAATGTCATAGTAACCCAGTAAAATGTGTAAATTTCCAAATGTCTTAAAACAAACTTTAAAAGACTATTGTTGTACCATATTTTTTAAAATGTTGCAATGTTATAGCATTCATTCTCAAACATGTAATACCAGTGATTGAGTACCACAGCCTACACATTTGTATTCTCTGTGTCTCAGGGATTCAGAAATGAATAAATGATCCATGTTTCTGCTTTGGAGGAACTCAGTGGATACTGACAGGTAAATGGGAGAAGAGATACCAGAAAACACAAACTGCAGAGTGCTGTCTTGTAAAGATGAACAAAGGACTGGGATTGTGCCGGGCCGAGGCAGTGGTGCTCTTCACATAGAAGCCCTTATTCAAATAGAAGCTTTATTTGGCTGGCTCTTAAAAGTGAATAGGAATATTCTGGACTAAGAAAGGGAAAGGATCCCCCAAACAGATGGAAAAATATATACAACCTTATTTTGTGATTTAAAAATGTGCTACCTCAACCGTCAATCTAATTTTGGAGATTAGATGTATATGTCTAAGATAATGTGCATTAACAATATGCAACTATTTATTTTATTAGTATTACATTTTAAAAGAGAATGAAACAGATCTGGAAGGGTATGTCAGTATTAAATATCCTGATAAAGGGCTCAGTCCACAATTGCTGAAAGATTCAAGTCAATAGCATGATTCTCTTAAAGGGAAGTAAATCAGAGAAGGCTCCCTGGAGGAGGTGTCTTCACCAGTTCTCACAGAACACTCGGGATTTGAGTGCAGGCTCTACAGGGAGAGCAGGGTGAGTACAGGTAGTCCCCAATTTGCAAGATACCAACATGAGGGCCATGAATGTTTTTCTGATCCTGAGCTATTTTCAGAGTGTCTCTGCCAGTGTAATATACTAAAAAGAAAAAGGGGTATTTTTCTCTCTGTGCATTACAATAGTGCTGTCTGGGGTGTTTAAAGGGCCACCCTGCCATAAATCCTTTGACATTTATATTTTCACATGACATAACTTTTATGATCTTGGCAATGAAGAATGAGTTTCACTCCAACTGCTAATAGCTCCCATTAGTCTTTTTTAACTTAAAAGAAGAAAAACTAACAAGTTTCTATCTCTCACAAAGCAAAACAATAGGCACTGTGAAAAAAGCTGTCATCGAAAAAAAAAAATAAATAAACAAGAGAAATCCTTATTAATGGTAAAGGAAGACTTTTGTGTGTGTTCCAAACTATTTTTAAATGCCTTTCATCTTGGGGATCCTGTGGCTGAATGACTTGCTCTCCTTACTTTAATCAGTGAAGGAGAATGAGCTCCTGGATGGAGGGTGGGACTCTGCTGCTGGCCAGGCCAGCCCGAGCCTGCTACATGCCAGTAAGTCAAGGTCGATATAATGATTTCTGAACAAAGAGATGAATGCCTTTGCCAATCCCCTTCGTGTTACCCAGACCCCATCTTCCTTGCATTAATACGTAATTGTAAGTTTATGATATTGCGAGTCTCTTTCTCTTAAAAGGGGGGCTGTATTTAAGTGAAAAGAATTGTTAAGATGGAATTCACATTTGACTGTTGTTTCACTTTGCTGCTCAAAGGGAATTTTACCATCTCCCAATCTACTTTGAAGATGGCAATAAAGTCAGCAAGTTATACTCTCTTCCTGAATTAGTTCCTAATTAATTTTGTATTTTAGATTTACTGCCTGTCTTCCCTTCTCAGTTTAAAGCCCTCTCGCTACATCTGCTTCTCACACAGTCCACAAGTCAAGAAGCCAGAGATAGCGCCAACTATGAAAAGAAACGATAGCAATTAGGGTGAAGTGGTGTTCCTGCCTTGAAGAAAGCTATGTGCTCAGCTGAAGCATAGTTAGGAAGCTCACTTCATAGCCCTTATGTGAGGAAAAAGGATCTACGGTGAGTGATTGTATTTCCAAGAGTTCAGCAGTCAGAGGACCTGCCTGCCAAACTGTTTAATTCTACTCTTATGTGTTCTTAGATTTAACAGGAATCTTGATTTGTTGATGCATTTAAGGAGTACAAATGCATTTTATGTGAGCAAAGGGTTAACTGATTTGGGACTAGTGATGGCATTTTTTGAGAAAGTGGGGAAATCTTAAGCATTTTTCCACCTAGTTTGGATCTGTGCAAGACTGCCTTCCAAAAAAAAAAGTAAAGGCTTTGTTCTGGCTCTAATGGCATCACGAAACCAGGAAAGGTGTGTTAGTCTTGGGAGACCCTGGGTCCTTCTGGCAATGACTCGTTTCACCTTCCCTCACACCTCCTCACATCCTGTAAAGGAGACAGCACTCTATTCCAAGAGTGAGAGCGGCAGGCCGGGAGTCAGGAGTCTTTTTTCTTTCCTTCTTCTTCTTTTTTTTCTTTGAGATGGAGCCTCACTCTGTTGCCCAGGCTGGAGCACAGTGGCATCATCTTGGCTCACTGCAACCTCCACCTCCCGGTTTCAAGCGATTCTCCTGCCTCAGCCTCCCGAGTAGCTGGGATCACAGGCGCCCGCCATAACACCCGGCTAATTTTTGTATTTTTAGTAGAGACGGGGTTTCACCATGTTGGCCAAGGTGGTCTCGAACCCCTGACTTCAGGTGATTTATGCCCCTCGGCCTCCCAAAGTGTTGGGATTACAGGTGTGAGCCACTGCACTTGGCCAGGAATAATTTTTAATGGCATCTCTGTGAGTGAGACCCACTTAGAAAGAGGGGGCACTTCATTACACTGCCGGTCTAACAATCACATGGGTCTCTGCAGGGTCGTTTTGCTATAATGGTGCAGAGAAAACAGCTGCTACCTATCAGGCCCCCGGTGTGTGCAGGATCTGCACCTTCTCCCTCAGCCTGTGTGGCTTTTCTCCAAGGACTCCAGTTTCCTCCCACATCCCAGAGATGTGCCCTTTAGCCCTTTGAGCTGGTACATCCTCAGGGTCCCAGTGTGAGTGAATGTGGGTGAGTGTGAATGAGCGTGAGTGTGAGAGTGGGTGTGGGTGAGTGTGGGTGACTGGGAGGGAGTTTGAGTGAATGTGGGTGAGTGTGGGTGAGTGTGAATGAGTGTGTGAGAGTGGGTGTGGGTGAGTGTGGGTGACTGGGAGGGAGTTTGGGTGAATGTGGGTGAGGGTGAATATGGGTGAGTGTGAATGAGTGTGAGAGAGTGGGTGTGGGTGAGTGTGGGTGACTGGCAGGGAGTTTGGGTGAATGTGGGTGAGGGTGAATATGGGTGAGTGTGAATGAGTGTGTGAGAGTGGGTGTGGTGAGTGTGGGTGACCGGGAGGGAGTTTGGGTGAATGTGGGTGAGTGTGGGTGAGCAGGAGGGAGTGTGGGTGAGTAGGTGAGTGAAGGTGATTGTGGGTGAGAGTGAGTGTGGATGTGTGAGTGGGTGAGTGTGAATGTGAGAATGGGTGTGGGCGAATACAGGTTTGCGGGAGGAAGTGTGGCTGGGTGAGAGTGTGAGTGAGGGAGTGTGGGTGACTGTGAGGGGTACTGGGTGAGTGTGGGTGAGGGTGATTGTGGGTGAGATGGGGTGAGTGAGGGTGTGAGTGTGGGGGTGAGGGTGACTGGGTGAGAATGTATGTGAGTGTGGGTGTGTGTGAGGGTCAGTGAGGGTGAGGGTGAGTGTGGGTGAGGGTCACTAGGTGAGTGTAGGTGATTGTGAATGTGGTTGTGAGTCTGGGTGAGTGTGAGTGTGGGGGAGGGTGAGTATGTGTGTGAGGGTGAGGGTGTGTTGGTGAGTGTGTGAGTGATGGTGACAGTGAGGGTGAACGTGAGGGTGTGGGTGCGGGTGAGAGTTAGTGAGGGTGAGGGTGTGATTGAGTGGGTGTGTGGGTGAGTGAGGGTGAGGGTGAACGTCAGTGTGGGTGTGATTGGGTGGGTTTGTGGGTGAGGGTGAGGGTGAGGGTGGGTGAGCGTCAGTGTGGGTGAGTGTGATTGGGTGGGTTTGTTGGTGAGTGAGGGTGATTGAGGGTGAGTGTGAGTCAGTGTGGGTGTGTGTGTAGGTGAGTGTGAGAGTGAATGAGAGTGTGTGTGGGGGTCAGTTTGGGTGAGTGTGTGGGTGTGTGAGTGTGTGGGTGTGAGTGAGGGTGTGAATGTGACTGTGTGGGTGAGTGTGGGTCAGTGTGGGTGAGTGTGCATGTGTGTGGGTGAGTATGAGAGTAAATGAGTGAGGGTGTGTGTGTGGGTGAGTATGAGAGTGAATGAGGGTGTGTGGGAGGGGTCAGTGTGGGTGAGTGAGTGTGAGAGTGAATGAGGGTGGGTGTGTGTGGGTGTGCATGGGTGAGTGTGGGTGAGTGTGTGGGTGAGTGAGGGTGAGTGTGGGTGAGTGTGAGTGTATGTGGGTGTGTGTGGGTGAGTGTGAATGTGTGGGTGAGTGTGTGGGTGAGTGAGGGTGAGTCTGGGTGAGTGAAAGGTTATCCTGGCCAGGGCAGGTCACACCTGTTGTCATGAGCTGCCCAGGTGGGCTCCAGCCACGTGGGACCCTGAACTGGAATACACTAGTGAATAATTATCTTAGTTGTTTTGCTTAATCCTTCTTGAATGAATGTCCAGCTCACATTTATTTAAATGTTTATATGAAAAATGTTTTGGTTTTTATTTAGAAGTCTGCTGATGTTTAGGAGACCAGAAGTATGCCTTAGTAACTGAAATCTTGTTCATATCAATTAGCCTATGGGAAAATTGCTCTCATTATACGTTGTTTTGCTTAAAGTCACAGTTTCCAAGAACCTATCAATGATGTTAAGTGAAGACTTACTGTAATTAGCTTTGCTGCCGTGAGCTACCTAGGAAAACCTAATTTAATAAATATCAGCTACTAAAACATTCTTACTGCCTGGTTTTCACTATTCATTAATTCAATACTTAATATTCATTAATTCATTTGAGAGATACATAGTGAGTTTCTAATCTGTGTCAGGTATGTGCCAGGTGCTATGTACACACTAATCAATACAATCCACATGCCTCCTGTCCTCATGGGATCTATGGGCTAGTAGTATATGATCATTATGCGTAATTGACAATTAATATATTCAAAATAATATAAGACAAAACGTGCAGTGCGATATGTCTCCATCTGAAGGAAGGTAGGAACAAGGTTCTGAATAAAAGCATTCCCCATCTGAGGGCTGGCACATAGTATACTTTTCTCATCTCTCTCGAGGCTTGAGGGTGGGATGAGGATGATTTAAATACAAACAGAATTTCTCGAATCTTCTCTAAATGGTGAAATCTGATTTTGGATTAGAAAGTCATACTTCTTTCTGTGCTAGTTTGAAGAGCACATTCCCAGGAGGGGCACTCACGGCACACCCGTGTGACAGTTTCAGGGCTGGAATCAACCCTGCAATGCCTTCAGCAAATACTTACCTGGTGCCTATAGACATCGGCCCAAGGGCTGGGGATAACAGACATCAGGAAGATTTTCAATGTCATATTTTGAAATATAAATGATCTGTAGCAACAGTTTATTCGGCTAGAAAACCCCAATTATTAAAATATTCCGTTCTCAAAGCAGTCTGTTAGTCATCATATTTTCCTCCAGCACTTGCTTCTATCCTTATAAAATGGCCATGAACCATAGCAGTGGTTATGAATTCATTCATAATTTACTAGGTAAAGGTCAGTTGCATTTTAAGACACATTAATTTAAATTATAACATTAGTTGTAAATTGGGATATTTTCCCAAATAAATGATCATTAATATTTTAAACAAAATTTTATCCTAAAACCCAAACAAAAGGCAGATATCAAAGACCTGCGAAACACCCTCACCTCATATAATCCTCTCACATACAGCATTTTAAATATTTGTGTTTAAATAGGACATACATTTACAAACCTTCTTTTCACCCAAAAGAGAGTTAAAGGTTTTATGATATACTTGTTTGCTTAATTACAAGGACAGCCATAAATGTTTTAAATATAAATTTAACCTACTATGCTTTTCTCGTGTTTGGTGACCACAGTAACATTTTAGGAATTTTAAAATCCTTGGGCCATCAAAGTTTGGGACTTAGTATACTAAAGAGTAAGTTCTCATCACTTATGCATTTGAAATGTTAAAGGCTTTATTTTGAATGCACTGAGGCATATTAAAAATAAAATGGAATTTTTTATGCTTTGGATATAGCCAAGGAGTTATGCTCAATGTCATTTTGAATTCTTCCCAAATCTGAGGAGGGAATCCCTCAGGTAACATTTGAAACATTTTGAGCACTTGTATTTCTAAAAGAGGCACTTAAAATAAACAACCAAAAAGAAAAAAAAGCTTTTAAGCAAAAAAAAAAAAAAAATACAATGTTAGATATTCAACAAGGAAATCCAAGATGATGATTGTAAAATATGACAATACTGGGTCACTTTTTATTTTTAAGGTGATGACCCCAAATTTTTATTTTTTGTGTGTGAAACAATTGAGATACTAAAAACAATTACTTTAAACATTATGATTCTTACCCCACTTAGCAAAGAAAAGTAATTCAAATATGCTCTGAAAAGCTTTATGCAACAGACATATTTTATTCTGTTCTAGACATCCGTTAACAAAAATATGTGTTGAACTCTGCTGACATCTTTGATGGGTCTTCGGCGCTGAATTATTTCTCAACACACGGAGCTAAATATACACTACTTTTACTTTTGTTAAAAACATTGATTTAATGTTATGTTCCTCAAAATACATGACAGGAGCGATAGCAGAAGGGATGTGGCGGATGCAATATTTGCTCAGCAGAAAAGGCCTAAGTATTATCTTGGTGCTTCTGACAGCACTAAATGAAGATTTTCAAATAAACAAGCTACAGGGGAAGACATCTGAACAAAAATGTCACAATTCCCATTAGTGAGCATAACAATGAAATGAAAAAATTACATTCCCTCATGATACAGTTGTATAAAATAAATCTTAATAACCCCAATTGATGTTTTAAAATACAGAGAAAAAAAGAATAAAGACAACTGTACTTAGAGTGGTGCTAGGAGATTCCAAGTTCCAGCAGACAAATTCTATCTGTATTTGGGACGGGGCAGAGGAAGAGAAAGGAATTTCCTCTCTCGGTTAACTGTAGGTGCCATGGATTCCTGGGCATGTGTATCTGTCTCTATCTCCATAGCATCAACAGTGCTCACCCGGAAAGGATGAAGATGAGGTGAAAAGGCAAGTGGTCATCAGTTCCTTTAAGAGCCTGCCAGGGGCCGGGCGCGGTGGCTCACGCCTGTAATCCCAGCACTTTTAGAGGCCGAGGCGGGCGGATCACGAGGTCAGGAGATCGAGACCATCCTGGGTAACACAGTGAAACCCCGTCTCTACTAAAAAATACAAAAACAAAAACCAAAAAAACTAGCCGGGCGAGGTGGCGGCGCCTGTGGTCCCAGCTACTCGAGGGGCTGAGGCAGGTGAATGGCGTGAACCCGGGAGGCGGAGCTTGCAGTGAGCGGAGATCGCGCCCTTTCAAAAAAAAAGACCCTGCCAGGTTCTTGTTCCTGCCTCTCTCCCCGACCTCACTTCTTACTGCTATGGTCTAACTGGTCTAGACCAATGTCGCCTTAATTCATTTTCTTCAAAACTCTGCTTTTTCCTGCCTTGGGATTTTCACAGTTGATTTTATTTGTACTTGAGCCGTACACTTAGACATCCCGTTGGATTCAGGCTTTGGTTGTCAGGCCTCTGGGAAAGCGTTCTGATCTTGTCCTCTCTCTTATAACACCAGCTCCTTCAGTTACTCTCTATTCTCACCATCACCCAGCCAGCCACGGCACCCACCGTCATCTGAAATCATCTGCTGCTTGCTTTTCTGCGTGTTTCTTGGCTTTCTTGCCCGCGTTAGCAGGGAAGCTCCATGAGAAACAGCATCTCATCTCCCTAATTTGACCACCCTACTTACAATGTCTGCAATAGCATTGTGCCTGGCTTCAAGTGAGGAGCCAAGAGATATTTTTACATGAATGAACGATTCATCAATTGCACTGGTTGATCCAAAGTAATATGTTATTAGGAGGGCTAAGGAGGGAAAAGGAGTAGCAGCCACCATCACTGCACACTTTTAGGACCTGGTATTCCCCATAAACAACTCTAGGAAAAGAAACGATTCTTTCCAGAGCATTGGAGAGTACCTTCATCTCTTCCTACAGTTTTTACCCCCACAACTGTGTATCCTGAAATGGGAATCTCAAAAGTTAGCGAGCAGTTCTGGGGGTGACAGTTCTAAATCTACAAAACTCCTCCAACTCTGTGCACAGGAAACCGTGGAGAAGCTGATCCAAGTCACAGCATCTCACTCTGGCCCCGCTGTATTTCACTCTGATGGGAATCTGTGTCTGAGAGGCACTGAAAGTGGGTGTGCTGCAGACAGCTATTCTTGTGCATCGAGCAATAAAACAGTGGGGCTGGCAAATGTGGACAGAAGTAATGCAAAACATTTTGGTCTGAACAGCCTGTTTGAGATGCTAATGATTTTCCATGTTACTTAGATGACTTTGGAGAAGTTTACAGTCATCCATCTCAAGTCAAAAACTACATTTGCGGGGATCAATGACGCATAATAGACATGCTGCTTGGCACTGGAGAAATTCTCTTTCTCCACAATCTACAGCCTGAAAAGTCATCACGGAACATTTAAAAGAATTTCCCAAAATGCCCGGCTGTGTCTCTCATACGAGGTGAAGCATGTTCAGAGATGTAGTGTGCTAAAGAAGTGCAATGCACATGTTTAAAAAAAGCGTTTACATATTCATGCAAGTGAACGTTTTTAGCTATCTTACAAGGAAAATTAAATGTATATTTTATTGTGTGAGTTTCATCTAAACGTTTTACACAGGCACAATCCTTCTCTGAACCAGATCATGATAATTCTCAAGGTATGAAGAGAAAAAAAAACCCTCCCCTGCCCCAGCCTCTTTATCCTTTTAACCTACACCTCTCCTAATGCCCACATGGAAGCAGCTTTGCTTTACGAAGGGAAAAGTGGCTGCTGTAGTTGAATTGGAGCAGCAGCTGTGGAGTGAGGAAAACAGGATGCTTTCTCCTCCAGCAGCATCACAACAGTGTACTCACATAGGTACCCTGAGATAGTTGTCCCTCTTGCAGTAGTAGCAGGCTGGCTCTGAGGTACAGGCAGAAAGTCCCCCTCAAAAGGTTGAATTCCCATGTGCACACAGAGGCTCCAGAGCACATCTCTAAATGATCTAAGTCAAAGGTTCCTACAAGCTCGTTTATGGACCTGTGTGTACATGCATCATACATATCAAGAACAAGAGTGCACATGGGAAGTTTTTTTTGTTTTTGTTTTTGTTTTTGTAGAGACATACGTTGCCCAGGCTGGTCTTGAACTCCTGGGCTCAAGCGATTCTCCCGCCTTAGCTTCCCTAAGTGCTGGATGACAGGCATGAGCCACCGAGTCTAGCCAGGAGATTTTTTTTACAAATTAAATAACTTTCTAAAAGCTCCTCTATTTGAAGATTATATACTTTTTAATGTTTTGTGTTGCAAAGTGTACCCTTTTATGACATTACAGTGTCAGTAAATGGTTTGAGTTTGGTTTTTACATTTCTTGATTGCCTTTCCCACATACCACAAATGGGCAATGCCCATTGATCATTAATGGTATTTTAGATTGTATTGATCCATCAAATTCTAAAATAGGGAGACTGCTGATTCACTTTGTAATCTTAGAATACCACTTCTTTTTTTCTCACTGAAAATTGTTTATTAAAGTGTTAATGTTTTATATAGTTGGTTCAAAGTTTTTATGGAACTTAAAATCCTGAGTTGCTTCTCAATAATACAGATGCTTATAATCTGTATTATAAGCTATTATAATTAAATATATAATTAAATATTATAATTAAATAGCTTATAATATTAAAAACTATTACAGCTACAGATGCTTAACATAATTATACTTCTCTTCCAAATTTCCATTTGTCAGATTAATGTTAACCTTTCACAGTTACCACAACTTTTGGAATTCACAAATTCCTATTTCTCCAGTTTTTATTAGCATATTTTAAACCTGAAAGAGAAAGCCAGAACCCCCAAATCAAGCGCCTTAATCCAAACCAACATTGAGAAATGGAGCAATGGAAGAAGCTCTTTTATTCATCAGAGAGGAAAAATAGAGAATATATTTACCATTTATTTTTCACTAAAGAAAATATACTTTGTATTTAGAAAAATGAATGATTAATTTTCGGTAGCTGCTTTTGGAGAAGGCTCAATAACTGCCTTAACAACAGATATTCATACCAAGGCCCATCTCCTCTGTCAGGCATTAATCTTCGTACTTCTAGCTCCTTTAACTGTAATTCAGCCTTTTTGGCTTGGATCTGAAGGACAGCCCCTGCCCTTTCATAATTGTTTTCAGCATGGTCTTGGAAACTGTGGGCCATCCGTCTTGATACAGGATGCTTATAGGATTCCCAATGTTCTGGGATATAGCCTTTTGGAATTTCTGCTGCTTCAGCTTCACCCATGAATCCATTCACCAGAGTTCTGCAAGTTGCTGCTGGAATCCCAGCCAACAAAACGTAGAATTTCAATTAATTAAAAAAAAAAACTTGTCATTGAATCCAGAAAGTTTGATGGGAAACAGTCTTTTCCCAAGATCTCCCTTTGGAAAGCAACAGGTGAGAAAGCCTCAAATCTGAGCAGAGTGCCAAGATGGTGTCAGACAGAGCTGCCACCGCAGTGACCAAAGACCTTTGCGACAAACTCATGGCCGCCGAGGCTGCAATGGGCAAGAGAAAGAAGCAGGAGGGCAATGGGGCTGAGCCAGACAATTTACCAATGAGGGTAAAGGCAGAAAGTGACCCTGTAGAGTGAGGGGAATATTGCTTCATTATAAAAATATCTTTTACAGCTTCCTTCCCAATATCTATTGTTCACTTCACCTCATACCTTTTAAACAGAGAAACCCAAGCAGGCTATTTTCACTTCACCAACCTAAAAGCTGCTTCTTGTGCATGGCTCACACACATACACATTGCTTTTTTTAAAGAGTGATCGCACCACTTTTAATTGTATTAGATTTCGTGATGGAGTTTCAGTTTCAACTGCCAGAGAGAATGGGGCGTTTTTGAAGTTCTGTTCTATGAATCATCCTAAATGCAATAAGAATGTAGTGCTTTGATTAATGAGTTTGTTAGGCTTTGGTGTTTGGTCCCCAAATTCATTTCTCAGTAACTGTGGGGTCCTGGACAGCGGAGGAGACTCTCTGGTATCTCAATCTCCAAGTCTAAAATGTGACAACCACAAGTCTCCACTTATCATAACCTTCCTCAGCCTTCCCAGTGCAACGTGCTTATCAATACACACAGGTCATCTGACATGCTGATTGTCTTCTGGGTGAGGCGGAGATATCCGCACACGAAGACTTCATACCTGACCACCTCAGATCATTGACATATTCTTCCATTTGAAGTTCAAGTGTCTCACCATGTGATTTTGGCCTTGGGCTGTGTAATGTGAATTTCCTGAGGACAAGGAACATATTTCCTCATTTTGATATCCTCAGTACTTGGCATAGACCTGGCATGATTTTCGACGGAGACAATGAATTCACAGAGAAATAATTGTAAATTCTTTACCAGTGTGTCCTGGCTCTCCAGTCAATTCTCCAGCTCCAAGTATCCCTGTGGTTCCAAGGAGCTGAGTGTTTCAGGGTCAGAAGCACACATTTATGAAAACAACTTGCTTATAATAATGTTAAAATAAAGCCTGTGATATCTTTCTCATCTAAACACAGAATGCGTTTACAAAGAACTTTGAGTTCATGTTAATATAGCACCTCAAAGTAAGTACATCAGTCAAATAAAGTGGACTTTACCATTAAGACTATACTGAAACATTTATGCATAGTTAAAGTTTCAATTAAGGAATCATTTGAGGTGATTCTTAGATGATTCAGTAGATCTTATTTGCATAGAGGTTTAAAATTACCCAAAGACACCGATTTGAAGGGGACTTGTACATTGTGTTACGATCAAAACGACATAATTTCCAGTTTTAGTATTTTCCATTATCTATTGAAATGCTTCCTTTCTAAGAATGTCTATTTTTATATACTCTCCTGAAATGCTATCTTTTTGGTAGGCATGCTATCAACAAATGCACTTTCACAAAGCATAGCACTTTATGGGATTTAAATGAAGAAAGATAACACATTTATAAAAGCAATACATAGTAGTTGAGACACAAACTTTGTTTTCGAATGTTAAATATAATGACTCTACCAAGCAGATATTTGTCATTAATAACAATAGCTCATGGTTAAATGTGGCATAAATAAGTGTCAATAGGGATCATTGTAGAACTAAAAATAAGAATGTAGACTTACTAGAATCCAAGTGTTTTTTTTCCACCATCACACAGTGAAACAATTAATCAGCACATGAGTTACAAAACAGAAAAGGAGAAAGGACAAACCATTTATTGAGTAATTTGCAGATGCTATGCTTAGTATTTGCACATAATAATTTTTATCTCTTAACTTTCAAGATGCTTCCAAATAGATAATTTTTATCAAGGGTAAACTGAGGTTCAGGGAGTTTAAATTACTTTCAGGCAGTAAGTGGCAGAACCAGTATTTGTTTGACACCAGTTTTTATAATCTTTCCACTCATTTGTGGTCTTCTGAGGAATTAATTGCCTCAATCTGAGAAATAAGAGAGTTCTGATTCAAGAGTAGCCCTCCTTAAGCATACAGAAAGGAGCAAAATGTTTTGTCAGCAGTAGCGAGAACAAATTGTAATCAACAATGATAACAAATGTGGAAGGGGAGACATTTGTGTGGAAAGTATATCAAAGGTATAAAATGCTTCAACAGACTGTAGTCTGGGATAGGCCCAATGAATCTGATCACTTGCAGATCCTTGATGATTTTTAAGAGAGCAGTTTTGGTCCAGCGTTAAACATGTACTAAATAATATGATGTAGGAATAAGAAAAGCTACTCTGTTTGAGGTTTTATTATATGCCAGACACTGCTAAAAGCTTGAAGCTTATGATATCTTGGCTCTGAATTATTAAAACCATTTTAGGGATGAAGAAACAAACTTAAGAGGGGTAAAAAAAAAAAAAAATTACCCAAAGACGCCCAGCTAGTAAGTGTCAAAGCTGAGATGAACCTACAGTGCCCTAAATATAATGGAAATATTTTCAACAGTATCACCTTGGCCTCTCTAAGGGGTCCTTGAATAGTGAGACACAAAAGATCTAAAAGAGAAGAGATCTAAATGATGGAAGAAGATATCCAGGTGGGAAGTAGGGGGAAGGAAGAGGGGCACACGTGAAGGAGATTCTGGAGAGAGGGGAAGGGTTGGGTCATTTTCTGAGAGTTCAGGAATGGAGCGGAGAATAGTTGACATTCAGTACAGAAAAAAAAAAAAAAAAAAAAAAAAAAAAAAGCTGCCCTTGGAGACAGAGAAAAGAATCATGTTTTTTTCAAAGACCCTCATCCTAGCCTCCTTATTGCCCCGGGCGGGTCTTTCTGCTGCGATGCCTTGCTTGTGGTACCCTGCCAGAAACAGTCCCCCGCTCTGCCCAGCAAACATCAGGTTTTGACTGTACCTGCTATATCTATGCATCCTGTCCCTGACTGCAGCAAAATGTTGGCTAATTTATAAAAACTGAATCAAATGCGAAGAGGGAATAATCATTAAATAAAAACCCTTTTTTCCCCTTTGGAGCTATGAATAAAAAAGAATTTTCTCGTCCAACAGATATGAGTCCTAATCTCATAACTGTTCAACTGGCAAATTCACTGAATTAGAGATATGGACACATTGACCTGAGCAAAGGGGATGGGCACATGTCCTTTTGACACGATGAATCCTGTACGGTGATGCCAAGGGAAGGCTCTAGAGCAGAACATGGGCAAATGGATGGGACGAGGCTTTCCCTTCCAGAGATTCCAGATCCCTTAGAATGGGATAACTCTGTAGACCAGCGCTTCTCAAAATGTCATTAGTAGTGAATCACCTGGAAATCTTGTAAAATGCAGATTCCGATTAACTATGGGAGAAATGCCTGAGATTTTTCATATCTCACACATTTATAGATAACGACAAAGGTGCTGATCCTCAGAAAATGATTTGATTTGCAAGGCTGTGGAGAACCTTGCTCTGTTGCAGTTACCGTAATTGCCCACTTTAGACGCCAGTCCACTGGGGAGCAGCCTGCACTAGCTCATCTTAGGCCGTATTTTGCTCCTCTGCTTCTTTCTTGGATGCAAGCCACTCAACCTCATCCAATTCTACATGTCTCTTCTCAACCTCGTGTTCAGTGACATCACATTGGTAGCTTGAAAATGACTCTGGCGGGAATATTTACACCATAGAAAGTAGCAAGCACCACCCATCAAAACTTGTTTTTTTGTTTTGTTTTGTTTTGTTTTTTTAACTAGCCCACTCTCTATTACTGTGTTATGCCTATTACATTATTAACCCAAACCATTATAATTTAAAAGGAGTCTTCTTCCAATCCATTTAATTTCTGCAACATGATATTAATTTATAAGCATTTGCAGGATAAAAATCCAGGCTGCCCAGTAGGCTGTATCCTCTAAGATGTCTGGGCTGAGGCATAAGCTGAGGGAAGTGCCACACCCATGTGATATCACCTGGGTTATTCACAACATGGTGTCCCCAAGACTACAGTGAATTTCTAGCCTCAAAGGAGAATTTCAAGCCTCATCTTGAAGAGGCCTAAATGGGCCTCTGTTTCTTAATGCATACAGTAAGGACACTTGCCACATTTAATTTATTATCCTCAAAAAGGCAAATACATAGCCACAATATATATGTAGTTTCAATGAGAAAATGTACGCTGAGTTAAAAATAGCCAACTTACAAACACAGACATGGTTAGAATTCGTTTAGCAAGTTGGGGAGAATTATGTGACCTGGATCAAGTGTTCTCATTAGCTTGGGGTTAAGGATGGTGTCATTATGCATAAAATTTAAAGTGAAATGAATATACATGTATGTGTTTTTTAACATAGTAAGAGAAAGAGAAAGGAAGAGAGAGGAAGAGGGAGAAGGAGGTGATCACTTTGCAGGTGAAAGAAGCTATGCGACAAAAACTTGCTGAAACTAACTTTAAAACCAAGCGGCATTGTAGTTGCTATCAAGGGACTAAGAGGCACAGCAATCACAGATGGAGTGCAAAGCGGCATAAATCTCTTGAGATCTTGCAGGACCTGCTTTAGAATAGAAAAATGAGCTTGACTGAAATTTTCTTTCTCTCTCCCCCTTCTATCTGCTCTAATAAATGTGCTTAGGTGCAGTGAAATTATTCCAAGACAGGCAACAGAGGGCATAGAGATGAAAAATGAAGAGGACCATTGTTAATTAATAAATGGAAAATATACTCTGAGGGTTGGCTTTGCATTTAAGATGTGTATGGGGGAAAAATCACAGGATTTCTAGTAAAATCTCAAAGTGTTAATGTCAGTCTTTTCTGAAAATTTATTTTGCTGTCATGAGTATTTTATTATTATTTACCTTATCAGAAAAGCAAAATAATATCCAATGACAGCACTATAAATAGGAGGTTAAACAGAATTTTGAAGTCCTTTACCAGCTAGCTAAACTATCTGAATGTATACTAACCTTACACATGACATTATTTCTATAAATAATAATTCACAAGGCTAATTTTGGTCTCTAAGTTCCAATTGAGACAGATATGAGCATCAGGGAAAATATCTTAACTGCCTAGCATAAATAACAAATATTGCAGAATTGGGATTTGCTTTCAGAGCTTTGTTTTCTTTAGCAATCACTATAGTGATATATATGACATTCAGAGCATTAGGAAAGGCAACAAACTGCAATAAAATGAAAAGTGGACTGAATAAGAAGGTTTGGAAATGTTTAATCTGAGTTCTAACACCAACTCATCATGAGAGACATTGACAAGTCATTTGAATTACCTGTGCCACTGTCTCTTAACATATAAAATAAAGATATCTCTATTAAAAGGCCTCTAAGATTCTAAAATTCTCTGATGCCCTCATTATTCTGATTTGGACATGGAAAAATCTTTCCCAGCCCATGTGACATCACTGTGAAGTTAGCTACAAAGCGGAGCGGTATATCATCGAATCTTACTTTCCATCATCTCTGGGTCATGAAGAGTGTCTGGCAAAGTAGCATAGTATTGATACAGAGGACAAAACTGACACGATGGGAATTGTAGTAAGTGGCTCACTGTAACGCAAAGAATGGGAGAAATAATGGTCAATGATCTGATCAAGAACCAGTGTCACAAACGCAACTCACTCTGTGTTGAGAAAACCGACCCCACGTTGAAATTCACTGCATAACCCCTGCTCTCTGTCATTGTCTGAAACATCATGAATATCCTTTGTCTAGGAAATTGAAAACATGTATTTGCATGATAAAATAGACTAATCAGATACCAAGACTTGAATTAGAAGTGTGGTTTTCAATGGCATGGGGCGTGAGAGGCACCAGTTTGCACCCTAGGGGACATTCGGTAACATCCGGAAGCATTTTTGGTTGTCATGCGCGAGGGTGGTACTGGTATCTGGTGTGTAGATGCCAGGGGGGCTCTCAAATATCCCACAATTCACAGGCGAGCCCTGCACAACAAAGAGTTATCCTTCTCAAAATGTCAGTAGTGCCCGAGGTCAGGAGATCCTGAATTAGGAGAACCTTCTCCAGAATCACCTGACCCAGAGTGCTGTTTCAAATGAGTGAACGTGTTCATCTCCTGACCCTTTAGTTAACAGGAAATAGTATGCCCTCCTCTAATATTGGCCGTAAGTTCAAAAATTAAGTTAAATAGTGAGACTAGTCCAAATACAATTAACGCGGAAACCCATTGCTTTGTTTCTACGTTGCTGCTGCGTCTCCCAGGCCCTTTCCAGAGACTCTGATGAACTGCCCACCTTAAGAATTACTGATTTAGAGGCATGGAAGGTAAGAACACTGCATGCCATGCTGAGTGACGTGCATTTGTCAGTCAATATATTATTCTTGTAACCTCCTTGTGTGTTTGCACACCGCCTCTGCTAAGTAGAAAGGGTGCTGAAAGTAAATTGTGCAGTGGTATTTGCTGATGGCATGAACCCTATAGCACAGGAGCCAATTTCCTTTCCAGAAAGGCTTGTTGTTCAGTGTTTGCAGACTCCAGGTTATTCACATTTCCAGGAACACTGATAACAATGCATGGGGAATGAGATCAACATAAAACTTGAGTGGGAGAGACATTCAGATGGCCCGATCTTCTAATAATTACCCCCAGGTTTGTATCCAAGGCAACACTAAGATTTCTGACATTTAATCTCATATTACACAAGACGAAAAGGATTCTTCCATCCTAAAGTAGAAATTTAAGATAATATATTTTTTAGTTACACAAATACTGAGTTCCTTAGATTATCTAAATTCCATCACAAAATGAAACAAGACTCATAAATATGTCAATACAAATTCCAGGGATATAGACACGTCCAGCAATATATTTAAAGTAACATAAAATTTTGTTCATGGTAATTTTAGTTTTAAAGAGTCCTTTGGAGTTTACTTAAAATAAAGAATAGATGTAAGGCCCAGAGAAAGGCATGTGGTCACACCTGGTGCCATGATTATTTGTAATCTGTAAGGTGGAAGTTCTTGGAGCAGCAGGTCCCAGCCCTGTCTGTGCAGTAGAATCGGCCAGGGAGGTTTTACAAAATACCTGTGCCTCCAGCTCTAGCCCCAAGATTCTGATTTAATTGGTATGCAGTAGAGCCCAGGCAGGGGCATTTTTTTAAAAACCCTCTAGGTGATTATAATATACAGCTGGGGTTGAAAGCCACTGGCAAACAGAAACTTTTCTAACTAGAGTATTTTATAGTATCATGAGGCTGTTAATGGAATGCAACCTTTTTTTTCTCTCTATTAATGATCTTCTGCCAGCCATTCAGGAAAAAAAAATGGTTTCTGCTTCAATACATGCCATGTGTATAGACCAACTTTGAAAAAAACATTATCTCTTAACTAGATTCTAACCTTCTGTCCTTCTGTTTCCCTATGCAAAAGGCAATGAATAAAGGGCAAGGGAGAAAGAAAAGCTAAAGATGCAAGGGTTAAAACCACATAACTCTTTACCTGTGGGTCAATATTTTGAGAAGTGGTCAACAACATTAATGAAAGATTTACAAATAAAGATTGTTTCAAGTAGTTGTTTATACTTTCTCTTCTAGAATGTGGTGTAAGTGTATTTTAAGCCACCGTAAGCCTTCTGTACAGTGAGGAATGCTTCAGCTCTAGGTTTTATGATCCAAGGGTGAAGTACATTTTAAATTCAAATATATACAGAATGGAAAACTCCTAGTTTCTCTTATCATCAATACATTGTAGGTAATATGGAAAACCCAGTGGTCAAAGCAATTGTAATAACAAACCTCCGAGGACTGCGTGAAGGACCCACAGACTATATAATTTAAAAACACTGTGTGCTCGTGTCTGCCCACAGGGGCACGTAGGTGTACGTGTAAGCACACAGTTGATTTATGTGTCATCATTGCTTTATTCTATTATTTATATTACAAATATATTGGTTTACTGTTTATTAGCAAAATGCTTATTTTTACTACTCTAATGAGAATAATTATTTTTGTTCTAAAGACAATCATATGGATGCAAAGGGCTCCACTTTAAAAGTGTCAGTGGTGTTTGTATGACAGGTAATGAGGCAATTTGGCAGAACATCAGAAACTAATTGAGCTCAGCTCACATCAATGAGGCTTGTTCAGCTGAGGCTGTGCTTCCTAAAAAGAACAGTGGAATTAAATGAGACAATGTGACATGTACAATTTTAATTGGAAGCTCTAATTTAAAATATTTAAGAGCATGTTTAAAATAATTTGTGAATCCATACAGATGCTTCCTTCCCCAACTAATTAAGAATATTCAGTGGGTCATATAATGTCTGGATGTCAAAAATATGAATTATTGAAGTCCCTGCACATATAAGTATACTTGCACCTTTAGGCAAGATCAAATTTAGTTTAACAGTGGGAAATGGGAAAGAAACAATCCTCGAGACTGCAGAAGGGTAGGTGATTTTTAATGTGATATTTTGAAAACCATTACAAGTATCATTAAATTGCACACCTATTTTGCAAAACTGAAATGATATTTAAGCATATTTCAAAATAAGTAATCGAGGTAAAACTGGAAATGTAATTTGGAGGTGTTGCAATACATTGCTATTTTGATTTGTTTAGGGTGCTGTTGCTCTCCTTTTCATCTATTGTTTGGTTCTGGGTCTACGTAGTAAGCCACAATTCTGAAGACAGAAATTTAATAACCCTGAAATCCTTACTATTTCTGATATTGTTTTAAATTTGTGACCATTGAGCATTTAGGGATTCTTTCTATGCTGACCTATTTTAAAAGAGAATTTAAGGAGAAAAGAAAAAAAATAAATGTTCAATTTTCCTGCTAACATATTCATAATTCAGTAATAAATCACTTATAAAAAAATAAACTTGTAAAATCTGATACCTGCTAACTGAAAGTGTAATCGTGTAATCACAGCATATTAATGGCTTAGAATGACACTAAAAACAACCTTTCTAAAACTGTAACAGCTTATCTACCAGTTACTCCAGCAGGCTGAAGTGATTTCTTAAGAAAAGTTTGCAAATTGAAATGTTTAGTCACTTTTTTCATACACTAGTAAATGATATTAACAATGAATAGAGAACAAGGTGCTTTTACCATTTTTTATTTACCTTTTTAATACCATCATAGTTTTTCAACTGTTAGCAAATGTCATAGAACAGGCTTATGTAACACTAAAAACAGAAGATGTCTTAGAAAAGAAGCCATGCTTAATAAGTGAAAAATTATTTGGAAAATAGGTAAGTAAGCCAATTGCAATACAAGCAGCAGAATTGAGATGAGGAGAAATGGTTGATGTAGAGAAGGCAAAGACAAGAAGTCATTAGCTGGGGTCTGGAAAAGCGAATTAAGAAGACTACAAGATAATGGGAGAAAAATAGAACCTGAAAACTGACAATTTTAAGTGAAATGTTTGTCTCAAAGCTAGTGTCTTGTCTCTTTGCTCTAAAAACTGTAACAGGTTCTTACATTATTTTTACAATATATGTTATCCAGGGTCTTTAATCTATCTTGCAGAAATGCAGAACGAAGGCAAACCCAAGTAAAAATGCTGTCCTCAAAGAATAAGACTGAAATCGTATCAACTATGTAGATAGAGATACATGTATGTATGTACATACACCTATCACACAAAATACACACGCCAAACAGACATCAGACACGCACACCTACATTGGACATATATACATACTGTATGCATGCACCTGCATACATACATACATATGCACATGGAAGCATCAGATATGTCCCAACCTCTTGAAGACAGGCACACTGGCTCCAGCTTTTCTAGCTCATGTCCTGGTTCTAAATAGTGAAAGAAGCCACTCCACTGATTTAGTCTTTATTCTTTCTATAAATATAGGGGCTATGCTTCGGCACTGTACATTATCAGCAGACTTGAAAACTAGCCCATTTTATTTCTCCACAAAATATAGCCTACTGTTCCCCCATCCTCAAAAGGAAATGACTAATCCCTACCCAGTTTTTAGACTGTTTTTCCGGGTGAGTAGCATGACAACAGGCAGCATTGCTACCTGCGTGGTTTTTGTATTAGCACCCTGTTTTCGAATTGGCCCAGATCTAGGTAATTTTGAAAACAAGTTGAGTGGAACTCAGAAAAACACTTCCCTTAACATAAAGTGCTTAATATTTCTTTAATAACTCAAATATTTTTCATATATTCAAAATTTCATCTGGGAATCATTACATCTGTTAATCACCTACACTGTTGCCTGCAGTAAAAAAACAAATTCAAAGGATAACTGTTTTCTTTTGTGAAGTAGCTTCCAGCCTTCTATTGTAATGTTTTGTAAATAACTATTATTGCATATTACAGTGCTCATTTTAAAATAATTTGTATCTAACCAGCATGCGTCACTCTCAGGATTCAGATGATGTAAATAAATGTTGGAAGCGAACCCCTAAGCTTATGGACCGCTTGCCAGTTATGGTTCCTTATGAGAAATTGCATATTGTTTTCTAAGACAACGAAATCACCTATTTTACTACTAGACAAATTCTCACCATCTGTATGACTCTCAAACTGGTAATACCCTTGTATATATGTATTTACATAGTTGTTTTTGCATAAAGATATAATGTTTACTTTTACAGGTATTATATACCTTCAAAATTCCAGCTGTCTGGTTTTTGTGGTTCAAAATCATTCAAGCAATTGATATCAAATGTGGTATGATGATTTCTTGGTAAATCCTGTTTCACTATCACATTCTGATATGTTTCAATATGTTCTTCTCTGCAAAATGTGTTTTAAAGTCAGATAAACATAATTCTTCCATATGTTAAAGGCCTTGTGATTCAGGTATGGGGAGAGGGAAAAATGCCATAATTGGAAGTTTCTCACAAAACTGTTTGCTACTGTAATTCCACATTGTCAACCGTATATTCTTGAGAAGAATCATGCAAACTGTATTATCAATAATATTTGTTTCCCATGAAAATAATGATGTCATCCCTAAGTGTTTCATTGCTATGAAGTAGAAGTACCTATGTTAAAATCTCTCTTAGGTTTTGACACTCCTCAAGCATACTTTGTAGCTCTTCCTAGATTCAACACTATCAATTAAATCATAAACTCCCAAACATGACTTGTTTTTTAGTTTTTCTAAAGATGTATAGATAGACAATATTCGGATCTGTTTATTATATATTTATAAACAGATATTTCCAAAAGCTTATTATTGAAAATCAATCATCAAAGTTTTATGTAAAGTATGTATTTTATAAAGTTAGGATACACAATTTTATGATGTGAGTTCACTTTTTTACAACCTATTATAATTCATCCAGATACGCTGTTTCCTTACTTTTGCATTTAAACTACTAGTTTAACTTTTCTAAATTGAAGACAAATGTACTATTTTAAATGAGCAAATGAAACTGTTAGCCTTCAGCCAAAAATTCTCAGGAACCAATAGGAACCCAGATGAGCTAGCATTTACTTGTAGGATACACTGGTTAAAGCTAATGTGATTTAAAAATATAATGAAGATATTTTAACTACATCAGAACTACTTCATTACAAACTCAAAAACTTGTGGTGACTAGCTGCAGATTTATGACAGTATATAAATATAACCCCATCTTGGCAAATACTAACTTTTCCAGCACAGTCATCTGTGTTAGAGACTATAAAGCGTGTCCAGTGAAAGATGATTTGTGTCAGCTAAAACTGTAGCCTGGAGCTACACTTGATATGTTATTACTTTAATCTAGTTATTGCAGCCTTGAAGTGTGTATTAGCAAGTCCAGGGAAGAAATGTCAAAAGCGCAACCTAGCCTGATTATTAAACATTCTAGGAATAGCCACACACACACACACACAAAGCTTATATATTCCTCATTTAGTTGTTTATTTTGCAATGTATTGACTTTTTATTTGTGGAGTAGTATTATCGAATATACAAGAATGTTTTGAATTGACCATAGGGTAATACAGACTTTCATAATTGAGCCTTTGAGATTTTATCCTAAGATATGCCAGTAAAGTGATAGTTATATAGATTAACTTTTTAAATCAAATATGCCCAAAACACTAAAATGAGAAGAAATATAACATTATTCTGATGGCCTGTGCTGTGGATTGCTAATTGTAAAATTGCTCTTCTTTACATAAATGTTAGTATATATATATATAGTTGCAGATAATTATAAGAAAAATATTGTTTTAAAATGCATCCATAACAAAATGGTGAAATATCATAGGTGACTATTACAAATGATAGTCACTGATACTTCTCTATTTTGTTATGGATGCATTTTATAATAATAATATCAAATGATAGTCACATACTATCATAGTTAATAATAAAATATAAGAAAGTCTGGTATTATTTTTAAAAGTTTAGTATTATTTTAGTAACTAAATGTGAGTTTATCCTTGTTTTGCTGATAAAGGGAAATAAATCTATAATTTTTAGATATTTCTATTACTATAACTTAAGAATACATTCATTTAAAAATTCATAAACTATAGGGAAATCTTGTGTAATATTTGAATTATAAATGGTATAATACGTTTTCTATCTGTGCTCTATTTTTGCTCAAGGTATTGAACAATTTTAAGTTTCACTTAATAAAAATTAATTACAATAGCTAAGTTATTTTAAACTAGTTATATTTTTAACTCTGAAAATAATTTGCTATTTTGAAAAATCATCCAAATTAGAAAAGGAAAACTTAGTTTGCATATGCAAATATATTATGTTAATATTATATTAATAATTTCATTATATTTCTGTACATATAGTATTTCATATTATAAAGTAAACTGAACTTTTTCATAAGAAACAATTAAGTATATTATAAATTAATGTTCAAATAAAATTCAAATGTAAATGCATGGACTCTGATAAGCACTTTGTCAACTATATATAGTTATTATATCATGCTCAAGTTACAGTTAAGATGGTAATTGTCTCATTCTGAGATTTTAGTCTGATGGCTGCTATAGTAATACACTAGTAAGCAAGAAGGCTTATGGAATCATAATTATACAAATACACTAACACAGAAGGTTTAATGTAAGATATTAAACATTTAACAAACAACGCTTCATCTATGAAAAATTAAACTGAATAAAATTACATATAACTTAAGATCAGGTAGAGTATTAATTATTACATGCATATCCTTGAGAAAATAAAATAGTATTTGAAAAATTCCACATGGTACTTTTGAGCCGTATTGTTATATTTAGCATGATAAGTAAATAACATTTTCATTTAAATGAAGAACAGAAACTTTGCAGCAACAAATATGTTTGGGAGCAATGGAATGACAGAATAATCATGAACATCACTGCCTACACGATTCTGAGTTAATTTATTCTCACACTTTCTATTATAGTCAACAACAACAAAAAATTTTTAAGCCTACCTATCAACTGCTTCATGAAGTGTTCATTACACGTTTGGCATTCTGCTGTTCCATATTTTATTCGTAGCAAGGATTCTATGAGGTACTCTAACCTGAGGGGAGACACCTGGTGGGTTTAATTAGATTGCATCTGGCAGTAATTAGGAGCAAAGTGTAAAAGCTGAAGCATCTGTAATAGTTTAGGTGACTTCAATTTTTGCATTGAGACAATCCAGGAGAAAAGATTCCTGACCCTGGGAAGACAAAGAAGAACTCATAGAAAGATTTTGAGTACAGAGAGGTTCAAACAATGAGTTAAGAACTTTAAACAGTATTTATCAACCAATAGGGTTCTGCAGTGATTAAAGTCCATGGGAGGCACGATTAACTCTACTAGCAAACATTTTAAGAATTCCTTTGCAAGGTGGGATGCTGCCTGGGTGGATGGGGAGTTGGGAGGGGATGGTGCACATCTGGGAAAAGACTATTTTTGAATTTTGTTTTCTTTAATGCCAGCTACTTAAATAAGTACCAAGAACAAGTCAGAACTTGTGTGGTGTCCCATCCACCTTAATCAAATTAGATGTGCCATTGCTGAACTTTGTAGCGGCATCTGTTGACACAGAGAGGCAATTTAAATGTTATATGCATATGAACTTTTGATATCAGAGTCTGCATCATATATAAATTCTGTAACGATCTAGTGCAGTTCACAGCATTTGGGGAAGTTCAGGATAGATAAAATGCAGAGGTCTGGTATTTGCTTTATGTGTGTGTGTGTGTGTGTGTGTGTGTGTATGTGTGTTTGTAGAGATGGGGTCTCACTACGTTTTCCAGGCTGATCACCAACTCCTGGTATCCAGCGATTCTCCCACCTCAGTCTCCCAAAGTGCTGGGATTACAGGTGTGAGGACCTCACTTGGACTTTTACTTTTTAAAATAATCTTACTCATATCTTAAGCAATAATAAAATGTCTAAGTGGTTTTTTCACCCCACCATTTTTCCCTTTACTAACTCTTGATTTGTATTCTGATGTGAGATTGTTATTCCTAGCAAATGGACCTGTTGAGATGGGCATGGTGATTCAGTTTCATTGTTGTTACTATTACCTTATATTTGAGTAGGCAGGTGTTAGATCCCTTTGAGTGAAAATTTCTGATATACTGAATGAGAAAGCATCATTGACATCATCAACGTCTCTCCTCTCTTACACACACACACACACACACACAGAGAAGACTACTTTGTACTATGTTTACATATGAATTATTTCTGAAGCCAATAATGTTCAAATAAAATCACTTTTTCTACATATGTAGTTGGAATTTCCCTCCAACAACAACCTTTTATAGATGACTCAAAATTTAACAAATCAAATCATTTACTAAAATATCCCATGTATTAATGTTCCTGTAGGTCAGTCATGTATAGCTCAAAAGATCACTCGATTTGTGTGCATTCTAGATTATTTCAGAAAACGTTGAAAGGAATTTTGTAGAATGAAAATTAATGTAATAATCTGAGCATTTCCACGAATGCAAATCATGACACAAGTCAAAGTTCCCTAGATCAGCACCATCTAATCGGCATTCTGCAATAATAGAAATATTCCCTACACCGTCCAGTATGGGACCCACTTGCCCTGTGTAGATATTGAGCACTTGAAATGCAGCTAGTGTGACTGAAGAACTGTATTTGTAAGTGTATTTGATTTTGATTAATTAGAACTTAAATAGCTACCTGTGGCTAGTGGCTATCATATTGGCAAAGGACCTAATCCTTGACTTGCAGATTACAAAGTAGACCCTGATGCAAGCACCTGGTGGTGCAGCAGAATCATAAAGGAAGTTGGAGTATCATAGGATCATTGTTTGTTTCATGTCTGTGTATCTTCTTTACTTTTTTCATTTTCATTCGAAGCCCCTGAAAACAGGAGCAAGGCCTCATCATTTTTTTGTGCATTCAATAAATAGCGTCTAAATTGAATTTTTTAAAGTTGGATGAAAAAGAGGATATTCAGAGGAAAATGTGTTGCTGGGATAATAACGAGCATAGATTGGAAAAAAATGACGGAAATGCAGAGTAATTCAGAACAATAAGAAGCAAGGTTTGCAAGGCCAGAGGTTTTTCAGAGTGGTTTCTTTTTATCACAAAGTGAGAGAATTTGCATCCTGCCATGCCCTTGTAACAGAAGAAAGCAGGAGGATTTGCACAGTGGAGAAGTCTGAGTTTGGGATCAGTGTCAGGCATAGTGGCACGTGGCAGCTGTGCCTGGAGAGCCAAGCAGAGGGTTTCTCAGAACCCAGCCCTGCCCCCGCCCAGCTCCTCGCCTGGGCTGGGGTGGGAGGTAGACACACTGCCTGGAAAGGCCTGGCTTGCTCCTCGGGTTTTTGAACATTTGCCTGATTGGCACACAAGGAAAGTCTGAACCCATTCTGGGTAATATTTTGGAGAATAAAAAAGAATACTGTAATTTAGATCACTAGTAGTCTTTATTATTATTATCATTATGGTTTTTATTTTGCTGGTTTTTACAAGCTACAGGCTATGCTTTACAGATTTTTTTAAAAGATGAAAAAATAAAACTAAACCTCACATATTTGGAGCACTTATTACCTGCCAATCACTATGCTTAATGTTTTTAAAGGATTGGCTCCTATCATCCACAAAAGAACCCAAAATGTGGGGACTCCTATGTCCCTCTTGTGATAAATGAGAAAACTGTAGCTGACGGGTTTTAAGTAACTTGCCCACATCTACTCAGTGAGGAACCAGCGTGCAGATTGTCTTGACCCCACTATGTGGGCACAACTACGATGCTATCCTGTTTCTCAGAGGAGGAGGGCTTGGCTTAGAATGCCGTTTTACAGAACAAAGTTGTGGTTTTCGTTGGACTACATGTGGAGTCAGAGAGTCTGAATTTGAAAAGTAAACTAAAGGAAACATTTTTTAAAACTATCATTTCTTTAAGAAATCTCCTGTGCATTGGCACCCAGGCTATATCACTTGGCTTGATCCTGTCACTCTTCTTTTGAAACAGCTCCATCTCAAATCACAGACCCGACGTGTCTATAGAATCCTCTGGGATGGCACACACATTCGAAACAGCAAGTTTGTCATTAAACTCTAGCTAACTGTCCTTATTTCTCAAATTTTGCTTGAAAAAATAGTTCTGACCTTCTTTATTGCTACATTTGGAAAGTGTATTAAAATAAAGATTGACTTGTTTCATGAAAGGTATTGTAAATTTTTAAAAAATCCTTAAAAAGCATAAATTAGGGATATCCTGCTTCTCCATTCAGTCACGCTATACCTAGGACATCTGTCCATCACCTTAGAAAATAAAGTCCATTGGAAGAGTGGACAGCACAATATCCCAGTGGGTGCAAGGGTTCAGCCACCACCAAATGCAGGTTCTGACTTTACACTGTCAGAGAAGCTCATTACTTAATTAATCAAACCACCAAAAGTTGCATTTTTATTTTATTTTTCTGATCAATTGCAAGCCTCCTACTTAAAAGTTGTGAAATAGCTTATTGAGGGGTATAATTATGCTCCTAAGAAATGGAAGTTTCCTTTAGATCATCCTGTCCAGTTTTTTCATTTTACAGATGCCAAAGAAGTGGAGACTCAAAGAGGTGAAGCAACACAGCTCGCAGGCAGGTGCCAGTCTCAGGACTGGACCTGAGTCCTGAGCCTGGACTCTCAGCTTTGCGGGACAAGGGTGTGGTCTCTGTCTCCCCCTGAAGCTTTTCCCAAGTGATTTCTCTCTTCTGTGGGATACTATTTCTTTGGATGTGGTTAGGATTTTAAAAAAGGATTCCCAATAATTCTAATTGTGTAAATTGTTTCTAAAATATGAAATGTTAAAACTCATCAAATTCTAATATTTAAAGTTAAAATATATTTTTATTTTTGAACACTATTTTAAAGATTTTCTTGGCTGAATGGGGTGGCTCACGCCTGTAATCCCAGCACTTTGGGAGGCCGGGGCAGGTAGATTACCTGAGTTCAGGAGATCAGGACCAGCTTGGCCAACATGATGAAACCCTGTCTCTACGAAAAATACAAAAAGTTAGTCGAGCGTAGTGGGCATCTGTAATCCCAGCTACTGGGGAGGCTGAGGCAGGAGAATTGCTTGAACCGAGGAGGTGGAGGTTGCAGTGAGCCGAGATCGCACCACTGCACTCCAGCCTGGGTGACAGAGCGAGACTCCGTCTCAAACTATTAAAAAAAAAAGATAAAAAATAAAAAAAGACTTTCTTATAATGAAGCTAATCATTGTGTAATATTTTTCACAAAATTTAATTTGACAATGTGTGGCTGGATTCACTGACTTAAAAGCATTTTAAAAGTTTGGCCAATTTAATGACTAAAAAAAAAAAGATATTTATTTAAACATGTAAATTCTTTACACTTTTTGAAGTATTGCTTCTTGCAGAGATTTTAAAGTTTTTCAGGTAATCTGTGTTTGGTTACCCCAATAAAAAACGAATTTATTGGAGTAAAAAAATATGTTTTTTCTGTCACTGTTAAAATTAGAATAATACTCTTCCCCCCCAGAGTTTATCACAAGGAAATATATTGTAAACTATCAAAATAAGCTTATAGCAGAGATCATTGAACGTTTCAATAAGATTTACTGCATTTCTCTCTCTCTCTCTTTCTTTCTCTTTCTTTCTTTCTTTCTTTCTTTCTTTCTTTCTTTCTTTCTTTCTTTCTTTCTTTCTTTCTTTCTTTCTTTCTTTTATTTTGTGGGGTGCAGTCTCACCCTTTTGACCAGGCTGGAGTGCAGTGGCGTAATCTCTGTTCACTGCAACCTCTGCCTCCCAAGTTGAAGTGATTCTCCTGCCTCAGACTGACGAGTAGCTGTATTACAGGCGAGCGTCACCACATCCAGCTAATTTTTGCATTTTTAGTAGAGACAGGGTTTCACCTTGTTGACCAAGCTGATCTCAAACTCCTGACCTCAAGAGATCCACCCCCATCAACCTCCCAAAGTGCTGGGATTTTAGGCCTGAGTCACACACCTGGCAGCTGACACTTATCTTCTGCTTGGACAGCAATTGGACAGCAATGTGACCTCTGCAGGGTGGAGTCTGTTTCCAACTGGCATGACCACAGTGAGGACCATTTGTGAATAATATAGGGAGTAAACAAGCACACAAAAGAGATGCTCATTTACTGGGACTTCTTTTTATTATTATTGCATCAATGTGGAAATTTCAACTGTAAAGAGTTTATGTATTCATACTTTCTTTCTTGTATGATCTTTTTAGCTAAGTCAGAAGGATCAATCCGCCGTCTCCAGAATTAAGAAAGACGGAATGCAAAGTGAAAGCAAAAATCAACATCCGATTTTGTCCTTCTATATCTTATTGCCCATTTTGGAAACAATCTTTTTGAAAGTCAGATTTTCCATTATAAGAGCTAGTCACTTAAGGTAGATATTTCAAAAGCATCTCTTTATACATTGAGATCCAGAAATTGGGGAGATGGGACCTAGAGTTTTATTATGTTGTAGAATGGAGGGTTTGCCCCCATGATGTACGCAACTGCCTACTTTGCAGGAAACAATAAAAAAAAATCTTTCCTGGGAAAAGGAAAAATCTAGATAGAAGAGAGCAAGATGTTTGATCCAGTCTGTAACACTTCAGCTGAACCCCCAAGACAGTAATAGAAAGGCCCATAGCAGGGTAAGATGCTGGAGCCACAGGGAAGGCAGGCACCTGCACCTGTGCTACTTGGCTTCTTTTGCTTTGGTTCTTGGGTATAAAGCAGAAGAAGGATTTTCAAATCCTTGAAAATCTGCTGATGCCTTGTCGGTGTGTGTCCACTTGGTTTTAGGTAGGGGTAAAACATCTTTCAGGGAATTGGATGAGATTACATATCATGTACACTTATTAACTGACATTAGAAAAACAGATTAAAACGTAAAAGGTTGTTCCAGTCATCTTGCACTGTGCTCTTGATGCAGTGGGGCTTAGCTCCACCGCTGGTTTAATTGGGGTATGATATTAACTTGGAGAAGAATCGTGATTGACTACTATTTTACCTCCTATAGCAGAGTCTATGTTGTCACAGATAAATAGTGTGAAGAGATTATTTGATTTAATGATTTCGCCCATATGGATTTTCCAGCAGTCAGTATGTAAGATACAGGAGGACACTTTTCATGCCCACAAGAACCTTGCTCTCTGGTGAGGGAGAAAGATATATAATGCACAATTGCAATACATGTAATGTGAGTTATAACAGATGTAAGTGTAAAATGCTATAAGAGAGGCGGCCGGGCGCCGTGGCTCACGCCTGTAATCCCAGCACTTTGGGAGGCTGAGCGGGCAGATCATGAGGTCAAGAGATTGAGACCATCCTGGCCAATGTGGTGAAACCCTGTCTCTACTAAAAATACAAAAATTAGCTGGACGTGTTGGTGTGCGCCTGTAGCCCCAGCTACTCCGGAGACTGAGGCAGGAGAATCGCTTGAACCCGGGAGATGGAGGTTACAGTGAGCTGAGATCGCACCACTGCACTCCAGCCTGGTGACAGAGCGAGACTCCATCTCAAAAAAAAAAAAAAAAAAAAAAAAAAAAAAAGGGAGTAGAGAGGCAATTACTTCCTCTGCCCGGGGAAGAAGAGCACTATCCCAAGGGAAGTGGCTCAAGGCTGGAAGGTGTGATGTGACGGTGTCACAGACTCAGCAAATTTTGAAACGCGACCTTGCTGTTTATTTAAGATCGCATTCAGGAAGAAATTAAGGGAGTGGCGCAGAATGCAGGGGCTGTTATACCTCAGTTCCTAAGACATCAATTTTGTAGTTTCTTTTAAACATAGGTATATCACTCAAGAACTCCCCTTACCTTCAATTTCCAGGAATCATTTTGGAATCCACAGGAAATGGAGGCTTTCAGACTCAGGAGTAAATGTATTTCAAAAGAATGATGACACATATTTGAGAAGTGATTCAAGAACACATGTGTAAACGGGGTAATAACACTAAAATGATAAAATATGGCCTTGTAAGAAGATTAAAATATACAATTTAAAATCAAGAGAAGACATAGAAAACAAAATAACATTTACATGAAAAGAAGTGTCAGATAGACAGAGTCGCAAAATATTACAGATTTTTGTTGTTGTTTTATGTTTGAGGTTTTATTTTTTACATTGTGAAAATGTTTTGATTATAGGGTGATGAATACCTTCAGCAAAGGTCAAACATTGCCCTTAAAATAAAAGTAAAGGAAAGGTTTACCAAAACAATGACAGGATGCCTACAGACTCGACATTAGGGACAAGCTTGAAATTACACGTTTAAATATAAGGTACACGTTTCCTTAAAATATGCAATAATGTAAACAGTAGAGTGTCAATGATAACATTGCCATTTAGGTGTTCACTGAATATTTATTAATGTCCATGTTTATGTGACACTAGGCTGATACATGTATACACACTGAAAATATTAATCACTTTATTAAAATAAAGACAACTTTGTATTGCATAAAGTAATCCCATAAAATCACCTTCTAAGTATCATACAGCAGAATGTATATATGAAATTTCTATCCTGAAATTCTATCACCCCAATATCAATTGCAATAAAATTACAAAGTAATGCCTGTTCCCAGGGCAGGATGGAAAGTGGTGGACCAGGCAGGGATGCATGGGCAGCAGCTTTAAACGTTCTGTGAATGGTGGCTCTTGTACACAGCAATTGCTCAAAGGATAAAGGAAATTTGTGTTCAGCCAGGGTATGTGGTTGAAATTTGAATACAGTTATCTGCAAACTAATCTCTTCTGCCGCAGTAGTTTAGTAGAACTAAAGAAAACCTGGTGTGTAAGGATGTGAGCCTGTTTCTAAAAGGCCTGCAGAAATGATCTTGGTGGCTAGGAAGCTGAAAGTCCAAAGCTTCGGGGCTTCTGAGAGCTTTGCAGTGAGTCTGAGTTAGGTCATCTCTATTCCTTGATAAATGAATAACTCTTCCATTGCCTGGGATACAATTAAAGTACTGACAGACAAACCTCAGACCTCACCTGGCTGAATGATCGTGTTCAAAATGGGATATGTTATGTTTCATTAGATCATTTCCATTTTCTAAACGTTTCTGTTTTCCACCTATAAAAACATTCAGGCTGGAAACTTAATCTTGTATATATCGGTTTCACCATTGTATCAAGAAAAAAACCAGGTTTTTATTTTTAAGACCCAGTTGAATCAATTGCTCAACTCTCATTCAAATTTCAATGAACACCTAGTCCGACACTGGATCTGCAATGCAATAATGAAAATGTCAGAGTGCTATGAAGACACCTGCAGCCTTTTTAGTCTCCATATTGGATCTTCTGTCAAAATAGGAGCTGTTGTTTAACATATTGATGGTTAATTTGACATAGGACCACAACAGAAATTGTCTGTTTGCCTCTTCATGAGACGTTCCTGCCAATCACAGTGTAATTCAGCAGTACCTGTACAGGGCATCAGCAGGGAGTTGTAGAAGGTCAGAAGGCCAAAAACTACTAATTGATTATTCTGCTTACTGTAGCTAATTCTGGATTTGCACTGTCAACAGAAAGCTGATAAAATCTTCTTGGGTTCTGAAGAACAATACTCTCGGGCACCCAGCAGAATTTCGTGCAATATCCAGGAACTGGCCTGTTCAGCTGCAGCATGTAGTTAGACAGAGTTCTTATTTTCTTTTCTGTTACACACACTGCAATAGGGAGCTTCATTGAGCTTTATTTTTGTCAATCTTTTCTGAAGAAACTTTCTCATGACTGCACCAATAAATACGAGTTATATTTTGACCAAAAGCGTGGCAAGGTGTAATACAGAATCCAAGGAGAGATCTGACTTATAAAATTCTGTGATTTTTTGTTTAATGAAATCAGATGAGGGTCAATGACTTTCAAACTTTAAGAAAAAGAAAAGAAGTAATTCTTATTAGATTAATATTTAGTTTTCATTAAACATACATCCTACAAGTTGTTTTGTGTATTATTTTTATATGCGATAGGATTTTGAACAAAGTTATTAAATAAACATTAGGCAGTGTTTTCCAAGTGTACAATTCTGTGTCTGCCTTCTTGTGGAAATGGACTCTGACAAGGTAAAGGAAAATGCTGCAAGACCTGGGAAACACGTGCATTAAAGCTTATCTTTTAAGTTATCTGGGGTATGTACTTATTGGATAGGATGTATGTGCATTTTATGCAGTGACTAAAACCTGGAAATATGGTTTAGCTTCATTACTTTATTGACATCCTGTCAGTCAGTATCTAGGCTCATAGAAATGTTTACATGTGGAAGGGAAAAGACTTAGTGATAAAGTCAGGCCTCCATCATTTTGAGAGTGGTGAAAACAGAGCTTTGACCGCCATGCGCCAAGGCCACATACGTAGTTTTCTGAGATCTGGAACCAGATGCCAGGTGTCCAGGCTTCCTGTCTTTTCTCTATAAATTCTGAGAGATGTTTCCTATCTTTAAAATATTGGAATACTTATACAAAATTATATGTTCATCCAAATAAAAGTTCTGAAATTATGAACTTAACTTATCCTTGTTAAATAACCTTCTGTCAGTTTCTGCCTGTCACTCGATCTGCCAAGATCCTCCTGAATCCTGACATTCTCATCCAGTGCATTAATTGTCTTGGTGCATAGAGACACTGAGCTGTTATATTTATCTTCCTTTTTTCCTTTAGGCATAATTATTGTTACTTCCTAGATCCTGGCAATTACAATAACTGCAACAACGGAGATGAGTTCTTGTTTGCTCCCTTTCTCCTCTCTGAACATTATCCTTATTTACTAAACCACCTGCTTTGGTGGCTGACTTAACCTCATCTCCCTTTTCACATAGATGCATCAAGTTGGAATCTGTCTAAAAAACAGTTCTCTGTTTGAAGGAAATCAAGCAGGTTAGTATTGACCTTCAAATGCTATTGGAATGAGATGTTGACCCAGAATTGGAGTTTATCAGAAGTGTTATATGAAGTATAAAGTAAAACAAAAAAGACCACCTTTGAGTTTTATTTTATTTTATTTTATTACTAAACAAGCTGTATAGAAATATACAGAATTACAGAAGACATTATTATGTAATTTTGAATTTATGGCTTATAATGTGTGTAAATTATCTCAAGGTTTTAATGATTCCAAGTCAAAAAGAAAATATACTTTCAGAGAAATGTAATTCTAACGTGACCACATTCCACTAACAAAATGATCTGAGTAATGCACTCTAAATGAGTCTCTACCTCAAATGCATATGTAAAGTAAAAGCAGTCTGGGCGAAATCCCAGTGCTTTGGGAGGCCAAGGTGGGAGGATTCTTGAGGCCTGGAATTTGAGACCAACTTGGGCAACATAGTGAGACGCCCATCACCACAAATAATTTTAAAATTTAGCAGTGTGTAGTGGTGCATGCCTGTAGTCACAGCTACATGAGAGTTTGAGGTGGGAGGACTGCTTGAGTTTAGGTCAAGAGCTGTGATCATGGCACTGCACTCCAGCCTGGGTGACAGAGTGAGACCTTGTCCAAAAAAAAAAAAAAGAAAAAAATAGGTAAAAGCACAAGTATTTGTCAGCAGGTAGAAGAAACATCTACTCTATGCAGCTGGTTAATGCTTCAGTTAACAACCAGCAATTCAGAGTGATGGCAAATAGCTTCCTAGTCTAATGTAAGCTTATCTCCACCGGCAGTGGTTACCAGGAGTACTTTCCTGGGAAGGACTCTGTGGTTGCACTTGAGTTCAAGGGAAGGTCACCACAGTTGTTACTGATGACTTCAACAAACACAAGATAGTGACAAGATATGATATCTAATAGGTGTCTGGAACTCTACATAGCCAAACCTCAAGTCTTGCTTTTCTCTGATCTCATTCCGAACCTAATCTTGTCCCCCGCAACTTTCCCAGTCATCTTTAAGACAGTCCTATTGGCTCTTACTAAGAATAATATCCAGAATCCAAACACTTCTCATCACCTTGTGCTACCTTAGACTAAGCCATCATCAGGTCTCACCAGGATTAACAACATTACCTTCTAACTAGTCTCCATCTTTCTCTGTTTCTTTATTCTAAAATCCACTTTCAATACAGCACCCAAACTGACCCCTATATAATGAGGAAACCCTGACGTTACTAGACCATGTCATTCCTGCAGTCAAGCACTCCTGGTGACTCACATGTCCATTAGAGTCAAAGTTCTTATGAAGACAGGTGAGACCATGATTTTCCAGCCCCCATCCCTATCTTGGTTCTTTCTTATTCTGCTTTAAACTCACTGGGTTTAAAGCCTTTGCGCCGATTATTTTCTTGCCTGCCAAAGTCTTCTCTATTGTCTGTATTGTGTTCATATAATTAACCCCCTACTTCCATCCCCTCATTGATCAAATGTCTTTTTGTCAACAACGTCGTTCTTGACAATTTTATTTAAAATTACAGCTTTGCTCCCATTCTTCTTCGTCTGTGCTACTACTCTCTTAAGTTGTGCTATTTTTCAAACACTTAATTTCTAACGTTCTATATAATTTATTATTTATTGTGCTTTTTACATTTTTTTCTCTTTCATCTAGACTGAGCCATGGAACAGTGTTTTCTAATGCATTCCACAGGTCCTAAGAAGTACTTGGCACATCCTAGGCATTCATCTACTATTTTGCTAAGAATTTGTCATCATTGGTAGAGACTCCAATGAGAGGAGCCCCACATCCTCTCAGTGATTAAAGAGGTTATTAAACTTATACAGCATGTTTTATACAATGATTAAAATAGAAATAGCTAAAACATCCATGTCAGCCTTAGGAAAATTAGAGAAGGGTTAACTATATCCATGGCACTATCTACCCTACACTTTGCCAGACGTGGCAGAGTTAGTAAGTAATGGGCTTTTTATCTTTGAAAACTGTTACCCTATTGGGCTCTTTCTTTTTCTGGAGGCATTGGGAGGGTTACAGATGGAACACATGGATGAAGTTAGATAAACTTATATTCAATTCCTTGCTCATCATTTACCAGTTATACCTCCTTCAGCAAGGAGATATAATTGGCCTCAGTGACTCCACCATGAATCTCTATGTTCTCATTTGGAAAATGGAATTGATCATGAATTATTATTTTATAATAAAGATGGAATGAGAAAAGAATTAAAGCACACATAGTATTGTGCTTGATTATATTAGATACTTAATAGACAACTATTATTTGTAAGAAATAAGACACTTAGATAAAATTCACAGTTTTAAAGGCATTTGATAACATGCTATCTCATTTGATCATCTTAATGTTGCCATGAGTTAGAGTTTGCCTAAATCTGTTGACTTTAATAGGCTTTGTGCCTCAAGTCAATGACTTGAGGTAGTTTAAAATACATTAAAAACAGGGTCATTAAACATGTGGTTACCAAGATAATACGTAATTTTTAAATTAAACACACATAGGTTCTTAAACTATTGTACAAAAATAAACATATTAAAATGATTATTTTCTGTATTATTTTTTAAAGAATGGAAATCAACACACATTAAGAATATAAACCTTGGCCAGGTGCGTTGGCTCACACCTGTAATCCCAGTGCTTTGGGAGGTTGAGGCGGGTGGATTATTTGAGATCAGGAGTTGAGACCAGCCTGACCAACATGGCAAAACCTTGTCTCTACTAAAAATACAAAAATTAGATGAGTGGGGTGACATGTGCCTGTAATTCCAGCTACTTGGGGGGTGGAGGAAAGAGAATCGCTTGAACCCGGGAAGTGGAGGAGGCTGCAGTGAGCTGAGATGATGCCATTGCCCTCCAGCTTGGGAGACAGAGTGAGACTCTGTACCAAAAAATAAAATCAGATGAATCCTAAGAATTCCTTTGTCAATTATTACAACTTCTCAAACTAGTGGTAAGGGAAGAGTTCCCTAAACCCATCGATAGATGAGAGGATTAAAGAATACCAGTTGCAGATTGCAGATGAATCAGACAGTCTGAGATCATCACATGTGGGCAGCCAGCACTGCTGTAATATTATTGACAAGTAGATAAAGAAGTTCAATTCTGATTTGAGTCTATGTCATTAATTCAGTATGCAAGTTGCATGTCATTTCTCTCAAATGTGAAGGTTAAGTCTTATAGATTGTTTATTAGTGAAAAAGTGGCAAATGTGTCATTCTTTTTTTTAATGACCTCTTAGGATCATTATTTTATTTATTTATTTGTTTGTTTGTTTATTTATTTATTTTAAGGTGGAGTCTCGCTCTGTCACCCAGGCTGGAGTGCAGTGGCATGATCTCGGTTCACTGCAACCTCTGCCTCCTGAGTCCAAGCAATTCTCCTGCCTCAGCCTCCCAAGTAGCTGGGATTACAGGAACCCACCACTACACCTGGCTAATTTTTGTATTTTTAGTAGAGACAGGGTTTCACCATGTTGGCCAGGCTGGTCTCAAACTCCTGACCTCAAGTGATCCACCCACCTTGGGTTCCCAAAGTGCTGGGATTACAGGCGTGAGCCACCATGCCCGGCCTAAATGTGCCATTCTTTATAAGAGATGATAAGGTGGTGCTGTAGTCTTAGCTATGTAGTGAAGCCCTTCTAACCCAAGGGGAATGCAGGAAATGAATATGCTCTGGCTGGGCCCTTTCTGTACGGCCAAGTCTATTGCTCTTCTTCTGGTCAAATAATCCTATCAAAACCAAAGGTTGTTAGCATGGCATGGCATTGTAGTAAGACCTTACTGATCTTCATCACATTGCTTCTCAAAATGCATAATACTATTTTTATTTAAATTTCATCTTAGTCTTTTCTATCAGGAATAGTGATAAAATTAGGAATAAGAAAGGTCATAATGTGTATGCACCTTAATATAAACAAAATAAGGAATTTTATTAATTATTATAAGGTTCAATTTTTGACATGTTAGATTTTTATTTCCATCAGTTAAATTATAAAATTAGGATTCTCTGCTATTTTTGCTGATCTCTAGAACATATATGGCAATTTTTAAAAACAGCCTTCTTGAAAGAAGCTTAAACATGTGCTAAAAATTTCTGTTTGACTATTTTTGGGAGTCCATTTTGAAATATACAAGACCTTAAATGTTTCTACTTAACATCAGAATATAAAATATCAAAGCTGTAGGTAAATCTTAGGGCTGTATTTTGATTAGAATTTTATTATCAGAAGAGTATGTTTATAAACATAGTATTAACAGAGGAAAGGCAAGGAATCTATGTTTAATAATATGACAAATGACACAGATACAAATTATTTTAATATAATATGTACATTTCTCAAAGTTCTGTCAAACATCGTGGGCTTAGAAGGCTCACTTATGTGACTATTGGTTTCCTTCTGTATTAATAGAATAAAATTGTCCTACTTACAATTACTTCATGTAAACCTAGAAAGAATATTGTTCTTGAAAAATTGTACAAAGTTACTGTAATTTGGCATTTTTATTCATGTGTATGAGACAATAAAAACTTTTATTAAGTTGATATATACTATTCTCTTAATCATTTGCTTTTTAATTCATTCATTCAACAAATACTTATATAATGCCTGCCATATTTTAGATATTGTTTTGAACAATGAAGATACCACAAACGCAGGAAAAATAGCCATGTTTTTTGTGAAACTTTTATTCTAGGGAGTAACAGACAATAAATAAGTGTAAACCATAAATTTAAAAAAAAAAAGTACCAAGTGCTTAGTAATACAAAGAAAAAGAAAGTTGGTTAAAGAGATAAAAACTATTGGGAATACATTTTTAAGTCAGGAAAGTCCTCTCTGATAAATGTTATGAAGTATGTGAAAGGAATTGCTATTAAAAATCTGGAAGAAAGATCTTGAGAAAGAGGAATGCCTTTTGGAGAAACTAAAAGACATGCTGATTTCAGACACTAAGGCACAAGGTGAGGTCAGGAAGCTACCCAGGGATCAGGACATATAGCACCTTCTAGGTCATGGTACAGTTTTGATTTTTTTTTTTTTTTTTTCTTATTGGGATGAGAAGTCATTGGAAGATAAAAGGCATGGTAGTGATATAGCATGACTTTAGAAGAAGAGTTTTGCTGTTGCCTATTGAATAAAGAGACTGGTTAGAGACATGGGTTTTGAAAGAGTGACATAAGGGAGAATATATTTCTTTAATTTGGGGAGAAGTTCACGATGTCTAGTGAGGTGGTGGTGGTAGATGTGGCAATGGTTAGGAGAGGTCAGAAGGCCAAAATGCTTTTTGAGGGATTTAATATTGAGGGTAGAAAAAATACAAGACTGAAGGATGACCCCCAGGTTTTTAATGTGATCTACTGGGTGGAGAGGGGCAGAGAAGACAGTGGGTACAGAAGCCTGGGGAATCAAGAGTGTTTTAGACTGGGTTATGTTTCAGGTGCCCATTAAATACCTGAGTGGATAAATCAAGGTATTATTGAAGACAGGCACTGTTGGAGACATAGGAAATCAATTTGGGATGAAGAGGCACTATAATATGTCTGTAAGTAGACTAATGTAGTTATTTGCATTACATCTTAATGAATAGGTACAATAATAGGCCTCTTACTAACTACTTTAAAACATTTTTTCTGTTTGTGCTATTTTAGTACATATTTTATGATAAAATGTAGTGCCATTGATATGTATGATATTTTTCTTGTAAAGTAAAAAATGTGTGATTATTAGGAAAGATAGATTGATAGATTCAGATAAAATGTTAATGAATTGTTGGTAGAACTGTCAGAAAATAGGAATTACTATGGGCAATGGGTTATATATAGAAGGCTTTTTATGTAATTCCTCTTTATTTGTTTCCATGGGTATATCTGTTTGTGTTCTCTTCTTAGATCTTCAGTCATTTTGTTTTTCTTAGAGATTCTCTAAAATTTCTTCAGCAGTTAGCATTTCAGGGGAATTTGATATGGGCACCCTGCCCTCAGTTCATTAAAGCAAACACATGAATGAAGATACAAAGTATTCTAGTGTAAGGAATAAATATTTTGACTACATGTTGCCAATGCATGTTAAATATATGCAAATATATTTTAGAGTGTATTACCTCATTGTCAAAATTGGCCATGTCAGAAATATTATCTGAAACGTGGAAATAGGCAAGAGATATTCCAGGGTGTTCTTTCTGAGCAGTGCTAGGCTTGAATGACCATTGTTTGAGTTGTTTCACAACACCGTAGAGGTGGAAGTTAATGTGCAGATTTTTGTCCAGTAGAGATGCAGATAATTCTATCAAATGGAACAGGTTACTTCAAAGGTAACAGTTTATGGCCCTGTTGGACATTAACAAGCTTCATACGTAAATCAGAAAACCTATTCCAGTACTGCTTATAAGAATTTCATTCTCAAATACTCTTTGGACCAGTTTTAACATCTTACTAGTTCCATCTCTAATCAAGTTGAGTAATATAATTTTATACTTTTTCTTCTAGTATCACATGAGAGTTTTAATTTTCTCATTTTTGGAAAATTGTGTTTTAACTTTTATAGATATAGAAAAATATTTGTCCTCCCAAAATGTTTTTAAACCTTATATATATATATATATATATATATATATATATATATTTTGCAAAGCATAGGAGAACATAGACAACTCCATATTTTGAGTAGTTCTTTCAAATTATTCTTTACTATAGAAAACATTTAGTATGCTGATAGAACATTTAGTGCTAGAAGAAGGCTAGAGAATTTCAAGATAATAGCTTCAACATTGTACCAAAAAAAGTGTTTAAATCCCTATATTTCATTTTAAAGGTAAATATTATACATATTTAAAATTGTGCCAATATTTTATTTCCAAAATTACTTCAAAAACATGCATGAAAGCATACATGATGAAATATGTATGCGGCAAACTTTTGTAGTTTTATAAAGTGTGTAGAAAATGTTTTGTGAATGAACGTAATTATTCACATACTTTTCCTTTTGGATTATATTTTCTATATCACATATGTTTAAAATAGTCTAAATATGAAAAAGTAATTTTTCTTCATGATCGTCCCCTTCTCATACCTGTTACCGATGTTTATACTGATCTATATTCTTAGGGAAATTATTTTCGAACCTCATCCTTTGTGAGCCCTTGAAATGTCTAAGCCTCCATTTTCACCTGTGTATAATGGATTTAGGACAAATTTTATTAGTTATTTAAGCTTTAAAAATATCAATGCAAATAATGTTCATCCTTAAGAGAAATATAAATTTTGTTTGTTTGTTTGTTTGAGACGGAGTCTCGCTCTATGTCTCCCAGGCTGGAGTGCAGTGGCGCGATCTCGGCTCACTGCAAGCTCCGCCTCCCGGGTTCCCGCCATTCTCCTGCCTCAGCCTCCCGAGTAGCTGGGACTACAGGCCAGGCCCACCAAGCCCAGCTAATTTTTTGTATTTTTAGTAGAGAAGGGGTTTCACCTTGTTAGCCAGGACGGTATCGATCTTCTGACTCGTGATCCACCCGCCTCGGCCTCCCAAAGTGCTGGGATTACAGGTATGAGCCACTGCGCCCGGTCATAAATCAAAAACACAAAAACAAAAACGAAAACAAACAGAAGACATGAGAATAAGAGATGGTAGCATTGTAAATAGTTGGGCAGTCACACTCTAAATGCGTGTGTAGCTGTGTTTAGATTCTGCCTCTGCCACTGCCTGGAAATGCTGCCCCTGAACCCTTGAGGAAACCAGGAAAAGTCGTTGGGTAGAGCGCTTGCTCCCAGGGCCACCTACAGGACGAGGCTGCTAGAGGAATGGAGAATTGGTTAAATTATCTCCTATCGCATATCAACCATGTGATAATTAAGAGCTCCAGAAAATGCATATCAACTATATGATAATTAAGCATTTCGGGAAATGGAGAAAATGTCCCAGAAAGAGAATGTTTGGAAGGATCAAGGAATATGTGTCTAATATGATGGTTTTATAGAAACTCTGTAATATAAGAGGGACAAGTGGGTATGGAAAAAGAATCCAAGATGTGCTGAAAGTAGTGTTAAGCACAAAAGATAATCTGAAATCTGAAGCATCACTGAAGAGTCCTTAGAGAGAAAATCATATTGTTAAGAAGTATAGCACATCTATATATTCATTCATAGAAAATGCATTTACTGAGGGTCAAGTGCAGGCAAAGGCCTCTGTTAGACCTTGTCAAAAATAACAGAGTAGGAGAGCGTGGTTCCTTTTCACAGTAAGTTTCTACTTCCATTATTCATTGTTATTACAACTAGCCTTTACTGAATACCTGCAATATGCCATGTACTCTACTACAAGGTACTTTGCGTTATTTATCACATTTAATTTTATGGATGAGAAAATGAAGACTCAGAGAGGTGGTAACTTGAATAAGCTATTGTAGTTTGTAAAGGGCAGATCTATCTTATTCTAAAACGACCTATCTTATTCTAAAACCTAGCTCTTTCCACTATGTTATCTCTTCATCTAATGAGAGAAGGAGTGTGTGTGTGTGTGTGTGTGTGTGCGCGCATACATTTGTGTCGGTATATAAAACTGTAATGCATCACAAAATATTCTAAGTTTGAAAGCTGTGTAAATAAATGTCTCTGAAAATTCATAAAAGAAAATTTGTGTTTAGGTAGAAGGACTAGTAAATATTACTTGGCAATTTGGATTTTATCCAAACCTTGAGAACATATAGGAATTCAATTTTCTGAGCCAAGAATAAGAGTAACTCAAAGGGAAAAAAATACATTTTTTAGTAAAAAAATCTGTTTGGAAAATATCATGGAGCTCTGTTTGATTGTGAATGTGAGCGTGTATTAAGTAGAAACAGAAAATAGGTTGGGACCCATCACGGAGAGTCCTTAATCTATCCATGTTAGGGAAGCCAGAGGCAGAAGTAATGGGATTATGGAAGTATTATTATAGGAGGAGATGCAGTTGAAAGGCAAAGGTATATAAAGCAGGAGCTCCTTCAAACCATGATTCAGAAGTAAAGCTAGAGGAAATTGTCAACTGGAGGAACAAAGGATAAATCTGAGGTTACCAGTTTGGAGTATGGGAAAACAGTGATGCAATTAGAATAAATGGGGACAGGACAAGAAAGAAATGCTCTGAGTCCTTACAGAGCTTTGCTCTATTTCACTAGCTGTCACGTTGCATTGTTTTTGTCTGTTTATATGTTTGCAAACTGTGAAAGAACACAGGCTGTGTCCTGCCATCCTTGTGTTCTCCACTAGGAGCATTGTGCCTCCATCGTACTGGATGCATGAATTAAGGCTGACAAAGTCAGCCTGAGGCCAGGACATTCAACCACCTAGGGGAAATTCTCATACATATTTGAGTGGAAGCCGAAATTCAGGACTGGTTCTTGTATGATAAACAGAACTGCAGTTGTACATTTGGGTGTCAACTGCCTAGAGATAGAGGTAGTCAGTTCTGAAAATGGTAGATAAGTGGTAAGAAAAAGGAAGCAGGAAGAGAGAAAGGATGAAAGTATAAAGCAGAAGCTTTGAGCAATACTGTCATTTATGGGGTGAGATAAAATTTAAGGGGGAAAATAATACTATAGCAGAATTTAAAGGCGCTCTTCAGTGGGAAGAGAAGAAGTAGAGTGTCAGCCCACAGAAGCCATCCTAGAAGAATTTCATACTTCAGCTGTTAGAGTAGGATGAACTTTAAAAATGTATTTGGCTTTGTTAAACACAAGGTTATTGCTGACTACTGAAAGTCTTCAAAACATCCAAATGCAAAGGGTTAATGGATATGTGGGAACTGCTAAAGAAACGTACCTTATCTTGCTCTCAATGGTAAAACTCAGGCACATTAGAATGGTGGTTCCATGTATATGGTTGGTATGAAGATGAGAAATTACAGGGTTCAAAGATAGGTTGATTTTCACCATATTCATTTGGTGGGGGAAACTGTTTCACCTCATTGATTTTTTAGTGCTAAAGAAGTCATGTTCGCCTGTTCATTAGGGATTGCTTCATTGCTTTTCAATTCGTGTTTTCATCAGTTTGGCACTTCTATGTGTTAGGGCTCTGCTTCATAGTGAGTGCAATTCCCAACTATTGATGGATGTGACATACCCACTCTAAAATATGAAAGAGTACAAAATGCAGCATCATCATGGGAAACACAGATGCAAATTTACTGGAGCAGACTGAATGGTTGTTTAGTTTCACTGTATTTGTCAAAGCCCTTGTAGAATCGTTCTTATGTCAAGATATGAAATAACAATAAATATTATAGAAATAAAGATCTATACTTCAAGCATTTATTTGTATACAATAAAAGAATAAGTACACATCCCTGAGCTGACTCTTAACAAGTTTTATTGGGCATGTATATTCTACTTTATTGCAAAACCGTAAAATAGCTCAAGAAAAATTAAATGAGCTAATTCTGCACTGTTTAGTAAGGGAAACTTCTCATCAAATTTATTGGGAGTTTTGCCTGAGAAAATACTAAATAATCAGGTATTTTTTTTCCCCTAGAATATTCACACAGCAGTACAGAAAGTAGTTTTTCAATGTTTAAGTGCTACTGTATTTCTGCATGAAAAGTCACCTCTCTCCTAACTGTGTTACAGGCACAACTGCTGTGTAACTTATGATGTGAATTATGGTTTCAACCTACTGCTATTAACTCCACCTGAAGGATCAGAGTGTTATGATCAACCAGCCTTTCTTATTATTATTATCCAAAGAATTGTAGTCAGTATGTGATTTTGGCAGAAATGTGCCATTAGAGACAAAACGGTATATCAAATGTACTCCTGGGGCAAAAATTAGGTTCCTTACTCTAAGAAGAAAGAACCTAAGAGAAACGTGTGTGTCCTAACTTAAGGATGAGGTTGTGGGGACGTAAAGAAACCTTTTGGTCAAGGCCTGGGCCATACTTCAGTGAACTGGCAGGCAGTGATTTCCTATGTAAATAAACTTAATATAGGAAATAAGCCCTATCGGGAGACTATTAGCAATCAATAAAAGAAAATGAGTTAGAATTAGCTTTTTGCTAAATTTTAGCAGAATGTTTATTTTCTAAAATCTTTATAATTTAGAAAAATCATATTCTCATTATTTTCAAAGATGAAATTCACGAATTTGTTCAAGCACTTATAGCTATGGCTAACAATCAACCACAATATGTTGCAATCAGTGATCACCCTAATAAACTTTTTATTTACTAATACAAGGGAGATCACCATGGATAAAAACATAGATGAAAAATTCCACGTTTCACCACTCCTGAGTTAAGGATGTAAAACAGGATTCTTTCTGACCTCGGAGCAGGGAATGAAGCTTCGTATACAAATTGCAGAAATTTATCAGATTTTAATGTTCATTATGCTGGAAATTAAACATGGATTTTACTCAATATGTTCATATACCCACATACAGTATCTGAATTTGGGAGTGGTGAAGTTCGGAAACTAGTTTTTCTGGTTATTAGTAGACAAAAAGAAAAGCATTTTTCCTAATCTCAACACAACACTTCTGACACCAGATGTGTATGGGATGTCTCCCACTCACCAAGCAAGAAATTCTGGATAACCTTGAATTCAATACAATTCTGGCACTTTCTACCTGGAGAAAGCATCAGATCCTGCTGCTTCAGGGCTCAGTCCTACAAGACTTCTTCCCACTTCAAATTGCAAGCCCCAGGTTGCGATGTGTGATTCTGACCAACAGGCTATACATCTGGATTCCCACAATCTCCTCCTTGGGTTCAATTTATTTGCTAAAGTAGCTCACATAATTCGGGGCAACACTTACTTCAGTTTACCGATTTATTAGGAAAGGTATTACAAAAGATATGGAAGAACAGCCATATAGAGGAGATGTGTAGGGCAAGGTACATGGGAAAGGCGTGTGGAGCTCCCATGCCCTCCCCAAGCATACCACTTTACAGAGACCCCCACCTGTTCAGTGATCTGGAAGCTCTGAACTCAGTCCTTTTGAGTTTTTATTAAGCAGCATTATGTAGGCATGATTGATTAAATCATTGGCCTTATCATCAGATCAACTGAATCTTCAGTCCCTCTTGCCTCCTGAGAAGTCTGTGGATGGCGATGAAAGCCCCAACCCTCTAATCCTGCCTTGTTCTTTCCGGTGACCAGCCCCGTCCTGAAGCTGTTTAAGGGTCCTCAACCACCAGTCATCTCATTTGCATACAAAACCCTCCTCTTAACACTCCCCAGATTCCTAGAGTTTTAGGAGCTGTGTGCTAGAAACCAGGGAAGAGACCAGATCTCTATATATTTGTATTAATATTACATCACAGTATCACCCTGTCAAATGATATGATGCTACTAGTTGAATTATTCAAAAGATATAGACTGAAGTTGTGACCTTCTCCAAGTTGTCCTTTCTGATTCCATGGGGAAAAAAAATTACTCACCTTTCTTCCTTTATATTTCTGTTTGATCAGATGGTTTGGAAAGTCATTACTGAGGCATGCTATTTACCAGGAGAAAAGACCAATGGCACCCTTTGAATGCAGTTCAAACCAATCTTGTGTTGTGTGCCTTCAGTATTTGTTCATGTGGACTACATGTGGAAATGACTTTTGTGAAAACAAATTCTGAAATGCAGAATCTCCACTTTTATAACTTTGGGAAGATACCTGGGCAATTCTCCATGTATGATATGAAAGGGAGTTGTATATGTGGCTGAGACACTATGCTGGCATATTATGACAATGTATTATTTCCGGTAAGGTCTGAATCCTGTGTAAGCATGAATCTTCTTCCCACTGGACAGTCACTTCTGTGAGGGTGCTTTGTTCCCTCCCTGTCTAGTTTACTCACCAACCATTTATTAAAAACCTACAATGAATGAACTGGTGACTTACCTCAGGGCTGAGAATTCTAACAACATTCAAACCAAGCCCTGCCATCCGGGATTCATAGTCCAGAGGGCAAATACTTGTAAGCAAATGATTACAGAGAGCACAGTGTTACATGCAAGAGGAGAGACATCAGCTGGGATCTCCAGAGCTGGGGATACTGGAGAAGGTTTTTCAGGAGAGGTAGTATTTAGCTGTTAAAGATGAAATGGTATTACATATAACAACAGAGAAATGGAACATGGGAAAAATGAAACTATGGGAATAACACATAAAAATGCCCAAATAGGAAGCAAAGTTGGTCCTATTGAGAAAACTCTTGAACAATTGTGGTAGTGAAGATGGCTATGAGATGGAGCATAATTGAGAAGCAAGCAACATCACAGAGCTTCTTCCATGTCATCGTTAGGTTTTGAAGGGTGCTCTTTCACACTGGAGACCCTGAGGGATTTTAAGCAAGAGTATGGCATGAGCAGATATGTTTTATAAAGACCATTCAGGAAAGCCAGTCACAGGCACAGCATGGATCAATAATGCTAACAACCAGTCAAGAATCAGCCCAGAAAGAATCTGGTCAAGTCTCCATATGCAGCCTTATTTTTCTTTCTAGTCTGGAAGTATTTGATCACCTAGCCAAATAGGGGAGACTATGGAGAGAATACTGTATGGAAGATGGGGGTTTTTCATACTATTTGTATTGATGTATTACTCTGTAATGTATTTTGTGTATTAATCACATTCCTGGTTTGTTACTTTCTTATTGGATACTGTTTGCCTTGATTTAATTCTATTTTGGTTTATTTATCTACTTCTAGTTGACTATAGTCTGTGTACTTTTTGTAAATTGTATGATAATATATTTTTTTCATCATCGTAAAACAAAGCAAAATCCTAAGCATTAATTACTTTGGTCCTTTGCTTCAAAACTAATTTATATAAGTCAAGATCTTTATTTCCTCTCTAGAATATAATAGAAGTTAAGAATGGAAAGCAAAATTGTTCTAACCTTTTTGTTTTTTTTAATCATAACACATATTCTATTGAAATAGTATATACATATAATTATTACTTTACATTTTATACCCTCTTCTTCAGAAATATTAATGAAGATTCATTCAAACAATTTTAGAAACAAATCACTAATCAAAATAACTACTTTTTCATGATTACTATAATTTCTATCATTTTTCATATTTCTATTTTCTTTCAAAACACAATATAGTCATTGAAAATAAAGTCTCATCTGCCCCTGAAAGATAAAACCAATACACACTTTTCTGCCAATTCTATTTCCCTCGTTTTATATTAATTATGCATATTTTGCATGCTAAAATGGACATGGCTCTGATGAACCTGACTTTGCCCCTTCTTTTGTGTATTCCTTGATTTATTAGCATATTTTTGTTTGTATGTGTCTGGCAGGTAAAAGAATGGAAAGAGTTGTAAAAATGTATGTAGTTCTCTGCCAGTGGCTAGAAAGCACAGAACACTGAATGAAGTCAAAGAATTCTGTATCTTAAGCCCTGGAAACAGCTTTGACCAACAAGAGCAGTGTTCTATAGAGGCAGGTGGACGTCCTTCTGGAGTTGCCAAATAACACAAAACTTCCCCACTTCCCCATACATCCCATTATATTTGTTGAAAATAAAAATTACATTGCAAGAAATATAGTGTCCATGAGCAATGCCAGTGAATTTTTTAATGAACAATATGAAATCTTAATGAGATGATTGATTCAAACCTTAACTATGAGTAGCCATGGCAATTGATTTCAAAGCAAAACAGACATAGAAAAGTCACAGAATTTCCCTCCAGGTTTTGTTTTTCATATTGGCAGACATTCAAATTCTGTAAAATATTTTAAACTGCATGTTTAAATGTTTACGGGTTTCATATTATACATAAAAAGACAAAATGCAATTTGGGTACAAAATTTGTATCACACTGGTACAACAGTGTGATACAAACCTTATAAACAGTTTGTTATAATTCATTAAAAAGTTTATTTAGAATTTAAAAATTCTAAATAAAAAATCTTACTGAATCCAATGAAATTAAATCATGGGAATTAATTATTCTAAATAAAAAATTATTTAATAATTCTATTAAATTATTCTATTAAATAATTGTTAAATCACTGAAATAAATTATTTAAATCATGGGAATGATTTAATCATTCTAAATAAAACATTTTTAAATTATGTAAGTACTCTAAATAAAAAATCTTGTTGAATCTAGTGAAATTAAATCATGGGCATCTCATTTCTCCATTTGAATATATGGTAGAATGTTCTCCATTACAGCCTAAAATCTTTCATTTCACTTTGCAGTGGTCTTTTTAAAAATTTTTATTTTGAGAAAATTAACATCATAAATTATAAATATGAACAGTCATTTGTAGTAGTAAAAGCAAGGGCTTTAGAGTCATAAACACATGGGTTTAAATCTTAATTTAATCTTTCTTACTGAGCCATCATTGGTAACTGACTTAACTCCCTGAATATCATTTTCATCATCTGTGAAAAGAGATATAATATAATGTCTATATAACATTTAACTGTAGCAACACTCAGTAAATATCTGCTGTTATCATCATCATCATCATCATCATCATCATCATCATCATCATCGATTTGGTGAAAGGACCCTCCTCTAAGAACATCTTATTTATAAGTTTAGGCACCTAATATCGAATCAGAGTAAGAAGAGGCAGCAATATTGAATAGTAGAGGAATAATATCAAGACATGCTCTGTAAATCACTGGAGTTATAAATCTTGCCTATATACTTAGCTAAGCAAGGGCCAAGGCAGTTTAGTCAGTTTAAAAATCTTACCTCTTTTCTTATTAAAAAAAATTCACTATCATAACAGTCAGTTCAATCATGCCTGTAGATAAAACATCATTTTCAGGGTAATATATTTTAATTGTTATTGGAACTATGTCTTGACAATATAACTATGCCTGAATTGAGCTATTTTATTTCTTCCCTTTAAATATTTTTTCCTATATAGATATATGTGTAGCAAGGTATATGTGGGGTATATATTCCAAAACAAGCAAACAAAACTAGGCTAGTATTCAGACACTTAACGAAAAGGAAATCTTTTTCTCTTTCCCATGGAATGTTCCCTCTGTTAAAGATAAATACATTAGTAAATAATAAATTTGAAAGTTTAGTAGAAAAGCAACATTCAACGAAAAATTTGATGAACAACAAACAACTAGTGAATTTGAATTTGCAAATAATTTGATGAACACAACCAGTTTTCACATTTAGAGACTGAAACTACATACAATTACAGAACCTACCAATTAGTCTCTTCCTCAGGTGTCAGTTTTAGCTCTATGCAACTTAAAGGAAAAACAGAGAAAGCTTAATGAAGTAGGGGTGTGTGTGTGTGTGTGTGTGTGTGTGTGTGTGTGTGTGTGTGTGTGTAGTTTTTTAGATTAAATTATGCCAATTAAGGAAGCAAACAAAATAAGAAAAATCCAACTTTTCTTTATCATAGCCAAGTCGGAAAGTAATATACCTTAAATTTGGGGAAGGGGTTATAAAGGTGTTATAACTGACAGGAACCATCTTTGTTAAGATATTTAGTAATGAAAAACCTGGCTTCCCACACAGCTCAGCCTTACCTCCCTCACTGCACACCCCATCATAACAAAGGGGTAATTAAAATTAGTGCAGAATCACCAGAGACCTTGCTAATAAGTTCTGTACCCCATCCACTGCAGGTGATTAAAATGACTTTACCAGGGAAAAGGCAAGCTCTTGTCCAATAAAGCAGAACAGAGCTGAAGGAGGAAGGCAAAGGCCGTGGAGCCAGATGGCTGAGTTTGCAGTTTCGCTCTGTTATTGACTAGGTGGGTGAGCACCATCTTTTCACTTAATTGTTATGCTTCTGTTTACTTAACTGTGAAATAGGGTAAGAAGAGAAACTTTAACATGAAGCTGTTGTAGGGTTAAAAGAGGTCATCACAATAGGTGCTTAGGGCAGTCCCTGGCACATAGTAGGTGCTCAGTAAATGAACTGTTGGTATGTGTACAAGGAGATCTCCTCTTGTGCCATCCCACTGATGGTTCTCCAGCTCCAGAAGCCTCTCAAGGCTCTCAAGGCTCTCTTGGACAATCCTCAAGCCAAGAAGGTCAAGAATTTCAGAAGGTATTCTACATGTGACTCCCCAGTTGTGCATTGACTCATCCATGACTGGACATAGAGAAAAGTGTGCTAGCTAGCTAGCTATGTTAAAAAAATACAGGAATTAGGTTAGGCTGGGCACAGTGGCTCACACCTTTAATCCCAGCACTTTGTGAGTGGAGGCAGGAGGATCGTTTGAGCCTGGGAGTTCAAGACCAGCCTGGACAACTTGGCAAAACCCATCTCTACAAAAAATAAAAATTAAGAAAATAGCTGGGCATGGTGGCATGTGTCTGGAGTCCCAGCCACTTGGGAGGCTGAGGTGGAAGGGTCACTTGCACCCGGGGGGTCGCGGCTGCGGTGAGTTGAGATCACATCGTACCACTGCACTCCAGCCTGGGCAACAGAGTGAGACTCTTTCTCAAACAACGACAACAACAACAACACACTAGAATTATATCAGTCTACTACTTCAAGCAGCTATAGGATGAGTAAGTGCAGGTGTGTATTCTTAAACATTAGCATAGGGTTAGGGTTCTCTTTCGCCTTCTGAAACTTGAGTCGAGATGTTTGCTACAACCTTTGTTGTACCTGCTTGTTTCGCCATGCCTCTTCTCTCTTCTGCTGCATGACTTTGTTAGATTTGATCTTCATGTTCACTAGTATATTACACAGGAAACGTCTTTTTACCTTTGCAGTTGTGCCTTTTATTTCGTTTTCAAAAAGGCATTGTGTTACCCAGTCTTCTGAGGCTGAGGGTTGAGAACTAACATCATCAAGTATTTTTAAAAGAATCCATTCTTGTTTTCAGCCACATTATTTATAAAAGAAGGAAATTATGAAGTAGAGTTTTTCTAGGACACAATGAGTTGTCATTAAAATGGCACACACTTCGAGATGTGAATACAAAACCGCTGAAGAAAAACCCTAAGATTTAGGCATAAAAGATGTTTTTCATCTGTTTTTGTATCTTTAGTGTTGCTGATGGAACATTTTTCATGTAACTGTAACCCTTTTTTCAAAACTCAGTCCACCATTAGAGAAAACAAGGACCAACTGCTTCAATAATCTTGGCAGATGCCAACAATCCCACTTCTAGATTATTTGCAAAGGCTTTCTAGTTTGAAGGAAGATAAGGTATCACCAGTTGCCCACCTTCTATAGGAAATTGAATTTATGGAAACCCTATATGGTAATCCCATGTGGTAGTTTGAAAAATGTAAAACATTTAGAGAGCGAGAGCAAGAGACAGAGAGACAGAGAGAGAGAGAGGCTCCATCTCGAATTAACATAGAGTTTACCGGGCATAAGTTTGTAAGGAAATTACAAATGATTTATTGACTTTCATAATGAAGTTTCTAGGTTTCTTTCTTTGTTTCGCTTTTTAAGTTTACATTATCTTGTCCTCCAACTAGTTTACTTCCCTCAGAAATTCAAAGAATTAATTTTGCCCATCTGACATTGTATTTTGTTGTACTCTCAAAGCTACGTTAAATAAATTGAAACCTCAAAACCAGTGACGAAAGTTCGGAAGACCAACACTAGAGACAGTAATAACATGAGTGGCATTTAGACCTAAGCCTAAAGAGACAGTTTTAATTTTGCAAAATGTTCCCAATTATATTTATGGAAGTTGCACAGATTTCCTCTATGTAATGGAAAGGCAGGGCTTAAAAATAAAATGATCACTTATTTGTGGGAGCTAAAAAAGAAAAATTTAAAAACCTCATGGAGATAGAGACTAGAATTATGGTAACCGGAGGCCGAGAAGGGTAGTCAGGGGAAAGGGAGGTGGGGATGCTTAGTGGGTACAAAATTATAGTTAGATAGAATGAATTAGATCTAGTGTTTGATAGCACAGTGAGGTAATGACAGTTAATGATTTATTTGTACATTTAAAAATAACTAAAAGAGTATAAATGGAATGTTTGTAATCCAAAGAAAGGATAAATGCCTGATATGTTGGATATCCCTATTTACCCTGATGTGCTTATTGGGCATTGTACACCTGTGTAAAAATGTCTCACGTATGCCATAAATATATACACCTACTAGGTACCCACAAAACTAAAAACAAAACAAAATAAAAATAAAATGATCCATACATGGAGTTTTATACTTGGATAGTCTGACCATCAATAATAACGCAGAGTTTACCTTTTAGGTCAACTTTCTTTAAATTATTCTTTAATTATAAGTTCACCAATGTTAACACTTCAAATGTTCGATTTCAGCTGCTAAATTCTCATGACTAGATGAATTTAATATGCTTAAGTCATTGAAAGTCATATCAATTAAGGCTATAAGTAAAGAAAATATAAACATTTAAGGTGATGGATAATCCAATTACACTTACTTGATTTATATGAATGTATCAAGTTATCACGTGAACCCTGAAAATATGCACCAACCATGATGTATCAATAAAAATAAATAAATAAAGGCTGGAAGCTCTACTGTCACCTCTGGAGCCACTGCAGTGGGAGTGTATCTGGTCTTTGACATGCCAACATAGCTGCATTACTAACTTAGCAGTCAACTTGTGCATTGAATTAGTGACAGAGGCTGAAGGTCAGAACTGCACCTCACTGTTTCCTGGCTGCCCACATGTGATGATAATGACTCATCTCCCCTCTGCAAAGGCCCTTCTTAACCTTCTCCTCTGTAGAGCAGTTTCCAAAACGATTCCCTTCCCAATAGTTTCAGAAGTTCCAGTAGTTCTCAAAGTTATGCTGAAGGTTCACGTTCTTAATGTGTATTGATTTCCATTTGCTAAAAAGTAGTACAGAAAATAATCATTTCAATGTGCTTGCTTCCAAAATAAAGTAGTTAAAGAGCCTATGGGTGATTATTTAGAAAATAAAGTACCATGTTGGTCACCATAGGTCTCATAACTCTGCTTTTGATTCTGTCACTTCGTTTATCGCTAAACAGGATTTTACTTGGTGTTGTGGTTTAGAAATAGTTATAAATAGGTTATAAATCAGTTATAAATAGGTTGTGTTCTAAGACATATATTGTTTAATTTATGTGCATAATTCACTACTGAATAACAGTGGAAAGAAAAATAACAAGTTGATATGGAATATAAACATATTAATTCTACAAAATTCTACAAATTTACCTCAAAATGAGTCTCCCTAAATTTGTAAGTTATGCTTATCAGATAACACATACTATGCAATCTGTAAATCAAATTTTAAAAAATAAAATAACATGATGTTAAATTTAATCTCTTTCTAAAATCAACATGTCACTTTTTGGAGTTGTATTAAAAAAAAAATCATGCTTCCCTTCCCCAACCCCCAAGACTGATACAAAACTAATTAGGCAATGTGCCTTATTTATTACATGAGAAAAAATTGAAGTTTGTATTATATGCAAAGATTAGAAATGGGATATTATTTAAAATACAATGTATAATATAATTTTATGGTAGACTAATCTGATATAATTTCATATTTCTTGTCAGTTCTTTTTCTTCCACTTGACAAAATTGGTAGGGTAATTATTTTTAAATTCTAATGGGGCTACAGAAGAGTAGGTATTACTGTAAAAGGGGCTCACAAATCTTAAAAAATGAGAACAAACTAAAGATACAAAAAGAATCGTCTGTGAAATCACCATTCAAATTGGAACTCAGTCACTTTAATAGCCATGGCCATTAGATCTATTAATACTTTACTCAGTTCCCTGAGCTGTCAAGTGAGAATAAGCACTCACTACCATAGAGCATCTCATTCACTGACATATGCATGAGCACATAATAGAGGCCTTTGATGAAAGTCCGCTGTGGATTTAATCCTGCCACTTGGAAGCAATGCAGGAAGCAACTTAACCACAAGCGGGACCACACGGATCACTGCATGGATGCTGAGCAGGTCTCATTCTGGGTACTTCTCAGACATGACTAACTCAGTTCAGCAGGAACTGGAACACTGTTCCCTCAAAGCCTTCTATGAAGAAGTGCATTCCCTTTCTTGGCCAAACTGTCTCCTCCTTTTCCATAGATGTTGGATTTGGTACTTAAATTAATTTGGGACTTGTAATGTTTCTATCAAACGTGTTCTTTTTCCTTTGGCAAATGTTTTGTTTCACTCCAGTCTTCAATGGCAGGTCTTTGCATTCCCTAGAATTTTTTTTAAGCTTCATTTTTTTTTCCTATGTAAATTGGAGTCTTAACCCCTCCATGTTGGGTATTCTCAGCTCTGGTTTATCTCTGATGGAGAAATCATAAAGTGTTGAACACCTCCATTTATTAATTTATGCATCAGGTATTTTCTCAACATACTGTGTGCATTGCACCTGTGTTAAGGATTTCAGGGGATGATATAGGATAAACACACATTTAGAAGTTAAGATATAATACATAGCTAAAATATAGGAAATGTCACTAATTGGTAAAAAAAAAAAAACTCATGAATTTACAGTAGGAACTATAACTGGTAACTGTAAAGGTCAAGAAAGACATTTTGATACTAGAGGGAATAAAACTGGATTTTTTAAAAATGATTATATCGTAAGAAGCCTTGAGATGTGATAAGGGCATTCAGACAAGGGAAGTAGCATTTGTGGAGACTTGGGAAATAAAATGATCATATTCCTTCCCCAAATTGACATTGTATATGGAGGAGGAAATGAATTTGGAAGCATAGCTGGTCAAGGACTATGAGCAGCCTACTAAAGAGAAGGGACTTTATAGTTAATGTGAAGTCATTGCAAAGGTTTTAAATGAATAAAGGTGAAAGTATTTATTATCACTGCCATTGGTGTAATGTGTAGCCTAAGCTGTCTACATGCAACTGTGAACTCCTTCAAGACTAGAACACCATTGCATGCATCTTTGTATTCCCTTCAATGTTGAATAAACATTTGCATAATGAATAAAAGATGGAACAATAGTAGTGCTTATTTGGACACATCTACAGAGGAGAGAGAGACTGGAAGATGGCATGTAAATCAAGAAGGCATCATAACTCACTACGAGGGACTATATATGAGAGGAGAATCCAGCTAGCCCTGAAAAGAAATGCTCACTTCTTAAGAAATTTGTAGACACTGATCAATATAGCAATTTGTGGGAGTCAAGAATGTCTCTTTGGTAATTTAGGATGCCAAACTAAAAGGACTCAAGTATGATGAGAAGTCAGCTGTAAGAGATTCACAGAATTATTTAGCATTTTTTCATCATTATTTCTAACATTAACACAAACTACGTAAATGGTTTTGTTTTTGTTTTTGTTTTTTTTGTTTGTTTTTTTGAGACCGAGTTTCGCTCTGTCGCCCAGGCTGGAGTGCAGTGTTGTGTGATCTCAGCTCACTGGAACCTCTGCTTCCAAGGTTTAAGAGATTCTCCTGCCTCAGCCTCCCAAGTAGCTGGGATTACAGGTGCCCGCCACCATGCTCAGCTAATTTATGTATTTTTAGTAGAGTCAGGGTTTCACTATGTTGCCCAGGTTAGTCTCAAACTCCTGGCCTCAGGTAATCCGCCTGCCTCAGCCTCCCAAAATGTTGGGATTACAAGCGTGAGCCACCATGCCCAGCCAAACTATGTAAATGATTAATGGTTCAGAATTTATTTACTCTTTTAAAAAGATAAACATTAAGTAATGTGAATATAGATATAGCATTTACTGAAGAAACTAAGGTAAATGTCTGGGGACTGCGTTATTTTCCTATATAATAGTGTTGAACACCTACACAAAAAAAGGTGATCAGCACACACAACTATTTTAACTTTGTACCTATATATATTTATATATGTATATATACACACACATTTCTATATATATATATGAAATAGTTCCAATTTTATCTATACTCTTGTACATGCCCTGATTTCTTTCCTTCTCAAAGTTTTGCCATTGTAGACTTTCGAGCAATAAACTTTAGGTAATTATTTGCAAATGTTCTTTTCCAATTCCCATGTTGGAAAAAGATGCATATACATATATGGGACAAATATGTTATTTTCATCAAACTGAAAACATAAGATTTTCCCATTACCTACTGAGATTTAATGTCTTTGGATTGAATTCGCACTTGCCTTCTGTATTACAAAAGCATTTCCAAAGAGACTGTGGAAACAACTGTGATTTTCCCATTGTCACACTGTCTTCTTAATAGTGATAGTTTAATATAAATGCTTCTCTAGCTTGACTAGGAACATTAGTCAAACCAAGTGAAAATGACATTTCCCTAAGTTGCTGAATCTGCCTCCTTCTCTGTTTACCTATATTTACCTCCCAATTATCTTGAAAACAGAATTAGAGTTACCTGCACCACTGCATTTGGTGAAAAAAAAAAATAAGCTTCATATTTTGCAACACTTCACAATAACTTTTTGTAATGTGGCCTTCAGGTTATCACTATTATGGTCCTTTTTCTTTGGAAATACATTTTTCTTTGATCTTTTTTTTTTTTTTTTGCTATTGCCGGGGTTAACTTTGCAGATTAACAAAAAAGAAAAAGCCTCTTTAGTTTGAAGTACTTGTAATTTGTTTTCAGAACCCCAAGAAGCCTCATGTTCTAGAAGGAATCATGGTGACCCAGGTTCCTTCTGTCTCGAGGTGTTCTTCCAGGGGTTTAAGGCCAGCATCTCCCCAGGTGGCGAAACAGTCCTACGTTGTAATGCACTCTCTCCTATCCCATGAAGATGCGTATATCCTGTGTATGTAGCTCCAAGCTGTAGTATTCTAAATTAAAAAGCTTATTTTCCAGGCTAAAGAAACTCATGGTTCAAAGGATGTCTCATGGTTCTAAAGAACATAAATAATGGATTTTCAGTCTCTGCAACATGTAAAAGAATGGGATACTAAGTCTTGACTCTAAATGTTCAATGCCCTCTATACCTTTAGATTCATTGAATCGAAGTAAGTCCATTTTCACAACACCGCTGGGGACAGCCAACATCAACTGTGCATGAGAAAATGTGGATTTTAAAATATTGAGGTGGTAAAACCAAAAACAGATTGTTTCCTAACACTAAAGAAAATTATATGTGTGTGTGTGTATATATATATAAAACATTATAAATATAATTATTATCTATAATATTATATATAATGATTTTGTTTATTTTTAGGATGGGTCTCCTATTTTTCACATGTGATTCTTTCGTTGTGGGGTACTCGGGACTAACCAGGATGATCCTTATCCCTTCCTCCCAGGCATGAGCCCAGATCCAGGCCTCGCCTGACTAATTGTATCCTCAACTAACTGCATCCTCACCTGACTAAGAGTTTGATTAGGGCTAAACTAGCCATTCTGTCTGAATTCTGCTAGGTATCTGTCTTAGTCTGCTCAGGCTGCTATAAAAAAAAATCATAGACTGTGTGGCTTAAGCAAACGACATTGATTTCTTACCATTCTGGAGGCTGGGAAGTCTAAGATCAAGGTGCTGGCTGGTTTGGTTCCTGATGAGGGCCCTCTTCCTGACTTGCAGATGGCAGTTTTATTGCTATGTTCTCCTATGGCAAAGAGAGAGAGAGAGAGGGACACAGAGAGAGAGGTCTCCTCTCTCTTCTTGTAAGGGCCCTAATCCCATCATAAGGGATTCACCTTCATGGCCTAATTATCTCTCAATGGCTGTATCTCCAAATACCATCACACTGGGGATTAGGGCTTCAACATATGAAATTTGGGTGGGGTGGGGTGGGGTGGGAGCAGTACAATGTATTCCATAGTAGTATCGATTTATCTAGAATTAGTATAAGCCATGTAAGTAATGACTTAATGATATAGTGCTGCCGGGAACATTCTTTCATGATCACTTGTCCATTCTAACATCCGTCCATTTAACTAATAGTATTAAAATTCTAACAGTAAATGATTTGGTTGTTATCACCATCAGGTCTCATTTTCCATCAGATCTCATTGAATATTTGCCTTCAATGCTGTTTCCCCAAAGAGTGATTAATGTGGGCAATCCACAGATTATATCAGAGGTGGGAGATGGGCATGTCCTAGAACCAACCATCGTTCTCATTTGAAAGTAAGTTCTGTGAAACAAAGTCTTTGGATTTTCATCCTCATTTAAAAAAAAATCTTAAATTTGTATTTTTTTCATTCATTTGTTAATGGATGCAACACATATATTTTAGGAATTATATGAGAAACTGTGGAGTGCTGAAGATGAAAAATGAGTAAGACAAAATGCCCTTGCCCTCAAGTGGGTGATCATCTATCAGGCAGGAAATTCGTAGACAAATTATTATAAAGCAATTGGCCTTTTATGTTCATATTTACAAGTATTTTATACTAGAAATGTTTAAATCAGAATCTTTCATATTTGTTTACTTTTAACTTATCATACTGTATGCTTTTTTTCTAAAGTTTTAAATCTTTTCTTTGTGTAACAATACGTAGCCAAAAGAAAATAGCATTTTTGTATTATTAACAGGTGGTAGAAAACCACGTATTCTATATTTCTGGCCCTGGGGAAATAAAATTAACTCCAGTGTAGTGTGATAATATTTCCAACGATGTGTAAGGAAAATCGTTCTTGTATTAAATAACAGCAGGAGGGTATGAGACCTCAATAAGAACTCTAGTTATTTTACTGTTACGGAAAGCCATAAGGACCCTAAATAAAAAGACTACTCTTCCGTTGTAATATATGTGAGACATTGACTCTGTGAATATAAGGAATACAGCATGCAGAACAATTTGGCTCTCTCAGGAGCTAGGCTCTCTCAGACATTTTAGAAGATCAGAAATGTTTTTACTTCAAAATCCCATGTTCTATGCTTCTCTAGGGGCGCTGGAGTATCTGTTTGTTTGTTTTTTAGAGACAGGGACTCACTCTGTCTCCTAGGCTGGAGTGCAGTAGCGCAGTCATGGCTCACTGCAGCCTCCAGGTCCTGGACTCGAGTGGTCCTCTCACCTCGGTCTCCCTAAGTGTTGGGACTACAGGCCTGCACTAGCATGAATGGCAATTTTGTTTGTTTGTTTTGTTTTGAGAGATGAAGTCTCACTATGTTGACCAGGCTGGTCTCAAACTCCTGACCTCAAGCAATCCTCACTCCTTAGCCTCCCAAAGTGCTGTAATTACAGGCATGAACCACCAAACCCAGCCTGGGTTTTCTTTTTCGCCATCTTTTCCACAGCATGACTTGAAAATACCAAGACATGTGTCTGCTCTACACAAGGTGTGTGCTCTAACCTTCTTGTTGCTTTCTTGAAAGATCTATGCTGGCCTTTGGAGAAAATATCTTGTTGGCATATCACAGACATTTGTTTTTTATCAATTTATTCACTTGGAAAACAGTATGTTGTTACAGTGTTCCTGAAATAAATGACTAAATACATAAATATGAAAACAGGTGAAGTAGATGACTGTGAGGGTAGTGTGGATGTTAATGACAATACCAATATAAGAAAACAACAGAGATGCTAATAAGAAAACTTAAAGTTGAAAGGTTAAGTAATTAAATTTTCAAAGGTTGTGCAAATAGTAAAGAATTCTGGTCTTTCTGACCCCAAATAGAAAGAGCTAAGCCAGAGAGGGGTGGCCATATGAAAGATATGAAACCTGGGAATCAGGATACCTGAACGGATCAGGTTTACCTTAGAACCTCCTGCCTCTTTATGTCCCCCCATGTTTACTCTCTGTAATGGCCTGTCTTATCACCTTATCCCACAACTAGGATTAAGAAAATTCTTCATGTTTGTAATACTAGGAACCCCAGAATCACTTCTGATAATCCTTTAAAAATTGCAATATAGAAAACATTGGTGAAAAATGAATGCAATGGAAAAAATGCCTTGGATCAAATGGCAGGATGATTTTTACACCTGTTTCTGCAAAGCATTAGGACTCAAAGTAGGTGATCGCACACAATTATGAATATGCTGTATACACCTATGTTTTTATATAATTTAGCTTCAGATTGATTGAATTGTTAAATATTTCAGTACATTTTGGGGAGAGTTGTACTTACACTGACACAAACCCTATGTTAATTTATTTGGATGGATTTGGAAAGATGTTTAAAATAAACTAACACAGTACATAATTTATCTTCAAACCCCCATTGCCGGATACAGTGCCTGGCAAATATTACAGCTTCGGGAAATGTTTGCCGACCTCAATTAAGGGTGCTAAACTGACATTTCTTCCTTTAGCTTACAAAATCTGAATCAAGGGTTCTTCACTATGTAAAATGTATGTCCTAACACTCCATTTCCATTGAGTAATTTACATTTAACTGCCAAACTAATTGATACTGTGAAGTTGCCCAAGGATTTAAGATTCCTTGGCGGGAGGATTATTTGTGTCTTATTTTTCATCCTATTTGTCTTTAAGAAACACAGTGAGGGGGAATTTCAACAAATGGATGCCTTTCTATACCGACCTGAGGATATGATCTAGAATGAATGTTTAATTTATTTCTAACCAGAGTCCTGTCAGTACATGGTATTTCCAACGAGCAATACGTGATTTACATTGTAGTTTACAGAGGTGTTAAGTGATCCTTTAGCCTTCTTATATGAAATCGAATATCTTTTTCTTGGACTTGTGGTTTGTAAGCACTGTTTCTGAAAACACTGTTATGCTGACCTAATATATCAAGTTCTCTCTACTCCCCTTTATGTAAAGACTACTTATTGCGACTACAGCTGAAGTTTCAAAACCAATAACTGCCTGTGACTCTGAGAGACTTCCATCCCAATGGCCAGAGCAGGAGGCTGCCCGTGTGGTTGATGGCTGGCTCTTCACAGCTCTGCTGTGTCATATTTGAATGTGTGCTTTACAGCATGTCTGGTGCCATCTCTGTTTACAGTCATCCCTCAGCTCATCCCAGAATGCTTGCTCAGGTATTATACTGTCCTCTAGTACAAATACATCGACGGCAACACTCCTGTGTTGTAGCACATAATGCTTAAGGGCTAGAAGAGTGGATTTGTTATGAGCAGCGTTGATCATTCTGGCTTGTCATTTGATGTTGAATTTGCTGTAGATATGATTTTGACTTCAGAAAAAAAAAAAAGGCAATAAGCCACATAGAATGCCTCTGACAAGTCCTGAATGTACATTTTTTGGCACAGCAGAGCTATGTTCGTCAGGTTGGAAATATAAAGATATTGTGAATATTATTCAACCTTAGGAGGAAGATTTGAATGTCAATGACTCCCTGGGAGAAAGAATCAGGCTTTTTATGTCTGAGGGGCTGGAGAGTTCTTTTAGGAAACAAGTTTAGTTTATTGTTTAGCTCATTGTGGTGCCTTCAATTAGAGAATACCTTTCATTTTAGCCTCCGAATAAGAATATCTAGGATCTTTCCAGCCTTCTTTTTTTTTTTTTTTTTTTTTGAGACGGAGTCTCACTCTGTCGCCCAGGCTAGAGTGCAGTGGCGCAATCTTGGCTCACTGCAAGCTCCACCTCCCGGGTTCCCGCCATTCTCCTGCCTCAGCCTCCTGAGTAGGTAGCTGGGACTTTCCAGCCTTTTAAGCTTTGTCTTTTCTGTCATTACAGAATCACAGAGATGGAATAACATTTAGATTTATAATGTACAATTAAAGCAAAAATCTTATCATCCAGGATTTCAGTTTGGTCTAGAAAGTGATGCCTAACACTGAACTATGGCCGACTCACTGAAGAGTAGGCAATATCTCTTGCTCTGGTTTTGTGATGTTTTCTCAGGTGGCACCAAATTTTGTTTCTATGATTGAGATGAATTTAATGGAAATATCAGAATATTAAATGGCTTCTAATAACAAAGTTTTATATTGTCAGGTGTATAAGTAGTACATAAACTGTATGAGGATATAAGAAACAAGAGAGCATTTTGTCAACAATTATTTTCATTAATTATTAGTCATTATCATTTTACTATAAGAATGCTATATGTTGACATTAAAAGTGATCTTCAGTGAAGTCAATGTTTTATTGATTAATAGAAAATATCTAATGATTAAAAATTCAAAGTAGTGCTTTAATTTGAATTTGTGTATGGCTTGAGGATGAAGGATGTACAGTCTTTAAAAGCAGATAGTTTACCTGATGTCTTTTGTATGCCAACTAGTTAAATGTCAGCTTATAATGAAGAACTATAATTTTTCATATTCTGAGTTATTTCGATATGATATAGTGTTCATAGTTTTGCATGCACAATCATAAAGTTTGATTTTTATTTTTTCAGGCAAAATTAGTAATAAATCAAACACAACTGTATTTGGAACAATAAAATGTGGCATTTATGACATTAAAATGTATTGCCTTCCTAATTGAGAATACATCATACATGGTTCCTTTGCAAACAGTATTTTTAGTTGTATTACAGTATGCTTTATCTGTAACTTTGTTTTCATTTTCAAAGAATAGCAGAATATTAATTTTTGTGTACAAAGAGAAAGTGAATCAAATTGTACCTTTATGAAAATGTCTCCATAGTATATTTCAAGATAATACATGCAAATATGTTAAAAATAAGTAATAAAAGATACGGCCGGATTAAGTCACTAAATATATTTACACTGCCGACTTATTTTTAAAAGATCTATGAAATTAACTGTTTTATGCCCAAGAATCTATGGACATAAATCTTTGTTCAAAAAGTGTATCAGATAGCTAACATAGACTTATCAGGATCCAAAAACTTATTTTGGGTCACCTTACAAATCGCAAAGTACTGTGTCAGCCAATGGAGATTCTATTCTCACGGTACATCAGGAATTCTAGTCAAATAGCAAGAATAATGTAAAGATAAAAGTAAATTATTGTTACTTTTTTAACATTTAACGAAGATGATTGCTGTAGCAAAGGTCTGAAAATAATAGTGACATAAGCAAGTTGCAAATTTATTTATTCTCTTCTATAATATTCCAAGTTTAAGCAGTCTGGTACTGCTAGGGTGGCTCTGTGGTATCAAGGACCCAGGCTCTCCTATGCTGTGGCTCAGTCATTCTCAACATGCAATTTTAATCTTGTAATTCGAAGATTGCTGCTCCAGTTATCATCCATCTATATTTGAGATAGCCCATAGAATAGAAGTCATTCCACTTTCCTTTGAAGACAGAGCTTAGAAATCAGAAATTCATTCTTCCGGGAACTGGATTTTATGAAAATTTCAAAAAATAAAAATAAAAAAAGAAAATTACAAATTTCCTTCTGCTCATGTATCCCTGGCTGGCAATTAGTTATATTCCCATGCCTAATTGCAAGGGAGACGAAGAAATACAGTCTTTAGATGGTCAGCCAACTGCTCAGCTAAAATGCTGGGATTTCATTTTTAAAGGCAAAGAATGGATATTGATAAGACAATAGGACTTTTTGCCATGTAAGTGAGACGATTATTAATAATTACTGTGATTTATTGTAGTCTGTAGAATAACCTTGAAAAATACTCCTGGGTTGTCCTTCTGTGTCTATTCTTATGTATCTATCTAGAGTACTTTTCTTTAGTTCTGCTTTACCTGACTAACTCCAGCTCAAACTTTAAAATTTCTCTAAGGTAATATTCCCCTAAGAAGCTTTCACTGATACCCATGGATGGTTTAGGTAATTATCCACTGTACCTCCACGATAGCTTGTGCTTGTCCATTTGGTGGCAGTTATAAAAACATATTTTAATTACTTCCTCCGTACCTCTGTGTTTCTCCAATCTAAAAACCTTCGGGTAAGGACTATTTTATTCTTTATATTCCTAGACTAAGATCTGGGATATCATAGGCACACATATATTTTTAAGTGGTTAAATTGACAAAGAAATAATTAGGGTTGCTTTTAGGTATTCCAGAATATTCAGTGAAGTGCAGGGAGATTCCCAGGCACGGAAGTGCACCTGCCAATGCCTTTTAGTTCCAAGTCCAAATGCTAGTATTCTGTCATTGGTGAACATGTTTTGTTCTTGTCATTTGGTACAGGACATGCTACATATTCGTCAGAAACATTCATGAAATAAAGTCAAAGGAACACATTGTGTGCTTTCAATGACTGAGCAGAGGTGTGCAGCTGTGCCAATTTTGCACTGCACACCTCCCCGAGGTGCGATTCCTCACTGTAAATTCATACAGTGAGGGCTTGCACAGATATAGAGGCCCGAATCAATTAAGCATGTTAAACATTCTTACACAGTAAATAAATTCTTATAAATTGAACATAATTAAGTTTTAAAAAATACTGTGAGATATTAAATATAACATTCCAGAAATAAAGTATCTAAGATAATTAGTGTCATTTACACTGTTGCCTTGAAAATTTATTTAATGTGTTGTTTATTGTTTATGAGGAGGTATGTAGAGACAAGATGTAAATATATATGAAAGAGAACACTTAATGCAACAATTCTTATTCTTATGTACAAAAAAACTAGGTCTCAGTGGGTTTGTGAAAACACAAATTGATGCACAGCGGATAAAAATCTAATCACTGGCTCATGCCTGTAACCCCAACACTTTGGGAGGCCCAGGCGGGCAGATCACCTGAGGTCAGGAGTTCGAGACCAGCCTGGCCAACATGGTGAAACCCCGTCTCTACTAAAAATACAAAAATTAGCTGGGCATGGTAGCAGGTGCCTGTAATCCTGGCTACTTGGGTGACTGAGACAGGAGAATTGCTTGAATCCGGGAGGCAGATGTTGCAGTGAGCCAAGATCATCCCACTGCACTCTAGCCTTGGCGACAGAGCAAGAATACGTCTGGAAAAAAAAAAAATCTAATCACATCATATATATATATATTTAATGGATTCCTGAAGAGTATTTTAGTCACTTCATCTTATTTTACTATTAACTCAATCTAGTTTTCTTTTTTCTTCCCCTAGCTGTGGGTTGGGAATATTTTATTAGCATTTAGATTGAATATACATATATAGATAAGAGATTATCATAGCATGTTTATAGTTGGCTAGGTTTAACATGATTATTTTGACACTGAAAAGTATGTTTTTCAATAAGTTCTTTTTAAAGGTTGTTAAATTAAGTATTTGTAATTCTCAAAATGAGATCATCTTTTGCTCTATATCAGTTTTTAAACAAATTGTCTAATTGGTCATAACGTTGGCTTTACATTATTATAGACACCAAGTATAGTGCTTAGCAGATAGGTCCTCAAAAAATGGTAGCTTTTCTTTTTACGTGTTACATTTGTTAGATTAATGTATACCAAAATCCAGAGGTTAGAAAAGTAAATCTGGAACAGGTGTGTCCTTAGAACTTCCTGCAATGACAAAAATTCTCTATAGTCCTGTACTGTTTAATATACCAATTAGTATGACCTGCGACTACTGAGCACTTAAATGTGACTTGTGCAATCAAATAATAAAATTTTCAGTTTCATTTAACTCATTTAAATTTAATTGGGTTGCCACATGTGGATAGTGGCTAGTTTTGGACAATGCAAGTCAAAAAGATTATTTTAACATTGTCTTTACAAGTTATTCATTTGGATTTAGCACAGGAATTCAACATTTCTCCTGCATTCTTTAAAGCGTTGGTGAGCCTAAAAATTAATTTGAATTTATGCTTAGAAGAAGATTATGTGATTGAATTTTGTAATCTATGGTATTGTGTAAAAAGAAAAAAATCACTCAGTGATTTTCTATTCAGTTTTAAAAGCTACTCTACAATTTCTGCTATTTACAAATTCTAGTCATAATGGACATTATAAAATAAAAATGTTAGGGATGCATATTTTGAAAATTAATATATTATGCTGATAAACTCTGATTCATTATTTATCAAGCTCATACCACTATTCAGAAATCTCAGGGTTTTGAGTAGAAAAAGAAAACTTAGGAAAAGACTTTAAGATAAGACTTCAAAGACACAATCATGATATTGGTTTATAAAACACTCAACTTAAATGGAACAACATCCTTGTTAATGGGGAAGGTGTTCTTACAGTATCTCACTGCTTATAAACTAGATTCTAAGTGATTTCTCACTACAGAAATGTCTTACTTTAAATAAATACTTAGAAGCATCAGGCAGATTAGATTCAATTCTAAAGCATTAAATGATAAGCAGATTGCACCTGCCAACAAACTCAGGTACTATGTCTTACCGCTTTCTGTGTTAGAGGTACAATCAGATGAAAAGCAAATGAAGAAATGGGAAACTGTACATTAAGTGGCTGGTTTAGAAAAAAAAAATAGCCATCTGCAATCAGTTACAGTTGACTGCAACAAAAATTAGTTTCCAGGGATCAAAGAAAATGAATGGCTGACCAGGGCAACCAGAATATCCCACAGTGTGTTAAATATTTATTACAGAGCCACTTTGCCCCCCAAACAATCTGATTCCTGGCATATTTCCACTAAAATAGTTCATCAGTAATTAATTTGGCATACCATTTTGCCTAAAATTGGTAATTAATATTAGTCTATGGGCATTATATTGAACTGTTTTCACCAAAGAATTAATCTCCCTCCCTTTAAGAACATGATAAAACAGCCATTTTACATTTTGTTTAGAACTTGAACCATATATTAAAAAGAAAGAAGGAGAGACGCAAAAGCATTGTAATCTCCATGGAGGAGACACCAAAGTGATATTCTCAATTTAGTCGAGGTTTTTCAAGGTCCTTGCATTTTTTCTCTTCCACTTCTTGATATTATGAGTACTATAATATGACTAGACCTTTCAGCCAGTCTCAGAGCTTTAATGAACTATTAAGGCATGTTCATATTTTCTTTTCAACGGTGCTCTCTCAAAGTTTAACAGGTTGTAAATGGAACCCCTGCAAAACGATGCATTTTTCAAGTACCATTTTCCTGATCTTTTGAAATTAATCTTTTTTCTAAATGAGAACAATATTACCAGCAAAAAGAAAATGGCTGCATTAGGTGATCCTAATCACCCAATGTGAGAAATACCTCACGTTGTCCCATCTTTCCTATGTTTTAGCAAAATCACTACATAAGTGCTATATATATATAAATATCTTTCACAGACTTCAGTTTCAAGGAATACAATATTTTATTTAGTGAAGTTATCTGAAGTTAAATTACTGTTTTTCTAGAAAGCATGCTCAACAAATTGTCCATTCACATCTTGTGACATTTCCTCTCCAATTCATATTCGGAGCCTACTTTTAGCAAAGATTGATTTCAACCAAATTTATTTCTGTAGTTTGTCTTCACTTACCCCCAAACCTAATTTGCGGGAATTCTGTTTTTTTTTTTAATTGTTTAGTATTATTTTAGTTTTTCTTTTTTACCCTGAAGACATTAGATTAAGTACCAACAGAAGGTCAATCTTCACATAGTTGTCACATCCCTTTACTCATTCTAAGCGGTTGTCGCAGGTCCCAGTTACCGTCTTGGAATCACTGGCTATTTCTACTATCCATTTCCTTGCCCTCTCCCTAAATTTCTCTGTTCTGAAATGGTATCCAGGCAAAGAAAAGCTGGCTAGAAGGTAGAGAAATATTAATAATACTACTACAACGACCACCTCTGCTTCTGATATTGTTGCTGCTTTGTGACAAGTATATGACTTTTATTAGTACCTGGCCCAGGCACTGAACTAAGTACTTAGAATGTTTTTATCTCATCTAAGTCTCACAGTAATCTTATAGACTTGTTACTATTCCCATTTTTTAGTTGAGGAAACTGGGGCTCAGTGAGGGAAAATCACTTGCTCAATTATATAGGAATTAAGGAAGCAAGGACTTGAAATCAAGTCTGTTTAATTCTATATATGTGTAAATGTTTATACACATTTGCATATGGTATGCATACTAATAACCTTGTTGATCTTCATTCTGTGTATAATACAATGCTATTTCATTCCCTCAGAAATCCTCTAATTAAAAATTCACATAATTTCACATTTGGTGGTGACATACCATTACTTTTTGTCGTATTCTCCACAAAATGACAAAAACAACACCTGTCTTCTTGCCCAGAAAATTCTTATGAGTTGTTTCCCAGCCAAACACTGGTCATTTCCCTTGAAGCCAGACTTGGTTCAGTTGCTTAGGTCATCAGGCAGTGACATCCCGGCCAGTCCATTGCCTGACCTCTGTGCACAGCCCCAGCTCTGCCACAATCCTATACTTCTTCCTTCCCTTTGCCTTGCTTTCTCTGTCCCGTAACTAGGCTGGTGTTTTGTTTGTTTTGTTTTTGTTTTTTATCTTCCATCCTTTAGACCCACACTCTCTGTTCTTTCCAAGGAGGTCTAATATTTTATGTTGATATATACTAACAACCTCAATATATTCGAAAATAGCAGGAGCTAAATAAGTTGGCACCTAAAATGTAAAGGGTTGGCAAGCAGAGGGTAAGAAGGCACCCCATCCGTTTCTCCCATTTAAAAAAGAGTTTTACCAAATACCGCGTATAAGTGGCAACTAAACATCAGGTACACATGGATAGAAAGATGGAAACAGTAGACACTGGGGACTCTAGAGGGGGATGAGAGGGAGAGTAGGAAGAATTGGAAACCTACCTATTGGGTACTATGTTAACTGTGTGACAGGATCATTAGAAGCCCAAACCTCAGCATCATCCAATATACCCATGTAACTAATTGGCACATGCACCCATGAATCCAAAATAATAACCAAACAAAAGGATCACAGTTCGGTGTTGGTAAAACACTATTTGTCCCTGTACTACTAATAAATGTGTAATTACTTAGTACATTTATATAACATATAAAGTTAAAAATATATATTTGTATGTATGTGTACCCACACATACGTGCATTATGTGTGTTGTAAGCCGTTACCAAAAATAAATAATAAAAACATTAAATAAAATTTAAAAAACAAAACTTACAATTGGAAAATACATACGTATGTAAATATATATTTTAAAATATCCACATATTTGTTAGTATAAAGTAATAATTAATTATAAGTGTTTTAGTGGTAATGTGTTTGTATTTTTAAGAGCCTTTCATTGAGGAATGCATACTGCAAGTAATTTTTTGGAAAAGAGACAAGGATAGATATAAATGAAAGAAAACGGGATTGGCCATGAGTGATTATTATTCTTGTTAGGTGATGGGTGCAGAGTTCAGGGTCCATTACTACTCTTTCTACCTTTACAAATGCTTGAAATCTTTGATAATTTAAAAATCTCTTTAAAGAGAAGAGCATAGTATGTTTCTTTTTGATACAACCTTTTATGTAACAGAATCCTTTTTGAAACAAAGCCCCAGCTTATCCTCCCAGCCCTTTCAGATGAACACTTTCTACTTTACAGTGGAGGGGCAATGCACAGTGTTAGGAATTGTTGTCCCTTCACTTGATGAAGGTCCAAAAGCCATTCTAGTAAAACCCCTGGGAATACTGTTGAGTGATTTCTAACATGTTAGGAGCCTGGAAATGTTTGCTGCACCTCAAGCTCATTTATCTGTAAAGCTTTACTTCTGTAATTTATCTTTGTCATTTACTTCCTTTTACATTTGCTCCTATAAAATGATGTTAGTGGTGATAATATACTAATTGTTCCATGTAATCTAGAAACTTTGACTTAATAGTCACAACAGCTCTATGAGGCAGGCACTATCATGATATCCATTTTGCAGATGAAGGAACTGTAGGGTGGGGAGGTGGCTTGGGTTGGCCACACAGCCCACATGTAGCAGAGCTGGGGTTTGAATCCATGCAGTCACTTAATATTCAACCAGGTGACCCTCCAAGGTACTTTCTCAGTAATAGAGGGTCAGGCAAAGGACAGTGGCTCACACTTGTAATCACAGCTGAGTCAGGAGGATCGTTTGGGGCTAGCAGTTTGAGCCCAGTCTGGGCAACATAGAGAGACCCGTGTGTGTGTGTGTGTGTGTGTGTGTATTAGCCAGGCACTGTGGCCCACCTTTAGTCCCAGCTACTCAGGAGGCTGAGATGGGAGGATCACTTGAGCCCAGGAGATAGAGTCTATAGCGACCTAGGATCGTGCCTCTGCACTCCAGCCTGAGTGACAGAGAGACACTCTGTCTCTAAAATAAATAATAATAATAAGTTAATTTATTAACTTTCCAAACTATGTTTACGTTACTAAATTCCTCTTTAAACAACAAAGGAGAGTCAACACCTCACACTTCTGCTTTCCCTCCTCCGGAGCATCTGTCTTTTTTCAGCGGCTACCCCACCACGGGCCCTCCCCGAGACTCCGACTTTCCCGCAGTGTGAGATGCTCTTCACTGATCCTGCGGAGCCTCTGATCTCTGCCTTTTGCAGGAGGCAGGTGGGCAAAGCAAAATTCAAAGATGCAAGCACTGATCTTGCACACGCCAGCTGACTCATTTGAATGGCTCGTTGCTCCTGGATGGACCCACGTGTTTCTTGTTCCCGGATCAGACCAAGAGATCTGAAGCACTGCGGGAGGAGCCCGACAATGCAGGACCCCATGAGCCCTGCTTCTACTCTAAGAAGTTTCCGCAGTTGCAGTACTATCCTCGATGGTCCTGGAACTTGCAAGGGCAGCTTTTAGAACAATAACTTCTCACGCCTAACTCTACTGCAGCTGGCATGGAATCAGTATGACACGGGAAGTTAGTTTAGTTAATTTGTTAAACAGCTCGTAGCTTCCTTTAACTGGTAACTAGTTAAGGCACTAAGCACTTTTTTACTTTTCAACGTATTAATATATGGCGTGCCTGATACCATTTCACCAGGTTGCAGGTTGAAATTAACCATGAACATTAATGAAGTATACTGGAAAATAAGGTTTGTGCTGAGAAACAAATCCAAGTGGGGTGTGTACAGTTTAGAATGCATACTGTGGGAAGTACATGTTGAATGACAACCATTTACCAAGTGAAACTTTGAGATATAAGACAAGATATAAAGAATTAAGGGATAGATTTCAATCAATTGATGATGACAGCTAAATGAAATCTTGCTTTGCATAACTGAAAAGCCAACTTTTGTTCTTTTGATTAAACATCATCAGGCCATTCATCCATTGTTTTTTTCTCAACGCACTCAAGTGCCTAGTATCTAAAAGGAACCCTGCTGCTGTTTACATATTCCTCTCCTTCCAGGGTTTTATAGGAGAAAAGATGGAAATGATTATTATATATACAAGCAATAATATAAGAGTTTGATAAAATCTTTTGGAACAATGTCTGCAAGAATTAAGATGAAGATTACAGGTTGGGAGTGTGGATCCACGTTCACATTCAGCCAGTATGTTTTCTTTGCATTCCATAAAAGGAAAACATGATATTAATGATAAGGAAGGAACGGATAACTTTTGGAAAGCTAGAATGAGTTAGTGTCCACACAATTTTTAGACTATCAAGAATTAACCAAACCATAGTTGTGATGAGTATATGTTCTTGTCCTGGAAAGTTTGGAGTGGTAAGTTTTAGAAGTGCTGGTGGAAAGCAGAATAAAGCTTTTTTTTTTTCTTTTTTTCTTTTTTTTTGACAATAGGATATGTATTGACCAAGCAACCATTGGAGATATAGATATATATACATATATATATATCAGCTGGATAATTTGCTACTCAACATCTGGTACAACTAGCTCTCTCCCTTTCCCCCTCCTCCACACTGATTGACTAATTGCTTTGCCTTTATATAAAAGCCTATATGAGTCAGATTTTCCCCTGTGAATTTCATTTACTGGTAATGTCAAGTACAAATCCTTAGTAGACCACAGTGATGCACTGTGTAAACCTCTTTAATCACCTAATTGTTTTGCCGGGAGAAATAGCTCTGGTAGGAAGAATAAAATTCCTTTAGTGATTACAAAAGTATCCTCTAGGCTTCTAGACTAAGAAACATCAGAAAAATAAAGACTCTGAACTCCTTCAGAGTACCAATTTATTTTTGGATCTTAGCCCCTTTATTTTATTGTTCTTGTTTTGCAAAAGAATCTTTATCTTCCTGAACTGTGTGTGATTAATTATCACATAATACGTTAAGATAGCACTTTTTTCCCCTGAGTAAGCTATATTTCAGAGTGGTTTTGTGATGTATAGATAAGCTTATCTTGACATATGGAATGATTTAGAGACAGAGACAGCGGAGCTGCTCGGGAAAAATTCTCTCCGTGGTGTAACAGTGAGCTTACCAAAATTTGTCAAGAGACAGAACTAAGGCTACCTTCAAACTCTATATTTCTTTGCCATTTTCAAGCTGTATTAGAAAAGATTTTATTTTTGCGGACCTTGAGTGATTTTTCTGGATTTTAATACCTTAGGTGCTTTCCTTACACCCGAGTCGTGAAGTGCTCTGCCAGTGAGGTAGAAATAAGCAGTATTTCAATTGCATAAAAATTGCCCAATGGTGGGTGCAAAAAAACGGCACTGATTCTAGCTTTATTTAACTTATTTATTAGTAATATAAAGACATAAATCAGATATATGAGGCTTTTCTAAGGATAGTTTAAATCAAGGACGGAGAAGATATGCCCAAGATCTAAAGTGGTTAGCATAATGAACTTGAAACCAACTTTTATCTTACAAAAGGCAAAATGACAGAGCTGAGGGAAGTCATGTGAAATATAGTGGCTGTGAGACCTTGAATATGCCGATGCCACAAAAGAACTAGATGATGGTAAATTACTATTATGGTAGTAAAAAGAGAGATGATGAGGACATGTTCTGACTCAGCAATTCTTTGTCCCAGGCTTGCGGACCGTGTATCACCGGCAGATATGTCTTGTCCAGGAGCCCTTGTGCGAACTCAGTATTGTTCCTTCTCCAACAGGGCCCTCCCCTCCCCACAACCACCACCACTTAATCCAGCACAAGCTATTCCTTTTGGGGCACCCCCACCTGTGTTGGGTCCAGGCTTTTCCTGCCACCCCTTGTTGATTCATTGTTGAAAGGCTTTGGGAACTAACTAGACAAGGTAGCCAGCGGCTATTGAAGATGCACAACCTTTAAATTCACTCAAAGTGTGGAGAGAACTGCCCGTCCCAACAGAACCTTTTGCTAACATCAGAGTACAGGTGAGTGACTACTATTCCGGCCTCAACACACCAGAACAGAAAGGAAAAGGAAAGAGGGAGAGCTTGCCTGAGTGAGGATGATCAGAAAGAAGGTAAAGGCGTTCGGAGAGCTGTGAAGACAAGTAGAAGGCCTTGGAAGAAGCTACATTAACCACAGATTTCAGGATCAGTCCCTCTGGTGCGCATGACATTTCATTGTTTCCTTCTCAACACACCAATTTCATATGAGAAAAATAAAATGCCTACTGACTTCTGCAAATTTCTGGACATAAGGGTGAATCATTTGACCTAGAAATATGTCCAGGTAAAAAACTTCACAATCTTTTTTGATGTTGATAACTTGAATACAGTGTGGATAATTAGGAGTGTTGGCAGAGTAAATAGTTCAGGATTTTAAAAAAATTGTGCTTAGGCTCTCTTACTTATGCTACACCTTGAACAACAGCAGATAGGGTTTACAATAACAGGGAAAATTTACACATGATCCTATATGGAAAATGAATGGCAATACCGCTTACATTCCTAGTATATCTGAAGTTTTAAAACTGATTTCTGTCCATAATGTACAAATCTATATTTACCTCCATGTTCTATGAAATATATCTGTACTTGCAACTTGCTCAGATGTCTCCTAAAGAAAATGTTCTCAAGGTGGTGACGATTTTCAATGCCCTGTAAGCATTGAAAGTTTTTTTTTTTTTTTTTTTTTTTTTTTTGAGACGGAGTCTCGCTGTGTCACCCAGGCTGGAGTGCAGTGGCCGGATCTCAGCTCACTGCAAGCTCCGCCTCCCGGGTTCACGCCATTCTCCTGCCTCAGCCTCCGGAGTAGCTGGGACTACAGGCGCCGCCACCTCTCCCGGCTAGTTTTTTGTATTTTTTTAGTAGAGAGGGGGTTTCACCGTGTTAGCCAGGATGGTCTCGATCTCCTGACCTCGTGATCCGCCCGTCTCGGCCTCCCAAAGTGCTAGGATTACAGGCTTGAGCCACCGCGCCCGGCCGCATTGAAAGTATTTTAAAAACATTTTTGATAATTTGAAGTCATCGAAAAATATTTTTCCTATTAATAACAAATGTAACTTTCTGGGTTTTGTTGTTGTAGAAATGGATATAAAACAGTAAACGCATTGATGGAGAACCAATACTTTAAACAATAGCCAGCAGGTAATATTAGATCACTTTTTTTATCTTAATTAAAACACAATTGTTACAGGAAAGCGGTCCCAATCCAGACCCCAAAAGAAGGTTCTTGGATCTCACACAAGAAAGAATTCAGGGTGAGTCCATAGAGTAAATTGAAAGTAAGTTTATTAGGAAAGTAAAGGAGTAAAAGAATAGCTACTCCATAGACAGAGCAGCCCCAAGAGCTTCTGGTTGTCCATTTTTATGGTTATTTTTTGATGATATGCCAAACAAGATGTGAGTTATTCATGCCTCTCCTTTTGAGATCATATAGGGTAACTTCCTGACGTTACCATGGCATTTGTAAACTGTCATGGCGCTGGTGGGAGTACAGCAATGAGGACAACCAGAAGTCACTCTCATTGCCAGCTTGATTTTGGTGGGTTTTGGGCGACTTCTTTACTGCAACCTATTTTACCAGCAAGGTCTTTATGACTTGTATCTTGTGCCAACCTCCTATCACATCCTGTGACTTAGAATGCCTTAACCATCTGGGAATGCAGCCCAACAGGTCTCAGCCTCATTTTACCCAGCCTGCATTCAAGATGGAGTTGCTCTGGTTCGAATGCCTCTGACACAATCATGCTTAGCCCACAAATTCTCCAAGCTACTAAACTGACTTTCCTTTCCTACGGTTCTCCTGTCCACCCAAATTTCCAAATTACACATCCAGTTCAAAGGGTCTGTCCTATTTTTCATCATTTGAAAAAGATGGACTGATGATCCATCTTTTTGCTGACAGCATCCCCTCTAGAGGTCTCCGACAGTCTCCCAATACCAAAGCAGTGAGCCTGGACTGCCAATCTGGCAGCACCCAGCGACACAGCTTTCCCAGAAACACACTAAGTCTACTTCCCTGGGGCACACCCAGAGTGACAAAGGCATCTCTAGAGGGGGGGTACATGATGTCTCCAGAAGTGGTTCTCTTCAGACACATTTTCTGTCTGGATGCTGATCCTTGGTCGTTGGTCACTGGTCTGGGAGATCTGAGATCCTTCTTTATTTTTGTTTTTTTTGGATATGCTCACAAACTCTGCCTGTCTTTTACTAACCAATGGAGGAAACAAGGCTTAAGCATTTTGAATTCAAAGAGACAGGAGTTGGTTTATGGATGCTTTCCTCCCTGAAGACTGATGCCCAGGCAAATTTAACTCCAGCCTCTTCTTTAAGACAAAAGCAAAGCTTCCAGAGACCAAGGGATGTGCAACCACAAACACAACCTCATGTCTACACAGTGGGGCTCCTGGCGTGGGCTAGACCCAAAAGAAAAAAGAAAGAAAATTCTAGTTGCTTCACATCTACATAACTAAAGGAGACAGTCAGATGATTCTTCCATAAATAAAGGAAGTTTACTTCAAAGTGACTTGCAGCATTGGAGAAGCAGGAGCAGAAGGGACCAGTGGTGACATTATGGACTTGTGTAGTTGCCATTTATGAAGTGCTAACTGTGTGTTTTATACCTCTGAAGTTATTTCCACTCACTATTTCAACCAATCCAACATTACGAAATATTGAGAGAATACAGTATAAAATACAGTGTGTAAAATACAAATGGGAGTACTGAAATCAATCATTAACTTCAATAACTTGTCCAAAGCCAAATCTGGAGTTCCAGAATCTACTATTATCTTTAGGGCATGCTTCACCCAGTACATGTTAAACATGGTTTAATGGAATTGTTTTTTGTTTGTTTGGTTTTAGCTGCTATATTGCATAATAAATCCCATGCCAGTTAATCCAAAATTATTAGTAAGAAAATCAGGTGAAGGAAATTAGAATGCAGGTGAAATAGTGATAATGTCTGAGTTTTTGAGATCTTTGATCTTAAACAAGTAACAAGCTTTCTAAGTCTATGTTTCTCATCTGTAAAATGGGTTTAATAACCTATAACCCTGGGGTAAATCTTATATATGAAAATCTCATATATATATCATATATATCATAATATATATAATATATAAAATAACATAATATATATTTATTTATATATTATATATAAATATGAAATCAAGTATTTTAAACTTAAGATTAATGTATTTATTAAAAGATTTATATAATATGTATATATCTGAACATGATGAAGTACAATACCACTAAAAAGGATTGATAGAGTGACTATGAGATGTTGTCAAGCTATATAATTTCATTTCTAACTTAGCCAAAAATAAAACAGCAAAAGTAAACTGGGAGAAGTGTAAATAACATCATGTGTAAGAAATATCACGTTGCCAAGATGACACTGAACATTTTTCCAAAGGCAGAGCAGGTGCCATAATCCAGGTCACAGGTAAAAGCTGACTGGTGAAGAGAACAAGCTTTTCCTCATACCTTTCAAAGCCCAACTAAGATATGCCCCTATATTTTATTTATCTATAGATTCTTGCACTTTTGAGCTTGACATTACTTGACCGGTCTGTTTTTCCTGTAGGTCCATGAAGTAGGTGGCTGTGTCTGTCTTGTTTACAGTTTTGTTGCAAATGCCTAGCATGCTGCCTGACACATCGCAAGTACTCAGTAAATATTTCATGAATAAATGATTGTTGAATAAATTAACAGATACATAATATCATTGCAATAGAGAAAAAAGGCTAATTTTTCAAGTTCATTACCCTGCCAGAAAGACTGTCATTGTGTCCTTGCTAATACTGAGCAGATCCTTTTATGGAAAATTCAAAATTTGTTACAAAATGCAAATAAAAGTGAGAACTACATAGTTATTGATGGTTAAAATAAAACATAAAATTTAATGTTGAAATCTTTAGAGGAGTTCAAATGATTTTATAAAATGCAAGGGAATAATATAACACTCAAGCAGCTAATGCCAAGTCGTACTGGGAATGAAACTCGCAAGTCTCAGTCTACAGAAAACATGGTACATGTGCCACCATTTGGTGAGATTATGGAGTTGCAAATAATTATTGCTAATTTTCACATCACACTATTATAGGGCAGTTCCTTGCATAATGTAATAATTTATATGATTTAAAATTGGAAATAATGTTTATGGTTTTTACACCATGGCTAAAATTATGCATAGAATTGTAAAATATAAATCCATGAGTTTAAAATGTTACAAGAGTCACATTTTCAGTTTGATTACACTTAAGCAATTGGGAAATACGTCGAAGGAAAGATTTTTGCTTACCTGACCACTAATAGTTGTTGTACATGTTCAATTTCTAACCAGTATAAACAGAGCCAAAGAGATTCAGAGCTGCGTGGCATCAGAATCGACAAAGTGGATGGTACCCAAGAGGCTACACATTTTTGGTGTATGAGGCTTGACCTTACACTAATGAGAGAGAATTTCCTTGTGTGGGTCCTAAATTGACTCTGATGCCAGTTCCCAAAGAGGAGTTCCAGAAATGAATTGAACAGAGAAAACATCCTAGGAATAAGTGTATTTTCTAATGAGGGAACGCCATTATTGGACAAGGAGCTCCAGGTTACCTCAAAATCAGGTCCATGAAGAGAGAGTCTCACTAGCAATCATTTTTGTGGTAAAATCCCCCAATTCTGCCCGACTCTCTCGTCAGGCTTTTCTTTTTTTCCTTTTCTTGTGTTTTTTTTTTGTTGTTGTTGTTGTTGTTTGTTTGTTTTCGTTTTTGTTGTTGTTGTTGTTGGTTTTGGAGACAGTGTCTCGCTCTGTCACCCAGGCTGGAGTACAGTGTTGGGATCTGGGCTCACTGCAACCTCCGCCTCCCGGGTTCAAGTGATTCTCCTGCCTCAGCCTCCTGAGTAGCTGGGATTACAGGCACCTGCTGCCACGCCCAGCTAATTTATTTTGTGTGTGTGTATTTTTTTTTCTTTTTGTACTTTTAGGGGTTTCACCATGTTGTCCAGGCTGGTCTCCAACTCCTGACCTCAGGTGATCCACCTGCCTCCTCCTACCAAAGGGTTGGAGGGATTACAGGCGTGAACCACCGCACCCGGCCTCCCATAAGGCTTTTCTGGCTAGGCTTTCTCTCTCCTAGGGATGCGTTTAGGCCTCTCCGTGGAAGAAAACAGTGCCTCCCACAAACAGGCTCCCTGCGTAGGCCTCTCCATGGAAGAGAGCAGTGCGCCCCGCAAACAGGCTCCTTGCGAAAACCAAGCAGTACCAGCTACAGGTGACCACAAAGAAAAAGGTGTTTTTGGTAAAAGTTTAACTCCGCCTACCGATTGGCACCTTCTTCCATCTGATTTTCTGCCACTTGTTGATTTTGTCACAGCTATTTCCAGTTCTGAGCAAGAGCAACTTTAGAAAATTATATGGTCTGATAAATTTTAGGGTTCTTTTTTTCCAATTTATTTTTGTTTGTTTCCTGATTTTCTAATTCACACTTAAAAAAAAAAAAAAAAAGCCAGTTGGGTGGTGGCTCACACCTGTAATACCAGCACTTCAGGAGGCTGAGGCAGGATAGACAAAAAGAAAAAATTAATTAGCTGTGAGTGGTGGCATGTACTTGTCGTCCCAGCTACTCAGGAGGCCAAGACAAGAGGATTGCTGGAGGCCAGGAGTTTGAGACCAGCCTGGGCAACATAGGGAGACTCTGTGTCTCAAAAAAGAAAAAAATTAAAGAAAAAATTAAATTAGCCGGAATGGTGGTATGTGCCTGTAGTCCCAGCCTAGCTACTTAGGAGGCTCAGGTGGGAGGATTCTGTGAGCCAGGTCGGTGGAGGCTGCAGGAGCTGTGATTGCACCACTTCACTCCAGCCTGCACTTCAGCCTTGGCAACTGCAGCCAGACCCTGTCTCAGGAAAAAAAAAAAAAAAAAAGCTTAGCTTAGCATGCACAGAATAAAAAAAATTTAAAGCAGTACAAAAGTTCAATTTTTATATATATGTTTTAAGGTAAAATTTATTTCTCTAACATACTTAAAGCTTATATGGGTAGTTGCTGAAAAATTCTGGGTTATGAGATATAATTCTATTCTCCTGAATAAATCAATTCAATGTGTTATATTGATGGAATAAATAAGTTGCATGTTAAGTGAGAAATATTAGAATTGTGCTGAACAGCAAATGAATTCTCTGGAATTGTATCCCATCTGTAGACAACCATTTGAATGTACTTTTAAGAACTATCACATAAAGTGAGCAGAGTCCCTATCTAACTATTTGACCCATATGAAAACAAATAACGCCTCTGTGAATGAATAAAATTCTACAATTTGGAGGCAAGATTCCTTAACGTTAGCTGTAGAATTCAGAATCATATCATATATGCCATTAGTTAATAAAGTTTAAAATGTCATATAGTTCAGGAAGAATACTCTATCCTCTTCCGAACAGAAGTCAAACCTGTTCAGGCCATAGTGATAAATGTTTGGTGAAGACAGACACTAAATCAAGTATTTTTAACTTAAGATTAACATATTTATTAAAAGAAATTTGTGATGTTACAGGTTTTATATGCAGGCAGTTTAATGAATTCCATTTGAACCTCATTTTTTCTAGATAATATATAAAGCATATCTTAGTAGTTAAAGAACTTATGCAATTTCTGGAAATTAAAACAATAGTCAATCACAGACTATTGAAATAATCATAACTTCAAAAATCCAAAGTGATATATAGTTGAGGTGTTTTTCTTGATTCAAATAATATAATATTTTGTTATTTATAACATTGTTGTTGCTAAATAATCAGTAAGAATTCAAAAATTAAAATAATAGAGCTGTTTTGTTTCCACTTATGTGTGCTGTTTGCAAAAATGCAGCTACATAGGGTGTTTTGTACCCAGGTTTGATGAGAACTTTGTCAACCATCTGCACTGTCTGATTCCATAGAGTGACAATCTAAAGGCTCTGAAGATTTCACATTTACGTAAAGGTTCTACACAATTTTCTTGTTGGTAAATATTACATTTTAGCCTGAAAATGCCCTGGTATGTATTGGGCGAAATTTTTCTAGTTTCAAATGTTTGGTCAGCAATGACATAGTAAAGCAATTAAGAAAATGAAATTAGAAGGATTAAAAAAAAAGAACTCCAGAAAATGAAATAGTAGAATAAAAGTTAAATAAAAATAAAATTAAGATGAGATTTTGAACTCCAAGTCATAGGAATTTTTATTAGAAACAAGATTTCTATGTGGATTTTAACCCCATCAAATATGAATATCGTAAATATAAACACTGTTTTAGAACTGCTTTAACAACTGTTTAACTTCTGATATAAACGTGTATTTCAAATTATTTTAAAACTTTTAAATTATTGGTTAAACTATGATTACTGCAAATGCTTTATTATTTCAAGTAGTCAGGAAAAGGCCCCTGAACATATATGTAAAATATATTATAAAATTGTTATATATCTAGGTGCTGTCTGCAGATCTCAGAAACATATGCATACTGTTTATCTTAAATTGGTTAACTTTTGCTTTCTTGCTTCAATATATATTAGTAGAACCAAACATTTTTTTTTTGGCTGACTGTGCCTCTTTTGAAAGTAAGCACCTGGATTAATAAATCACCCAAAAGTATTCTTCGTGCATTCCCTGTTGTTTTCCTTACAAAGAAATTCAAAGAATTAGCAAAAATTGGTGTCATCATTTGTTTTAGAGTGGTTGGCTTTGAATGGTTACTTTTATTGTACAGCCTATCATAAATTCATGACGTGTGAAAATTTATTAGCTAAATATCGTAATGGTTTGTTTATCACCAAAAGTCAATTGGGAATGGGGGTGGGATCTGGTGTAGATTTGAAGACTGTTTTAGCGCCTAAGTGCTAAAAGCACTTTACACATTTTAAGTTATTTTTTCATAACTCATCCTCCTTTTTATAAGTGTGAGATAGGAATGGAAGAAAAGGTAGAAATGCACCATCTAGAGTTTATAAAGCTGAAAATGGACCTTCAGAAGTTGATGTACTAATACAGATTTGAATAGTTTCCAGGTGTTACTGTGCCAACAACAGCACCTGGATTTATTTTGTTCTCATCTTTTTTGGATTGAGTTTCAATGTTACAGCCAGAAGGTGCTTCAAACTTTGATGTGTGCCTATCCACTGCCATTTGCTCCTTCAGAAACAAGTAATAGCCAAACAAATCCCAAATCACTTGATGACAGGTCCCTGAAACTACACTTCTGTTTTATTTACCCTTATCATTTTCCAAGGAGGAAATCATAGAGCCACTAGAGCTGGCCATGATGTAAGGTTGCACCGACAGGCCAAATGTGGCTTGCTTTATCCCCTCAATTCTTTCCTTGTTTCTTCTGTGCACCCAATATATGAAAATATTCAGCTGTGGACTTATGCCCATTCATATCTGGACAGAGAACAGAGAGCAACTCAGGCCACAAATAGATTGCCAATAATGTCCTTTCTCGCTTTTTTCTGTGGCTGGTCTCATCTTACACTGTGCCATAAACCACGCAGTAATTGTTAACAGCTAATAATATCACTGGATTATTGTATTTGGCCAACTGTCCTGTATTACTGTGATCATAACGTTGACTCTGTGGTCAAACATCAGAAGAAGGGGTAAAGAAAGTTTATTGTATATTATAAAGGATTATATTATATAATATTTCCTAATATTTCCCAACTATTAACTTTTTTAATATGGCATGCTTTTTTTTCAAGATTATTAGTAACAACCATCAGATTATGTAACCATGGTCACGATTTTATGTGTAGAGTGAGGATTTAAGAAAACTATTGGAATAATTCCAACCTAAAGCTCAATTTCGTGTGTATTCAGGTATTCTAAAATGGTCAGAAAATTGATGCTGCATAGAAAAACACATTTTATGGCTTACGTCATCCAGAGTTCAACTTTTAAAACTCTCATGAGGTTTTCTCTTAGGTTAAGCATGTGTGAGTCAAATGAAGTATAAAATATAGGTTAAGCATGTATGAGTCAAATGACGTATAAAATATAAGTTATAATTTTAGAAAAAAAGATAGAATCTTATATATGTTTAATTGGAATGTCTAGTAAATTATTGTAAAAATGTATTTTTCGTTTGAATTCCCTCAACAATTTCCTGTCCCTTTTAGAGTGACATACACATATGAAATTCATCTTCTTTTAAGCATGCAACCAGAGCAATTATTTGCTTACATTCTTTCCTGAATATCTTCTTCATTTCATTGGCAATATGTGATAATTGGGTTTTTAAAAATCTGAATTAATTGTGAAGGGAGAAAAGGACAAACCCTGATCGGTGATGTTTCTATGACTTCTTTAAATTCCATTTCAACATAAAAATTGTATTGAGAGTTAATCAAACGCAATAAATTAGCATTACATCAGCAGCTGGCCGGTTAGCTCAGTTGCTTAGAGCTTGTGCTGATAAATTAGCATTACATGTAAAGTAAAGAACACCAATAAATACCTGCACATCTCACAGGTGTAACAATATTGAGACTTTGTTTTGTATGGATTTGAAATAAAAACTCTTTGTAAGGCATATGGACACAATTTTGTTTTCTACTTGACACTGAAGATTCTTTCAGCATTTTAGTGCTTTGAAGTATTTTTTTTTTTCAGGGCTATATCTTGGCTGGCACAGAATCAAAGTTATTTAGAAAGAATAAAGAGCATACATCAAATATCAGAATTACCACTCAGAAAATATCATCTGCCGCAATGTGTAGTGGAGCTTTTCATATTTGTTTTCTGGTCAAGATATACTGCATATTGTTGAGACTTCATTCTGATAAGTGCAGACACATGATTAGAGCAAATTTGCCTTTAATCAGCCATGGATATTTTGTTACATCTTAGAGTATTCAGTCATCCTATTGATTTGTACATTTTATTATTTTGGAAAGCTTAGAAAATGAAACTGCATGAAAAAGAAAGCCAGAGCTCTGCTGTTTGACAGTTCCGCCTCATCATTACCATTTATTATTCATTGTTTTTGGATATAAATTACAAGAATCATTGACTTTCCACTTAAAAAAAAACCTTCATTCATTTGGAAGCTAAATTTTAGTAAAATCGAACAGCTTATTTTTTGTTTGATATCATCTATATAATCCCAAATATTCATTGCAATGTTATCTTCATTTATTTCTATAATGTGTCTTGAATAGCAAGTACTAGTTAATCATGTATGTAGCTTTTCCTCAAATTTTTAATTGTAGGTACGCACCAAATGATAAATCATTTGACACACCAATATCAAGTATTGCTTTTAATTTTACATTATATAAAGCTTTTTTTTCCATTTTAAAATAAAATTTTTTTTGCAAGCTGTGACCATCCTATAGGTTTGCGACATTGAGAAGAAAGATCTTGGCTTAAGTCATAATGATTACTAAGGGAAAGAATATTACCTTAAAATCCATGAGTGACAAATGTTCAAATGGCTACTGTGAAGGTGTTTGAAAGTTGAACACTCCTGTTGAGAAAGCCACTATAGAGAGCATGCAGAGAATTATTTGCTCACCTTTAATTATATTATATAAATTGAATACTGCCTCTACTGAACAAGTAATAAAGTTATTTTCATTCGTTATGCAAAGTCCTTATCAAACAACTTATCGGGACTGATGGAGGAGATAGGCATTCTTCTTTGAATCAAGTAAAGAATGAAGCACCTAGACTGATTTGTGAACTCAAGAGAAATTTAATTTAGTTGAGGAAAATTCCAGTTATGGTGAAAAGTAAAAAAAGGCAGTCAGTGTTCTTGTGGAATTGTTTCTTTTGACAGTTTACATTAAGTCTTTGTATGTCATGAAAATGACAAGACAAATAATTTCTGAAAAAAAAAAACAAAACAAAACATATCAAGCAATGGAAAATTACTTCCTTGGGGAAAAGGTACAAAATCAATACATGTTCCTTTCTTGACCCAAAGGGATAACTGTTACCCCATTTTAATACCTTCTTTAGTACAGCATATGACTGTTTCTCCAACTTATTATTAAGTTAAATACATTGTTTTGAATAGAAATCATTGTAGAATACAATTGCTATTTTAAGTGGGAGCTAAATTAGTTTTAATATTATATGAATTAGTCAAGATGGGTTTAATTAGAACCATTTTAATAATTTCATTTTACTTGGGTCTTAAGTGTTATTTAATATAAATTGATGAATGCTATTTAAATGTTAGAAGACTGTGTGGTGTTTGAAGGAGTCCCACTCATATGTGAAATCTGTTGATACTTTTTCCATATTTGTGGGCATATTTTTCATTTTCCAAGGAGCCTTGAAGAAGAAATCAAACATCATATTAGCATTTGCAAGGTCCTATGGCTTTTTTAAAAAGTTATGTCTTTGTTTAAGAGAAGGTAAGTATAGGCTGGGAGCAGTGGCTCATGCCTGTAATCCCAGCACTTTGGGGAGCTGATGCAGGTGGATCACCTGAGGTCAGGAGTTCAAGACTGGCGTGGCCAACATGGTGAAACCCCATTTCTACTAAAAATACAAAAATTAGCTGCGCAAGTTTGCAGGTGCCAGGAATCCCAGCCCCTTGGGAGGCTGAGGCAGGGAGAACTGCTTGAACTCAGGAGGCAGAGGTTGCAGTGAGCCGAGGTCGCACTACTGCACTCCAGAATGGGAGACAGAGCAAGACTCTGTCTCAAAAGAAAAAAAAAAAAGAAGATAGAAAGTAAGTATAACTTTCATAGGTTCAGCAGCTTCCCCATTAATAAAATGGAGATAATAAGGTAGAAAGGTATGTGAAAACACATTATAAACTACAAAATATTTTTCAATTTTTGGTACATATGTTGAAATTATTTTGAATTATAAGTATTATCTAGAGTATTTGCTATTAGTACACAAACACTTGATTTTCAAAAAGAAATTTTTTCTTCAGTAAGCATGGTATATGATGCAGATATAACAAAGGAGACTAGAGGGAAGAACGTGGATCAACAGGTGATACATATCAATCAAACAGTCTGGAAGACTTTCCAAGTCAACATTCAGTGTACATTTCAAGATTTAGGAAGTAAGGAAAGCCCAGAATTTTGTTACTTATATTCTACTACATGAGTCAATGACAGCCCCTTTTGTCATCATAATAGAAACATTGGGTTTGCATATGAGGTACGCATTTTTCCTCTTTCTCAAGAGTTGCTTTCTTGTCATTTGCAATCCAGTTTATTCTATAAGAATTCACAAATAATTCAAAATTAAGTCAGGAATGATGCATAATTTCTCAGATCAAGAAACAGAGGGCTTAGACTTGTTAGGCAAATAAAAAACTATGAATAAAATCTATGACATTAAAATTCCAGGTATTTGAATATTTTATTAAAACTATATTACCACTTATATCAGCAATTCATTGAGTACAAATGATTAGTCTATTCTTGGCCTGCAACCCTTTCATTTTATACATATATACACACTTTCAGAGTATATATATATGCATATATATACTTTCAGAGTAAGTATATACTCAAGTATATATATATATGCATATATATACTTTCAGAGTAAATATATATGCAGATACATACTTTCAGAGTAAATATATATGTAGATATATATACTTTCAGAGTAAATATGTGTGCATATATATATTATTTCAGAGTAAACAGACAAAATAATTTTTGAGCTCAAGTGTTTTTTATAAGTAATATTGTTTAAACATCAATAATGATAAATAATTAACAAAATTGTCCTTGTTTGGTAAGATGTTTCAGAAAAACGGTGTTTGCCTAACTTATGTGGCTTCTGTTTTCAGAATTAAAATGATCAATGCTACCTAAAGGAACAAAAATCACAGACTGATACTGAGATTTGTGAACTATTTTAGAATGATGATGAAAATAAGCTGTAAGCAATCTGTGAAATCAAATGAAGGAAAATATTCAAATGAGAACTCTGTTGTTGCCAAAGCTATACCAAAAGGTTTAGAACAGCTGTTAATGAGTAGGTCAGAAGATGGGCGCTTTCCCCTTGAATATCGGTTTCCATTTCCTGTCACCGTGCCTGGCTCTCCCTCTTTGTCTCTTTCTCTCAGGAGTCGATCGTGTCTATATCTCGCTCAGCCCTGTAATCTGTCTTTCTCCCATGTGTCAGCAGCCCTCAGTAGAAAACAAATTCCTGACTTTGGGCTCAGAGCAAATCATAGAAACGAACTTCTGCATGTCCAAATGGGATTTTGACACCAACTGTATCACCACAAAATTGAGACATACGCAATGTCACTGGGCCATTGAGTGTAGCAAACTCCAGGTGCAGTTTTGAAGTACATAGAAGTTCCCCTTCAGAGACATGTTTCTTTGTTTGAAAGTCGCCTCTTTCGGGCACTGAAGTAATCTTCTTGTCCCGGATCCTTTCTATCGCGTAGGAGAGTCAAATGATAAGTTAATTACTATGCAGCAGCAGATAACTTAATATAGGCCTCTGGAACAAAATTTTGAAATGAAATGAAAGAAAACACCATAAAGAAAAAGCTTCCTTAATCTAAAGGCTGTAGAATTTCTAATCTAAAATAGAATTATTTTAAATTTGGTTTTGGTTTTAATGTGGAAAGTAAAATTTTCTCGGCACATCCTAAGTTATAGTTTGTAGACCACAGCGACTTCTTCCCTTCCTCCTCCTCCTCCTTGTTCCACGCCTCCTCCTTCTTTTCCTTCTGTCAGTATCTGCTCACGTGGCCGTCTCTATAACTTATTCTCTGAAACTACTAATGGAGCAATAGAGCTTGACCATGAATTTAATTTGAATGTAAGTACATAATTAGGTATCTTATCTAAACAAGTAAAAAGCATGGTTTTGACTTCATGTAGCTGGTTGGTTTGAGACCAACATTTAGTAAACTCCTTCTGTCTCCTTTTGTACTTGAAAAAATATATTTCAGAAGTAATTTTAAAACAAGACCTCTAAAAAATACAGCATCTTATGTGTGTATGTTGTAAAACATTGCTTGTTTTAGGCCACTTGAGTTCAATTGAAAATGTTTATATATGTATTTTTAATTTTGGCTTTATCTGTGCAGATTAACATAAAAACTATATCAATTGGTTTTTGGGCAAAGTAATGTATTTTAACTATAGATAATTGGTGTGGAAAATATAAGCAACAAACAAAGGAACATACCAAAAACCCTGGTACCAAAAACTAAGCATTGTTAACACCTTCAAAGATGTATATTTATGTATTGATCTATGCAAAAAGTATGCTAATACTTATACATGCCATTTTAAGCCTCTGTCCACTTAACAGTATATTGCTAATAGTATTACCATGAGTCATTAAATGACAGACTATATAAAATGATTAAAATTCAGTTCCAAAAGTTTATACTGCTCAGTATATTATTTTTCTGTTCCTCTCAACTGAAAGGAAGTGATGCAACCTGTTTCTTGCTATGAGATACCTCCCCTGACATTGGCAGAAACACCTTTTAATTTTGTTTTGTTTTGTTTTTTTCTGAGACAGAGTCTCACTCTGTGTCCCAGTCTGGAGTCCAGTGTCATGATCTCAGCTCACTGCAACCTCTACCTCTCAGGCTCAAGTGATTCTCCTGCCTCAGCCTCCTGAGTAACTGGGATTACAGGCATGTGCCACCATGCCTGGCTAATTTTTGTATTTTTAGTAGAGATGGGGTTTCGCCATGTTGGCTAGGCTGGTCTTGAGCTACTGACCTCAAGTGATCCACCTGCCTTGGCCTCTCAAGGTGCTGGGATTACAGACATGAGCCACCGCACTCAGGCGGGAAAAGCATTTACATGCTCCAGGTGAGAAAGACACCACCAAATCACTTCCATTGATGACAAGTCCTAGTGTGATGCCCCCGCACATGAAAATTACATGTTTTCATGTTTTTATTATACTCATGAATGGTTATCAGTATGTGACAATGGCATGTGACGAGGTTGTATGCTTGTATGGGAGCACAGTCCAGCTACACTCTAAACAAACAGGCAGGAGTCAGGAAGCGATGGTAATGGAGCCATGGGTTCTGTATCTGGACTTCCTGGGATAGGATCCCGCCTCTACTGTTTAGTAACTGGGTTTCCTTGGGCTAGTTTTTTACACTCTCTGTGCTTAGTTTGCTCAGCTTTAAAATGAGGATGATGATAGCACTTCCCTCATAGATTTTTGTGGGAGTTAAGCGAATTTACCCCATGCAGTCATACACACAGACACCCCATGCCCCGAAAGGAAGCACTTTAGGACAGTGCCTGATGCCTCACCGCTTGGGAGGTGAGTTAGCTAATTTTAGTCATTGCTCAATCACCGCAAGCACTGTTTTTGGTCACTCTCTGCGCTCATAACAAAGCAAACGTGTCGTTGATTTTTTAAAAAGAAACTTGGTTAGGCAGCGTGAATGCATTCATTTGCTCATAGTAATCCTTAGAAGAAAAAAATAAAGCATCCCTATAACTCCATCTTGGGTCACAGACAATGACTTGAAAACTTGAATCCTGTATTAAACTGGCTTAGGATTGGTCACCATCAACCATCATTGATGGCTGGAAATGAATGCAAGTCTGAGCACACTCATTCTGGTTCTGCACAGAAGGAGGAGTGCTTCCATCTGTTTTTAGAAATGTTGAAGCCAAGTGATTCTTACTGAGGGAACACCCAGCTAGCCTTGTAATCGGAATGTGGGGAGGGTTACACAACGGGCTGAGACATGTTCCCTCATCCTATGAAGCTGACATTGTAATGAGGTCACATTACAACCCAGGCAAAACCAAGCACAGTATATGATATTAAAACCTCATCTGCTAGTTGAGGAAGAGAAAACCAAATACTGTATGTTCTCACTTGTAAGTGCGGGCTAAAGGATGAGAACACATGGACACATAGAGGAGAACAACACCCACGGGGCCTATCAGTGGGTGGAGGGTGGGAGGAGGGAGAGGATCAGGAAAAATTACTAAGGGGTACTAGGCTTAATACCTGGGTGATGAAATAATGTATTCAACAAACGCCATGTTACAAGTGTACCTATGTAACAAACCTGCACGTCCTGCACATGTACCCCTAAACCTAAAATAAAAGTTAATTTTTATAAAAACAGAAACAAAACTCACCTGCTAGTTGATGCACCATCAATGTACATTTCCTCTTCTGGTGAAAAGAAGCTTCATGAAGGAGGCAGCACTTGACATTTTCCTTGAAAACGTGGAAGATTTGGAGAAAGAAGAGAAGGGTTATAAACAACCCCAGGGTAAGGGGAGAATATCAAGAAGAGAAGCCTGGGGAGGAAAGCCGGGAGTTTGCAGAAAGGATATGCAATGAGAAGCAAACTGCACAGCCGGAGGGCACCATCCCCACCAGACTCCATCCCTTCAGACACCAACTCAAGTTCAAGGGTCTCAGGACCATCTTCACACCGGCTGGGTACAAAGTCAGGCGTTCCCCACTGATACCTTCACATTTGCTAATTTGTTAGAAGGACTCACAGAACTCACCAGAAGCTATTACAGTTGACCCTCAGTATCCATGGGGGATTGGTTCCAGGACGCCTGAAGACACCAAAATCCACTCATACTCAAGTCCCCACAGTGCTCCCGCAGAACTTGCATATACAAAAAGTCAGCCCTCTGTGTATGTGGGGTTCTTATCCTGGGAGTACTGTATTCTTCATCTGCATTGGGTTATGAATGCAGAACCTATTGGATAGGAAGGGCCGACCATTTGTTGAAAAAAAAAACCCTCATATAAACAGACTCGCAACAGAAACCCCTGTTGCTCAAATATATGCACAGTCACGTTTATTATGGAAAAATGATACAAATTAGAGCCAGCTGAAGACAAAGCTGCATAGGGCAGTCTAGGAGGGATGCAAACTCTAGGAGGAAGGGCTTCCAGTCATCCCCGTCAAGGAGCCATGGACAGTTACCTCTTCTGACCATGACACTTCGGGGACCCCCACCCAAGCCACCGGTGTCCACTTTTCCTTCCAGCTATATCACATACTGCTCACATGACTGGCCTTTGGTTTCCAGCCCTTCCTGGAGGTTTGAGCCAATATATAATCTCTGGTTCCTCTGGAGGTTGGAACTGATATGGCGTGTCCCAAAGCCCCCATCATAAATCACATTATTAGACTGTTCTATAGCGAAGCTTCCAAGCAAAAGGACGCTCATCCCAGGCAGCACATGGCAGTGACCTAGAGATCACCTCCTAGGAGCTGAGGACAAAGGCCAGACCACTCTCGTGTGAGATTAATCCTTAATTACACAGAAGAGCATAGCAGTTTAAAATGAAAGCTGTTGGTGCTGCAGAAACACTGTAATTTATTGAAACTGAAAGAAGCATAATAGATACAAAATCTTTTAGAAAGTTGATTCTATTGTTAGTATGTGGAGTGGAAAAAATAAGGTGGAATCTTTTGCAATAACGTACTTGCTTTCAATGCATTAAGGACCCAAATAGGGAAAATGTAATGAATCTATAATATGTTAAGTCTGCTTCCCACTGTGGCTACAGCACCTAGCACAATGCCTGGCATATGACCAATAAGCAGATTGGCCACAAAGCTCGCTGCTTGAATTTAAAACAAATGAGACTTCACTTTTTTTTTTTCCACCTTTTTTTTTTTTTTTTTTCCTGGGACAAAGTCTTGCTCTGTCACTCAGGCTAGAGAGCAGTAGTATGATCTTAGCTCACTGCAACCTCTGCCTCCCAAGTTCAAGAAATTCTACTATCTCAGCCTCCCAAGTAGGTGGGATTACAGGCATGCACTGCCACGCCCAGCTAATGTTTGTATTTTTAGTAGAGACAGGTTTCCCCATGTTGGCTAGGCTGGTCTCAAACTCCTGAACTCAAGTGATCCGCCTGCCTCAGCCTCCCAGAGTGCTGGGATAGCAGGCGTGAGCCACTGTGCCTGGCTTGTGACTTCACCTTTTGATTCAGCTCAATGAGTATAATGGTTTCATGGGAAAATTTTAAGAAGGTTTGGAAGTGAAGTGCTACAGACAGCATGGGACATAGTTTCAGATATGATGAATTTAAGACAGTGAGCAATTTACTTGGAAATGTTCTGCAATCAGATGGGATTGCAGAATTCAAATATAGTTAAAAGATTAATGATAGATGTGTATTACACGAATAATAATTACATAGCTACAGTATTGGAAGATGTATTCTTCCAATTGGAAGATGGTTCTTCAACGACTTGGAGAATTGAAATAAGAATTAAAGAAGTTCATGTATAAGCAATGATTCATTTGTTTTTGTTTTTTTTAAACAAGTACTTAGATGTTTTTCAATCTCATGGCAAAGTTCTTATCTCCTCTGTATATCATAAGCTTCATAGTTATTTGCAAACACAGAAGCATGTGTACAAACTATACACACAGACCCCCTTCCCACTGATGTGTTGTCTGTTGTAGATAGAGAAGACTGAGCTCTGTAGTAGGAGAATAGAAATTACAATTGCACTATACTCTGTAGGAGAGACTGCAACTGTTTTACCTAATCTCCTTTCCATTGCCACCTTTCAGAGGAGTGGCTGCAAAACAGTCTGTTAAACGAGACAGGGGCAAAGATCTACCATGTAGTTCTGGGCAAGGTTTGGTTTGTCTGAGCTCCCTTTTCTTCCTCCGTCACCACCTTCATCCTGGAATGCGGCCATTCCATAGCCATGAGGACAAGAAAGAATTTCTGAGACTTTGGAGCTGACATCATGGAACGGGTAAATGAACCAGCACTAGCTCCTGCCTAGTATTGGACTACTCCTTATGTAAACAACAAATCTCTGTGCACTCCAAACGTTTTATTTGGGTTTACTCCCATAGCCATGAACGGCATTTATAATCTTGCCAACTCAGATTCCTCATTAGGAAAATGTAGATTATCTTAATAACACCTAACTACTACTGTGGCAGTAAGGAGTGAATTATGTTTATGAAAACTGCTTTGCAAATTGTAAAATGCTGTACAAATGTTAGTTGTTATTGCTCATAAAATCATGTGTGCCCTTTCTCCACATCCAATTATAAAGCTTGATGAAAATGGTTGAAGTGGTGAATACGTTTCCAGAAAGAGAAAGGAATAGTTCTTAATGAATTATTAACAGCAATTATCTTCTGTGACCATGCTTTATAGGCTTACATCTGCCTGCTGTGGTGCTATGTCCTTGGGTTCAGTCCAAGAGCGCCCAGGAAGAATTTATATACATAAATGTTTTTCCCACGTTTATGTGTTCTGTCACAGGATTGCTATTGTCATTTCTGTGGGAGGACAGTGTAGATTATGTGATGAAATTTGGTGTTCTTAAAGGAAGTTTCACCATACAAAAGGTGAAACCATGACTTTGGGGTTGCTTTTGGTTTCTTTTTGAAAATGGGAAAGGGTGCCACACCACAAATGCATACACTTATCTTCTCCAAGTCAAGTAAGAACACGCATATCTACATTGAAGTTTATTTAATGCAAGCAAACTATAATAATCAGATGGCAAAGTGCATAGTTCATTTGCTAGCCTGAGGCCATTATTTAATAATCCAGAGTTCATCCGCAGGTATAAGGCATTGCAGAGAAAATGCTGTGTTCACTTTCCTCACGATAAATGTGTACAGCTGGGGCTGCAGTTTGGAATCTTTCATTTAATTATCAAGGAATTTCAAGTGCACATTGAGCGATTCCTAGTGAGCCTCCGTATACCAGCCTTATGTCCCCATATTATAAACTCCAAGCAAGCACTCAGATAGTTAGTGGCTGATTGAATTCTGTATTGTGTGTGGCCTTAAAAACTGAAAGGCGCTCCTTACTGTCCCCTGACCTTGCATGGTATTCTAGGTTCCTTTTGAGGAGGTAGAGGTAGACCTCCAGCAAAGCTGTGCTTTCTAATCTGCTGCTGGCCAGGTGCAGTGGCTCATGCCTGTAATCCCAGCACTTTGGGAGGCCGAGGCAGGCAGATCACTTGAGACCAGAGTTCAATATCAGCCTGGGCAACCTGGTGAAACCCCATTTCTACAAAATATACAAAACTTAGCCAGGCCTGTAGTCCCAGATATTTGGGATTGAACCGAAGAGGTGGATGCTCAGTGAGGCATGATCATGCCATTGCACTCCAGCCTGGGCCACAGAGCAAGATCCTGTCTCAAGGAAACAACAAATAAAATAAATATAACCTATGCTAATCAACCTTAGGAGTTGTGGAACAGGGCGGAGACTGGGGTGAGGTGATGAGATACAAAATATACGGCGGCATTTTTCTGTCTGAGGCACATTCTTCATTTGCCTTACCCTTGTTTCAGCCCTGCAGGGAAAGACAACTTTCATTTCTTACCGGAGAATAATGCAAATCCTCTATATTCTTTTACTGTATGGCTGAATGTTCATCAATAGAATGAACTTCCTTAGTGTTAAAGAAATGGCCAGTGGGCTTCTTTCTTTCTCACCTGGCTTCATGTAGCCTCAGTCCTCCTTCCTGGATCTTACTCTAGAGTATCCGGGTGTGATGTGGAGGACAGCAGTATAGTGTGAGTATCATAAACTCTAGATACCCGCCCCCTGCCCCAAGTTCCTCCTGCTCATTACAGCCTTGTGCCAGCTTTTAAAACATCCTTCCAAGTATCTTCACCCACTTCCTAACAAATGATGAATGGCGGGCCCACACCTACCTTGCTGATTCTTCCTTTATTAAACCTATATTCATGAAACACCTACTCATGTACTCATTCACTGCCGCCTTATTTAGTTCCTATTTTGTGCCAAGCACTTTTCATGGAACCGCGGATGCAGAATTAAATAAGCTGTCATTAAAATTACCTTCACTGTGGTGATAGACAAAAACAGGAAATAAACAAATATTAAGTACTATGAAGAAATGTAAAACAGAGTAAGGAAATAAAATAAGGGGGTGAGAGGGTTTCTTTCGTATCACTTCATCTCTTTTCTCAATGTCAATATATTCTTGATATTTAAACAGAATTCCTGGCACCATTGTGAAGTCTCAAATTATGACTGGAATACAGATGATGGTTTTGGTATTGACTGGATTTGCTCAATAGCTTAGTGACCTTCTCCAACATGTGGGAATCAGATAAGCTTGATTCGTAGTTCTATTATGAGCTTGCTATGCATCATGTCATTAATCCCCTCAACAACAATTCACATTGCAAAACAATATTATTTTGGACATGGGAGGTAATCCACCAACAGTGAAAAGTGCCAGGGTTGACTGTCTGTCATGTATTGTAATATTGTCTTCTAGTATCAGTGTTGTCATGTATTGTCAGTATTGTCAGTCATTGCAGGATTGTCAATATTATCGTACATTGACTATATCCCAAGCAACTTTATGCAAGTCATCCCACCAATGCCCCTAAGCTTTACCCTTCAATGCTTGGTATTGTAGTGGCTTGTTTTCTCTTATGAGGAAGTGGGCAAGAGATAACTATCACTTTAAAATGTTTAATTGAAGCAATATTACATATTTTGTTATTAATAATCTTATACCTATTTAAGAACCATTTATTAAGCACCTTCTCTGGACCAGAAAATATCAGTGTGAGGGATACAGGAGTTCAGAACACAGACTCAGGCTCTATTTTATTTTATTTTATTATTTCTTTTGAGGTAGAATCTTGCTCTGTTGCCAGGCTGGAGTGCAGTGGCGCAATCTCGGCTCACTGCAAACTCTGCCGCCCGGGTTCAAGCGATTCTCCTGCCTCAGCCTCCGCGTGGCTGGAATTTCAGGTGCGCGTCACCACGCCCGGCTAATGTTTGTATTTTTAGTGGAGTCGGGCTTTGGCCATGTTGGTCAGGCTGGTCTCCATCTCTTGACCTAGGTGATCCATCCCCCTCAGCCTCCCAAAGTTCTGGGATTACAGGCGTGAGTCACCACGCCTGGCCTCGGGCTCTTTTTTTAAGGAGCCTGTAAGGAATGAGAGAATATAGGTTTGAACAATTACAAACATTATGAAGACAATGAAGAAATATAGCATGTGGCATTTTCTGCATGACTGCAGGAATGGTTTAGTTGTTTGGATACAGGCAAACGTCTGTAGGACAAGTGATGTTTAACTTCACTCAGGAAGCGATTGAAAAGAGCTCAGTGTTGGAGAACAGGAAATGAGAAGGAGCAGCGAGAACTGAATTCATGACTTGGGAAGTGGGATGTTTCAGGAAATGAAAGTAAGAGCACTGTGCGTGGAGTGTTGAAAGGGGAGCAGAAAATTGACGTAGATGTTGCTGGGCAGACAGACAAGCTGGAGCCACATCAGACAAGGTCAGACAAGCTCTAGCACAGATAGAGTTTTTTCCTGAGGGACAAAGGGAAGTGATCTTTGGGGTAAAAAGGGAATGAGATTTGTGTTTTAAATACATCCTTCTGACTCTAAAAATTAGATTAGAGATGTTTCAAGATAATTGGTTAGGAGGCTGGTGTAAGAGTCAATGCAAGGCCTCATAGGGATGAAGTGGAGGCATTGGGGTTTGGCATTGGGCCACGTGGACAGAGTCCAGACATATCAAGATGGTATGATTAGCAAGATTTAGTAATTGGTCGGATGAGGGTCAGGAAAGAATGTGTAAGGATGAAGCCCAAATTCCTGAGCAATGAACATAGAGTAATGACCTTTACCAAGAACGCTACTGATGTGCCTAATTGACAGGAAATTTTCTCCATGCAAGATTGGATTGTTAATGTGTTCTACACAAACCTGGACATCGGTGCTGGTTTCTCAATTTTGGTCATCTTTTCAGGAGTATTCAGAAAGTATTTTCAAACCTGAGCAATTACTTAGAGGTTTCTCATGTGCGGAATCCATTGGTTCAGAAATTCCAGCCTACCATTTGAGTGACCTCACAGGAACAATGCCATTCTTGGGTTCAACCAGAAGTTCTAGAAAATCTAATACTAGATATATATAGTTCAGGGGTATCCAATTTTTTGGTTTCCCTGAGTCACACTGGAAGAAGGATTGTCTTGGGCCACACAGATTAGACAACTTGATATTGTGTTTGAAGAATGATGTAGTGTTTGTCAAATTGTATCCCATAGCTCTTTAGTTCTATGCTTCCTGAATTTTTAGTAAATATCAGACTGCAGTATCATTGAAAGTCTGGAAACCCTTCTAATTTACCTTCCCTCTTCTTCTTTTATGGTTCTGTCCTTGTTTGAAGGTGACTCCCTCTGGCATAAACACCACATATATTTCTCTACCCCCACGAGCCATTTCCCACTTCCTGATTCTGTGTATTTTATTTGATTTTTTTTTTTTTTTTTTTTGAGACGGAGTCAGCTCTGTTGCCCAGGCTGGAGTGCAATGGCATGATCTCAGCTCACTGCAAACTCCACCTCCTAGGTTCAAGTGATTCTCCTGCCTCAGCCTCCTGAGTAGCTGGAATTACAGGTGCGTGCCACCACACCTGGCTAATTTTTGTATTTTTGGTAGAGGCGGTGTTTCACCATGTCGGCCAGGCTGGTCTCGAAAGCCTGACCTCAGGTGATCTGCCCGCCTCGGCCTCCCAAAGTGCTGGGATTACAGGTGTGAATCACTGCACCCAGCCTATTTGACTTTCAATGCTTAACTTTTAAGTATTTTTTCCATTACTTAATGAATCATATTTTGCTTTCACAAAAGGAAAGGTGTTGTTGGTGATGTTTCTCTTGTTCTAATACTGAGCATCTTAAAAAAAAAAAATGCTAAGCCCACAGAAGCACCACTAGCTCTTCTTTGCTCTTACCTTTATACTCATGTACATGAATTCCATATATAAATTGCCCCTCTTTTGTTTCACTTTTATGTCTTGTTATATAGTATGATTATATTCCTCAAATGTATTATCTGACTTACGCATAGAAAGCAATGATATGGTGCTATAATGACCATATCAATGATATAATGATATACATTATAAGCAGAAGTCATAAATATTATCATGTCATTGCTTAAATTATGCAATAGTTAGTGCTAATGATTAAAAAAAATTGCATTAGCCAGTATTTGGTTCAAAAGGTATAAACTTGTTCTCATCAACAAAGAATATTGGTTCTCAACTGCAGGCCACCCTCATGCAGAAAGAGCACCTGCTCAGCCTCCACACTGAAAACACTGGCATAGCTTGACCATCGCCCCATCAGCGCTTTCTCTTTTTAGGGTCCATTAATTATCTTCTAAGTATAGGATCACTTTTATGAGGTCTAAAGCCAAAAGTCCCGTCTTCTACATATTTGATCCATTCTTCTTTCAATCCAGCTCTGTACTTGTGTGTTCTATTCTCCGTTCGGAAGGCTCTCATCTTGAGTTCATGTTTTAAAAATGTCCATGTAGTATACATTAGATGAATCCCTCACATCCTCATCTAACACCTTCTTGCAGTATTGATCTAACTAATCTCCAACACTAGAGAATTAAGAAATTGTTTCAGAAATGTTACATCTTGGCTTTCTTTTGCAAGTTCATAATCAGTCCAGATGAAGCATTTCTCCCAGACTGTGACTCCAAGGAGTAGAGCTAGACACATTGAATTTCTGTAGAAATGTTATGATAAATGTTCCTCCTGCCTCAATGTCCTCATTTTAAAAATAGTTATGAAATAGACTCTAAGGCCACTCTCAATACTAATATATATTTCCATGATTTTATTTAATTTACATATATTAAAAGAAAATAGGAAATGCATTTATTGTGCCATCTCCGCAGATAACATTAAAACTTTCCTAACATGATTTCTCATGTCCACGATTTTAGTTTGTGTTTTTCATCCTTAAAAAACACATGTGACCAAATGCTATATAAATAATTTTCACTGCTCATGTCAAAAGTTGCTTGGCAGCCATTTTCTTAGTTTAGAATACTGCGCTTGGAGGACCTGTTCAGAAGGATTTACAGTTTAACAGACTGTAATAATAACATAGTATATGCCATACAATACCTATAAAAGAAGTAGTCTCTGAGATCAATTAATGCTAGCCTTACACTATAAAATGTGGTTTTATCGTAATCACAGCCTACTAAAGTACACGTCATCTAAATCTCATTTCCAAATTGTTTCATGTCACAAGAAATAAATGTATTATGCAGAAGTGTTATTTTATGTGTTCATGTTCATTAGATTCCATTTCATTGGTAGATAGAGTCATGGGCTATTGGTTTGATGGTTTATTTTTAAATAAAGTTTATTCTATCAATGTTCTATATTTATAATACGTGGTCTAAATATTTCAACGGAAGAAAACAGATCAAAATACTAGTTCTCTTTTTAGCTATGGAAAATTTAAAGATGTGTTTAAATAAACAAACTAAACCCTCAATTCAGTGCCAACAAGGCATTCTGACAACAATGTCCCCCACAGCCGAGTCACATCGTGAGAAAATAGCCAGCAAATATAACCTGATCCCCCTGACTCTTCTCTGCTTTGTGATGAGATCTTACTATGCAGTGAAGGAAACAATGCTATTATTACTTCTCATGTAGTGTCTTCTTTTTATTTCTCTTGTAATTTATCTTCAATTGAACTGATATTGATTTCATGGGGGAGAATTGCATAATCTCCAAGGAGATTTCTAAAGGCTAATCTTAGTTTGTGCTTTTTTTTTTTTCCACAGGTTTATTCTTCCCAGTGATTTATCTACCTAATAACATTATAGATAAAACCTGATCTTTCCATTTATTTCTTCAGGAGCCGTTCATGTTTGAGCACGCTTTGTCCTTAATTGCCTGGGGATTTTTCGATAGCCCTGTCTTTAGTGGTCTGAAACAAGTTGCAATATAAGTAATTAAGGCACTGAGCAACAGAAGTCTACAAATTGCTGTTTTGCTTCCATGTGTGATATTTAACTAATTGCTCATCGCTGTGCAAACCTTTAACTTCATAGATGTTGTGACTTTAAAGTGAATAAGCATTGCTTTTATATTTATTAAAATAGTGTCGTGTAATACTGAATACTAAAGCTTCCAGGTACTTTAAAATACCATCTTCCACTGTGTGCTGTGTGGTTTAATTTCAGACTGTTGAGGTTATCAATCATTCCTTAGAAAACTGTAAAATACACTTGACTTCTACAGAGAGGCTATAGGATGCAGTGAAAATTGAGTTGCCAGGGCGTAAGAGAATTAGACTCTAGATCATCTCTGCCTAGCGGTGCTCCCTTCTCTTCTGTGGTTTTGCTACCTCACCAGAAAAATTAGGTATTACATTAAATGACTGTAAATGGATTTTCCACCAGAGTGTCTTCCTGGGGGGCTAAAGAGGTTTTATGTGGAGTGCAATCAATGTCTGGAAACAAAAATGAGAGCTAAAATATGTACTATGCTACCTAGGAGAAATTCTATGCAAAGTTTTAGATTAGATGTTTCTCTTCCCCTTAAATATGGACACATCTTCCTGAACTTGAATATTATATTCTTGGTCAATCTGGCAACTGCTGGTGAAGGGAATAATTTTGTTTGCTGTAGAAGAAAGAATGGCCCTTGTGTCCACTGAAAACACATTCAGGAAGTGGGATGCATGACCGTGTTTTTCCTAAGTTCATATGAGGCATTGTGAACTTTGTTTGTGCTGCTATTTATTTTGTATGGTCGTTATTTCCCTTGATATTTTGTTTGCAGCTTTTTCCCCTCTACGGTTTGATGCCTGCGATAATAACAATGCCCCTGCAAAACAAATCCACAATGAGTAAATAGCAATGGTTCTTTTAACCCTCTCTCAAAGAAGAATTTGATCCCTGGCAAGGCATTTTCTGTTTCCCCGGGCTTTTAAAATAACCTTAATTTGCAGACAAAATCTGGCATCGTTGTCGCCTGTAACAGAGATGTCAATATTAGAAGTTTGAATCCTGGAATGATCACAAGTAGGATTATTTAATTCCTAAGAAGGCTGGCAGTTGAGGGCAAGAAGGATGCATTTGGAACAATCTCCAAAGGTTTTTTTGTTTTTGTCTTTGGTTTCCAACTAGAAAAGGAAAACAGAGATTCAAATCCTAAGCAGACTTTTCAAAAGATAGACTTCTTTCAAGCAGTAAGAAAATACTATTTCTATTCAAAGACACTTGAAGCTTGTTTTCCTTCATACCTGCCTGGGGTGCTGAATTTGCAGAGCTTTCCTGCAGACACCTGAGGTTTTTATCAATGAGAATCATGAAGTTTTGGAGAAATAATACATAATAAAAGAGGAATAACTGCTCTTATTAGTCTCTTTCAAGCCACCTGGTGTATGCTTTTTTTTTTTTTTTAACTTTCACGCACAAAAAAATTTGTTGATAAAATTGCCACTGAATTGTTGTCATCCATCCTTACTAGAAGGTTGATTCTTTGCACCGCTAGGTGGCAGTGTAGTCACGTACTTATGGTTACTCATTTGCCAACTTCTCAATAACAGGGCTTCCGGCTTCAGTGTTAGGTTTCCAAGCCCCTCGTGCATCCTAATATCCATGTCTCCTTTATTCAAAGGACAAGCATATCTGTACTTAAATGATTTACTCTGTACATCAAGTTCTGTGAAATTTCCACTTATGTTTGCTTTTATTTTCAAAGAAAACACTTGAATACATTTTCAACAAAATATTACAAGTACCATGCTGATCTTCCACTAATTATTTTTTATTTAAAATGCTCAGTATGAAAATGTTTTTATGAGCACATGAAAAATATTTTTATTTTTGAGAGATGTAGTTTAAAAAATATTATTCTAAACTCACAAAAGTAAAGCTTTAATCTGTCTCTTGAATTATTTAAAAAAGAATAAATGAGCATATATAATTCAAAGCTTGGAGTACTATCAAGGGCGTCACTGTGTGAATTATCGAATGTGTTTATTTAAAATATTTTCTACAGTAGACTTTCCAGAAACAATGATGCAGAGAAGAGTGCACTTTTAGTGTTATAATTTTAGTTTGGAATAATTTATGTAAATAATATAGAGTGTTCCTTAGAAATATCCTAGTTTATTAAGGACTGATGTAGTCTCTTGGATTTCTATGTAGAGAAGCTTGTGGTATCCTGTTTCGTATATTTTTGGCAGACTGCCACATTCCGGGATGTCTTTATCACCTTCTTTGACACACAAAGTGCAGTGTCTGCAATTTGGACCAAAAAAAAAATCAATAAAATTATTTCCTGCTTCTCATCACTTTCTTTGTACTAAAAAAAAAAAATGAAAATCCAAGCCCTAGTAGATAAACATTATCTGACCAAACTCTTTTGCATATATCGTATCTAAACTTTCTTCCATATTTGGCTGCCTATGCAGTCTTACTCTAATATTTTCTAGAGAAACTGGTGTTACCAAGACGCTAGGGGTTTGGTCTAGGTCTCCTTGCTTGCCACAAAGAAAGCCAATCACTAAGAGAAGGAAGATTGCCAGGGAAGAAGACTTTATTCAGGTGCTGCAGCCAAAGAGACAGGAGATAAGTCTCAAATCTGTCTCCTCAACCAACTGAAATTGGGGGGGGAGGGGTTATATATCACGGAAGGAATGTAGCTACCTGCAGGGAAAAAATCAATTAGGGAGGAGTAAGGAAGTAACCAAGATGGATGAGGGGCCCAGCATCTCATTTTCTGGATGTAGTGATCTGGATCTGGTGAGTTTCAGTCCCTTGCCTGAAAGTTGGTTTCTTGAGAAAAGGCACTCAGATGAGACAAATGTAAGGTACAGGTTTTAAGATAGGGAGGGTCAATTTCTATGTTATTAAAAAACGCGTAATGTTGGATGAAAAGAGGCATGGCAAATTCCCTTAGGGAGTTTTTTTCTATTTGGTTATGCAGGGCCCGTGGCTTCCTCCATGCTCATAGTGCCCCCTAGTGACAGAACGGAAAGAACTCAAGTGTACTCTGAAATCTAATGCTCTATGGCTTAATGTACATTATGACCTATGCTAATCCGTTTTATCTCATTACTTTGGGGATGGATCCTATCAGAACATCTTTGATATGTCTATAAACCATACGTCTCTATAAATCAATAAGCTTCTTTCTTAAACTTATGCATCAATCATTATCAGATAGGGAGGCAGAGACAACGTGGAAGTGGCAAGAGTCTCTGACACACAGCCCAGGTTTCACTGTTTACAACCACACTGGCCCCAGCTAACGTCCGGGGGCCAGGAGACTGAATACAAGCACTATGACTCTTATGCTTTTTGTGATGTTCTTACCGGGTGTGTAGGGAATGTGATAAGATAATGTATAAACAGAATATGTATTTTCATCCGTAGAGAAGAGTTTAGGTTGTGAGGAATTCTGGCATGCGACATAGAGGCACCCCTAGATTTTCTTTCATCTCTCTCTATTTCATTAGTCATTTGAATGTAAAGCCCAAACAACCGACTTTTCAATATGTAAGTCCCCCAAATTGAAAGACATGACCACCCTCTCACTTGTCACGTTTTGGCTTTTTCTAAGGACTTTCATTATTAATCTACATTGATTGGATGACCTTTGCCATCTATTTGCTAGCCTTTAAAAGATTTAAGTCTTCCATAAATATAATCTGGCTGCATTCTTCCCCAAATTAATTAGTATTATTGGTCTCCTGTCATATATTCATGAATTGTGCTTTCTTTTCTTTTGCACCTGCTCTGACTCATTTCAAGGCTGTGTTATCCTAATGAAATACAAAGATTGACCTTTACTGTGCAATTTAATGAAAAATGTGCTAATTTTATGGAACTAAAATTTAATTTCTATCAAGGTAGAATGCATGCTTTTATAATGTTGAGAATATTACAAATATCAATTACTATATATAAAAGAACACATAGCAACATTTGTGAAGACAATAATGCAATGTAAAGTTGAATGAAATGGAAGTAATTTTCTATATATTTTCCTGGCTCTGAAATAAGAAACATTATAGCATAGCTTTGGATGGCCTTGATTTTCTCTGTTGGCTGCAGGGTTTCGCAACACTAAGGTTATATTTTGAAGTACCTCAAAAGTTCCAGACTCTACAAGAAAGAAAAATAAAGATATATTCGTTATGCTGCACAATAAGTACAGTTAGAATATTGAACGAATGCTTAATACAATCCTTTTATGTAGGCAATTGGGAATTGACAGTGCAATAAGTCTGAAGAGATTTGTAAGGGTGTTCGGAGGAAGTACTGATGTATGAATTATCAAACAGTTTCCCAAAAGTTACAAAATGAATGACTTCCTGCCATGCTCAGGTATGGAGGCTCATTCACAGGAATTGTGAGGCTTGGCTTTGAAGTTCGTTTAGGAACAGATATCTCAAGACCATGTCTCCAACCTCAAGATGGTACCAGATTCCAGTAAAGTGAAAACAGCACATCATTTTCAATAAGGTTGTTATTTTATTTTTAATGTAATGATTACATCCAATTTTAACTTATAAATATGACTTATATTCTTTTTTAGAATCACAAAATGAAAATCTTTATTTGATTCCTTTGGACATGACACTGTTAACACATTGCCACCACAGCAATGCTGTGTTCCACCAGCTTACAAGTTACAGGCAACATTAACTGTAGCCCAGTGTGCAAGGCATTATATCAAATGCATAGTAACCTGCTACTTGAAATGTAATGTGTACATTTTGCTGAGTTCTAACTTATATACTGCCAAATACTAGGTAAATACTAGGTAAAATTTCTGTTTCAAGACATAAAATTTTGTCTTAAGGAGAGTTTAGCTTATCAAGCTCCCTGAAAGTATTTTTTTTTTTTTTCTTCTGAGATAGAGTCTCACTCTTTTGCCAGGCTGGAGTGCAGTGGTGCGATCTCAGCTCACTGCAACCTCCACCTCCCGGGTTTAAGCAATTCTCTGCCTCAACCTCCCGAGTAGCTGGGATTACAGGTGTGTACCACCATGCCCGGCTAACTTTTGTATTTTTAGTAGAGATGGGTTTTCACCATCTTGGCCAGGCTGGGCTTGAACTGCTGACCTCATGATCCACCCGCCTTGGCCTCCCAAAGTGCTGGGATTACAGGTGTGAGCCACTGCAATTTGCCTCTTTAAGAATGATCTGTTGAGGAAGTAATACTGCCGAAGCAGGATTGGACTTTTAAGGTATTTATTTATTAACTTAATTTGTGGCTCGGAATTTGGCACATGGGATGGAGCCATTTTGATAGGACATGAAGGGGAGTCAAGTCACAGAGGAGTGAAACGGTGAATGTAGGGGTTTATTTAAGCGAGAGAACACTCCACAGGGTGGGAGCAGGCCACAGCGAGCGGCCAGGGTACGAAGTTTTTTGCAGTGTCTGTACCCCATCGAGGTCCCTACTGGCTACCCTCCTGTGGATAAAGGACTTGGCCCATGGCCAGTTAGAGGCCGGATTGGATGTTGCCCTCTGCGGATGAAGGGATGTCCGCGCTTGGCCTGCGCCAATGCAAAGCAAGCTCCCTTTTCATCTGAGATGTCGTGGGGTGGGGTGGGGGTTGTAGGGAGAGTAGCCTCTGATCCTTTGTTACTCCATCGTGGAGAGATGGAGTTTTCCCTTTTGATCCAGCCCTAGGAAGGCAGCGCAGATTGGCCTTCGGTTCCTACCTCCTGACCCAGGAGTTTTCCCTTTGATTTAGCTTCAGGAAATCACCACGAATTGGCCTGAGGTTCCCTGCCTCCAGTCCCTCGTGTCTTTCTTTTGATCTAGCTTTAGGAAATTAGCTCGAATTGGCTTTAGCTCCTCTTCAGACCCTATTCTCCTGCCTCACTAGGACCGGATGACCCAGATGGAGCAGAACCAAATGGCAACTTGAGGGACGAGGCTTCAGGCAGGCCACTCAGAGGCAGGCATCAACGACAATAGTGGAGGGACGGGAACTCACTTAGGACAATCTTCAGCTACTTTACACAGTACCATTGAGCGGAATAAGAATGAAATTGCGGTGTGACAGTTTCCAGGTCTAGGAACCCCCCGAAACAGATCCCATTGGTGGACAACCCAGCAGGTATTCATTGCTGCCTCAGTTTCTCCATCGCCTCCAGAGACTCCTGTTTTTACTATGACCTTGTTGGGCTCCTCCCAATGTCTCTATTCTTGATCTGGAATTACCCAATTTGCCTTAATTTAGTCTTACTTATGGTTGCATTCAAAGAAGGAAAAAAAGAAGATCATGTCATTAATATGTTCAGAGATGCATTTGTGTTAGCACTGTTTTACAGAAAGTGCGGCCGAAAGTCAGCAAGTTTACTAAGTGACTCACCAACACCACCTGGCTAGAACCAAGATTCCCTGTGTTCCTCTGCTCAACTGTTTCCAGAGCATGAGGTGGCCTCTTGATAGAGGACTATGTCGTTTTTACAATTCATCAAGCTGGATTAACTGCGTCAAGAACTCACTGAAGCTCAGAATGTTACAGCATTTTATTCACTACACTGCTTGAGTGTGACCCTAGTGAATTCAAGGTTAATTGCTAGAATGACAGAGCATATATTGTAGGCACTGGTGAAAGACACCTGTGAATGTTTGCTACCTTTTTTATGTGGTATTAATTTACTCATCAAATACTATCTACAATTCAGCAAGCAGTGATGATACTGAGAAGTGCCTTGTTGTATGTGTGTAGAGAAGGGGAAAGGAGGGGTGGACTTTAGTAATTCATCATCTCCATTAGCTCTATCTAAGATTTCCAAAAAACATAAAGTCGAGGCAGAAATAAATAAAAGCTAAGAAGCAGGACCACTATGATAGTGTCCAACTGCACATCTTCAACCCGGAGACAAAATGCAACTTAATTTTTGTGCAGTTATATTTTTGGTTTTCTAAACTTCTGGAATTTTTATGTTATTTGATTGCATAATGAGTATTGTTTAGCGTCAAGTTTAGTTGGTGACTTTGTGCAATCTTTGTGTTAGCTTTTCTAATTACATTTGGTGCAAATAATTCAGATCATTCTACTACCTATTCTTCTAACAACTTCTCTGCCTAGTGGGTGAATACAATAGTGTATCAACAATGAGAATGTAATGTTTATTGTTTACAGAAATAAATCAACACCTAAAAAACAAATTTTAAAATTTCTAGAGAAATCACACTTTTGTAAAGGCATGGAAAGCATGAAAAAACATGTTTCTTCTTAAAATAAATTTTGAATTTTAATGGGTCATTAGTAGATTAATGGATCATTCTTGTTCTGATGCAAACCTGCAATTTAAGATTCTAAAGATTTTAGGGCTAGGGGCAGTGGTTCAAGCTTGTAACAATACCAGCAATTTGGGAGGCTGGCTAGAGGCCAGGAGTACAAGCCCAGCCTGGTTAACATAGCAAGACTCTGTCTCTACAAAAAAGAAGAACAGCAAAAACTTAGCTGAGCATGGTGGCGCATGCCTATAATACTAGTTACTTGGAGGCTGAGGTGGGAGGATCACTTGAGCCCAGGAGTTTGAGGTTATAGTAAGCTATGATGGTGCCACTGCACTCCAGATTGGGCAACAGAGCAAGACCCTGTCTCAATAAATAAATAAATACATCTTGAATATGCTGACCTGATTTGGCTTGTGTTTCTGGGTAGCACAGAGACTCTTCCTTGACTCAGAATCTCCGGGTGGCTTTCTGGAGTCCGTGAAGTAAAAGTCAAGAAATGAGAAGAAGTCCAAAGCTGCTTTAAGTGGTCAAAGGGCACAAAAGTTATCCTAGAACTCAATTCTTCTCACCCCACTTCCAATGACTCTGAAATGTGTGTTAGAGAATTTGGTAGCCATGTTTTTGCAATCTCTTTGCAGAAAGAAGAAAAAAAAAAACTTCTTTTTTTTTTTTTTTTTTTTTTTTGAGATGGAGTCTAGCTATGTCACCAGGCTGGAGTGCAGTGGCGTGATCTCAGCTCACTGCAACCTCCGCCTCCTGGGTTCAAGCCATTCTCCTGCCGCAGGCTCCCAAGTAGCTGGAATTACAAGTGTGTGCCACCACACCCAGCTAATTTTTGTATTTTTAGTAGAGACAGTGTTTCACCATGTTGGCTGGGATGGTCTTGATCTCCTGACCTTGTGATCAGCCTGCCTCGGCCTCCCAAAGTGCTGGGATTACAGGTGTGAACCACCACAGCCAGTCTGCAGTGTCACCTTCTAATATAGCATATTAACTTGGATCAAAGTAGGTGTGGAAATTTGTTCATGGGGCCATCATGGTTTCTACCCTATAGCTAAAGAGATGTTGAGTCAGTTTCCCCAAACATCTTAAGTATTTCTGGTCATGTCCTAAAACTGTATTGAATTTTCTGTATTAGTAATGTTTATATGGCTTGGAAGATTTAATATGCATCATTATCCCATTCAGTGCAATGAATATTTTCTCTGGTGTAGGTATATGGCCTATGTAGCAAATATGCAAAATAGATAAAATATATAGTGTATTGAACTATGTTCTATTGCTCTATTCAATATTGCTTAGTGAATAGAAAGAGTCCAGTCCCTTCCCAAAGCATCTGGTCAATTAATGGAATTTTCAGTTTGGAGAAAACTAGTTCTATGAAATTTATATCTAATGCACTTGTCAAGTGCTAACTTAAATATTATATTTTTCCACAAGAAATAGTATTTCTTCACCCCTGCCCATGGCTTCTTTGATGTACATATAGTTAGCCTAGGATGTGGATTTCAAGGGTGACAAAATGTCATTTACATAATAAATGTTACTCTCATACTCAGTTTCAAGGAGTTCTTATCAATAATTTAGAAAGAATTAATAATATATTTATAACACATGCTAGAAGTAGGATAAAATTATTTATAAATGCTTAATAAATGTTTGATAGTGCTTTTGCCATCCATGTTATAAATGATAGATAGGTGACTATAGATACCTTGTTAAACATTAATGTCCCTTGGTTACGGTTATTCTATAATGGCTTGACAAAAGTTATTAAAAGAGTGAATTAACATTATACATGCATTATATAAGCGAAATATGGTAAAATATGTAAGATTTAAAGTAGTTTGTAGGAATCGTTGGGTTATTATAGCTAATGCTATTTACCCATTGGTAGCAATTTACTGTGCATAATAACAAGCACACTAAGAGGCAGTTTCTCCTCATCCTAAATTTCAAATCAATAGTTGCCAAATTTTGATTGGTTATGTCCTGAGATATTACTATTTTAATATTTTAAGGAAATTACTTTTAAATCATTCACACTTAAATGCAAACACCCAACTGTGCTTTTTTTTTTTTTTTTTTTTTTTGAGATGGGATCTCTGTTGCCCAGACTGGAGTACCGTGGTACATAGCTGGGACCTCAGGCATGCCTCCTTTTATATAAGGAGAAGTGATGGTTGTTGCAGAGGACTACAGATCCCTATACAGGTTTTTAATTCAGCATCCTTACCCAATCCATTGAATTTTTTATGAAGAAAAGTGTGGAGTGGTGAGAGAGAGAAGGGCACTCTTACATATTAGGTGGATCATCTCTGGGCAACCATTCAGATCCCAGATATGTTATCCAGTTCTGTCTCACATTCCAGAAAAAAGAGGAGCTATATTATTGCCCTAGTTTATAGAATGGGTGTACCCACCCCCCTGAAAAAAATCCACATTTATACAGTATGTGTGTATAACACTTTCTAAAATTCATCCAGTGTTTGTGTTTAAACCATCCAATATCCTTATCTCAATTCATGTCTGATTAAGCTACACTCTTGCTTAACTTTTCTCAGTTAAGCAGTGAATTAACGGTTGCCCTCAGAATGATGCTTAGGCTAATTTGCGTTTCAATATAGCTAGGGTGCCATGATTCTAGATCAGAAGTTTCAATCTAGGCACCAAATATATATCACATATTAGATATCAAGATACATTAGATAGATCATAATGCAGATTTATCTAGAGAGAGACGTAGCTGTCATGTGAGTTCCACTGTCTCAAAAAAGGAGGCGGAGTGGGGTTGCCATCCCTTCAGTTCAAGTCCACTGAGAGGGGTGTAGAGGGAACCACTCTGAGGACTTGACATGTCCACTCATCTGGTCTAAAGATGAGAAGCTACGGCTGTTGGCCTAATGCAGAGGGTGGAGGGAGGGGGAGTTGCCACCTCTATCATCCTGTCAAAGGTATGTGAGTTCTGGGGACAATTGTGAAGCATCAGTAGGAATGTTGACCTTGCTCAAGGGCTATCCTGCCAAGGGCAAGTGGCTCCAATAAAAAGAGGGTGTGGAGGAAGCAGGAAGAGCCAAATAGGAACAGTAAGGGAAGAAGTCCTATTTTTTTTTTTTTTTTTAACAGCTTTAAGTAGCTGCAGGTGCTGACTTACCATCCATCCTGTAGAATCAGGATTCAGGCGCCTGGAAATACTGATTAAGCCCTGCACAGGGAGGTACTATGGGAAATATTAATGAAGGCTTTCCTGCCCACAGTGGTGCTGATTTAATGCAATTTGAAGGACACACACAAGCCCAGCCTCAACACACTTGTGCTTATTAGATTAATAAAAACACTTCAAAAGGCTGAGTAGTTATATGAAAATAGAATTAACTACAGAGAGTGGCAACAATATGAAACACACCATGATACTGGAGTGAATTTGAAAGACTGGAACCAATAAAGACAGAGTAAGCATCTCCATGGAGTAGGAGAAGCAGGTGAAAGATGGTGATGGAGGAGGTGAAGATTTAGCATGAAAAAGTGAATATTCAGGAAAGAAAGTACTATTTTCAGCACACAGTACTGTCCAGCAAAGTAGGTTTGTTTTACTGAAGCAAAAGCTAAGAGATACCAAATAAGTATTACAATTTAAGAAATTCAAGAGAACACTACAAACTGTAAAAGATCCTGTCCTGTGAATTCACATCTCATATATTATGTTTCCTATATGAGAACTGTCTTTCCTCATTACTGTTATTTAACTTTTTGTCACCTTAATTAAATCAAAAGCTTTTGAAAAGTACAAACTGTCTGCTATGTTTTGCCTGATCTCAAGGCACCAAGCACTGGGCTGGGTACCCAGCAGGCATTCAATAATTATTTGTGAATATCAGGATTAGTCACAACATCATGCAAAGATGGTCACTTTTGCGTCTTTACTTAGATATATTGGAGGCAGTTGCAGTAATTTATTCAGGCAGGTCAGGCCAAGACTCTGGCAGACCATGAAAATGGAAATTAAGGGACTGACTTGAAAAATATGGAGAAAAGCCTCCGTAGAATTTAGTGACAGACTGAATAGAATATGACAGAAACTCAGGTGCCATTTTGGAAAATGCCAAAAGCATCGTTGAGGGCAAAATCACCTAAGCAGGTGCCTTTATGCAATCAGGCATTGCCATGAAAGATCTAGTCATCACAGGAGGCTTTTTCTCTGTCTCCTTCCTGGCTTGCAAATACTGTCAAGCTACATTAGCACCAAAAGCAGTTAGATTGCAATGACCTTTACTAATCCACCACATTTATGTTTGGACTTTTCTTGCAATAAATGTAACATTACAATTATTAATGTCAGCATTTTCTTTGGAAACAGTGGTGAACTCATTAAGAACACTGCCAGGTGTTGCCCACCCCAGGTGTGAACCTAGTGGTTAGTGAGATGTGAATAACTCTTTATGGAAAATTTGCAGTCTAACGAATTAGCAGTCTCACACAAAGCCAAACTAGTTTCCTGTGATTAGCTTCGTTACACCACTAGCTGTTTTCCTGTAGGTCAAAGAAAAAAGTAGCAGATGCCCCTCCTTTTAGGATATAAATCAGATTAGCATCTACCTCATTGCTCGCTGTTTCCAAAGATAGCTGTCAGCCTTGCCATAAAAATGGTAAAAGATCCACACTGAAGTTCATGCATGTCAGGGAACCTGGAACTATTTTGCTTCTTTTCTTGGAAATGCATGCCCGTTAGTGGTGATGTGTCTTGCTTAACTAGGAGGATGTTTGTCATACCCTCTGCAGACTCCATTTTACTTGCTATTTAAGGTAGTGGCATCTGCTGGGGGGTGCGGAGAGATGAACAATACTGTCAGATCCTTGTTCAACAGCTGCTCAGTGGCTAGCAGCTGTTTTGAGGTTCCTTTCCTGGTTCAGATGCTGTTTTCCAATTATCTTCTTATAATCTCTGAAACAAATGTCAACATGATTACCAGATGAAAAAAGTAAGCATTTTGAGATCTAAAAGTCCAGATGAGCAAATCTGGGAGGCTACTTGTGACTACTTCTTGTTATGACTTGATACAGTTTTAAATGTATGCAGACACTAGAAGGGTTTGTGTATTCCCACGAATGTCATAATCACACTAACGACAATGAAAATGTCTTCATGTGCGATGACAGCTGCACTAAATTTGTGGCACTCAAGAAACATTTGATTAATGTAGTTTACACTATGTAACTTTTAAAGCAGCCATTTTTACCTTTTTGTCTTTAGCGTAGATTTTTTGCTAATTTTTTTTTTTTTTGGCACTAAACTGCATATTTTGACTTACTCAATGCCCCTTTAACTAATATAGGTATTAACTGTGATGATTTCAATGAAATAGGATTGTACTGTGGAATTCAGCCACCTTGAAATAAGGGCTTGGACAAGTTACATAACCTCTTGGGGAAAATAGGAGTAATAATTTCAACCTCATAAGGTTGTGGTGAGTAATGAATGAGATTTTATGTAATGATCAATTTATACTAAGTAGAGTGTGTGTCCATAAATGCTGGTGTCCTACTGTGTCAGTAAATTAGCATCGATGTAATACAGTGTAGATTTCAGGTCTTCAGTAAATACACATTGATTTAAGATAGATTATGTTACTGTTGTTGTTCATTTGCTTTTATTCATCATCTCAAATGTCTTCCTTGCCCAATATTCTCACCTCCACCAACAATACTCACAGAGAGCACTGTCTTTTAGGAAGAGGGACAGGAGACTGACTCTGAAACACACGTGAGTGCCCTGTTGCCATAACATCAGGATGGATCTAGAGCCCTATGGAACTGTAGGCCAAGGGAGAATGAGGAGAAACCAGAATGCCACGTTCTACCCAATAGATTCGAGGATGCATTAGTTCAATATGCATATCATGTGTCCTTAGGGTATGCTCAGCATTGTGTTAAATGTTATATATAAAAAGAAGTGGAAGATACTTCCCTAATCCCAAGGAATATACGGGTTGTCTTAGTCCACTTTTTGTGGCTTATAACAGATAACCTGAAATTGGGTAATACAGAAAGAAAGGGAATTTATTTTTTACAGTTATGGAGGCTGAGAAATCCAAGGTCAAGGGGCCACATCTAGTGAGCCCTTTTTGATGGTGGAGACGCTACAAAGTCCTGAAGTGACTCAGGATGTCGCAGGGTGGAGGGGGCTGAGCATGTCAGCTCAGGTCTGTTTCCCCCTCTTAAAAAAGTATCCAGTATCGCAGGATACTTCATTAATTATTAACCCATTTATCCATTAATCCACAAATAGGTTAATCCATTCTTGAAGGCAGAGCCCCAATGACTCACTCACCTCTTAAACACCCCGCCTCTCAATACTGCCACATTGGGGATTAAGTTTCAACATGAGTTTTGGAGGGGACAGATATTCAAACTGTGGCAACTACGTAGGGTAGGAATAAGACGCATTGTGTGGTGTAGTGGAAGGAGTCCTGCATGAGAAGTGAGAGAACCTGGATTTCAATCTCAGCCCAACATTTCTAGATAGGTTGTGAACTGAGGGAATGTTTCTGTTTTTTTAAGGTTCAGTTTCCTCATCTGTGTAATGTGAACATAATAATAATAACAACAGTCCCTTCATGATATTGCAAATACCAATTTAGTGAATATAAGAGGAGATTCTCTGTAAACCAAGCAAGCATTTCGACTGGATTCAGCCACACAGAGGCAGAGACTGTGATTTTTGTTTTATCACTTTATAGTCATGTCTCAGGCCAGTGCAATCAGTAAACCTTCAACAAACATTCACTGAATGAATGGTTCAATGAAAGAGCTAGAATCGTTGGACACACAGTTATGGAGTTAAACTTATCACATGGATAGATCATTTAAAGTATTCTGTCCTACAGGCTGTAAACAGAAATTCAGCAAACAAATGAAAAATTACAGGTTTAAGTTAGTCTTGGAAAAACTCATTGAGTCATCTTAAACTGGTTCTGGAAAAAAGTATCATAATTTTGTAAGTGTATAACATTGTTGAATAAAGTTTGTTATGTGCCACTGTTCATTCATTTAATCCTCATAACAACTAGGTAAGAGTGTGCTGTGATTAGGCCCATTGTATGAAAAAAGAAATAAAGACATAGAAAGGTTAAGCACCTTGCCTTCCACAGTATAGCTAGATGGCTGTAGCCATATGGTGCCATCTTTATTTATAACAACGTGCCACTCTGCCTGACTCTACCTGATAGACTGTTGTACTTCATGGCATGTGGGGTAGAGGCAAAGTGGCATGAGGAATACAAACGATATGATAATTTAACAAACATTGTCAAAGAAAGCAAGGAAAATTGTAGTGTCATTGAAAGAAACCAGTAACTGGGATTTAATTTAGTGAGTAAATTTTCAACACAAAATAGAAGCTTCTACTTCCAGTCTATTCTACTTCCAGTCTAGCTTTGTACCTTCGTCTTGAACCCCTCTTCCATATAGCCATGATTTGTCCATAGCTGTGGTGTTTTCTAAGCTATATTACTCTCTGTCACCTCCTTTTCTCCATGCTTCCTGTTGCTTCTGCAACCCACCACTGACCCATCTCCACCCTCACACACCTTCCCCCAGACATATCTCAAATGCCCCTTCTTCTGCGAAGGTCTCCCACACAATTGGGCAATTTCTTTTTTCATGTTTCTGTAGTACTTTTTGAGAACTCCACTTTGTCAATCATCCCATGTTGCCTAACAACCAACCGCAGTTGTCTTTGAAATCTTCACATTGTTGAAAAAATGGTTAACCTTGAAAAAAGAGAGGGTGCAATCTTTACTGGATTATTTCTACAATAATGGAGATGGAAAAATCTTAGAGAATATTTAATTACTCCATTTTATGTCGTCTCCAGTTACAATTATTATTTATTTGTTTGTTTGTTTGTTTATGAGATGGCATCTTGCCCTATTGCCCAGGCTGGAGTGCAGTGGCATGATCTCTTCTCACTGCAACCTCTGCCTCCCAGATTCAAGCAGTTCTTCTGCCTCAGCCTCCTGAGTAGCTCGGATTACAGGAACGTGCCACCATGCCTGGCTAATTTTTGTATTTTTGGTAGAGACAGAGTTTCACTATGTTGGCCAGGCTGGTCTCAAACTCCTGACCTCAAATGATCTGCCTGCCTTGGCCTCCCAAAATGTGGGGATTACAGGTGTGAGCCACCACGTCCAGTCAAGTTACATTTATAAAGAAGGAAATTTAGGCTCTGAGGAAAAAAAGAAACTGAGTTCTGAAGTTTACAGAATGTATTAGTTATAGGGCTGCTCCTAGCTGGATACACTTGAATGAAATGTTTTTGCAATAAACTGATAATATTTGTTGATCACTTACAATGTAATGAGCAGAAGCTAAGCACTTGACATGGAAAACTCATATTTAATATTATTGTTTCTAAAAGTACCTGAAGAAAACAAATAAATAACTTGTCAAAAATCATATAGTTAGAAAAGCATGGAACCAAGATTCAAACTCAACCTAGTCCCCAGACTGAAGCTTGTTATTCCTTCTTTATAGGGCTCCCGACTCTACTTCCTTTACAATAACTGGAAAAAGGGAAATATTCTTGGTGTGAAACTCTAACCAGTATCAGCTTGCAGAAAAGGATCTGTGTTTAAGTCATCTGATTGGTTCTTGGGGTGCTGGGAACAGAGTAAAGCTGGTGGTAGAGGAAAGGAAGTCCTAAAGGAGAAAGCAAGAGAGGGCAAGAAAACAAGTTCACAAATGGAGGGAGAATGTGGGCAGGAGAACATAGATGGATCCTTCCCATCCTGCTCTGCCAAACTCTGGAAATACTACAAGAGTAGAAATATGATTTCCATTATGTGCAGTGAACAGAGAGGAACATATGAGTGGTTTGTGAGTGGTCTATGAATACTTGTTTTTAGCATTTGATTCACATCATTTTAAGAGAGAAGCTAAAGATATGTATTGTTTGCAACAGATATTCAGATTGCATTATCTGTACTTTAAATATCACAAGAAAACATTTCTGTAAATAGGGCCTATCTTACCCTAGTCTAATAAATAAGGATCACAGGAGGCAATACAGTTAGAGAAAGAGTTTAGCAATATCTCAGGCCTTTGCTCTTCTAATCTGAGTGGAAAAGTCATTGATAAATTCTTCAGAAGCTTTTTTCTGTTTTTCTCAGATCAAAGGTAACATTGAACCATAGGCATATTGTACTTGGTAATTGCAGAGCTAGGGAACGTAGGCAGAAAATCAGTTTGGATACCATGGCAGTTTATTCACGGTACAGCCGCAGGTTAATCTGTAAGACTAAGATGCAAGTATGTAATCAAGAGAGTGTGGAAGTTTCTCTTCACATGAATATGTAGCAACACAGGGGAATTTATGCCCGAAAGGACAATTTAGTGAAATTCCCTTGCCATAAAAGACAGAGACCATTTCTGAATAACCTTCTCAGGAGCTACACCTGAGTTTTTGAGGTTTATGTTCCTTACACAACCTTATATATAAGTGACAGCAGTGGTTTTGTATAAATCAATTAGTTTAAAGCCATTTTTCTTTAAACTATTTCAGAAATGCCCTCATAAATCTTTCCCTTCCCTATTTAGTAGAAAAGAACAGTACAGTCAGAAAAAAAAAAAAAAAAAAATAGTCCTGTTAGTTCAAGTAGCAGGGTCAGCAAATGCCAGGTCATAATGGATTTTGTTAAACATCTTTAGGATGCTCCCCATTGCTCACCCTTTGCTTCAGTAGTGGAGAAATATGGCAATTATTAGCCAAATAGACAGGGTCCCAGGGCTCTAAATGCAGAGAGACTATAATTTTCCAAGCATTAGAGCCCATATCCTGTTGTCCTCAGTACTTTGAGGTCACCAGCACTTTGCTTCAGTATTTACATTTCATTCTTTGCTACAAGGCAACCTGAGACTTTTAATGGATTCCCTCATATGTCCATTTAGTATTTTGCTGTGTCCCTTCCTTGCCTCTCCCAGGGTCCACCCAGGGGAATTAGAATTATCCACCTGAGAGTAATGGCTAGTGGGGGCACAGGATGAAGACTGATTTGGATTCAGTGGAAAAAAATTGGGGTTTTAGTGATGACATTCATATTTATCCTCTAGTCAAAAGCTGCAAAGATTGAGGAAAAGTTATTTAAGGAGGTGGTGCATTTTCTGTTTATTATTAAAGAAGCTTTCATTGCACTTCTATTTATAATAGTTGTTTGCCAGATGAAGCAAGTTTAATTATATAAATCATTTAAAAAATAATCAAAAAGGTGGTATATATCAAAATGAGCAATTTGATTAGGTTTCATTTATTTGCAAGATAATCCTATTACAATAGCAATTTATCTCATCTTTAAACATTCTTGCAATGTAATAATTACCATCTATCCAATTAATATTATAAATTATTTTATTTGAAATAAAATGGAACATTAACAAGAAACAAGTAAATAATGCCTCATCTGCCAAACTATTATTTAATATTTTTAAAGCAAATTGTATAAGACTTCCAAGAGCCGCCTTCTACTATGTGAATAAGATCATAGATAAAAGTAAGATGTTTGCTCAAAATGTTGCCTTTGTTTCCCTCAGTCCCTGGGATATTCTTTAGGGCATAATTGCTGCAGTGAATATTTTTTCATAAACAGTATATGATGTATTCTATAGCGTAGAGATGGAATTTGTGTTTAAATATGCAGAAAGATAGACTCGTATGTAATGTTTGTTTCCAATTTGTTCTTTTTCAGCACAGCAGGACACTAATAATAGGGCAGGGAAAGGATACAATGACTTCTCAAGGTAGCTTTGAACTCTTGTTTTCTACTTACTGTAATCTGAAGTGGCAAGTCAGCTGAAACACACTCAGTCATTTTGAAATGAGCAGAATAAGTCCATTGCAAGCATTCATATATTTGAAAATTTTCATGTAGGACAGTAAGACAATTTTTATTTTGTCTTTTGGCAAATCTTTACTATACTTGGGATTGTTTTTCTATTGATGGTGTTTAGTATAGCAATGGAGTCCTTGGGGCCGCTGAATAATTTTTGTTGTTGTTGTCCTTGGGCTAATTGTACACAAAAGGCATGGTAGAAGAGTGTGCCAGACTGGAGTCTGCAGGGTTAATTTTTCCAATTTTTTTCATTCTAAAGTTTTTTTTTTTTTTTTCCTGTATAGTCTGTGCTTGCTCCAATCTTCTGTTTTTTTTTTTTTTTTTAAATGGGGTCTCAATATATTGCCTAGGCTGGTTTGAAAATCCTGGGCTCAAGGGATCCTCCCACCTCAGCCCTCTGGGATTACAGAAGGGATTACACCACACATCTGATCCAATTATTATTATTTTAAGATGAGTCCATTGTATGACCTAGGATAAGAAAAGAAATTTTCTTACTACATTCATTCATGTATTATAGCAGGGACTGTACTGAAGACACAATGGCCTCCTAGATCGTACATTCCAGTGAAAGGGGATGGAAAATAAATACATATATGAATATTTAAGTAAGATCATTATGAGTTGCCATTGGTGCCTTCAAGGAAACAAACTTGATGCTATTAGAGAGAATCAAAAGGCTGGGTCTATTTTAGGCTGTGTGTTTCAGGAAAATATCAATTGGGAACATACAAGTGCAGAGAAATCCAAAACATATGATGATATCTGAGGAGTTTGCTGCAAGATTGTTATGAGGTTATAGTTGTAGAAGGGCATTACAAAATCAAAAATGAAATATAAATGTACAGTGTTGTGAATAAATAAGAGAGAGTAGAAGGATGGTTTTCTTCCACATTCCTTGGAGCATTGCCCCATGCATATGACCAACGCTAGTCTACTGCTAGGATAGGAAAGGGGATGGAACAGGATTCAGGAAGTGACTTTAAACCCAACAACTTTGTTTGATAATGTAATTTTGCACTATATGATACCACCTAAGGCCAGGCTCTGTTATTCTAGTTTATGAAATCATTTGGTTTAATGTTCCTTTTTAATATACTAAAATCCATTATAATAAACACATATGCAATTTTTCATATTCCTGAATTTTATTGTAGGGTTATTTAAGTTTTTAAAGATTTAATAAACACTAATATAGAAAGCCAAGCGGAAGCACAAATACATTTTTCTCTAACACCAGGGCCTATTTAATTTAATATTGGAAAACGTGATTTATCCGTTAAGAGGGATAGTATTAGAAAAAAATGAAAAATATTGTTCATGGCCATATATCATTGTTAAAATAGCATATTCCAATATTTTTAAAATACTAAATGTGATCCAAATCGAAGTCAGCTTTTTTCCTTTCATTGACAATATTGAGCATATGTTGGGATTATGAGCCGTAATTAAGCAGTAAGAGACAACAGGGTGTGTGTGCTGTGTTGGGAATGTGCCATGTGCTGGGTGTGTAAGATATGAGGCCAGGAAGAGAGATGCCCACAGCCACCATGGAGGTGGCAAAATTCCAACCCAACATACGAGCATATGCCTTGCAGCATGCTTTCACCATATGAACATGCCCTTGTTATGAACACTCTACTTTATACTATTTTACCTACTATGCATCATAGTATGAGAACATTTCAAATCTTTCTCCTTTTGGCCAAATCAGAAAAATGCGAATTTCACATTAAGAACTTTTCTTTTCCCAGATGTTTTCAAGGGTTTGCTTTACATTATTTCCTACAGTTTAAAGGTATGCTTCCACTGGGAATGTAGCTTCTTTACTAAATGCCAGAGTGGGCAACTGGAAAGAACAGAGGTGATTTGAAACCAACAGTGAAGTGCTAACTCAGAGTTAAACCTTGAACACTCCAGCATAATAGAAAACTGAAGTCATTTGTTTGGCTTCTCCAGTTTTAGGAAATAGACTGGACCCTCTGAAGTTCTTAAATAAGACAAAAATAAATCTTATTCCAAGGACCTCTTGAGCTTTTAAAAATGGTGCCTAATGTCAGAAAACACAATAAATTTCAAATGTACTATTTTCTTATTACATATAGAAATACATTTTGAGAAATGGATGAAAATTATTTGCCTTTTACTTTAATTAACCTGGTTTTGAGTCAGAAAATAGCATAAGCAAATTATTTGTCTTCCAACTAACTTCTTTAAAGATTGCACTGTTGCAATCCCAAAACTTTGGGAGGCCAAGGTAGGTGGATCACTCGAAGTCAAGAGTTCAAGACCAGCCTGGCTGACATGGTGAAACCCTGTCTCTACTAAAAAATGCAAAAATTAGCTGGGCATGGCAGAGCGTGCCTGTAATTCTAGCTACTCTGGAGGCTGAGGAAGGAGAATTACTTGAACCTGGGAGGCAGAGGTTACAGTGAGCCGAGATTGCACCACTGCACTCCAGGTTGGGCAACAGAGTGAGACTCCATCTCACAAAAAAAAAAAAAAAAAAAATTAAAAAAAAAATGCACTGTTGCAAGGGAGGCCTTAAGGAAGAGATTTTTTGAGGTGAGAAAGCAAAGAAATATCCCTTCGTTGCAAGGCACTGTTACTCTGATGGAGTAGATGTGTGCCTTTCCAATACTTAAATTCTGACCAAGAAAGAGAGTGGGTCAAATAGAGTACACACGCTTTGTAATAAAACTAGATCTAGCCTGGGTTACAAAATCTTTTTATTAGGTATTTTCATTATATTGGGAAAGCCCAGTTAAATGAAACAATATTTGTGGTCATATATAGTCATAAAAATGCCAATACCTATTGAAATAGAATGAGTAATAGTATTGATATGACCTAGCCTGAGAAAAATGAAAGAATTATCATCTTGTTGTGAAATGCATTGAATTTGGGAAATCTGTTATAAAAAGACAGAGATGGAGAAAAGAAATAAAGGGCAATATCAAGCTATATTCCAAATCTGTATTCCAGTATTGAATTTTCCAGAATATTTTCACTGTTTTTGTAATAAAGCTTTTAAAATGTTTCTATAATTAAAAATTTGATAGTGTAATTTAAATTTAAAAATATAATGCATGTAACCTACTTACAGCATACAAAATTTTCACAGATATAAAATAAGTAGGGAACAATTTTTATCAGGAAGTTTCACGTTTGTATAAATAAGTTGGATTCGAAAACTTATAGGAGATTGTAATATAAGAAGGCAGTAGGTGAGATGTCATAATAAAGACAGGAATTCAAAGGAGGCAAATACTATGCCCTGTCAGAGAAGTGAGGAGGGGCTCTTTGGAGAGGGTAAACTTTCAGGTGATATTTCAAATGTGGATGGGCTTAAGGAAGTAGAGAAGAATAAATTTGGGCAGAGCAATCAGAAAACATTTGGTGGAGAAAGGAGTGGCCCTCGCGGGGGTGGGTATTTACCAGATCCAGGTTACCCTGGAAGTGGGTGCCGGGAAGGTTGGAAGAGTAGAGAAGAAAGGGGTCTTGTCATCACTGCTTCTGATCACCTAATTTTCAAACAAAGTCTATTGCCCCTAGAGTTGGCGGGTGGCTCAATGATACAATTAGAATGAGCCTAACCCTGAATTTGCCGATTTCACAGGCCACTGCTATTTTTTGTGCTGTGAACTGATTTGAAAGGTCGATTACCGAAGTATGTTCTTCTAGCAGCAATGGAAAGCCTAGAAGAGTCCAGCCAGAGTGGGGATGAGAGAGCCACTTAAGGAAGATTCTTTCAAAAGCGGTGCCTAGGAAGGACTAAGCACTTCTGTCAGGTTATATCCAAAAAACAATTATTTTCATGGAGATAGAAACATAGTGGATGAATAAAGAGGTATTTTGGGGTACACTTTTGTGTGGAACATGAAGTAGTAGAAGGAAATTCCTAGACCCAAGGAATGAATAATACAGTTCAAAAGAGAATCTTCATTTTTTCCGTGCTTAGAGAAAGCATCTGTACTTTGTCTCCTTCTCTCTCAAATGTAGATCACAGGCTTGAGAAAAATTAAATACGCATCAAAAGACATAAGTCAATCACCAGAGAGAAATGAGGAAATAGAGAAATAGGAAGGTATTTTTACTCTTAGCTATCCTTACTTGTGATTTTAAACTAAAACGAAATAGAAACTAGTCATTCGTAGAGGGAATAAAATAGTTAACACTGATGAATACTTGTAAAGCCAAATGAGAGTCCAGATAGTCAGAATTTGACCTTGAACAAAATTAATTCACTACTTTTGGCATATGAGGAGATCATCAGCTTCCTGGAAAGGGTTCCTTTGGAGAAATCCAGCTTCTGCCTGCAGCAACCACATTACAATTGTCTTAAATAACGGATTGATAAAGATGCACTATAGAAATTCTCCTTTAGGTTAAAGCCTACATTGCCAGGCTCCTTTCCTTCTCTCACGTGGCCCTGGGTGCTGGTTACTTTGTTCCTCACCTGCCACAGAGTGGCTTCAGCCAGAGCAACAGCGGTGCACTGCGAACTCAGAACTCACTTTGCTTTTTTGCTGATGCTGAGGATGCCACTGAAGGGGATTCCTGGATGGAGACTCCACAGGAGGAGCTATAGGTCGCTTATGGGAAGGGAGGGACAAGAAACTGAACAAATAATTAAGGAAAGAATGGAGGTGAAAGTAAGTTCCTGTGAATACACTGAAAGACAGGAGGGATCAGTTTTTGCAAAAGAGTTACTGGTAGCAGGCAAGTAAGAAGCAGGTCTATAGTCATTGAAATGTCGTTCCTGTACCACATTTGCTTTTATTCCACTACTGCAGATTGGGAAATAAAATTTCCCCTAGAAAACAAGGGGAAATTGCACATTCTTTACTCAGCATAATTGAGCCTGAAAATTTCAACACTGATTAGATGGCAAATGCCACAGAAAACACAATGCTGGTCTAGGTCAAGTAACAGATGTGAAGCATTTGCTAAGCAAAATATACCTTTCAAATATACTTAAAAATATAAACAGTGAGATAGAAACAGTTCATAACATTTCTTTATTTCTAACATTATTTCCAATTTTTCTAAGTTTTGCACAGGCATTTGGAGCCTATTACTTAGACTCTTACATGTGAATTTATTTGAAGATGATTTAAAGTTATTTATTTTAGGGCTGTCAGGGTTTTGGAATATTTTTGTGATGCATAGGGAGTTCCGTATAATTCTTTGTTAACACTAGACCTCAAGCTGCACAAAGTCAACTGAGAAGACCTGGCTTAGACAGTGAGAAGGGTGTTCAGGTAACATAGTAATGATGATAATAGCCAGTGTTTATTAGTGGTTACCAGGTACCTGGCATTCTACTGATGCTTTTCACGCATCATTCAACTGTGACTAGCCTCGTATTTAAGGTTGCATTTTTGTCCATAAAATCTGGCCACCCTCTTCTTATTAGCAATAAGAAAAGTGAAGTTAGAGATCTCTCCCAAAATCAGAGCTGATAAGAAGGGAGTTGGAATTTGGAACCAACATCTTTTGTCCTTCAGAGCCTATGTTTTAAATGCTACACTGTAATTTAGCAGGCTCTAATGAAACAATGCAAAAGTTCAATTTGCAGAAAGACTTAATGACATAAATGATGGGCAGAATTTGTCTCATTGACAATGACAGTTGAATACTTTAAGAATGAAGAAAAATGTAGTTTAGTTTTCTTTGAATTTAGATTTGACATATTTATTGTTTCTTTGTAGAAGGATGAGTTTCGCTTCAACTTGATTTGAATAGACACTGAATAAGCACAGCTGCTTTATTTTAACTTTGACACAGACAGAAATGCATGTAAAGTTTCAAATGGGAACGAGTATAAACTCATTTGAGAGAAACTGAGTAATAGTACTAGAAGTCTACTATTATAGGGGGAAAAAATCACATTTTTACCGTAAGCCATACTAGATTGAACACCTTATATATATAAGTTAGGCTCCTGCCCTTGCACAGAAACTAGGAGATAGGGAGGCTATCTTCCTTAAATACATTTCAAAGGGATGATTCCCTGGTACCTGAGAAAGGCATTCCTGGATCCTAAACCTGGAATAAGGTTCATGTAGCTTTAAAATATTTCCATATATTTTAACAAGACAGAGAACAAACTTACAATTACATGTTTTCTTAAGTAAATGTTCTACAAAAAGATGAAGGCAGGGTGAGGGGGTAGTCTCTTCTCTTGTTTTCAATACGATGACTTACTTTTAATATATATTTGCTCTTATCCTTACCAAATATGGAAGGTTTCTGGAACAGCTGACTGAGATATTATAAATACTGTAAGATATCATTGCTATTACTCTATTATTATCATCATTACCATTGAATATAATGATTGTATAATCAGGGGTGTGTGTGTGTGTGTTTGTGTGTATGTAAAATAACCCAGAGAAGATACGGGTATTGGGCAATGAAGATGGTAGAAGAGTCAACAGGCCTGGGAGTAATCGTTGGATATCTGAATGGAGAGACGTACATTACAGATGGGAGGATAAAATTTTCAAACATGGATGAGAACATTAATATAATCCAAGAAGTTAGAAGTTTAGGTTCAGACAATATAAATAAATCAGCATGACCTCAGGAAGAGGCTGTGTTTGAGGATGGTGAGAATGAGAAGACATTTTCCTGGGACAGAATGATGGAAACATTTTAGTGAGAAATACAGATTCCACGAAATAGAAAAGTATGCATTGGAGTCATGTGCTGAATGTAGTTTGTTTAATAGGCTATGTCTCACAGTGGGGTGCTTGTAAAATGAGCCTCAGGAAGGCAAGACTATCAACCAGTATACATTAAGCAATGTAGGAGCTTAATAAGGCCCTGGTGCACGTGGTGGCTGAGGAAATGGAATGGAAGAAAATAACACATTCAATGTCAGGACAGAGAAACAGAAGGAGTCAGAGTGACAGAAAAATGTTGTGCCTCAAAGAAAGCCGTACAGTAATGGCTTTAGAGAAAATAATAAATAACAAAGAGGAGCATGAGGATACTGCCTCTTCTTCTGTTCAAAAAGCTGGGCTGAAGATAGAAACAGAAGAATTCAACAAAAACTACCAAAAAGAGCAAAAATAGTTCTCAAAAGACTTTCCTTTCAAGTTGGGTTATTGCACTGATTGATCGATTGGAACAGATATTAGATTCATACAATATAAATATACATCCATGAATTGAAGTCTTTCTCACTGATTTCCATGGGGCAATTAGCCAAAGAGACTTTCATTTGCTCATAGGCAGCCCTATCCCGTTCTCTAAAACTGTCATGTAAGAAGGTAGGTGCAATTGTTAAAGTGAAGAGGAGAGGAAGAGCTCGCTCAGGACTTATGAAACCATTTGGTTTGTTCACACCGTGGGTCTGCATCACTTGCCATACAAGGATTGCGGTTTTCAGTAGTTGCTTTACCGCAGGGCCAAACACTTGGTCTGGTGTTGGTTCGCCATAAAGGTTTGTTGAAGTGAAGTGTACTATCATAATTATGTAAGCAGCATGCTGACTTATGAGAATAATTTCTCAGGAGGGAGTTCTAGGGGAGCAAGGTGGTTTGGCAGAGATTCCCAAGCGACACTAAGGGCAAAATGAATCTATAATGGGTTAGAGCTGTGTGGTTATTTATGTTTCTCTAAAAGAGTTTGGCAGAAAGAGAGTAGAGTCAAAGAAAGCTGAGAGTAGAACCAATACAAAATTGGATTTGTATGGAATGCTCAGTGTAATGTCAAAGGAAGGAATAAGTTAGTTTTGGAAATCTATAATACAGCCCACACCCCATTCAACTCTCTGTTTGCAATTTAAGGGAATTTCTCCAGTCCCTCTTCCCAGCAATAATTGTAGGTACCTCATTAAGCTGCCTCTAAATTGTATTGTATGAATATTTTATAAGGCAATTTCGTTCATCTAATCATCATATTGAGATTGATTAAAGAGGAGGGAAGAAATAGTTTATTTCTGATATCTGCACTACTTGTTGTTGTTGTTTAAAGGCACCTTCCTCTACAGAATTGGATTTTATTATCCTAAAGCCATACGTGCTGTATTCAAAATTCTCTGTTTGAAATGGCAAATTCAGTACTGATTTCTAACAATGAAGCGTTAGAAGAACAGTTCTCTTTTGATGTTGTCAAAATTTTTTCTTTCCATCATATGAAAAAAGAAAAAGTCATGACTAGTCAAAGTGTGTAGGCTTTGGCAAACGATCATCCTGTACTGAAAAATCGAAACTCCTTAAATTTTTAGAAGGATCTGTCCTCCTTGCAAAGAAGAGTAAGAGTCTCCAAGAATAATAAATATAGTCAATATGCAGGGCACATTTATTTTCCAATTTTTAATAATCATGTTCACCCTTTAGTTATTTTCCTTTATTTAGTGATAGTAATGTAATTTGACATCTAAGAATTTTTTTAAATAAAAAAAGCAAAAATAATTCAAGACAAAGACAGAAGCACCAGCTGGTTTCTGGCAGTATTGAGGTGAATACAGTAAGAAAGGAGGAAAAGAGGATGAGACTTTTTTCCAAAAACATCGTCCTTTTAAACCCAGCACAAAGTAAAATTCCTCCAATTACAAATTATTGATCTAGTATAATATTATAAATAAGCACCTGAAGCTTTCCTGAAAGGAAATATTTTTAAAATTTATTAAGTAAGAGACATTTTTGGGTGATATGTTGTGATTTGTAAAACAAAGAAACAATGGTTCCATTTACTGAATTGGCTAGAACTTATCTGGATTATGTTACTTTTCTGGATCAATCTGTTCAAAGAAATGTTCAGAATTAAAACATGTGCAGTGGAGGATGAACAGAATGGTAAGAGATTTAAATCTTTACAGGCTATCATAATGTTTAGCAAGTAGAAGAGTCAGCTTTGGAGATAACTCAATAAGTAATGTAAAACTATGTGACTGGTTATTACTTAAGAAAATACTATTTCAGTGGAGCACAGAATACAGAACACATTTGTGTGTTACAGGTAGACAAATTTAGGAAAAGTATACAGAAGAATAAATTTAATAATTTTAACTATATAAAAAAACTGTAATATGTACAGTTCAGGAAATAGTGAGTTCTCCATCACCTTCAGCAGTTGGTAGATGAAAGATATTTTCCATAGAACCCTTATGATACTTGAAAGGAGATTGTATGTGTAAAGTTTTAACTGCTTTTTAATTAAATATAAATAATATCACTTTTAATGAATACATTAAAAATAATTTTGAAAATATATTTGATTATAGGATATTAAATCTTATGAATAAGTTTTGAAAATTCATTCAAATGTATTATGTATATGTATTATATGCTAAGTGTATATGTATTTTTTAAATCTATAACCATTTTTGGTTTGCTCAATTATCCTTTGTCAAATTATTGTTATTATTTTTTGAGGTTCTCACTCATAACAAATGACCACATAAAACGCCATTACTCAATGTGTGCTGAAACTTGCTCTTCTCACTAGTAAGTACTTTTAAGTTCAATTTTCCTGACTTTCTATATCCTTAGCCTGCAAATATATACCCTGGGCCAATTCATTTATATTATCTTGTGTATCTAACAAATTATAAAATAAAAATCAAATTAATATGTCAACATCTCTTGAGGAATATCTGAAAGTGTAGTTTTATTTGTTGTAGATCTGCTTTGGGGGTTAGATATCTCATATTTCTAGGATGTTTCCCCATGAAGCAAGCAGTCCAGCCATATTTTGCATGTAGTATAGCATTGCTAACTTACTTGCTTATGTATAAATTCAGAAGAATGAAAGTAAAATAAAATAATCCAAAAAAAGTAAAAGGAGATACATTGGACTCAAGTCACTTTGTAGTTAAATGATTCCTTGAAATATAAGCCAAAGAACCTACCTGAATTTCCACTCAATAAATGTATGAAACCTGGTTGCTATAATCTTCCTGGCTATGGAATTTAAAGAACTTTAAAAAAAACTGATTTCAGAAACTCATGAGCCTACCATTGAAATATCCTTCCCTATAAAATGGTTTTATTCATCACAGATGTGTATTTTAGAGCAGGTGGGACACTCTGTCAGGTGTTTATAATTACAGAGATATTACCTGCCACCAAAATATTTACAAATTTAGCTTTATAGTTAATGGTATGGAGAGGGAGCTTGTTTTAAGGGAACAGATAACAATTATTATATTAGGCATATTTGAAATTTAAAGCAATGGCAAAATATACAGGTTTAGGAGTCTTGAAGGTTGAGGAGAAGTTAAGTTCTAGAGTTCCTATTTAAGGATCATTCAGGTAGAAGTAGACTGTGATGCAAGAGAAAAACATGTCCAAGAAAGGTATAGGGGCTGCCCTTTCTAAAGCAGTTAGGATATATAATAGTCTGTTCTCATGCTGCTATAAGGAACAGCTAGACACTGAGTAATTTATAAAGAAAAGAGGTTTAATTGACTCAGAGTTCCACAGGGCTGGGGAGACCTGAGGAAACTTACAATTGTGGTAGAAGGGAAAGGAAACACATCCCTCTTCTCATGGCAGCAGAAAGGAGAAGAATGAAAGCTGAGTGAAGGGGGAAGCCCCTTGGAAAACCATCAGAACTTGTGAGAACTTACTCACTATCATGAGAATCTCATGGGAGATAATGCCCCCATGATTCAATTACTTCCCACTGGGTACCTCCTACCACACAAGGGGGTTATAGGAACTACAATTCAGTATGAGATTTGAGTGGGGACATAGCCAAACAATATCATTTTACCCCTGACCCCTCCCAAATCTCATGTCCTCACATTTCCAAACACAATCATTCCTTTCCAACAGCCCCCCAGATTGTTAGCTCATTCCAGCATTAACCCAAAAGTCCAAGTCCAAAGTTTCATCTGAAACAAGGCAAGTCCATTCCACCTATTAGCCTGTAAAATCAAAAGCAAGTTAATTACTTCCTACATATAATGTAGGTACAGGCATTGGGTAAAGACACCCATTCCAAATGGGAGAAATTGATCAAAACAAAGAGGATACAGTCTCCATTCAAGTCTGAAATCCAATGAGACAATCAGTAAATCTTAAAGCTCTGAAGTAATCTCCTTTGATTCCATTTCTCATTCTAGGTCATATTGATGCAAGAGGTGGCTCCCACGGGCTTGGGTAGCTCTTCTCCCATGGCTTTGCAGGGAATAGCCACCCTTCTGGCTGCTTTCACAGGGTGGCATTGAGTGCCTGCTGCTCTACCAGGCACATGCTACAAGCTGTAGGTAGATCTACCATTATAGGGTCTGGAATACCATGGCCATCTTCTCATAGCTCCACTAGGTGGTAACCCCAGTGGGGACTCTGTTGGGGCTCTGACCCCACATTTCCCTTCTCCACTGCCCTAGCAGAGGTTGTCCATGAGGTCTCCACCCCCAAGCAAACTTCTGCCTGGACATCCAGATGTTTCCATATAGCCTCCAAAATCTAGGTAGATGTTTTCAAACCTCAATTCTTGACTTCTGTGCACCCACAGGCTCAACACCATGTGGAAGCTGCTAAAGGCTTGGGGCTTACACCCTATGGGGACATGGCCTGAGCTCTACTTTGACCCCTTTAAGCCATAGCTGGAGCAGCTAGGACACAGGGCACTAAGGTCCTAGGCTGCACACAGCAGCAGGGGCCTAGGCCTGGCCCACAAAACCATTTTTTTCTCCTAGGCTTCTGGGTCTGTGATGGGAGAGGCTTCTGTGAAGATCTCTGACATACTGTGGAGACATTTGCTCCATTGTCTTAGTGATTAACATTTGGCTTCTTGTTACTTATGCAGATTTCTGCAGGGGGCTTGAATTTCTTTCCAGAAAAGGGGTTTTCTTTTCTACTGCATCGTCAGGTTGCAAAGTTTTCAAACTTTCATGCTCTGCTTCCTCTTGAATGCTTTGCCACTTAGAAATTTCTTCTGCCAGATACTCTAAATCATCTCTCTCAAGTTCAAAGTTCCACAGATCTCTGGGCAGAGACAAAATGTCTCTTTGCCTAGCAAGAGTGACCTTTATTCCAGTTCCCAACAAATTCCCCATCTCCATCAGAGACAACCTCAACCTGGACTTCATTGTCTATATCACTGTTAGTATTTTGGTCAAAGCCCATTCAACAAGTATTTAGGAAGTTCCAAACATTCCCACAATTTTTCTGTCTTCTTCTGAGCTCTTCAAAACTGTTGCAACCTCTACCTCTTACCCAGTTCCAAAGTCACTTCCACATTTTTGGGTATCTATATGGCAGCACCCCACTCTTTGTGGTACCAATTTACTGTATTAGTCTGTTATCATGCTGATATAAAGAACTACCTGAGACTGGATAATTTATAAATAAAATATATTTAATTGACTCACAGTTCTGCAGTGCTGGGGAGGCCTCAGGAAACTTACAATCATGGCAGAAGGAGAAGCAAGCATATCCTTCTTCACATGGCAGCAGGAAGGAGAAGAATGAGAGCCAAGTGAAGGGGGAAGCCCCTTAGAAAACCATCAGGTCTTGTGAGAACTTACTCACCATCATGGGAATAGAATGGGGGAAATTGTCCCCATGATTCAATAACCATCCATTGACTCCCTCCCACCACCTATGGGAATTTGGGAACTATAACTCAATATGAGATTTGTGTGGGGACACAGCCAAACCATATCAGGATGCTTAAGGTAGTCAGGGGAGGAAATAAGAATGAAGCTCAGGACTGGGGACAGTCTCCTGCTAAAATATTAAATCTCGGAAGCAAGTCTAAAAGCTGCCAATCTACTGAAAAATAATCCATGCTACCCTTCACCTTGGCTGTACTGGTAATGCTGTGGCCCACATTAATCTACTGATGAACCTTTAAAATTCTATCCAGGAATCCTCTTTAGATTACAAGTCATCCTACAGTGGATAGGGCAGGGTCAATAGAAAGGTTCAGTCCCTTCATTTTCAGAGGGCATTTGGTTTGGGAAAGGTAACTCTCAAAGGCATATACCTCAAGGAAAGCATCACTCACCCATGCTAAGAAAACCCCACTGTTAAAACTCTAGTAGAAAACCCAAGAAAATACGTTTACTCAGGTATAAGTGAGTTGGCTGCTTATTTATTTGCATGACATGCTATGTTTAAGTGCCTACTAAGCCGTTAAAAAAATGTTACACTTGTCACTTATACGATTTGACATTTCTCAATACAAAGAGAAAAATGACAACCAGTATATCTAGAGTTTTAAAAAGTAATAATACATTCTGAGTGTATGAGGATAAACAATAAAAAAGATACAATTACATGTTTATGTAAATACTGAGAAACATATTAAGCTAAAATTATATGATCAAAAGAAACCTTAGAAACCTGATTGATAGCCAAATGTAGCAGATCATACAGTAACTTTTGCACTTGTGTGAGTTTCAGTAGAAACATTCTGCTTTGGTCTTATTTACTTTATTGTATCTGTGCCTTTTTGGCAAAGAACACAAGAAAACAGGATTTTACATATAGTAAAAATCCATGTGTTTGAAGATCACTTTATTCCAGATTTATCCATGGATCTAATGCCACCCCCCATAAAGTAAATTTTGCAAACCATAACACAAAAATATCTGTATTATCTTTATCTTTTATTCACTTTATTTTCCTAGTCCACAACTTGCCTATTAGATTATGATCAAATTTAGCATCTCAACGTTTATCAAAAATCAATAGCAGGAACTCAGATAGACAGAATTTAAATTGGTGTCTAGAGAAATCCCTCAATGCCCTCCTCTTACTACAGAAGAAGCCAGAGTTGTGGCTCCAGAGAGATTCCACCATTTACTGGCCAATTTTCAATGAGGTAATTCTAGTCATAAATCTTAGTAGGGAAACACTATTGTTGAACACTATAGGTGTTCCATTAATTGAGAGTAACATTGGGTCTGAGATAATACACTACTTACCCAAGGGCCTTCTTGCTCTCCTATGTTTGGGTGCAATCAGTTACAAAAAATAAAAAATAAAAACTTGCACTGATTTAACTCTGGCCATTGCAACTGGGATTTCCAAATTCTAAGTGCTAATGCATGATTTAAAAGTATGCTATTTCCTCATTCCTTTTGGGTTGCAAAGCTTTTGTCTCTAAGTTAGAAACGTCAAGGTCACTTGAAGTTCAGACAGAATAAACCACATGATGTAAACATCTGTGGTTGGGTTATGCTCCATGAAAAATTCTGTGGTCTCTTAAATTGGACTTCTAGGCTTTGAAATCTGTCATTTAGAGACTAAAAACAGAAAGTTATTTGATTTGATTTTAGTTGATCCAATATCCTCTGAAAGATTAAAATATTACAGCTTAGAATCAATAATGAAGATAAAGGGAAATTTTAAAGTCTGTAGTCTTTTTAGTCATGGCTCGATCCTATAAACCCCAATAATTTATATACAATTTGGAAGTTAATCTTGTTGTAACAATTTGAGTTGACTAGTTATATACTTAAAATACATCACATCAAATTATCTCAAAATGTTTACAACTCTGATACAGATTTTTTTTTCATACAGCATACAATTTCTTTACGGAAACTCATTATTTGATGCTGCACAAATAAAAAATTATGAAGAACAAGAATGCCACTCTGAGTTCCAAATAGAACAATCTCTCTTTTTCCATGATAGATTAGTCAGTGAGAATAAGAGATGAAGGATACTTGGAGCTTCCCTTGATATGTAATTCTTCTTGAATTGCATCATTCCAGGATGTTTATGTGCTTTTCCTGTCACGTTATGAGATATAATACAGCTCTGGAAAGATTGGCAGTAAAGAAACATTGAGTACTAGGAATTAATTTCCTCAGTGATTCCTGAAAAATTTCATTAGCCTGGAGGGTTAATTTTACAGTTTTAGTGCAATCATTATTTATCATCTCTTGGTTTATGGGAAAGAATTAGAGTTATTAGCTATTAAATTATCCATGAAAATTTGACACTCCTTTAGACCAAACAAACCCTGGGGCTTGCTGATTTTCGCAGTGTGAAACATCTGTGGCTTCAGCTAGAAAGAACTTAACATTGTCTAATTAGATTTCTAAGATTTATAAGGTTCAAATTCTTCATTATTAGAAACTGGAGAATTAGCACAAAAGGTTAAATTCTCACTTATTCAAGTTTATTTAAAACATCCTTAAATATAACTGCATTTTTTAAAAATGAAGAGTGTTGGTTTGTAATTCAATCAAGCCAGCCATGAAGTGCATAGATATCTGTGATTACTTTCAGATATCTGGTATAAATGTGTACACAACTTTCCTTGGAAAATATTGGAAATAATTTGGTATTAATTAGATAGTACTGGAAAAAGTGTAAACGTATCATTTTTCCCAAACTATTGAATTAAAGGTACGTGTACTTGCTAAAGGTATTGATTAGTCTCTGATTTTTGGTTATCTGAGGAATACAAGATAAACAATATCAACTTAAAAAGTATTATTAGTTTTACAAACTTCCTGCATCTGTTCCTTCTGTGTGTTTTTACTATGAAAAATGCCCAAAAGAAATTCAGGTCTAGACTAGGGGATTAATAAAGATGTTGCAGACTCCATTTTGTTTTATTTTTGTGATATTCTCCCAAGGAAACCAATGAACTTGTTTCTTCGACCCTTCCATATGGGAGACAGTGAAAATCAAATGCCTTTTTTTTTTTTTTTTTTTTTTTTTTGCAACAGAGAGAGCACAAGCTTGGATGTAAATATCTGGGATGTCCACTCTTCTTTCAGGATTCTAAACAAGGTAGCAAAGCTTTTTCTGTCAACTGAGCTGCTACCTACCATCTTAACCCTACATTTTCAGGAATTCATCTCATCCAAGTTGGCTACAGGGGTTATGTTGACAACAGAACCCTGCTGCCACTATATATGAGAGATCTCCAAATAACTAGAACCCTACACTGCCAAATAGAACATGCAGCTTCCACCTCAGGGGTAGGACATGTTTTTCTTTTTCTTTTTTTTTTTTTTTGAGGCAGAGTCTGGCTCTGTCACCCAGGCTGGAGTGCAGTGGACGGATCTCAGCTCACTGCAAGCTCCGCCTCCCGGGTTCCCACCTTTCTCCTGCCTCAGCCTCCCGAGTAGCTGGGACTACAGGCGCCCGCCACCTTGCCCGGCTAGTTTTTTGTATTTTTTAGTAGAGATGGGGTTTCACCGTGTTAGCCAGGATGGTCTCGATCTCCTGACCTTGTGATCCACCTGTCTTGGCCTCCCAAAGTGCTGGGATTACAGGCTTGAGCCACCGCGCCCGGCCCATGTTTTTCTTTCTACCTTGAAAAAAGACATTGCATTGTACTCTAATGGATTTCAAGAACTTATGCTTAATTGGTTCATTCAACATACAGACTGCCTCAGTTATTTTAAAATATATGAAAATAAATTCAAGTAAGGGATTTAAGCAGATAATAGATGTCACATATCTGATAGATTTAGATAATTTTAACAACTAAACATTTAAGGTGGTAGTACACAAAAAAAAGGAAGATAATTTGTCCTTGATATTGATGTTTTTTCAAATACTGACTAGAATTCTTTTCCATTCTGGTTTGCAATAATTTTGTTGTAGTTGAGAATAATGAATATAAAAATACATCAAATATTAGAGAAGCTGTTAAACTTCAACACAATGCACAATATTTAGTTAAAGTTTTTCAAAAACTCCCTTTTGCTTATAATACGGATATAGTGAAATAATGCATATCGGGAGAAGCCTTGACTTCTGTAAGAAGAGAAATGCCTTCTTTTATCAAGTGGAAGAAATAAAAAAAGTGGAAAAATTGCCTAAACAACAAATGGTCATTAAACTATGGGGAATAGGAAAGAAGATATGATCATTGATCACTATCCTGTGGGAAATTCCAGTCGAGGGGACTGATAGAATCAAACAAACTGAACTAAAAAATAAATGCTAAAAGGAGGCAAAGACAATAGGTGCAATGAGATTTTTTTAAGTGAGAATAATCAATGTGAGTTTCTATAAAGAATAAATTCATGGAGAAAGGGAGGACCTACAACACGTGTGAGACTTAATGGGCCAGAAAGCCAGGTAAGGTCTCCTCAGGCAAGGTAAGAAGGGAAGGGAAGAAGGACAGATTCAAACATGAGAAGCCCTAAGGATTAAGGTGGCAGGTCAGCGTAGTTGGAGTGAAGGGCTCACTTCTGCACTCCCCATACTCCCTCCCCCACTGTTAGTATGTAGATTTGGCAGATGTAGGAGGCAGATCAGGCAGATCAGGCAGATGAGGGAGGGTCCCCGGAAAATCTCTGGCTCGTCCCACAAATGCTATGTCAGATGCTTTTGTGCAGATGAGGGAATCTGCCCGGGATCTTGTCTGTGCATGCCCACAATGGACTGGGCGCCTGCCTGTGCACTGGGAGAATGGGGGTGGAGCGACAGGGCTGTTCATGCCTTGTGCAGTGGGGAGGAACTTGGCCTCTTCAGCTTGTGTGGGTAGTGGCTTGGTAATCAGTCTGTGAGGTGGGGGCCTGTTAGTAGGACCCCTCGAACATTGCTGAGAGTTTTCTTTTTCTTTTTTTCTTTCACCCTATACATTTTGCTCTACTCACCCTTCAACATGTCCACATGCCTAATCTTCCCTGATAGGGTGAAAAGAACCCCGTTTTAGCTGAAATAAGGACCAAAAATTCTGCAACAGGTTCATTACTTACACCTTAGTGAAGATTAAATCCCAACTATGTGTATTAGACTGCTCAGACTACCGTAACAGAATAACATAAATTAGATGACTGTAGATGACTGGAAGAAATTTATTTTCTCACAGTTCTGGAGATGGCAAGTCCAAGATTAAGGTGCCAATAAGGTCAGTGAGGCCTCATTTCCTGGCTTGCAGACAGCTGCCTTCTCGTTGTGAGCTCACATGGCCTTTCTTCTATGTGTCCACATCTCTGATGTCTCTTCTTCGTGTATAGACTCCAGTTCTGTTTGATTAGGGACCTGACCTTATGACCTTGTTTAACCTTAACTACCTCCCTAAAGGCTCTGTCTCCAAATGCAGTCACATTGCGGGATAGAAATTCAATGTAAATTTTGCAGGGAATACACAATTCTGTCTGCACAACTCTATCTGCAACTTTACCTTCAGTTTCTCAAGATTGGCTTAGGCTGTCATCTCAGAAGGAGAATATCCTCACAACCTTACTTACTATGTATAAACCTCCCACCTGTTTCCCATACTCACAGTGAGACTTAGAACAATAAATCTGAAAAAAAGGAGCAGCTAATTCGCTCAACAAAAAATTAATTAAAGGAGATATCTTTGGGAATGAGGCTTTCAAAAGAAAAAAGATTGTGAAAATAAAAGAACTCACCAGTAAAAACTGAAATAGTGATCACTGGAGTTAGATTTTTAAATACATGTGCCCTCATCTTAATGTATCACTTTGGGTTAGTGTTTCTAATAGTCCACTAACCAGTGTAAGATAACCTACTATGAGTTAAAGTTGTAACCTTATTTTCTTTCTCCGTTTTGCTTTTGAGTGTTCATTTTCTATTTTGTCCCATTCCAAAAAAATACAGTAGTGCACATCCCTTTAAAAAGCCCCAACAATGGAAAAAAGGATATATTTATTGATGTCTTTTGAAAATGTGCCACCCCTTTAATTTGAGCAGCAACTAAATATGATAATTTATATTCTCCAACATGAGGAGGAATATCCAGAAATTATAACCTTGTGTAAGTGAAATAAAGCTCTATTTTGACCCGTAAATTTTCAGTCAAGCTTTCCTTCAGTAGTCCTAAAAAGCCATAAAATGACTTCTGAAAAAAAATTATAGATAATGAATTTAGGCTTTACCAAAGAAATCTATAATAGAAAAATAATTCTCCAAAACTCTGAGTATAACAGGAAGTATAATACAATCCTAGATATTAAAATCAATTTTTCACATGCACAATGGGAAAGGTTGTATCCATTTCAAATATGATGTGAAAGAAAGGAATCTGTCATACAATTGTCTTATTCTTTAAAAGACATGAACTTTTTTAAGATTCAAAATATGCTGAAATTAATCGAGACTATTCTTTGAATTTGAAACCAACTCCTAATCATACAATAGGGGCACTTATTTCTTTGTCATCTGGAATTGATGAGGCTGTTAGATGCTAATTTCAGGGTGTCACTAGCAACCATTTTGGGAGTAAAGATTGATTTGAATAACAGTGGGTTTTCCTTGCGGTAAAGTAGAAATACAATTAGAGGAGGAAGCTCATAATTTATCTCAGCTTTATGTAAAAATATTATCAAAAAGGATAAGAGCAACTAACAAATGCTAAAATGTGCCAAGAATTTTAAATCTTCTGTCTGGTTTAAATAAGAATATGTATCAAATTTTCTTTATGTTAGTCAGTCTTAAAAATATTCGTAAAAATACTGGTATGGGTAGATTTAGATTTAGATTATTACATCTAGAGTTAACTTAAACAAGATCTGGTAATGTGTGTTACTGTGTTAGTTGAGCTTGCAAGTAGTCAGAATTTACGTCATTGAAAAGATGTGATGATTTTGCAGAAGCATCAATATTGCCATTATCGATCTGATAAACAAAAAATTTAGACAGCTAATAATAGCTATTTTTCAGAATGAAAACTCACTTTTAAGAACTTACAAAAATTGCATGAAAGTATTTCCTTGGCTTGTAATATGATTCTAGACATTGATATTAGGACATCTGGATAGATTATGAAATTTCTCTTTAGTGGGCTCCAATTCAACGCATAATATTTAGTAACAGAATCTGTGATTTATGCTTTATACTGCAAACTTCTGTGGTTTAATTAAATTTGAGTATTTAAGTGTTATAATAATTCTTTATCTAGAATTTCTTTCTAAACCACAATCTGATGTAGAACATTTTCTTGACCTGTTAATGGGACTTGCAACAGTGGTGCCTCATTTGCTCAGCCCACCCTTATCAATCCCTCATGGGATGGAGCGTGTGAGCAAACAAGTGTGGGAACTGCAGTGAGCGAGTACAGGAGCCAGCTGGTGGCCCAACAGGAGCAAACTCCATTCACCCGGTCTACTGGGCTCCACCCCTCACAGTGGGGAGCAAACAAGTGAACAAGTACAGAAACCAGTTGTCCACTTCAGCCCTGGTGGGAGCAAACTTCACACAGACCCCGCAACCATGTTACAATGCTCTCTTAGCTCTGCCATCTGCAGACAACAGTGACCTATCAGCCCAGTGCACCCTTGACTCTTACCTCATTGTGTGGGGTGGCTGCCCACTGCATCGAGGGAAAAGGGCAGTGTGACAACCTTTTTGGGTACCTGCATGTGGTGCATCCCAAATTCTTGTCCAGTGCCCAAGAGGAATGAGCTCACATAAATGAATTGAGAGATGGTGAATGTGGAGAATTTTATTGGGTGGTGAAAGTGGCTCTCAGAGGAGAGAGGAACTGGAGAGGGGATGGGAAGGGAAGTTCGCTCTCCCCTGAAGTCAAGCCACCTCTCTGCTTTTCTCTTCTGGCTGCATCCAGCCACTGTCTCAAAGTTGCCTCTTCACGACATCCAGCCACTTCTTCCCAGCCTCCAGCCACTTCTTCTGTCTGCCAGCTAAGTCTGGGGTCTTAATAAGCAAAGGATGTGGGTCAGGTGGGTGGTAGGTAGTTTTGGAAAAGGCAACATTAGATTGGTAAAAAGACATTATTCAGAAAGAACCAATTGAGGGAGAGCGTGCCCACAGGCATGGGAGTTCTCACTTTGGGCTGTGAGTTTCAGGCTTTTAAACTTAAAAGTAGGGTTTTCTCAGGGACACACTCCTGTCTACAAAGAATTTCTCTGCCTGCTCTCACTATCAAATCCATATATTAACAGTTTCAAGTAGTTTTTTTAGTAGTTTACCTATGGGCAATTTTTGCCCAATGATTCACTTTATCTTTTTAATAACAGAATTTCTATAAGCCCAGAATGTGGATTCTTATCGACATTTATATAATGTGTTAGGGAAGAAAAAGTTTCTCTACTCTCATGTTCACTAACTGAGGTCTGTGATTTAACTGACAAGAGAAAGATTAACAGAGGAAAAGTCATAGAAATTTTATTAATATTTTTAATGTTATGTGCATGGGGGCATCACAAAAACCGAAGTAAAAAACCTGTAGAAGCTGTTAGCTACATCTATTATTTTAATGAAGGTTGATAAATTGTGGGAGGTGAGTAGATAAAGGTAAAGGGGTTGGGACTTCTAAGGGAAATAAATTGTGAAGAGGTGACTGGGAAATATACCAGGAAATTGGTGGTATATAAGGGTTATTTAGTAAAACTTGTTTAAAAAATATTTTTTGTTTAAAACAAATTTAAAATTTTAAAAGCAAATTTAAATTTTAGTAAAATTTGTTTTGCAGACTCAATGCTGTCTTTATTTCTATTGATGAAGGTTATTATTTTCTTCCTGGTAGGGGAGAAAGAGGATACTGTCAAAAAAAAAAATATATGCCCTGCTTTTACGTAGATAGGGAAATAGCTGTGAGCTCTTCCTATGTTTCTTTTCTCAATTGCTTTCAGCTTGAAATAATCCTGTCAAAGTAGCATATTGTGGGGTGACATATTTTGATTCCCTTCAAAGGCATTCTATTTAGTTGAATGAATCAATCAATAACAAGCAAGTTTGTTTGCTTGTTAATATAAGCATCTATAGACTTTCACATTTGTATGACCTAAACAGCAAAGTACTTTTTTATGTATGAAAGTTATTTAATTTAGGAAAGACTAATGGTCAATTTGTTTATAGTTTTTACATCTCAATCTCATTTATTGTGTTTTATTTTTAATTTAGAGTAGATATACTAAATATTGACTTGTGATAAAAAAAATACTTATAAGAGTGACTGGAGTGCAGGCATAGGGATCAGAATCCCTAACCTTAGGTAATTCACTTAAAGTATCTGAGAACCAGTTTTATCCTCTATAAAATAGGGATAATTTTTTATAATGCTTGTTATATTTACAACAATAACAAATGCTTTCCTTTGTATTTAGGAATCCTTTCACAGTCTAATATTTGGCTTTTATGAATAAACCATTATTTTAGTGTCTTTTTACCATTGATAAAGCTCAATACATTATATTTGCTTTAAATTGTCATTTACTATCCATCCACATCCACATGCACATAATATAAATTGGTAGAATACATATTTTTCGTATTTTCCGTTAGACTAAAATATTATTTCTCTCTGATATACTAACATGGGGAAGTTTGTGTCTGTACAATCATATATCTAAGTTAAATGTTTTGATTGTTTGAAACTTTCATATTAATTATCACCTGGACTGAGGACCACTAAAATGCTGAACTTTGCTCTGAAAATACTAAAGTGTGTGGGTGTGTTTAATATTGGAGACAACTGGCAATGAATCGTAAGAATCCCAAGTCAAGTTAAAGTGAAACACGTAAACTACAATAGAATATTTGAACTAATGTAAGCCTTATCTTTACTCTTTTTATCCTATTTGAAGTAGGAGAGTAAGAATCTATTTGTATTATGCAAATTAACCACAAATTTGTCTAATTTTTTTCTAGGTATTCATAGAGATATAACATAGCCTGCTATGAAGCAGGTTACTGTTTTAAAACGAGCACATTCATCTTGTGCTTTTCTTGCTACTAAATGCATGACAGCTAATATATTTTTTAAAAGTTCTTTTAAAAGATGGAAATTATTTTATGTTTACAAAATATGCTTGGGTACCAATGCATTTCAAATATTCAACACTTTGAATTTGTTTGGTGCTAGCACCAAGCTGAATGATTTAATGTATTTTTCGTGTGAATCTTACATACATTTTCATTAATGTATATATGTTGCCATTGCTTTAAGAAGAAATTAATTAACATTGAATGGGTTCGTTTTTATTTCATAAATTATACTCCATAAAATTTGGCCACTACAGTTTTCATTTTTAGCTATTAAAGAATTAAAATCATTGAGTTGGTTACTCATACCTTTTCTTTGCTTTCCTATATATATTATGGGCCAAATAGAAGAGCCATCTGTGATCTCAGTGCCCTTTGTCACACTACTATTCCTGCTTTTTCTGTAAACAACAGCAGCATAAATACTTTATATTTATTCTCTGCCCACTGATTTAAACTTTTAACTTTAAAAAATCAACTCCAGCCTCTATTATACTGAACATGGCTTGTCTTGGATTTCTGGCCTGAGGGTGCAACGAGAGTAAAGGATTTGGCACACCAAGCACAGTTTGTATTTAACGCTAGTATAAAAGTTCAAAGACAACAGTCTTAAAAATAATTATATCTACAATAATTTGTTAATGGAATAACCATATAAGATGTAAAGTGTGACATCAACAGCAAAAAATGTGGAAGTAATTGTGTAGAGATTTTGTATGTAACTGAAGATAAATTGTTGTTACCTTAAAATAAATTTTTAAATGAGACAAGTTTTGTAAGACATGTATACCGCAAAGAGAAAACCTCTGGTAGTTATAGAAAAGATGAAGAAACCAGGAGTGTAAGCATACCACTACAAAAAATCAAATTACAAAGGAACAGAAAGGAAGAAAGGAACAGAAACTTTCCATACATTCAGAAAACAATTAACAAAATCGCAATGTCAAGTCCTTACCTATCAATAATTTCTTTAAATGTAAATGAAGGAAATTCTCTAATCAAAAGACACACAGCAGATGCATATATTTTAAACCTTCCTACTTTGCCAATATAAGCATTTAAAGCATTTAAATGCATTAGCTAGATCTCATAAATTTAATATTAAATGTTTTATTATTCAGTTTGATATTCTGGACATTTCTAATTTGATTCATGTATCATTTAGATGTGTGATGCTTAAATTTTATACAATTAGATTTTTCTGCATTTTTTTTTTAATTTTCGGTTTCTAGCTTAATTTGTTCTTTGTAGTCCTAGAACCTATTGTGATTATTATCAGCTTTAAATTTGTTAAGGCTTTCCTTGATGTCCAAGCATCTGGTCAACTTTTGTAAATGTTCTAGGTATACTTGTAATAAATATGAATTCCATTCTTGTTGGGCAAAGCATTCAACTTATCTCAGTTGGATTGTTCATTGTGTTTTCAAATTTTTATTATTATTAATGTTTCATATCTGCTCATTCTGTCATTTATTGCTAGAAGTATGTTAAAATCTAACACTCTGGGAATTTATCCATATCTTCTTTTATTGTTTTCAATGAATTTTTATTATGTGTTTTTAATCTATGTTATCAGGTATATAAATGTTTATAGTTAGGTATATTCTTTGTGTGGTGACACTTTTATTCATTATGAAAAGAGTCTTTCTTTACCTTTAGTAAAGCTTCTTGGCCTAAAAATATTTTTTCTGATATTGGTATAGCCATAGCAGCTTTATTTTGATTAGTATTTTATGGTAATCTCTTCCCATCCTATTACTTACAACCTTCCATGTCTTTATCTCATATTTAAAGTAAATGGCTTGTGTTCGGGATTTAGCTCTCATTGTTGTTATTTTAATTTGATAGACTTAGTCTTTCCTCTGACATATGTTGTTTATTTGTAATTAATTTCATTTAATTACTTCGATGTAGTTTTATTTGTATCTGTGATCTTGCTGTGTGCGGTGTATTAGGCCTCCCTTTTTATGTTCATTTTTTGTTTCTTGACATCTTTTAGCTAAATTAAGCACTTATCTATTACTTTATTATTTTCCTTTTAACTTAGTTATATTTCCTTCCTATGCTTTTAGTGGTTCCTTAGAGTTTACAACATGCATCATCGACTTACTACAGTTTAATTTTCAAAAAACTTTTAGTCCCAGCTACTCGAGACGCTGAGGTGGGTGGATTGCTGGAGTTCAGGAGGCAGATACTGTTGTGAACTGAGATCACCACACTGCTCGCTATCCTGGGTGACAGAGCGAGATCCTATCCCAAACAACAACAACAGCAAAAACCTCTTATTACTATCCCATGTTGCTTGAAACTTAGAAACTTTAAACTCTGTTCATCCTTTTAATACATTTGCAATATCATTTTCATGCATTTTGCTTCTACAAATCATTTATGTTTTATAACACATACAATTGCTTTGTACAGTTAAGATCCTTCTATGTTTGCTTATATACTGCTATGTTTATGTATTATATATGCTAGTATTCTTGTTCTTTTTGTTTGTTTCCAGGTTTCCATCTAGTATTACTTTTTTTTCTATCTGAAGAAGACTTTTTGGGTTCTCTTTTAATATAAGCCGACTGGAAATGAATTTTTTTGTTATTCCCTTGTTTAGAACCAATCATTTTTGTTTCATCTTCAGGTTTTAAGAGTAGTTCGACTGGGTATAGAAAATTAGTTGACAATGACTTTCTTTCATCATCTTAAGGATGATATCTCATTGTTTTGTGCTTCCATAATTATATTCAGAAATCAGCTGCCAGTCTTATTGTTGTTCCTTTGATGGCAATGTATCTTTTTTTTCTGGCTGCTTTTACAGGTTCCTTTTCCTCCTCTTGACGATCAGCAAATTCTCTGTGTGTGTGCATGCTTTTCATATATGGGTTTTGTCGTGGTTATGGACCTACAGATCCATGTCTTTCATTAGTGTTAGAAAATTCATATTCAATATGTCTTTTAATATTTACTTCTGCTCCATTACCTCCTCTCCTTTGGTAAACTTAATTTTAGGAATGTTAGATATTTTGAATTTTTTTCTATAGGTCTCTTACACAGTGTTCTGTTTCTTAATTCTTCTCCAATCTTGTGTACTTTAGTTTGTGTATCTTCTATTTATTTATCCTGAGATTACTACTTCTTTTCTTCATTCTGTCTAGTCTGAGATAGACCTCATCCAAGAAATTCTTTATATCACATACCGTATTTCTCAGTTCTAGAATGTTCATTGAATTCCTTTTTCAGATTAGAGCTTTCTGTTGAAATTCTTTGTCCCTCATTCTATTTTAACAATATTGCATTCTGTTTTCTGTTGTTTTAAATATATTACCAAGCTTTGATTGTCTTGTGAAAAGCGGTTTCCTTATTTTGAAAATTGTGGGAGATATAGCTAGTTCTTCCTTTCAGATGTTCCAGGCTTTCTTATCATCTTCTCATTTTATATAGTTCCTCAAACTCTCATATGCTTGAAGGGGAAGCAGTCATTATATTTGATGTAGGCCCCTTTCTCTCTTTCTGGTCAGGTATTTTTTTTTTTTTTTTTTTTTTTTGCTAAGCACCGCAAGAGTACAGAATATATTTTTTCTGCATTTAGAAGTTTCAGCCTAGCTAGTTTCCTAGAGAGGACACAGGCCATGGAGTCGAGTTTCCTCAAGTTTTTACTTTGTGCCATCAGTGCTGTTTTACTACTAAAAGCTTTTCTAATTTCTCTTTATGCAAGGTTTCTTCTGAATAGCCAAATTAAGCCCGTACCCAAATTTGGCATATGTCCTCAAGAGGACAATAGATACAGAAAAATGTTACCTCACTAAAGAAACATTCCCACCCTAGAATTTTCATTCGTATAATGTGCATTGCTTTCCCAAACCTCTAATGCAAATCAAAATATGTCATTTATCCATCCAGCTTTTTGAAGAAGTGTCATTATTCTTCAATTTCCTAATATTTTGTACTAGAACTACATTAAGTTATTTACATATATATGCTTAATGTTATGATGAAATTACAGTGGAATGTGTTGCTGTGTTCAAATTAAATATTGCATTTTCATTGGTTAAACTTAATACAGGTAATGTAGGACAGATATTCTTGCATGGATATTTCTTTAATTGTTTTATAATTTAAAAACAAGCCAAGAAGTTTGGGTCTCACATGTACAGAGAAAAACCTTCGTGGTCTGTGATAGGCAGCCTCTAAGATGGTACCTAATGATCGTCACACCTTGATATTCACACTCCATTATCCTTTCCTTTTGAATGTGGACCGGATTTAGTGACTTGCTTTTAGTGAATATAATGTGGCAGACAAGATGGAAAATCACTTTCAAAAACAAGTTACAAAAAGACTCAGGCATTTATCCTATGCGTCTCCTGTTGCTCTTTCTTGCTGGCTGGCAAAGCAAGCTGTCATGTTGTGAGAAGCCCTGTGGATAATCCCTTGTGGCAAGGAGGTAATGTCTATGGCCAACAGCCAGTAAGGACCGGAGCCTTGCCAACAACCACGTAAGTGAGCTTGAAAGTTAATTGTTCCCATCAAGCCTTGAGATGACGGCAGCCTGGGCTGGCAACGTGGCTGCGTCCTTTTGAGAGGCCCTACACGATACACACCTGACTAATTTCTACTTAGACTTTTTACTCCACAAAAACTACGAGATAATCAATCTTTGTTATTTTAAACTGCTGAGTATTGATTACCTTAGCAATAGGTCATCATATAGACTTAGACTTTTACATAAATCCTGATTCCAATGCTTATCCATTGTACATTATGATTAAGTTATAGCACAATCTCAGTTTCCTCATCTCTACAAAAAGTGATGGGAGGCTGAGGCCAGCAGATCACTTGAGGTCAGGGGCGCGAGACCAGTCTGGCCAACGTGGCAAAACCCCGTCTCTACTAAAAATACAAAAATTAGCCAGGCGTGGTGGCTCATGCCTGTAATCCCAGCTACTTGGGAGGCTGAGGCAGGGCAATTGCTTGAATCCAGGAGGAGGAGGTTGCAGTGAGCTGAGATCGCGCCACTGCACTTCAGCCTGGCCGACAGAGTGAGACTCCATCTCAAAAAAAAAAAAAAAAAAAAAAGTGATGATGTCTACCCTAATAGCAAAGTAAGACCCAAAGAAGGGAAAATCTCTTAGAAAAAAAAGCTAATTTATTTTCAAGATATTTTGCAAAGGAGTTTCAACTTTAGAATGCTTGTTTGCCAATTAAAAAAAAATCTGACATATACTTAAAGGGAAAAAAAATTACAAAATTGCCAAGGTTACAATTAGTCTACCTATAGTGGAAACAGTATTGTTTTATGCATTGCAAAATCATCAGGTATCTTCAGAAAGCAGAAAAGCAAAAGGCAATCAGGGATCAGGGTTTTGTTTTGTTTTGTAAGCAGTGACTCAGTCAGGTGGAGGAAAGTACTAATCTCCAAGAGTTGTCATTTATTTCAGTGATGCAAAGTGAAGATACTGACCTTTTGTTTTTGTCATTGTTCATCTCAAGATACAACGTAAGCGTGCACGTGTGTGTGCATGTGTGTGTCTCTTTCTGCCTGATTTGTAGCATATGTTTGCTCTCTGTACAGGAAAGGCATGCTTCTTTTTTTTTTTTTCCCCACATCTGTAGGTTTAAATGAGCTAAAATGTCTAAGCAAGTTTTCCTTCCTTCTGCAATATGAGAATCTTTTTCTGTAAAAAGAAAATTTTCTGTAAATTTTATGAATTTGTTCTGTAGAACACATCTGTAAATTGTCAAATGTCCTGTATTCAGTATTGAAAAACAACCTTTCTTACCCTTAATTTAAGAATATTGGGCTGGGCACAGTGGCTCACGCCTGTAATCCCAGCACTTTGGGAGGCTGAGGCAGGTGGATCAACTGAGGTCAGAAGTTTGACACCAGCTGGTCAACATGAGGAAACCCTTTCACTACTAAAAATACAATAATTAGCTGGGCGTGGTGAGGGGCAGGGGGCGTGTAATCTCAGCTACTCAGGAGGCTGAGGCATGAGAATCACTTGAACCCTGGAGGCGGAGATTGCAGTGAGCCAAGATCATGCCACTCCACTCCAGTGTGGGGGATAGAGTGAGACTCTGTCTCCAAATAAATAAATAAATAAGGATGTCTTCGCCCTTTTCAAATATCCTTCTAATCTCTCAAATTTATTTTATTACAACCACTACTTTCATTAACTTCTCTGTAGCCCTAGTCTTCGTTGCACTCTGTCTATCATTCCTCAAAATTATTTATGCTAACTTTGAAAATGCCACTTCCCTCTATTTTCTATGATTGTAATTTAAATTTTCCTGTTGGTTATCAACATTATTCCTTATTGCTTGATCTTTAATAATTTTAAAGACATTTTCTTTTGTCTTCAATTTATCTATATATTTGGCAAATTAAAGATGGAAAGGCTCTATTTGTCATTCTGTTGAAAGACAGTAAACCTTGGTGAGAAATTGAATGCCTTAAAGGTGGATGCTGATGGGAGAATGAGACAGTATATTACAAAGAATCTTAGACATTTAGAGGAAATGGTAGAGTCAATGATATATATTGAGCTACATTGAAAGGGTTGCATTACTCATGCCTAGAAAACCTATAAGAACAAATTCAGGAAAGAGGACCAAGGAAAACCCAAGAATGTGCTGTTTAAAATTGTAGGCTCCATTCAGAGAAGCATGGTGAGAGATACTTTATTTCTAGAGTACAGATGGACTAGTCAGGAAAATTCTGAACACAGAAACTGAGGAATCAAGTGTGTATTGGAATTTAGGCAACTCCAGAGAATTCAGCCGTAAGCTAAATAGCTAGGGTTGAAACCCTGAGAGAGAAAATCCCTCGAAGGGACTCAGTGAATAATAAATAGATAGTTCCCCTGAAGGTGGAAGCAAATAATAATGGCAGAAAAGGACCTGCAGGCTTGATGCATGCGTGGGGAGAAAACTGTAAATGGAAGACAATGAAACTGATTTGTACCAGGATAAACAGGATACATGTTTGAAAATGTGCCAAGGTATCTAAGCAATGTGATATTTTATCCATAGTGTAGCTTCCTTAAATACAGTTTTCTAACATCAACATTTCAAAGATAGTTCTGTACACCTACCTGCTGCATCCTACTGAGGTTCAAGAATATCCACTACCCCACACCCCAGTCGCTGCTTCAATGTGCATGCCACTGGGAAATACGGATATTTACAAGGATGCCTTTTCTGTTGCTGAACAATTCAAATTATTTTTTAAAATTCTTCATTCCTTCCAGTCCCTATTTGCTTTTTTATGGTGATGATTAATACTTGTTAGCCTTAGTTCTATCTTATAAGCCTACACAAAATTTTTATGATGGCCTTCCAAATGTGTGGGTCTATCCTATACAGCTATTCCCTTTATCAGTGAAAATATCTCAGGTTTCATTAACTATTTATGTGACATGGTTTTGGGGATCCTCATCATTTTAATTGCCTTTTCTCCTGGAAGTCTTCAGCTGTCAGTTTTAAAAAATATATATTTCAGAATTTCAGATGGATTTTTAAGGTGTTTCACATTGCATATAAAAGATATTTTATCATATGACTGAATGAACAAGAAATAGGTATGGGAAAAGGAAACAATGGCACAAATCTGGACTGAGCTGAGTGAAATATGAATATTCGACTTAGGTTTGTGACTAAGAAACCACATTTCTGTTTATTGCAACTAAGGCCACATTTAACTTTTGTTGATGCTTATTTATTTTTATACTCATCTTAAAGCAGTTTTTGTATTAGTGTTGGCTCAGTTTGTATTTTCAAATGCATTTAGATCTTTCTCACAAGAGCCACTACAATCTGGGGCCTCCAAATTGATATTTTAACCTAAATTTAAGCTTTAGTAATTACCCCATTTCAGTTCCACTTTGTTAGTTTTAGTCTAGCATAGTAGGGAAATAATTTTGAATCTTGATTATTTATGTGATTTTTAGATTTGTAAAACAAATTTGCTGTGTGTTCTAAGTCATCAGTTTTAAAATGTTGCCTGCCATAATCTTATGCTATGTCATTAGAAGTATTTGTATAAGAGGACATGAATCTACTAATCATAATTTGAGTTTAATTGTTAGTGAGTTGTGAATTTTACATAATTGTACCATCGCCTAATATACAGCTTCACATTTTATCTACAAGATTATAATTAGATGGTCTGTCAAAGTCTCAGCTGAAATCAAGATTATCTGTGGCATTCCCTTGATAAACCAACCAACCAATCAATTGTATCCTTAAAATAATTGTGTAGCTCTTATTGTATCCTTGTGGATACCATTTTTATTTCACATGTACCAACTATTTGTTTTTCAACTGTTTTCCCACTGTTCTATAGTTTCCTAAATATTTTTTCAAATGTGTGTGTGTGTAAACAAGGAAAAGATATAATAATATATAAATTGTATTTACCCATTTACAGTCTTTCGCTTCCTCTGATAACCATTACTTTGTAAATAGTTCTAGTTGCAACTATGAGATCACATTTGCCTTTTATACATTTAGGGGCTTAGTTCACTGAAGCCTAAAATCTTGAGTACATTTGAAAATATCAGCCCCAGTGCTTGCATCTTTGAAACTATTTTGGCCGTTTACTACCTCTCTTTACTGAAAGAGCTATTCCTATTGCTAGGAAAAAAAGAGAGAGAGAGAGAGAGAAATAGACATGAAATAGATTTTTCCTTACACAAACTGTCTTGAACAATTCTATTTTCTGCCTGTGGATATGAGGGATATTGTTAGAGAAGAAGAAAGAGGAAAATATATAATTTGTAGGCTTTTAGGTTTTAGGGAGAATTGTTAGCTCTAGATAGCTAAAGAAGTAAGATTCAGCAGGAGTACCCTTTGTTTTGAGCTTCAGACATTTCTTCCTGCTTTTCTCTAAGTAATGTCTCTCCTCTACTTCAAAAGTTTAAATATAGCTAAACCAGTGGCATTTTCCTAAAATACAATCTTCTGGAAATCATAACTTCGGCAACTTTTCTAAAATTCATGAATATAAACATATAGTGAATTTTGTGTTATTAGGTAAACAACTTTTTCTTTCACTAGCTTTAACATCTTACTCAATGATGCAAAGATTATTTATGCACCAATAAATAATCTTTCATTAAAGAATTGCAAAAGGAAGGAGCATATTGAACCCAGAAAATTTGCTATATCCAAAAAATCAAATTTTAGTTATCTTCAATGGGAAGAGGACAAGGGAATCTATGTTTAGACTTTTGTTTTCCTCTGGATAATATATTAGAACTTCACTATTGGTTAACATACCTTAGGGAAGAGCCAAGTGTGAAGCAGTTCGAAATACAATAGTACAGTTTCCATGTATTATTTTCCTGCTGTGATTAGATAATTAGTATGGTACTTTGTGTTTAGGTGAATTTTCATTAGAAAAGCAGTAGAATTAAATTGAAATGGCAAAAGTGCCATTTATTTCTTCTCTTCTTTAATGTGTTGATTTCTTCATGCCAGTTTCCAGCGATGAGCTCAGCATGTGTTCTCACATAATTTAACCTTTATTCCTTATAATTAAATCTAAACCTATATTGAAATCAAAGCTACTTAGCTATTTAAGTATATATCTAACAATTACAAATGAGCATGATCAATTTTAATAAAACTCAAAAGGATACCCATTGTCGTTCATGAATCCAGTGTGTACTAATAAGCGAACAACCCCTTCAGAAGAAATGGACTCGAATTTGCCCTTCATGCAGGGTAGCATTTAACTTCTGTGGCACAAACATGCTATTTAATTGAAATTAATTATGCCGGTCAAAAGGTATTTAGTAAATACTCCATATTTATTATTATTCTATGCAAAATGGAAGATTGAAAATAGTTTATTTCTTTATTTGAATTCCTGTAAAAACAAATGTAGTTGAGTTGGGGAGATATCCATAAGAAGAAAAATAAAGAATGAGAGAAAGAAAAGATGGCTAAATTTGATGTTATAGAATGTATATGTTAGTAGTATTAAGGGAAGGGATTAGCAAGGAGCAGGACTGGACAGAAGAGGTGCTTAATAAATTTACATGAATGATTCAATGGATGAACAAGTTCTAGAAAGAAGTATCTGTGACACTTAAAGCCACCAGAAGGTAACTGTAGAATAAGAAGCACTGCAAATGGAATAATAATGTGTTTGATAAGTGAAGATATGGATGAGATTTTGAGTGGAGAAACTAGTATACCAGATTTGGAGGAGAATCAAGAACAACATTCAGGAGCAGGAAGCAGCACAGATAAGAAGACAGAATCAACCTGATATGGTTTGGTTGTGTATCCACCAAAATTTCATCTTGAATTGTAGCTCCCGTATTTCCCACATACGGAGGAACCTGGTAGGAGATAACTAAACCATGGGTGTGGTTTCCCCCATACTGTTCTTACAGAAGTGAGTAAGTCCCATAAGACCTCACGGTTTTATAAGGGTTTCCCTTTCACTTGGTTCTCACTCTCTCTTGCCTGCCACCACGTAAGACGTGCCTTTTGCCTTCTACCATGATCGTGAGGCCTCCCCAGCCACGTGGAACTGTGAGTCCATTAAACCTCTTTCCTTTATAAATTTCTCAGTCTCACATATGTCTTTATGTGCAGCATGAGAACAGACTAATACACAGCCCAAATTTTGACCTGGGACACAAAGGTTGGTTACATTACTTACATTTTTATGCTATGGTCAAATTGCATTATTTTTCAAATGATACTGTATTTCAATAATGTTATTTTTAGTTAGATTTTGTGTTTGAACAAAGTATGGCCTAGGTAAAATGAAAGAACACACTGTTTTGTTTGATTTAGTGTTTCTCCATTTTTTAAAATTACCCCTGCTTTGACATACTAACAGCAAAAGTATGTGAAGACACCAGACTGTGAGTGGAGTGCACTCCAAAGGGACAGGAGAAATATGTATTTTTGATATTTTGATTGTTACAAGAAACTGAAAATCATAGTAATGTTATTTATACATATTTTAAAATTTATACATCCAGATTTCCCAGTATTCTGATATTCCAAATAGCACAAGTATCACAATCAGACAATATTTATGCAATTTCGAACTATTTATATTAAGATCCTCTATTACAACACTAGAGTAGAATCTCAACATTATTCACTTTCATAAATCCCCAGACCACCCAATTGTTCAAAACATCTAAATTTCCCTTAAAATATAGTAACAGAAATTCTAAAATATAAGTGAACCATTTATTGTCCTAAAATGTTCTATGTATTCATCTGGAAAATTAGAATATTTTACACCAAAATAAATTGTATGAAACATTTTAGTACATTCTTACTATTGTGACATGAACCATAAACTTAGGTTTTCAGCAATGTTATTTTTTATTTTTCATACTACTTCAAGAGAGGCGTGGAATAAATAATGATTATGTGAAAATGATAGAGGTACTGTTGATTCATTCATTGGCCCAATTTGTACTGGCTGCCCACTCAAGTAGCAGGCACTAGGATTTGGTCCAAGCTCATCCATCACACCACACACCTTTGAAGTTGCTTGTGACACTCATGTTAAATTTACTAATGGAAAGAATAAATATATTCACCATAAAAAATGGTTGTGTTCTTCCAAAGAGACAGATAATTTAAAATAATCAGTTCAAAATTAATTTTATAAGAAACAAATGAATACAGGGTTTATATTCTAGGAGGTTAAAAATAGCATCCATCTCATTCTTCTTTTTATGTTGAATTAGTACAAAGAGTAGACAGATGGCTGGTGGAAATAAAGACTGATACTTTACTAACAAAGTCTCGCTGGGCCATGGAAGACAACTGACAACCATTTGCCTGAATAATCTTCATATTTTCCTTGTTTGTTGTTGGACACAATAGGTAGCCCAGTATTTTATTTAAAGAGGTAGATTATGGAGGCAGAATGCCTAAGTACAAATCTCAGTGTCTCTGGTGAGAACGTTGCCTAATTTTTCTATACCTCACTTTACTCAGTTGTAAAATGAGGATAATAATATAACCTCCACTCCTTCTTTAAGGATTGTTTTTAGGATTCAATGAAGTGATCTCTGTAAAGCACTTTGAAAAATACTGGATGCTAAATAAACATAAGCCATTTCTCTGACTACTTTCAATGAAGTGAAATGCAGATGCTTGGCCCAGCTCACTAGTCACGTAACTACACCTCTCCACTCTGACTCCAGTGAAAATGGGCTTTTCATTTCTCTTTGCCATCGACTTCTGTTATCTAGACATTAGTGTATCTAAATTGTTTCAAGATTAAAAAGAAAAAGAGAATAAATAGAAAAGCTACTGGAGACATGGTCATTCTAAAATATCTCCACTGGCAAATGTGATGTAAATGCCAGTGGAGGAGATGATTATTTTGTGTCATCTACTGAGTTGTGTTGACAGCCTAAATCCTTTCTCCCTATGCCTTAGTGGAACACCCTGCCTACCACAGTAAACTGCTTTGTCTCTAAGTCTAAGCATCAATTAATGAACCAATACCTTAAGTAGGAGGTAGAAGAGGCAAAGTACAGATATCTGCTGCCATGAGGTACTAGGAACAAGCAATGGTTGTTCACAGATACAACTGGTCTGTGGTGCCTTGGATGTTTTCAGCCAAATGTTGGGTTTTATATATTCGTATGGATCCTTTCTTTATTCTCATAGCTTTCTGCTCATTATTTCACATTGGAAGATTTGTGTCACCAGGAAGACTTGGTGGGACCAGAGTGAAAGTTGATGGAGGATGGTGTGCAGATAATGGAGTGAGATGACTTCATAGAAGTAGTCAAGTACCCAAACAAACAGAGTAGACTAGGAATAGATTTCTCTATTTCTCTTAAGGTATGGAGAGATTTAAACAGGAAATCAATATAATATGATTCAAAATGAGAAGGAAGGAAGAGATTAAATTATAATCTTTACAAAAAGCCTGAGATTGTGAGGAAAATAGAGGGATTCAATATAATAAAGAAAGGGTTTCTTATCTTCTGCTTGGTGAAGAAAGACAGGATGTCCTCACTGGTTGGGCTGAGCGATCATGAGAATCAAATTAAGAAGTGATTATAAGGAGTGGTTTGATCTCAACTTTATCAAAGATGAGGTTGTCAAGTGTGAGAGATAACGGTTCCTCGGGCACACTGAGCACACTAGTTCAGAAGCATTTAATAGATATTGGCTTTTTATTTATAAATACTTTAAGGGCAATGTTGGTGTTAGTATGAGATAAAAATAGGACATTTATTCAGTGATAGAAAGAAATTTAGTATAAACTAATATCACAGCAAGGGGAAGAGAGTTTCAGAATGGCCGGCTTGCTTTATACCCTGGGAACTTGCAGGATGTTCTTATTAAACTACTTCCTATTGCATCAGGACTGCAAAGTTCAACATACATTTATAGTTAAGTTCAACACTGTCACTATGTGTTAGGAAATTTGCAAACCAAGGTATGTACTTGCAAGCGGGATCTAGTTCTTGCACTTTGCTGTCTCATTAAGGTAATGTGGTGTAAGGCCAACCCACAATTAAAACTGTATTTTTTATTAGACTGAGCTGCAGACTGTGACTTTTGGTATTCTATCATGTGTCACAGGAGGCACTGCACCATAAAGGTCATGCCAATAACACTGTGAACTAAACAAATAAGTCGACTCTCTACTAAGGTTAGTGCTGTTTAAAGCTGGAAGGCTTTATTTGTCTTAGAGGAAGAAAAGAGAGTAAAATAACATCACGATGAAATGTTAGAGCCAGTAGGTACCTGAGGCAATCAAGTTCAATCCTCTTGTATCTTGATTTTAAAAACGGAGGCTCAAGGAGACTAATGATCAATTTAAGATCGTAAAGATACTTAGCAGCAGAATTGGTTTTGTAACCCATGCTTTCCAGCTGTCCGTTCTGGGCTCTTACCAGGATGCCAAGGTGCGTCTGATGTGAAAAATGAAAGTTTAAGACATGCAGAAATGATATCGCCTATTCCAGTTTGTGTGAGTTAAGAAACTAAATGAGTAGGTCATGTGGGGAATGATTTGATGACAATGGCGCCAACAGCACATTCGAAAGGGATTTGATCGTCTGCTAGATACAGGGCCATATGCTTTGAATCTTTGAATATACTTTGGGTCTTGAATCTACAGAAAATGCTTAAATGATATAGCTGTTGACTTCATTTGTTTATTGCATGATAAGGAAAGGAATTCCTTTACACCAACACCTATAAGGCGCCATTTGGAAATCCTACAAAGAAGAAATGATGCAGATGGTGAAGGAGTTACAAATCATGTGCTACAACCCTTCAAAGGAGGAAGAGATTATGTCCACTTGGAGGTGTAGGGAAGGCTTGCAGAAAAATGTCATTTATTCTCATCATAAAAGATGCAAAGGATTGGGAGATGGAAGATGAGGTTGACAGGAAATTTTGGGAAGAAGGAGTAACATGATTTAATACTTGGAAGAGGAAGCTCAATGATTGGAAATAGCAAAGAATCAGGTTTAGCTACAATTAGGAAGATTTGGAATTAATTCTACTACACCTTAGCATCTGTGCCACCTTAAGATAATGATCTTGTCTCTTCCTCAATAGCAACAGCTTACATTTCCTAGCATTTCTTGTGTGCACTGATACACGCATGATCTCATTCTACTCTTACAACAACCCTTTGCAATAGATACAGCTATTATGTCCATTTATAGACAATTAAACTAAAGTTACACTTGATCAAGGTGACACAGGTAGAATGCAGTAGGGCTGAGCTTCAAACCCAGCTCTGTATCACTGCAAAACCCATATCATTCCCTTTTTATATTTATCTTCTCCCTGTAATATAAGTAGCTGCCTTGCAGCTATGTGTGTAAGGTTGGGAGACAAAGTTAACACACAACAACCCAGAAGCCAAGAGATGGCATTCTAGATGTTTTAAAAAAGGGAACATAAGGGGAAATCTCAGGGCACAGAATCAGACTACCCAGGTTTGTAGTTCAGCTTTGCTTCACTGTTGTGATTTTTTAGCACAGTCTTACACAGCCTCTCAAGGGCATTGGAAAGTCCAGGTCATTGGGCACAGTATGGTCTACCTCCTTCTGTCTCTTGGGCTTATGCATCTGTCCTCCTGTCTGTCCACTTGAGCGATACCTGACCTGTTGGAGTCAGAGACTCTTCCATCAAATACCTTACTACTCTCCTGCTGACGGAGCCTCAACTTTTCCCAAGGGTGTTCAGAGCTCAGTGAGGACAAATATCTGTATGGTTGGACGGTAGCCTCAGTGGTGGGGCTGCTCTGCCACCTCACTTTTTCAGAGCCAGCCTTTTCATTCACATCTCTGTCCACTGCATGGCATGTGGGGATGAAGGACAGAGTCTCAGGAGAGCCTCCCTTTGTCTGACCATATTGTGACCTAGCTTTCTATTGACATTGACATGGGAGGAGCAAGTCTGAGAGGTCCAAATTAAGGCTGTGGGGTCAGCAGGAGGGTCATCCAGAGGCTTCTGTTTCTAGGATTTTCCAACTATCTTGTTTCACTCTCTGTTGTGTCTGATGACTTGGCTGGCTGGCTGAATGTCTCTGTCACACCCTATTTTCTCACTTTTATTTTTCTACAATCCCTTGGGCCAGAAAAGGATAGGCTTTTCTATACCTTAATATCTTTTAACAATCACTGGGTAGACCCAGAGGTTAAGTGCTTTGGCCTTGGCCCTTGATATACTAAACAGGGCTGGGGAGCACATGTACCATCTCCTTTGTATCAGCAACTGAATATTATTCCATTCTTTCTCTTTACTATCGTTCTAGGACATTTTCTAAGTTTAGACGAATGAATGCCACGATCAACTAGAGCTTTGTATTTTCACATTTCCAAAATAAGTACCTTATTATCATTATTAATGTCATTATATTATCTGTAGATGAAGTCACCCTCCTTACCAGTACCACCTGCCTTTAACATCGTATAGTAAGAATTAGTGTTACATTCATGTATGTATCCATTTGGCAAATATTAAATAAATATCTGCTAAGGGCCAAGTTCTTGGCTTCAGTGTGGTACGCAGTGATAAAAATGACAAGGTCCCTGTCCTTAGGGAGTTTACCTTCTGGAAGGGGAAGATAAGCAATAATAATACTAACACTAGTAGCGTTAATAATAAACAATGGGCTGGACATGGTGACTCATGCCTGTAATCCCAACACTTTGGGAGGCCGAGGGGGGTGAATCATCTGAGGTCAGGATTTCGTGACTAGCCTGGCCAATATGGCAAAACCCCATTTCTATTAAAAATGCAAAAAAAAAAAAAATTTGCCATGCATGGTGGCACATGCCTGTAGTCCCAATTACTCAGGAAGCTGAGGCAGGAGAATCACTTGAACCCGGCAGGCAGAGGTTGCAGCAAGCCGAGATTAAGCCTCTGCACTCCAGCCTAAGTGACAGAGCAAGACTCCATCTCAAATAATAATAATAATAATGATAATAAGTAATAAAGAAGGTGGCTTAAGATCATGCAAAATGCTGTGAGGGCCATATAGGGACAGTATGGTAAAATGAAATGGTTTTGTTAGGGATGAAGCTACTGAATTATCTATGCATATCTTCTGCATCTTCAATGGCTATGAAGCGTCACATTTGCACAAAGTTAGCTGGTTTCAAATTCACGGCTAATACCTTTGACAGTGGTAAACTCCATATGACACACCTTTCACTACATTATATTAACTTACCATGTACATATGTTTGTGTGTGTGTCTGTGTGTGTCTAAATTAGTGATTAATATAAATATATGTGTAGATAAATAAATTGATAAATTAGTCCAGACTATGTATCCATATGCACATGTACATATAGGTATATTAGTAAGTTACTCTATGGTTATTTTATTTTGCTCCCAATAAAATGAAGAACTTCCTGAACATTAAGGTTTAGGTTTTCTGGTCCTCTATTGGTAATTTTTCTCTCTGTTGATCCACAGTAACCCCACTTTTTTTTTTCAGTGTTCTGATAACAGCAGGTCCTCAAATAACGTTTCATTCAACATGCTTTTGTCATAACTTTTATGAGAAAAACAGTTGCTTCTATCCAGGCCCCTGTCTGTGTGCAGTCTGCGTGCTCTCCCCATATCTGCGTGGGTTTTCTCCGGGGACTCCAAGTTCCTCTCCTGCACCAAAGCTGAGCCCATTAGATAAACGGGTGTCTCTGTGGCCCTGGTGTGAGTGTGAGTGTGAGTGTGAATGAAGGTGAATGTGAGTGTGGGTGAGTGTGAGCGTGGGTGAGTATGAGTGAGTGTGGGAGAGTGTGGGGGAGTGTGGGTGAGTGTGAGTTAGTATGGGTGAGTGTGGGTTAGTGGGTGTGAGTTACCCTATGATAAAAGGACATCCTGGCCAATGGGGGTCCTGCCTGTTGTCCTGAGCTGCTGTGCTGGGCTCCAGCCACCAATAACCCTGAACTGGAATAAGCAGGTAAATACTTAAATGATTTGTTTTAATTAATCTTTCTTAAATCTATGCATAGCTCATATGTATTTCATTTTATTACTATGGTCTTTATTACTTTGGTCTTTATTTAGAACTTTAGTGATGTTTTGTGATCAGAAATATACCACAGGAAATTATGCTCTTGTTTTTATCAATTCACCTATGGGAAAAGTGGTCCCATATGTCTTACATGCCATAGAAGTGGTCATTGTATGCCACTTTACTTAAAATCACAGTTTCCAAGAACCTATCCATGATGTTAAGTGAGGACTTGTGGAGTATCATAGAAGCAGAGATCATCACACTCTCACTACTGGGTATATATTCAAAAGATAGCAATCACTGTGCGGAAGACAGCCCTTCACTGTCGTGTTCACCGCGGCATTATTCACAATAGCCATGGTATGGAATCAACCAAAGTGCCCACAATGGAATACTATTCAGCCTTAAAAAAGAGGGAACGCCTGATATTTGTGACGACATGGATGAGCCTAGAAAACATTATGGTAACTGAAATAGGTCAGACTTGGAGAGACAAATACCATGTAATCTTACTCATATGTGGAATCTAAAAAAGTGGTATTCATAGAAACAGAGAGTAAAATGGTTACCAGAGGCTAGAGAATGAGGGGACTGGAGATATTTTTTTCACAAGACACAAAATTTTAGTTAGACAAAAGAAATAAATATAAGAGATGTATTGTACATCACAGTGACTATAGTTAATAACAACATATTGTGTACTTGAAAATTTCTGAGAAAGTGGATTATAAGAGTTCTCACCAGAAAAATATAATGTGTGATACGTAACATGTATGTTAAATAACTTGATTTACCCATTTCTTAATGTATACATATATAAAAACATCACATTGTACACCATAAATATATATACATTTTTGTTTGTCATTAAGAAAGATAACCCAATACATAAAAAGAAATAGAGATCAGAATCAATATTCTCATCCACGATTCCTCTGAAACGATTAAACAGAGAAGTGCAAATTTTATACTGCACGAATTCAAGAATTTCTTTCCTCTTTATAAAGTGGAACGTGAATGCGAATTAACCATGTAGTTGTGAACAGTGCTCGAGGGTTATTGCCTGTAAGATAAATGAATAGACATTTTAAAGTCAGCTGGATTTGTAAAGTGGAACGGTTTAATTGTGTTTCCCATAACGTTATTTTCTTTTAAAGGATTTGCACATTTTCTCAGCATGTTGAAAATCACCCAAGAAGTCTTGAAAAACACCCACAAGCAGAGCCTGGAGTAGGATCCTTGTGATCCCTTTGGCTATTGCACATATTTTTTTAAAAAAAGGAAGAAACAGCAGTTCATGACAGCAATGTGGATATAACGATTTACGAAGTTATAATTCTAGGCATGTGGTATTGTGTTATGGATTCAGGGATGTCAGTGATTACAGGCAGCAGACATCGGTAGTGTTTTGACTGTTATGTTTAGTGGCCACGTATGATCAATGCCTTTTTGAGGTTCAAGCTTTTGATGACGTTAAAATGACTATGGAATTATTAGGGGGTATTTAAGAACACCTTGCTTTCACTCTCTAAAAAGATTTTATTTCTAAAAAATATAGGTTTTAAAATTTTAATATATGTAGAAACAAAATGCAAAACATACTATGTTAAACACGTGGTTCTAAAATGTTATGTCAGTATTGGTCCCTAAATCAACTGGCAATTGAACTAATATCTTTATAATTTCAAAAAGGGTAAAAAAATACTCATAAAGCAGTCCCTAGTAAACAATGTCATTTAGCTTGCTTAGATTAGGGTGATAATTTCAATAAGTTAATAGAAATGAAGCCAATTCAATGGGTTAGTTTCACCTTTTTTAATGGATGTCATGAAACGAATAGCAAACCAGCTGCTCCATAATTTCACTATTTGCTCAGAATGTATTAATAGATCTTCTGTTTTTAGGTGAATAGTCTGCCCGATTACAGTTTTGAAATATCACAGAATGGGATATTTACACACATTACATGGTCAACTTTATTTATATATTTATTGTTTTTAGACAGGGTGTGGCTCTGTTGCCACAGCTGGAAAGCAGTAGTGCAATCATGGCTGACTTCAGCCTTGACCTCCAGGGCTCAAGTAATCCTCCCACCTCAGCCTTCTTAGGAGCTGAGACCACAGGCATGCACCACCCCACCTGGCTATTTTTTCTTTTTCTTTTTTAGCTTTTGTATAGAAGGGGTTTCACTATGTTGCCCAGGCTGGTCTCAAACTCCTGGGCTTAAGAGATCCTCCTGCCTCGGCCTCCCAAAGTGTTGGGATTACAGGTGTGAGCCATCACATCTAGCTTGGTCAGGTTTACAATGTCCCAATTTCAAAGACCTTGTAAATGCTGGCACTAGGATTTTCACACAAGGGGCTTAACCCTAAAAAGGTATAAATAAACTTATACTTGTTTCTGAATATGGCATACTACATTATTCATGTGCACGTTCATTCAAAAATATTCACTAGGTGTCTAGTTTTTGCCAGGGGCTTGTGGGCTCTGAGGATGCATCAAAGAAAGAAATACGGAGTTTGCACTTTTGTTCTGTAATATTTTACCATATTTATATGCAATTAATTGTCAACTTACAGAGTATGTTATATTTTATAAAAGTAAGTCCTTTCACAAATCCAAATGACTTTTATAATCATGATGTTTTCAGAGAGTAAAGTTCCCCAAAACATTTTTAACCTCTTAGAAGAATATAATTTATTCTAAATTTTAATAGTTATGAAAGATACAAAGAAAACTTTATTTTTCTAGGAGTGAAGAAATATAGTCCCCTTTTAAATCTGCACCTTTTTAGGGTTAAGACCCTTGACAGGTCACTGCTCTTATTCGAAAATTAGAGGTGGAGGGTAAGGTTTTCTCTAAGGCCTTTTTCCATTCTATGCATAGATAGTGGCTTCCGGGCCATAAAGCTGGGCATGAATGAGAAGTGGAAAGTAGTTGAGAGAAAAGAAGAAGAAAAGAGAAAAGAAAAGAAGAAGAAAGTGGATGTTTCCTCCTTTTTCTTAACTCATAAACTTCCATTAGGTAATCTTTCCCTCAGCTAGGATACTGCAACTTTCTCTCCAATCCCCTTTCATTCATGTGCATCAAATGCCATTATGTGCCAGAGATCTTAGCTCTTAAAGTATTCTCAGTGCTCTTTGTGATGTGGGGCAGGGAAGACAGATATGCAATCAAGCAACTTCTACAGTACAATTCAAGTACTATATGTTGCTATATACAGATGGATGCATCAACTAATGCTGTTCTAGGGGTGAAGAGGAAAGATAGAGAGTGGATGAGGCAATCCAATAACTTTCCATAAAGGAAAGGGCATTCAAGTTGGACTTTGAAATAATATTTAGAATTCCATCAAGAGGTAATGTGAATACATGCGTTCCAAGCAGAGAAAGCAATCAGTTGTGGATATATAGAAGTGCAACAAAAGGCATGTATGGGAAATGGTGAAAACCTCATGTGAAGGTAGTATGTATGGTGGGGAGTGGAGATGGAGGACAACAGGAGGCTGTATTCCATTTTATATTCCATATCAGAAGTTTACATTTGCACATTTATTCCACAGTCAGAACACTTCGTTTTGAGAATTTTTTTTCAGAATTTTTTAAAAAGCTGGCAACAGTAGAAAAAAGTCAGATGTCAGATCATACAGAAAATCAAAATTTCAAGAATTGCTGCAGTTTTTGTAAATATCTGTAATATTCATGAGACTGTCTGTGGAGCCTGGCCCTGATCATTCTTCAGGAGTCTCTCCTATTCTCTAGTGACATTCTAAAACATTTTTTTCTTCTCTACCTGACATTTCAGCTCTTGTCTGCCCCAAATTCCTGCAAGCATCTGACATTACTCTTTTGTAGTTCTTGATGTTCCTCTAAGCGAGTCCTGAGGGGAGCCTCCCTGAAAGTTGTTGGGGGTGGATTATTTCATTCCTACCGGTCTTTACTGTTCTGTACCCAGTAGGACACCCCTCCCCGATTATTGGGTATTTAACTGAATAGGACCTTCCCATTGACTTTGGATTGTGGTACTTGGCTGAATGGGACCTTCCCATTTACTATGGATTAGGGTATTTGGCTTTGAATGGGACCTTCCCATTGACTCTGGATTAGGGTATTTGACTGAATGGGACCTTCCCATTGACACTGGATTAGGGTATTTGTCTGAATGGGACCTTCCCATTGACTCTGGATTGTGGTATTTGACTGAATGGGACCTTCCCATTGACACTGGATTAGGGTATTTGTCTGAATGGGACCTTCCCATTGACTCTGGATTAGGGTATTTGACTGAATGGGACCTTCCTATTGACTATGGAATAGGGTATTTGAATGAATGGGGCCTTCCTATTGATTATGGATTATGGTATTTGACTGAATGGGATCTTCCCATAGACTATGGAAGGTTTAAATAAATCATCTCTATGTTATTTCCCGGTATACACTCGTGCAGTCTGGTTGTTATGTTTTTCTTTTCATAATTGATATTTATATTATATATATATACACACAAAAAAAAATCAACTGAATCAGTATGACAGAATTAATACCTCTTACTCTCAGAACATTTTCAAAGGATTGTTTTTATGCTAATATTATGACTTTAAATTTGTTAAAAATAGAGTCACCTACAAGTTTAGTATGGTCTTCCTCTTAATGTGCCATGTAGTATGTAATATTCAGAGGGGAAATTTAAAATCTGCTTTCTTAGGGTAAGTGTTGCAACTGTTCATTACATCATGAACTTTTAAAACGTATTTTTCATACTTAAGGAAAAGATGGTTTTGAGGAGAAGAACTAAATAAAAGTAATAACTTAGAGCACATTGGGTATGTTTTGCTCATAGTAATAATTATACTAAGTAAAAATTTTGAATGAAATCATCCATATAAAAGTGTGATTCTCTCAAAAGTAAGATTTTGGAAGTTTTATGCCATTCTTTTTTTTTTTTTTTTTTTTTTTTTTTTTTGAGACAGAGTCTCACTCCATCGACCAGGCTGCAGTGCAGTGGCATGATCTTGGCTCACTGCAACCTCTGCCTCTCAGGTTCAACCAATTCTCCTGCCTCAGCCTCCCGAGTAGCTGGGATTACAGGCATGCACCACCACGCCCAGCTAATTTTTGTTTTTTTTAGTAGAGAGAGGGTTTTGCCATGTTGGCCAGGCTGGTCTTGGACTCCTGATCTCAAGTGATCTGCCTGCCTCGGCCCCCCGAAATGCTGGGATTACAGACGTGAACCACCGCGCCCGGCCTATGCCATTTTTATATTGAGTAATGAAGCTTTACCACATGATCTCTGCCTCTTAAATCCTGGAATCATTTCAAAAGGAAAAACAAAGCCTAGCGATATTTAGAGTAGCATGGGACTAGAGGACACCTATTCCAAGAACATTCTTAGATATGTACTGTCTCACTAGTGGGAATATATTTTTTTCCAACATCAGTATGTGAATTTCACCGTCTCCTCCTAATAAAATAACTGCTCTAATTTTGTAAGTAGCAGCAGGAGGGCTTGATATTGTCAAATGCTTTTCTTCTTTCTAACACTTGTGGTTTACAATATTGCCATTTAAAGCATTATCTTAAATCATCTCAAAATTCCTTGCACCTCATGTAAATTATTGTTAGGATTTGCTGCACAAAACAGAAATCAAAAAACAACAGTGGCAACTTAAACACACATGAGCTTTATTTCCCATGCAAACAGTCCATACTGTTTTGTCAGCTCCAGGAATAAATCAGTCCCCTAGCTTCTTGTTTATTTTTTTCTGTTCCATTGTTCCTGGGCTGCTGGTACTCCAGCCATGGCACCTGCATTCCAGACAGCAGGAAACAGAAGGGGTTCATGGAGAAAGAGAGCTTCCTTCACCTCTGTTCGATCTACTTGAAGGAGCTGTCTATGAAATCTGTCTCCAAAATATTCACTTCTATGTGACTGGTCAGAACACAGCCATATCTACCTTCAGGGATGCTGGGAAATGTTGATGCTTAGCTGGGCACATTGCTGTCCCCCAATAATACAGAAGTACTATTAGTTCTAAAGAAGACAATAATGGATTTTTAGTTTGGTCACTAGCCATATATCTCTATAGTTTAACCCTCACTTTATACTCTGAAGATAGGAGGATACCTAAATTTAACAATAAATTTAACTTTCCTAAATTGATTATCATTGGCATAGAGAAAGCTATTGATTTTTGAACATTTAGATTGCACCTGTCACATTATGGAATACACATTTGTTCAGGGAGTTTTTCAGTTAGTTTGTATGGATACTATAAGAGGCAGTGTTATGTATAATTCTGACTTAAATAGTTTTTTTTCTTTATACCATTGAATTAAGTAGAACTTCCATTACAATACTAAAAATACTAAATGTCTATGTCTTGTTCCATAATGTCCCCTGTTAAGACCATAGTTCAGGTAAATTTCTTACCAAGTTATGGGCATATTCTTATATTTCGAGCCTGATAAGCATTTCTTAAAAATTAATTATTAATGGCTATTAAATTTCATCAAATGACTTTTTCATCATCCATTAAGATAATTTTATGTTTTCTCTTTTAATCTATAATAATACTAAATTATAATAAATCTCAATAATAATAATTCTTTATTGGATAAAGTCTGCTAGCTCATGATGGATCATTCACTTAATGTTCAGCTAAATTCTATTTATTAATGTTTTATTCATTTATTTTGCACCAAAATGAGTATAATCTATATCGTGTTTATCTTCTGTATTCTTGTAATTTGTTAGCAGAATTTTGGTTGTGAAGTTTCTATATTTTTAAGTGCTCTGTAATAGTTTGAATACTATAAGAATTATGGTATTATATATATATATTTAAACCAATAGCTGGTGCTAATTGAATGGAATAATTTGTTTTTTATTCTTTGACTTTTTAGTATATTTAGATAATCTACCATTTTAAATGAGGTTTAAGCAACTTGTATGTTTCTTAAATCTAGTTCCAATTAGTTGAAAATTACTTTGATTTTCAACAGTATAAATAATATTTTCTTTTATAATGTTTTAAATTATTTCCTAGTATGGTTGTTATATAGACCTTTTATTATTAATGTGATTTATATTTTAATGACTTCTTTTCATCATTTGTCAAACAAGCAAGGTATACTTTATAGATTATTTCAAAGAATCAGTGTGTTTCATTGATGAAGTTTCTTTTTTGTCTTAACATGTTAATTTCCATTTTTATTTTTATCGGTTGTTCTCTTCCATATTTTTATTGTTGATCTTTCATTTATTTAAAGGAGACTTAAGTCATTTTATGCTTTTTGTTTCTTTTATAACTGCATATACGTTAAGTTAAATGTTATCCTATGTGTACCAATGTGGATGCATTCTGTATGTAGTGTTTCTCATATTGTTCATTTGAAAATACATCGTCATTTCACAGATTAGTTTTTGACTATCCAAATGTCAAAAAAAGAGGAATTTATTGTCTTTAAAGCTTGTTTTCCCTAAGCATTAGATTTTATTTTTTATTCTTTTGTTTCTAATTTCATTGCATTTGGATCAGAAAATATAGCCTTTTTCGTGTTTTCTTTAGGGGATTTTTGAGATTTTATTTCTAGTGTGATACATTTGCTTATTATAAATGTCCCTCTATTATTATATATAATATATTTTATTTTTCTCTGTAGGGCAGAACTTTCTCTCCCTATACACATAGCTATCAAATCATATTCTTTTTATTCACATCCTCTATGTCCTATTTTTTGTCTATTTGATCTCACATTTCCACCATGATTGGCATTTTGTACATCATTTCTCATATGTTACTCAGTTCTCTCTTTACATATCTCGATGTCATGCTCTTGTTTGATGTATAAATGCCAACAGTTGTTACATGTCCTTGGAAAACTGTACTGTAAAATATAAACGGAAAAAAAAAAAAAAAACTTTCCTGTTCAGTTTTCAGTTTTCATACTACTGCGTTAAGCTCTTTCTTGTAAGTAACCATTAATTAAATGCCATATTATCTTATGATATTGTTCAATTAAAACTCAGGCAGTATATGTGCAGTGCATTTAACTTAGATTTTCCTGTCAGATAGCATTATTTATACTTTTAAGTATAATTTAAAAAGCAACTGTTATGTGTGATGTAGGATTCATATTTCAAATATCAATGGTGATTTTTAAATTTAAGGTTCATGCATAAACAGGTTAAGGGAGATTACATTGAAGAAAATACATATAAACCTCACTCAAGCGATAGCCTTCACAAATATTAGGTCTGTGCTTGTGTTGATGCGTGTCCGATACTTAAATCTGTTATCCAAATTTTATCTCCTCATTTCAGTATATTAAAATATATAATACAGGAAAGGCTCTGGGTTTTAACTAAACTGTTAAAATTATTTTCTGAGAATTCAGTTATTTGTTCCTGGAAAATTCAGACAGAGTGGTAATGCATTCATATGAGTAATGAAAATTCAATTAAGGTGTTATTTGTTGTTCATTCTAAACATATAGGTTTAATTTAGCATCCAGATACTCACTTTTGGGGGACGTAAAGCAAAGGAAGAGTAGATTTATTCAGAGAATGTAATTAGTAGCACTTGCTGATGCACCTTAAGTGAGAACCTGATTATTTCCCCCAAATTTGTACTTAATATATACTTTCGTGGGGCTTAGAATTTCGATACACTTAAAATCCTACAATTTTATATTTTAATCATCAAAAATAAATACTACTAATTTCACTAGGTAGTGTGTTCTGCTCAGATATGTGCAGCTGTGCTTTCATTATCATTTAAAACACATTTTAAATCAGCAAGTAACAAGACTAAAGGCTGTCTCCGTGCAACACTTAAGCTGTCTATACTGCCAGCTTCTTCACTCCTGAAATGTGACAACAAGAGCAAATTCCTCATAGTGTACTTAAAATGATGCTTTTTGAGGTGTTTAGCTTTATTTTGCTTTTTATTGTTTTTTTTCTTTTTGTTACATCTTGAGGGCTTAGAACGGTATTTAGCTTAGTAAGTGCTTTATAAAAGTAACATACCATCATCAGTTAGCACCATTGGTGAGAATGAAAATGAAGCAATTGAAAAAAAAATTTTTGGACTACTTCTATTTTCCAAATGTGTCATGTTTATGGAAAATGTCTCTATTCATACTATTAATATTATTAATAATCATGTCATTATTAAAATTATAATACTTATTATTATTATTATTATCATCACCACCATGTGCCAGATGCTGGGCAAGAAAGGAAGTGAAAGAAAAAGCATAGGATTTAGTATGAACTTTTTAAAATCAAGAAATACTTTTATCTAGGACTTATTATATGCCCAGGATGTTCTAAGCATATTACAAATTAGCTGAATCTTTAACACAAGTCTCCTAGGTGAATGCTCTTATTATCAAGCTTATTTTGAAGAGGAGAAAACTGAAGTACGAACAGAGTAGGTAACTTGCCCGAGGTCACACAGCTTGAACCGGCAGAGCGAAGATTCTAACCTGGGCACTTCTGCTCCAGAGGGCATTTCCTTAAGCTCTACAAGAGGCTGCCTCTGAGCTGGAGTATAGGCTTTGTCTCCTACTAGTTAGGTGACTTTGACCAGGTTGACTCATCTCTTTTTGTCTATGTCATAATCCATAAATGAAGAGATGGAAGCGAAGAACAAGAACAGCTGAGCACTGTGGTTCACACCTGTAATCACAGCACTTTTTGAGGCTGAGGTGGGCGGACCACCTGAGGTCAGGAGTTTGAGACCAGCCTGTCTAACGTGGTGAAACCCCATTTCTACTAAAAATACAAAAAATTAGCTAGGTTTGGTGGCGGGTGCCTGTAATCGCAGCTACTCAGGAGGTTGAGGCAGGAGAATTGCTTGAACCCAGGTGGCGGAGGTTACAGTAAGCCAAAATCGTGCCACTGCACTCCAGCGTGGGTGACAGAGCAAGACTTCATCTCAAAAAAAAAAAAAAAAAAAAAAAAGAATAAGAACAACTGTGGTGGATGGTTGTTTTGATGATTACGTAAAACAGTTATCAAACATTTAGCCCTGTATCTAGATATGTTAGGCACCAAAAAGTTTACAAAAATGTTATTTCAGTAAATTTCAAATATTTATCAGCAATCTACAAGTCAATATTTTTGTTCATGTTATAAAGGACAAAGAATTAGTGAGAAGCTATTTCTATAACTACATGCTGTGGTTTTTAAAATAGCTACTTCGGGCTGGGCGTGGTGGCTCACACCTGTAATCTCGGCAATTTGGGAGGCCGAGGCTGGTGGATCCCCTACGCTCAGGAGTTCCAGACCAGCCTGGGCAACATGGTCAAACCCTGTCTTGCCAAAAATACAAAAAAATTAGCCAGGTGTGGTAGTGTGCACTTGTAGCCCCACCTAATTGGAAAGATGAGGTGGGGCGATCACTTGAGCATGGGAGGTCGAGGCTGCAGTGAGCTGAAATCGTGCCACTGTACTCCAACCTGGGTGACACAGGGAGACCCTGTCTCAATAAATAAATAAATAAAGTCACTTTGTATCTATCTACAGGCTCAGTTTCTTCATTTTAAAACTCTAGTTCCAGAGAAATATACCAAAACCCAAACATCAAAACCAAACCATTGACCCACAACAGTGGACACCACTGAGAATATAAAACAGAAAGACAATCAATAGTTACTCACAGATGTCTGTAAATCTGTGGGAAACAGATCTTCCCACAACTAAATGCAAATTACTTAAAACATATTGAGGCAAGATGTTGACAGAAGTTAAAAGAAGGAAAAGATTAACATTGTATTGGTTGAGATGCTCTTGGTTTCACATAAGAAAAACCTATACAATATAGTTTAAACAAAATCAGGTAGATTAAAAAAAGGGTAAAGGTCTTTCTCCCACACCCAACCAACAGAAGCAAAATCAAGCTTCTTGAAAAATTAAATCTTACATTAAAAGTCATCAAAACTCAAGACTGCCTCTTCCTCAGCTTCTCAGTGTGTTCCTTGCTGTGTCCCTCTTCTCTCTCCCAATGCTCCTTTTCTCTGCAGAATGACTTGTCCTGCCATTCCTGTATAAAGCTGCTGAGGGAACAGCTTTTGTGTGCCCAGATGCAGCCACCAGCAGAAGGGTTTAACAGTTGCAACTCTAGAGAGCATCCAAGGAAAGAGAGGATACAACTTTCACCCAATAGCGGTTAAATGCCTGTTCATCTCTAAACTATTCCAGGTGTTCGGGATAGATCAGTGAACAAAGGAAACTGCCTTTAAGGACTGCACTTTCTTAAGGGGAGAGGGCCACAGAAAATAAGCCACTAGAAGCAATAAATATGTTAACTGAGAATTTTGTTAGAAGTGCCATGGAGACTATAAAAAGAAAACAAGAATAAGGGAGACTGAGGGAGGGATCGAGGAGAGGTTCAGTATTAACAAGGGAGGGTAAAGTAGGCCTCATGAAGAAGGTAACCTTTCAGAAAAGACTTATGGGTAAAGGAGTTAGCTAAACACATATCTAGGGTAATATGTCTATGATCTGGGAGGCCGGGGTTGCAGAGTAGCTTATTTTAGACTGGACATACCATGTACATTATAAACACAGGTTTGGGTTTATGATGCAATACAATAATAAATGCAGGCAAGTTTGGAGAATGTCTTGGAAGCCTAAAGCTGTCTGGCTAGTATTTGCTGTATGAGAACTGAAGTAGTTGAGATAAAGCTGGAAAGTAGTTTGGCCTTAATTGTAGGGAGGTTTAAATGCCATGCCAAGGACTCAAATTCTTCCAAAAGGAGATAAATCTGCTAATGTATCATCCCATGATTCTATCTGAAAAGATTAATTTTAAAAATATTTTGGGGATAGCAGAGACTCTTTTCTCTCTTTCTTATATAAATATTGATCAGCATGTCTTCAATAAATTTATATGTCTTTAGGGTGACTAATTAAACAGAACACATGCTGAAGCCATTTTGACCTTTTTTTTTTTTTTTTTTTTTTTTTTTGAGACAGAGTCTCGCTCTGTCACCCAGCCTGGAGTGCAGTGGCCGGATCTCAGCTCACTGCAAGCTCCGCCTCCCGGGTTTACGCCATTCTCCTGCCTCCGCCTCCCGAGTAGCTGGGACTACAGGCGCCCGCATTTTGACTTTTACCTCTATCACTCAGTAACTGTGAGGTCATAGAAAAAATATATAAACTTACTGAGAGTTCATTACTTTAGATTTAAAATTTAGGTAATCATATTTACCTTTATGGTCAAATAAGCTATATCAATGAGGTAAGGCATGTAAAACTGTTGAAATAGACACTCTTTAAGTTTGTTACCTTGTCCTTTTCATTTACACTCTAGATATATTTTATATCAATTTTATTTTCTCCAGTGTGTATTCTGGACTCAGCATGGCAAAGATTCTATCAATAACAAAATTTTAAATAAAGTAGTAAGATTGTAAAAAAGCATATTTAAGTAGAAAGTGTTTTGTATGGGAAGAAGTTCAAGCCTTCAGAGACAAATTCATCAATGTGTCAATACAAATAAATAAAACAAGGAACTTGGCATATTGGTTTAATAACCAATGAAAAACAAACTGGTAGACAAATCAATAACTCAAAATAATTTGTTTATACTATATTGCATTTTTTCCTAGGCAACATAGCATATGCAGTTATTTTCATTAAAATTACTTTAGCTTTCAGGATCCCAAGTTTTCCTCCCCAAAAAATCAAACCACAAATTATGAATTCAATATTATTAGTACATTTAAATGGAAAATGATGAAGCTATATGTTTTCATAGTATGCTCAAAATATTTTTTAAAATATATTTTTAGCACAATGCCATCAAGTCTAGTATATAAGGGAGAGATAAGGGAAACCACAAAAGAATGATAAAAAGCTTTAAGAAATGTATCATTCCATCTCTGTTTTAAATTTACGAATGGTAGTGATATGGTTTGGCTGTGTGCCCACCCAAATCTCATTTTGAACTCCCACATGTTGTGGAAGGGACCCAGTGGGAGGTAATTGAATCATGGGGGCAGGTCTTTCCTGTGCTGTTCTCATGACAGTGAATAAATCTCACGAGATCTGATGGGTTTGTAAGACAGATTGTCCCTGCACAAGCTCTCTCTCTCTTTTTGCCTGCTGCTATCCATATAAGAAGTGAGTTGCTCCTCCTTGCCTTCTACCATGATTGTGAGGTTTCCCAGCCATGTGAAACTCTAAGTCCATTAAAACCTCTTTGTCTTCCCAGTCTCAGGTATGTCTTTATCAGTGGTATGAACATGGACTAATATAGGCAGCAAATTTGTTTTATGTGATTTTAGAACTTACAATCATATCAAATCCATTCATATTTTCCCAAAGTAGATTTGATAAGATAAACTCCTCCATTGACATATTTCTTAATATTATGGGGTTTTCTGAGCTTAATTTTTGCTTCTGGTCATCTGTAGGATTGCTTAGGGCATTCACTGGGAGTCTGGGAGTACTTAGCTTTGTACATGGAGGGACTGTGAAGACAGGGAGTCACTGGCCTCCCTTCCAGCCTGCATGTACTCCATCCCACCATGAAAAAACAACAAATGAATCCCCAATCCTTCCCTCCTCTATCAAATGAGTTCCATTGTTACAGAATCTTCTTTGTGTCTTAAATAATTTTCTATTAATAAGGAAACTTAGTAAACTGGAAATAATTTTAGGTGTTATCACACCTTTATTAACAGCTGTCAAATCATATTTGGAATGATTAAATTTGAACCACAATAGCAGACCTTAAAATTAGCCTCTTTGGAAATGTGATGTGCAATATGAATATCTGTGTATACCAAAGGTCGTTATGATGGTCAGGTTTGAGGAAGTTTTAAGGCAAAGAGAACTCCTGAAAGGCGAAAGAAAGAGTGACCAAAAAACTTTACCACTAGCCCTACCACTCAGAGTAAAAGTTTTGATGTAACAGAAACATGATTATGATTTATTTCATATTTTGGAATTATTGAATGACAAGTTTATCATATGGCAAATAATAAGTATACCCCTGATTTTGATATTTAAATAAAAGGCATCTGAAAATACCATCTCCAGAGAATAAAGGTTTATACATTTAAAATCCACCCCTGCCTCCCAGATTGTAGTCACTGAGTTTTACTCCAAGTATTTTCTTAAAAATAAAAGTAAGTGAACTTGTTTTCTTCTCCCAGTTTTGCTGAGAACACAAAGATTTCAATTTACTTTGATGCCAATTATTCCAGGCAATAAAAGACAAAATTTTTTCGTGGTAAAATGTCTTCCAGGAAGCTACAGAACTGTGTATAATAAAAATACTTAGGTGAAGAGAATATCTGTTGAATTGATATGCTTTTGAATATTTCTTTTTAAATTTTATGAGTTGTCTCCTGTTCTATCCTTTTCTTGATCTCAGAGAAATGAAGAGGGCTTTAAAAGTGGAAAATATACATCTTACTCTGTATGTTGCTTTTAACAAACTACGTGATAGTACATATCACACAGGATTTGAAAAATGCAGTGACTACATCCTCTCTGGCAGAAGAATATCTTTTAAGCTTGGTAATGTAGAGCAGAGTATTGGATGTAATATATACCACCTTTCACTTTCCCTTAGACTGTCAAATAAACTCACAGCTAGTAGAGAGGACCACTTTAGATCATCTACTTTTCAGGTAAGCTGGTGTATTCTAAAACCTTTTGTAAGGTATGCTTATTCTCTTCATAATAAGGCATAACAAGTATCCCTTGACATTTTTGCAACCCCAGTGAGTATATGAGCAAATATAGTTACAATTTTCATGATGAAAGACATCTGGTGGTATTATCATAGTCTTAATGTATATAGGCCGCTACTATTAGGGCCTAGAATTCTTCCCATATGGACTGCAGATACGTTCCTAATTGCAAGTAATGACAATAGTTAAAATTCTAATTGGCTAAATGCATTCTATATTTTTTTGCTATGTATAATATTTCATGAGATTATCATTTTTTGGAATTCTGTCTTCCTTAACTGTCTATAACCCACTGCTCTTTCTTACTGTCAGTTGACAGAAACGTCTGGTGTGACACAGGTCATCTTCCTCCTCCCCCCATAGAGAAGATAAGAACTAGGCAACTTATAAACTGCTATAGAACTCTAGGTTATGTCTGGCCAGTAGGACCTAAAGATAGAAGATAGACAAGAAGAGGCAGAGAGCAGGGCAGAGAATGAGAGATGGCATATGGGGAAATTAGTAAGGATTGAAACACACTGTTGAGGGATCCAGGTAAAGAAGGAAGCAGTGAAAGCTAGCATTTTTTGGATTGTTTTTATGTTGGGTGTTATAAGACTGCTTAACATGAACTTGTGGCAAGAATAGGGGTTCTAACTTCCATTTTGTTAATCACCCCGATATTTTTCCATGGTCAAGCCATGGAAAAGAACTTCCTCTTGTTGCTTTCCCAGACCCTTAGAACAACCTTGGAATAGTAGACTGCAGGAAAACAAAAACAAGTGAGGAAAGAGTCTTTCAGACAACTTTCACTTTGGGGTTCAATAAACAGACCTCTTCTGAAGAGGGGTGCTTAAAGACAGCTTGTGACAAGTGTGGGTGTGGGAAGACAAAATTTAGTGACAAATAAAGCAGTATATGTACTAATAAATTATTCTGACCATTCTCAGCACATCCTCCCACAGATCCTTATAACTTTTTCATGAAATTTCTGCACTAAGCAGAATAATGCAGTCTAGTAATAGAGCTTGGCCATCATTACACTTCAGAATGTGTGTACCGTCTAGCGCTTATGGGATCCCACAGCTGTCCCAAGTTGCATCCTTTTGCTATTAAATATCATCCAATTGTGCTTTTAAGCTATGCTAAGCTGCTCCCATAATGGTGTTTTTGTCTTTCCTGGGAGATAAGAAATTGCTGCTAAAACAACCTAGAATTTCCTGGCATTTGTTTCTTTACTTTCTTTTTTCATGACGAGAAAAGCTTCTTCTATGTTATTTTATAAATAATTGTTTTAAAAATTACCAGGCTATAGTGGCTCAAGCCTGTAATCCCAGCACTTTGAGATCCTGAGGTGAGAGAATGGCTTGAGGCCAGGAGTTTGAGACCAGCCTGACCAACAGAGTGAGATCCCATCTCTACAGAAATAAAAAGACATAAAGCTAAAAGAAAATTCTGAAATTGCATTATTTTATTTTATTTTATTTTATTTTATTTTATTTTATTTTATTTTATTTTGCTGCCCAGGCTGGAGTGCAATGGCACAGTCTTGGCTCACTGCAACCTCCACCTCCCAGGTTCAAGTGATTCTCCTACCTCAGCCTCCTGAGTAGCTTGGATTACAGGCACCCCCTACCATGCCCAGCTAATTTTTGTATTTTTAGTAGAGACAGGGTTTCACTATGTTGGTCAGGCTGTCCTCGAACTCCTGACCTCAGGTGATCTGCTCGCCTTGGCCTCCCAAAGTGCTGGGATTACAAGCCTTAGCCTGGCCCTGAAATTGCATTATTTTAATCTAAGCATGTGTAGATATGTGATGGCCATATTTTTCATGCTTATATAATCACATGCAATTTTTATATGTATGAGTATGGGGGGGTGTGTGTGTATGTATATGTATATGTGTGTATATATACACACACACACATATACACACACAATCAGTCCTTTCACAAAGTTACCTGCATTACTAAAAATAACTATGCTATGCACAATCAAGCAATAAAACCCACAGAACTCATGAAAAAAAATGATCATGGGACAGGGCATTCAACATTTTCTTCAGTGACATATTTTTTAAAAAGACAGGAACCTAATAAAAACAGTAGCAGAGCTTTACACATAAAAAATGACTGAAAAATCCACAAGTACTACAATAAAAATGTGACACTTAACCTTTAAAAAATTATCACGTTTTTCAGGTCTTTTGTGTCAGTGGGTGTTGAATGGGCTACAGCCTCTGAGTTACTGTGAAGCAGTGGAGAGGGTTCTCTGAATTTGGAAGTTTATATCATCCGGTGTGGATGGGTGTAGATCATATTCCAGGCACCAAACATCACACTCAAGTGATCTTTTACAGCCTTAAATCTTGGTGCAGAGTTTTGTGTCTTTGAAATATAGATCCTCTGATCACGTGGTTATAATAGATATTTTATTTGATCAACATTGAATATTTGACCCAATGTACAGTCTTCTTCTTTAATTAACTTTGGTATTACTGTGGACATTTTATTTTAGGCTTTCTCTGCACCTGCAGTTTTGCTCAACAGCTGAAGGCTCTGCAAATTTTAGAGATGTTTGAAACCACTAAACCAACCGCTACAAGCACTAGCAGTTGTCACTTTTGCAGGATTCAGCTTTGTCCCTTTAAGATTTTCACAGACAGATAGTTGCTCACCCTGCTAGGAGTTATGAACCAGGATAGTGAAATACATTTGAGATACTGAATGAGTTTTTTTTTAAATACATATAGAAACGTTTTTAAATAAGAAGGAAACAGAAGATAATCTTGTAGGAGAAAACATACAGTGAACTGAGGTGGCCGTAAGTGTTTGTGGCGTGTGCATGTGGGCGTTATGTGTATTCCTACCGTCTGGTTCAGCTGAGGGGGATTTTCTGCTTTCACCTGGTGTTTCTAGCAAAGAAGTTTCACATAAGCTCACCGAGAATTCACAGTATGCTCCAAATGTTCCCAAATATATCCATCACATAGGGACAAATTTGTGTTTCAAAACAAGTGCTACAGCTGAAATATGGTAAATGTATGTTACATACAAATACACCATACACATTTTATATAATTTGGGTATGTATGTGTGACAATTTTACTGTTTTGTTACTTCCTTTCCCCTGCAGATACACCGAAAAAACCCAACCCCCCCTCATATTTTTTTTTGTTTTTGGTACCACAGAAATCCTGCAATAAAACATGTGCACAGAGATTTGCATTCTTTTATTTATTTATTTGAAAGTGATAGAGCAGTAGAATGACACCTTTTGGCTACAAGAATATCTCTATATCTCTATCTATCCATCTATCATCTACTTCTATCTATCTGTCTATTATCTATCTATCTATCTATCTATCTATCTATCTATCTATCTATCTACCTACCTACCTACTTGGGACCAGGTATTGCTCTGTTGCCCAGGCTAGAGTGCAGTGGCATGATCACAGTGCACTGCAGCTCTGAGCTTCTGTGCTCAAACCATCCTCCCATTTCAGCTCCTGAGTAGCAAGGACTGTAGGTGTGCTCCACCATGACCAGCTAATGTTTTGATTTTTTGTAGAAACAGAGTCTTGCCTATGTTGCCCAGGCCAGCCTCAAACCCCTGGCCCCAAGCAATCCTCCTGCCTCAGCCTCCTGACATGCTGACATTACAAGCTTGAGCCACTGTGCCTGGCCAAGAACATCTATATTTTTCATGTAAATCAATATTGCCACATCACTTTTCTAAATGGCTAGTACAAATCATTTTCATGCCAACAATATTTAAGAAGATTATCTCTTGAATCTTCACCAATAGTAGATGTTATCGTTCTAAAACATCCTTTGAAATCTAATAGGTCATTGATGTATCACTGTTATATTAATTTGCACTTACCTGAACAATAAAGAGGAAGAAAATATTTTCAGACATCTTAGCCGCCATCTATATTGGCTTCGTTACGATTTCAGTATGCTATCTTTTGTTCATTTATCTGTTGAGTTGCTTCTTTGTGTTATTAATTTCTGTGTCATTGTATATTATAAAATTAATCTTTGTTTAGTGATATATCTTACAAATATTTCTCCAGTTTATAACTATATACTGGTTTTGTTGATTTTTTTGCAAATATGTTACTGTTTATGTAGTCAACTACGTATCTTTTCTTATCTGATTCACTTGCTTTTTAAATTTAATTTCTTTTTCATACATATTCTTCAGGTCAAGTATTTGGTTGTCCTAGTCATCACTGCTATATGCAAATGTTTGCATGTCATTCTGTCACCTGGACAGGTAGACGATCTCCTTCTTGATACAGTCTTTTCTTTCAATAGTTTATAGACATAATTGCACCATTTTCTAGCTCCCAAAGATGTAGTAAACGTCCATTATTAGGTGATTTCCTTTTCTTTTGTAAGTTACTTCTTTTTTTTCTGACAGAAAGGTTACAATTGTATTTGTTTCTGGACTGATCAATTGATTGATTGGTGCTCAGAATGTGGTAGGTATCTTTTCTTATCAGCCTTACCTAGAACGAAGTCAGCCCTGTCTGCTGAAGTATTTATTCAGCTCAGGCACCTTAGATACTCATTGTAGCCTCAATTTCATCGGTTACTTCTTCTCTTCTTGAAATGTATATTATTTAAATAATAAGCTTCTAAATCTTCCAATTCACTCCCAATCTTGTACTTCCGCTGCCCCAGACAATACCTGAAAAGCCCTGAATCCTTTTGTTTGTTGGTTTGTTTTGAGAACCAGTCTCACTCAGGTTGTAGTGTAGTGGTGCTATCTTGGCTCACCACAGCCTCGACCTCCTGAGGTGGTCAGGTGATCCTCCCACCTCAGCCTCCCAAATAGCTGGGACTACAGTTGTGTACCACAACATCCAGCTAATTTTTTGTAATTTTGTCGAGACAGGATTTTGCCATGATACCCAGGATGGTCTCTTACTCCTGGGCTCAAGTAATTCACCACCTGTCTCCCAAAACGATAGTATTACAAGTGTGAGCCACTGCACGTGACCCTGAGTTATTTTAATGCAGGTAGGTATTTGGAAACCTAGGAATGAGGGCTAGTTATTTCATTGTTTCTGACAAGTCATTGCTTCCAGGCCTACTCGGTCAACAAAGCATGAAAATGGTGTGTGTGTGTGTGTGTGTGTGTGTGTGTGTGTGTGTGCATGTGATGGGTCTAGAAATTATCTCGTGACTTCAGGAAAGGCTGTGTGAGTCCTCTCAGCTGCTTGGAGTATACTTAGCAGCAAACATCAGCTCCCAGGCCCTTCGGAGTCTATATTTTTAATTTAAATAAATAAAATATTTTCAGCTGCATAGACCTGTCTCACCCAAGTCCATATTCTTCATGAACAAACACATATCTAATGACTGTCCATCTTGGGATAAAAAGACCTCATATTTGAGCCCACTGCAGGGTAAGTCTGAAAAGCCATATATGCTTCAAAGCACCCCTTAAAGTTGGCCACGGCTTGAAAATAAATTGCTTTTCCCTTTGCCCACCATCCCCCACCTTCTATAGGTGTTCATCCCTTATGAATATCTTGCATGTCAAACTCTGGCTTAATGTCTGCTTCCAGAGAACCTTTATATATTTGCACATATACAAGTATATCTATAATATAGATATCACAATATAATATATAAAATATTAAAATGTATTCATATTATATTTAGTAATATATATTTATAAGATATATTACATTTATGTAATATCTTATAATGAATATAATATGTATGTTTTATGTATATTTATAGCATATATACGTATTTTATTTTTATACTTATCTTTCTATGAACTTGAAAACCATGACTTACAAGATATCTGCCCTTCCATACTTTGAGCTCATTTCACAGACATAAAATGCCTGCCTCTATCCTTAGTATAGTCACTTATTTGATCAATATCCTTGTATGCAATCAGTCTGCCAGCCTCATAGCCATTCTCCTTCCAGCTGTGCAGACACTCACTTCGCCCTACCCATGCTCCGGCTCCACCCCACACTGTACAGTGACGTGGGCTCCAACAAACTGAAAAACAGCTGTGCACCCTTGAGAATGCTGTGCTCACCACACTGGAGCCCTGATGCTCTGTTCTGTGCTGCCCCTCCCATCCCCAAACCCATGTGGTCACCAAGTTCAATCCACTGCACTCAGACAGCCTTTGTTGAGGAGCCCTCCCACACAAACATCCACATCATCCTGCCTGGACTTTGCAACTCACTCTGGGCCACAGTAACTCCTTTCTTCTAATTCTAATGCAGTTTTAGGAAGGGAAGAGGAAGAATAGTATAATTTTTGAGATTCATTCATTTTGTGTTTGGAGGCTGAGGTCAATGTTTAATTTTTTGAAGATGGATATCTAATTGTTTCTGAATCAATGGATAATGATTTTGAGATTCATTCATGTCGTTGCATGTATCAGTAGTCCATGCCTTTTATTTACTGTGCAGTGCCCCACTGTATGGTTACATCAAGAATTATTTGTTTTCCTACTGATAGACACTTAGGTTGTTTTCAATGTTTAGCTATTATGGATGCAGCTACTCTGGACATTCATGGGCACATTTTTTAGTGGACATAGGTTTTCATTTCATTGTATAAATATCTAGGAATAGAATTTCATTGTAAGAAGCTACCAAATCAATTACCAAAATGGTTTTACCTACACTCTAATCACCAATGTACAAGGGTTTCATTTGCTCCATAACCTTTCCACCATTTTGGGTTTTCTATCTTAGCTATCCTAGTGGGAAAGTAGTAATTTGTGCTTTTAATTTACATTTCCCTCGTGACTAATGAGGTAAGACATTTTTCCATTTTATTGTACAAGTTCTTTAGATTTTCTCTATACAAATCATTTATCAGACATAGCGGAAGAGAAAATATTTTATCCTATTATTAATTATATATTCATTTTCTTAATCTTTTGATAAGTGTAAGTTTTAACATTGATAGAATCTAGTTTATTAATTGCTTTTATTCAACATTAAGTGCTTTCTGATTTCCATATAAGAAATATTTGATTACCCCAATATTTGAAAGATACTCTTTTATCATTTTTTCAAGAAGCTTTACAATTTTAGCTCTTTCATTTATGTCTATAATCTATCTGAATTAATTTTTGTGTTTGCTTGGAGGCGAAGGTCAATGTTTAATTTCTTGAAGGTGGATATCTAGTTGTTTCATAATCAATGGATAAAAATAATTGTATGTCTTCCACTGAGTAACATTGAAAATATTTTTGAAATTCAATTGGGAAATAAATATTTTTATTTGAGAATTTTTAAGATACTTTACTTTTGTTAATTTTTCATTTAATTCCATATGCACAGGAAACATGTGACATCAATACTTTGAAATGCATTAATGAAATGTATTGTGAAGCCCCATTACATAGGAAAATAATGTATTGTGTACTTGATGAGTATAGAGTTCTGTAAATACCAATTAGGTTTACTTGGTTGACAGTGTTGTTCATTATTACGAATCTTTTTTTCCTACTGGTTTTATCAGTTGCTGAAGGAATAGTACTATCAGCTCTAGCTACGTTGTGAATGAGTTTATTTTTCCCTTTTTTACTGCCAGTTTTTAGTTCATGTATTTTGAAGATCTGTTATGAGGTGCATACACATTTATGATTTTTTTACCACTTTAACTGGCACATTTTGTTTCTGGTATTCTTGTTTTGATATCTATCTTTACTGATATTAAATTGGCCACTCTAACTTGCATAGAGTGAGCATTGCAAGTTATTTAAAAAATATTTTTTTGCTTTTGACTTAACTTTTAATTTATATTTGAAGTGCATCAGAGGGCTAGGTGCAATGGCTCACACCTGTAATCCCAGCACTTTCGGTGGCCAGGGTGGGTGGATCACTTGAGCCCAGGAGTTCAAGACCAACCTGAGCAACTTAGTGAAACCCTTTCTCTACAACACACACACACACACACACACACACACACACATTAGCTGGGCCTAGTGGTACACACCTATAATCCCAGCTACCTGAGAGGCTGAGGTGGGAGGATCGCCTAAGCCCGGGAGGTCAAGTCTGCAGTGAACCATGATTGCACCACTGTACTCTAGCCTGGGCAACAGAGTAAGACCCAGTCTCAAATAATAATAGTAATAATAATAATAATAATAATAATAATGTGCATCTGTTGAGAAAGTACAGTTTGGTCCTACTTTTTTATCCAGTTTGATGTTCTCTACCTTTTATTTGAAATGCTTAGTCCTTTTACTTGTGTTATTATTGTTAGGGTTGGATTTGAATCTCCCATCATCTTGTATTTGTTTTCTACTTCATCATAACACAGCACAGTCACACATCACTTAATGACTAGGATACAGTCTGAGATATGCATTCTAGGGTGATTTCGTTTTTGTGCAAACATCATAAAGTGTGCTCACACAAACCTGGGTAGAACAGCCCACTACACATCTACGCTATAAGGTACAGCCTATTGCTTCTGGGTTACACACCTGTACAGCATGATACTGTACTGAATACTGGGGGCTCCTGTGACACAATGATAATTTTTTTATCTAAACATATAAAAGGTACAGTAAAAATATCGTATTATCATCTCATGAGCTCATCGTCTTATTTATGGTCAGTCATTGAAATGTTGTGTGATGTATGACTGTATTTAGTAATATTATTATGTAAACATATGATTTATCAAAAATAATACATCCACAACAAATTGTGAACTATGTTTTGAGATTTCCATAAATATTTCAGAGATTGTGTGTTATCATGAAAGAGCTGCCCTGTAAATGAAGGGAAGATAGCTCTGTTCTAGGTCCTATGCCCTCAGATGATACATAGCCTGCTTTTAAAAATATCTACCATTAACTATATTATAGTTTTCCATATGATAATATAATCCCAGTCCTTATCTTTATTTTTTTCCAGAAGGCTCTTTCAGCTCTCTGTTCATGTATTGAGATGATGTAATTTATTTTCCAGAACGTAAACCTATTTCTAATACGGTATGAACTTTCCGATTGTCTTTATGTATTACCATCTAGCAACCAGTCATCAAACTCTGGAGGTCCTCTCCTGGGAGAAGAATAAAAATATAAGGCTGTTCTTTATAAGATGAGATCATTATTGGTGTAAAGCAGAGTGGATTTCAAGATATCATATTAGACAATCAGGAATTCAAGCTCAAAAATTCTTCCTTATAAAAGCAGGACATAGAACTGAAGTGACACATAGATCATGTCACTGATTTCTATGTATCAGCATATCAGCATCTTCTACTTCAAATCTCTTTTTATTAAATATATAAGGGTTCCAGTTTCATGTATTTCTTTTTCTTTAAGCACAAAGCAATGTCTGAAGGACAGCCTATAGATTAAAATCGTTGGGCTTGTCTAAAAGAATATTCTTTGAATGTGTGTGTGTATATGTGTATATGTGTTTATGTGTGCTTGTGGTGTGTGTGTATCATACATTTGTGTGATACCGAAGTTCTGTCCTGCTGAGAACTATCTAAGGAAATACCACCATGAAATGTCACAAAAGCCATTATGCTTTTAAAGAAATGACAGCCTAAACCCATCAGCTATAGTGGAAGGAGAAAAAAGAAAAGAGTGAATATATGAGAAATGAAAAATGAATCAGACATAGATGATGTAGTTGCCTTATCTAGATTATTTCTCCTTCAATTCATTTTACCATTGTTTAATAAAAGTTCCTAGAGTGGCAGTACAAGCGATACCAGTAACACCACTATGCTGATGTATCAATTGTCATATAAGACTATCATAGCAATTTTGGGGAGAATTAGTTTTTTTCTCATATATTGAAGAACTTATTGATGAATGAAAAATTTCAGAATTGTGAACGTGCTTTTTAAAAACAAATTTGATCTTTGGAAGAAAAAGGAGAAAATGACCATTTTATTTAGTTTATATATTTTTAAGTATTTTATCCAGAAATGGCTATTACCACATTTTCCTTGATTTATGGTAATCTACAATTAATATCAACTTATTAGTTCAGATATGCCACATCTTAAGGATAATTCTTTAGTGAATGGAACCAACAAGTCTCACACGATAAAGTAATATGTTGCTGTAAACCCTCTAACATTTGGCCTTGAATTTTGCTATTAGGCATTCTCTATTTCATTGGATATTTGTAGGCCTAAAGTGCATATAAAATGCTGCAGAGTATTAAATCTTGGTTTTACATAACTGACACTAATGTATAACTGTCATTTTTTAATCATCAATAGATGCAGCAAAATATAACTTTCATTTCTGAATAACCCATGTAGTTAACCTTAGCAAGATGGCAAGACAACAGTATACGCTGTCAGACATTAGATAACTTGATTTAACTTCAGCAATTCTGCTAAGTCTGTGCACTTTACATAGTATTTTCAACACATAATTAATTCTCTAACAGAAAAAAAGTTATTAGCTTTTAGTCTGTCTCCAGGCCATGTTTTTCCTATATACCCAATTTATTCATCTTAGAAGTATATAAAAGGAAGCCCTTGATAGCTGTTTCTTGCTTGGGTTGAGGCAGCAGTATACTGTTAGTATACTATATGGATCTCAAAATTTTACAAACTTTACAAAATTTACAAAATTCCACAGAATGGCTGAAGTGAATACAGATTTTAAGTGTCAAATCATACACAGCAAACATATTATTGTCTTTGGGATTTATATGTTGTTGAGAATCAGAGAAATTACCAATGGCAATATTTTTTCTTCTTTAACAGATCCCCAAAAACCAGATTTGAATTTATTTCTGTTTGGCTTGGAGTTTACTATTTTAAACGCTATTTGCATCCTCCAAAGACTAACGCATAGGAAGCAGTGTCTTGTCTCAGCGTTTCAACCAATGCTTGCAAAAGGCAAAAGCTCAGAAAGAGCTCAAAAAGAAAAACAGGAGATGATGCGAAGGCATAACTTCATCTTTCATTTGAACAATGTATAATATATATGTAAATTTGAAGCATTTTTAAACTGACATTTATGGTTAAACACATTTATTTTTAAATACCATTTGAGATGGATAATAAGCCATCTCCAATAAGGCTGCTCATTGTAGAAAGAGAAGTGATGCAGACACACTGCTCAAAGTTCACCTGTGCAGTTATTTCTTTGCTTTCCACATTATCATTCAGAAGCACCAACTTGCCACTTCTTTGTCATCAACAGAAGCAAAGAGCACACAAAAGACATTATTCTTGACAGGGGGTCTTTTTTATAGGACTTTTTTATTTCCTAGTGAGATATTTTGCTCTCACCCCTACCACATCTACATTATTTAATACAGGAAATTGAAAATCACCCTACTTATGTTGGGTTTTGCAACCAAAAAGGGCAATCATGCATTACGCATTTAAAGAAATAGCAAAAAGGACAATCACGCACAAACACACACAAACTCGCTGAGAAAAAGGCAGTGTGGCTCACTGAAAATTTGGCCTTCATTCTCAAATATTGTTTCAATGTGAATTTAAATCGTGTTAACCTTGGTTCATCCACAGTATAGTATTTCCAGTGAAGAAGGATTCTAATTATTTAGTGAGTATTTTTAAATAGTAATTAAAATAATATCGAAAACTGTCAAGTCTAATGACTCACATGGAGAAGAACACCAAACTCCACAGAATTCTGCACACCTGACACATGAACTGCAATGAAAAAAGCAGAACTTAGAGCATGTAATATATTAATCAGTTCTAAGGTATAATTCTCTCTCATTTCTAAAAACCAGGGCACGGTTAGTGGTACATAATTGAATTTGAATAAGAGATCCAAAGATACTCTCCTTTTGTTAAAAATAGCACTCATCTGACTCTTGTAAAGCCCTGAATATGTTCAGTTGCAGTTAATTCTATTTATAAGAAAATAAGACTCTTCCTAATTTATTTTTCTCAACAATCCAGTAATAGAAAGGAATTATTATTGCCATTTTAAAAATAAAGAAACTGAGTTCATCCGGAGGTTACAAGAGTTTTGCAAGGCCAGACAATGCTGACAAATGCCAAACACAACACAGAAAACAGATCTTGTGCCTCTTGGTGCATTGCCCTTCCTGTCATTTCTCCATGCAAGGCCTCACTCTTCTGCTGCTGTCTCTGAGAGTTCAGGAACACTGAAGCAAAGTGATCAAAGACTACGTATTTTACAAATAGCTTCTAATAAGTTGCTTAGGGAGTGAAAGTAGACATTAAGTGAAGAACTGAGAATACAATTTATGTATAATTTATTTATACTTTGCTTTTTTCTGAAACGAATTATCTTAAGATATCATCTGGGAATATTCAGCCAAGTTTAGAGGGCAATTAAGATATAACTTTTGAGTAAATAATGTATTTTTACACCAGGTTTTGTCTCTATTCACTGAGGAAATACCTGCAGATAAAGATAAATTCAGAATGAAAGATTAGGTTAGATTTAGTCATTTGGATCAATGTAGAACCTATTATGGTCTAAGTATTGTATTGATTATAATTTCCATCAATGTAATTCATTCCACTTGGCTCTGAAATCTCCTCTGGAGATTCCAAAAGGAATTAGAACTCGGATTACTGCTTCTTTTGACACATCTAATGGGACAGACCTTAATCGTTTAAAAACTGTAATGACTGGTGTTTTCGAGAAGTTTAAAAAGCTCTAGCTCCTCTGTGTGTGTAAAATCCGTTAATTCAGTGTTTCTCAATCTACGGGCCCGGTACCAGCAATGTCAGCCGCATGTCAGGTCTTGTCAGAAATGCTAATTGTTGGCCTCATCCCAGATCTATGGAATCAGAAACCCTGGTCGGGGGCTCAGCAATCTGAGTGTTCACAAGCCCTCCAGCTGACTGTGATGCTGGCTGGTGTCTAAGAATCAGTCCGATAAAGGAAGCCTCATGTAGGTAGAGCATACTTTAATCTTTATGAGAAGGACTGAGAAGTAAACATATTCTTCTTGACTATTAAACACTGAACATTAGAACATTAGAGATCAGGAAAATGGAATTTTGTTTGTTTACCACCTCCATTTTTATAACTACGCAATAGCCAATTGATAAAAATAGATGCTTTTGTATTTCTGCCAAGGCTGCCTTTTTAGCTTGAAAAAGCCTATTTTTGTATTTTATGTTATTTTTCCATTTAAAAATTTTTTTGAGATAAGGTCTTACTCTGTCATCCAGGCTGGAGTGCAGTGGCTTGATCACAGCCCACTGCAACCTCAACCTCCCAGGCTCAAGCGGCCTTCTCACCTCAGCCTCCCAAGTATCTGGTACCACAGACACGTACCATCACGCGTGGCTAATTGAAAAAAAAAACGTAGAGACGGGGTATCCCTATGTTGCTCAGGCTGGGAAAGTCCATCTTTAAAGAGCTGATTAAGTCAGCCTTATGGTCCTTGTCTAAAGGTACATGCTGTCCGTCCCTTTCTGCCATGGTCCACATAAACAGCTTCATACATTTTTTGAAGAGCCACTTTTCTTGAATTTGGAGAAAAAAGATTATTAGTAAGATTTTTCTAGGAGAACCTAATTTTGTCTTTTTAATATCATTTTGTAGCTTTTCCAAATTCCAAACAATAACCATCAGAATAGTGTGTTTTATATGTTTCATATAAACATTTTCTGCTTTATCTGTTGAATGTAAACATTTCTGTTTGATAAGTAGGTTTCAAAGAAAACTTTTTAAGAGTTTATGACAATAAGAAAAGATTTAATATGTTTAAACATGTTCGTTGTAGCAAATGCATACCTGTGTGAGGATGCAAGCTATAATTAATTGAGTCAGTTTTTGTAATCAGCTATAGATCTTATGCATATAATATAGGCATTATAGTATCAAAGATGCATACCTAAGTACAAGGCTATATTTTAGAGAATAATAGTTGTCAACTCAGATATTTAAAATATGTATATAACATAAAGGTAGTTTAGAGTGCTAGCTGACTTTTTACAAATATAACTATTTTTGTTTTTCATTTCAAAAACACTGAAATGGTGAAGAAAACCCGTGGACATCTATAAGCCTACCTAACTAGACATTTTATCTGTAAAGATGAAATGGAAAGTGCACTTAAAAGTTTCCTTTGGTACTTTCAAAGACAGCAGAGGATTTTACTTTGCATATAGCATATCTTTGCTTCCCATGTGCTTCAAAGGATTAAACACCAAAGTCTCCATTAAAGGCAGCTATTTTCTATGATTTTGATACTGGCCTGATAGTTTTGATAGATATTCTGATCAGGGCAACATCAGGAACCACAGATATAAATAAAGGAACTTTCTGCTGTCCCTCCACATAGTTTTAAAAATGTATACATTTGTTTATCTTGTATTATAGAAAGAGTCACTATAGGAAATATATCCTAAGGAATATTTTTTTTCCTTGACTTTCCTTGTTTCCCCTACTCTGCCACTTTCTCATTTGGAAAAATAGATTATAATGGCTAAATCTAAAAATAATATCCTCCTCTATAAAACAAAAAGTTAAAATCTGACTGGCATTCTCATTAGAGGTGAATAAATGGGACTGGAAACAAGTTTATGTTACTAGGTTGTGCCTTTTTAAATTTCAAAGTGGTTGTGGATTTTACTCTCTGATGTGTGAAGTAGAAGTGAATAGATGTTGACTACTGGCCATGAGCCTTGGCTGACACTGCTTAAAGTGGAGGGCAAATTAAAGGGATGCAAGTGGATTCAGGACAATGAGAAATCTATACCCTTAGCTTAGATTTCTTTTCCAAATATAGTCACCCCTTGGTATCTGGAAGGGATTTGTCCCAGGCCCGCTGCAGACACCAAAATCCACACATAGTCCAGTCCCACAGTCAGCCCTGCAGAACCCAGTATCGGAAAATTCAGCCCTTCGTATCCACGGGTTTATCATCCCATCAATAGATTTTCAGTCTTTTTTGGTTACAGATGCAGAACTTGAGGATAGGGAGGGCAACTATTTGTTAAACAAAAGAGTGAATAAGTGGCCTTGGGCAGCGCAAGCCTGTGTTGTTCAAAGGTCAACCGTATGTTTAAAAAAAAATACTCCCGTCCTTGATTCTAACTTAAGATACCTCCCTTAAACCAGAAGACTCTCCTTGTAACAGGTTATTGAATTGTGCAAAATATGAGGGGTCATTCTCCCCAGAATTTTCTAATTACCAAATTTCAAACATCTGATGTCCAGCTTTATATCTCTTATAATTTCCTTTCAGAAATTTTAACAGATTCATTTTTTAATTTAGATTATGATTAAATATTTTATATTTGAGAACTATAAATTTTTGAGCTGAATTACATTTTAAAGAGGAAGAAAAGGTATTTTCTATCTCCCCTCCTACCAGATGTTTAAGAATGGAAACAGAAAATGAGTGAAGATTGAGTAAATATAATAGTCTCAAGTCAAATGAACCAACCCCTTCCCATTCCAAACATATAATAAAATATAAACACATGTACATGTATACACACACACACACACACACACACACATTAGGAATAAAAATATCATGGTGTTATTTTTTTAAAAGTAAAGGCTCAACAAAGAGAGGCATATATACTAAATCCCAACGATTTGGGGAGTTTCGCTCTTTGTATATAATCCTTGATGGTTAGAGAGTTTAATTTTAATATGCCTGAAGGATCACAAGGTCTCAGAACTGCTGAATGCGATTCTCTGGAAATGATAACCCTTCCAAAGGGCCAAAAACCTCAGAGAACTGATTCATGTATAAAACAGGGATGACAAAAGTTCTGATGTTCAACTTGGGGAAGCAGCCCACAACTTTACAATCAGGTCCCAACATGAGTGTGGGCTAAATTCACATTGCCCTTGTTTTAGGACCTCAAGCCAAGATTATGAGGAAAACTTGTGTGAAAATAATAAAACCACCAGAGACCTGGTGGTAGAAAAATTTAATAGTTCTTTTTGAATGTACTGTAAACAAAAGTCAGTGATTTACTAAACCAGACAACACTGAAAAAACTTCATATAATGGGATAATACTTTGAAAGAGATTATAAAAATCTTTAAAATGTTTAAAAACATAAAATAAACTACACAATTGTAAAACAAGAATAATGTATGAAAAAAAGTACAATCAAATTATAAAAAGAAGCTAAACAAATTCTAGAAAAGAGAATAAAAGCATTGAAATAAAAATCATCTTAGGTGAATTAAACAGCAAAGTCGACATAGCTGAAGAGAGAATCAGTGCATTGAAAGAAAAATCTATAGGAATCAAGTTAAATAATTCATTGAAATAAATGGATGGAAAATATAAAGAGGAAGTAGCTAAAACAGAACCTAGAATGAGAAGGTCCAGCATACATTCATAAGAAGTTCCAAAGAACAAAATTCAGAGAATAAAGGAGTAGTATTTTCCCATAGATTATGCCAAATTATTTTATGGAATTAGAATTCTTAGGTAAAAATAGCTCCTTGACTCCTAAGCAAAGTAAGGAAAAAGCAATCTGTACCTAAACATATAAAAATAGAAGATCCTCAATGAAAAACAGAAAGTTATTAATCTGTAAGACAAAACATGAGTAACTTCCTAAAAGGAATAGAAAGTAGTCTGACAACATACTTTTCATTATCCAAAATAAAACACTGGGAGGCAATGGAATGAAAGGGTATCTTGAAACTATTGATGAAAAATAAGGATCAAGCTAAAGTACTATATATAAACAAGTAATTATTTCAAGAGCAAGGACAAAATAAAATAATTTCTAATAAAACTAAGAGAGTTTTCTGGTTGTGGAGACTGTCTGTATAATGGTCCCATCATTTCTTCTCTTTCTGTTTACCTGGGCCATTTCCCCATCAAGAGATGGAGCCCATTCTTCTACCCCTTTGAGTCTGGACTGCCCTGTGACTGCTTGGCTAACAGAATATGGTAGAAGAGGTTCAGTGCTAGTTCTGAACCTATAATCTAGAAAGATTTTCAGCTTTTGGCTTTTTTTTAACTTTTAGGTTCATGGGTACATGAGCAGGTTTGTTATATAGGTAAGTTGTGTGTCACAGGGATTTGGGGTACTGATTATTTCATTACCCACATAATAAACATAGTACTTGATAGGCCATTTTTCAGTCTTCAGCCTCTTCCCACCCTCCGCCCTCAAGTAGGCCTCGATGTCAGTTGTTCTTTTCTTTGTACCCATGTGTCCTCAATGTTTAGCTTCTACTTGTAAGTGAGATCATACAGTATTTGGTTTTCTGTTTCTGCATTAGTTTGCTAAGGAAAATGGCCTCTGGCTCCATCCATGTTGCTGCAAAGGACATATCTGCTTCTTTTCTATGGTTTCATAGTATTCAATAGTGTGTATATGTATGTGTGTGTGTGTGTGTGTGTATATATGTGTGTGTGTGTATAAATATATATAACACTTTCATTATCTAGTCTACTGTTGATGGCGTTTAGGTTGATTCCATGTTTTTTCTATCATAAATAGTGCCATAATTAACATACACATGCAAGTGTCTTTATACTAGAAAGATATATATTACTTTGGGTACGTACCAATAATGAGATTGCTGGGTTGAATGATAATTCTATTTTAATTTCTTTGGTAAATCACCAACCTGATTTCCACAATGGCTGAACTAATTTAAATTCCCACCAACAGTGTGTAAGCATTCCCTTTTCACCCCAACTTCGCCAGCATCTGTTATTTTTTAATTTTTAGTAGTAGCCACTCTGACTGGTGTGAGATGGTATCCCATTGTGTTTTTTATTTGTATTTCTCTAATGATTAGTGATGTTGAGCATTTTTTATATAATTGTTGGCTGCATGTATGTATTGTTTTGAAAAGTGTCTTTTCATGTCCTTTGCCCACTTTTAAAACTTTTTTCTTGTAAATTTGTTTAAGTTTCTTATAGATTCTAGATATTAGACCTTTGTCAGATGCATAGTTTGCAAATATTTTACTCGATTCCATAGGCTGCTGTTTACTTTGTTGATAGTTTCTTTTGCTGTGCGGAAGCTGTTCAGTTTAATTAGGTCCCATTTGTCAATTTTGTTTTTGTTGCAATTGCTTTTGGCACTTTTCTCATGAATTCTTTGCCAGGGCCTATGTCCCATAATGATATTCCCTAAGTTATCTTCCAGGGTTTTTATAGCTTTAGGTTTTACATTTGAGCCTTTAATCTATCTTGAGTTGATTTTTGTACATTATATAAGGAGGGGGTCCAGTTCCCATTTTCTGCATATGGCTGGCCAGTTATCCCAGCACCATTTATTGAATAGGGAGTCCTTTTGCCTTTGCTTGTTTTTTTGACTTAGTTTTGACTCATTTGTTAAGACCCCGAGTCACAATGTAAGAAGCCTGACCATCAAGCTGGAAAGGGCAAATGAACAAACCTTGGAAAGAGAAGGGGGCAGCTCATCTTAGACTCGATGTTATACCTGGCAAAGTGCCAGCCTTGTGAATAAAGCTATGTTGGAACCTTCAAGAAAGGTCAGCTTCAAGCTGGATAGTACCAAGTGATTCATTCAGTCAGTACCATACAGAACAGCAGAATCAGCTAGACAACCTCTGCCAGAAATTCTTAGCCATAATATATGAGACAGAATGAAATGGTAGTTGTTTGAGTCCCTAAGTTTTGGGATAGTTTGTCACAGCAATAGATGGCCATATATTAGTTATTGATATGGGATGAAAGAAATAGTAAAGGACATACTTCAATAAGAAGGAAATTGATGCTTGGAGGCAGAAATGACTTCAAGGTGGAATAACAGCTAAAAACTTGTATAAACATGTTTTTTAGCCTAAGTAAGCATTGTTTGTTAACAAAACAAATTTTAAAAAAACCTTGGATAGGTAAAAAACAGATGGAAATAAAGTAATAGCAACATATCAAAATTGAAAAGCTAAAAGATAAGACTTAAAAGTTTCAAAGGCTTTGAAAAAAAATCAGAGGATATTAGAAGTACTAATTAAATTTAAACAGTAAGTTAATAATTGTATACAGAACATGTTAAACAAAAAAGAAATACCATATAAGAATTGTAAACAAATAGGGGAGAAGAAGAAATTAAAAATTTTTCTTAACTTAGTAAACAGGAATGCAGAAAGAAGCATGAACATTTTACAATAAGACAAAAACAAAGTAACATGGTAGAAAAAGTCTAAATACATCAGAAATCACAATAAATATAAATAGACTAAACTTGTTCATTGAAAGATATTCATTTGAGTGGAGGTTGCAGTGAGCCAAGATCACACCACTGTATTTCAGCCTGGGTTACAGAGTGAGACCCTGTCAAAAAAAAAAAAATGAAGAAACATATTTCTATTAGTCTGTTTTCATGGTGCTCAAAGAGACATACCTAAGACTGGGTGATTTACAAAAGAAAGTTTAACGGACTTACAGTTCCACATGGATGGGGAGGATTCACAATCATGGCAGAAGGCAAGAAGGACCAAGTCATGGATTACCTGGATGGCAGCAGGTAAAGAAACTGTTTATGTGGGGAAACTCCCCCTTATAATACCATCAGATCTTGTGAGACTTATTTGCTATCACAAGAACAGTACAGGATAGACCCGCCCCCATAATTCAATCACCTCCCACTGGGCTCCTCCTACAACACGTGGGAATTGTGGGAGTTACACTTCAAGATGAGATTTGGGTGGGGACACAGCCAAGTTATATTATCCCACCTCTGGCCCCTCGCAAATCCCATGTCCTCACATTTCAAAACCAATCATGCCTACCCAACAGTCCCGCAAAGTCTTAACTCATTTAAGCATTAACTCAAAAGTCCACAGTCCAATGTCTCATCTGAGACAAGGCAAGTCCCTTCCACCTGTGAGCCTGTAAAATCAAAAGCAAGTTAGTTATTTCCTAGATACAACTGGGGTACAGGCATTGGGTAAATACAGCTATTCCATATGTGAGAAACTGGCCAAAGTAAAGAGGCTACAGGCCCCATGGAAGTCCTAAATCCAGCAGGGCAGTCAAATATTAAACCTCCAAAATTATCTCCTTTGAGTCCATGTCTCTCATCCAGATCATTCTGATGCAAGAGATGGGTTCCCATGATCTTGGCCAGCTCCTCCCCGTGGCTTTGTAGGGTACAGTCTCCCTCCAGCTGCTTTCATGGGCTGGTTTTGAGTGTCTGTGGCTTTGCACACAGTGCAAGAAGCTTCCAGTCGATCTACCATTCTGGAATCTGGAGGATGGTGGCCCTCTTTTCACAGTTCCAGTAGGTGGTACCCCAGTAGGGACTCTGTGTGGGGGTTCCAACCCCACATTTCCCTTCCCCACTGCCAAAGCAGAGGTTCTACATGGGAGCCCCACCCCTGGAGCAAACTTCTGCCTGGACATCCAGGCATTTCCATACATCCTCTGAAATCTAGGTGGAGGTTCCCAAACCTCAATTCTTGACTTCTGTGTACCTACAGATTCAACACCATGTGGAAGTTGCCAAGGCTTGGGGCTTATACCCTCTGAAGCCACAGCCTGAGCTGTGCCTTGGCACTTTTTAGTCAAAGCTGGAGTGACTGGGATGAAGGACACCAAGTCCCTAGACTAAACATAGTGCAGGGACTCTAGTCAAGACCCACGAAACCACTTTTTCCTCTTAGACCTCTGGGTTTGTGATGGGAGGGGCTGCCATGAAGACCTCTGACATGCCCTGGAGACATTTGGTTCATTGTTTTGGGGATTAACATTTGGCTCCTCATTATTAATGCACATTTTTGTAGCCATCTGTAATTTCTTCTCAGAAAATTGATTTTTTTTTTTTTTTTGAGATGGAGTCTCACTCTGTCACCCAGGGTGGAATGCAGTGGCATGATCTAGGCTCACTGCAACCTCCTCCTCCCAGGTTCAAGCAATATTCCTACCTCAACCTCCTGAGTAGCTGGGATTACAGGTGCACACCACCCCTCCCGGCTAATATTTTGTATTATAGTAGAGACAGGGTTTCACTGTGTTTCCCAGGCTGGTCTCGAACTCCTGAGCTCAGGCAATCTGCCTGCCTCAGCCTCCCAAAGGAGATTTCCTTTCTATCGTATTGTCAGGCTCAAATTTTCCAAACTTTTATGCTCTACTTCTCTTGTAAAACTGAATGCCTTTTGAATGCATTGCTGCTTAGGAATTTCTTCCACCAGATAATCATCTCTCTCAAATTCAAAGTGTCACAAATCTCTAGGGCAGGGGCAAAATGTTACTAGTCTTTCTGCTAAAAGATAACAGGAGTCACCTTTCCTCCAGTTCCAAAGAAGTTCCTCATTTCTATCTGTGATCACTTCAGCCTGGACCTTATTGTTTATATCACTGTCAGCATTTTTGTTAAAGCTATTCAACAAGTCTCTAGGAAGTTCCAAACTTTTTCACATTTTCTTGTCTTCTTCTGAGCCCTCCGAACCGTTCCAACCTCTGCCTGTTACCTGGTTCCAAAGTTGCTTCCATATTTTCAGATATCTTTTCAGCAATGCTCTACTCTATTGCTACCAATTTACTGTGTTAGTCCATTTTCATGCTGCTGATAAAGACATATCTGAGACTGGGCAATTTAGAAAAGAAAGAAGTTTAATGGACTTATAGTTCCTTTAGGCTAGGGAGGACTCTCAATCATGGCAGAAGGCAAGGAGGAGCAAGTCACATCTTACATGGATGGCGGTGGGCAGAGTGAGAGCTCATTCAGGGAAACTCTCATTTTTAAAACCAACAGATCTCATGAGTCTTACTCACTATCACAAGAACAGCATGGGAAAGACCCACCCACATGATTCAATTATCTCCCACCGAGTCCCTCCCAGGACATGTGGGAATTATGAGAACTACAAGATGAGATTTGGATGGGAACACAGAGGCAAACCATATCAATATTCATTTGAAAATTAAAATTCAGTCAAATCCTGTTTACAAAAGTCACTCCTAAAAACATATATCACTCAAAGTTCATAAGTAAGAAAATGCCAAAAATTTACTAATCTAAAAAAATCTGGTTCAGTTGTTTTAATATTTAACACATTTTATTTAAGACAAAAACATTAAGGAAAATAAGTCTATAGTTAATAAGAATAGTGACTCAAAAATTATGACAATCGTTAACATGCATACATTTAATATCATATGTATATTCATTTATTTAAAGGAAAATTGGACAGACTTGCAAAGTGAAATTTAAAAATCTGTAATCATGGTGGGAAATCTTACCATATCTCTTTCAGAAACTGATGTATTAAAGAGATAAAGGAAAGGGTAATAACAGAAGTGTTAAATAATACAATGAGCTAGCTTATTCTAAATAACATTACCCAACCTTTCACTCACACTCCCAGAATTAAGTAAATATACTCTTTTCAATCACATATGGATTAAAAGAAAACTGAACACATGCTAGGCCATAGGAAAGTGATCATCTATAAACCCTGTTCTCCTATTACAATCCAACAGAATTAGAAATCATTAAAAAACTATCAAAAGAAACATATACTGGGGAATTCAAAAGCATGCTTTTCAGTATTAAAGTATTAAGGAAAAAATACATAATGGAAATATTTAAATACTTGTGAATGAAAGACTATTATTATATGTGTGGAAATATGTTACATATTGCTATAAGCCAGGTTGAGAGCTAGGGCATTGAACTCAAAAAGGTGGGTATAAAACACTGAGATGTACTCAATAAAGTAAAAGAAAACAAAAAAAAAAAGAGCAGAAATTAATGGAATGGTTATAAAAATATGGTGCCTTGAAAATAAGAGTAAGATAGAAACTTCCTAGCAAATCTGGTCAAGAGGTGGTGGGAAAGTAAAATACAAAGCTCACATAAACAATGTGAGGAATAGAAGTGCAGCAATTAATTAGAAATTAAATAAAAATACCAAAACTATGTTATGGCAATAAAGCTGAGTCATCATTGAAATTGTCTGTATTTTAGAAAAAAATATATGTTGCCAAAAAAAGATTTATAAATAGCAGAAACCCAAATAGAACAATAGTTTTTAAATTAATTGAATCTGTGTTGAAAATAGCTGCTCTCATGTTTTCAAAAATGGCACTGACTCCAAACAGCTTTACAAGCAAGTTCTACCTAACATACACCTTAAAAATCTGGTACCAAGAATAGAGAAAGAAGACCTCAAATTAGAATAATCGCTATACTACCATTACCACTACTGCCATCAAACACACACGCACACACATACACACACACACACACACACACAGAAAAACAAACAAAAAAAAGGGTATTAGGAAGAAGAAAAATTATAGTGGGCAAAGTTAGAATATTGGAAATCTATTGTCAGTAGAAATGTGAAGATATGCCTTCAATTTTGTAGAATAAATCAAAAAGAGAGTTTTCTCCCCAATAATTTATTTTTTAAGTATTTTGTGGGTGCATAGTAGGTGTATATGTTAATGGGGTACATGAATTGTTTTGATACAGACATGCAATACAAAATAAGCACACAGTAGATAATGGGGTATCCATCCCCTCAAACATTTATCCTTTGAGTTACAAACAATCCAAGACACTCTGTAAATTATGTTAAAATGTATAACTATTATTGACTGTAGTCACCCTCAAGAGAGAGTTTTTACCATATATACCAGATTGATTTTGCTTCAATATGTGCAGTTTTCATAAATAATATCATTTGGAAGTAAGTGTTGAGACTCTTGCCTTCAACAATTAGAACATGGTTTCTTTTTATTATCTGCAAACATTACTGAAATAGACAGGAAAGGAGGCTTAAACAAATGTTATAATGGATTGTGTTAAGTAAATAGTTTTTAACAGAGGAAATTTCTATGGGAGAAAAATGGAAAGAAATAATCAGAAGTCTGTAAAAACCCTCAGTTATGACACTGTATCATGTAAGAAAGGCTGGTGAATGAGAGGATTTTTAGGAAACATCATAGAAATCTAACGTACATCATCAAAGCATATGCTATAAACTGAATGCTTATGTTTTCCCCAAACGCTTGTGTTGGAGTTCTAATTCCCAATGTGATAGTATTGAAGGTGTGGTCTTTGGGAGGTGATTAGGTTATAAGGGTGGTGGAGACCTCATAAACTGTATTAGTGCTCTCGTAAGAAAAGACACTCGGGGCTGGACAAAGTAGCTCATGCCTGTGGTCCTGGCACTTTGGGAGGCCGAGGCAGGTGGATCACTTTAGGTCAGGAGTTCGATACCAGCCTGAGCAATGTGACAAAATCCTGTCTCTACTAAATACAAAAATTAGCTGGGTGTGGTGGCATGTGCCTGTAATCCCAGGTACTCAGGAGGCTGAGGCACAAGAATAGCTTGAACCCAGGAGGAGGAGGTTGCAGTGAGCCAAGCCGAGATCACGCCACTGCACTCCAGCCTAGGCCCAGAATGAGACACCATCTCAAAAACAAAAACAAAAACAAAAAAGCAAAAAAAAAAAAGAAGAAGGAGGAGAAGAAGAAGAAGAAGGAGAAGAAGAAGGAGAAGAAGAAGGAGAAGAAGAAGGAGGAGAAGAAGGAGGAGAAGAAGGAGGAGAAGAAGAAGAAGAAGGAGAAGAAGAAGAAGAAGAAGGAGAAAAAGAAGAAGAAGAAGGAGAAGAAGGAGAAGGAGAAGGAGAAGAAGAAGGAGAAGGAGAAGAAGAAGGAGAAGAAGAAGGAGAAGGAGAAGAAGAAGGAGAAGAAGAAGGAGAAGAAGAAGGAGAAGGAGAAGAAGAAGGAGGAGAAGAGTCGTCGTCACTCGGAGATGCTCCCTCTCTCCACCATGTAAGGAGATGCAACAAGAAGGTGGCCGTCTGCAAATGAGATAGGGGGCTCTCACCAGTTACTGAATCTGCAAGCACCTTGATCCTGAACTTCCCAGCAGCCAGAACTGTGAGAAATAAATCGTTTTTATTTAAGCCACACAGTCTGTGGTATTTTGTTATAGTGATGTGCGATATTGTGAAATATGTGTTTGGTCTTCATTCCCGTTTCCTGGCATACAACACCTAAGATCTCTGGAATCTTCGAAGTGATGGTTCTTGTGTGCTAATGAGTTGACTGTGGCTGGCAGCCCCTAGGTAGCTTCAGGATGGAGCTGGTCACCCCAAAAACAAAGGCAGGATTAGAAGGTTGGGGCTTTCAGTCTCATTCCCAACCTCCGGGTAGCGGAAAGGAGTTGAGGATTAAGTTGATCACCAGTGGGCAATGATTTAATCAGTCATAAAGAACCATGTAAAACCCCAAAGGACTGGATTTAAAGAGCTTCCAGACAGCTGAATATGCAGAGGCTGATAAGAAGATGAACACGAACACATCCACACGTCAGGAGGGTGGCGAGCCGTAACTTCACAGGGACAGAAGCTCCTTTGCTCCAGACCGCTCCAGACCTAGCCCTGTGTATCTCTTCATCTGGCTGTTTAGGTATATCCTTCAAAATAACATTTGCAATACACCAGCAAGTGTAGTGTCTCCCCGAGTTCTGTGAGTCGCCCTAGCAAGATTAACTGCACCCAAAGAAGGGGTTGTGGAGACCCCAACTTGAAGCCAGTGGGTCAGAAGTTCTCAAAGTCTGCACTGGCGGCTGGTGGGAAGGAAGGGGCAGGCTTGGAGACTGAGCCCTCAACTGGTGGGATCTGAAGCTATCTCCAGGTAGACATCATCAGAATTGAATTGAAATGAATTGGAGGATGCCCGGCTGGTGTCTGCTGCTCGGGGTGTGGGGAAAACCCCTCACATATTTGGTCACAAAGTCTTCTGTGTTGATTGCTGTGGTGTGAGAGCAGAGGAAAATGTTAACGTTTTTCCACTGTCACGCAGCTCAAGCTAAGGCAGTGTGCCTTTCACTACACAGGGGTAAGGGAGGTCTAGAGACTCCCAGTGTCTTCCTTCTACTGAAGTGTAACAAGAACAAAACAAAAGAGAAACACATTTAAACTGCTAAGAACTCCTTATTGTGATAACGTTAAATATATTTGAAAGGAAAATTACAGGAATGGATGGTACCTCAAGAGTTAATATATTAGCATAATTCATTTTTGCTTAAAAATGTAAAATTCATGCTGATAGGTTTTGAAAGTAAATGGATATTCATAGTAATCATTCTCAATTTACATATAATAATGTAACTACTGAAACGGAACATCTGAGCACATTTGCATGTGTTGATACAAAATTACGAAGTTCTAATAAAACTTATTCTAAATTAAATACAAAAAAAAGGAAACCCGTGTAACAAAATCTATATGTGGGCTGTCCTGAAATATTCCAGGAAATTAACTGTAGTTCCATATATCTTCTATTTAATGTGTACTTCCATTTATCTTTTTCCTTACTTAAATTTCAGAAATGTATGGCTTTTTTGTTTTAGAATGAATTCTCGTCATTAATACGTGACAGTTATTTTAAGTGGTTTATAGATATTAACTGAATATTGTAAGTGATATGCTATTGTTTTCCCCATTTAACAGATAAGAAAACTGAAATACAAAGAAGTTAGGTCTTAAAATCACACAGCTAATAAGCATCAATGTGATATAGACCAAGTAGTCTTACACCTTACCACGTTTGTAACAGTAATGGGTAATAAGGAAAATGGTTAAACATCCTAAATTAAACTTCATGTTCTACTACTAAACGCAGATGTTAAAGAAAACCTGTCTATTGTCTTAGGTACATTCACAGATAGAATCAACATGCAGTCTTTTAAATGGTATGAAATTCACCTGCTAGATTGGAAAGAGAAGAGTGACTTGTTTTCTCAAACAGTTTAGCTATCTTAATTAGGAAAGTCTCAAGAGCAAAGCTCATATCTCATCTTTTAATCCTATGATTCCAGCATTAATATTGGAGTGGTGCATAGTCCATAATTGGTTTATTTATTCATTCATTATTCATGTTATATTTATTTTTACATTTAGACATTTTACTTATTCACATTTAATAATGCATTACTTATTAATTCATCATTCAAAATAATTGCTTCACACATTCATTTATGTATGAACCAAATATTCATTGAACTCCTATTATTTCTTAAAATTGAGAATATAGCAATGAACAAAACATAGGGCTTACATTCTAGTGTAAGCTAGATGTATATATAATGTATGTAATTTAATGTTAGTGTAAGCTATTGTGATGTCTATGTATTATAACATAGTTATAATGCATAGTAAACAAAATTACATAGTAAAACAAAATTACAGTACATAGTACAAAATAAAACAATACATAGTAAACAAAATTACAGTCAATTCTCATTATTTGTGGTTGCTAAGTGCTACAAAGTTGCTGCAAACACTAAATTAGCAACTATTGAACTATTGCTCCTAAGGTAAATACAGGTTTAATTTCCTGTGAGCCTCTAGTTATATTTTTGTCAACCTCTCAATATAAATCTTGTTTATATATGTTTCTGTTTAAAGATATCGTATTTAATATATATTGTTGACTTATTAACATTGAACCCATAGCTAACAGCACTATAACTCATCTCTGAAAAAACTCAACACACAGATTTTCTCCTCAAGGGAGGTCACAGCCTTCTGGGGTTTAGGATCACTAGATAGCAGTTCAGCACTATGTTTGGGGGCCATTTTAAACAGCAAAGTCACCAAAAAAGATTCCCAAATGTGAAAACCATGGCGCTGTCAAGACCACAAAAAGGACACTTGGGAGCCAAGACAAAAAGGCCGAGCATCACCTCGTTCAACCTCAGCTGGGAACATGCGTGTTGAGTGACACAAATTTTTGCCACTCTGCACATGTCCGTGAAGGACTGCAAAAGCACCACAAGTATTGATTCGGGGATTACAAATAAAATCTAGCAAGTAGGCAAACTTGGTATATGGAATCTGTGAATAATAAGGATCAACAGTGTATTTTTCAGATAAGTGCTGTGTAGAAACTAAGGCGAGGTGAGGAAGGAAGCTCAAGCAGGGCTTTCTGAAATGGTGGTGCTTGAGCACAAGCATGAAACAGGTGGATGTGTCATGCAGACACCAGAGGGAAATGCATTCCAGACAGAAAGATCAATGGCCACGATACCTCGCAAGTTTGAAGTGCCTCAAAAACTGTACCTAGTGTGGTTGGAGTGGGATAAATGAGGGCACAGACTAAGGACGTAAGATTGGAGACTTAGTCAAGAACCAAACATTTGTAAATTTGTAAGCAGTGGTGAGGACTTTAAGTCTGACTGAAATGGGAAGTCACTAGAGAGACTAGGAAATGCGTGTAAAAGGAAATGACCTGACTTGATTTTTATAGTACTTTTATTATACTTTCATTTTTTGAGACAGGATCTTGTGCTTTTGCCCAGGCTGAAGTGTGATGGTGTGATCATGAGTCATCATAACCTCAAACTCCGGGGCTCATGTGAGTCCCCCAACTCAGCTTCCCAAGTAGCTGGGATTACAGGCTCCAGCCACTGCAAATTATCCACCTGGCTAATTGCTTTTGTTGCATTTCTTTGAGAGATGGGATCTCATTCTGTTGCCCAGGCTGAGGTTGAACTCTTGACCTCAAGTAATCCTCCCTTTTTGGTCTCCCAAAGTGCTAGGATCACAGGCCACCATGCCCATCCCTTATAATACGCTTTCCGACTGCTGGATTGAGCATAGACTGTTGGAGAGCCTATTCTTGTAGAGGAAGTGGAGCAAGAAGCTGTAGGAATCCACTGGGGCGAACCAAACAAAAGGTGGTGGTGGCCTAGATCAGGATTGTAGTGGTGAAGGAGGAACAACATGAAGGATCTAGAATATATTTTGGTAGAATAACTAAAAAGATTATCTGGGCCAGGTGCAGTGCCTGATGCCTGTTATTCCAGCTACTGCATAGGCTGAGGCAGGAGAATCTCTTGAGCCCAGGAGTTCCATGAACTATGATTGTGCCACTGTACCCTCTGATTGTATTTTCTGGCTGAGATATGAGTGAAAGAGAGAACTTAATTATGAATCCAATTGTTTGACCTGAACAACTGGAAGGGTGGAATTTCCATTTATTGAGGCAGGAAAGACTAGAGAAGTAGCTGGAGGTTTCGGGGAGGTAGGCAGCAGGAGCTGAGTTTTGGACATGGCACACCAAGATCTCAATTAGTCACTGAGATACACTAGTTAGGAAGTCAGGGCAAAGATGAATACTGTGAATATGTATTGAGTTAATGAATGTATTCGTTACTGAAGAAACCCATTGCATAACTTTCATTTCATCTATGTCAGTGCTTAATATATGGCAAATATTTTAATACCTATTCACATGCTACAGAAAGATACATAGTGGAAAAGGCTCCAGCTTCTGGTCAGACAAATTGAGTTTAAATTCTGCTTCTTCCACTTAGTTATCAAAACTCTGGGGGAAATTAGTATGTCAGAACCTGTTCTCCCTTATGTAAAGGGTAAAATAATACTTCCTTAATTGTATTTATTGAGGAATAAATTAAATAGTATATAAGTAAGAATCTACATATAATAGACACTCAATACATATAAATTCCCTTCCACCATGCCTTATAATTTCAGATAAAAGTCTGGATTGAATGATTTTTTTTATCACTTCAAAAATAATTACCTGGACAAATGGCTACAAATACGACTTCGGACAATAATATTTGATTAATGGACAGAAAATAGATTGTAATAAATATATTATTGCAATATTTTTATTAGCTAAGAAGGGCAAATCATAAAACTTATATCAATACTCTCTCTCTCTTGCACCCATTAGGTGAACATGACTTTCTTTTACACTTTGCCCCAACTTCACTTCAAAGTCCTTCTTAACAAATTTTTTTTTGAGTCAACTACCAAGAATCAATGAGATTTGTATATGAGATAAAAATCGATCAGCAAATAGGGGTTACTCAACAGCACAAAGTAGAGCAATTATTTATATTAATAGTTAAAAATTAAGAATCAAAATATATTGACACAAACTTTAAGAAGTTATCATATGTAAATTTTACATATTACAGCTTTGCATATTCAAGCATTACACTATTATTTGTATAGCCATAACTTTTCAGTTCTCTGAATGCTCAATTCTTAGGATCCTGAAACTATGTAAATAGGGCATATTTTATTTATAATAACATTTAAAATTCATATACCTGGATGAGTGATCTACAGCATCTTATTCAGAATTTTAAACTTTAAATTCTAGAATATTCAGGCTAACAAAGATCATAAAGAAGAGTAACATTATTGATTAATAAGAGGAAAACAAAGTATAATTGAATACAGACTATGTATAATTTATTGTGGTAAATATTTTACCTATAAATTCCTACTAACCTCTAATTCTAAATATTTCAAAGACAAGAGAATTGAAGCTTAAATGTAGTTAAGTTTATAAAATTTGGAAGCGTTTGATCTGGGTTTTAAACACATTCGTTTATTACTCCAAAGCTTATACTTTCTATTCTGTGCTACACTTCTTGAGAGAACTGTATTATAATACAACTGTTAGCTGTTTCGCCTTGGTCTGGTCACTTTAGTAGCTAATTCTGTGCCTAAATTTTCTTATCTATAAGCCCAATAAAATGGAATAGATGTTTATGATCAAGATTAGCTTTCAGTTTATAGAACTTTTGTTAGAAATGTCTATCTACTGATAGCAGGTGAAATTGAGTCTCAATTTTTTTAGACATAAACATGATAATAGTAATAATAAGAATAAGTAACATTTATTGCATGTTTTCCGTGAGTCAGGCACAGTGTGAGCAGTTCTCCTGTGGATACAGGTGTCGAACAAGGTGAATGGAAATGAAAGATAGAAGAAATAGGACATTAAGTCACAGGAAAAGAGTCCAGAATTAAGACATTTTTGAAAATTTCTTGAAGATGCCACAAAACAACACCAATTATAGAACTTAGTATGCTCAGACTAATAATGTCTTATTTCTTTGAGTGCATTGACTTTCTCATTTAAGAGACAGTTGTCCTATTGCAGTATAAAGTTTGCCATTTTAAAATAGATGTTAGTGAGAAAATAGAATTCCTTTTACACAACTTCACATTGCAGTCAACTTTATGAAAGCAAATCTCTTAGGTGAAAAGAAAAATATATTTGTCAATTAAATATCTCTTTTTTCCCCAGTTATCTGTATTTAATACTGATATTTATCTTAATCTGCATTTCCACTTTTTAGACCATATCCATTGGTAGTCCTTGCCTTTTTCTACCTGCTTTTGTCTCTCATATAACGTTAATCACATGAATATAACTGCTTGTTGATGTGACACCTTTCATTAATGGGATTTTAGCTCTTACCGGGTGAGAACTATGATGTAGCAATTGTTTAATCCACGGTAAAGAGTGCAGTTACTGGCATAAAAATAATCCATGTTTATAGAGAGGAAAAAAGAAAGAAAGGAAGGAAGTTGGTAACTGACCTCCAGATAGTCATAATAGTCACGCTGTTGCCAATTCAGATGGCTGTACAATCCCAACACGTGATGCAATTTTCATGACGAACCATGTAAACTACTAGCTTCTCTTAAATTTCTTAATCAGCATGATCAAGGCCAGTAAAACCAGAGAGTTTCATACAGGCAAGTGATCTTTGGCAAGGACTGAACTTGTCTCTAAATGAGTATAAGGTTTGTATTTGTATATAAGTGAGTAACGATGCATAAGACATAGCATGTTAACGTTTCACGTACTCTGAGATGTTTCTCTGAAAACGTGATTAGAATGCTCATTTCGTTTGTTCAGAATGCATGGATATTTCGGCTTGTTGGGATTCACTAATAGTTCACTGGATATGCAAAAGCCTACCTATGTTTTCAGCTTCATTCAGCAAGGAAAGAAAAGGGCCATATTTTCTCTGTAGGCATTTAAATATATATAACTTGATTATTAATTCAATCAAATTGGGGTGATGCCTATTATCTTTATAAATAGATATAAAAGGCATATACATATGAAAGAAGCATTGATGTGGAAAATACTGCAATAACAAATCTTATAAGAAAGAATTTTAGAAATAACTTGCCAGAAGGGTAATGACCTCAATTAAATTTTATGTGAAATAATAATTGGTGATTTTAATAAAGAAACACTATTGCAAATTGCATGTTGATAATATAATATTTTGATATTTTTTTAATTTTCCTCTGGCTTGCATTTATATTAAATAAAAATCTTTGAGATAATCAAGTCAGATTTGTAATTTAAAGTGGCTTTTCTTTCAACATACTCAAGTAGATTTTAAATAGTTTTAAATTCGAAAGAATGGAGAGAATATTTAAGATCTTCCCGTAGATATTTTTTCTATCAATGAGAGAAAATTATTCTGCTATAAAACTGTACTTTAAATATCAAATTACATATGTCTAAGGAAGACAAATTAAAAACCATGGTACAAGGAGACATGTCAGTGAGATAAACATGTTTGGTGTGAATCATCTGGAAAATATAAAATTGAAGTAACACTTTTCCTGTATGAATGTAATCTATTTCCACACATATACAGCCTTGCTTAGGCTTATACATTTTTTGAACAAATGTGTGCTCCACATAAAATACTCATATACAATGTTGAGTTTGGATAACTTTGCAATTCAACTAGGAAAGGTTTTTATTACTATCATTACAAACAAACCAATAAAACATTTTCCTGTAAGACAATGCTGAAATATATATACACTACATAGCTCCTATGCATTCTTAAATGTTAAATTTAAATTAAATTTAGAAAAAGCCAAACCTGCGTTGTGATGTTTATTTTCTTCAGGCCTTGTATAGACTTTTCTGTTGCATAACGTGATTTTTATCCAGGTTCAGAATTTAGCCTGCCCCATGGGGAAGGGCTTGCATCAGCTTTTTTGTTATTTACGTGGCATAGTTGTTCTCAGTTGGTGTTCAGTATTGTTAACAACAGTAATAATCAGGTGAGCTTTTAGTGAAACAAACAATCAGTAGCAAGCATGTTTAAGGGGAGGCATGAGATATATGAGTAAACTGATTTAGAAACACTGAAAATTGGCTGGGTGGTGGCTTATGCCTGTAATTCCAGCACTTTTGGAGGTTGGGATGGGAGAAACACTTGAGGCCAGGAGTTCAAGACCAGTCTAGGCAACATGGCAAGAACTCTTCTCTATAAAAAACAAAACAACACAAAAATGTTCATACTGCTGATATATAAAATATTTTCTATCGTTAGTATATACTATCTACTGTATTTAAATTGTGTGCTACTCTGCTATTTTTTTGCATCAGATTATATCTTCTTTGCATGGTTGGAATTTTACCAACTATATTTTGAGGAGACATATGACAATATTCTTGGCTATCATAAATTCTCTTTATTAATAAATAGGATTTCCAAGCATTCAGTATGTCAATATTAACCATCAAAATGGGATACGTCCCAAGCATACCTGTAGGACACTCACTATCCTGGTGGTTCTCCTCTGGACATGCTCCAATTTTTTCTTAAAGCATGGCACCTGAAGCCACCGTAATATTCTATATATGCACTGACAGATGCAGAAGTTGGTGTAAAACCTCTTTTTTGATATCCTGAATATGATAAAGCTATTAATCCTGCTTGAGGCTCTGTGAACTTACTTAATAATCATATCTTGCTACTGGTATATGGGATTTGAGGCAATTTTCTAGGAGTTTTAGTGCAATCTCCAGGGAATTTAGTAATCAACCTCACTGCTGAATGCATCGATCAGAGTTACCATGGCTATAACCGCGGGAGCCCAGCAGCAGAGCTCCAGTGTCAGAAGGTCAGTTAAGAGCAACTCAAAATTCTCTCCAGGGAATTTTCTAGGACATGCACTGCTTAGTTGTAGTAACATTAATAGAAATATCAGAAAACCGCACCATTATATACAATTCTGCTACAGAAAAGCTCTGGATTCAGAGATGCTGCTTTAATAAGTTAGATAGCATGTAGGCAATCTAGCAATTTGTAATTTGTCATCATGTAGAACTTTTAAATCCATTTTCTAAGTATGTCGATACTAGCAAACCATGCACTATTTTATTTCCGGGACATAATATCTTTGATTATAAAAAGAGAGGCATCGAATATATATAAATCAGAAGATTGTCGTTGTTGTTGTTTTAACGTGACTTGTTCAGTTATAAATAAACTTATCTGATGGAGAGGAGTTAAAATGACTGCAGACACTTACAACACTGGAATGGGTTCTTTATGAAACAGTAGTGATCTAGTGTTACCCTCACTGCTCCCTAGTGCCTACACACACACACACACACACACACACACACACACACACACACACACATGCTTTACCAGATCCCACGCACTGGGGCAGCTAGAATATTCTAGCACTTTTCAAGATGAATTAGACCAGATGTTCTCAACCAAGGGCTATTTTGTTCTCCAGGGAATATTTGGCAATGCCTAAAGACATTACTGATTGATCAAAACTGGGAGGATACTCGCCTCCAGTGGGTAGAGACCTGGGCTACTGCTAAACATTCTACAATGTACAGGGAAGTCTTCCACAATAAAAAAATTCTCTGGTCAAAATATCAACAGTGTTGAGGTTAAGAAACTCTTCAGGAGACCCCCAGTCTCCAGGCTGAGCACTACGTTGTGCTGGCTGACACTGGAGTAGCTTCAGAGGTCACAGGCTGATTATGGCGCTTTTACATCAGATCTGGGTTGTGAGCCAGGCTCTATTGTTTTAGTAGCGATGGATTCCTTGAATGAGTACCTCATTAACAAGGCATATTTTTGTCCGAATTTTTCTCTTCTTTGGGTGGTTTTCTGTTACTTCATTGTGTTATTTCTGCCTCACAATTCCTGCCAAGATTCTGCAATTTAGTCTAAAACTTTCATCTGACTGGTACAATAACTCCGTCTTCTTCTCTCTGCCTCCTGCACCCTCTCACATACCAACACTCTAGAGCTTCACATTTACACCTGTGAAAATAATCTGTACGAAGAACAAGCCTCATCCTGTCACTCACTTGTTGGTAAACTTTGAACGGCCACCTGTTGTCACTGTAATAAAAAGCAAGCCGTGTCCTCTAGCATAACAGAGCAAACCCTGTGTAACCTGACCCCGCTTGCTTCTCCAGACTAATCTCTTGTTCCTTTGGTCCCACATTTTTCACTCTATCAATGTCTTGGAGTTCTCAGCACCAGCCATGGTGACTCTCATCTCAGTGTCTTATTGCAGTCTGCTTCTGTGTTTACAGGATTACCCTCACCCTCCTCAACTCTCTAACTCTCATTTGATTCATTTACCACTTCCTCGAGGAAACCTTCTGTCATCTTCCCAGGTGGGTTACTCCTGTCACATTCCCTGTATATTTCTCATTGCACTTCCCGGGTGGTTTGGAAAGCAGTCATTTGTGTTTGCCTCTGGATTCCTTTAAGTTGTGAGCAAAGTCTTACTCCTTTTCGTGTTCCCTGACTGCCTACGTGAGGGCCCAGAAGATAGTTGTCTATTAATTTACATAAAGTTTGGAATAAATGAATAAATGAGCACCTGCATGAGTCATTTCACTGTTGCTAGTGAATTAAATTGATCTAAATAGAATAATGTGTGCTAATTTATTTGCGAAGTATTTTTAGTTATTAATATATATAATTCTATATAATAATCAATTTAAAGAAGGTCAGTAAGATTTTTTCTCTTTTCTAATCTATTTGTTTAGAGGTTCAGATTACTAAGGATTCAAAGATGTGTAAATGTTGAAAGATATAATCTATTTCTAAGTTCAGATACCCTGAGAATTTCAAGTCTACCTCTCTGGTCTAAGACGTAGCTGAGTCTCAAGGAAATAAATAATATTATTGAGAATATCTGCTAATACTGAGCCACTACCATACATCAGGTACTATGCTAGGTATATGTAATTTTCTATTTTAACCTATGAAGTGGGACTGTAATTATTTCCCATATACGTGAGGAAACTGAGACACAGAGATACTAAACAGCTACCCTGAGTTGCCCCAGTAGCATGTGGGGAAGCAGTCATAGGTCCCAGAGCTTCAGCTTTTGACCAGTATTTTCTGGTGCACCTACATACTGGCAAATTATTGCCTAAACTTCTAATTTTAAACCTGAAGATAATTTCTAGCTAATTATTCCTTAGCAATGAAAAGATGAGTCGTTGTGCATAAAGCACATAGTAAGTGCACAATGAAGGTATTTATCAGAATTATTATTAAGCTTTGAGATAACGTAGTTGTTCTGTATCAATTTTCCATCATAAATGAAGGGAGGTCAGCTTCCCCTCTCTACCTTCAAGCCTTTTAATAAGGATGAAATATGAGTGAGCATTTTGAAAAGTGTTGTGCAATCAACAGAGATGGACTGTCTTCTTTGAGCAATAGTGGTAATACAGTGCATGATCATATCTAAAATGAAAAATACTGTATTTCTCATTTGTCTAACTGAGAATCAGAAATGGATTATTTTAAGGCTGAGAAAGCATGTGTGCATAGGCCAGGGAAAGTGCTTGGTTATGATATTCAACTGTTTCTACAGAAGCTACGGTGGGTAGAATGTGGCCATTCTAAAGGGCAGACCCGGTAAATAGATCTAGTCTCCAAGATGTGTGGCCTATACTCATATTGCTAGGGTGGTGATGACGGAGGGTCCATTTTGAAAAAAAGAAAATTTGAAAACTTCATTGTTTTCCCCCACTGTCTACTGGAAAGGCGTTTAATTGCCTTACAGAGAAAATCATCTTTAGTTTTATGTCACCACAACACTTCTTTTCCTGAATTAAGTCAATTCTTCTTTTAAGATTTCAGATACCTGGCCTGGCACAGTGGTTCATGTCTGTAGTCTCAGCACTTTGGGAGGCCAAGGTGAGAGGGTTGCTCGAAGCCAGGAGTTCAAGACTAGCCTGGACATTTCCACAATAATTTTTTAAAATAAAATAAAATATAAAAACTTCAGATACCTTTCCTAAATTGAAGACCCAGAAAAAAGTTATGAACTTTATGTAATGGGCTGTCCTACCACATTATAAAGAACCCACACTTTAGAACCTCATATTTACTTCAAGCAATAGTCTGCCACAGTCACTACAGTAGGAAGTGAGAAAATGGCCAGATAATCCATTTGGAGGCAGGATTTTGCAGGCTGACTTAAGAGGACATACACATTTAAGAGTACCTTGCAGTTAACTATGCATCTGCAAACCAAAAATGTATCTGAGACAGGTCTCAATCAATGTAGAAGCTTTTTTTGCCAACATTAAATGCACGCACCAGGGAGATAAGTCTGCCCTTTTCTCCAAAGATGATTTTGAGGCTTCAAAATTTAAAGGTTAAAGGGCAGATATTGGGGAAAGAGGAATAATTTTTCCAAGGTGTGGGTAGATGGGAGATAAATGGTTGCTTTCTTTTGAGTCTTTCATCAACCTTTCGCCGAATACACAATTTACATATGAGAGAGGGCTAGAGGAATAGTCACTTATGCCTTTGTCCAGCTCGGGAATCTGCATTTTTACATAAACTAATGTAAACAGTAGGGCAAAGCATGCAATCAGACATGCATTTGTCTCAGGTGAGCCAAGGGATGACTTTGAGTTCTTCCCTTTGTCCTGCACCTTTGAAAATAAGCTGTCAATTTATATTGCCAGGGTGAAATTCAACAGAATAAAATGGGAGGCAGGTTTTCCTGATGCAGTTTCCAGCTTGACTTTTCCCTTTGGCTTAATGATTTTGGGGTCTCAAGATTTATTTTCCTTCCACAGAGCCATCAAGACTTATTGAAAATAGATAAGCAGTCACACTCGTAAGGCCAGCACCACAGATCCTTAGCAGGACTCTACTGAAGTTCTACAAAAGGGTTTCTGCCAGAAAGCCCCTCTGGAATTGCAGTTCCTAATCTTCATTTAACAATACAGCCATTACTCTCTTTAATGGCAATTGTTGTTGACCCTAATGACTATCTAAACGACAACGAAATGGTTCAGTAAAGCCAACCTCTTCTTACCTGGAGAAAGAGGCTTTGTGGAATTGATTGAGCAGAGCCCTTTGCAGCTGCATTAGGCAGTGGTCTCTTAACAGCTGCAGGTTTAACTTACCGGGGTCGGTACCAGGCTATGAGTGAGACATCCACTGTTGAGATCACATCACTGCTGCCCTAGATTAGTAGCAACACTTGCCATTATTTCCCTTTTTCACTTTGGTTTTCAGTTTGACTCTTAATATTCTGATGCCTCTTTTGAATACTTGAATATAAAACTTAATATATATTGACTTAGTTGAAGAAAGACCACTTGGTTTCATGATTTGTGTTTTTGTGATTAAAACATTAATGTGGTTACCTAAGGGAGAGGAAGAGTTTCCCTAATCATTACCTTTTTTATTTAACAAAATAAAATTGTATTGAAATACCCATGCAACAAGTACATTCACTTTTACTAAGCATGGTCTCGAAAATGACTCATAGTGAGAAACATCTTAGTTGAACATGTTTGATTTTTTAAAAATCATGAATGTGGCCAGGCACAGTGACTCATGCCTCTTATCCCAGCCCTTTGGGAGGCCGAGGTGGGAGGTTTGCTTGATCCCGGGAGTTTTATTCCAGCCTGGGCAATATAGCAAGACCCCTATCACTACAAAAACTACAAAAATCAGCTGGGCATTGTGACGCATGCCTGTAGTCCTAGCTATATGAGAGGCTGAGGTGAGAGAATCTCTTGAGCAGGGAGGTCAAGGTTGTACAAGGTTGTAGCGAGCTGAGATTGCACCATTACACTAAGCAACAGAGTGAGACCCTGTATCAAAAAACAAAACAAAACAAATAAAAATTATGAATGCATTCTAAACTCAGGTCAGCATACTATTGATTTTAATTTGAGCTAAAGTATGATAATTATTTTATTTCCAAGGTTATATGTAAAAAGTTGAGGCCAGACACACCTGAGTTGGAATGTCACCATATCCCGGCCCGCGGGATAGTCAGTGTAGGCCCTGGAGGAGGGAGTGGGAATTTGGGGAACAAGAGACACGAGAAATGGAGACAAGACAGTGCTCTGATCAAGCCTCGTTTAATGGTGGTAATGCAATGCCTTATATACATTTGGAGGGGAAGGGGTTGGGCTAAGGCGGAAATGACCTCATTGCAGAAGGCGTGGCCAGATAAGCCTCGGTTTCTCTGGTCGGACGTCATGTTGCGCCTGCGCAGTCAGGTAGTCTTTTCGCGCGCGCGGGAAAAATGAATGAAGAAGAAGCAGGAAGAGCGCCATCTTTTAATGGCGGTATTAATACAGGGAAGAAGGTAAATCTAGGGAGAAGGTGTGGGGTGGAAATGAATATAGCTCAGGCGTTTAATCCTTAATTATTATTCGCTATGGCTGGGGCGTGCAGCTCCGGACAGGTCCCCCTTTTTATATTTTTATGATAAGAAAACCCCTCGGGAACTGCGCCTGTCTTAGGTTGGGTCAACTCACCCCCACCTTCTAGGCCCATCATGGGATAAGGCAGCAGCAAGGGCGGCCCTCCTGTCTTAGGCGCCGATGGAGATAGTGTCCTCTTACCCGTCATTGACTGTCCAGTTCAGCACACAGGGGAGGTGGTCTTATTAAGGTAAATAAGACTCACCATTTTCAGTCATCTCAAGGCGATGATAATGGACCTGTATAGGTTTGGCCTGGAAGGCCTCGATTTGTTGTCTGACAAATGCCATAAGCTTATTAAGGATTATAGGCCCGAGAGTGAGGAAGAGTAGAAGAGTGAGTAAAGGACCAAGAAATGGCAGGAGATAGGGGAGAAGTCCATCGAGTCCAGTCCATAGTGGATTGGCGGCCAGGCCTTTTCTGCGCTTTTCTAGTTCTTCTTGCAAAGTTTTTATCTTATCTCTGACGATTCCGGATTTGTTGGCATAAAAACAGCACTTTTCCTGTAAAGCCAAACATATCCCTCCCTGTTCTGCCGTTAACAAATCTAGACCTCTTCTATTTTGGAGAACTACTTCAGCTAACGAGTCTACTTGGTCTTGTAAATCTTGTATAGTACTGGATAAGGTCTGTACATCTGAAATTAATTGATTGGATAATTTAGTATATTGGGTTAGTGAGACTCCTAGGCCTGTGGCTCCTGTAGTAAAAGCAGTGGTGATTCCTAGTCCAGCCAACAAGGGAATAAATTGTATGGCTCGTTTCGGTCTATAAATAAAATGTTCAATAGTGGGGATGGGGATAGGTTCATCTCCAGGGATGATATCAATGTCGGGGAGAAGAGTGGCCAGAACACAAAGCCCTGTCCAATTTGTAGGTAGATACGTATATGCCATGTTGTTTCCACAAACAAAAACCGAGCCATTTATAGCACACAAAGGGTTGGTGGCATTCATTACGGAAGTACAGTTGCCAAACACAACATAGCCTAAATCAATTTCTTTAGTGTTATTATATGATGGTGAAAAAAGGCAAGAGGAATTAGAAAACGTCATCGGTTGAACTAAGGGGGGGGTAATAGGACAGGAATTATTTACTAAGGATTCATTTGAGTAGTTGACATAGGGCAATGAAAGGTTAGGTATGGCTAGAGGAATAGGGGGGCCCATTTTAAGACAAAGCCAACAATCGTGGGCCAGGCTTGTATTGGACATTTGAAGTAAATTGTAAGTAGCATTGAGGATATCAAAGGTTTGGGCATCGAGCCTAAAATTATCTCTAAGCTCAGGCAGGGCTAAAGGGTGATATTGAAGTTCAGGATATGGAGCTTTATGAATTTCTTCTAATTTTTTCTGGACGGTTTTAATTCTTGCAATATCTAATGGGCCTCCTCCATCAGAAATGTGAATGGGGGCGGTAGTGCTCCAACAAACAGGCTTTCCTTTTTGGCCGTTACAAGGAGACTGTACAAGTTTATTAGTGCATCCTAATACTTGTACGTCATTGATGCCTCCAGTTTGTGTTTTTAGTAACGTGGCCGTATAATATGTTCTATTGCCTGATTTGCATTGTTGATAGGAGGTATAACAGGAACTATGTACAGAAGATTGGAAAGAGCTACAAGGGCATTCTAGGAGCGGCCCGCTAGGTGAGGTATCTCTTGGGGTAGACTTACATTTCCATAACTGGTTTGGCATTAGGTAAGCTGTCTTGCCCGTGCAGGTCACCTGGGTGATTCTATCTGACGGAGGTTCAGATATTTGTCCCCCTCTGCAGTCACAAGGCTGGCCGTATTGTTTTCGTAATAATTCTTTTGCCTTACGAGGGTCACCAAAACCTGCATAGACTGTCACTATGTTATATAGGAGCGATTATTCTCCAAAGGAATTTCATGTTAGGCTTCATTTTCTGAAAAACAAGAAGGAAAGAACTTCTCAGGGAGATTTATCTTCCCTGGACTGACAATGGTTATGATTTATTTGTCTTACCAATCTTTCAGGCAGCCATCTGGCTGCATCATTTTTTTGTGAGAAGATGCATACTGAGCCTCTTCCCCAAATTAAAACTGGATCGGGGCCATGCCATGAACTATCAAGTGGATCTTTCCATTTTACCATTGCAAACTGTTTTTGAGATTCAGGATGCCAGAAACGATCAGCAGCCGATTTTCCATGACTGTCCAAATTTTAAAAATTAAGGATAAACAGGGCATGATTGAGTATGTTTCTGGGGGTACCCTTCACGGGGTACCAGCTCCCCCCTTTTAATTTTGTGATAATAGTTTTTAATGACAGATGAGCTCTTTCTACTATACCTTGTCCTTGGGGATTATAGGGAATGCCTGTGGTATGTTTAATTTGTAGGGTATTACAAAATTGTAAGAAGGTTTTGGCTATATAACTGGGGCCATTATCTGTTTTGATTTGTTTGGGTATTCCTAAAATAGAAAAGCAGTGTAATAAATGAGCTATGACATGTTTGGTGGCCTCTCCTGTTTGGAGAGTTGCACTGATGAATCCACTATAGGTGTCTATGCATACATGGATATATTTTAGTTGACCGAGTTCTGAGTGGTGAGTAACGTCCATTTGCCAAATTTCGTTGGGGATGAGTCCTCGGGGGTTAACTCCTAGATGGGGAACAGGTAAATATGTTATGCAGTTGGCGCATTGTTTAACTATTTGTCGAGCTTGTTCTCTGGTAAGTTTAAACATAAGTCTTAAGGTTTGGGCGTTTAAATGATGTAAGGCATGTGCTTTTTGCGCTTGTTGCAAATTGTCTGTAGTGACTGTGGCTATGGTTTTTGTTGCCGTGTCAGCTGTTGCGTTACCTTGTGTTAGAGGTCCCGGTAATCCTGAATGTGCTCTAATATGCCCAAGAAAAAAGGGAGTAGTCCTTTTTCGGATAAGTTGTTGACATTGTAAAAATAGGTTAGCTGTGTCTGAAATATGTTTAATTTGAGACACGGTCTCTAAGAGGGGTATTGAATGAGCCAGGTAGGCGCTGTCTGTATAAATGTTAAGTGGCTGACAAGGAAAAGCTGATAGTGCTGCAATTATAGCTTGCAATTCGACCAGCTGAGCTGATGTATAAGTGTTCTGGAATTTAACGACTACATTATTGTAAGTGTAAGTGGCAAGTCCTGTGGAAGATCCATCAGTGAAAATTAGTAATGCGTCATTGAGAGGTTCTTTACTGGTAATATGGGGAAATACAAACGCATGAAGCTTACAAAATTGAATAAGTTTGTTAGGTGGGTAATGGTTGTCAATCGCGCCAGTATAAGAAGCGCAAGCAATTGGCCAGGCTTCCGTATTTTGTAACAGCCAATGGATGTGTGATTGAGTGTAGGGCTGTATAATGGTAGAGGGTTCTATTCCAAAGTATTGTCTACTGTTTTCTCTTCCCAAGATAATTAGATCAGCTATGGCATCATAATAAGGCAACAAAACCTTTTTAGGGGAGGAGGGCAGGTGTACCCACATAATGGGATTGTTCTGCCAAAATAGGCCAGTAGGGGTTATTGTTGTGTTAAAAATAAGGAATATTAATGGCTGAGAATAATCAATACCGGTAACAAATTGTGTTGCAATGGCTTGTTCTACCTGTTGGAGTGTTATTAATGCTTCTTTAGTAATGGACCTGGGGGATTTTGGATTAGAGTCTCCTTTTAATATATCGAAAAGAGGTTTTAACTCTCCTGTGGTGAGCTTCAAGTACGGTCGAAGCCAATTTATGTCTCCCAGTAATTTTTGGAAATCATTTAAAGTCTTTAAATGATCACGACATATAACGGCCTTTTGATTAATGATTTTGGGTCCATTAATCTGGAAACCAAGATAAGTGTATGGATCTTGTAATTGTACTTTTCTGGGGCTATTTGTAGTCCAGCTGCTGTTAACTCTTGTTTGAGTTGGGCGAAGCACTGTAAGACTTGTTCGCCAATTTCTCCTGCTATTAAAATATCATCCATATAATGTATAATATACATTTGTGCCCATGTTTTTCTGACTGGCTCTATAGCAGCAGCTACATATTTTTGACACAAGGTAGGACTATTGGCCATACCCTGAGGTAAGACTTTCCATTGATAGCGCTTCATTGGTTGTTTAAAATTTGTAGATGGAAGACTAAAGGCAAATCTTTTCTGGTCAGCAGGGTGAAGGGGAATTGTAAAAAAGCAATCTTTAAGGTCAATAATGATTTTAAAATATTTTTGAGGAATCGCAACCGGTGAAGGCAATCCTGGTTGTAAGGCACCCATAAGGATCATAGTGATATTTACTGCTCTTAAATCTTGTAAGAGTCTCCATTTACCAGACTTCTTTTTAATAACAAAAATAGGTGTATTCCAAGGGGAATTACTTTCCTCAATATGTCCTGCTGCTAGTTGTTCCTGCACTAACTGTTGGGCAGCACTTAGTTTATCATTGAGTAAAGGCCACTGATCAACCCAAACGGGCTCATCTGACTTCCAAGTAATGGGGTCAGCACACCTTTGGGGTGCAGGTATGTCAGTGGCCTGAGCTAAAAATTTCCAAACCCCTTTTTATCAAGTTGTCCTGAAACCAGTATAGGGTGTGGGATACCGTTCTCTCCTTTTCCAAGACCTTTACCAGGGGTGTATCCTTGAGTTAACATTTGTGCAGTAACTATATCATTTGGACTACACATTATAATTTTCATTTGAGAGAGTAGATCTCGCCCCCAAAGGTTAACAGGTAGGTAAGGGATGACAAATGGCTTAATGAGGCCTGAATTGTTTTCTTTATCTGTCCATGTTAGGTATTTAGAACTTTGTTTAGGATTACTGCTTTATCCAATTCCTCTCAAGTGAGTTAAAGTTTCTGTGGTAGACCAATGAGAGGGCCAATCTTCCTGTTTAATGATAGTTACATCAGCCCCTGTGTCTATTAGTCCAGTGAATGCCTTCCCGTCTAACCATAAGGTTAGAGAGGGTTTTTGATTTGTAATTGGTTGCACCCAATATATATCTGATGATCCGAAACCTTTCATATTTCTATTAGAGTATTGGATATTATTATCTGTTTTAACCAAAGGTAGCAGGAGTAACTGAGCTATTCTAACTCCTTGAGGGACAGTAATAATACTATCAATAGCTCTGGCCATAATTTTAATTTCTCCTTCATAATCATTATCGATAACTCCAGGGAGGACTTGTAAGCCTCTCATGGTGACACTACTTCTTCCTAAAAGTAGCCCAAAAGTGTTAGGTGGTAAGGGTCCATATATTCCGGTATTTAAGGTTTGCAGTCCCATTTCAGGTGTAGTATTGTGTGGGAGGTGGAACTGAGGTCCAATCCTGCACTTCCTGGGGTTGCTCTACTAAGTTTTGAAATGGATTGCTGTTGCTGGCTGGAACAAAGCTGACTGCCCCATATGCTTGTTTCGGGGCCTGAGGCTGGCCCCTCATCCCGTTTCCCTGCCTGGGGGGTAAAGGATTTCCTTGAATGTCAGTTTTAGATTTACATTCGTTTGCCAGTGCCTTCCTCTTTTACACCTTGGGCAAAGGCCTGGGATTTTTGCTTCTGGACTCTTATTTTGGTTATCACAGCAATCTTTTGCAAAGTGTCCCCTTTTACCGCATCTAAAACATCCCCCTTTATCTTTACCTTTGTTAATGAGGAAATCTCTTACTGTTTGGCCGCTAAAAGCGGCGGCCATTGCTAGGCCTTGTTGATATGAGGGCCCAATATCTGAACAAAGGCGAATGTATCCTGTTAAATCTGTTTTCTTTCAATAAGGTCTGATTGCCGCTTGGCAGGCGGGGTTAGCATTTTCATAAGCTAACTGTTTAACATAATCTACAGCCGTTTCTGCATTTCCAAAGATTCTACCTGCCGTGGTCATAAGTCTATGCACAAAGTCTGAAAATGGCTCATCGGGTCCTTGTTTAACTGCTGTGAGCGAGGCCCCCCGGATCTCCTTTAATGGGAAGTTTTCTCCAGGCCTTTGTAGCAGCAGCCTGGATTTGTGAGAACAGTCCAGGGTCATATTGCATTTGGGCCTGAGTGTCTGCATAATTACCTGAAGCAGTTAACATATCAAAATCCCAACCGTTTCCTGCCTGTTGATTTCTTTTAGCTGTATCTCTACAATTTTCAAAGAACTCTGACTTCCAAATTAAGTGGTCTCCCCCAGAAAGAACTGCCCTGACTAAGGTATTCCAGTCTGTAGGGGTGAGCCAATTCTCAGCTACAGATTCCACTATAGCAAGAGTATATGGAGCAGTAGCCCCATACTGAGAGGCAGCAGTCTTTAACTCTTTTATAATAGTAAAATCAAATCCAGTATGATGCCTCCAAGCCTGTCCCTGTTCATCTATGGTTTCAGTGACCGGAAAAAACGTCTTTGGGGGAGGAGTCTTCTCTATGTCGGCTAGCAACTAACCCCCCTCTTGGAACATGTTGTCCAGACCGCTGAAGTGGGCGCAAGGAACCCTCCATAGTGTCTGAGTTAGGTATTTTTTCATTTCCTGTTTTTAGCTTTTGGAGCCTAATTATCAATGATTGATGTAACTCTTCAAGTTTAATCTGTTCTTCTAGTTGAGCAATTTTTTGCTTTAATTCTTCTTTGGGATCTATCGCTGCCATAACAATGGGCGCAGAAGCCTCATTATGTGTCTTATGGGTATGGAGAACAGGGAGGCAAATCAGGGTTGTGATATTTAGCCGCCTCTTCCTCTAAATCATCCCAATTTATATCCAATTGATTAGGCTTATTAATTTCCTCCTCCTTTTGAAGCATCTGTAAAATTGGGTATTTTTTTTGTTTGTTTTCGTGTGGTATTTCTTTATCTGTTACAGAAGGAGACTTGATTTCCTCATGATCACTTTCGAGGGAAATGAGATCTTCCTCCATATCTTGCGGAGGCTTTGTGAGGTTAGAGTGGGAGCTAACCTTTAAAATATGCTCTGTCTGAGCGACCGCAGCCATGACTTGCGGATTGGCCTCCTTCTTATCTATTAAATCTTTAATGAGGTTCCAATAAGAGAAGGCGGTTACAGGAATTTTTTCTGGCCCAAAAGAATTATAATAGTCCTGAAAACAATCCCCTACTCTACGCCATCTTTTAATATCAATAGTTCCTTCCTGTGGGAACCAAGGGCAAGTGTCTTTTACAAAATCAAAAAATTTAAACAAATCATTACCTTTAACCTTTACTCCTTGTATCTTTAAAGCCTCTTTTAATTGTCCTACATATATTTGATGTTGGCTTAATTCTTGTCCCATTTCGGACACGTCACTTACCTTCGATTCTGACGCGGCAGGTTCCCGCGGTGATCTGAAGAGTTTGACTCCTTTTGTCTTCGTTAGTGGTGGACCGTCCTTTGGCGTCCTCTTCCTCACGGAGTCCCTCGTTTCCAGGTGCCTGTTCGGGCGCCACGTATCCCGGCCCGCGGGATAGTCAGTGTAGGCCCTGGAGGAGGGAGTGGGAATTTGGGGAACAAGAGACACGAGAAATGGAGACAAGACAGTGCTCTGATCAAGTCTCGTTTAATGGTGGTAATGCAATGCCTTATATACATTTGGAGGGGAAGGGGTTGGGCTAAGGCGCAAATGACCTCATTGCAGAAGACGTGGCCAGATAAGCCTCAGTTTCTCTGGTCGGACGTCAGGTTGCGCCTGCGCAGTCAGGTAGTCTTTTCGCGTGCGCGGGAAAAATGAATGAAGAAGAAGCAGGAAGAGCGCCATCTTTTAATGGCGGTATTAATACAGGGAAGAAGGTAAATCTAGGGAGAAGGTGTGGGGTGGAAATGAATATAGCTCAGGCGTTTAATCCTTAATTATTATTCGCTATGGCCGGGGCGTGCAGCTCCAGACATCACCAGACCTATAACTAGCTTAAACAAATGACTTAAACTTTGTTAGCCTCAATTTTGTCATCTATAAAATGGTGCTAATGATATCTGCCTGCTGAGATGCAAGATTGAGTAAAATGATAAATAAAAGTGCTTAATTTAATGATTGGCAAAGGGTAGGGTCTAAAATGTCATAGATATTAAAATTATTAGAATATTCTCTTTTTTTCGAGTCCTGAATAGACACCTCATAATATGACACCCCTGAGGCTTATTGACGGCTTTGAAAACAGCTTGATATAAGAAAATCTCTCATACAATTTGTTCTTAACTTTCTAGCTGTTCACAGCTTCCCTTATCTCAGTCACAGCAAGGCTATCTCTTTCTCTGATGCCTTTTGCAGCTAGTAAACTCTGCCACCTCTCTCTCTTTCCTTTGCTGCTGTCTTTCAATTTAGCCACAGCAGAAGGACAAATCTGTCACATTTCTGGTTTTCTCCCCTGAATATAGGATATCGCCAAGTCTAAGAGTACAATAAAAAGGGATCAGTCTCCTTGGGAGAAGGCTTGGCAATTGGAGAAATCTCAACACTTAACCATCTACCTGTTTGCAGTGTGTTTGTTTTAACATATCTTTCTGTGAATGCTCATGCCAAGCATTCATTATTTTACAAACATATTTAATAACATCCTCACTTAATCTTCTTCATTTGAAATATATATAAATCTCGATTTGTACTGGGTACTGTTAAATATATTTTAGTATGAAAACTCTCAGTCACATGCATAGAGATTAATGAGCGGTACATTACCATGTTGTCATACTTGCTTGTTATTTGCTCCTTCCCCTACCTCTTTTTTTGTGAAAGCATTTTACATCAAGTCCTAGACATTTTATCAATTTACTTCTTCACAAATAGTGTAAATCTCTAAAACATATTTTTTGTGCATAACTACACTTAACTAATGTTTTTTTTTTTTTTTTTTTTTGAGCCAAGATCTCACTTTGTTGCCCAGGCTGGAGTGCAGTGGCCCAGTCACACGTCACTGTAGCCTCGACCTCTGGGGTTCAAGCAATCCTCCCACCTCAGCCTCCCAGGTAGCTGGGACCACAGGTGTGTGCCACCATGTTGAGCTATTTTTTTTATTATTTGTAGAGACAAGGTCTCACTATGTTGCCCACGCTGGTTTCAAACTCCAGGACTCAAGCAATCCTCCTGCCTTGGCCTCCCAAAGTGCTGAGACTGCAGGCATGAGCCACTGCACTCAGCCACACAACAAAATGTATAATATATTCTTTGTAGTTTCTAATGTACAGTTAATATACAGTTTTCTCAGTTGTCCTTGAAGAGGTGAAGGGAAAACTTCCCTTTTATCATCTGAAGCTTTTTTGGAAAAATCGATGGACAAAAGGCAGAATAATAGGAGAAAAATCATACAAATCTGTTAATGTGCATGCGAGTCTTACAACACCTAAGAAAGCAAAGGCACAGCCACATGGTAGATACTGCTATACCATTTTGAGGTTACAGAAAGACTAGGGGCTTGGATCTTGGCAAAACAGGTTATGGGAGGGAGAGAAGAGGAGCTCTGACCTGCGAAGGTGGTCTTGTTATACGTAGATAAAACCTCACAGGTAGCACCCCTCAGAGAGAATAGAAGGGATTATTATTTTTTTCAGACCATAGAGGTTTCAGATTCCCAGTTAATCTTTCCTAGATCAGAACAAGAGAGGGTTTTTGAGAAAGCCTGGCTGCATCAGATTTTCCCTACAGATGTAAATCTCTCCTCTAAAAGGCAGATTTTCAGCTATTCTTATATTTCCAGTCCTTCGGAATAGCCATCTTGAATTTGTAAAAGTATATTTTGGGGTGAAATATTTTGGTTTCCCTTATTCTAAAAACATCTTTTCACAGTTGGTCTGTTTTGCATCATCATCCCAGTAAGGCCCAAACATTGCATTTGGTTTTGTGTTTCTTAATTAAATCGCGTTTTATCTGGAGAAGTCCTTCTCTCTCTCCTCTTTGTCTCATGCCATTGACTTGTTGAAGCAACCAGGTCAGTTATTCTCTAAACTTTCACAGGGACTTGGTTTGCTTTTGCTTCCTGGCAGGGTTATTTAACTCATTTCTCACTCTCTGGTTATTTCTCATGTACTGGAAAACAGTTCTGTAGTCTAGATTGAACTTAGGCTCACTTTTTTGTCAAGAATTCCTTCCGTTTTGAAAACTTAAGAGTGCCTGAAGCAGGCATGATATCTGTCATCTCAGAATCAAGGTTATGAATTCTAACCAGTAATAATTAAACGTGTTTATTTAATATGACAGTTGACATGTCCATGTAGCAATATGATTTTCAGAATTATGAGTAATGAAGGAAGTATATGTGTATACATGTAACTATTTCTCCTTTCCATCTTCGCAGGAATAAATTAGCTCTTAATTTTATCCATGTCTATTATTTGAGGGAAAAGAAAAAGATCAAAAAGATTCCTCTCTCATATGATTTATTCATTCATTTATTCACTTATAGAACATCATGCATTGAGATTTTACTTTGGATCAGGAACCGTGCTAAGTGCTAAAGGTAAAAAGACAAATGAGACTTGATCCTTAGCTGCAAGAAATTACAATCATGTGACAATGAAGCTGATTAGTATAAAACTTGTTTTCCAGAGACCAAGAGCAGTAGGATTATATACCAACCTTGGCCCATAAAACAATGTTTTAAAATGCACATTTTTTCAGGGCACATATTGTCAGGACCTCATGAGGCTACGTCACAGGAAAAAAAAAAGTACGTAGATATCATCTAAGAAAACATAAGACAGACATGTATAGTTCAAAATAATCTAAAGTACAAACTTTGTTTTATATTTGCATACCAATGACCTAAAACAGTTGACTCAACATAAGAATTTCACATCAATCATGGAATGTAGTGTCAAAAAGAAAGAAAATTTTGTTCTCAATGAATTTTTAATTGACTAGTATAAAATAAGCCAAATACATTGAAAAATATACAGCATTTTGTAACTTCTAATTGCTAACATAATCTAAAATATAATACAATGTATGTTAAATGTGATAACCTGTGTGAAATGCAAACTACGTTTTATTGTAGTTTGCAGGAATATACCTTAACCATTTAGAATAAGAAAAAACTTCCGGCCGGGCGCGGTGGCTCACGCCTGTAATCCCAACACTATGGGAGGCTGAGGCGGGTGGATCACAAGGTCAGAATATCGAGACCATGGTGAAACCCTATCTCTACTAAAAATACAAAAAATTAGCCAGGCGTGGTGGCGGCATCTGTAGTCCCAGCTACTCCGGAGGCTGAGGCAGGAGAATGGCGTGAACCCGGGAGGCAGAGCTTGCAGTGAGCCGAGATCGTGCCACTGCACTCCAGCCTGGGCGACAGAGAGAGACTCCGTCTCAAAAAAAAAAAGAAAAAACTTCCTAAAAGAGTTTGAACTGTAGACTCTTTGAAGAATACATGCAACTTTCTTTTTTTTTTTTCATTTTTGAGAGAGGCACTCACTTTGTCACACGGGCTGTAGTGCAGTGGCGTACTGTTAGCTCACTGCAGCCTCAACTTGCAGGGCACAAGCAATTCTCTTACATTAGCCTTCTAAATAGCTGGGACTACAGGCCTGCACTGCCATACCCATCTAATTTTTTTTTTGTAGAGACAAGGTTTTGCCATGGGTTCAAGCCATCCACCTGGGTTCAAGTGATCCATCTGCCTTGGCCTCCCAGAGTGCTGAGATTATGGGCATGAGCCACTGCTCCTGGTCATACATGCAATTTCAATAGGATAAATATTGTAGGATATTCAGGTGTGTATGTGTTTATCAGGAAGTAAGAGGTGTCTTAATTTTCCTGGGCCATGGGAATCATGTAGGAAAGTCCTGAATAATGAGATTGGATCAAGTTGGTGCAAAAGTAACTGCAGTTTTTTGCCATTAAAAATGATGAGAAGAACTGCAATTACTTTTGCACCAACCTAATATTGTCATTTGAGGACCTTTTATGGAGGCCTGTAAATCGTCTAGGGAAATAAACAGTATAGGACCTTTAAAGATTACCAAATAGAAAGGTAATAAGTTTGTATCAACAATTTTGGTGTAGTTATCCAGAGGCAATACAAAATAATTTTTTTATATACTTTAAGTTCTAGGGTACATGTACACAATATGCAGGTTTGATGCATAGGTATACATGTGCCATGTTGGTTTGCTGCATCCATTAACTCATCATTTACATTAGATATTTCTCCTAATGCTATCCCTCCCCCATCCCCCACCCCATGACACACCCCAGTGTGTGATATTCCCCACCCTGTGTCCAAGTGTTCTCATTGTTCAGTTCCCACCTATGAGTAAGAACATGAAGTATTTGGTTTTCTGTCCTTGCAATAGTTTGCTGAGAATGATGGTTTCCAGCTTCATCCATGTCTCCTCAAAGGACATGAACTCATTCTTTTTTATGGCTGCATAGTATTCCATGGTGTATATGTGCCGCATTTTCTTTATTCAGTCTAATACTGATGGACATTTGGTCTGGTTTCAAGTCTTTGCTATTGTGAACAGTGCTGCAATAAACATACATGTGCGTGTGTCTTTATAGTAGAATGATTTATAATCCTTTGGGTGTGTAGCCAGTAATGGGATTGCTGGGTCAAATGGTTTTTCTAGTTCTAGATCCTTGAGGAATCGCCACACGGTCTGCTACAATGGTGGAACTAGTTTACACTCCCACCAACAGTGTAAAAGCATTCCTATTTCTCCACATCCTCTCCAGCACCTGTTGTTTCCTGACTTTTTAATGATCACCATTCTAACTGGCATGAGATGGTATCTCATTGTGGTTTTGATTTGCATTTCTCTGATGACCAGTGATGATGAGCATTTTTTCCTATGTCTGTTGGCTGCATAAATGTCTTCTTTTGAAAAGTTTCTGTTCATATCTTTGCTCACTTTTTGATGGGGTTGTTTGATTTTTTTCTTGTAAATTTGTTTAAGTTCTTTGTAGATTCTGGATATTAGAATCTTGTCAGATGGGTAGATTGCAAAAATTTTCTCCTATTCTGTAGGTTGCCTGTCACTCTGATGGTAGTTTCTTTTGCTGTGCAGAAGCTGTTTAGTTTAATTAGATCCCATTTGTCTATTTTGGCTTTTGTTGCCATTGCTTTTGGTGTTTTAGACATGAAGTCCTTGCCCATGCCTATGTCCTGAGTGGCGTTGCCTAGGTTTTCTTCTAGGGTTTTTATGGTTTTAGGTCTAACATTTAAGTCTTTAATCCATCTTGAATTAATTTTTATATATGGTGTAAGGAAGGGATCTAGGTTCAGCTTTCTACATATGGCTAGCCAGTTTTCCAAGCACCATTTATTAAATAGGGAATCCTTTCCCCGTTTCTTGTTTTTGTCAGGTTTGACAAAGATCAGATGGTTGTAGATGTGTGGTGTTATTTCTGAGGCCTCTGTTCTGTTCCATTGGTCTATATCTCTGTTTTGGTACCAGTACCATGCTGTTTTGGTTACGGTAGCCTTGTAGTATAGTTTGGAGTCAGGTAGTGTGATGCAGAGGCAATACAAAATAATTTAAGGGAGAGACCAGGACCCTTATTAGCAGGTGATTACAGTGGATGGCATGAGGCTGATAGCCTCTTCCAGTTATTCACTGCAGGATTTGCAGACTCATGCTTGTAGGGTTCCAGTGGCTCACAGGCAGCACCTGCTAATGTCTCATGATCTGCTCTTTCAGGATACCTGTTAGCAGCAGTCCTCTGAACAGCCATGCCCTGAACCTATGATTTTTTGCATTTAGCGTCTATATCCATTGTCACTATATATGATCATCAGCTGACTTGCTGTATAATTCTGCCATCAAGGAAGGAAGAAGTAGCTGAAATATAGCCCATAGTCTACCCACCTAAACGTTGACCTCAGGCACAGGAGTGTGGTCATCTTTTAGAGTGGAGAGGTTTTGTGAATTCACGCAGTTGCTATAGGGGCTAGATGAGACACTGCCTGTATTCCAAGGCTGCTCCTTGATCATTCATTCAGTACTGGTGTCTTCTTTTAATGTTATGTTTGTTAACAGTATATTCGCTAATATCTTGAGGGCTAAATATTAAACAAGTAAAAAACATGTCTGCTGCTTTACTGCAATCCGTGGGATGCCAATTTTTACTCCGATTTGAAGGATTTCAAACCTACAGAATGTTGTATGAGCACAGAAATCATGAGAGTTGTGGAGAAGCTGCTTAGAAGGCAAATATGAGTCCATTTTGAGATATGTTGATAAAGGCGACTCATGGAAAAGGCAGACACACCGCTGGGAAGGTATTCCACTCTCTGAGTGGAAGCTAAAACCTAGAGAAATATAGTTAAGTATCATAGTATGGAGATTATAGTTGTAACTGTATATAAGACAATAAAAACAAAAGAGAAAGCGTATACAATGAAGAATATATATTGTAGAACATTTGGTTTTTTACTAATACATAGTTCAGGAAAAGTAGAAATACTAGAAATTGGCTAGAGAAAATACCAATCAAAATCATGATTTCCAGTCAGGCTATTCAGGGTTCATCACTATTTTCACACATCCTGATTTACCTTTCCTCTACTGTAATTGTAGTAACTAAAAGCTACAGGGCATTGAAGAAGAATAGAAAATCATAATAACAAGGTATTGCGTTTCTGTACATTTTTAAATCTACACACTGAAAATCTTATTTAGCTGTGGACCCAAATATATTTTTTAATCCAACCTTTGGCTCAAACTCAAATTGTTTGAAGTAAACCTTTATCAAAAATGAAAATTGTCTTCACGATACTACTTCTCCTTCTTTTTTCAATTTTTTTCTCTTGAGTTAAAATATATGAAACATAAAACTTACCATGTTAATCATTTTAAAGTGTACAGTTCATTGACATAGAATACATTCATAATGTTATGCATCCTTCACTCCTATCCATCTCCACAACTCTTTTCATCTTGTGAAGCTGAAACTCAACACTCATTAAACAATAACTCACCATTCCCCTCTCCCCCCATCCTCAGCAACTTCCCTTCTACTTTCTGTCTCTATAGATTTTGACTAATTTAAGTATTTCATATAAGTAGAATCATATAAGATTTGTCTTTTTGTGACTGATTTATTTCATTTAGCATAATGTCCTCAAGGTTCATCCATGTTGTAGCATATGTAAGAAGTTCCTTCCTTTTTAAGGCTAAATAACGTTTTCTTGTATGTTTATAATACAAGTTGCTCATCCATTTATTAATCAATGGACATTTGGGTTGCCTCTGCATTTCTGTTATTGTAAATAATGCTGCTATGAACATGGGTGTACAAATTTCTATTCAACATCATTATCTCAATTCTTTTGGCTGCATTGTTGGATCATAAGATAAATCTACTTTTAATTTTTTTGAGAAAGCTCCATACTGTTTTCCATAGCAGCTATACCATTTTCCATTCCTACTAACAGATCACATGTGTTTCAATTTCTTCACGTCATTGGCAACACTTGATATTTTCTCTTTTGTTGTTAGTAGCCATCTTAATGGGTATGAGGTCGTAGCTTTTGTATTTCCATAGTGAGTGTTTAGTATATTTTCGTGTGTGTGTGTCTGTTTTCGAGATGTAACCTTGCTCTATTGCCCAGGCTGGAGTGTATTGGCAGGATCTTGGCTCACTGCAACCTCCACCTCCTGGTTCAAGTGACCCTCCCACCTCAGCCTCTCAAGTATCTGAGACTCAAGGCCTGTACCCAGCTAATTTTTGTATTTTTTTAGTAGAGACAGGGTTTTACCATGTTGGCCAGGTTAGTCGCAAACTCCTGACCTTGGGTGATCCGCCCACCTCAGCCTCCCAAAGTGCTGGGATTACAGGCATAAGCCACCCACACTTGGCCCTTTTCATGTCCTTTTTTTTTTTTTGAGACGGAGTGTCGCTCAGTCGTCCAGGCTGGAGTGCAGTGGTGGGATCTCGGCTCACTGCAAGCTCCGCCTCCTGGGTTCACGCCATTCTCCTGCCTCAGCCTCCCGAGTAGCGGGGACTACAGGTGCCCGCCACCACGCCCAGCTAATTTTTTGCATTTTTAGTAGAGACGGGGTTTCACCGTGTTAGCCAGGATGGTCTCAATCTCCTGACCTCATGATCCACCCGCCTCGGCCTCCCAAAGTGCTGGGATTACAGGCGTGAGCCACCACACCTGGCCATCATGTACTTTTAATGACTATTTGTATATCTTGTTTGGAGAAATGCCTACTCAAGTTCTTTGCCCATTTTTGAATTGATTATTTTTTCATTATTGAGCTTTAGAAGTTCTCTATATATACTGAATATTAATCCCTTATCAGTTGCAAATATTTTCTCCCATTCTGTGGGCTGCCTTTTTACTCTGTTGATACTGTCTTTTGATGCACAATTTTTAAAATTTTTATAAAGTCCAATTTGTCTATTTTTTATCTTGTTGCCTTTGCCTTTTATGCCATATCCAAGAAATTAATCCAATGTTGTGAAGCTTCTGTCCTATGTTGTCTTCTAAAGGTTTCATAGTTTTAGATGTGAACTTTAGGTTTCTAATTCATTGTGAGTTATTATTAAGTTTTTTGCATGTAGATACCTAATTTTCCCAGAATCATTTGTTGAAAAGGTTATTCTTTCCCCATTGGATCCTCTTGGCACTGTTTTCAAAAAATCATTTAACCATGTATGCAAGGGTTTATTTCTGGGCCCTCTATTCTATTCCACTGGTCTATATGTATGTCTTTATGATAATACCATACTGTTTTAACTACTGTAGCTTCATAGTAAGTTTTAAAATATGGGAATGTGAGTCCTCTATCTTCATTTCACATGAATTATAAGCAGTTTTTTTTGTTTTTTTTTTTTCCTCCAAGGAGCATTGTTGGGATTTTGATAGGTATTATACTGAATCCGAAGATCACTTTGGGGAGTGTTGATGTCTTAACAGTTTTGTCTTCCAATCTGTGAACATAGAATGCATTTCTATTTATTTATGTCCTCTTAAATTATTAGTTTTCATTGCACAAGTCTTTAGATTGTTTCATTAATTCCTTAGTATTTTTTATTTTGTTTTAACGCTATTGTTAATGAAATCTTTTTTATGATTTATTTTTTAGATTGTTTATTGGTAGTGTATAGAAATGCAAGACATTTTTTTTTTTACATTGACCCAATTGTATCCTGCTACTTTGCAGAATTTATTTATTAGCTCTAGCAGGTTTTTTGGGGATCTCTGTGTGTGAAATCTTTAAAATTTTCTGTATATAAAATCACATAATTTGCAAACAGAGATAATTTATCTTGTCGTTTCCAATTTAGATACCTTTTTTTTTCTTGCCTAATTGCTCTGGCTAAAGCTCCCAGTACTATGTTGAATAGAACCAGCAAAAGCGGGCATTCTTGTTTTGTTACTGATCTTAGAGTAGATGTTTTCAGTCTTTCAGCACTGAGTATATTTACTGCAAGTTTTCACATATGACTTTAATTTTTTAAGGTCATGTTCTTCTATTTTTACATTATTGGGTTTTTCATTATAAAAGAATGTTAAATTTTGGCAAATATTTTTTCTTTATCAAATGAAATAATCACGTTTTATCCTTCACCCTGTTAATATGCTTGGTGTATTAAATTGATTATTGTACGTTGAACCATTCTTGCATTTCAGAAGTAAATTTCACATAGTCATGGTGTATAATTCTTTTATTTTGCTGCAAAATTTCGTTTACTAGTATTTTGTTGAGGATTTTTGCATCAATGTTTTTAAAGGATATTGGTCTATAGTGAGATTTTCTTGTAATATCTTTGTCTAGCTCTGGAACCAAAGTAGTGCTGATCTCATAGAACAGAAAGTGTTCCATCCACTTTAATTTTTTTTGAAAACTTTGAACAGTATTAGTATTAGTATTAGTATTAGTTGTTCTTTAAATGTTTGGTAGAATTGGTAGAATTCACCCATAATTCGATCAGGTTCAAGATCTTTCTTTATAGGAGATTTTTTATTTGTAATATAATCTATTTACTAGTGATAGTTCCATAAATTTCCTATCGCTTCATGATTTAGTGTTGGTAGGTTCTGTGTTTCTAGAAATTTTTCAATTTTATCTAGATTCTCCAATTTGTTGGAATACAATTGTTTACAGTACTCTCATAATGCTTTTATTTCTGTGAAATTAGTAATAATGTTACCAATTTTATTCCAATTTTAGTAATTTGAGTCTTCTTTCTTTTTTTCTTAGTCCACCTAGCTAAAGGCTTTTCAATTTTGCTGATCTTTTAAAATATTCAAATTTCATTTCATTGATTTTTCTCTATTTTCTATCTGCTATTCTATTTATCTTTGCTCTAATGTCTATTATTTTATTCCTTCTGCTAGTTTTTGAATACGTTTGTTTGTGTTTTTCTAGTGCCTTAAGTTGTAAACTCAGGTTGTTGATTTCGGATTTTCTTGCTTTTTAATGTAAGCATTTATAGCTATACATTTACCAATTACCACTGTTTTCTATGTGTCACGTAAGTTTGAGTATGTTGTATTTTCATTTTTCTTTGTATCTCAATGTTTTCTATTTTCCCTTGTAATATCTTCTTTAAGACCATGTTGATTAATTACAACAAATTTTTGGATTTTCCAGTATTACTTTTGTTATTGATTTCTATGTCATCATTGTGCTTGGAGAAGAGACTTCAGATGATATCTATCTCTTTTTTAATCTATTGAGGCTTAACTTGTGACCCACCACATGGTTCTATCCTGGAAACTGTTTTATGTGCACTTGAAAAGAATGTATATGATGTTGTTAAGTAGAGTGTTCTATATATGTCTGTCAGATCTAGTTAGTGTATCAGGTTTAACTTCTCTATTTTCTTACTTATCCTCTATCTGGTTGTATCTCTATTATTGAGAATAGGGTACTAAAGTTATCAACCATTACTGTAGAACTAGCTATTTCTCCCTTTAACTGTATCAGTTTTTGATTCATATATTTGATTGTCTGCCATTAGGTACATAAGTGTTTATAATTGTTACATCTTGCTGTACTGAATCTTTTATTAATATATAATGCTAATTTTTCTCTTTTAAACTTTTTAAAAGTCCATTTTGTCTGATATTAGTATAGCTACTCCTGCTCTATTTGGATTACTATTTGTATGGAATATCTTTTTCCATCTTTTCACTTTTAATCATTTGTGTTGTTGGAGCTAAAAGTAGTCTCTTGTATGTAGCATATGGTTGGATGATGTATTTTTATCAGTTTTGCTAATCATTGTCTTTTGATTGGAAATTTTAATCCATTTACACTTAAAGTAGTTAATGATAAAGAGGAACTTACTTTGTTCATCTTTCTATTTGTTTTCCATAATACCTTATAACTTTTTATTTCTCATTTCCTGCATTACTATCTTCTTTTGGTTTTAGTTTTTGTATTGAAATGTTTATATTTATTTCTTATTTTCTTTTGTATATATACTATAGCTGTTTTCTTTGTGGTTATCATGGAGATTACACTTAACATCCTAAAGTTATAATATTCTAATTTGTGTTTATACCAGCTTAACTTCAATAACGAACAAAAACTTTTCTCCTTTACAGCTTCATCCCCACAGGTTTCAGTTGTTGACATCAGAGAATTACATATTTATACATTGTGTGCCCATAAACGCACACTAATAGTTCTTTGAAATGCACTACTTTAAAAAGCTATTTAGAGTTGAATATATGGAGTTATATACCAAAGTAATACTAGCTTTTGGACTAATAATTCTTCTAATGTATTAGTCTCTCAAATCATATAGGAAAAAAGTAGAGTTACAAACTTTTGTTACAATCATACTAAGTTGTACAAATGCCCACATGTTTCCCTTTATTGAAATCTGTTTCTCTCCATATGACTTCAAGTTACTGCCTGGTATCCTATCATTTCACAGAAGTCCCTTGAACGTTTTTTATGGAGCAGGTCTAGTCCCTTGGGCTTTGCTTATCCGGAAATGTCTTAATTTCTTTCTCACTTTTGAAGGATAGTTTTGCTAGATGTAGGATTTGGGGTAAGCAGGGTTTTGTTTTGTTTTGTTTTTCTTTTAGCACTTTGAATGCATCAGCTTGCTGCCTCTGGCCTCCAAAGTTTCTGGTGAGAAATCTGCAAGTAATCTGATCCTTGTCTGTTATGAGTTGGTTCTCTCTTTCTGCTTTCAAGTTCTCTGTCTTTTTCTTTCAGAAGTTTGATTATAAGGTATCTTTGTATGGATCCCTTTGAGTTTAATTTAGCCAGAGTTTGTTGATTTTCTTGCAGGTTAATATTCATGTCTTTCATAAAATTTGAAATCTGATTGTCATTAGATACATGATTGTCATTAGATACACATATGCTTATAGTTGTTATATCTTCTTCCATATATGCTTATAGTTGTTATATCTTCTTCAGCCATTATTCAGTTTTCAGACATTATTTCTTCACATATTCTCCACGACCCTTTCTCTTCCTTTTCTCCTTCTGAGACCCCTACAGTCCATATGTTAATTTGTTTCATGATGTCCCAGGGGTCCTTTAGTCCCTGTTCGTTTTTCTTCAACCTTTTTCTCTCTGTTTCCCAGATTTATTAATGTCCATTTTCCTATCTTCAACTCTACTGATTCTTCTGCTTCCTCAAATCTGCATATAATCCCTCTAGTGAATTTTTAAAATTTAGTTAAATTTAGTTTTTATTATTTCAACTCCAGAATTTTCTGTTTCTTTTTAGGTTTTTTTTTTAATCTCTTTATGAATATTTTCATTTTGTTCACACATCATTTTCTTGACTTTCTCCACATCTTCCTTTAGTTCTTTACACATCTTTAAGAAAGTTGTTTTAAATGTTTGTCTCATATAGCTGCCATCAGGTTTTTTTCAGGGGTGGTTTTTGTTAATTTACTTTTTTTTCCTTTGAATAGGACATACTTTTCTGTTTCATTGTATGCCTTCTCATTTTTTGTTTGAAACTGTACATTTGAATCTAATAATATGAAGTAAGTGCAGAAAGATGTGATACTTTTCTCACCCATCATAAAGGTTATGGCTGACGCTTATAACAAAACACAGATTAACAGGATAAAAGCATAACAAATTTATTTAATCAAAGTTGTATGTGATACAGAAGAGTTCAGAAATGAAGATTCAAAGACCTATGGAAAATTGCCTGTTTTTATACTTACATTCATTGAAGAATGGACAGCCATGTAGAAATGTGATTGGAAAAAAGGATATAACAGTAATAGACTGAAGGGGGAACCCCAATGAATCCTGTCTAGATTCTTCTTGGCCCCTCTGTATGGCTTTATTTTTTCCAGGTATGGGGAAGAAACTTTCTAGAATGAGGGTCTTCATGGGAGAAGGGAGAAAAAGAGAGTACCCTTTCTAGGCTTTTATGGCTTGTTTGAGAAAGAGGAGTTCTAACTTCTTTTTCTTTTTTCTTTTTTTTTTTTTTTGAGACGTTTTACCCTTGTTGCCCAGGCTGGAGGGCAATGGCGCAATCTTCGCTCACTGCAACCTCCCCCTCCTGGGTTCGAGCAATTCTCCTGCCTCAGCCTCCAGAGGTGCTGAGATTACAGGTGCCTGCCACCACACCCAGCTAATTTTTGTTATTTTTAGTAGAGATGGGGTTTCTCCATGTTGGCCAGGCTGGTCTCGAACTCCAGATATCATGATCCGCCTGCCTCAGCCTCCCAAAGGGCTGGGATTACAGGTGTGAGCCACCGCGCCTGGCAAGAGTACTACTAATTTCTATGACACACCTTGGGATAAAGAGATTCTAATTCCTATGAGTTGCTTCAGGGTAGAAAGAAAGGAGACAGGAGGGTAGGAGAGGGTCAGAGAGATCTTGCTTCTGAGGCCCTCCCACTGTCCTTCAGCTTAAAGCACTCAGCACACCCAACTGCCGCACTTTGAAATATCATGTTTTGAGCCCCAACAATGAGAACTCCGGAAAGCACAGTCTCCCTCTTCCTCAGGCTGTGTTGTTTGTTTTGTTGTTGTTGTTGTTGTTGTTGCAGGCTGTCTCTGTGCCTAGAAGTAGCCTGTGGTGTACAGTTAAGGTTTTCCTAGCTCTTTTCTGATCCTTTCCCCGGGCACAGGTAGTCACTTTCTCATTTTCCCCATATATACTGTTGTTTTTTGAATCTCTAGGTCTTTAATATCTGACTCCCAAAAGGGGAAAAAGAGAAAAATGACAGGGATATAAGAGAGGGTGCAGGCCTTTTAAATCCTCTGGAAGTCATTTCAGCTGGACAGGGCAGGGCAGTGGTTTGCATTAATGGGGCAGGGGCAACAATGGCTACCTGCCCTTTATCTGCATCTCTGTGATCTGAAGCAACAATCAGTGCTCAGAGCACAGGTCCCTGATATTTGGAGGACAGGGCCCTCTTTACCTCCTCTGACTCCTGCAAGCTGTTTGCAGAGGGCTTCAGAAACAGGTGCACATCAGGTTTGCCAGGTAGCGAGGGGTGGGAGATGAATAGCTGCTACTCTGCTAAAAGCTGAATTCGATGGAAATTAACCATATTTCACTGTCCAAGCCTTCCCCTGGAAGTTGCAAGCCTTCAATACACTCCAGAGTTCCAAAATGTTAGAGATTCTACCGATGCAATTGTTGTCTAGGTAGGGAGACAGATTCTTGGTGCTTCCTACTCTGCCATCTTCCCAGAATCCTCCAATAATTCCTTTAGTTTTTTTCAAGATAAGCATTTTAAATTTTTTGCAAGATTAATTTTCTCAAAATTGTATGTATTATACTTCAAGGATTGAAACCTTGAAATGTATTTTCATTCAATGGGAATATAATTAAAATAATTTAAATAGAGACTCCAAGGAAAATGTGAGATTCTTGTGAATATTGTTCTAAGATCTTTTTAAATTGTCCAAACCAAGCAACCAATCAACCAGAGAAAAGGATGCAAAGGCAAAATAAATAACTATTTCCCCTCATTTTCTGCTTTTGAGTACCAGAAAAGGAAAAGAGTTTTATAGACTAACGGAAATGTTTGCTTCAAGAAATAGCCACTTTCTCCTTGCTTCTCTTTATCTCACTATTTTATCAACTAGGATGTGGAAAAATTATTATTGACATTGTTTCTAAAGAACATCAGGATTTCTAAAAACATATCCAAAAAACAAATGTGTATTTGTATATTTAAGTTACTTTTGATTAATGAATTTAAGAGAAAGGCCAACACGACCAAAGTGTAAATAAGTTTAAACCATACAGAATACGCACTTACTAGGACTTGCAGTATTATTTGTTTTCACTATGTGTTATGGGTGGCAGGGAGGTAAGATTGCTAAAAAGGGAATTTTACTTAACTATTTACATGTTGCTGAGATATCCTATTTTTTTTAAGAATATTTCTTAGCTGGAGAATCAGTTTTTAAGGGCCCAGTGTTATACATTTGTCATGGTGTTTTCCAATTCAGGAGGATGGATAGGGTTCAACACAAGAACTGCAAAGTAGTTATGGAAAGTAGTGTCAAGATAGGCATTAGAAAAGTTTAAGCAGGCCGGGAGTGGTGGTTCACGCCTCTAATCCCAGCACTGTGGGAGGCCAAGGCAGGAGGCTCATGAGCTCAGGAGTTCGAGACCATCCTGGCCAACATGGTGAAACCCCGTCTCTACTAAAAACACAAAAATTAGCCGGGTGTGGTGGCGCGCACCTATAGTCCCAGGTACTCAGGAGACTGAGGCAGGAGAAACGCTTGAACTCAGGAAGCGGAAGTTGCAGTGAGCCGAGATGGCGCCACTGCACTCCAGCCTGGCAACAGAGTGAGACTCTGTCTCAAAAAAAAAAAAAAAAAAAAATTAAGTAGTAAAACCTATTATTCTGTTTGTAGAGTTTTGATAGATGTGATAATACTGAAAGTGAATCTTGAAAGATAAGGAAAACTTGACATTCATTTTATTCATTTAGAAAAATTTTCTGAACCCCTTTTAAGTAGCAAATGTTGTTTGACTTACTAAGGATGCCACTGTCAGTCAAACAGGCATAGTCTCAGTCCTCAAACAGCTTAATCCATGAGCGAGAAATAGAAAATGAACAAATAATATACAGTAAAATGTTAGGTATTGACAAGTCCTATGAAGAAAACACTACCCACTACTCACGTTAAGAAGTTATGGACATGAGTGGTATTTTAGAAAAGGGTGATTGGGGGCCGGGCGTTGTGACTTATGCCTGTATTCCCAGCACTTTGGGAGGCTGAGGCAGGCAGATAACGAGCTCAGGAGTTTGAGACTAGCCTGGCTAACATAGTGAAACCCTGTCTCTACTAAAAATACAAAAATTAGCCGGGCGTGGTGGCGGGCGCCTGTAATCCCAGGTACTCAGGAGGCTGAGGCAGCAGAATGGCTTGTACCCGGGAGGCGGAGCTTGCAGTGAGCCGAGATCGCACCACTGCACTCCAGCCTGGGTGACAGAGTGAGACTCCATCTCAAAAAAAAAAAAAAAAAAAAAAAAGAAGAAGAAGAAAAGGGTGATTGGGAAGGCTCCTGAAGAGGTAATACTGGAAGAGCAGAAGAAAACACGTCAACAGAGAATGAGCATTCCAGGTAGGGAGAAATGCAAGGGGAAAGGCCAAAAACAAGAATATGCTTGGCAGATTTGAAAAACATCAAGAAGGTTGCAAACTACAGTACGGTGTGTTGTAGAGAAGAAAAAGCATTATCTTTTTTTCACTCCTCACAAAGTCCATGGCTGAGACTCCTATAACAAAAGAGGAACAAAAGAAAGGCATAACAAGTTGACTTAATGTGAGTTTTACATAACATGTATTCAAAGAAAAACTGTAGCCAAATTAAATTGAAAAGAGTAGTGAATGAGTCCTGAATCAGCCTCCTGAGCCACAGTAGGCTCCGACTCCAGTGCAGTCACATGTTGGAAGAAGATTTATGAACAGAAAAAGGAAAGTGATCTCTATGAAATGGAAGCGTGAGGTCCAGAAACAGCCAGACTGGCTACAGCTCAGCGTTGCCTTATTTAAACGTGGTTTGAACAGTTGGTCACGTTTGATTGGCCAAAACTCAGTGATTGGCACAAGAGTAGGTTACAGCCCATTTACATCTCCATTTAGGTTATAGGTCACGACATACAGAGAAACCTTTAGGCTGAACTTAAAATACATAAGGAGGCAGCTTTAGGCTAAACTTTGTTTACCATATGGGAGCCTTCAGAAACTAAGACCCAAAGAAACAGGACATCTGCATGTTTTCACAGGCAGTTATACGTAAGACTGGAGGACAAAAGGGTATGACCTAACCATAGTCGACTGGGGGAAAGTTAGCAAGGCCTGTTTCTTCAGTTTCTTCTTGGCGTCATTATGTTCCTTCCTTCCTTCCAGGTTTGGTGTAGGATACCTGTCACATGAGGTGCTTTGGAGAAGAAGGTCAGAGAATGAAACTCCTAGGTTCTTTTGTTCTGTTTTGTTTTGAAATGGAGTCTCGCTCTGTCACCCAGGCTGTAGTGCATGGCATGATCTCGGCTCACTGCAACCTCCCCGTCCCGGGTTCAAGCGATTCTCCTGCGTCAACCTCCCGTGTAGCTGGGACTACAGGTGCGTGCCACCACGCTTGGCTAATATTTTGTACTTTTTAGTAGAGACGGAGTTTCAACGTGTTAGCCAGGATGGTCTCGATCTCCTAACCTTGTGATCCACCCGCCTCAGCCTCCCAAATGCTAGGATTACAGGCGTGAGCCACCTTGTCTGGCCCCCTCCTAGGTTTTATGGTCTGCTTCAGGGAAGAAGGGGGAGAGGGAAGCTTACTGCTTCTGCTGTTTTCTCCATTTCCAAGGTGTCATATTTTGGGTTAGCATTTCTTACAGCCCGTCAGAGTAAAGGAGAAAATGGTAGGAAACACAGCCAAGGCCACAGCCTGGTGCCAGATCCTGTAGCACCTTGTCAGAAAAGAATCAGTGTTGAATGGTGTTTCAGACAGAAAGGTCAAGGTGTAGAAAGACACATACACCAGAATATGAATGGTATGTTCAGAACCTTTTAAACAATTCACTGTGACTTTGTTGCATTTCACAAATGGGAAATATTAAGAAATAACAAAATGAGGATATGCAGGAGTTGGGCGGACTTGAGGCTTCTTTCATTAAGCAGATTAGGACTGCGAGAGCAATTGGAGTAGAGGCTGGTGTGTCTCCTTTGTGTGGTGGTAGGGTCACCATCAGCAGAGTGACAACCAGTGGAGGTGAGTGAGGCTGGAGGCTAGGAAACCAGCGAGGATGCTATGTGGCCAAAAAGCAAATGATCAGAACGGCAACAGAAAGGTGACATTAAACAGTGTTAAATGGTATGATCTTCCCATTAACTAAACCACATGGTAAGGTCCTGAAGGGCAAAAAACATAAATCCTATAGTATCATTGCCTCACAAATAAACTGCACTGAATAGACGCTTGTAGAAATTATTTGCTTTAACTTGAAATTTGGATACATCAAAATGAAGGTAGAGAAATCCTTAAATAATTAGGAAAAATGTAAGTGTCTGATAGTATGTATACATTGATAGATAAAGAAGATATTTTAAAACCTTAACAAAGAACACACTGGTCAAGAGTTCTGCCAAAATTAGTTCAAATTGATGCTAAATAAAAATAATAATTTTTTTTTTCATCTCAGAGCAAAAGAATTCTGACACTTAGTGGTCGGTGTTGTTCACCATACTAAATACAGTTTTGGTTACTTGCATCAACCATTTTGATAGTAAAAAGACTGGAAGAAGATCTGCTGGTCATTATAATTCATCAAAGAATTCCACGTAACTTGATGACTTTATACAAGGCCTTTCCATCCCCTTAGGCAGAGCAAAAACCACTTGGAAACATTTCATGGAAGAGTAACACAAACAATTAAGGTGTAATATGGCTAAATGACAGTTTAGAAACACTTAAAAGTCTTAATTGAAATGAGAACACTTCTAGGACTGGCTTGAGGTGGTAGAATTACGTAGATTAATGTGAGGAAAATAAGAGATAATGGCATGAAATTAAGTAAATCATGCTGACCCTAGAGTTTGTGGATCATCAAACATACAAACGGCAGTTTTAAAATCACTTTTTCTTTGGAGTGTTTCAGTATAAATATAGACTACTGACATTTTAGGGGGAAATTTTAGGGGGAAATTTTCTTTAGAATATAAACGAATGGGCATGTTCACATGTTTAAAATTATTCTATCCAGTATGTAATGCAGAAATGTTCATATTAAAAGGAGCCAGATGGTGGAGTCAAACTCTACCATCTGGGGTTGGAGTTCATGCCACGGCACGAAACTACATTTGAAGACTAGACCAGCAAAAAGGTTAATGTCCCAGTGCCCGGCTCTACACATGTGGCAACTGGGCTTCTGGCCTCTTCACTCCAACCACAGTAAAATTTCTGAGTTTTCTGTTCTAACTCCCCAAACACTTGCCAGTTACAAGCACCTCATATAGGTAACACAGATGTCAATTTCTTTTCTTTCTCCCATTCTTAATGTGAACAAATCAATAAAACCAGACGTTTGAGGAGAGCATGGGGAATGAAAGAAAGAATAAAGACAGTGATTAAGCACAAAAATGACTCCAGAGGAAAAAGTAATAATAAAAAGAGCAGAAGAGACCTTAAAACGTTATATATATATATATATATATATTTCTATAAAGAGAAGTGGAGGATAATGCAGTTTTGGGGTGTGTGTATGTGTGTGTGTGTGTGTGTGTGTGTATGTATATGTGTGTGTATATATATATATATATATATATATATGAATGAAAGGTCTGGGATTTTACCCTGCTTGTCTGCCATATTTTTGTGAATGCTGGGCAGAGATATGAGACCTCTGGGTCAGAGACAGAAGACTGTTTACTACCCAAAACAGTGGTTCTGTACAGAGTATTAGCACTCTTTTACCAGTTCCTTAAGCACCAATCTCCAGAGGTTGAGGCAAAGAGAGCTGAGTGACACATGCACATACAATGAGTGACATTAAGGGAAAAGCTGTAGTCTTCAGAAATCTTTATAATGGGAGAAAAGCCTGCCTGCTAGTTACATCTAAGTGAGTCAACACTTTCTTTACTATATTGAACAGTACACAAAATTGTCCTTCTTCCTAGAGGGAGGAGCTTTATCTCCCAAAGTATTTTTCTACACAGAATTCTTTGAAAAGATAATGTGGACTAAAGGAAGTTCATGCCTCTACTCACAAGAAGCAGAAATGGAGGACTTTTGAAAATTGTCTCTAGATATATGTAACCTGTCTCTAAGTATATGTAACCTAAGAGAAATGTGAAAAGTTATTATATGGAAAAGACTTAAAATACATGCTATGTAAGGTAGACAATCAGAAAAGAAAAAAAATATATAACTTAAAAATGCAATCTATTAACTTTAAAAAATTGTGGAAGTGGTGGAAAATAAAATTTAGGGGAATTTCAAAAACAGAGTAATTTTTTAAAAAAGAAAGATGAGGTAAATATGAAACTAAAAGAAATATTGAGAATCAAATCATAGATCAAACATTCAACTAGTACAAATTCGTGAAACTATAGAGATAACACAAGTTAAAAAGTTATCAAAAAAAAAAATACAAGAAAACATCTCCAGAGTTTAAGAAAGATGGATGTCTTCCAATTCTCCTGCCAAAGACAGAATAAAACTTCCCAGCTGCAATACATAATAGTGCAATTTCAGATTATTAAGAGATGTGCAGAAGTAAGAATGTCCTAAAATTTCAGGAAGAAGAAATCTATTCAAACAGTCATGGGCCAAATTTGAAATTTATCAGATCGAATTAAAACAGGAAATTACTGGGCTTCAAGAAATTTAATGGAATGGATATCAAACAGAATGAATGGTAATCTGAAAGGTAATAGTAAGATGATGTTTCTTATTTCAACAAGAAAGAAGAATTTCATACTTTTGAAAACTAATAGATACAGAGGAGTGAGGGGAATCCATTAGAGCCTTCTCGAAATGGCAGAGAGTTTATGATTGTCTTACCACAGAGAAGGACATGTTCCCTCAGCCATCGATTTGCCCTTATAGTGAACAATATTCACAGAGTCAAAATGACATAGATCCTGCTTTATGATTTCAATATTTTAAATCAATTTTTAAACAAATAATGGGACCATAGTGGTACAAAATAGTGTGGGTGTTATCAACTATTAGCAGTGGCTCATAGAAGTAGGAAGGAGCAGTGGAAGGAAAACAGAGGAGCACTAATTCCTTCATCTTTTCATCTTTCAAAGTCTAGTCTTGACTGCATAAGACAAAATTTCAAGTGTATTATTAAAAGCCCCACAATAAACAAACACTGGAGGAATTGGAGCAAAATAAAAATGAGTGGGCAGGAAAGGAAAATAGGAAATCATTCTTACCTATTACAGCAGAAACACAATATAAAATGATTAGTTTTAATGAATCAAGAAAGTATCTAGAGATATGGAAGTAACTACCAGAAGAACTAAAAGGAAAAATAGTTAAAAGTGGTTGCCTCTGGGAAGCAGCACTGGGGATAGGTAAGGAAGCAGCAGGGACCACTCTTTCTCATTATACTTCTGTACTACTATTATTAAAATGCCTGTGTGTAACAATATATTAACAGGGTACAATTATTCTTTCTGTTTAAATTTTTTTAAGGGACAGGGAATCTTAATTATAGCATTTCCCTTATGGTATTGGAATGAGGTCATGCTTTAAAAATCAGATTCATAAAAGCTTAGAATTTTAACTCTGTATTTGTATTTTAAGTTGAATATTATTTTACTGATTGTGGGGGGGGGAATCATTTGGTATATTTGAAAGACTATATGTCTACTTTGCAATATGAGATCCGTATGCCCTCAGTAGTCAAATACATTTTTTTAGATAGTAATGGTAATTTAGAATTTAATTTCTGAAAATGAACTTTCGGTTCACTTCCTTTTCTCTAACAGTAAGTAGTAAGATGTTATTATGTAATCTAATAGCAGATATAATGTTAGAAGTGTTTACTGAGGAAAAGAAAGTATGATTTTATACTTCTGCATTTCTTTCCAAGAGTGTATTCTTTATCTTTTTTTTTTTTTTTTTGGAAACTTTTATTTCTGCCTACTAGTTCCAGCAACTTTTATAATGGAGATGTTCAGACTAATCCAAAGGGCAATTTACACTTAACCTTTTTTAAAGGAATTCCCGAAGCAGGATGTCTCAGCAGCTCATTTACAATTCTTACTACAGACAACAGGCTACAGCTTGTCTCCAAAATTGGCTTTATGAGTTGGAACCGCAGGAGTAGACAGTACGGCTTTTCCATTCGCTGCATCTTGGCAAAGGGATTATACCTCAAGCAGCTTTCCCTGGAGTCCAGTCAAATAGAATCAGGGGTGAGCAAATTACTGACCTTTTTCCACCGAGCTGCCATGAAGCTCATGCAAAGAAGCCCTTTGCCGAGGAAGGACCAGAAATGACTTGAGTGTCTTTTCCTGATTTACAAAGTGGTCTCTCTCTGTCTCTGTCGATATTTCTTGCACACCCTTTCTCCCTTGGTCCTATATGTGTATATATGATGCGGGAGCTTTGACAGAGCATGCTGGGGGGCAGCATCAAGTCAGGGTATTTCTTAAAGGTCTGGTCTGATAAAAATATTCTGGTATTATCCTCTAACTACCCCCAACAGACATTTCTACAGCAGCACCCAATCCTCATGTAGCAGCCATGTTGCCTGTTTCTCAAAGGGATTGCTACTTGGACTCAAAATGAACTAGAGACAGCAAATGAATCTATGAAATCTTGAGGTAATTACAGGGACAGGATAAACACTGAATGGAATAAAGGATAAACGAAGCCGGGCATAGTCCTCAGAACCCACAGCAAAGCAAATATTAAATAAAACATGATACTTTGAGGCATTAGGCCACTAATTGCTATGGATGATTAATGGGGAACTTTTTCAGAGTCAACATTAAAAATTGATCTTAACTTTTAGCATATTTAGGAATACAAAGATGAAATCTAGATCTTTTTTTATCAGGGAAATATTTTGAGAAATGCTTTTACTTATTACATGTAACCTCTTAAAAATCTCTAAACTGTGAACTTTTCATATTCTAAGATTTCATAGTAAGAATACTCAGGTCAGACTCTAAGCTCAAATGCCATATAGATATTTCACAGTCTCCTTTTTTGAAGAAAAATTTCCTAGTGATCCTAATGTTTAGGTGTATGCATTATGTATGTATTATATCTCCTATATAAAACCTAACTATCTCTATATAAATGTTTCAGACTTCATACCTGGTTTAAACTGTAAAGAGATTATTCCCAATTACTTTATTTCTCAAGTCCTAGGAAATTTGAAACAGGAAAAGTGTTTTCAAAGGATAATACCATAGAAAAATCTATTGCTTGTGATTGTATATCAGAGTCACTGACTCAATAGTAGGTAGTCACTAAACACATTATTTTCAAATATATTTTAAATTATAAGAATTTTCCTTTCAATGCCCAGTATAGCTAAGATGATGATTTGTGCAGGTTAAGATGTATTCCTTGAACTAGGTAGTGTGAATACTAATATTTTAAGGCATTGGCATTGTTTCAAGAATAATATAGAGAATAGAAATAAAAATTTTACAGAAAAACACATTGATTATATGATCTCTCTTATAGATAAACTAAGGCTTAGAGAAAAATTTTTTAAATCATATGCTCTCTTATGCCTATTAAAATTACATCTTTTTTTGTGGCATAATGGGACTGATCTGTGGTTCTATTTCCTGAGTCCTTTATGGGGACTTCTCTCATCTATTCAACGTGTCTCGAGTTACTTAACTGTTTTTCCTTCTTTTGTCATAGGGGAGTGTGTGTGTACTTGTGCATGTATGAAACAAAATCTTACTTGATTAAAGCTTCTTTCATGGTGACCCAAATTTCACATATGAACTATTCCAAACGTCTCCATTTTAACGCCACACAATAGATGCTTTTGAGTATTTCACATTGACACATTCAAACTGCTGTTCTCACACGGAGTGGGTCTTTCCATTTAACACGTAATGTTGTGAGGTTCTCACATCCTTGGGGAACTTGACAGTCACAAATCCCTCACCTGTAGGGCAAGAGATTTGTGTGGGGAAGGAGCCTTCTCTCTTTTCTGGAAGCTCTGTTCCAGGTACCTAGCCAATCCAACCGCCGGTTTAAATGATTGCAGGCTGCCTAAAAACCATGCAGAGCTGGGAGAGAGGTGTCTGGCCCAAGCCCTATTCACTTCAGTAGGAATGGCACCAGATTCAGGGGACAGAGGGACCCACAGCCAACAACGGAGAAATGGGGTTTTATTAGGAGGAAACTCATAAACAAGGCAGTCCAGTGGCAGCAGACTAAGCAGGAGAACTGCCCACTTGTTTTAAAGGAAAAGAAAAAAAAAGAAAACATCCGGTTATATAGCATTTTCACTTAGCACCCTCCCCCTAACAACCTCCACCGGACAACCTTCCTTTAACCCCAAACAAAAGGCCCCCATCTCTATGCAGCCCATGTTCCTTGGGACGGGCCAGGGCTCAGATGTTCCTCACAGAGAAGGAGCACTGTTTCACTGATTCTCCAGCTTGGCCACTCCTGCGTTCCTTAGCACAGAACTCTGAACACACATTCAGGTGTGTCTGCCACATAAGGTCACTCGCAGGGTGTGCTTTGTTATGACTGTCAGGTGTGCCTGGCACACAACAGGTGCTTCAATCCCGTTCTCTATTTCCCATTCTCCAATGAAGACAGGTGAACGTTCTTGTCTGTGCCCTCCTGAAGAGGGTGTTAACCTTCACCTGTGAAAGTTGGAGACCGTGTAATAGTTTCTGCCCCTTAAATTTTATAAGGATATTAACTTTTATATATTAGACATTTATATATTGGATTTTCAGAGCACTGTCCAGAGGGCATTACTTAGGAAAGTAGAGAACTGCTTATATAGTGGTTCTTAAATTTGTGCCTGGGTAAAATATATAACACATTACAAATTACTTTTTAGTCCCTTAAATAATCTTTTGGGTAATCTCAGTTGGCAATTGATAGCCCCCATGTATGAAGAGATTCAAGGGCCAGTCCATATATTATTTTGATTTCATAGATCAGTGTTCTGCTTGATATGGTTAGGTTTGGGTCCTCACCCAAATCTCATCTTGAATTGTAAACCCCATAATCCTCAAATGTCAAGCTGCAACCAGAGTTCCCTGGCCCCCATCACAGGATGTGAGACAGGGATGTGGCTTTCTGTACAGTCACCGTGAGTTCAAACCCCTTACAGGATGGGGAGCACACAAACTGTCAGGTGTAGGAGCTAGGGCGAATGCTTCGGGATCTGGCCCCCACTCAGTAGTATCTAGGGTAGGTGTCCCCAGCTCCCAAAGCCTAAGTGGGAGTGACACAGTGTGCTCTTTCAACTTTGCCATGCACAGACAACTTGTTAACCAGCTCAATGGACCCTCTGTCTTTCCTCAAGGGCAGAGGGTCAGTTTGAGAACCTTTGGTCCTAAGCTCTTGTCCAGCGTCCTGGAATGATAGGGTCACACACAGACTTGAAGGATGAATGCGGGTTTTACTGAGTGGTGGAGGTGGCTCTCAGCAGGATGAATGGGTAACTAAAAGCGGGGTGGAGTGGGGAGATGATCTTCCCCTGGAGTTTAGTCATCCAGCGGCTGAACTCCTCTCTGACCTCCCCTAGTCAAACTCTTCTTGGCATTCAGACACTCTTTCTCTGCCACACCATTCTGCCATTCGTCTGCTTGTCTCCTTGTCTCCTCATCTGCTTCTAAAGCCTGAGGTTCAGGGTTTATATGGGTACAGGATAGGGGGTGTAGCAGGCCATAAGACAGCTTTTTGGGTGAGAAAACAGGAAATCCTATCCTCATTTGGCGCTGTGGGTATTCAGGCTTGAGGGTGAGGCCTTTGCTGGGAACCACCCTCTTCTACCCAGTATTTCCCTATCTCCTGTCTGTATCAAAGGTAGATACCAGGTGAAGATAATTGAATCACGGCTGCAGTTCCCCCACGCTGTTCTCGTGATAGTGAGTGAGTTCTCAGCAGATCTGATGGTTTTATAAAGGGCTCTTCCCACTTTGCTCGGCCCTTCTCCTTCCTGCCATCTTCTGAGGAAAGTGCTTGCTTCCCCTTCACCTTCCGCCGTGATTGTAAGTTTCCTAAGGCTTCTCTATCCATGCTGAACTGTGAGTCAATTAAACCTCTTTCCTTCATAAATCACCCAGTCGCGGGCAGTTCTTTATGGCAGTATAAAAATGGACTGATATTCTGCAAATGGCATGAGTAGCCTCATGTTACTGTTACCAATCCCCACCCCTACCCTGCCAAAAATTCCCACTCAGACTAGCGTAACAGATTTTCACTCACTTCTTATGAAAGTACTGCCGAAGTCAATAGTGGCCAAAATCTCCAGGAATCCTTGCACCAGGCATCTTTTTGTTTTAAAAATAACATCATTAAAACCCCAGTTCCTGGTTTTTAGAAAGTGATGATATGTCCTTCGGCTTGCCCAAGGAGATACTATATCCCTTTACAGATATGAGAATATACCAATCTATTCTTTCTAAATCTATGTCAGATACCAACAGTGGGAGGTTCTTTTAGAAATATAAAATAAAAAATGTACTTAATAAGATAGTAAGACTGCATTGCATAATTGATGCCTTGGAGGAAAGCTTCCTGAGATGAGGAGAAGTTAGCTGAAACAGGCCCCTCAGAAACTTGCGCCATGGGATTTAACTATGCCACAAAGAGCTACTTCGGAACCCGTTACCACATCCTTTTCTCCTCCCTAGGAGACACATTCCATAATCAAATAGCCCTTCTGACAGAAACCTCTTGAATCCCCTTTAAGGAATGCTCACGTCTGTTCTTACATCTCATCAGTTAAATTCGAACACTACACTATTTTCTGCCTTCTCATGAAGCTAAACCGTCTATATATTCTTGTGCCAAAAGACTATAAGAAGTAATGCCAGATGTAATGAATTTACTAAATTTATTAAAACATCCAGTTTTACATGGGGCAAAAAATGATACTCATTCTCTATAATATTTGGGGACAAAAAGGATGGCAAGATTCAGTCCCTCGCGGCTGGGCAGTTGTCCAGGTGTGAGCATTGCTGAAGCCTTTTTAAAAATTCTCTTTTCAATTCAATTTTAATGGAACAAACTGCCAGAGATGTGCCAGGAAAATTGTTCCTTAACATTTGCCTGCAGGATCCTGACCTCTAATGTCTTTACCAGGCTGATAACTTCTGGGCAGCAGAATAAGCAGGTATTCATGAACTCTCTCAGCAGATTCACTGCTGGAGGGGAGGGCACAATGATGTCGTCTGAGAACTGCCTCTGGTGAATGCTATTCGCTTGTGAATTATTCCAAATACATTACGAGAAACTAATGACACCTTTGTTAGCTAATGTGTTTCACCTGCAAAAGTAACGGTTGCATTCTCAATAGATTTGGGCAGACGGGGAAAAACAAGCTGTTGCTTTCCCTCATTTCTTTATGCTATTTATACAATTTGGTTAGCATTCTCCCCGGAAAATGCTTCTAAGACAGGCTAAGTTAGCAGATTTCAGTTGCTTGCTTTTTTGTGTAGCTCTCTGAGCCCTCACTGAGCTGTAGAAAGCTCATGCTCTGGTTCCCTTCCTGGTAAAGGAAATACACCTTTATAAAATGAAGAGTAAGGGAACGGGACACTTTTGTTATTGACATAAAATTTGTCACACGGTTAACTAGTTTGTGTGATGATAAAAGACTTCAGTGATTTTTCCCTTAGAGGCATTTGAGCATATTGTACTTCGGGCTGCAGGTATGTAATAGGAGTCATCCACATTTGCATCTAAAGCTTTCACCTGTTAAAAAGTCTCAGCATTTTGTCTCCTTTCCCTAATTGCATGTTGAGCACTTGAGTTAAATTACTCCTATAAGAAGCTATGTCAAGATTTTAAAAATCTGAATTCGGGCAATTCACTAAAAACCTAGCCATGTCCTGGCCTTTTTCCCATGTTTTTCATAGGATAGCTCAGGGATTTCTATTGCAACCAACCTTCTGAGAATCTCCTGGGTAGTTTATTTTTGAGCAAGGAGGTGAAAGGATGGTGCGCTTCAGAATGCCATGGGTGGTCCTTATTCTGCTATCTTTGAATTGTGTTGCTATTACGTGCTACAAACTTAAACTTCTTAAAATCAGCCCTCTTTCCCCTCAGCGGTCTGAGTATGGTCCTCTTTTCTGAGGGATCACTCCAACACAATGCAACATTAGCTTCTTGTTTCTTGAAATCTGTCCCTTACCATTACTACTCCTTGTCATGGGGATAAAATGACTCCATCTGTTTTACCAGCCCTTTCTGAGACTTCCTAATTTAAATGATTGACTTCTGGTTCCTGAATTATCTGCAAAGGAGTGAGGGAGTACCTTGGGATCCCTTTTCACCTCTTTTACTCTCAGTCATAATTACCTGAGGTCCACTGTAGGTTGAGTTGCTTTGCAGACATGTATCAAGTATCAAACAGGAATTGGAAGATTTTGTACAGCTTCTATATGTTGCTCTAATACAAATGAATGTGCTCAACTTTCCTGCTCCTTTCTCTGGAGAAGATGAAAACTGGAGGGGGTTGATTATTTTCTACCCTAGATTTGGGTTAAGGAAGATGAGGCATTTCTCATTTCTAGCAATAGGCATAGATTTCCAACCTGTTATTTTCTCCTGTCAACCAAGCGCACACAGGATGTGCAGTCAGCAGTGGGAGGTAACGGGGATTCTGGGAATAAGAGCAATCTGCCTCATCTGGTCTTGAGTAGTGGAAGCACCATGGTGTCTCATTAAAAGGTCTTCTCCTCTCCTTCGGGTTTCTTCCGAGAGTGTGGAGCCAGATTGGCTATATTAGCATTGCTCTTCCACTTGTGGTTTGTGTAAACAGATCTTAACTTGATATACATGTGCACTGTTTCTCTGATAGTTGTCTTTTCCAGAGTGGTTGCAGCTGCTCCCAATGCTGCTACAAAATACCTTTTAACAAAGAATACTGCTTCCTTGCTGTAAGCGGGTGTGGATGGATATGTGATTCATCAGCTGTACTCTGATGCGGTAGAAATATAGAGCAAAAAGTGAATGCTGCTTCTCCTTGATTCCATTATGGGATGCTGCACCAACTCACAGCTGGAAACAAATTAGTTTTTCTGATAACACGATGAAAGTGGTTTCCAAGTAAAGATTCTATTCAAATTAATCAGGATGTTTTCCCTTCTAGGAGTATGTGTCTTTATTTGCTAAATTAGATTGGTTTGCATTTAAATGTTAATAACAAAGTGAGTTCTTGTATTATGCAAGCTTGGCCAAAGTGATGTGTTTGGGCGGTTATATGTGTACACCAACTGGCAGTTCATGCTTCAGTCTTTCAAGTTACAGGAGCGTTTAAAAATCGTAACGATCCATTTATTTTAATCCTTATCCTTTATTTTAAAAGTTTTAAGTTTAACTTAGTCTCTTTTTTTATGCCTCTGTATGCGTTTCTTTTCTCAAATACTGTTTTTCTCTTGTATGTCAAATTTCTAACTTTGAAAATTATCTTTTGTTCTTTGACCACATATGCTTGAAATACAATCATGGAAAGCAAACCCTGCTTATTCCCAAGAGAACTAAAGGCCTTTCCATCTGATGCATATTTCTGTGGTCTGTCTTCTTCCCTCTTTAAATTAGAATGAAACTCTAAAATCAGCCCCAAAGTAAGAGCAATATTGCCTTTGGTTTTTCATATTGGCTGAAACATTTTACTGGCATTTGGCAACACAAAACACACAATGAACTTCCTAAGTCCTTTAGATCTATTATATATTTGACCCCTTTGCTAATGGTTTTAATTTTTGCTCTTCCAGAAAAAAAAAATAGATAAAAACATGGCTTGCATAAGAGAATGCAGAAACTATCTAAAGGAGTTTCCCTCTCTCCTTTCCCTCAGTAAAATTAACATTCAAAGTGAACCTGCTGAAAAGGTTAGACATGCGTTGAGGCATCTGTTATAGTTCCCTGCCCCCGTAGCCGCCACCTCCATATACACCCTCATCGACTTGGACTTGAATGCTGAGAGTCAACCTGGTTTATCATTCTCAGCTGTTTCTTACTGGATGTGTATGGATGTTGAATTTTGAGTTGAGAGTGTTCAACCCTAAATTATGAGTCTGGTATATTAAATGTTTTAAGTTAAAGACTCTTGAGAAAGAGCAGCTGGAAGAACACTGACTTTCCTTGGATTTCTTAAAAGAGATGAAATTCCCCCATGAAAGACCTGCTTCCTACAGGAGAAGGGAAGTGTCATTCTCAAGAACGGGATAAGACTAAGGAAAGTCTTTGCAAACATTTGTGAGACAAACCCTTACCTTCCTAGCCACCCTAGCCCAAGCTGCTTAGCTTTAATCACATTTTCATAATTTACCATATTTTGTCTAATGCGGTATAGAAATGTTCAACTCAAAGGATGTCTTTGGGTGATTTTCTTATGAAGGCTCCCACACCAGGTAAAAGTTGTGTTAAATTTATAAATTATTCTCCTGTTACTCTCTTACGTCAGTTTAATTTCAGACTCAGGTGTGTGTGTGTGTGTGTGTGTGTGTGTGTGTGTGTGTAGAGTGGGGAGTCTTTAAGAGAGTAGAGGTAAAAATTTTTCTTCTCCTACATGATGCATATGACAAGCACACAGTAGGTGCTTTAACTGATTCATAGACATAGATAACTGAGCTCTTATATTTCAGGAATCTTGCCAGTGTTGATAATTTGCTGAAGGTTGTGGGCTTCCCATGTACACTTTAACTCATTTCTGTAGTTCTCAGAACAGCTTTTTCCCCCATTCCATCTGTACCCCTTAAGGATGCAATTTTTAAAAACAGTAATATTCAAGAGATGCAAATATCTTAGATTTTGGTTTCAAATATCTCATACTTACATTTTCATTTTCTAAGAATGGCACAAAAGCATACATGCATTGATAGTGCTATCATTTCTACTAAGTTTAAAGGCATTTATTTTTTATTAAGGTATCATATGTAGACTGAAATTCTTTTATGTTGACTTTACTTTTCAAGTTGGGTATAGTTCATTAAGCTCTTAATAACCATATGTTTTATGACATCCAGTACACTAGGGGAATGATTGGTAACCAGGTCTGGAGTTCGCACCTCATTCCTTGGCTCCAGATTCAAACACGGCTGTGTCTAAAACTCTCACATGATGGTTGATCAGTGACCCAATGAAACGAGTTGTGGAATACATCATTTCTGTTCAGAGGAGTTGTGTGTATAATCCATGATGTGAATGATTACACATAGTATCCTTGCTGGCAGTGGCAGATAGGAGGCCAAGAGTTAATTGTCCGTGGAGATTTAACAACCCGTATTCCCAAAGGCACTCTTTGTAGGGCAAATATGAAGTGCAATGGTGGAAAACACGAGGAACTTTCATCACCATTGCCTCTCTGCCTATTGTGGAAGTAGATGCATTTTATGAATCCCAGCTTCATGGTTTAGTGTTTTTTTTTCTCACAATTTTGTGAAAATATGTGTTTGCAAAATAGTGACTAACACTATTTACATTGAATGATAATATGCGTGCACTTCACCTGTTATATCTATAAATGGAGAGGCGGCTGAAAGATGTAGCTAATCTCTTTATTAAAAATAGTTACAATGTCTATTATTCATAGGCTACTTAACATGCACTTGATACTGTTTGTAAGTGCCTTTTAAGCATAGTTTTAACTAATATAGTTTAAGTATCTCATAATTTTATATGGTGGGTATTACAAATATATAAGAGAAAACCATGACAAGTAGAATCAATAAAAATCTCATCAGGTCTGTACGAGTAAGTTGAATCTAACAAGGTAAGTTTTAGAGTGGGATAAAAGTGATGGTGCTGCATATGAAGCCCCACAGCCAACTTTTTAAAAAATAGCTGAAACAGTACAGTATTATGAAGTGACTAAATTGTGTCCTAAATTTCCTCGTTCTCACCTACATTTTCAGTAGACAGCAGTCAGATTTCTCTCTGCTCTCTCACTAAGCACTCTTGGCCTTGAGACTGCCGCAGCACAAAGTTCCTGCCCTCAAGGATCTCACATCCTAATAGAAGGAGACAGATATTAAACTTGTATGCAAATATGTAAAACAACTTCAGATAGTGGCAAATGCCATGCATAAGGTATAGTTGGGCAATGTACTGGATTGGCTGGGGTAAGGGGAGTTGGCTGCTTCATCATGGATGGTAGGAGAAGGCATCTCTGAAAGGCACCATTTGAACTGAGACCTGAATGATAAGATTTAAGGAAAATGTGAGAAAGGTAGTATTAGAAACAGAGAAGTGCCACAGCTTTGACATAGGTAAAAGCCTAGGTGTTTACAGAAAGGAAGAAAATGTGACTGGAAAATACTGAGCCAAGGAAGAAATGAAAAAGATGATTCCAAAGAAATCGAGTCCATCTCAGGCACCAACGGAAGCAATGTTTGAATATGTTCTGGGCATGTGGTCACTGTGTGAGCCCTTATTCCTTCTCTCACAGCTGGCCCATGTGAAACAGCACAAGTGGAGTGAGGAGCCTTTAGGGATGAAGCAGGGCCCTGCTGCCAACAGCATTGTGCTACAGGAAGCGTCATTTACCATTTTGGGCTTGCAACTGTAATTATAAAAAATTAAATGTTTTCTCAGGCTCATTTAAAAAAAAAAAAAAACCCTCTGCTTCGTACATTTCCAAGACCATCACAGTTTCAGGAGAGATTTGGGGACTAGAAGATCTTTCAACGTTATGCCCCCTTGCATGACACGATGGCAGAACTTCAGTTTATGGGTCTTTCACAGGGAAGGATGAGTCCTAGACTGGTTGATGGCTTTTCATTCTTCAAGGGAGCTGATACTAACACACAAGGGAACACCAAGTAGCCAATAACCTTTTCAAAAGATACATTTATTTATTTTTAACTTTTCCCCCCACTCTGTAGAGTTTTATATTTTCAAAGGTTAATTTAGTATTTATCTCCCTCTTGCCCACACAGTTTAATAGCTTTCCTCCAAAGAAGTAACCTCTGAGCCAAGTTTTAAAATAGTCTCAAACGTGCCCAATTATCTCAAAAATAATTTAACCCATGTAACTATCTGAAAGAAAATACAAGTTTATTGCAGCAAACCATAAAATTAAACAAAAATGACAATTGGAAGTAGAATTCTCAATTGATTGAGAATCATTTTATTGCCATGAAGATAAACTGATGTGTATTTACAAATTGCTGAGCAAAATGTAGTTATTAAAATACCAGAATTGTTTATCTTAATATTTGTTTCTAATCACCAATTAATGTAGTGAAATAATTTGCAAAGTTTTTTGCAGAGCAGTTGATTGGCTTTTCTAGACACAAATATTTATTTTGAAGTTGTTCAATGTTATGCCCTTCGTCATGAGTCTCCATTCTACCATGTTTCTTAGGATATTAACGTAACAATGTCAAATGGGATTGAAGCTGAGAAAAATTACCTGAGGGCATTTTTGTTTTGTACTTAAATTTTATTTTGTCACTTATTCTTATTAGCAATCATTAAGCAATTTAATAATTATAAGCTCCATTAACATTTTAATGAGTCTAGTGGCCATTGCTAAGTGTAATTAAATTAGTTTTATTGTATGATATTTTGAAGCTGTGATTAAATTAAGTTTTACTGTGCTTAGAAGAATAAACCTATAGAGATTGCTATTCACCAAACATCTTATTAACTTATAACATACTGATAAAATAGATATTAATGGAGACAGGAGAAAAATATAATTCCCTATTGAGTCTATTCATGAGATAAAACTTTAATCATTCAGTTTGGAATCAATCTAATAATGACAGTGTAATTTTATTTAAAAGTGTTTTTCAGGTGGAGGTAGAGAAAAGGGAAGAAAGGCTGGGTTCCTTTAGTAATGTTCTCCTCCTCCCCTAGTTCTGGCAGGTATAACCCACAGAGATGAGACTAGAGGAAAACTGACAACTAATGATCTGGGAGCAGATACATGTAAACTGATGTTAAATGTTTCGTCACCAAGTAAAATCTCATGTATTAACTTGGAAACTTATTTTAGAAATGAAAAAGCCATTATAGTTTATTTAACAAGTGTTTACATAAACACAAATTAAGCGTACTAAAATGAAAGTCAATGGTAATTATCATATGTTGGTATTTTTGGTGGTGGTGGTGTTTTTTTTTTTTTTTACTGTAAACCAGTTTGAAACCTCTTTCTTGCTATCACTTAAAGTTCCTCCTTGGAAGCGATTTGATTATACATGAATTGGAAGATGATCATACATTACGTATTCCTTGTGCTAGTCTTTGGTCTTGAATGAATTTGGAAATTTGAATCTTTATTGCTATTGCTGTTACATGATAAATTCTGAAATGCTCTCAAGAGTAAAATGAGATAGTCTTATTTTCTGATGAATTGCTTTACATAGAATGCAATTAAGCATTTTACAGGATAGTAATTTGTATAGCATGTACAGCACATGTTTACTTAAGGGAATTATGTGGTTTTGCTGTAATTATTAGATTCTATTGATTGTATTCCATTATGTTAATGTTTCCAAAATAAGCATATCAAGCAATTTATGTCATATAATATTTCAGATGCCTTGGGGATATTAAACATTTTTGAATGCCATAGAAACATTAATTTCATACTGTACATTTTATTCCTCTTTTTATAATAGAGTTATGTGGATATAAAATATGAATTCTTTAAGAGGCAAGGTATTAAGAAATACTATTATCACATTACCATCATACATTATATATATATATCAGTAATGAAAAATCAACCTCTTTTTCAACCTTCAATGTTGAACTAATATTCATTTTTAAATCTGTACTGACACATTTTTAGAAAGTCTTAACCATAGCTCAAATAAATTTATGAATAACCAATACGTATCCCTACATTTTTCTTTATATGTCTAGAGTAAAACAAAACACAACTTACTGTCACATAAAGATCACGAACAAGAAACTTTTATGTTGATCTTTTCTACTAAAACTTTTAAATTTCCCATTGGAGTATTCAGTAATGATGTGGAGAGGGGAGTTTACTTTGGTTCTTACCATCACTAGGACTCTCATTTCAGTCACTTGTCATTATGTGTTTTCTTTGTTTTTTGTTTGTTTGTTTTTTGTTTTTTTTGAGACGGAGTCTTGCTTTGTTACCCAGGCTGGAGTGCAGTGGCGTGACCTTGACTCACTGCAACCTCTGCATCCCACATTCAAGCAATTTTCCTGCCTCAGCTTCCCAAGTAGCTGGGATTACAGGTGCCTGCCACCATGCCTGGCTAATTTTTGTGATTTTAGTAGAGACAGGGTTTCACCATATTGGCCAGGCTGGTCTTGAACTCCTGACCCTCAGACGATCCACCTGCCCCAGCCTCCCAAAGTGCTGGGATTACAGGTGTGAGCCACCGTGCCTGGCTCTTGTCAGTATCTTCATTCTCTCTCTGGATAATCTTAGTCATTTCAATTGCTTTGAAAAGTTCTTGGGGAAAAAAATTAATAAACTCTACACTGAGTTGACCATTTCTACATTTGTCCACTTGACTGCTTTACTGGGTATCTCTTGGACATTTCAAACCTAACTTGCTTTGATTCTTTGCCCTCTCTTGTAAGGAACATGACCATCTGGGAAGTAGTTTGTCAAATCAGAAATCTTGGTATCATACTGATTCCTTCCAAACAAAATGTAAAGTTTCTTTTCCTTCTCCATATAAGCTCCAAGAGGGCAGAAACCATCTCCAAGCTTGCCACGGAATATCCTCTGTGCCCTCCACAGTGTCTGATAAACAGTGGATATGAATTCTTCACTCTACCTTTGCATTTTTGTAAGACTAGCTGATGTTCATTGTGAAGGTCTTGATTTTCAGATGGGCATTCCCTGATAATCCTATTTAGAATAGCCTTCCCTGCATAAACAATGTAACCTCTCACAGTGCAGTTTGAAGTTCATCACGTGCAGGTCACACTCCAAAACTGTTTCCTGTCTGTTTTCTCCACTAGAACAGATACTGCATGAGGTCAGGGACTGGATTCATTTTTATCATCCTGGTATTCTTTGAATCCACCTGTGCCTGACAAATAGTTTGCATATAAGAAATATTGTTAAATGAATGACTCTAACAGAGGCTTTCAATGTTTTAAAATTTTTATTAAATGTATAAAGCATTTCAACTGATGTGATGGGTTTCCTATGTAAAATTTATTTTCTTCCCTACAAAAATTATTGATGACTTTTGCATGTTGTTCGAAAGCAAGTTTCTAGATCTGATCTTTTGCACAGTCTTAAAATTCTCATATTTTAAATCCTGAGAGCTCACATTTTAGAAGAGTAACAATTGATAGTTTATGTTGAATATGTCCTATTATGTGGCAAATATTTAACTTTTCATCTTCAAAAAATACTCTCCAGTATACAATATTATCTTTAATAGGGAGTAAGGAGCTTAAAGGCACAGTTCATTATGTAACTTTTCTAGGTTGATCCTGATGGAAATTGGCAGACCCAGAAGTGAAACCCAGATAGAGGCTTCAGAGCCTGTGTTCTTATTACTAATTATCCTACCTGAAAGACTATGGACCTAATAACACAAGTTACGTTTAAAAATATATATATACTATTTGATTTTACAATACTAGAATCTTGTAAAACATCTAATGTACTTTGGTTAAAGTACATTATTTCATTATTCATTGAATTCCCTTTCAATAAAATATACAATTTTAATGTAATATTTATAGAATGTCTTAAAAATAAAGTGGTCAGAGAGCAAGCATTTTCAGTGTTACGATCAAAGATGTACCTATGACATGCTCCGTCATGTTCCCCCCCAACTCCCGCCGAATTGGGATGGTTTGTTTCTAAATTAGCCAAGGTCAAGTCCAGTAGTAAAAATCATACATGGCTATTTGTTGATTTATATTTGACTTATTTAGTGGTTGGAAGAGATGAAAATGAAAGCTTTGCCAAGAAGCCCCAGCCACCTGTGCCGAGGCCTCTCTGGAGTGCCTTCTCTGCCTCACTCATAGCTTTGTTCCTTGGCATTTGTACTTGGTCAGGCTGCAGTGCTTGAGGTTAATGCCCAGCGGACAGGTCCGCATGTACGTTGGATCCCATCATAATAAGCATGCTTACTTATGAGACACAAAACAGATGAAAGTTCCACCCTGCCTTTGCCCAAGAGCCTTCAGGAAGATGGAAAAGGATGAATCAGTCCCTTGTTTGCAAAAAGTGTGACATTAATCATCCGACATCGTGAACTGTTAGACAGGTGTCATTTGTTTTTTAAAGTTATGCTATGTTGTTTGTGGAGCTGCATGAATCTTCCGGTTCTTTTAAAATAGTCTCCATAGGTACAGCAAATGGGAAGTGAATCTGTCATTCTTGAAAATGTTAGAGATCAGCAAGTGCAGAGTTACTGTAGAGCTGACCTTCCTCCTTCATTACTGGCTGCCAGAACTATAAGCGGAGACAAGATTGAGGACGTAAAGACAATAGAGCGAACTTCAGAGCATGTCTGGAAAGGGTCACACTCATAAACCACAGCATGTATGTAGGATTTTTTTTTTTTAAGCAGTGTGTTTAACAGGACCAGAGTGCGTTTTTTGATCCTTTGTGTAAAGGCATATATTGGGATGCCACATTCTGAGTAATTTGTTATATAATAGTGCTTTAGTGGTGGAGAAAAACACCCTTAATAAATGAGGAGAAAACACATTCCAGAGAAGAAAGGCTGACTCAGTTGATCATTATTAGTTGTAATCACCCTGCGATTTCAGGAATGTTCCCAAATAGCCTTGGTTCCAGTTCAGAGCACAGAATTGTCATTTGGGCAGCACGTGATCCAAATGTCATGAGGGACAGGACTTTGACCATTTGGGTATCATAATATTAAATTTGAAAATGTCTGGTTAGTAGGAAGAAATTGAGGATGGATCTCTAAAAGATAATAACTTTAAAGAATACCTAAATTAGACTGGCTTGGTGAGAGGCAGGCAGTGGGGCCTGTTAGTGCGTATTTGCACAGAATTCTGGATAGACTGAATTCCTTTTATTGCTGAATACATGAGTGAAAACTAGAGTTCAATTATCTCATTACAAGATGAAAACAACCAAATCTATATTTCTGTAGAGAATAAGAGCCTGGCAATCCATTCTTTACAGTATAGTTAACAGTGGCAGCTAAGGTCATCTTCTCTGGGGGGAAAAAAAATCTGATATTTTTCTTTCAAGTTCTGTCATGTACATTTCCAGCTCTATTAATCATGCTGCAATGGATCTTTTAGGATGATAGATGTAAATTTTATGATAGCCTATCTGATATTCAAATTTGCAGTCCAAGGGCTTGTACTGAGTCGATTTTGATTCTTGGTTTATCTGTTAACTTGCTGTGGCTGCAAGTTACAGAAACTCGGATTCCAACTGACTCAAGCAACAGTGGATTTATCTCATACTTAACAGGAAACCTAAAGGGAGAGCTTTAGAGCGCTCTTATTCATCCACCCAGGGATGCTATGTTGCTTCCTCCTTTCGCCCTGCACCCCCCACCACACACATACCCTCTGGGTTTAATTCAATCTAGTATCAAGATGGTGGGAGTAGATACGAATGTCAATTCCAAACACTTGATCACTTAGGAAGAAGAAAAAACATATCTTCTTGTTTCTCTCTCCTGGAGGGAAAGAAAATACTCCTAGAGCCTTACCCCGGAAGACAACCCTTGCTATACCACTGGCCAAAATTCCATCACATGCCATTCTCACACAAGTGAGTTGGCTAGAGGCATTATATTAATCTTAGAAAAATCAGGAACTACACTGGGGTAGGAGCTCAAGTTAGTTCACTCAGATGCATTTGGCTCTGTGGGGAAAGAAATATCTGAGGTTCTGTTTGGAAGAATGAAAAAGGGATTGGATGGAAGGTAGACCATAGTATCCATTATATAATCGTATTTGCTCATGTTATATATGTATATAATGTCTATACAAATAGATAATGTAATCATCAATCACATTTGCAATGCATTGCCGGACATTTTTTTGGGGGGGGGCGGCTGACTTACCATACTGATATGTGTTTATGTTACTATTGCAATACATTTCTTTATTGTAGACTGCATTAAATAAGCCTACTTGGAAGCAGTAGGTGTCAGAATGTAGCAGTCTGGGATTAAATATAGGTAGGGCTTATCCACAATGAAACCTTTTTATATGGATAGTAACAAATTGATGTTAACGTATAAAGATTATAAAGATGGATATGTAAGCATGTTTATGTGCAACCAACTACCTCTCCTGCATTGTTGTGGGGGTGAATACTGTGGCCCATTACTATACAGAGTACAGTGTACTTGAGAATTTGCATGCCGGTCACACCAAGACTCTCCTCCTTCAAATACAACTTGACTATTTCTCCCTACCATGTGTGTAGGGATTCCTGAAAATTTACTACTGTCTCAAGGGAGAGCAGTTTATCCTGGTTTTCTCCATGTTATGCTAACTACAGCAAAGGAACACTGACTGGCTTCTGACCAGAAGTCCATTTTGGTCAGAAAGCTCTGGCTGTGAAATCTGGGGCATGTATCAGCCTGGGACAGCCAAGGAAGCTGAGTAGCAGCATCTGGACACAGTGCACATGCTTCAGGGAGCTGGGGGATGCCTTCTGTAGGTGTGCACAGTGTAGGCAGCTCCTTGTCAAACTAACCAGTCCTCTACTCTTCCACTTCTCTCTCACAGTTCTTTTCATGGACAGCTAGATGGCCCTAGGGTGGTGGAAGTGGAGGATAGAAAATGTCCCTGTATTAGTCTCTTCGCAGGTGCCTGGTGGAAATGTCTGGACTAATGTCACTAATAGTGAAAAGACTCATAGCCTGAGTAACACCTCTGCAATTCAGAAAAGGAAGGAAAGGACAGCTCAAATGGAAATCTGTTCAGAGATTAAGTGTGCATTATAGGGCTAAGAATGAAGATTCTAGTGGGACTAAATATCCCTTTCACACTCCCTTGAGAAATTGGTGCCTCCAAAGGACTGAGTTCCAAGTGTTTTCATGTTCATGGACGCTTTCCAGGGTACATGATAACCTCAGCACCTATCTTAGCCACCTCTTGGGCTTAAAATTACATTCACACCTGTAATCTCAGCTACATGTGAGGCTGAGGTGGGAGGATCTCTTGAGCTCATGAGTGTAAAGCTTCAGTGAGCTATGATCACACCTGTGTACTTCAGCAAGGGCAAGACAGTAAGACCCCATCTGTGGAGAAAAACAAAACTGTAATCCCTTATTCCTATCTGTAAATTCCTTTCATCTGTCCTTCTTTCCTTCCTTTGTTTGTTTTTAGCATTAACATCACTTATTTGATCTGATATTACTCTTGTTAGGCAAAGGAAAGAAATAAGTAAAACATTAAGAGACTGCTGCTTCTAGAAACAAAAAAGATGAAGAAATCTCCTTCTACAAAACCACAGAAGTGTTGGATAGACTGTAACAAAATTGTTTTAATGGCATTGCTGAGTTTCAAGAAAAGGAAATTCCCAGACCCCCAAGCGCCAAGGAAGCCAAAAAGCAGAAGTGAGAAAATGCTGAACTATGGCTGCCCTGAGGGGCATATGCCAGTCTCCTTAACTAGGAGACATAGTTTTAAGGACTATGTAGGGAAAACATACAAGCTTTGGAGCATTTCCAGCTATAGAGGAGGCACTGAGAATTCCAAATGTACAGCTGTGACCCTTGAAATGTATACTCTCAAAAGACTATTCGAAAATAACCTGCCGGTCTGAGAAAGGAAATGGCAAAGAAAATGTGTCTGCCTGGACTCTAATTAGGGGGAAAAAAATGCCTCTTCCATTTTGCACAAAATAATTCCTGAACACTCACTGTCTTCAAGTGGGTTTAGAGTTTGAATTTCTCATGTCAATGTCTGGGAAAGCCTAAGCTGAGAAATGAATTTAAGTGGTCCCAGGTTAGAAGTGCTGGAAGAAGCAGATGCAAATGCTGCTGGAGGCCCGTGCACTCGATTTCACTTGTACTAGGCATCCACAGTAAAGATGGGCCCCAAATATGAAATTAAAAAGTACAAAGTAAAGCTAGTCACCACATTTAAGATCTAGCAGAAACAGCCAACCAACCAACCAAAATTATCCTTAGAATCCCCCAATAATAGATTTATTTGTGTGAAGTACAAAATATGTATCCTAATAATTAAAGAAATTGAAATTAAATACAGGAGAAAAGGGCAAGTTATAATTTTTTTTAAAAAATCATCCCAAGCTACACGGGATGGCATGGTGCATGCCTGTCATCCCAGCTACTCGGGAGACTGAGGTGGGAGGATGGATTGAGTTAGAGAAGTTGGAGTTACACCTGGGCAAAATAGCAAGATCCTGTCTCTAGGTAAATAAATGAACAATGCATTTAAAACATTATTCCAAAACACCAGAGTGTTAAAAATAAGCTAAAATGAAAGGAGGTCTGTCAGACCTATAACCTAAATTAGTATTCCATATATATTTCTAAAATATCAATGAGAAGACAAGAAAATAGCAAAACATACAGACAGGAATTTCACTAAACCTCAAGTGGCCAATATGCTTAGGAAAAGGTATTCATCTTCATTAGCCATCAGGGTAATCAAGTTAAAATCACCACATTTTATACCAATGATGTTGGCTATAAAGAAAAAGGGAATTTTTTTTTTTTTACAAGAATGCAGAACAGCAGGCATTTATTCTGGCATTATTGGGAAAGTTACAGATGTGTTTATCCTGTGACCTAGCTCTCCAGATATACACATATGAAAGATGTGTACAGAAATGTTCAGAGAGGTCATAACATGTAATTAAAAACAATTAGAAATAATACAAATGTTGACAGAGTTGAAAAATTTGTCAATATTTATATAGTAATGCACTATATACCAGGAATGATGAATGACCTACCGCTCAATCTCAAAAACAAAAATGTTGGGTAAAAGTAAGTTCAAAATAAATGCATACACTATTTCTTTTACATAAAATACAAAAATGCGAATTAAAATATTAATCAGAGATAAATCCACATATATTAAAACAATGAAGGCAAGCAAGAGAATGATGTACACAAAATTCATAGCAGAGTTACCTCTAGTGGAGAAAAGAGAATGACGGCTAGGGAGGGACAGTCATAAGGCTTCAAAATATTGATAATTTTCTGTTAAGATGCCTGGACGGGAACATGGATTTTTTGTTCATGTATTTCTCTTTGAAGCATACATTCATTATATATATTCCTTCACATAAAAGGTAGTATATAGGCCAGGCGCGGTGACTCATGCCTGTAATCCAAGCACTTTGGGAGGCCGAGACAGGCAGATCACTTGAGGTCAGGAGTTCAAGACCAGCCTGACCAACATGGTGAAACCCCATCTCTACTAAAAATACAAAAAATTAGCCAGGCATTGTCGTGGGCCTCTATAATCCCACCTACTCAGGAGGCTAAGGCAGGAGAATCCCTTGAACCCGGGAGGCGGAGGTTGCAGTGAGCTGAGATCCCGCCACTGCACTCCAGCCTGGGCAACAAGAGCAAAACTCTTTCAAAAAAAAAATAGTATATAAAAATAAAAAGTAATACAATGTAAAAGTAAAAAGCCATTGAAAACATAGTAAAAATACCAAGCTGAATTGAAAAAATCACATGGAATTTCTAAATATAAAAAATAAAGTAACTGTAATTAAAATAGTTTTAGTTAATTTAGCCACTTGTGTCAGGAATCTGAAAAAACAGTACTTTAGTTTTATCAAGTAATAAAGCCCCAGAAATTTAAGTCCCTTTGCCTAACCATAGAATAAAATTAGTTATTTCCATAAATGTATCTATCTTGATGAGTTAGGCAATTCTAAGTCAGCTTTTTTTTTTTTAATTTTTAGACTATTTCATAGATGGTAAGTCGGCTTTTTTTTTTTTTCATTTTAGGCTATTTCATAGATGATAGTGGCACTTTTATTCTAACTGACTTTAGATATTGGCTAAGGCAACATTTTGAGACAATTTTACAAAGTCAAATTCTTTTTCTAATTGAAAAATCATAGTTGTATACATTTCTGGGGTACAATGTGATGATGTGTATAATATGTTATGATTAAATCAAGCGAATTAAAGTATCCAACATATCCATCAACTCACCTATTTATTTTTATGGTGAGACATTTGAAATTTACTCTTATTTTGAAATATGCAATACACTATTATTGAGTGCAATCACCCTGGTGTGCAGTGAATCTCAACATTGATTCCAAAATCTATTCCTCCTGTCTGTTGGAAATTTTGTCCCCTTTGATCAGCAACTCTTCACTTTCACTTTCCCGACTCCCCCAGCCTCTGGTAACTATTGTTCTGCTCTGTGCTTCTGCATCAAGTTTTCATTATAATAGTTCACAAGCAAAGAAACTTTTTATTGTAATACTTAAGGGAAGTTGTGCTATAATAGTTCATAAGCAAAGAAACTTTTTATTGTAATACTTAAGGGAAGTTGTGCTAGAGCGGACTAAAACTTTCATGTGGTTGCAACCTTAGATAAGTGATTTGATAGTCATGCTGGTCTTTCATCTCTTCTCTATGCTTCCTTGCATGTGAAGTCCAATCATTCATGCCTGCCCTTATGTGCTTCCACGGAGATGGGGAAGCCTGCAGGATGGATCTGAGCGAGACACACGGTTATGGATATTTGTGATTCAGATTTCACAGTCTCCCTCACAGTCTTCACATTCAAATGAAAATGCACATTCAAAGGAGCTATTTTATTGCATACAGTCTGCAGTGTCAATGGAAATTTGATAGAAGAATGAAGTCTAACAGCAAGCGTATTATAGTTTATGGGATTATGAGTTGATTTTCATCACATGAATAGAATAGAGAGACATAAACAGATTTCTATTATGCTTTGCTAGAAATTTCGTGTTAAATTTTTCCCTGTGAAGAGATAGGTACACATAGCTACTTATGTAATTAAAGCTTCCAATAAGTAGAGGAAACAGCAATTTTATTTAAAATTAATTTAGAAAAATTATGTGAAAGAAATATTTTTATAATTGCATATAGTCATATAAATGTGGAATAGAATTTGCATTAGATTTATTTATAATATTTGCTTATATGGAAGTGATTTTGCATATAAGTTGTAAAATAATTACAGATATACAATCCTCACAATGAGGTCTTTCGTGTGTCCCCGACCCAGTTAAGGAGAGATTTAACAATGCAATTATCCTTAGATTCTTTATGTGAAAATCAACAATCCTCACTTATATTAGTCCCAAGAATGTAAGTTGATATTTTCTACAACTATATTTAAAATACAAATAAAAATAGCATTAAACTCTTTTAGAAAGCTATTAATAATAGGCCTTGGATTAGCTTTCTTGAGATCAAATGTAAAGCTGTTAGATGGTTTCCTGGCATACATTTCAAACAGAAATAGTCTGTATAGCTTGAGAAATTTAGGAAGGGAAACCCAGAACATGAGAGGCATTGGGAGATTATGTTTATTAGCTAAGTGACTATTTCTTATGATTATTGAAAATAATTGTGTCCATGTTACTCTTTGTTTCAAGATGGTTGCAATTCAGATGACTGGATGGATTTTACCCGATATGACTGTGGTTTTAAAATGACTTCAGTCTGTCTTACATCTTCTTACAAATAAGGTGAGGGCATATATGTTTTTGCAAAACCTCGTGCAGAAGGAAAAATAGCGAACAGCACAGCTTAAGGGAGACATGCAGGATATATAATGGACAAAGGACGCTCTAAGAGGAAAAACTTCTCCTACTCACATCACTTCTGACACCAAATGCAACAATTTTCCAGCAATTGAAATGTGGGACACCAACTGGTGTGCAGTGTTAGCAGGGAACTGCCCTACTGCCAGGTGAAGGGCTCAGTCCCACAAGACTGCCTAAACTTTAGACATCAGTTGTGAGTCTGGAGTGCTCATAATACGTACACTTCTGTTTATCTTGGCTGTAAATGTGAGATTCCCCACAATCCCTCCCCAGTTTTGAGAGTTTGCTCAAAGGGATCAGAAAACTCAGGGAAATACTGTACTTAGGTTGACCAGTTTAGTATAAAGGATTAAAAGGATACAGATGAAAAACCTGATGAAGAGGCACAAAAAAACAAAGTATGGCGAAAGGGTGCAGAGCTTCCGTACCCCTTCTGGGCATGCCACCTTCCTGGAACGCCCCTCCCGTAGCACCCTGAAGCACAAGCAAGCGGACCTGTTGGTGACAATGGCAGTGAGTTTGTCCTCTCCCATTCTAAGTGTGCCATAGCCCATTAGGGTCATTGTTCTCTCAGATCCTGGGGCATATTTCCATTCCGAGAGCCTGGCAAGGCCCTACAGTACCAAAGCAGGGAGAAAATAAAACACTTTTCTATATACGTTGCCTGAAAATTCTTCCTTAGAGAATTCCATTGAACAAAGGAAGGAAATCCTCCTCCTACTGTGTGGCAAGTGCTTTCTGGCTCCGATCTTTTCATCAGACACCTCCCCGTGGCCATTTCTTTAGATTCAGAAAGTACAGATTGAAATAATGCCAAACAAACAGGCACAGAAGTAGCTAGGGCTTGCTTCACCCTAAAATGTGAATTTGGTCATTGAAGGAAGCAAAAACTGGAAGAACCAAGAGTGCTAGGCTCCCTGAAGAATGCTGGCTCTCATGTACTTTCTCTGGCAAGGGAAGAATGGCTGACTTCAGCTTGTTCACAAAAAATTCCACTTGGCTTGGTTGTCTAACCAGGGAGCAGGAAAAAGACTTCTCTCTAACCCAGCAAAACCCAGATACATGATTGGTTTAGAGCCATTCCTGATAAATGATTGATGGAAACTGGCTATTTGGTCATCCACATGGACGGATTGCTTTCTAGGTTAACATTTGAAAAGAGGATTCTAACAGTCACAGGAGGGTTGTAAGAAGGAGGGAAGCTAAATAGAATCTGCCAAAACTATTTATGGATGAACAGTTTTCTTAGTGAAAACTGAATCATGAGGTTCATAAATTCGGAAAGGAGAGCCTTGTCATAAAAGGTCATAGCCTGCAGGGTGACCATCTTGCAGGCTAGGATGTATAGCCTCTGGTCAGAAGCTGACAGCAAGCACTTTCAGGGAGAGGTAAAGGGTACAGGAATTTATGGTGAATGGGTTGGTTAAATCTACATATTCAACAGGTTATAGGAGGATCTATGAATATTCATGGAGGGGAGGCTTGTGCATGTGTTCACTTTGGGGTGGAGACTTAACATTTAAGTGCACTATAGTTAGGCCCTATGCATCAAAAGGTGAAGCAGGAACACAAAGGTCCTCTGTGCGCAGACTCCGTGGTCTGGCCAGAACCGGTCCATGGTTAGTGGTCTTTTATGAGGATGGAATGCTGGTCAATTGCTGTGTAAAAACCACCAAAAGGAGAGGCAGCATCAGGCAGTTGGTTGATGTCAGCAGTGGAGTGTGTCTTTCAAAAGGACTAGTTTCTGTTGGACCCTTAGGAAAGAAAGACTGTTGACAGCAAGGGAGCGATGTGTCTGACCTATTCCATCATTGCCTGGATGTTTTTGAGGTTTCTCTGGGGTCCTATTGGCCAAGAGAGATTCTATTCAGTCCACTTAGGATTTCATTTTTCTCTCTGAACTAGCCACAACTTTCCCTACTCAAGGTGAGAACACACAGATAGAGCAACTACAAAAGATTCCGCACATAAAGAGGACACTGAGCACAGGATAGTATAGCAAAAGAATGTTTTATGAAGACAATTTGTTGAAGAATGTATATAAAAATGAAGGAGCATCAGCAATTTCTGTTTAACACTTTTTTTTTGAAAAATCAAAGCATTACATTCAAATATGAGCAAATACTATAGGACAGAAAAACTTAAGGAAAGCAACACAGCCATGTTCCTCTATTCCTGTCCCCATCCCACTTCCCAGAGGCAAATTCTAATACCTTTTCTGTCCTTTTGTATTTCTGTGTTTCTGACTTCAATTTCAGACACTTATGTATTTATTCTTATCTATAAAAGAGGATTTAGTCCCTCCTTATTACGTGCCTCCCAATGTTTGAAATATGATATGGTTTGGATCTGTGTCCCTGCCCACATCTCATACTGAATTGTCGTCCCCACTCTTGGAAGTGGGGCCTAGCAGGAGGTGACTGAACCATAGGGGTGGTTTCTCATGGTTTAACACCATCCCCCTTGGTGCTGTGTTGGCGATAGTTCTCCTGAGATCCGGTTGTTTAAAAGTGTACAGGACCTCCCCCCTGCTTCTCTCTTCCTTCTGCTCTGCCTCCCCTTTCAGCTTCCACCATGATTGCAGGTTTCTTTCTTTCTTTCTTTCTTTTTTTCTTTTTGAGACGAAGTCTTGCTTCATGGCCCAGGCCGGAGTGCAGTGGTGTGATCTCGGCTCACTGCAGTTTCCACCTCCCAGGTCAAGAAATTCTCATGCCTCAGCCTCCCTAGTGGCTGGGATTACAGATGTTCACCACCACACCTGGCTAATTTTTGTATTTTTTTTTTTTTTTTTTTTTTTTTTTTTTTTAGTAGAGATGGGGTTTTGCCACATAGGTTTCTTGAGGCCTCCCCAGAAGCCCAGCAGATACTTTCTGGATAGCCTACAAAATTATGTACCAGTTAAACTTCTTTTCTTTATAAATTAGCCAGTCTTAGGTGTTTCTTTATAGCAATGTAAGAACAGACTAATACAATATATTATCACTAAGATATTGAAAACATTAACTTCTTTGGCCATACACATTTAACAGTATCTCTTGGTAATCCTATTAGTGCCCTTGCCTTTTCCTTTTTCATTTTCTTTTAACGTCTTGTTTTCTGTTACTTTTATGCTATCAGGATTATTTAATGTACATTTTGCCTTGCCACACAGTATGCATTTTGCATTCTGTCTGCATATTTTTGTATATACATTCATGTAAATATGTGTACATAGCCTCTAAATCAATAATTTACATTATCAAAAGTATGTTAATATTATATCAGGACAAGAAGTATACTAAGATTTTCTTTATGGTCTAATATGTGTCATCTTTTAATTTAATTTTTTTTTTTTTTTTTGAGACGGAGTCTGGCTCTGTCGTCCAGGCTGGAGTGCAGTGGCCAGATCTCAGCTCACTGCAAGCTCCGCCTCCTGGGTTTACGCCATTCTCCTGCCTCAGCCTCCCGAGTAGCTGGGACTACAGGCGCCGCCACCTCGCCTGGCTAGTTTTTTGTATTTTTTAGTAGAGACGGGGTTTCACCGTGTTAGCCAGGATGGTCTCGATCTCCTGACCTCGTGATTCGCCCGTCTCGGCCTCCCAAAGTGCTGGGATTACAGGCTTGAGCCACCGCGCCTGGCCTTAATTTAATTTTTTTGAGACAGAGTTTCACTCTTGTTGCTCAGGCTGGAGTTCAATGGCATGGTCTCGGCTCATTGCAACCTCTGCCTCCTGGGTTCAAGTGATTCTCCTGCCTCAGCCTCCCAAGTAGCTGGGATTACAGGCACCTGCCACCATGCCCGGCTAATTTTTGTATATTTAGTAGAAATGGGGTTTCACCATGTTGGCCAGGCTGGTCTCGAACTCCTGACCTCAGGTCATCCGCCCGCCTCAGCCTCCCAAAGTCCTGGGATTACAGGTGTGAGCCACCATGCCCGGCCTGTGTCGTCTTTTATACATCAGTGCTTTAAGTCACATCACAATTTCGTTTGCTTTGTATGTGGACTAAAATATCCTGTACCATTTTTTCCCCCTTAAACTTTCTAATTGCAATTAAAGAAAATATGCAGAAACACTGAATTCAGATAGTGATTTCTGCTATAAAGAGAATAAAGCATGGTTAGAAGAAAATCAGTGACTTTTGGAGGGGTTCCTTTAGATTGAGCCATCAAGGAAGGTGTCATTATAAAGCTGGCATACTGGTTGAGACATGACAGATCACGAGAAGAAGGCACCCATGGCAAGATCTGGTGTGTTAAAGAAAAAATTATCCATGACACTTGTTTGTAAGGCAGACCTGACTCAAGGGTGTCCATGGTGATAGGTAGAGGGAACATTGCAACAGGGTCTCGAAGCGAGGGAGAGAGACTGGATTCGACTGGGGATCCAACAAGAACAAATGAGGGTTTGAACCAAGGAGCAGGGTGGGGTCAGTGCATGGAAAATTCCTAAGAAGAAACATCGAAGATAAGGGGTTTCTGGCTAAAAAGACTTGACGTGACAGGCATACTGCTTGAAAGCAGGCCAGGGCGATGAGCGATCTAGGGTGGTCAGTCATAAAAGATACGGAGTTTTCACTTGGAAGGATTCTTTTTCAAACCAAATTCTACAAGATCAAGGAGAATTGAGAGAGAAGCTGAAGGTCGGGCCTACTCAGAAAGGACTTGGGGGGTTTCTAAAGTACTGGCCAAGGGAGCGTTTTTGTCAGGGGAAAGAATCTTCCAAGTTGAGGAAGCAGTAATATAGGTCCAGTGTGGGAGGTAAAAGAAAAAAAAAAAGTAAAATGCCATACATTTTGGCTTGGGTAATTGGGCCAGGACATTTATAGATATGAGAAAGACTTGGGAAAAGTAGATTGGGGTGTGTTTGGGGGAGAATATTGAGAAACCTGAAAATTGGATATAATGTAGGCAATCAGATTTGTAAGTCTGTGTTTCAGAGGAGGGGGTCAAAAGTGCAAACGAACAGTTGAGAGTCATCAGTGTGTAGATGTTACTTGGTGTCGTGGACTGGATGTGATAATTTTGGGGAAAGGTATAGAAAAAGAAGTGAAGAGACAGGTGTCTAGTACCAAGCCCAGGGAGCTCCAGTATTTGGAGATCTAGCAGAGAAAAATGACTCTGCCAATAATATCACCAAGAAGCAGTCAGTGAGAATTTTTGAGGATTTTAAAAGTCCTGCTTGGTTGATAAGTATCTTTCCCAATATCTTTCTTTTTAACATCAATTTATTTATGTTGGTCTTCTCTTTCCTGACGCTGGTTGCGCACACGTCCAGCAGTTTTGGTTGTGTTTTCGTATTTAAGACAGAAGAACCAGATAGCGGGTGTAGGTTTCCTCTAATTCTCTAAAAGCAGGTCTGTTGTATACTTGGGGCAAGATGGGGCACATAAAGCTGTGAAATAAGAATATATTCTGGGATTCAGAATAATTCTCTTTTATCCCAGTTGTTATGCTTCTCTGTTTATTAGACTGTTTCTCTCAATATTTAGGTTGCACTTTCATGAATCATATGAAGTTGAAATATCTACATTGCTTCAGATAGAGCATGTAGTGATAGGGAAATAAGAACTTAATTTTGTCTATTGTCTATAAACATTCTGACCAAAATAACTAATTTAGGAAAAGCCACAAATACAGAAAAAAACAGTAAACAAAACATCATAGTTGCAGCTGATTTCATTTGCTGATATTTTTATACTATTACTGATAAAGATGCAATTTAAATGATTTTAGCATTTCGCTTTGATTCTGAAAGTAAAAAACACAAATGGGGAAAAAAGCAAGTAGAGAGAACTGACTTACTGCTGTTGACTCGCTCTATTTTCTTATCAATAGATTGTCAGTTTATGGAAAAATTCATCTGTATTTAAAGCAGCAGAGTGATGGAATGTACAACAGGGGTTTTCAAAACAGTCAGTCTGAATGTATTCCATTAGTGCTATTCTTAATAGAAACATACATTACAATGTTAATCTTGCCCAATGTTGTTATTTTGGCATCTTAAAATTTCTGCTTTGTCAAAGCCTACTATTTCCTTTTAAAACAAAAAACAAAGCAAAAAAAATCTTCTTGCAAGGCTAACCTGAAAATAAAGTCGTGTCCTTAGGTACCAAAATTACATACTCAGATGCCTACTGATTTCAAGGTTAGTCTTTATTTACAAGGATCATTTTCAAAATGAGAGCCTCAAATGACAATCTCAACAAACTTGTTTCCAGTCTAATGATTGTGCTAATCCAGGCTAAGCAGATGAGAAATAAGGAAGCGTGTCTCCCTGTAAACTCAGGTTTATAATTCTAATTTCCAAGTTCATTGTTCTGTTGATTTTTTATTTTTGGTTTCAAGCCCTGTTGTTAAAAACAAAAAAACAAAAAACTTGACACCATAGCACTTATGATAACCATAAATAAAGGCTTTTTTTGGTGGGATATCTGAGTGTTTGAAACATTTATATAGTGACTCACTGTTATAATTTAGATCACCTAGCAATATCAGTGGCATTCTTCCAGGTCTTTGACCTTTGAATAGTCAATTACTTATGATCCTCTTATTTTGGCATTGTCTGTTTGATTAGTCTGAAAAACACCATGTCAAAGATAGGAAATAGGCAGCCCACAGGCCATGTTTGACTATACAAATGTTTCTGTTAGCCCATAAAACTCCTTTGAAATTTCTGATCCAACATTACATAATAATCCAGATTTCCGTCTTTTTTAAAAAACTGGAAAGAAGTGCCGATGCATGGCAAAAAAATCTTTAGAAGCTACTCAGTTGGCAACCCCAACTCTTACTCTTCCATCCAACACAACCTCCAAAATTCTTAAAATATTTACCTCTGCTACCAACCTGTCCTCTCCAGGCATGTAAATTTGCCATTTTTATCATTGGTTCTTGTGTCTTAGAGATCTAAGAGGGAAAAACACAGTTATTATCAGTCCCTCCTGAACAGGTAATACACAATGGTGAGACAAGGATAAGACGATGGGGAAAATATTCCCCTCTAGAAAAGGAAAGAAGGGGAGGACACAGCAGTCACCAGCCAAGGCAATGACGAAATCTTTCTGGGGGGTCGCAGAGAGGTTCTCTTGACCTGGTGGTAGGGAAAGTCCCTTGATTGGCTCCTGATTCAGAATTCTGGGGCAATTCGCTTGTGCATTGTTCTGTTTTGCCACTGAGACTTTCCTCGTTTTTTATTGTGTTCTCCAAAGGCAGGAATCTGTTTAGCACCATGTTCTCTTCCCGGGTTTACAGTTTTCACAATCTTTCTTGTTCATGCAAGAAGGCCTGAGGATGTGATTAAAATTCAAAGAGTCAAAGGCTAGCTTGAGCCTGGATTTGTGGTTTCTTTGGTCATGCAATTACCTTAGTAACCTAATAGACTTCTCTATTTGCTTCCAGTAATTTTTATGTACCAGCAACCAAACCCAAAGTTCCTCCTCAGGCATAATTCTCAAGACTGATTTTTCTTTTTGCCTTTCTCCCCCTCTCTCTCCCCCTCCTCCTCCTCTTCTCTCTGCCCCTCCTTCCCTCCCCCTCTCCCCCTCTCCCCTCTCCCCCTCTCCCCCTCTCCCCCTCTCCCCCTCTCCCCCTCTCCCCCTCTCCCCCTCTCCCCCTCTCTCCCCCTCTCCCCCTCTCCCTCCTTCTCTCCCTCCCTCTCTCCCTCCCTCTCTCCCTCCCTCTCTCCCTCCCTCTCTCCCTCCCTCTCTCCCCCTCTCCCTCCCCCTCTCCCTCCCCCTCTCCCTCCCTCCCTCTCCCTCCCTCTCTCCCTCCCTCTCTCCCCCTCCCTCTCTCCCTCCCTCTCTCCCTCCCTCTCTCCCTCCCTCTCTCCCTCCCTCTCTCCCTCTCTCCCTCTCTCTCTCTCCCCCCCCTCCCCTGTCTCTTCTCCACTCCCACCTCTCTCCCCACTCCCCCCTCTCTCCACCCTCCCCCTCTCTCCCCCCCCCCCCCCCACCCCCTACCCTCCCCCCCCCCCACCCCCTTCTCTCCCCCTCTCTCCCACCCCCCTCCCCCCTCTCTCCCCGCCTCTTCCTTTCTCTCTGCCCTGCCCCCCCACCTCATTTAGCAGCCAACCTGAGGCCATTGGACTTAATGGACTTGGTAGGAGTCCATACATTTAATCCTATTTGTGCCCCCATCAGGGTCTTAATGGACTTTGTTTTTCAAAGCCTCTTTAATCTTTACCTCTTACTGTTTGAAGTCTAGAACAATTGGCTTTTCAAAATCTTATAGCTCCCATATTTATCTAGACTCTCTGAAGTCCTTTACCTTCCTGCTTAGAATCTGCCTTAACTCATCTTTTTCTTATAATACTTTGCTAAAAACTGAAAGTAATGCCAACACATACCATGACTCTGCCTTCTTCCATTAGTTTCATCCAGAACTATGGTTATTCTGCCTTCCAGGGTACCACAGACTACTCTGTAACACGGCTCTACATCTTTCCAACCTCCTGTTTTTGTTTCTTGCCAAGACAACGCCAGGTACTTTTACTTTACCATAATACTTTGAAGGTATCAATTTCTATGTTGCTTAAGATATTACTAGCTTCTGGAAAAGACAATTTCCAAAATCTCAGTGGTTTAACAAAACTACAAGTATGTTTTCCCTTCACATTGAATCCAAAATAGCTGCTTCTGGTCATAGGAGGACTCTCCTCAAATGGTGATTTGGGAATCCGGGCTCTTTCCATCCTGTGTCCTAGTCATATTCAGTCATATTCAGCATTTGACTTGGAAGGTCTCCATGCTTGTATCAAGCAGCCAGCGAGGAAGAACACAGAAGATGGTGGTGGTGGTGGTTTTAAAGAGACAGGGTCTCACTCTGTCACCCAGGCTGGAGTGCACTGGCCTGATCACAGCTCACTGCAGTCTCTCCTGGGCTCAAATGATCCTCCTGCCTCATCGTCCCAAACTACAAGTGTGTGCCACCAAACCTGACTACTTTAAAAATAAAATTTAGTAGCCATGGAGTCTCACTATGTTGCCCATCCTGGTGTTGAACTCCTGACCTCAAGCAATCCTCCCATGGGGCACTATGCCTGACTGTAAGATTTTTTTTTTTAATGGGTCAAGTATGTACATGGTGTACATTACTTCTACTCACAACCTATTACTGCACCTTACTGCAAAGGAGAAAAGAAAATATGATTTAGGCTTCATTTCCAGGAAAGAGATATAACAGCTTTGGTGATTCGTTAGCAATATCTGCCACAGACTCTGTGTCTGTTCATTTGTGCTGCTATAGCAAAATACCTGCATAATTTATAAATAATAACAATTTATTTCTTATGGTTCTAGAGGCTGGGAAGTCCAAGATCAAGATACTAGCAGACACAGTGTCTGGTGAGCTTGCTCTCTGCTTCCAGGATGACGTCTTGTTGTTTCATCCTCATAAGGGAGAAAGGCAGAAAAAGCAAAAGGCACTAGGATGCTCTAGTCAACCTCTTTTATAAGAGCATTAATCCATTCATGAGGGTGGAGCCCTTAGGACATAATCAGCTCTCAAAAGGCCTCACTTTTTAATACTATCATCCTGAGTATTAGGTTCCAACATAAGAATTTTGGAGGGCCATATGCATTCAAACCATAGCGTGCTGTATTCCCAAGTACTGAAACCACTGCACTAGGGGAAAATAATGACCAAATGATTTCAATATTATTGACTGAATTTCCTCACATTTATATTGATCTCAATGAGTATTTAACTCTACATATGCTGCAGTTATATATTCAAGTAGCTAATTTATATTAACTTGCTGGCTTTGATTGTAAATGTGATAGCAAGGTCTATATGTTTAAATATGTTCTCTATTTTTAACCTCTGATTATAATGAGTCTGAAGGCATCCTTTAAAGGGAAATAGTAAAAGTAAATGAAGTTATTTTGGTTTAATCAAGTGCTAGTCTCTATCTTTAATCTGTGGGATAGGCTCCAAGGCCTATAGCTGTGGAAACATCTGAGTGAATTGACAAGTTGGATTCAAAATATACTATGAATTTATATAAAATTTGTAAATATAATGTTTTAAAAAGTAGAGACATTTTAGTACCTTGAAGACATAAGACTGCTATCTATCTTTTTAAGCTTTTGTAGTTTTGTTTTAGAACAAAGGCTCAGATTTCTTTCTTTTTTTTTTTTTTTTTTTGAGACGGAGTCTCACTCTGTCGCCAGATTGGAGTGCAATGGCACCATCTTGGCTCACTGCAAACTCTGCCTTCGGGGTTCAAGCAATTCTCCTGCCTCAGCCTCCCAAGTAGCTGGGAGTACAGGTGCCTGCCATCACCCTTGGCTAATTATTTTGTATTTTTAGTAGAGACAGGGTTTTACCATGTTGGCCAGGATGGTCTTGATCACTTGACCTCATGATCCACCTGCCTCGGCCTCCGAAAGTGCTGGGATTACAGGCATGAGCCACTGTGCCCAGCCTCAGATTTCTTAAAAGTTTAAAACGTCTTCTATTTTTAAATTACTTTCGTAACTCCAATGCACTATTTCATTAGGACAGTGATTTGTAAATGTTATCTTTAATTTAAAGTGGTCTTTGTGGTTTTTACTTTTTCTAAGTATTTAACCTAAATTTTCTAGTAAAGAGGGGAAGCTTTGTAAGGCCTAGAAACATGTCTTTATTTTTATTAAGTAGATGGGCTCAAGACAAAATGAGGAGAAGATGGAAGGAGAGAAATCGTACTACCTTGGACTAAATATAACATTTGGTGGGCGCAGCTGGCGCAGGCCTATAATCCCAGCACTTTAGGAATCAAGGCAGAAGGATAACTTGAAGCAAAGAGTTCAATACCAGCCTGGGCAACAAAGTGAAAACCAAGTGAAAACCCCTCTCTATAAAAAAAAAAAAAAAATACAATAATAAGAAGCAGCAAGGCATGGTGGCGTGCACCTGTAGTCCCAGCTACTTGAGGGGCTGAGACCTGAGAATTGCTTGAGCCCAGGAGTTGGAGGATGCAGTGAACCATGATTACGCCACTACACTCCAGCCTGGGTGAAAGAGTGAGACCCTGTCTCTAAATAACAATAATAATAATATGCTTTATAAAAGGGAAGGAAAGAAGAGCTGAAAAAGAAGCATCTTAGGTGTTCATTCTCTTTCCCCACCACTTTTCTTGTGAGCATAGTCCACAGTTAGTAGGAAATTGACATGCAACAGACATGTGGGATGCTGAGCGGTCTTGTCACCCAAATTCTCCATTTTCACAGAGGACTGAAGATGCTGCATGTCTTGTTCAAGGCCACACATATTCTTAGTTTGAACCAAATTGCATATTTAATCTAAAGAAGTGTTAAATCATTTTTCTTAAAGCCAGGGAAAAAAGAACTGGGTAATATTTAGAAAAAGTATATTTTGTATTTGTACATAAAAATTCCTACACCTGCCTATAAGCACTCTGTCACTGTTTTTCCCTTACTGAAGAATTTAGCTTTTGCTAGAATTTCAAGAGCTATGTAATTATATCTGCACACAGTGTCTTGTATCTTGGAACAAATGTTGCATGAGCTCAGATCTGCCACTGCTGAGGACTGGGCACTGAAGTTCAGCCACAGTCCAACACGTGAGGTGACTCCTAGGTCAGAAGGAAGCAGAAGGGACAAGGCTGCATGTGCAGGTCCCAAGGATCTCCCCGTGAGGCGACAATCTGGGTGATGCAACAAGCAATGGTTGAGATGAAGGGTCAGAGGGATGCAGGACACAGCGTGAGCCACTCTCCTCTACTACGTGGAAAAGCTCTCACTTTCACTTTCCCAAGAGAAGAGGGAACTGTCACATCCTTCTTTCCAAGCTGGTGTTTCTCTAATTCTTTGCCCCATCCTGTTGTATGTTTTGTGTGTCTTATCCCCAAAACTATTCCCACAGCAGCATGTTTAGCTAGTGACTGAGCCCAGTGGGGATGATCATGTCTCAGCTCCTTTGTTAGAGAAAGGAAGGGTGGGGAGCTGGCAACCAATTTCCACTTGGGAGTACTCTGTCATGGTGAGTAGACAGGATGATGACTCAACAGTTATATATGATTTTTAGGTTCTGTATCCTGAAATTGTCTGAACATGCAGAAACACATAGACAAGGGCTTACTGATAGACTCATAGCTTACGTGTACAGTTTCTGTTCTTCCCAGAACTTGTCTAAACATTGGAGTCATTTGTTGCCTTGGGCCTCACTGCCTGAAGCATCTATCTTCCTTCTGATTTCCTGACTCCTCCTCCGTCTGGCTGCAGAGCAATCCTGGGTCTGTCTCCTTAGGTGTTCAATTCCAGCCGAGACCTGACAGAACTTGCTGACTTCCAGAACCTGCTATGTCAAATACACATCATGATTATTTTATTGAAGGGGTTCCAGCCACCTCTACACATTGCGCAGGCTGAGTAAAAAGTAGAGACCATTAACTACGTGTGTACCATATTACAGAATTAACATTTAATTCGTATGCAGTGTGTGATAAAATGTATTTCACCTCCAGAATATCCCATATACAATCTTAATTTTAATAGAATATGCTCTGCTCTGTGAAACTTGAGATCCTGGGACACACAGTAATATGCAACTGATATATGCTGACGTGGCAGATGTATTAAATAATTCAGATACTTTTACAGCAAAATTAAAGCAAATTAATGAAAATTAGTATCTCAGGTTTGCCAATCCTCTTGTATAAATAAAATAAACATGAGGAATATTTACGTTAAATGGAACGTTGAAGATATCACTGGTATCACTTGCAGAAATGAGAATTTGTTAAAATAAATACAGGGCCTATGTCAACGGCAAGAAAAATTAAAATTTTACATTTCTACTTGTAAGAGCATAATTCCTTTCAAGAATAAATATGTAGCACATTGTATCTGGACAACTAGGTGGCACTGGTGTATTATCCTTTCAATCCCAGAAAAGCAAATTCAAAAATCATCTTATATATCCCAGCTCAGTGGTCAAACATGCATACGATCCTCAGCTGCATGTTTTGGTGGTAATTTAGAAGAGACCCATGAGTGAATATTGGAAGTGCCGTCAGTCTGCGGGGAACACTAACTACTCTCTAGCTTCCCATTGCAGATACAGACTTTGAATTCAGAATCTTATTTTTAAAATTTCTAGAAAATCTGGTATTCTTCTGAAGGTACGAAGCATTTTGAATTAAAAATGTCTCTGGAAATGTGGATCCTTACAGATACCAGAATATTTCAAAGAGATTATTCAAAGCAATTTTGTTACTATCAGAGGTTTAAAAATGAAATTTCATAGGACACAGCCAAAGGCACCCATGTAAGTAATTAGATCCTACATAAAGACAGTATTTAGATTTCAAATGTAGACTTGAAAAATTAAATAATAACATCAGATACTTGTGTCATTCTGAAGGTTTTAGGCGCTGTTTAAGTACTTTGTATATATTAACTCAATTATTCCCACAACAGCCTTTGAAGTATTGGGTGAAGTTAGTGGGAAACAGAGAGAAGCAGTAACTTACCCAGTGCCAACCAGCTACAAGCTCTGGGACAGAGCTTCAAATACAAGAGAATTTTCTGTCTTGGTCACTATTCTTTCTACATTGCCTCTAAAACAGCCTTCACAAACACTCCTTTAAACAACTTTAATGTGACACAGATGCTTATGGTATAAAATTAAAATAAACTTGACAGAGAAATTAGAATTGGACGTTTGTCTGACAGTAACATGACAGCTAGAAGATCAATAATTTTCCATCACAGACATAATATAGAATTTAAACTTTTCTTGCACATAATATACATAGAAAAAAATTGCATGTAAGAAAAAGAATGGGAGACACATCAGGAAATGTATCAATATACTGTTGAACTGGCTCATTTAAAACCTGAATACCCAGGGGACATCACCAATATTGTCCTCAGATAATGATGTAGAAATACATTTCCTTGAATATTTGCTTATCTTTATTTTCATCAGTAGGATCTATGAGAAATAATCAAAAGGAATCTTTTTTAAAAGACAAGTACAGGTGTCTTCGAAGTAGTTCAACATGCCATGGGCAGACCTTTGCTGAGTACTTAAATAAAGCAGAGATTATGCCATGGAAAGCACGAGAACTGAAGAGAACATGGCTGTCTTCGTTTTCTATTGCTGCATACCATATCATATTTAGCAGCTTAGAACTGCACCCATTTATTAGCTCACAATTCTAGAGATCCGAAGTCCAGAAGTCCTGGACCCTCTGCTTAGGGTCTCACATAGCCACACTTAGGGGTTTGGCTGGCCTGAGTTCTTATCTGGGAATCTGGAGAAGAGTCAGTCAATTCAGTTGTTGGCAGAATTCAGTTATGTGCAGCTGTAGGATTGAGGTCCCTGTTTCCTTGCTGGCTATTGACCAGGAGCTGTTGCCAGCTTCTAGAGGCCACCTATATTCCCAGGCTTGTGGGCTTTCCATTTCAAAGCCAGCAATGGCACGTCAAATCCTTCCTATGTTTTGAATCTTCCTGACTTCCCATCATGCCACTGTCAACACCTTTTAAAGGATGTGTATGCTTAAGTGAGGCACATGCCAGTTAATGGTCATATTTTAAGGCAACCTGATTTGAGACTTGAATTACCATAACAAAACCTCTGCAGTGCATAGATCAGTGTTTGACTTACCGGAAGACAGGAATATTGGGGAGTCATCTTTGGCATTCTGACCCACACCATCAATGACTACACCATCAAGAGGCACATTTTGTTCATCTTATGATTCCTTGTCAGTGGAGACACTTTTCCTAATGTCAAGGTGACTATTGACATGGATAATAAACTTGGAGATTAAATAAGCCAGAATACAGTAATCACCACAAATAAGTACATTGAATATGCTTGGTGTCTTAAATACATTTTCTCCTTTGATCCTCACACAACACTTCAAGTATAAAGCTGAGCTTCATAGACTTCTGCAGCTTGCTAACATCAGACAGCCAGTAAATGAGAGAGCCAAACTTCAAGAAAAGAACCGGATGAACATAGCGTCCGTGCTTTTTGCGGCACAGCATGAAGGAAAAAGGATCTGAGAGTCTTGTCCTTGAGAAGAAAGTTACACTTCAAGCAGAAAGATTAAATAAAATTTGTTATGCAACATCAATATGATTAATGATTCATTACAGATAGTATAAAATGTTTTATATGTATGTACCTATTATTCCATGTTCATTTTTATCACACTAAGAAGGTTTTATATATAATGTGTATATGTGTATGTTTTGTATATAAAGTATACAATGGAAATTAAGTTTAATTCAAAGATGACAGAAGCAGCTATAGAATAATTATTGAGATGGGATTTTTTTCAGGAATGGGGAAGCTTGAAGGGAATCTAAAACATTTACTGGCAGACATGGTGACCTTAAATTTGCTTATTCTACCTTCAAACACCGGTTTGAAGGGCATCATTTTAAATTGGGGTATCATATTTAGAGCTCATTTTTAAAGAAAACAGCATCTCCGATGGTTAATTTCTAATAAACTTTTGGAACAACTCATACTGATGGATAAAACTAGCCTGTCAAATGTCTGAACTACAGAACCATGACTCTCCTACCAAAAGAAGTTTTTAGGCTGGTGCTAATGAATTTAATCTTGCCACTCATGATGTGGTTCTCAAAAGTGATGCTGGTGAGAAGATCCTAAGAGGGGTGGAACTTAGGAACTCCAGTTGGGAATTTAGGTTCTAGGATAAAATAGGAATATTCATTATCTTACTTCATTTGTGCTGCTGTAACAAAACACCTTAGACTGGGTAACGTATAAAGAACAGAGATATATTTCTCACGATTCTGGAGGCTGGGAAGTTGAAGACCAAGATGCCAGCAGATTTGGTGTGTGGTGAAGGCTTGCTCTCTGCTTCACAGGTGGCCCCTCCTACTGAGTCCTCACATGGTGGAGGGCGTGAATGCTTTATCCTCACATGGAGGAAGGATGGAAGGGCAAAAGGGGATGAAATTGCTTCATCAAGCCTTTTATAAGGATATTAATACCACATGGAGATATAAGAGCCCTCGTTATAAGATATAAGACTACTAATCATTTCTCTAAGGCCTTGCTTCTTAACACCATCACCTTCAGGGTTATGTTCCAACATATGAATTTTGGAGGAACACACGCATCCATATCATAGCAGTGGTCATGATGACTGCCACTACTAATAGTATCATATATTAAATATTCATGTTGGCTGGTCAACTGAGTTAGAGAATATTTCTAGACCACTATGTAGAAAATGTACTAACCCTATTTTAGAGATGAGGAAATGTGAGATCAAGAAACTGTCGCTTTCTCAAGCTCTCATAGCAACTAAGTGACGAAGCTGGAATTGGAGCTTAGCAGGGTAATTGTGTTTTTTAAAAGTGTTGATCTTTCTCCTATGTCATTGGGCCTTTCCATAATTTATCTTTGTCCAGAAATATCTGACATCCTGAAAGCGCTCTGTGGTTTATGTGCGACTCACATACGACATACACAATGTCTTGCCTTTTTTTCCTACTGCCATTACTTTTAAATGAGCCCAGCCATATGCCCTGTATGGCCACCTGGTGGGCCATGTGTCGGTGACATCTGAGAGCAGGATTAATACTTGATGGTGGAAAATAACTTTTGTGCGTGTGAAATTAAGTAAACTGGTGATCTTGTCCTTATGAACACAATACTCTTCCCTATATGATTAAATAGTCCAAAGTGATTGAAAACTATTTGTCATACTTTAGTAGTATACAAAGAGTGGTGAAATGATTTTTTTGTCTTAATGATTCCAAATCCACATATGAGATATGAAGAAAACAGATTTAGAAAATTCTGAGTAAGGTGAGGAGAAAGATTCTTAGACATGAGAAACTGGCAACCTGAATCTGCCAGGTGAGTAAGACAAATATCACTGTAGGACAAGCTAAGTGAAATAAATATATCTATGGGTTAGAAGCAATCTAAGAAAATTAAATATAAATTATGCAGAGGAACTAATTGTGTGGTTTAACAAGCTTAGGATATAATAGTCTCAGTTGGTAAATCTTTACATGCTTATTTTCTAAGTTTTCTTGCCACCAGCCATACGAAGTAATAAAGAAAATAACTAAATGTGGTGTAAAAATCCTTAAAGCATTAAGGAGAACATTAAAAAGAAGCTACAGTGAAGTGCTGATTAACAAAGCAATCCTGTTTGGTGCTTGTTTTCCACCATCATCTACATACCATAGCCTCTGGGAACATTTTGATAATTCAGTAAGCTCTTTGAAGATGAATTCTGGTAAGTGAAGTAACTTCAAGAGGAGTATCTTGAGGAGATCTGGAAACTCAGGGGAAAGTAGGTCTCTGTTAGAGAGGTTGTGTTTGCCTCCGTTAGCAGGGGAATAAGAGGCATCATTCATTTGACGGGGCAGTAGGAGAGGGTGTCTTAGGAAGTCGTGAGAGCGACCATCACTGTTGCAAATATCATTGTCCTCTGTGTTTGTCCATCGTGTGAAAAATTTTACTGTTTAATGGATTTTTTTATATATTCAGTAATTTAAATATTGCATATTTTAAAGCCAATAGACTTTGCTTCTTAGAGTAATGTTAGGTTTACAGAAACACTGAACAGAACATAGATAATTCCCTCTCTTCCCCATCAGTTTCCTCCGTTATTAATATCTCACATTGGCATGGTACATTTTTTTTACAACTGATGAACCAATGTAATAAATTATTACTAATGGAAATTCATAGTGCACATTAGGTTTCACCCTTTGTGTTGTCTACTTCCATGGGTTTTGCCAAATACATAATGTTATACAACTGCCGTTACAGTATCACACAGAATAGTTTCAATCCCCTAAAAATCCCCTCTACTCCACCTATTCATTCTCTCCTCATATTCCCCTCAATCCTGGCAACCACTGATCTTTTTACCTTTCCAGTTTTGTGTTTTCAGAATGTCACAGAGTTGGAATCATAAAGAGTGTAGTATTTTCAGAGTGACTTCTTTCACATTAGCAATCTGCATTTATGGTTCCTCCATGACTTTTTGTGGCTCGATGGGTCATTTGACTGTTGAGTAATATGTCTGGATTATTGTCTAGATGTGCCATGATATGTTTATCAATCCACCTATTGACAGACATCCTGGTTTATTTCCATTTGGGGCAACTATGCATAAATCTACTATAAACATATATATGCAGGTTTTTGTGTAGATTATAAGTGTTCAGATCATTGAAGTAAATACCTATAAGCAAAGATTGCTGGATCATGGGATAAGATTATGTTTAGCTTTGTAGACTAAAGCTTTCTTCCAAAGTGGCTGTATTATTTTGCATTGCCATTAGCAATGAATGAGAATTCCTGTTGCTCCATCATGGATTATTTTCAACAATGACAAATGAGAGCCGATTTTACATACTGGAAGCTTTAATCTGCTTATAGGCATGGGCAGAGAAGACATATCTTCAGTAATAGTCATAATTTTGTACTATGGTAGTGCTATATCATGTCTAAAAATTATAACAATAACAGATTATTTACTTTTGACCAGAGGCCTTATTTTAGAATAAGTTAATGAATAAGAACAACATTATTACAATGTTTAATGATTACACACATTTAAAGTGCTGAAATACATTATATAAAACACTCATTTCACAACTATACAAGGCATATTGTAGGTAATGTTCTACAAATACGAGTACTACATAGACTCTCAATTTGAGTGGCATATCCTGGTGACAAAGAAGATGGACTTTGGAAATGTACAATATGGACAAATTACATAGCTGAAACTTCAATTATATTATCTGTAAAGTGCTAATAATAGTACACTCTGATTAAGCATGGACAAAGTCCAGAAATCAGGAAAGCATAGGGTATATATGGTGGAGGATGAGAAGTCTGTTTTGTATTATTCTTACAGGACAATACTGTGGAGGGTCCTTAATGTCACTCTAAAGAGTTTGCACTTTATTTAGTGTATGGAAATCCACTGAAGAGGTCTGTAAAGGTTGTTCACAGAAGGTGGCCTATTCAGAGTTTTACTTTAAGATTATTTGAGAATAGAGTTAAATTTTTTTGAAAGAACTAATGTATCTGGACAACTCTTCAGAGCTGCACCATTGCCATTCTGTTACTCTTTTCTGTGAATTAGAAAGAGAGCTCCTTTCCTCAAGGTCTTACCGTCATTTTCTGGGTAATTTTCTGGTCTATCCAAAGTCTTACCATCGTGTCGTTTAATAACTGTGCTGTGGCTGACACCCCACAGCGTTGCGCAGTGCACAACAGTGCAGTTGTATGCAGGAGTCTTCTTAAAATCCTGTCATTCCCCCCATAGTTCAATAAAACAGGCCTAGCAAGGTTCTTTTAGTTTCTTTTTTTTTTTTTTTTTTTTTTTTTTTTTTTTTTTTTTTTGGGAGACGGAGTCTCACTCTTTCACCCAGGCTGGAGTGCAGTGGCCGGATCTCAGCTCACTTGCAAGCTCCACCTCCGGGGTTTACACCATTCTCTTGCCTCAGCCTCCCGAGTAGCTGGGACTACAGGCGCCGCCACCTCGCCCGGCTAGTTTTTTGTATTATTTTTAGTAGAGACGGGGTTTCACCATGTTAGCCAGGATGGTCTCGATGGATCTCCTGACCTTGTGATCCGCCCGTCTCGGCCTCCCAAAGTGCTGGGATTATAGGCTTGAGCCACTGCGCCCGGCCAGTTTCTTTTTTGAGCTTTTTTTTTTTTTTTTTTTTTTTTTTACTCATTTTGCTTAAATATACCTAATACAGCCATGCCCAAAATCTTTACCTCTGCTTCTAATATTTTTCCCCTTTTTGGAGCTTAATTCAGCATACTGGACTTTCCTATTTTGATATTCTAATGCTTTTCGAAACTAACTTAGCCAGCATTGAACTCATTATCTTCCAATTCCAAGCAGCTCTTCCTGATTACTCTCTCTCTCTATTGACAGCAACACCTCTGTTTTAGCCACTCAGGCTGCAGGCCAAAGAGTTCTCTTTGATTCCTCTTTTCTTCCTGTTCCCAACATCGCTGTTTATGTTTGTGCAGGTTGCGCACTGCCCAAATCTAAGGAGCACCATTCCATCATAAGCATTGTGGACTTATATAACCCCTAGGACAATATTCCATCACATTTTTTGTTCAGAGCACTGTTTGTCCCTGGCATAAAGGCCTTGTATGGGTTAGTGACAGTCTTGTCAGGAGGTAGTGAGCAAATTCTTAAAACGTGGAGGCAGCAAGTGTAAAGTCATGCCTCAACTATTTCGTAGTTTAGCAGTCACAGCAATAGAGAAGATTGTGACATCTAAGAGTGGTAAGACTCTTATGATTGGATCATCTATTCAGACAGAGACAAGAAAGTAATTAAACACGTAGAAATCTGAGATGGAGACAAAAAAAATGATAACAGTGTGATTTGATTGATTAGGCATTGATCATGTTTTATATTAGAGCAGAAAACACTATGATAAGATATATTGAATGTAGTCCTGACTTTCTGCTTAGCCATTTCCTGTAAAATATTCTGACAAATATTCTCAAGGACAAAAGTGATCTTAGAGCCTGGGGACCGTGGGTTATTGAGATAGTCATAGTCCCTCCTCCCAGTTTTGCTCCACTATGAAATTTGTAGAAAGTTTGACAGAGGACAAATGTGGGAGACGTTATCTTTCCTACTACAGTGTTTTGAATCAAAATTGTAAATGATGGGAGTTGAATGACAGCTATCATCTTATCAGCACACAGGGCGGATGACACTGAAAATAACATCACCAGTGCTCCAGAGACGCAAAATGTTTCCCTGCATATATCACTAGTTTCCCTCCATGGTGTTGGGGGGAATTTTAAGCTGATTTAGTTCTTTGAGTGGTAGGTAGTGGCAGTTGCTGCAGCCTGGCATGAACCGCAAATTGTTCCACATTGCAGAAACAGACATCATCATTATAATGAGTCTGAAAAGGCCTGTTCATCAGTATGTCAGCAAGTAGGATTATGTGACAAAGGGGTGAGAATATCGCCTGAAGGTGACTAGGTCCTCGAAGTCTCAAACATGTTAAAAATAGTAATGATTTGCATAAACCAACAATCTTTGCTATTCCTCTATGTTCAGGCCTCTACCAAGATAATTCTTACCTATTTGCTTATTACTTTATACTTGCTAAAGCAGTCAAAAGCAGCCTCATCTTTGGTTTTAGGAAAGTACCATGTGGATAGGGCAAGTTGTATTATCCTGATTTTATGGAAGAGGCAACTGACATCAAGCGAGATAAAATTGTGGAAACATCATTATTAACTGAGAACTGAACAGATACACTGCCCCCATCCCTAGACTCCTTCATCTATGAGACAATGTCTCTTTAAAGGTAACTCTTTAAGTTATCTTTGAGGTAAGTGGAGAGCATCTCCCACCACTGGGTCTGAGGATCAGTGTGATGACCACGTGAATTTACTCTTAACCATCAAGCTGCCGGTGTAGTGTATTCTGATGTGATAAACTTACTTCCACATGTCTCTCCTACTTTGCTGTCACTGCACTCAGCTCTTGGATTTCAGCACAAAACATTATTACCCAAGAGCTATAGATACAGAGATTTTACATTATTAAACCCAAGACTTTGCAATATATGAAGAAAAGCCTTCTTTAACCAAATCTATATGAGCAACTTTAGTTCAAATCAATCTTTGGGGTTTCCATCTTCCTCTGGGAATGTGAGAACTAGTAGGAGTTTACTGTTCTTAGAGAGGAGTACACTGGAATCACACTTTAAAACTTCCTTATAGATACAACCATAGAAGTGATTGCCTACAACAGAAGTCCTTTCATTCTTCTATAATTGAATTTCTTTGAATGGAGACCAAGGTGCAGTCTCCCCTTCCCGTATTTTCTCCAGGAATTCTCCTCTTACCGTGAACTGTTTTCTCGTGAGTTTCTGTATATATCTAATCTGACATAAAATATGCATACTATAAAAGATTTTCAATTAAGTTCTAATCTGAATTAACCAGACTCTGGTAGACATTTAATAAAAGGCAATTGTATTCATGTTTTTATTGGGATTTAGGTTAGATCTATATTTGTAAATGGGATCAGACATGAGCAATCTATTTTGTGATTTCATGAAACATTGTTTATTATGAAGTTTTCAAAATACGCTCTGGTTCTGTTTATTTATATGTATATGTAGATACTCTACAGTGCATCATAATGACAAATCTTTTTCTTTGAGCCAGTATTGTTGCACCCGTGTCCTGGGTGTTTTAAAAAGAAAAACAAAAGTTTCCATTTGCCAATCACCTTATTTGATATAAATTAACAATAATTCCTTTGTTACTGATTTGTTTTATAGTCCCAAAGAAACTAAACAGATTTACTTTCCCATCTCTTTTATGTAGTGTCTCAATAACTATAATTTTTTGAAAATAAAGAGATACTTAGCTATGATATATTATTGGCATAAACCAGATTGAGAGAGAGACATACAATGGATAGGTATGGGCAGAATATATACTAAGACAACCTTAATCTTCAGCTCACGAATCTGTAATTCATTATCTGATGGAAGTACATCTATGCTATTGATTTCTATAAGATGAAGACTTTTGGTTTCTCTAATCGTGTCCATTAGTTTCCTCTAGACAGATTAATAATTGTTCACAATTGCTAATGGCAATTGTAGGCATTTAATTTTGCCTCTACCCTTGTGAAGTTGCTACTTGGCAGCATATTTGTGCAGTAGTAGATAAAGAATAATCCTAAGGCAATAAAACAGTCTCCATTTGTTATAGTACTTTGTTTACAAAAGCATCATAAGCACTTCAGAGTATGAAACTGTCCACCTACTTTTTTTTTTTTAATTAGAAATTTATTTTAGACTTTAAGACAATTTCATTACCTAAGGGACCAAAATCTGATTTTTAAAATGGATGTCACCCAAAGAAGATGAACTTCTCTATTTTCTTTTTACTGGTAAATCTGAACAATGCAAATCTAAACAATGAATCTTTTTAAGAGAATTGCAGTTATTTTTAAGTCCATATGTAGAATTTTTATACACTGATACAATAGATTTTTATTGTCTCATTTCTTATGATTTAGAGTGGTTTTTGAATCTGATATGTGTTAATTCTTTAAGAACATCTTAAAATGTTGCTCTATGATTATTTTAAATTAAGTATGTGTACCCTCAGTTCTACTCAATGGCGTTCAGTTGCTGAAGTAATTGATCAGTTACTTTAGAGAAGTTTCTATTGTGGCACAGACCTCAGATTTCTATGGAAGATGTAAAAATCCTCAACGTTCAGAGTCAAAATACTGATTGCAAAATGACTTTCAGCTCTAAACAAGTTTTGATTTAAATGATAATATCTTCCAATTGCTAAAACTAGATTCAACATTTGACGTACCTAAGCATAAATCATTCTTCCATCCTATAAATATTGCCTAAAATTAAGGTACTTATTAGGTAATATAATAATAACATATATCAACATACCCATTGCCATAGTTTCCAAACAGGCCCGTCCTTAACTGGAACGTAGTCAATGTGGTATTAAAGAAGTCTCTTTTTTAGTTCTATATACATTTTAAAAGTTTTTAAATAGAATTATACCCTCTTGATAGCTTATTCAAATGTTGCTGTTTCCCTTCCAACAGTGGGTTTATTTGATTGAATTTTTGTAGGAATAAAAGGTTACATTAAGGATGTGTGGTTAAATTTCTCAGTTTTTCTCATTATGTGGTGGTAGATGCATTAGAATATCTAAGAATGAATGTGGAAGCACTTAATTGGAATTATTATCATTTTGCTTTACAGTATTTATTTCTAAGTCTTTAATATCAAAATAAGTAACAAATAAATTTTATATAAATATACAAATAGAAAAGAGCAGGGAAATTCATTTTGTGCAGTATTGTTGTATTTGGTATGATTCTTTTTTATTAAAAATATGTCTTTGTGTGAACAACATAAAATGGAAGATTTAGTATAACATTTGCCTTATATTTATTTCTGCTGTTTAATGCTAATGGCTATGCACTATGTGCTTTTCACATTCTTTAGCAGGGACAAATTGTTTAGATTTATTTCTCTATTGAGAACTTTGAAGCTGTAATATTCGTATTAAAAAGAGTTTATCTTTTTTCATCCTACAGAATAGATGTTTGATAGTTAATTCCTCTTTCTCTTGTTTTTGTTAGTGGTTTCAGTAATGATACATCTTTCACCTAACTTTGAAGGACAAATGACACAGCTGATCTTGAAACTTACATACCAGATAATACATACTGTCATGTTACAGCAAGTTTCGTGGGTTTTAGCATTGGAGAGCCTGATTATTTCTGTTCTTGGTTCAAGTTTGTTGCTTGGCCTTAGTGATGGTACTAGTCAGGGTTCTCTAGAGAAACAGAATCAACAAAATGTTAGAATATGTATATGCATGTGTATGTGTGTATACACATACACAGAAAAAAGAGATGGAGAGAGATTTTAGTTATTGGCTCACAGGATTGTGGAGGCTTGGCAAGTTCAAAATCTGGTGTGGTAGGCTGATAGGCTGGAGACCCAGGGAAGAGTTGCAGTTTAAATCCCAAGACAGTGTGCTAGATACACTCCTTCTTGCTTAGGGAAGTTCAGTCTTTATTTTATGAATGCCTGTAAGTGATTGGGTGAGGGTCACTCACATTATGGAGAGCAATCGTCTTTACTCAAAATCTACCAATGTAAAGGTTAATCTCATCAAGAAACACCTTAACAGAAACACCCAAAATCGTGTTTGACCAAATATCTGGGCACCATGACCCAGCTACATGGACACATAAAATTGTGTTGCTGACATCATGGCGCCCTGTCCTGTGCCTGCGTCTCTTCAGTAGCACTCATACATTCTACTTGTAGGAGTGCTGCCCTCTTCTGCTTTCTCAGAGGTCTGCAGGATTTTCTTCCCCACCTTGAAGTACTAAAGTTGTTACTACTAATAATCACTACCATTATGGATAATTATTATAGTAGTTTCCCTTTATCCACTGAAACCTCAGTTTCAGTTAGCCACAGTACGGTACAGTAAGATGTTTTGACAGAGAGGAGAAATGAGACACCACATTATTGAAGTATGTGATAATTGTTCCATTTTGTTATTGGTAATCTATTACTGGGATTAATTTCTAAATTAAACTTTCTCATAGTGTGTATGTATAGGAAAAGACATCATGCATATAGGGGTTGGTACTATCCATGGTTTCAAGCATCCACTGGGGGTCCTGGAATGTATCCTACCAGGAAAAGTGCTGTACAATTACTATTGCTACTACTACTCATAGGAAACATTCCTAAACACCTTCTATATGGTTGGCGGTGAAACATGAGTTATACTCAAATTTTTTTATCTCTAAAACTCAAAACAAAACAGGAAGGTAGTTATAAATATTGATGTTGTAGATGAAGGACCAGACATTTATGGAGTGGCCAAACCGGATCAGATCCCATGAATCTGTATCTTCTTGATACCACAGCTTTAATTAAAGGCATCATTAGGTTGCACACTGTAGAGCAGGCAGCTACAGTCAGCTGTTACGATTTCACAGTGACAAGACGGGCTTTAAATCATAAGCCAAAGCCATTAAGGAAGATATATGAACAAGTTTTGCCACAAAAGCCCCTTCATCAAAGATTATTATGATAGTTTATGTAATATTTCTTTGTGATTTTTAAAACAGCCCTTTATTTTGGATAATTCTCAAATTGAGCCTGGCTAGAGAGAGGGAAATTGAATACATCAATAATGTTCTTTCCCCTCTCTGTCACTTCTGTCTTGCCTTTCATGAATTGATTAGGGGTGATGTTGGAGAGAATCAGATGTGAATTGCTTGATAAAGATCAAGATCCTCACTGAGGAATTTGGATTTGGTTTCATTTGGAATAGGTATGCTATAGATTCAAGGGAATGATCATTTTAGAGCCAAATGGACCAGGCATCCTCTATTATGCTCTAACCGCACTACCTCCTACTTCTGAGACCATCTTTTAGTACTTCCTATGTTACGATCCACTCAGATGTCCCACTGATGTTTAATGTCACCATGTTGTATCCAAGTAGAGTTTCTTTATCATAGTAAATATTCCATTAGACCCAGAAATGTTATCCTTCTCTAATAGTTCTACTAATTTTGAGAACTGATATTATCTATTTGAGATCACAATTTAGAGCATCCTTAATAATATGGGAGTCTCTACTGACAGTGATACTCAGGGAACAGAACTCACAGAACTCTATCCCTGCAATCAGAACAATCCCACTAGAGGCGGAAGTGGCTCTGCCCTTGAATTTTGGAGCCCTGTAGGCTGAGCTACTTGAAGTGTAGAATATAGAAGCATCAGATGCTGACATACATAGAGGTTTCCATTTTGATACAACCTTGTCTGTCTTTATGAAATTGGTTCTCTTCCAACTTCACAGGATCTTTTAAATTTTTTTGATGTTTATTTTTGGTGGGTACATAAGTGAATATATTTATGGGTTACATGAGATATTTTGATACAGGCATACAATGTGTAATAATCATATCAGGGTAAGTGGAGTATGCATCACCTAAACATTTATCATTTCCTTATAAGCATTCTGGTTATACTCTTTTAATTATTTTTAAATGGAAAATTAAATTATTTTTTACTATGGTCACCCTGCTGTGCTAGCAAATACTAGGTCTCATTCATTCTTTCTATTTTTTTTCCACAGGATTTTTGAGAGGTTACAAATACTTCTATGTCTTCAATAGGGAAATTCACATTTTCCTGAATTTTATACAGCATTCGCTTTTAATTTTAAAAACTTCTTATTTATCAAACTTCTTAGAATTGGGAGAATCATTCCCTTCATTTTGGTATATGATCATGGTAACTCATTTTGTTACATCACAACCAGTGAGCGTAGCTATCATTTTCGTTATTTTTTTTTCTTAAATAGGCCTAAATGCCACAAAATTACAAAATTAACCTTCATTAATTTTTTAAAAATATTCATAAAAATTATACAATCTAGGGATTTCCTTAGAATGTACTTTTCACATCTTTGGGGAAATTTGATAAAAACAACACAATTTCAGGCCTGGAAAATATTTTGGGGGACCTGATTTCAGTTCCTAGTAGTTGCTGGTGGGTCTACTACAATTTTAAGCTGGCAAGCTACTTAAAATTTTAAGACTCACTTTTGTAGCCAGCACTCTGTCTAGCACATATTTGACACCCAAAACGTAGCATCTAGTGAATGCTCAATAGTTATTTCTATTATTTCTAAAATTATATTTTTCCTGTAGGCAACTCTATCTCTGAGAGTTATTATAGAGTCAGAAGTACAGGCCATGTGCAGTGGCTCACATCTGTAATCCCAGCACTTTCCAGGCCGAGGCAGGTGGATCACCTGAGGCCAGGAGTTCAAGACCAGCCTGGTCAATGTGGTGAAACACCGTCTCTATTAACAATACAAAAATTAGCTGGGCATGTTGGTATGCACCTGTAATTCCAGCTACTTGGGGGACTGAGGCAGGAGAATCACTTGAACCTGGGAGTTGGAGGTTGCAGTGAGCCAAGATTGTGCCACTGCACTCCAGCCTGGGCAACAGGCTCAAAAAAAAAAAGTACAAAACTGTGTCTGAGCCTGCAGGAGCTTACAGTCCAATAAAGGAGATAAGCCTTGATAGTCAAATTATAATTTGAATCTCATTGACATTTTCAAAGCACGGTTTTATTTAGTCCAACCTCCTCAATTTAGGAGTGATGTGTTTGAGTTCTGGGAAGTGTGATTAGATACGATTATGGTCCGAGAAAGGACCTCTTGTTCTCGTTCTTGTTCTACGCCATTCAGCTAAAGAGCAGTGCATGTAATCCAGGCTGTACTACTTTGTGTATTGGCATCAGCTCTTAGGTTAAGTTTTTAATGGAACATTTTCATGATTTTAAAAATGTATTAGTAAAAGTACTAATGGTATTTGTCAAATTGCAGACTCTGTGACAGTATCTGTTCTAAGTGATTTATTTCTATTTCCTCATATAATCCCCAGGGCAACCATATGAGTAGGAAAAGTTTAATTCCTGTTTATAATGATGAGGACACAAGGTTATAGAGAGCATCTTTCCTACCTTTGTAAATCCAAACCTGAATCTTATTCTAGAATCCATGGGATTCGTGTCTGACCATCCTACCTCCCTCATTAATAATGATGATTGTCATCAGATAGCATCGGTCATTGCCATTTCATTTCTTTTAGTTCTAGACATTCTAAAATTACCTCATTCATACAGTGTCATTGACAAGTATTGAATATTTTCGATGTTTTTGATTAAAAGACTGACAGATCGCTTTTCTTTTTTTTCACAACTTAGAAGAAAATTGTTTTATTTCTTGACATTGATTTATATTTGTATATTTTACTTATTACATCAAGTTATATATCCTTATATAGATATCATTGTGAATATTTTGATATCAGTATAGAAATTACTATTATTTTAAATATTTAATACTTTAAACATTATATTATATTTCTTTTTTAATGGAAAATCTCTTTATTTGACAACATACTACTGGTTATGAATTACCACATTTCTTCAAGTTTCTTTTTTTTAATAGGCTATATAGTTTATCTATATTTAGAGATGGGGTCTTGCTCTGTCACCCAGGCTGGAGTGCAGTGGTGCAATCATAGTTCACTGCAACTTTGTACTCCTGGGCTCAAGTGATCCTCCTGCCTCAGCCTCTTAAGTAGTTAGGACTACAGGCATGTGGCACCAGGCCCAGCTAATTTTAAAATTTTTTGTAGAGATGGGATCTGTGTTTTTCAGCTGGTCTCCAACTTCCGGATTCAAGTGATTCTCTTGCCTCAGCCTCCCAAAGTGCTGGGATTTCAGGCATGAGCCACTGTGCTCACTGTGTCCTATATTTTTAATAGTTTCAGGTTCACAGAAAAATTGAATGGAAGAAATGAAGATTTTCCATATACCCCTGTCTCCATACATGCATAGCCTCCCCCATGATCAACATTGCCCACCAGAGTAATAAATTAGTTGCAATGCACCTATAATAGTACATCATTGTCACCCAAAGTCTTTTCATTAGCCTTTGCTCTTGGTGTTATATATTCTATGGATTTGAACAAAGATATAATTCCATGTGTCCACCATTATAGTATCATACTGAGTAGATTCACTGCCCTAAAAATCCCGTCTTCCACCTATTCATCCCTCTCCCCCTGCAACTTTTGGCAACCACTGATTATTTCACTGTCTGTTCAGAATGTCATATGGTTGGAATCACACACTGCATAGACTTTCCTGATGAGTTTCTTTCACTTATTAGTAAACACTTAAAGTTCCTTCATGTCTTTTCATGGTTTCATAGAGCAATTTTTGAAAAGTTCTTAATAGTATTCCAGTGGCTGGCTGTACCATGTCCTTTTATGCATTTACCTGCTGAAGGACATCTTAATTGCCTCCCCGTTTTGGCAACTATGAATAAGGCTGCTATAAACATCAGTGTACATGTATGAACGTAAGTTTTAAGCTCCTTTGGGAAGGGGAGTATCACTGCTGGATTGTATGGTAAAAATATATTTGGTTTTGTTAGAAACTAGTCACCTATCTTTCAAAGTGGCTGTTCCATTTTGCATTCCACCAGCACTGAGAGTTCTTGTTGCTGCACATGCTTCCCAGCATTTGGTGTTGTCAGCGTTCCAGATTTTGGCCATTCCAGTAGGTGTGTACTGGTATCTCATTGTTTTGTTGTTGTTGTTTCAGTTTGCATTTCCCTGATAACATATGATGTTGAACGTATTTTCATATGCTTTTTTGCCATCTCTATATCTTCTTTGGTGAGGGGTGTTTTAAGGTCTTTGGCCCGTTTTTTAATCAAGTTTCTTTTGTCTTACTGTTGTGTATTACTAAGTCTTTGGATATTTTGGATAACTCCTGTATTAGATATATCTTTTGCAAATATCTCCTAGTCCATGGCTTGTCTTTTTATTCTCTTGACAGTGTCTTAGGGAGAGCATACATTTTTACCTTTAGTGAAATGCAGTTTACCAATTCTTTCGATCCTAGATTTTGCCTTTGTGATTTATCTAAAAAGTTATTGCCAAACCTAAGGTCATCTAGATTTTCTCCTATGTTATTTTCTGTAGTTTCTCATTTTACATTGAGGTCTGAATTCCATTTTTAGTTAGTTTTTGTGAAGAATATGAGGTCTATTTCTAGACACTTTTTTTTGCATGTGGATGTTCAGTTGTTACAGCACCATTTATTTAAAAGACTATTTTTGCTCCATTGTATTGCCTTTGCTTCTTTGTCAAAGATCAGTTGAATATATTTCTGTGGATCTATTTCTGGGATCTCTGTTCTGTTCCATTTATCTATTTGTCTATTACTTCACCAATACCACACTGTCTTGATTACCGTAGCTTTATAGTAAGTCTTAAAGGAAGGTAGTGTTAGTCCTCCAACTTTGTTCCTCTCTTTTAATATTATGTTAAACTTTTATTTTTTAATGACCAATCTCTACATTTCTTTCATTAGAGAGATTTTATAGTACTATAGCAGCTTTTATAGTACTATGAAACATATATTCCAAAGTTTGTATTGCTTTCCATTTAAGTATAATTTTCTTGAATTTGAATAGTCAACATTAGATATACATTCTCATTTGTTTCATATTGTAAAATCCATATAATTTCCTACTTTGACATCTATTAAGATAAAATATTGAAAAGCAAACATCTACCTAAAAAAAATTGAACTACCCTATGATCTAGAGATCTCATTACTGAGTATATATCCAAAAGAAATGAAATCAGTACATTACAGAGATACCTGCATTCTCATGTTTATTGCAACATTCACAATAGCCAAGAAATGGAATCAACTTATGTCTATTAATAAATGAGCAGATAAAGAAAATGTGATGTATATATACAGTGGAATACTATTCAGCCATTAAAAGCATGGCATCCCGTCATTTTCAACAACATGGAGGAACCTGGAAGACATTAGGTTAAGTGAAATACACCAGATGCAGAAACTCAAATATCACACAATCTCACTCATATATGGAATATAAAAAGTTAGTCTCCTGGAAGTAGAGAATAGAAGGGTGGTTACCAGAGCCCCTGGAGGGTAAAAGAGAGGGGGTAATGAGGAGAGATCGGTCAACAGGTAAAAAGTTACAATTAGATGGGAGGAACAATTTCTGATGTCCTTTTGAAGACTAGGGTGACTAGTTAACAGCAATGCACTAAATATTTTAAAATATCTAGGGGAGAGAATTTTTAATGTTCTTACTACAAAGAAATGATACATGTTTTAGATGACGTTTATCCTGATTTGACCATTACACAAAGTATACATGTATACAAGTGTTGCCCCTAACTTGGTCACTGTACAATGTATGCATGTATGGAAACATCACATTGTACACCATAAGTATATTTAATTGTGTCAATTAAAACATACACTAATAAAATTATATTTATGTAAAAGTGACCCTTCTTTTATAGAGATTAAAAATAATTTTTTTTAGAAAAAGTTTCACTCTTGTTGGCCAGGCTAGAGCGCAATGGCACCGTCTCGGGTCACTGCAACCTCTGTCTCCTGGGTTCAAGCGATTCTCCTGCCTCAGCCTTCTGAGTAGCTGGGATTACAGGTGCCCACAACCATGCCTGGCTAATTTTTTGTATTTTTAGTAGGGACAGGGTTTCACTATGTTGGCCAGGCTGGCCTCCAACTGCTGACCTTCACGTGATTCACCCTCCTTGGCCTCCCAAGTGCTGGGATTACCGTCTGTGGCCATTAAAAATAGTTTTAGTGACCAAATGTGATTATTCATTATTGATTCCAATGAATCAGTAAAAACTTTATGCCATTTTCAGGACTTAATTTTTAAAACTTTTTTAAATGATTTTTTAAATTGTAACTTTATGGAGAAGTAGAAGAAAATTATACTTATTTATACCTTAAATGGGGATACTGATTTCTGTCTTATGTGTAGGAAATATTACAGATTTCTTGTTTTGTGTATTTCAAATGTTGTTAAAATTTGAAATAATAAAAAAAGGGGTTTATTATCTTCAGATGCACTACAAGTAGCTCTACCTTTCATTTAATGTGTTTTCAAACTTCAAAACTAATTAATGTCTCCAATTAAAACAATCTAAAGGTAAAAGTATCCTTTATTTAAAATAAACGAACTTGCTAGTGTTTTCTTGGTGTCTTTGCACTTCCTCGTGGTTGACACTTGTCCATATGACTTACAATGAAAATTTAAACAGAACTGGGCATCTCACCCAGATTTGCATCCAAGTTCCTCAAGGTTGAATATGGTTACTCTCAGATGACCCCTCTTTTACTTAAATTATCAGACTATCGTGACGTATTGTTTGATCATGCTTTGGATATCATTTATAAAATACATGTAATATGAAACTCTGAGTTTGTAAATTCAGGATTCTCCTTAAATACTAATTGCCATTTTCTAATGCTCATTTAGAGTTGAAATGTATTACCTAAGAATTAATATTGTACAAAAAACAGCAATCAGAAGAGTAACAAGATAAAACATAAAGACATTTATTAGACCTGAACAAATTCTTAGAGAAGAAAAAAAAAACCTGTTGTTAAATATATTGGATAGATTTGAACCCTACATTCTCTCAGTTGAGGTAACTGCATTCTGTTCATGCCTGCTTTCCATGTGTATTGGATAAGGAGCACACTTTGTTTATTTTTTGTGTTTTATCAGCTTAGCACAGGGGAGGCATTTGATGAATGTAGGAATTAGCAAAGAAGGTAAGAAGGAAAGAGTGGAAGAGCCAAGAAAAGGGGTAAAGAGAACATGATGTTAGCTGTTGCGGGAAGTCAGGGACTCCGAACAGAGGGACCTTCTGAAGCCACAGCAGAAGAACATAAATTGTGAAGATTTCATGGACATTTATTAGTTCCCCAAATTAAAGTTTTAGATGGGCCCTCAAAAATTTTAGGGCATGGTTTTCCTGCAGGTTTATATTGAAACAATGGGGTATCTCCCATTAGTTAGCTAACCAATAAATACCACTATTTTTTTTTTTTTTTTTTTGAGATGGAGTCTCACTGTCACCTGGGCTGGAGTGCAATGGTGAGATCTCAGTTCACTGCAACCTCTCCGCCTCCCGGGTTCAAGCGATTCTCCTGCCTCAGCCTCCCGAGTAACTGGGATTACAGGCATGTGCCACCACACCCGGCTAATTTTTGTATTTTTAGCAGAGACAGGATTTCTCCATGTTGGTCAGGCTGGTCTCGTACTCCTGGCCTCAGGTGATCTGCCACCTCGGCCTCCCAAAGTGCTGGGATTACAGGCCTAAGCCACCGTGCCCGGCCGATACCACATGTTCTTATTGAAATGCTATTATTTTACATGTACTATTTTTAGCAGGAGAGAGGCCCTGTTCTCTGAGATTTCTCATTAATGATGCTAAGGCCAAAACTATGTACTTTGGGATTAGGAGAAGGAACTGATTAAATGAAAAAATAGATTACATGTCCCCAAAACAAGCAGGAAAGATTATTAGTGTGAAAGATTTGCAAGAATTCAAATAAACCCAGAAAGGGATGATAAAATAACTCAGTAGATTGTGGAAAATGTTAAAAGGATGATAAATGACAGCCTAAGATAACAAAGTAATACATTAAAGGGGAAAAAATGTTGAGAAGTGACTCTGAACTAAAGGAGCATGGAGCACATGGAGCTATGGATTCTCTGAAGTAGCTAGCAGCTATGTCTCTCACCTGGCGAGGCCCTTCTTTGTGGCTTGCCCTTTCAAAATGCCACCTAGACACCCCACTGCAAAACAAAGTGGTGGCATTGGAAAAAGGGGTTCCGCTTTTTCCATCGACTGAGGAGAGTCAATGGATTACCTCTTCTGAGTATCTGATGTGCCCTTCCCATAGCCTAAGGCCACCACCCCTTACAGATGTATTTTACCCTCTTTGTCATATGAGCCAGATTAACTGAATTGTAGAAAAGAGGGCTTGTGTTCTCCTCCTCGTTGAGAGTTACCGAAACCAGGGCATTCCAACCACAATACTACTGGCATTTTGGACCAGATCATGTTTTGGGCGTAGAGGGTAAGGCTGTCTTGTGTATTATAGAATCTTTGGCAGCCTCCCGTGGACCCTGTCCACTGGATGTGAGTAGTACACCCTCAGTGTTGATACTGAAAAATGTGACCAGACATTGCCAAACTTCCCCTGGGGTCAAAATTACCCCTAGTTGAGAACCACTGTCCTAAATAAAGATGATGCTTATTTTCCCTCTTCATCCAATAGTATGCTTTGATTTATTTTCCAGTGTATTTGCTGGGCTTGACCTGATTCATTCTCATTCTCTCACTAGAACCACAGGAAAGAATTCCAGGGTAGTTTAGTTCTTCACTGTGGAGCCAACCAGTCCCAAAGCGGGTTGACCAAATTACTTTGGCCTCATCAGCATAAAAATATTTCGTAGGATTTTTAACTGTCATATTGCACACCACAGAAAAGGATTACTCCAATAGTTAAACACAGAACATGGCAAAATGTAATGACATAGTAGTAAAAATATAGCTGAAAATAATAGAAGGTATGTTGTTTTTCACTGAAATCATACGGGAAGATATTGGTTAAAAACATGACTTTTTGTTGTTGTTGGCTCTATTCTATCAACCACATAGTTATTTCCAGCAAACCTTGTCTTTGAAAATGACTATACAAAGAACATTGTCAAAATCTGGAAGTTTTTTTTTTTTTCTGTTTCCCATAATGGGATATTGTAGAAAATGAACATTAGGGATTACATTCCCAATCCACTCCCCAAGTCAATGGTGCAACATGGGACTGTGCAGTGTATCCACTTTCATGCATCTATTTTAAGCACCCAAGTTTGATGATAAAGAAGTTAATATGGTTTCCAGTAGTGCCTAACGTACCCTCAGGGAGTAGCTCGTGCTGGGAGAACCTGGCTCATTATGGATTATTTTGTAGCATCTGTCACGCTATGAGATGACAAGACTTTATAAGACAAATATTATGGATCAATCTTCAGAGGCTAGCACTACATGCGGCCAAAAATCCTCATTGGCAGAACAAAACTGAAAGCCCTTAATGAATTCTGTTACCGTGGCAGCATACTGTCAAATTATGCACTAATAGCAAAAGAGCTAGAAAACCACACCAAGAAACCAGCATGCCTTTTGGCAAGCCAGAAGTCAGAATCTGGTGCTGAACTTCCAAACCTTCTAAAGAAGAGAATTAGCATTGCAGTAAGCCAAAATCTTGTGCATACTCTCCAGGAATTTGGGTGTGAATCCTAGAGTAGCTACTTGAATGATTTTTTTCCTTTTTTCCTTTCTTTTTTTCTTCCAAATGTAATGAGATGTTAGTGGATTTAACAATAAAAGACATGTCAAAAGGCTAATGACTGTCCTTGGGACCAGAGTCACATTTGAAGGAACAGAGTTCAACTTTAAGCATCAATTCCTATGCTGTATTAACCTCTGTAGTTTATGAAAATTATTCCAGGATGCAGAAGAATTTTAAGGCAATTCACATATTGGAAGGGTGACCAGATGTCCTCGATTATTTAGGAATCAGCCTGTATTTTAAAATGTTTGCCTTTGGAATATAACTGTATTAAAATCATTCTGAAACTGAATCATGTTGTAAATCACCTAACAGAAAATCAGGTTTAAATCATATACGTATATGTATACACACACATATATATATAGATATGTATACACACACATATATATACACATACACATATATACACACACACATATATATACACATATATATACACATATATAGATATGTATACACACACATATATACACATATATACACATACATATATACACACACATATATATACACACATATATATACCCACACACACAAAGCATCTGGAAGAATGAAGATACACAAGTTGTCTGTAAAGTTTCATTTATCTATAGTATTTTTCTCTTAAGCATCTGTTTCAGGATTGTGTTTCCCAACCAGTTTCCTAAAGCTTTGAACATACATTGCAGACTTTGTCTAGAACGCAGCTCTTTCCTCTCTTTCCTTTATTTTTCCTCAAGTTATCCACATTGTTTCTTCTCTTGCATTTCCCCCTTTTTTCCCAGCAAACTTGTAGCTTTTCATGTTTCTTCGCCCTGTGTTTTGAAATGAAAGAGTATGGAAATGCAGAAGTGGATTTCAGACTTTGCTCCCCGAGCACCTCGAGATCTCATCAAGGTGGCTCTGAAACCACAGGTTGGGAGGGAATATGAAGAGAGGAAAGGGCAGGGCCCTAGGGCCTCCATTCCAACTTCCATGACAGCCATTTTCAAATAATATATCATTTAATGAAATATTTTTATAACTTCAAATAGCTCAACAGTAATAGCCCAACACAAGATTACCAAGTAAAGTGTGCCTCTGGAGGGTATTTGACCAAAGGCAAAGCAACCCTGTAGTGAAAAATAGAAGTATGGAGAATGTTGAACTTCACTGTCAGGGGGTGTTTTATTTCATGATTACTCTTCCTTTAACCACGCTGAGTACAATCGAAATCTAAAAATCAGGAACTACTTATTTCCTCCCATTTAGTAGTAGCTTCTGCTCTCCAAATACCTCTAGCAAGATGGAACACCTTATACTACCTTAACAGGAGCAAAGCACGGGTGGTGCTAGAGTATTTCCATGGAGTAGGAAGATATTTTTAATCATGAAAATACTAAAGATGTAATTATATAACGAAGCTAAGAAACTAAAATTATCTGAAATGCTATCTCTATTGTCCCAAAGAAAGACTATATATCTCAGGAATTTCTATAGCTAGAAAATTTTTGTATGGAGAGAAATAAGGTAACTTTTAAGATATTTTAACCTGATATAGCTTCATTTTTCACTTAGAAGTTATACTTTGTATGTATTAGATAAAAATTATAATATTAAAAAATATCACAATAGATTTTAAAGAGTTGTTCTACATTAATAAAAATGAAATTTGGGATTCATAGGAAATTTTGTCAAGCTGCTAACATTTTGGTAAAGAGCAGAAGTCAATGATTATTAATTTTTATTCAAGTCCTCTAAGTTTAATCTCAAAATAATGACCATTTAATAGCTTTTTGAATAAGGGGCTTCATGATAAAGAAACCAACTAAGTTATTATTTACTTTGGTATCTCTTTCTTGAGCAAATACCTCTTAAACTCTAAAATCTGGTATTTTGCCTGTATCATGAAACACTACTTCTTAAATTTATTAGAGAAATTTTAAAACATTTTATTTTCTTTTAAAAATATTGATTTCTTCAAATCCAAGTTGCATGATTTAAAAATTAGCATAGTAGATAAATGTATAAAATATTTTAGGTTACACTATATCAGCAAATTTTTTTATTTGTTTGTTTTTGTTGTTGAGACAGTCTCACTTTGTTGCTTGGGTTGGAGTGCAGTGGCGCGATCTTGCCTCACTACAACCTCCACCGCCCAGGTTCAAACGATTATCATTCCTCAGCCTCCAGAGTAGCTGGGACAACAAGTGCACACCACCATGTCCGGTTGATTTTTGTGTTTTTAGCAGAGACAAGATTTCGCCTCCTGGCCTCAAGCCATCTTTGTGCCTCCCAAAGTGTCGGAGTTACAGGGGTTAGCCACTGCGCCCGGCCAGTGCTGTCAGGTTTTGATTACCAACCCCCCAAAAAAACAAAAAAAAACCCTTGTTAAACAAAATAACATGGTTCCAATTCTGAATTAAATACTTCCTTTTCTATTGCATAGAGTAGAAAATATGTTGGCCTGATGTACCTTTTAAAACTGTTTCAAACGGATTACTGGAAAAAGATTTCAATAGCTGCCTTGTGCTCTTAACATTAGCTGGGAGAGGAACAGAAATTAAAATGAATAGAGATAAAATGAAAATGCACAATTACGATGAAATAATATTTCTGTCCAAATCAAGTCTTAATATAATTAGAGGATATTTTAGATATTTTCATAGAAATAAAAACACCTCTTAAGAGTAAACATTTGTTTTATTAAAGCATATTTTCAGATGATTTTGTGATTTTAGATGTCTAATGCAAGCCATGTTGTTGCTTTCCGTGTTTGGTACATTACAACCACCAAAAGTAATATTAACATTTAGGAAATAATTCAAGAAAAAGATTCTTCCAATAATATTTGCCCCAATGAGCTGGGTAATTCTTGTAAATTGGTCTTTTGGCCTGAGTGATTTAGATAATTACTGAAGTTCTCTATTTCAGGTTGATATTCAGATACTATTCAACGTCAAACACATGATAAATGATTTATTTTTTCTTCAGAAAATTGATCAAATATTGAGTGAAAGAATGTACTTGACCTGTATATTACAGCATATATTTTCTAATTCTTCAAAAATAGTGTCTCTAATTTGATTGGATCTAATTAGATTTTGATTACCTATTTTTTACTCCTGGTTATTTTCAAGTTTGTCTGATGAATTAAAGATTTGTTGAAGCAAAGACAATTTTGGATAAACATTAAAACATAAATCTCTAATGAGAATGAAACTAAAACTTCTTTATCCCCTCAATATAAACCAATGATCAGGTTATTTATAAACATCGTGGGAAAAAAATGAATGCATTCTTTTTACCAACTAAGATATTTTTGTTTTTCTGTAATTTAAATTTTCTTCTTTTCTCAGTATTTAGTATTTTTAACTTCTGATGTACATTGAGAAATAATTTTCACTGCCTTTTGTAGTTTTTAATTTATGAAAATAAACTAAAACCTTGATAATATAGTTATAATATTTATGAACATAAAATAATCTTATTAGCTATTGTAATTTAGAGTTTATTGTATGTTAAATTAACCTATTCATGTTTTTGTGACTTTTTAACAGGCAACTTCAAGGAGTTGTGGATGTAGATCTTTACTGCAAGGAGATAACAGTAAGTGTTTATATACAATAACTTTTAAAAACTACAACCTTTCAGTATTTGGAACTTCACTATTATATGCATGAAAAAATTAATATGATTACTTAAATTTTATAATTTTGATGAAATTTATTTACTGTAGTGATATTTCTCATAGCATTCTAATAGATTAAAAGGTGGTCATTTTAATAAGAAATAGCAACCCATAGCCAAAACTTTCCATTTTGTTCACTTTATGCTACATAAATTTCACTTGTACATTTACATCGATTTTCTCTTTGAATAGCTGACCTACACAGATTTCTCAGTTTTCTATGGGGAAACTATTTCACAATTGATTTTCAGATTTTGGATTGGAAATACTTATTTTGCATAACAGCTTCTTTAATTTATGCCACTCGAATCTTTAATATTTCTGCGTGTTAAATAGTTTTCATACAAATACAAGTCAATAATTCATATTAATTTCATGAAAAGTGAGAAAGGGGCATCTGTCTGCCATTAAACTGATGTGATAAAGTGAGGTGGAACAGCTTCTGGGTTTCTCTAAAATGTGATTTTCATCGTTTAAATTTATGTTTATTTCACATGTAAAACATGGGGAACTTTTGTTTTACCTACCATCTCAGGTTATCTTTGTCACTTCCTTTTCATTAATGTAATTACTTGGGAATTATCTCGACTCCAAATTGAATAGGGAAATATCATGCTGCAGGCTCTTTGCTCATTTAGGAATTAAAGCAATTTAAGATATGAGGTTTAAAATGGAAAATCTCTTTGAAAGGAGAAGATGTGAATCATTTACACAGATACCTGTTTCACTGAAATTTATAGAGAGAAAACAATGTGCTCTAAATGCGGAATGACTGATTTTTACAATAGTTCAGATTTCTGTGATCTTGTCTACTTGGGTTGCTGGTGAGCGTTCCATCTGGGATGTGCGCTGGTTTCTGCTCCCTACTAATACCATTTCCTGAGTGGCTTCTGGATTCAACAATTGAACTCTGGCAATATTCCTGCCCAGTGATCTGTACCTTTACATGGCATCCCTGGGCCATTACAATATCTTTCATGATTACAATAAATTAAATTTTGTTATTTTGTAGAATAGACAATGATGATTATACTTACAAAATACCTACATGGCTCATTCGGAGATATGCTGTATTATAAAGAAATGACTTTCTATTTTGGGGATTCTAACTTTGCTATTTGATGAATATAGCTGGAAATAAGGGCTTTGGTGGATAAATTAGTTTGATTTTTAGACAGTGTTAACTGGCACTAGCTTTGTGAGAGCCTTAAACGGAATGTAAAATTATTGACAACATAACTCCAACTACTTCTCTGTCTTACTGTGAGTAGGGAAGATAAGAAAGGGCAGAGAAAATACCCTCGTAAACAAGAAGTGTGAAGAAAATCATCTCTTTTGTTTAAGATTTAATTGCCTTTTAATTGTCTTATCTCCTCATTCCATTTCTATTATTATTATTATTATTATTATACTTTAAGTCCTGGGATACATGTGCAGAACGTGCAGGTTTGTTACATAGGTATACATGTGCCATGGTGGTTTGCTGCACTCATCAACCCATCATCTTACATTAGGTATTTCTCCTAATGCTATCGCTCCCATTGCCCCCCAACCCGCGACAGGCCCCAGTGTGTGATGTTCCCCTCCCTGTGCCCATATGTTCTCATTGTTCAACTCCCAGTTATGAGTAAGAACATATGCAGTGTTTGGTTTCTGTTCCTGTGTTAGTTTGCTGAGAATGATGGTTTCCAGCTTCATCCATCTCCCCACAAAGGACATGAACTCATTCTTTTTTATGACTGCATAGTATTCCATGGTGTATATGTGCCACGTTTTCTTTATGCAGTCTATCATTGATGGGCATTTGGGTTGGTTTCAAGTCTTTGCTATTGTGAACAGTGCTGCAATAAACACACGTGTGCATGTGTCTTTATAGTAGAATGATTTATAATTCTTTGGGTATATAGCCAGTGATGGGATTGCTGGGTCAAATGGTTTTTCTAGTTCTAGATCCTTGAGGAATCGCCATACTGTCTTCCACAATGGTTGAACTAATTTACACTCCCACCAACAGTGTAAAAGCATTCCTATGTCTCCACATCCTCTCCAGCATCTGCTGTTTCCTGACTTTTAATGATCACCATTCTAACTGGCATGAGATGGTGTCTCATTGTGGTTTTGGTTTGCATTTCTCTAATGATCAGTGATAATGAGCTTTTTTAAATATGTTTTTTGGCTGCATAAATGTCTTATTTTGAAAAGTGCCTGTTCATATCCTTCACCCGCTTTTTGATGGGGTTGTTTATTCTTGTAAATTTGTTTAAGTTCTTTGTAGATTCTGGATATTAGCCCTTTGTTCAGATGGATAGATTGCAAAAAATATCTCCCATGCTGTAGGTTTCCTGTTAACTGTGATGATAGTTTCTTTTGCTGTGCAGAAGCTCTTTAGTTTAATTAGATCCCATTTGTCAATTTTGGCTTTTGTTGCAATTGCATTTGTGTTCTAGTCATGAATCTTTGCCCATGCTTATGTCCTGAATGGTATTGCCTAGGTTTTCTTCTAGGGTTTTTATGGTTTTAGGTCTTAGGTTTAAATCTTTAAAACATCTTGAGTTAATTTTTGTATAAGGTGTAAGGAAGGGGTCTAGTTTCAGTTTTCTGCATATGTCTAGCCAGTTTTCCCAACATCATTTATTAAATAGGGAATCCTTTCCCCGTTGCTTGTTTTGGTCAGGTGTGTCAAGGATCAGATGGTTATAGATGTATGGTGTTATTTCTGAGGCCTTTGTTTTGTTTCATTGGTCTATCTGTTTTGGTACCAATACCATGCTGTTTTGGTTACTGTAGCCTTGTAGTATAGTTTGATGTCAGGTAGTCTGAAGCCTCCAGCTTTGTTCTTTTTGCTTAGGATTTTCTTGGCTATACGAGCTCTTTTTTGGTTTCACATGAAACTTAAAGCAATTTTTTCTAATTCTGTGAAGAAAGTTAATTGTAGCTTGATGGGAAGAGCATTGAGTCTATAAATTACTTTGGGCATTATGGTCATTTTCGCAATATTGATTCTTCCTATTCATGAGCATGGACTGCTTTTCCATTTGTTTGTGTTCTCTCTTATTTCCTTGAGCAGTGGTTTATAGTTCTCTTTGAAGAGTTACTTCACATTGCTTGTAACTTGTATTCCTAGGTATTTTATTCTCTTTGTAGCAATTGTGAATAGGAGTTTCTCATTATTTGGCTCTCTGTTTGTCTATTATTGGTGTATAGGAATGCTTGTGATTTTTGCACATTGATTTTGTATCTTGAGACTTTGCTGAAGTTGCTTATCAGCTTAAGGAGTTTTTGGGCTGAGACGGTGGTGTTTTCTAAATATACAATCATGTCATCCGAAGAGATAACTTGACTTCCTCTTTTCCTCTTTTAATATCCTTTATTTCTTTCTCTTGCCTGATTTCCCTGGCCAGAACTTCAAATACAATGTTAGATAGGAGTGGTGAGAGTGGGCATCCTTGTCTTGTGTTGGATTTTAAAGAAAATGCTTCCAGCTTTTGCCCATTCTGTATGACATTGGCTGTGGGTTTGTCATAAATAGCTCTTATTATTTTGAGATATGTTCCATCAATACCTAGTTTATTGAGTGTTTTTAGCATGAAGAGGTGTTGAATTTTATCGAAGGCCTTTTCTGCATCTCTTGAGATAATCATCTGGTTTTGTGATTGGTTCTGTTTATGTGATGGATTATGTTTATTGATTTGTGTATGTTTAACCAGCCTTGCATCCCAGGGCTGAGGCCAACTTGATCATGATGGATAAACTTTTAGATGTGCTGTTGGATTCAGTCTGCCAGTATTTTATTGAGGATTTTTGCATCGATGTTCATCAGGCATATTGGCCTGAAATTTTCTTTTTTTGTTGTGTCTCTGCCAGGTTTTGGAATCTGGATGATGCTGATCTCATAAAATCAGTTAGGGAGGAGTCACTGTTTTTCTATTGTTTAGAATAATTTTAGAAGGAATGGTACCAGCTCCTCTTTGTACCTCTGGTAGAATTTGGCTGTGAATCCATCTGGTCCTGGGCATTTTTGGCTGGTAGGCTATTAATTACTGCCTCAATTTCAGAACTTGTTACTGGTCTATTCAGGGATTCGGCTTCTTCCTGGTTTAGTCTTAGGAGGGTGTATGTGTCCAGGAATTTATCCATTTATTCTAGATTTTCTAGTTTGTATAGAGGGGTTTATAGTATTCACTGATGTTAGTTTGTATTTCTGTGGGAACAGTGGTGATCTCCCCTTGATCATTTTTTATTATGTATATTTGATTCTTCTCTTCATATTCGTCTGGCTAGTGGTCTATCTATTTTGTTAATCTTTTTTAAAAAAAAAAAAACAGTCCCTGGATTCATTGATTATTTGAAGGGTTTTTCGTGTCTCTCTCTCCTTCAGTTCTGCTCTGATCTTAATTATTTGTCTTCTGCTACCTTTTGAATATGTTGCTCTTGCTTCTCTAGTTCTTTTAATTGTGATGTTAGGGTGTTGATTTTTTATTTTTCCTGCTTTCTCCAGTGGGCATGTAGTGCTGTAAATTTCCCTCTAGAGATTCTGGTATGTTGTGTCTTTGTTCTCATTGGTTTTAAAGAACTTTGTCATTTCTGCCTTAATTTCATTATTTACCCAGTAGTCATTCAGGAGCAGGCTGTTCAGTTTCCATATCGTTGTGTGGTTTTGAGTGAGTTTCTTAATCCTGAGTTCTAATTTTATTGCACTGTAGTCTGAGAGACTGTTTGTTATGATTTCCATTCTTATGCATTTTCTGAGCAGTGTTTTACTTCCAATTATGTGGGTCAATTTTAGAATAAGTGTGATGAGGTGCTGAAAAGAATGTATATTCTGTTGATTTGGGGTGCAAAGTTCTGTAGATGTCTATTAGGTCTGCTTGGTCCAGAGCTGAGTTCAAGTCCTGAATATCCTTGTTAATTTTCTGTCTCATTGATCTGTCTAATATTGACAGCGGGGTGTTAAAATCTCTTATTATTACTGTGTGGGAGTCTAAGTCTCTTTGTAGGTCTCTAAGAACTTGTTTTATGAATCTGGGCACTCCTGTATTGGGTGCATACATACAGGATAGTTAGCTCTTCTTGTCGCATTGATCCCTTTATTATGTAATGCCCTTCTTTGTCTTTTTTGATCTTTGTTGGTTTAAAGTCTGTTTTATCATAGACTAGGATTGCAACTTCTTCTTTTTCTTTTTTTTTTTCTTTCCATTTGCTTGGTAAATATTCCTCCATTCCTTTATTTTGAGCCTATGTGTGTCTTTGCATGTGAGATAGGTCTCCTGAATACAACACACCGATGGGTTGTGATGCTTTGGAGTAGAAGAGGCATTCTGGTTATTGGAATTTTCAGCCTTTCGGTGCTGATTTTTCCTCATCTTCGTGTATTTATCTACTTTCGGTCTTGCTATTGGTGACCTTTGGATGGAGTAGTTTGCGTGGTCATCTGTTTTGTTGATGTTGATGCTGTTGCTTTCTGTTTGTTAGTTTTCCTTCTAACAGGGCCCTCTTCTGCAGGTCTGCTGGAGTTTGCTGAGGGGCCACTCCAGACCCTCTTCCTGCATATCACCAGCAGAGGCTGTAGAACAGCAGATTGCTGTCTGCTCCTTCCTCTGGAAGCTTCGTCCCAGAGGGGCACCCACCAGATGCCAGCTCAAGCTCTCCTGTAAAAGGCGGCTGTTGACCCCTACTGGGAGATGTCTCCCCATCAGGAGATGCAGGGGTCAGGGACCTACTTGAGGAGGCTGTCTGTCCCTTAGCAGAGCTCAAGCACTGTGCTGGGAGATCTGCTGCTCCCTTTGTAGCCAGCAGGCAGGAATGTTTAAGTCTGCTGAAGCTGGGCCCACAGCCAGCCCTTCCCCCAGGTACTCTGTCCTGGGGAGATGGGAGTTTTATCTATAAGCCATTGACTGGGGTTGCTGCGTTTCTTTCTGAGATTCCCTTCCCAGAGAAGAGGAATCTAGAGAGGCAGTCTGGCTACAGCAGCTTTGTAGTATTGTGGTTGGCTCTGCCCAGTCTGAACTTCCAGGGGCTTTGTTTACACTGTGAGGGTAAAAACACCTACTCAAGCCTCAGTAATGAGGACGCCCCTCCCCGTCACCAAACTCGAGCATCCCAGGTTGACTTCAGACTGCTGTGCTGCCAGCGAGAATTTCAAGCCAGTGGATCTTAGCTTGCTGGGCTCCTTGAGGGTGGGATCCACTGAGCAAGACCACTTGGCTCCCTGGCTTCAGCCCTTTCCAGGGGAGTGAATGGTTCTGTCTCACTAGTGTTCCAGACACCACTGGGGTATAAAAAAACACTCCTGCAGCTAGCGTGGTGTCTGCCCAAACGTCCACCCAGTTTTGTGCTTGAAACCCAGGGCCCTGGTATAGGCACCAGAGGGAATCTCCTGGGCTGCAGGTTGTGAAGACCATGGGAAAAATGTAGTATCTGGGCCGGCGTGCACTGTTCCTCACAGCACAGTCCCTCATGGCTTCCCTTGGCTAAGGGAGGGAGTTCCCCAACCTCTACACTTCCCAGATGAGGCGATGCCCTACCCTGCTTCTGCTCACCCTCTGTGGGCTGCACCCGCTGTCTAACCAGTCCCAGTGAGATGAGTTGGGTAACTCACTTGGAAATGCAGAAATCACCCTCCTTCTGCTTCAGTCTCATTGGTAGCTGCAGACCAGAGCTGTTTCTATTTGGCCATCTTGCCTGGGAACCGTCTCCTCATTCCCAGAAATGACTGCTATAGAACCAAGTGCAGATCACCAGCAAGGATGCATATTTTATAACATTGTAACTGGTTTAGTTCCTTCTTCCAAGAAAATGTTTCTGGCATGTTTATATCTTCAAATCATGTTTACATGCTTTCCAGGAACAATCGAATGTAAACACGTGTGTATTTACATATACACATGCACACACACACATACATATATATATAAGCAAAGTCATGTTGTTTTAGGACCCCCAAATAGGATGCTTTGAATACACAAAGAATTTTATCTTTGGATTATTCTAATTTTTATTTTATCTCTAAATCTTCTGTCTCAGTTTGTTTTAATTATGTCATTTATTCATGACAATGACATGAATGTCAATGACAATGACAATATTATGTCAATATTATTCATTATTCATTAACAACTCTTGAGTAGATAGGTACATGGTCTCATGCACCAGAAATGTAGGAGGAAATATTAAGTTCCTGTTTCCTAGTTGCCCACAGGCTGCTGATGGGGATATAAGCATTTAACAATTTCAGTTCATTGTGGTAGAAGTCTGAATATAATGAGTAGGAAGTAGAGAGGTGGGAACCTATGTCATCCTTAAGGGCTAACGTCACATTTTCTGGAGAAGGCATTTCTTGAACCACAGTAGATGTATATAACTGAAATGGTGGTGGTGGTGGTGGCGGTGGTGGTGGTAGTGCTGTTTGTGTTTGTGTCAAAGTGGGAGCAAGGAGTGAATGGTGAGGATTGGGAGGAAGAGGCTGTAGCATTATGGCTATATAGGAAAGGAAGGCTATGTATCTACTACATAGGAAGATCAAGATGACAGAAAAGCATTACATGCTCAAGGAGCGTAGAATAAATGTTGCAGAGTGGCAGGAAATGAGAGAATTAGAGCAGAAAATTACCTGTGCTGAGGAGTTTGCATTTTATTTAATTTATTTTCCCAGAAAACAAAAGGCAGTCCTAGTGGATTTTACAACAGTTAGGAACATTGGTGTTGCATTCAGGAAATACCAACTGAGCTGCAGTTTTGAAGAAGGATCAAGGAAAGTGGAGAGGAAGCAGCAGAAATGGAGATAGGAAAGCCAGTTAGGAAACTGTAGTAGTTGTTCCAAGAAATAAGTGATGATGGACTGATCAAAGGGAGTGATGTGGGGGTACAGTAGAAAGATGAGAAAAACTCTAGCTTTGAACTGTGTAGCCTGGGATATTTATTTCATTTATCTGTCCTGTTTGAAGTAGCAAACCTACAGTTCAATTACTGATTGGGAATCCACTGAAAATGGGAATGGGTTGAGGGAAAAAGGGGCTAATTTTAAAATTAATAATTGCAGGCGCAGAAAGATATATTAATAATTGAATTTAGGGTCTTGAACGCTTTCTCTTGTTCCCTAGAGGTACTAGGAGTGATTGTGAAGCCCAGTTTAGAACCCAGCCAGAACCAGCTGGCTATCATGACTATGACCATTTGTCCCATCTCCCGTATACTGTCCCACACGGTCATCACTAGCCTCATGTGACTATTAAAATTAATTTAAATTAAACAAATTTGCAAAGTCCTTACTTGCACTTGTCACATTTCGAATTCTCAATAGCTACATGTGGCAAGTGACTACCTGATCGGTTGGCACGGATATCGCCACAGATCGTATTGGACAACACAATTCTAGATAGTTAGAGCACTCAGAATACAGCTTTTAATCACAAAATGAAACACAAAACTACGTGTATTTTTACATGTATATCTTCCTAACACTTTTAGAAGTACAGAAACTTAATGATCATATTCTCATTCCAGAGTCAGTCTGGTAAATAACATCTGAATCTTAAATGAGAAAAATTTAACTCCTCGAGTTCATAATTCAAAGATTTTTCTTTATCCTCAGTGCAGGGCATAACTAAAAGCTACCTGGGCTCCTATAGAGTAATTGACAAAAATCCAATGTAACAAATCAAAGGGGCCTCTGTAGGACAAAACAGTTTTTTCAAAGTATCTTATTTTCTTAATGTTTTTCAGAATCACAATTTCTGTTTTTAAATTCACTATTAAAACTCATTGATGCCAGCTGGGCACGGTGGCTCACGCCTGTAACCTCAGTGCTTTGGGAGGCCGAGGAGGGCAGATCACGAGGTCAGGAGATCGAGACCATCCTGGCTAACACGGTGAAACCCCGTCTCTACTAAAAATACAAAAAAATAGCCAGGTGTGGTGGCGGCGCCTGTAGTCCCAGCTACTCGGGAGGCTGAGGCAGGAGAATGACGTGAACCCAGGAGGCGGAGCTTGCAGTGAGCCCGGATCGTGCCACTGCATTCCAGCCTGGGCGATAGAGCGAGACTCCATCTCAAAAAAAATAAAAAAATAAAAAAATAAAACAACTCACTGATGCCAGCTCTCAGCAAAATATAACATTTGAAATGACACAATCTTATTACAGGGCAATTTCTAGCACTCAGTGTGTAAAATATTGTTCACTACTCCTGACCCCTTAAAATATGTGAGGCCAGGGAAATCCAAAATGTCAGTCTTTAATAACAGAGGTGCCAAATGATGAAATCTTTTATTTCTAAGGCAAATATACCTTGATCTTATAGGGAAAAATAAAGCTGTTTGTTATTTTAATTGCACACAACCCGAGTTCATTAAATGTTGTCTGTAGGTTAAGGGATGTTTTACACTGGTAGTATGCTCGTTATAAACAGATTATTTGATGTTCCTTTACCCTTATTTGAAAACGAGATATTTAGGGGGAAGATCAACTGGAAATAATGTAGTGAAGGAAGCAGTGATAGCTAGGGTTAATTGATAACGCTATTCCTAGCCTATTCTTCACAGAACCCTCTCCATGATATCATTTACTGGCTATAAGCTTTTTGCATTTGCATATTTGTCTATCACTGTGCCTTTTATATGTATCACATCATCTTTCAGACCAAACAAGTCAACATTGTGCTCTCTAATTTTTAATTTTTATATATATTTTTTGAGACAGAGTCTCACTCTGTTGCCCAGGCTGGTGTGCGGTGGTGGGATCTTGGCTCACTTCAACCTCTGCCTCTTCAAGCGATCCTCATGCCTCAGCCTCCCAAGTAACTGGGATTACAGGCATATGTCAGTGCGCCTGGCTAATTTTTGTAGTTTTAGTAGAGACAGGGCTTCACCATATTGACCAGGCTGGTCTTGAACTGACCTCAAGTGATCCACCTGCCTCGGCCTCCCAAACATCGTACTATCTCTTATAATTGAAGAGAAGTTCACTAGTGCTTTTGTCTAATTCAATCCCAAAATTTTGAATTTCAATTCTCCTGTGTCAGAAATAGCTTCATGATTAGTCTCCTTGTTGATAAGCTCCTCTTCTTCCTATGCAAATTAATCATTTTAATCATATCATGTTTTTCTTTTTTTTTTCCCCCAAATCCTTCAGATGGCACATTCAACTGGCAGAATAAAGTTTTGCCCTTAGCCTAGCATGCAAAGCCCTTCTGCCCTGTACCAGTCTACAGCAGTGTACACCAGTCACTTTATAGATGCTTTACTACTGTTGTTCTAGTTATCTTCAACTTGGTAAGGACACTCGCTCCTACAACTGCCTCCCCTCGGCCTTTCTCATTTTACTCTATTCCAAGCCCTTCAGCCTTCAAATCACATTTTCAGGTAGCCCTAGTCTCTAGTGGTCTAATTTCACCCAATATTCCTCACTTTTCATGGAGTCTGTTAATTTGATACATCTAAATTCTCCCTTGTGACCATTCTTGAAATGAAATTTAATTAATGATAAAGACTTATGTAAGTCTATTCGTCATGTCCCCCTTAGCTTGCTTGAGGGCAATTGTCATGTAATAAACTTGTGAGATTGTATTGGCAAGGGTGCACTGTAAGTATTTGTTGATTGAGAATTCAAAGAACAGATACTTTAACTTGCGTGCCTGGCCAGTTCACTGATCCGTACTGACCTTAGATGCAAAATAGACAGAATTAACAAAATACTGGTGTCCTTTTTATTGTGTTTAAGAATGGAAGAACAATGGATTTTTGTCTTTGAAAGGGCTCTAAGATCCATAAATATTCATACTCTATGTCTAAAGACCAATTCTAAAATAACATTGATATGTTCATGCACATACCTTTGAAAAGAATGTGGATTTTTATTTACGTGGCTATAAATATTAAATCATCTAAAGTAACTAGTTCTTTCTGTGTTAATTTAAAATGAAAATTTCATTCTGAGAGAATAAAAACAACATATTTTATTGTTTTAATCCCATTTTTTCAATAAAGAATGAGAGATTTTACACCCAATGGAGACTTCACTTCAGTGACTTCAAAGCTAATGGCGGTACCTTGAGAAGATCAGCTTTTATGTCGAAAAATAACCACCACAAGGCAAAATATCTGTATTTATAGAGATCCATTCCTTTGGATTAAAACAAGCAAAACAACACAAAGAGGTCAATAGATGAATCTAGATAATCAGAAAGATACACATCACCCTTTTTTTCTCCTTTCCTGCTCTCACTATCCCAACACTCCTTCTGAATTACACTTTGGTGCAAAATCATTGTTCTATATGTATTTTTAAGAAATAATTCTGTCATAGGATCCTAAAGGTATTACTTTGCCGGCTCGAAATCTCTGTGACCAACAGCCCCTCAGCTTGAGTTTTGCTCACACTCACCGGGCTCATTCTACCCACTTGGCTCAACAGGCTGCGCTTGGCTTCTGCTACCAGCCTAGATCCCACAACTGCCAAGGGTGAGCAAGGTGCGGAGTGGCAAAGGGGTGTGTGAGCAAGCAAACATGGGTTCTAGCTACTGCCCATAGCCAGGCACTGGCAGAGGTGCCGGCTCTATGTGGGGATGCGGCTCTTCCAGATGAACCACAAGTGGCTTCTGCTGTGGGCACCAGCATCTGGACAGGGAGAACACAGTGGCACCCAGATGTTGACACCAGGAACTGCAAAGCCCCAAAGAGAGGGTTATAGCATGTCACAGCCTTGGCTCAGGGAGCCCTAAGGTCTGGGCTCTCAGAAGGGGCACAGTTCTTCTCTCCTTCTTGTCACCTGCAGAGTGGCAAGGGGGTGGTGGGGGTGGGTGGGAGTGTTTCAAGGGGGTGTGTTTCAGCCCATTGGTGTTACAGCTCTTTCACTCCCAACATCCTGCTCCAGCCTGGGGCTCCTGGGCTGGCCAGCCCCACCATTGCTTCCCGTTATATGGGGCAGCTACCTGGCCCCAGTGGAGGGTGGGAGGGTTATAGTGTTACAGCATCTCTGGCTCAGGAAATCCTGTGGTCTGGGCCCCCACAAGGGTCACCACTCTTCACTCAAACAATCCAGGAGCGTGTCATCATCCACAGCTTGGCGAGTCAGCCAGGAACATGTTACAGCTCTTATCACCCCTGCTGTTCAGTGGGTCCTGAGTTCTTGTCCCACATTGAGGAAGAATGTGGTTACATGGACAACTGAAGGGTGAGCAAGGCAGAGAGGAGCTTTACTGAGTGACAGAACAGCTCTCAGGAGACCCTAAGTGTGTAGCTCCTATTTGCAGGCAGGTCATACCAATGAGTGCCTTGAGGCTGGCTGAGTCAGGGGTTTTTATGGGCTTAGAATGGAGGAAGTACATGCTGATTGGTCCGTGGGTGGCCATTGGGTGGGCCTGGAAAAGCACCATCTGATTGGCTGAGAGGTATCAATGAGGTTTTCACTTCCGATATGGACTCCACCTTGAACTGGCAGCTTGGCCCTCAGGCTTCAGGCCACTTCTGGCTTGAAGGTGAGGTTTCACTGGGGACCCGCTCCTTCCTGTCTAGGAAGCTGTCTGCCTCCCACCACTATCAAGACGCTGTCCATTCTACCCACTCGGGCTGTCTGTGCCGAGGAGCACCCACAGGCCCAGGCAGAGCTGGCCTCAGTCCCGTGGCCACCCTCCAATGCTCATTTGTGCCCACAGCCTAGGGGGCACTGAGGCGGCAGGAGGTTGGTATGTCTGCACCATTGCAAGCATGCACACACCTAGCTGGGTCGGGACAGTGCCCAGGTTCGGCCACAACTTTGCTCCATGCTGGAGCAGGTCCCGAGAGTGGGGAGAGACCAGGGCGTGGGAGCAGGCACTTCCGAGCCTGCTGAAACATAGGGCTTCCCTGGCCCCCCAGTTAAGTATGCACACGGCACAGGGATGCCCAAGTCTGAAGCTGCAGCTAGGCTGCTTGGAAGCGTGGGCTCCCACCCCACCAACTGGGTAGGACACTGGGATCCCAGCCCCACCGCTCCGTGGAGCACGCAGCCCCAGCCGCGCCTCTCCTGCTGTAGCCGCCATCCTTGCAGCAGCTGCTCCAGATGAGCTGCCACTGCCATTAATTAGCTCAATAAAATGGAATTCAGTATTTATTATGCGGATACTAGTTATAAAAAGAGGATTGGAATCAGACATATTAGGCTTTACATTAGGTCTCTAATTTCTAGTCATGCAAATTTGGAACAGTTAGGTAAGCATTTTGAGCCTCATATCACTTCCTTGGTAACAGTAATTACTTATCTTATATGGGGTTATAAAGATCAAAATAAGGTTGTATGAGCCGATTACTTAGGAACAGGTTAGTATACAGCATGTCTTAGACAAAATGTCCATGCAGACGTAACTGCAGTTGTTAGGGACATTGTTCACCCAGGAAAAGCTATAGAAGGAACTACTCTTGAGTCTCATTCCCAGGATAGGGGTTCAAGTCCTGACGAGCAGGTCTAATGTTAATTTTCTTAATACCCTGACTCCAGCAACAGCTTTCTATAATTTTGTTTTCTCTTAGCTCCTATGAAAACATTGAGCCAAATTTTAACTCCCTCAAAGCAATAATAGAAAGCTTTGGGGCATATAATTTTAGGTACTAAACCTGTCTTTTTCTTATTATTTTAAAATCCTATTTTATATATTTTTAATTACATGTATATTTCATATATTGTACATTTTCTAATTTTACACTATTTTGCTGAAAATTTTTACTGTTTTATAAGTGTCTAAGTTTTGGGTATAAATAATTTATCTCTTACCTAGATGTATAGAATATTGATTTTAAAAGTAGGCATTATTCTTTGTAAGTTTTATATAGATAAGATAGATAGATAGAAAAAACTGTGAGGTTTGTGACCATTTGAGGAAATTCACAGGCAAATAACAAATATCAGAAAAATATCAAAAATTAAGAAATATCTTGAAATTAAGAAAAAGGTATGTTACAAATCCATAAAATATATGTGGACACTAGTCTATTTTATCATTTACTACATAAAATATATACATATCAATTATAGGAAGCTAAAACTTACCAAAACTTATGCACACAAACATAGACCATACATGACGTCATTGCAGTCAAGGTAAGGCTTCAGTCAACAGTAGGCTATTAGTAGCTAAGTTTTTAAGGAGCAAAAAGTTGGATGCAAATTTCTGACTATGCAAAGAGGTCAGAGCTCCTAACAGCTGAATTATTCAAGGGTCAACTATAGTTGGACACGTGGATTACGCAATACCTTCTTCAATGCAATGATCCACTGAGGGCTCATATTTATTCTTAGATTAGCTACCTTGATATGCCCTTGTATGCTAAGAACCTATAGAATTCAAAATCTGGAAATAGATACATACATACAAACCTTCTGAAGTATTTTATTCACCCAATTCAAGAAATATATTCTTCATTAAAATTTCCACATTTTTAGTCTGTTTTGTATTCTTTTGTAATGTAAATGATGAATTTATTGACAATGCCTAGCACAGTGTGAAATTTCTATTATGAATAATATAGTCTAGCATAATCAGAACTGTAATAGGGAAAATGCTGTCCTAGTTGCTAGGGTACTGGCTGGGAGTATAATAAGCACAGATGATAATGATATAATTTTATGCCAGTCAGCTGATAAGTGATGCCAACATATTGTAATAATCATTTTGTAATATATTAATATAGCCATCAATAACCTAAAGCTTTGCAAAGCTCTAATTTCTAGATCTAAGAAGAAAATGGGTATATTTTAATTGGCCATATTTCTAAATATGAGAATAAGTCAATAATATTGATGCAATTGGAGTACGTTTTCCTATTTTCCATTAGAATGTTTCTAACGTACTGCATGAAAATTAAGGATTCATAATTTTATTGTATTTTCAGTATATTTAGAAAACTTAAGTATGATTTATGAAATAAAGACCTAAGCATTCCAAACATCATTTTAAAGTCTTTATTAATTTTGTTTGCCTTGTTAGAATTCTGCACAAGGCATTCTTATGCTAAATAAATTATTGGGATATTATAATTTAAATTATAAATTTAGTTTAAAAAGAAAAAGACATGAAAGCATTTGGCCAAGAATAATATTGTTATTGTTGCTGAGAAAGTCTAATTTATTTAAGGTCGCAAAATCAAAGTTTTTACGACCAGTCTCTTTTCTTTCCAGTAAGCAAATAACAATATGACCCCTTTTGGGGGAAGGAATACTGGAGAACTTGTCTCAGTAAGTCTTTCCTATTGCTATTTGTAAAATAAAAGCCATAGCATTATCTTTCTGTTTTCACTAGCTCTTACATTAAAATACGTAAGTCATTGTACATTGAGTACCAGTGTGTAAAAAAAATTCAAATCAGCATATTTCAAGTAGTAGATTTTAGGCAAGAATTACTACTTTTTTTCCCGTAAGTTATTGGGGTACAGGTGGTGTTTGGTTACAAGAGTAAGTTCTCTAGTGGTGATTTGTGAAATTTGGTGCACCCATCACCCAAGCACTATACACTGCACCATATTTATAGTCTTTTGTCCCTCGCCCCACTCCCAGTCTTCCCCCGAAGTCCCCAAAATTCATTCTTATGCCTTTGCATCCACATAGCTTAGCTCCCACACGTCCGTGAGAACATACGATGTTTGGTTTGCCATTTCTGAGTTACTTCACTTAGAATAATAGTCTCCAGTCTCATCCAGGTCACTGCAAATGCTGTTAGTTCATTCCTTTTTATGGCTGCATAGTATTCCATCATATACCAGTTTTTTGTCCACTCATTGATTGATGGGCATTAGGGTTGGTTCCACAGTTTTGCAATTGTGAATTGTGCTTCCACAGATGTGTTTGCAAGTATCTTTTTCAAATAATGACTTATTTTCCTCTGGGTAGATACCCAGTAATGAGATTGATGGATCAAATGGTAGTTCTACTTTAAAGAATCTCTACACTGTTTTCCCTAGTGGCTGTGCTAGTTTACATTCCCACTAACAGTGAGGAAGGGTTCCCTGTTTGCTGCATCCACACCAACATCTAATGTTTTTTGATTTTTTTTTTTATGGTCATTCTTGCAGGAGTAAGGTGGTATTGCATTGTGGTTTTGATTCACATTTCCCTAACCGTTAGTGATGTTGAGCATTTTTTCATATGTTTATTAGCCATTTGTATATCTTCTTTTGCACACTTTTTGATGGGGTGGTTTGTTTTCTTTCTTGCTGATTTGTTTGAGTTCGTTGTAGATTCTGGATATTAGCCCTTTGTCAAATGTATAGATTGTGGAGATTTTCTCCCACTCTGTGGGTTGTCTGTTAACTCTGCTGACTGTTCCTTTTGCCATGCAAAAGCTCTTTCGTTTCATTAGGTCCCAGCTATTTATCTTTGTTTTTATTGGATTTGCCTTTGGGTTCTTAGTCATGAAATCCTTGCCTAAGCCAATGTCTAGAAGAATCTTTGTAGTTTCAGGTCTTACGTTTAAGGTCCTTGATCCATCTTGATTTTTTTTTTTTTTTTTTTTTTTTTTTTTTTTTGTATAAGATGAGAGATGAGGATCCAGTTTCATTCTCCTAAATGTGGCTAGTCAGTTATCCCAGCACCATTTGTTGAAAAGGGTGTCCTTTCCCCACTTTATGTTTTTGTTTGCATTGTTGAAGATCAGTTGGCTATAAGTATTTGGGTTCATTTCCGTGTTCTCTATTCTGTTCCATTGGCCTATGCACCTATTTTTATACCAGTACCATGCTGTTTTGGTGATTATGGTCTTATAGTATATTGTGATGCCTCCAGATTTGTTCTTTTTGCCTAGTCTTGCTTTGGATATGCAGGCTCTTTTTTGGTTCCATATGAATTTTAGAATTGTTTTTTCTAAACCTGTGAAGAATGATGGTGGTATTTTGATGGGGATTGCAATGAATTTGTAGATTGCTTTTGGCAGTGTGGTCATTTTCAAAATATTGATTCTACCATCCATGAGCATGGGATGTGTTTCCATTTGTTTGTAGCATCTATGATTTCTTTCAGTAATGTTTTTTAGTTTTCCTTCTAGAGGTCTTTTGACTCCTTGGTTAGGTATATTCCTAAGTATTTTATTTTATTTTTTGCAACCATTGTAAAAGGGGTTGAGTTGTTGATTTGATTCTCTGCTTGGTCGCTTTTGGTATATAGAAGAGCTACTGATTTGTGTACATTAATCTTGTATCTGGAAACGTTGCTGAATTCTTTTATCAGTTCTAGGAGCTTTCTGGAGGAATCCTTAGGGTTTTCAAGGTAAACAATCATATCATCAGCAAACAGTGACAGTTTGACTTTCTCTTTACCGATTTGCATGCCCTTTATTTCTTTCTCTTGTCTGACTGCTCTGACTAGGGCTTCCAGTACTATGTTGAAGAGGAGTGGTGAGAGTGGACATCCTTGTCTTGTTCCGATTCTCAGAGGGAATGCTTCCAGCTTTTCCCCATTCAGTATTATGTTGGCTGTGGGTTTGTCATAGGTGGCTTTTACTACATTAAGGTATGTCCCTTTTATGCCAATTTTGCTGGAAGTTTTACTCATAAAGGGAGGCTGAATTTTGTTGAATACTTTTTCTGCATGTATTGAGATGATCATGTGATTTTTGTTTTTAATTCTGTTTATGTGGTTTACCACATTTATTGACTTGTGTATGTTAAACCATCCCTGCATCCCTGGTGTGAAACCCATTTAAACATGGTGGATTATCTTTTTGATATGTTATTGGATTTGGTTAACCAGTATTTTGTTAAGGATTTTAGCATCTATGTTCATCAAGGATATAGGTCTGTGGTTTTCTTTTTTGGTTATGTCCTTCTGGTTTTGGTATTAGGGTGATGCTGGCTTCATAGAATGAATTAGGGAGGGTTCCTGTTTTCTCTATCTTGTGGAATAGTGTCAAAAGGATTGGTACCAATCCTTGGAATGTCTGGAATTCTGCTGTGAGTCTGTCTGGTCCTGGACTTTTTTTGTTGGTAATTTTTAAATTACCATTTCAGTCTCACTGCTGGTTACTGCTCTGTTCAGGGTATCTCATTCTTCCTGATTTAAGCAAGGAGGGTTGTATTTTTTCAGGAATTAATCCATCTCTTCTAGGTTTCTAGTTTATGGCATAAAGGTGTTCATAGTAGCCTTGAATGATCTTTCATATTTCGGTGGTGTCAGTTGTAATATCTGCTGTTTTGTTTCTTAATGAGGTTATTTGGATTTTCTCTCTTCTTTTCTTGGTTAATCTTGGTAATGGTCTATCAATTTTATTTATCTTTTTTTTGTTTAATTTATCTTCTGTACTTTTGTTGTTTCAATTTCATTTAGTTCTGCTCTGATCTTGGTTATTTCCTTTCTTCTGCTGGATTTGGGTTTGGTTTGTCCTTGTTTCTCTAGTTCCTTGAGACATGACCTTACTATGTCAGTTTGTGCTCTTTCGGTTTTTGACATAGGCCTTTAGGGATATGAACTTTCCTCTTAGCACCACCTTTGCTGTTCCCAGAGGTTTTGATAGGTTGTGTCATTATTTTAAAGTTCAAAGAATTTTTTAATTTCCATCTTGATTTTGTTTTTGACTCATTGCTCATGTGGGAACAGGTTATTTAATTTCCATGTATTTGCATGGTTTTGAAGGTTCCTTTTGGAGTTGATTTCTAGTTTTATTCCACTATGGTCTGACAGAGTGCTTGATATAACTTCAATTTTCTTAAATGTACTGAGGCTCGTTTTATGGCCTCTCAGATGGTCTGTCTTGGAGAAAGTTCCATGCACTGTTGAATAGAATGTGGATTCTGCAGTTGTCTGATGAAATGTTTTGTATATATTTGTTAAGTCGATTTGTTTCAAGATACAGTTTAAATCCATTGTTTCTTTGTTGACTTTCTGTCTTGATGACCTGTCTAGTGCTGTTAGTGCAGTATTGAAGTCCCCCACTATTATTGTGTTGTTGTCTATCTGATTTCTTAGGTATATTGGTAATTGCTTTACAAATTTGAAAGTGCCAGTGTTAGCTGCATATATGTTTAGAATTGTGATATTTTCCTGTTGGACAAGGCCTTTTATCATTATATAATGTCCCTCTTTGTCTCTTTTAACAGCTATTGCTTTATAGTTTGTTTTGTCTGGCATAAGAATAGCTATTCCTGCTTACTTTTGGTGTCCATTTGCATGAAATGCCTTTTTCTACCCCTTTACTTTATGTGAGTCCTTATGTGTTAGGCAAGTCTCTTTAAGGCAGCAGATAGTTGGTTGGCGACTTCTTATCCATTCTGCAGTTCTGTATCTTTTAAGTGGAGCATTTAGGCCATTTACGTTTAATGTTAGTATTGAAATGTGAGGTACTATTGTGTTCATGCTCTTTGTTGTCTGTGTACTTTAGTTTTTTGTTTTTGCCTTTTAACTTACATTTTTGTTTTGCAGGTCCTGTGTGATTTATGCTTTAAAGTTCAGTTATGATGTGTTTCCAAGATTTATTTCAAGATTTAGAACACAAGTACTCCTTTTAGCAGTTCTTGTAGTGGTGGCTTGGTAATGGCAAATTCTCTCAGTACTTGTTTGTCTGAAAAAGGCTATATTTCCTTCACATATCATGCTTAGTTTCACTGGATACAAAATTCTAGACTGGTAATTGTTTTATTTGAGGAAGCTGAAGATAGGGCCCCAATCTCTTCTAGATTGCAGGGCTTCTGCTGAGAAATCTGCTGTTAATCTGATAGGTTTTCCTTTATAGGTTACTTGGTGCTTCTGTCTTACAGTTCTTAATATTCTTTCCTTCATCTTAACTTTAGATGACCTGATGACAGTGTGCCTAGGTGAAGATCTTTTTGTGATGAATTACCCAGGTATCCTTTGTGCTTCTTGTATTTGGATGTCCAGGTCTCTAGCAAGGCCAGGGAAGTTCTCCTCGATTATTTCCCCAAATATGTTTTCCAAGTTTTTAGAATTCTCTTCTTCCTCAGGAGCACCAATTATTCTTAAGTTTGGTTGTTTCACATAATCCCAGACTTCTTCCTGGCCTTGTTCATGTTTCCTTAATTTTTTCTTTGTGTTTGTTGAATTGGGTTAATTCAAAGACCCTGTCTTCAAGCGCTGAATTTCTTTCTTCTACTTGTTAAATTCTATTGCTGAGACTTTCTAGAGAATTTTGCATTTCTAAAAATGTGTCCAAAATTTCCTGAATTTTTTATTGTTTTTTTCTTTCAGCTATTTAATTCCTTGAATATTTCTCCCTTCACTTCTTGTATAAGTTTTTTGGATTTCATTGTATTGGGCTTTCCCCTCCCAGGTTAGCTTAATAACTAATCCCCTGAATTCTTTTTCAGGTAAATCAGGGATTTCCTATTGGTTTGGGTCCATTACTCATGAACTAGTATGATTTTTGAGGGGTGTTGAAGAGCCTTGTTTTGTCATATTACCAGGGTTGGTCTTCTGGTTCCTTCTCATGTGGGTAGGCTCTGTCAGAGGGAAGGTCTGGGGCTGAAGGCTGTCGTTTAGATTATTTTGTCCCATGGATGCTCCCTTGATGTAGGAGTAGTATCTCTCCCATTTTTCTATGGATGTGGCTTCCTGTGAGCCAAACTGCAGTGATTGTTGTCTGTCTTCTTGGTCTAGCCACCTAGCGAGTCTACCTGGCTATGGTCTGGTACTAGGGGTTGTCTGCAGAGTCTTGTGATGTGAACCGTCTATGGGTCTCTCAGCCATGGATACCACCGCCTGTTCAGTGGAGGTGGCAGAGGAGTGTAATGGACTCTGTGAGGGTTCTTAGCTTTGGTGGTTTAATGCCCCATTTTTGTGCTGATTGGTGTTCTGTCAGGAGGTGGCACTTTCCAGAAAGCATCAGCTGTGGTAGTATGGGGAGGAACCGGCAGTGGTCAGGGCCCCAGAACTCCCAAGATTATATGCACTTTGTCTTCTACTATCAGGGTGGGTAGGGAAGGACCATCAGGTGGGAGCAGGGATAGGCATGTCTGAGCTCAGACTCTCCTTGGGCAGCTCTTGCTGGGGTTGCTGTGGGGAATGGGGGTGATATTCCCAGGTCCCTGGCTGCGTCTGCTAACTCATGCAGGTTGTCAGGAAAGTGGGGTAAAGCTGGCAGTCACAGGCCTTACCCAGCTCCTACGCAAGCTGAAGGGCCTGTCTCACTCCCACTGTGCCCCCTTCAATAGCCCTGAGTCTGTTTCCAGGCAGAGGGAAAACGGGCTTGAAAACCTGCCCCAGGCTACCCACCTCCCAGCTGCATAAGAAAAGGACTTGGTTCTTCCCTGGCCTGTGGAGCCTGCACACCAGATTTGTGCCCTCCCCTGAGTTCTGACCAGGAGGCTTCTCACCCCATTCAAATTGTTACAAAGTTCAGGTAGAGATTTCCTTCTCCCTGTGGAGTTTTATCCCCTGCTCCTCTCCTGTTGGATCCCTGGGGTGCCAGGCAGGAATGGGCTGCTTGGGGACCAAGCGAGCTCCCAGGGCCTTTCTGCTGCTTCCTCTACCTCTGTATTTTGCTCAGCTCTCCAAATTGACTTGGCTCCCGGTAAAGTTGGAAACTTCTCCCACAAACAGTCCTTTAGTTTCCCCAGTGGGGGCGTGCGTTTGGGAAAGGAAGGTCTACGATTCCCACTTCCACAGTTGGGGCACTTACAGTATTTGGGGGATCTCCCAGGTCTTGCAGGAGCAGTTCACTTCTTTCAGAGGGTCTGTGGGTCCTCACAGGATTGTTAGTTTGTACTTGCAGTTGATCTGGAGCTAAAATTAGTGACGTGAGCCTCCGCACACTGTTCTGTCTAGAGCTACAACCTAGTCCTGCCTCCCATCCGCCATGATGATCCCAATTCCCCAAGAATTACTACTACTAAGGCAGGACGTTGTACTGGCAGAACAATGCCTAACCACAAAGTAGGTATCATCTTCTCAGCCCACATAGAATCCTATTATTATCTGCAATTGCCCCGTCACCCACAGTAGCCAGCTCCACAGACATGCTTCTTGACTACATCATGATTTCCTTGTTGTCAACAATTTCAACTTGTCAACCATTTAAGTATGTCTGGGATTTCTTGCTACTGTTTTATTTTTAACCTCATTAGGCATTCATTTGGTGGATTCTTCTCTTAATATTTTCTTCCATTTAATCAGCTATGCCCTTTCCTTATGTCCCTTCTTTGAGAAATTAGATTTAACTTCCCAGGATTTCAAAGGAAACTGCTAATTCCTAAACTTGCACGCACACTGATACAGTTTGGCTGGCCCCTTCAAGTCTCATATTGAAATGTAATCCCCAGTGTTGGAGGTGCAGCCTGGTGGGAGGTGATTGGATCATGGGGGTGGTTTTCTCATGAACGGTTTAGCACCATCCCCTTGGTGCTGTCCTTGCAACAGTGAATGACTTCTCGTGAGATCTGGTTGTTTGAAAGTGTGTGTCACCTTCCCCTCTTCTCCCTTGCTCCTGCTCTTGCCATGCGATGCAGCTGCTCCCTCTTCACCCTCTGCCATGAGTAAAAGCTCCCTGAGGCCTCACCAGAAACCAAGCAGCTGCAGGGCCCATGTTTGAGGCCTGCAGAACCACGAGCCAATGAAATCTCTATTCTTAAAAATGACCCAGTCTTAGGTATTTCTTCATAGCAATGCAAGAACAGCCTCATACACACACACACACACCCTATTTTTTTAATTCCCTTCAGGTCATGGCCAGATCCTGCAAATATGTATTAATTAAATACTCTTCCATACTCACAAGAGACTTCTAGTCTAATTATCCTCTTTCTCTTGATGTTCAGCTTCTCCTTCTCTGGTCGGTTCTTCCCACTAGATTTTAAAACAAACAGTTTTAAAACAGTTCAACACAGTAAAGAATAGCAACATAAATCTTTGTTCAATTACTCCTCATGTTTCAGTTACTTCCAACTGTGTTCATGTTGCTTTCTTCCGCTAAGGAGTAGATTCTGTTTTGACCCTAAAGGTTGATAAAATTCATCATGACATAATAAAAATGTAAAATTACGTGAAATACAAATAATAGAAGCACTGTATTGTCCTAAATATTTGTATAAATAAAGTTATTTTTCTCTATTTAACCTTATTTTATTTAGCTGACATACATTAGCTGTCTTTTGAATTGATGAAAGAAATGTATCTAGTTGTGTGACTAATCTCTGAGGCTGTTTCTTCACCAGTAAAAATAAGGGTTTGCCTTTGGTACATGCAAGTTCTACTATACAAAGATGGTGAAATTTAAATCGTAAGTTTTCCTAGATCAGGCAAAATATACTTATGTTTTGATACTTTACTATATGCATATTTTTCAAAGATGATAGGAGCTCTCTTCAATGATGTATGTTTCTGGGAGGCACTGAAAAATTTAAATTATGATTAATTCACCCTCAACTATTTTCTCATGAATAAAAGAGTCAGGCTTAGTGAATTAAAGTATAGAAGCAATCTGGGTTTATTATTTGGTTACTGGTCTGTATAATACCATTTTTAAAAATTGCATTTGAGGCAGTATTTTTGCACAAATTTGTTGAATATAAGATTATTCGAACCTATACATATCAAGATGATAACCTTAGTTGTTGTATTTCAAAATTTGGGAAAAATTGAGATTTATTTTTAAATTAGGCATTTCACTAAAGTCTAATTTTTAGATGATAGTGGAACAAACTGCCAGGGGATAATTCTTGACACTCTTGTTCTAATTATAAGTATACTATGAAAAATAATGTAACAAAGAGTAACAGATCAGGGTTACCATAGATAAATACGTGCTTTTAGGAGAAATGTTGAGTTTAAAAGGAAGCATGAAAAAGGTTTGATAGTGATTCACAACTTTGGAGTAAAATTGTAAAGTATTTTACTAGTCATGAACTGTAGTTTTGCCAAAAGTCCATCAGTACTCACTGTCAGAGAAGAGCTGGAGAAACTCATAATCTGTGATTTTGTATCAACCAAAAAATGATGACAGATCTGAAATAGCATTCCTTATACAGGGCTTAAGATACAAATATATGAATGCATCACTTTAGTGATAATAAAAGCTGACTTTGTGACCTTGAGTAATCTTTCAAGGATATTTCCGTGGAAGGCTAGGAAATTGCAACCTTATGTAGAATGGGTTAAGTTTGCCACATTTCTTTTATTCAGTTTTAGAGAATGAATTCAGTTATGCTATTTGCATTTGTATTTAAATTTTTACATGAGAATGAGGTCCTAGCATTGGAAAGGTGTGTATCCTATGTGAGATTTAGCCATCTCCTCTATCATCTTGACCTTCTGCTATTCTGTGTATTTACTGGCTGGACATTCACCTGTTCCTCTTAGTGAAGTAAAGCTATAAATAGGAAGAAGAAGCAGAAAGGTTATCCAATCAAAATGCAGAATATGGATAAAGGTCAAGGTGGTAGGGCATGCAATTCTAATTCCCAATATATACTAGACAATAAACATCTTACACCTCATTCTTGTGCAAAAATTATAATAACGGAATTGAAAATACTGTGCAAATTATTTTTCATACAGGACTGTCGAGTTGAAATGAAGTAATAATATTTATCCATTTTCATTAAACTTTTAGAATTACATTCTAATGCTTATGAAAAAGATGCCATATGTACAAAATAGAAAAATAACAAATATGTATTTGAAAGTTCCATATTTTACACATTTTCCTTTTACTCATCATTGAATTTATAATTTGAATTATATAGAAAAAAATAAAGTATATGTGAGGTAAATCATAGAGACTAAGAAATCCAAAGTTTGAAAGAAACTGACTATGGCAAAAATTGCTAAGGTAATAAGTTAATTTTCCCTTCTATTTGTTATAATATTTATAGATATTTTGCACACATCTCAATACCTGGCATCTCTGATTGATACCTTATATGACAAAAAAAAAAAAAAAACAAAAGACTTCACAGACATGATTAAGTTGAAGATATGGACGTGAGATATGGAAAGCATTCTTGATTGCCCACATGGCCACTAAGTGCAATCATATTATCCTTATAAAAGAGAAACAGGGAGATTTTACAAATAAACATACAGAGGAGAAGGCAATGCTGTCATGCAGGCAGGCATCAGAATGATGTGGCCATAAGCCAGGGAATGCCTGCAACCACCAGAAGCTGGAAGGGTCAAGAAATGGAATCTTCCTATAGCCTCTAGAAGGAGCATGGTCCTGACACCATGCAGATATTGCCCCAGTAAAAGTAAATTTCAGATTTCTGGCCTCCAGAACTAGAAGAGAATAAACATACATTATTTTAGGTCACCAAGTTTATGGCAATTCATTACAGCAGCCATAGAAAACAAATGAAGGGGACATTTTTGGTAAACGGGCAGAGTGCTTGGCATATTTTAGCTGCTCAGTATTTCTTATAATTACATAAAGAGGGGTTTTATAGGTAGAATCACAACCAGTCTCACCACAGTGGAAATTACAGCACAGAAAAGTGGTGTTGGCACCTTAAACCTAGCTTACTTTCAAAATGGTTCACCTTCTGACATTTCAGTTAATGAAAATCACAAAATCCCCAGTAATAGTGCAAACACATCAATTACAACTCAAAGATTTCAGCTCATCCTAATGTGTACTAAGGTATTGGGTATGCTATCCATTACCTCATAGTACAGTGGACTGAGCCTCACTCCTCATAGTACAGAGGAATGAGAATTGAATGGGGAAATGAAGAGCCTGGAAATGCATTCTGGCTAGCTGATAGATTCCACCTCCATGTGTTTTATTTTTCCAAGTGTTTAAAGGAAGGCAGAAATGCTATGTCACAGATCTCCTCCAGTGATCTGGGATATTTATTCTAAAGAAGAGAAATGCAAACATCAAAATGTAGGTCGTGTGAAGGAGGATAAGTCTGGTGGCATCCCTTGGTGAGGAATAATGAATGACGTGATACCCTGGGCATCTGGAAGAGGAAAGTTTAGTGCAGTAATTCTGGAGGATAAGAATGAAATAGCATAGAAAGGTGGCCACAATATAATTTCACAATATTTTGAAAACATGCCTTCTCACTCTCCCTGCCCATATGCCCTAGATGTTGATGTTATTTATAGCCTGGAAACGTAGGAGATTTCTGAGTGTAGCTAGAAAACAGAAGAGAGCCACAGACTGAGCCCTGAGGAATGCTAACTTTTGGGAATGGAGTGATGAGGACCAGAGAAGTAGGAAGAAAACTAGGAAAGTGTGGTTTCCTGGATGTCCAGTCAAAGCAGTATTTCAAGGAAGAAAGAGATGTCAACTATCCGCAGTTGATAGGTCAAGTAAAATGAAGACTGAAAACAAACTCTTGCTTTCATTAGAGTGGAGTCCCCTGGTGATCCTCATAGGAAACAATTTCAGCAGAGTTGTCTGGTGAATTACATTATAATGAAATATTTTCCAAGGTATTTGTAGGAACTAGTTCTATGAGTTCAATAGGTACTCTATGAAATTTGATGGAATTTCATGATTGTCTTAAGTTGCAGATACATCTCTTTCCCAAGGAACTTTTGTCCCTAAGGCAACACAAGAGTTAGAGAGAGGAAAATAACAGGCAGTCAGACTAAACAACTTTTCTAAGGAGCATTCTCATAAAGGGAAGAGGAGAAATGAGGCAGTGGCTGAGAGAAAAAGTTGAATAGAGAAAAAAACATTTTAAAATGTATGGGAGTAATAACAATAAGTTTATATGATAATGAGAATCTTTTGGTAAAAAGAAAAAATAAGTATTGGCACTGAAGAGATGGTGGAGAAAGAACTGCTGGAGCAAGTTATTGAGAAAGAGAAAAGGGATGGGGTCAGGAGCACAGCTGTGGGGAGCTGACCAGAGGTGGAGAGTGCAGGGACTCTTTGGATATTACAGTCACCAACAGTTATGGAAGAAGTGATGTCAGAGGGAGTTACGGTGATCCTGGAAGCTCAAGGAATGAGGTAGAATGACCCAAATGTAGATGGGTAATACCAACCAAGAAAGTAGAGGTGGGATTTTCGAGGGACTTAAGATTCAAAACTGCCTTTTTTTTTCAGAATGATTTGTAAATATCAAATGAGCAAGGAAGATGCATGCCTGGGTCCCTTAGAATCCAAGTAATACAAGGAATATGGGGGCCGGGGGAGTTCATAGCACAGGGGAGAGCAAGACAATGAAGTGAAGGATCAGAGAAGAAGGTGAAGTTCAGGGTATTTTGCTGATAATTGTGAATTCCAGGGGGGTCACTGGAGGAGCTTCTAGAATTGCAGAGCGGTGGGAGATGAGGTCGACCAAAGAGAATCACAGTAGATGACCTGGGCTTTGGGTGGTAACAGACCTAATGAGCAGTAGGAGGCGTGATGCAATTACTTGTATGCTTCTAAGGTAGTTTATGGTGCCAAGGCTGTGAGCGATACTGAGGGGAGGAGAGTTACAGGACTTACAAAAAGGTGATGGCGTTCTGGGGCTTCAACTTGATTATTGCTGGAAAGGTAGAGGCCTCTGCAGAGGCCATCTTGCTGTAAAGTCACAGGACTCCTAAGATCCCTATTATCTCCGGCCTATGCAGGAGGTTAGCAAAAGCTTTAAATGCCTAGAATCGAAGTGCCTACTTGTCTCTACTTATAAAAGAAGGGGGGAGTACCTTCTCCAAGTGTACATAATTAAAACCATAAAAAAGAACATTTAAATACAAGGTCATTGAGATGAATGCCTTACTGGTCATATATCAGAGGCATGAAATTACTAAAGATAATCATTACAACTCTTGATTCATCTGATGGATGTGATTTTCAGAGGTGGGGTAGCGTATTCATCCTAGCTGAGCAGGGCTATAGCTAAACCAGGCCAGGCAGCTGCATCATCATGTGTAGAAACCATGGGTTATCTTTCTTATGGCTAAGAACATTTAAGAATTGACTAGCAATGCAACCTTGACAGAAGTGGGAGATACAGAGTTGTACTTAAACATTTACATCAAATCTGATTACCAAGTACTGAAGTCATGCTGTCACAAACTACCACTCAAGAAAGAGTTATGATAAGGGACAAATTTAGTATATTCTTTTGTAATGCATTACTTCGATTGAGAAAATTGTCTTAAAAAATAAATGCTATCTCTACTCTTCTACTCTTCACGTAGGAGGATTCTGCCTTTATGAGAGAAGATCAGCCATATTAACTTATGTTTTCTTTGGCACTTCACAAAGTCTCTCTCCTACTCCTCTCCCCCCACCCCACACACCACAGTAGCAGCAGAGAACGCAAGGAGTGGTTAGCCTAGCACTACTTGCCAACACTCTACATCAGCTCTTACGCTTCTCTGACACCAACTTGAGTAGATAAGCATGATGATTTCTCCACAGTCAATAGATGGGCAGTACTATGCAGAGTCACATAGGATCACTATATAATTTTAAAATTTTTTGTTCAGGTACAAACACCAAAATGAGAGACACTCTTCAAGTACCTTGTCAGATTATGATGCAAAAAGCAAGGAAACTGTCTGTGGTGACAGTGAGTCACCTGCATTAGGGAGCACCCAAGGGGACATCACTGAATCAGATTCCTGAAGTTCGATGGTCCTTAGTCACTATGACATGATAGCTAATGCAGGAGACAGACTTGAATAGCTAATGAGATTACCAGCAATGCTTTTCAGATTAAATTTTCCTGAAAACATATTGAATGTTAACTGAACATTACATATTGATATAAAATAAGGGCTTGCAAAGTAGCAGGGTGCATCTCCTTGTATTTCATTTAGTAGAAACCACTGAACTATTTTCACCGAACTATTGAGAGACTGAATACCAACGTGCTTCTAATTTTGATCCCAAATGAAAAAAATTAGGGCTCTAATATTTGAATTTACAATAATTTGCAGAGTTTGTCTAATTAGTCATGTAGACAAAGGAAGAAATGAAAAGCAAATTAGCAAAACAGTTATGGATTATAAATTCCCTACTTTGAGAACTGAATAGAAAAGTAACTAAGAAGAATAAATAATGGGAAGTCATCCCCCATATCAGCAGCTGAAAAGCCAAATAATATTGAACAGCTGTAAGTGGCGACTACTGCCTCTGTTAAGTACACAAGATATTGATAATCTCTAAAGTGTAAAAGCAGAGTCCTGATAAGGGAAAGGTGGAGTTTTATGGATGGTTCAGTGCCCTTCCCCCAAGTAATATTAGGAAGGAGACCAAGAAAGGGGAGGAGACAAAATCCTGATATTGCTTGTTGTAAAATAATGATAATGAAAATAATTAATTAAAAATGCATTAAAAATTAGAAAACTCATAGTAATGTCATGTCTTGAAGATATAGAGAAAGTACCACCTGGATAATATATTAAATATGCAAATGGGATTTCAGAATGTGCATCTGACTATGAATATATTTTGAATATTTTCCTATTTTAATATAAAAGGCAATGTTATATTTAAGCACTACCATTATATTGTCACATAAATGATGCAAATCATTTTTTAACTAGGCAGAGTATAAATATATAAGCAAGCAGATATTTGATATATTCATAGTGTTGCCATCAGGGAATTTATGTAACAGTATGCCAGTAATGTGCTTATCCACACTCTTACTTGATCCCAAATGAAAACAAAATATTTTTAAACACTTGCCCCCTCTTTCTTATATTTTCTTTTCTGTGCCATTGAAAAGATAGAAGTGAAAAATAAAGTTTGTTTTTTTAAAAATACTTTGAAAGAGTTCCAAATCTTACAGTTTTTAATTTATCCATTGTATTTGTAATTTCGTGTGAAGAATTTGATTAAATAAAACATTTTAAAGATACATCTATGGAGAAACGACTCATAAAAATACAGAAGAGGGAGTGAGTTATTTCTCAAGCACGCAGTATATTGAAAGTGTTGGCCTTAGATTAAGTTTAACATACAATTTGGAATTGAAGGAGTAAAGAGAACGTGAGTATTCTGTGGATTTGAGGCAGAGACGAGTCAATGTGGTAAAGAGAAAAGAATCTGTTTTGTGAAGTCACCATGCTTAAAGAAGGTCAAAACCAGTTCAGGTCCTCATTCAGTTCAAGGTCAATTTTTTTTTTCTTTTTTTCTTTTTTTTTTTTTTTTTTTTTTTTGAGATGGAGTCTTGCTTTGTCACCCAGGCTGGAATGCAGTGGCACCATCTCGGCTCACTGGAACCTCCACCTCCTGAGTTCAAGGGATTCTCCTGCCTCAGCCTCCAGATTAGCTGGGATTACAGGCACCTAGCACCACTACTGGCTAATTTCTGTATCTTTAGTAGAGACGAGGTTTCGCCATGTTGGCCAGGCTGGTCTTGAACTCCTGACTCAGGTGATCTAACCATCTCGGCCTCCCAAAGTGCTGGGATAATAGGCGTGAGCCACCTTGTCCGGCTAAGTTCATGTGTTCTGTTGGAGACATTTCTCACCTTTGCCCAGGTGGGGACTTGCAATCAAAGAGATGAAGCAGAGATTATATTAGGGAATCGAATATAAAACTGCTAATAAGATAGGAGGATCAGCATCTATTGCTAGTGATTTACATGACGCTTAAGGAGATGAAATCGTAAGGGAAAGTAATGTTCAGGCAGAAAGAGCTTCAGGCAGTCAAGAACCTCTTGACACTTGAGTGGGAAAAATCTGTTCCTCTATATTTCTCTGAAAATATGAACTTCGTTGAACTTTTAAAATTTAGAACTATACATGTCCTTTAATGATTTTTCAGCACCATAGTTTCTAATGCCAAAGCAATGTGGCAGAAATTGAGACAAGTAATAACTTCTGCTGCTGTGTTATGCTAACGATTCTCTTTTCTAAGTATTATCAGGTAGGCAGGTAACTCAACTACAAAAAATCCACAAAATCCATTTTGCAGTTACTCAAGTCCAAGTACCAGGACTCACTCACTGCTGCCCATCTTTGCTTTCTGTCCCTGGGGCAGCATTTGCTTATTTGAAAATAGTACCTGGTGTTCTTATCTGGTAGAAATGAAGGATTGAAACAAGTCTGAAGTGGGGGGCTACAGCTTGCTGGAAAAATCTTAATGATCACAAAACAAATCCACCAAATAAGACATCTGATTTTTGTTATCAAATCACTTATAAGACATGTATACTTTTATTTGAGTTGATGAGCTTTCAAAAGACATTTGAAAAAAAGAACTAGAACTTGTGATTTTCAATACATAATATCAAGACAATGACTTAAACTTATCCCTGGAGAATTTTGCGCTCAATTTGTAGCATAAGCAAGGAATATATACATTACTTGTCAATATTTCTTTTTTTTAAATTATACTTTAAGTTCTAGGGTACATGTGCACAACCTGCAGGTTTGATGCATAGGTATATGTGCGCCATGCTGGTTTGCTGCACCCAACTTGTCATTTACATTAGGTATTTCTCCTAATGCTATCCCTCCCCCAGGCAAAGAGGATCCTAAATGAGAACAAAAATGGAACTGGCAGTACAATAAAAATGAGAAAGTAAGTATGGGCTCTATTGTGGATCACTGCAATTTAGTCATTAAAGTCACTCAGCTTTGATAGCCTTTTTAAATATCAAGAACAAATTGTTAAAGAACTGTCACTATACTTTTGCCTACTTAGATAATCAGTTCCTTATTATTATGCTATAACATAGCATCTTGGATTTGAGTGAGCATCTGACTTTGTGGCTTGTGCAAGTAGTAATGATGCAGGTTCCAAGGGTTAATTCTTGAATGGTCTTGCATATTCACAGGTTTGTGTGGTCTGGAATCAAAAGGCAGTCTTGGTGAAAGTGAGCTTCACTCCAACTTGGGCAAAGAGTATGAATTAATGTTGATGAAGTCTGCAGTGGGAGTGGAGTTGAATGATTAAGATATCCAATTTTGACTGACAGTGGATCATCCTGGATATCTGTATATAACCCAACTCAACATTTGAGGATTGTATCTTCTTGTTAAATGTAACTTCAGACATACCAAACCTAACCTTTCTTACAGGGCTATTATTCCTCTTTTATCAATAGTTATATGCATTGGTTCAACATAAAACATCTCTATGAGAGTAAAAGACAGAATCAGAAACCATATGATTCATTCAATTATATGTGTTCATGGCTACAGATTTCCAATAAACCTTGTTTTTAGTTTGTACTTCAGCGTCTAATATGAGGTGTAGGCATTGTTATTACTTCCATTTCCCAGACAACATACCTTTCGGAGACCCCTCAGCCAGAGCAGAAAAGACCCTCTATATAAGGATTGTCTTCTTATTTGGAAGCATTCTGTTACTCTTTTTTCCTATGACACCCTTGATTTTCTCTTGAAAATAGCTCTCTAACTTTTGTTACTTAATTAAAAAAAAAAAATTCCAACTTATACACGGGGCAACAAAACCCAAATGAGCATAGGAAATTCTTTTAACACATTTACTCATTAATTCTCCCCCCATTTACAAGATATATATTGATGGCTTACTATGTGCTGGACACACTACCATTTGCTGGCAATAAAAAAAAATTGAATAAGCCACAAATCACTTTCAAAGATAATCAACTTCTTTTGAGGTATATATAAAATATTTTAAATTAAGCAAACATTTTAAACTTTAGATTAAACCTCATAGAGCATGGAGCAACATACATGTCAGTTTCAGGCTGATAAGAGGCAGAGGCATTTGGGAAAATAGCAAATTAGCATTTGTTTAACCATCATTTATTGGCACCTACTTTATTTTGGTCAAGGTGCAAAAAGCTAAGGCTAACAAAATAAGTTAGAAACAAAATTGACTTGAGAAATTTTCATCATTCCTAAATTTGGCATCCCTGGAAGCTATTTTAAGTGGAAAATAGGTTATCAGTAGATCCCCAAGTGCTATTCGGTAAAATTTTTATGTGTCAAATAATAAGTGTGAGAATATTATTAAATATATTCTAACTGAACAATATGGTTCTACCCTCAATTATTGCCTAACCTCTCTCTATTCACAAGTTTCTAGAAATACAGTACTTGCTAATAGAAAATTATTTTACAAATACAGCATTTTATGTAAAAATATATTTTTTCCAATGCTCTTTCTGATTCCTTCTGGCATAAACCTTCACTTAAATATTGATGTGTTGGTGGCCTTTTTGTTGTTTTATAGATTTTTTACATATGAATTCTTGCCTTTTTGCAACACTAACTCACTGAGTCAAGGAGCTGTTTTAAGAAAGCTTTAGCTTTTTAGCTATCCCCACAGGTAGAGGGTGAGGAACCAACTAGAAGAACCACCTAAGAGAACCAACCAAGGAGTGTGTGTGTGTGTGTGTGTGTGGAGGTCAGCATGCAGGGCAGCTTCCCAGAGACTTGTTCTAACTGGGCTGTTTGTAATTAGCACGACGCCTTCGTGCTTTATGCACATGTGATTTTATTTATTTCTAATACTGGCTATAGGACACATACAATAAATATCAATTTCCATGATTTTGTTTCATTCTGCTCTGCCTTTTCAGTTCTGGCTTTAGACCCACAGGTATTACCTGGATGTTAATTCAGATCTTAATTTGAAGTTCAATTCTTAGGCACCTTGGCATTTTCTTTTTCAGCGCTCATCTTATAAAATTAGAAAACTCTTCAGAATAGAAGTTCTGGCATCTAAACCAGAAAGGCACAAAAAGCACACTTCACATGCACATTATAAAACAACACAGTATACATAGGGTTGCTAGGTACTGGAAAAAATACACACACACACACACACGCGCGTGCGCACGTGGAACATAAACTCAAAATTTAGTAATTATATCTAGTTCAAACTTAACTGAGCAGCCAGTACTTTATCTGGCAATCCTAAGCATAGATCTAAATGCAGTAGAAAATTATGATAACTAGGCCATGCATTAATTCTTCTGACCATACACATAACTACCAAAAGGGAAGTTACTAATTCAATATATGACTTTATTTTTATATATTGAATTACAGCATGGAGTTAACTACCTTAAATTTCTTCTAAAAACAGAAATGAGGCCAGGGCTTATTCCCAGCAAGCTTTCCACAGAAAATATCATATCACCTGCTATGTTTTAAGTAAATAATATTTGGCCCAAATTTTGAAAACTTTCATCCAATTATCAGAGAAATAGCAGTTAGAGAATAAACTGGACTAGTAAGCTGAGGAGAGAAGTATAGCAAATTTTAATTTTTTTCTTTCATCCTTCATTTTCTGATTTCTTTACTTTTGAAAGTACCTTAAGAGCTAAGTACTTAGTCAACATAGTGAGACCCTGTCTCTACAAAAGAAAAATGTTAAAAAATAAAAGAAATTAGCTAGGCGTGGTGGCATGTACCTGCAGTCGCAGCTACTCTAGAGACTGAAGACGATGATCACTTGGGCCCAAGAGTTTGAGGCTGCAGTGAGCTATGATTGTGCCACTATACTCCAGCGTGGGTGACAGAGTGAGAGCTTGTCTCAAACAAACAAAAGACCTCTAAGTACTTAAAAAATTTAAAAATCTAATAAAAAAAATAAAAATAAGTTCCAGGCTAAGAGGGGTGTGTGTGTGTGTGTGTGTGTGTGTGTGTGTGTGTCTGGTTCTAGTAGCAATGAAAAGTTGAGTGAACTATTTCTATCCTTTAACTCCTTTAGAAACTAAATGTGGCCAGGCATGATGGCCCACACCTGTAATCCTTGCATTTTGAGTGGTTGAGGAGGAGGATCCATTGAACTAACGAGTTACAGCCAAGCCTGGATAACAGAGGGAGACCCTGTCTCTACAAAAATTTAAAAACTTAGCTGGAATGGTGGTGCACACCTGTGCTCCTAACTACTCAAGAGACTGAGGCTGGAGGATCACTTGAAGCCCGTATGGTCAAAGATGCAGTGATCCATGATCACACCACTGTGCCCCAGCCTGGGCAGCAGAGCCATACCCTGTCTGAAAAAAAAAAAAAAAGAGGAAGTTAAATGTGTGTCCTAACTGTGTATCATTGGCCAAGATGCTCATCCTTTTTATTCATCAGTTTCTTTAAAGTAGAGATAGTAATACTATCCAACCCAAAGTGTTGTTTCAAGCATTAAATGAGTTAGTATAAAATGCCTGACTCATAACAAGTGCCATGTAAGTGTTAGTGGTAGTTATTACCATTATAAATTATTAATACTCTGGAGTGCAGTGGCACAATCTCGACTCACTGCATCCTCCACGTCCTGAGTTCAAACAACTCTCCTGCTTCAGCCTCCTGAGTAGTAGCTGAAATTACAGGCATGGGCCACCATGCACGGCTAATTTTTGTATTTTTAGTAGAGATGACATTTCACCATGTTGTCCAGGCTGGTCTTGAACTCCTGACCTCAGGTGATCTGCCTCCCAAAGTTCTAGGATTACAGGTGTCAGCCACTGTGCCTGGCCAAAAATATAATTTTATGCTTGTTTATTATTGTTTTTATTTTTGTTTCTCAACCATTAAGCTACCAATTGCCAAATCTAAGAAGATACTAAATTACCACAAGTTGCTGCTTGATCTTTCTGGAAACAAACCCAGGGAGAAGTTGAGGTGATGGGAAAGCGGAGCCCCAGAGAGAGTGCTAAGAATAACAACTGTGATTTCAAAAGTCTCCTTCAAAGGAATCTTAGCAAGTTCCACAAAGAAGTCTTGAGCTACCAGTGGCGACTTCTATTTCTGATAAACTTGAAATACAAAGAGCAAACTGTCTTCGTCATCTCAGGCTGCTGTAACAAGGCATCATAGACTGGGTGGCTTACACAACACGGATATTCATTTCCTACAGTTCTGGAGGCTGGGAAGTCCAAGAACAAGGTGTCTACAGATTCTGTTCTTAGTGACGACCTTCTTCTTGGCTTCGGGCAGCCACTTAATTGCTATATTCTCACATGGCAGAGAGAGGGAGCTCTGCTGTATTCCTTTTCTTATAAAGGCACTAATTCCATCATAGGGGCTCCACCTTTATGATGTCATCTAAACCTAATTAGCTTCCGAAGGCTTTACCTCCGAATACCTTCACTTTGGGGGTTAAGGCTTCAAGATCTAAACTTGGGGGGTGGGGGCAAAATCATTCATTCCTTAACACAAATCAATATCATCTTGGCTGAGTATATTCATACTGAATATGCCTGTCCATGCAGTATTTGACTGTGAACATAATTCTCCAAGAGAACACAGGATGTCAAAGAGCCCCTTGCCTTTCATAAAACTCGTGCCTTGTTTCCTCATAAGTCTTAGCCTCAAGTGTTTTGCTTTTTTTTCTACCTGCCTCCCACTACCCCCATTTATTTTCTTTTCAAAACTAAATGTGTCAAGAAAGAATGATCCTTAAAAAGTGATTGAGGGCCGGGCACAGTGGTTCATGTCTGTAATCCCAGCACTTCGGGAGGTGGAGGCAGGTGGATCATGAGGTCAGGAGATTGAGACCATCCTGGCCAACATGGTGAAACCCCATTTCTAGTAAAATACAAAAATTAGCCGGGAGTGGTGGTGCATGCCTGTAGTCCCAGCTACTCGAGAGGCTGAGGTGGAAGAATCGCTTGAACTGGGAGGTGGAAGTCGCAGTGAGCCGACATTGCACCACTGCACTCCGGCCTGGCAAGAGAGTGAGACTTCGTCTCAAAAAAACAAAAAAGGGGAGCAGCAGTTGTACATCAGAACTGGAGCTGGTCCTCCATAGCCTTCGTTTGTATTAGCACATCAATATTGCCTTGAAAAGATAGCATATGGCAGAGAGGGAAATGACTCACTGTTCATGTGCAGCCCAGCTGTGTGTATGTGATTTGTCTTCATATGGGATTAAAAATAAATTCCTGATCAAATTTAAACTTTATAGAAAAATATATCTGTGTCCTAGATGCATACAATGTCTATTTTTTGAACATGTACATATATAATTTTTCTTGGTAGGAAAAGAATTTGAAGACTAAGTTAATAACGAAGTAGGAGGAATGAGTTTAATTTAAATTGAAATAAAAATTTGTTAAGATTATTAGTTTACTCACATTGAAGGTTCTAACAAAATGTAACTTATATATTAAATAAATTCACACCAAAACAAAAATACTTGTCACCCTTTAATAATTGCTTTAAGTAATATCATTATAGAGTACAAAGACCAATTTCAAATAGGTGATACACTTTATTAATAATATGATAATTTTAGCATATTAAAATATGTATATAATTTTAAAGAGAAAGATTATTTCTAAATAGTATTTTTGTGAGTGATCTCTATAAAAGAATCTAAGAAGTTCAGAATGTATTTTCATAGCATTACCTAATTGAACTATAGATTTGAAATGCATTTATGTTTAGTGAATTTTAATATATGATGGAATAAAAAATGCTAAATTATTTTTGGAGAGATTTTTTTTTCTGGTTTAATATGTTTATGGAAACTATCTTTTAAAGTAAAATATTGAAAAACTAAAAGAATATTGCATTAGGCGTAAATATTCGGCTAGAATGTAATTAGATTAAATTTTCCCCTTCATTAAGCAGATGGACAAATCTGATGTACATTTTCATTTCAAATGCTTATTATAGGGAAAACACATAAATGTAATTATAAGCATTCTCATTGATGTTTGATTTCTTGCCATTCTGCATACATGTCCTGTTGCACATCTATGCAGGACACGATCTTGAACAAACTTTCTGCTTGGAGGCTATGGAGCGTCATTATATTTGGAAGGCTTTCAGTCACTTACAGGCAAATACCCCTAAAAGTAACATTGATGGTTAGTCACCCAAATATTTGAAAACAAAGGCAGGTAATGAAGTGAGCAACTATATAGGAATCCTTTTGAAATTATTGATTAAGATTTGTAGTTTATCATCATGTATCACTTTTTAAATACCTATTGTGGGCTTATACGTAGACCTGGACTACACCCAATTTTATAGATAATAAGGAAGATGTTATATTTTAAGTAAAGCTTACCAAATATGTTGGCTTCAAAGACAAACACCTAATTGCTCTTGGAAAATGTTGTTTACTTGAGAGCAGAAAATACACCTTTTACTTTGGTCTCAACATTACTTAAAATGTCAAGGCGTAGGATGGGTGATTAATAAATGCCATTGAAAGAAAAATGCCAGACTTAAACAAGCAGCACGGTATTCCCAAACACTGACTATTCAACTTATTCTGTTTGAGTGTGACTTCAAATGATCCATGTGTCACTAATCTAAGGACTTCTTTCTTCCCCAGTAACGTTTCTTTTAGTTAAAATACTGTCAACAATTAATAATTGATAAGCAAAATGAATATGGCCATTGCCTTCAAAAAGCATACTCTAGTCATATAAATAAGTATTCAAACAAGTATAGATACAAAATGTAGTAAGTTCCTTAAAGGGAAATAAGTTCTGTATAAGGGTATAACCATACACATGTCCTGGTAATGCTTATGTAAAACATTTCAAAAGCAACCCACAAAAATAATATCCATTATTTATAGATCCTACATGGACAAGAGAAAAAAAAAACGTGGCTGGTAATGATAGATCACAGTGTTTGGGTAGGTCTGCTTCTGAGGAAGAAGAAAAGAGAAAGGAAGACGTAGTTTGATCATATCTGTATTTGAAAATGTGTATAAAAAAGACAGTGAAGCAGGTATCACAAATTGTTGAGTTCTGTTAAAACTCAGGAGTAAGTGTCTATTGAAATATTTAGTGAGTGTTTGAGATGTTTTGTAAAATGCAAGTTCTCTTTTTATAAAAATGCTATTTGGACTGAAATCTGAAGGATGGGTAAAGAGGACTTAGGTGAAGGACAGCTGATGGAGTTCATCAAGAAAGAGCCTTACAGGAGAAGTAAACTCTAGGAAATAAGACACAACTTACATATATTTAGAAGTATACATACACTGTATCTGTACATACATACATATATATACACATATATGCATATATACACATATATACATATTTATGGGTGCACAAACATGTTTATGTATGTATATAGTATTTCCTTTACACACATTTTTATGAACTTCTCAGCTTGAATTATCAAAGAAGTGCTCCCTAAAGTGTTTAGTGCCACAATTAATCTGTATCATTAATTATATGCATTCTAAATTGTTAATCATTTTAAGAGCTTCAATTTAATAAGAACAAACATATGAAATAAATGCCTTCTCTACACTTTTACAAAACGAAGTATGAAAATCAAAGCACTACCACAGTTGTTGTTCTTTTCAATTATAATATCTTCACTTTGATAGAGTGTTCTTTGTTTTATAATTTTCCACTCAGATGTGGAGTTAATTAGCTGTAGTTGCCATTGAGGTAAAATGTTCATGGTTAGACAGTGAACTCTGAATTAATTGCTCTTAACCTTTTCCTCTTTACTCAGAACATCAGGAATATAGGATGTGTCATTGTATAAAGTACAAGTTTCCACAGTCAGAATCATTAAAAACAATTTTTCGTAATTTACCTGTAACTGAGAATAGACCATATCTACAACATGGTTAGAGAATGGGTTTTAACTTGTATCTAACACTAAATTCTCACAGTCTTATATTGTATAATTTTATATTAAAGACATTATTAATTACCAAGTAGCAAGTAACATATAAATGTCATCCAGATTGAAATTGTTTCTATAATGCAAATAACTTTATTAAAGTTGTTGTAAACTTTAATGCACATGTTTTAAAAGATAATTAATTGATCTGTTACCAACACATTGTCAATGATTTGTAAACAAAAGAACAGTGCTTTCTTGCCCTATTAACTTCTAATTAGTTAATTAGTTAAGTGTATTTACAGATGTGAGCCCTCCTCATCTGGCTGGTTACCTGAAATTCCAAATAAAACTCCTAGAATACTTTTAAACCCAATATCTGACTTAAAATGTATAAGAAAAATAAATACATAGTGCTTAGAAAAATACGTTTTATAGTATTATACAATAGTTTTTTCAAGGACACTATTGTAAGTGGGTAGAAAAATGACTAAGGGGAGAGATGGGACTCAACAGTTGGATGCCCCTGTCTTATCCTTACCATGCTGTTTTCCTGCATCCTGTAAATGCAGTACTTGATCAGCGGCAAGCTCTGCTGTTTATTCCATGAACTGGGGGGCCAACCACTCACCTCTTCAAGCCCTATGTTCACATCTGTTGTATAGGGACCATCCCTGTCTCACTGGTTGTGAGAGTCAATGAGAAGATATGTGTAAATCAGCTAGTTTATTCCAATAACTCACAGGTGGTAGGTGTTCTGTAGACATTATTTCACTTCTCCTTTCCTCCTTCCCATTCTGTAATTGAAGAAATGCTTACCATAGGTTTCCCTTCAATATTCTATTGCTGTAGTTTTGATCTTATGAAGTCAATAGAAATCGTATCTTAGTCCGTTTGTGCCGCTATAATCAAATATCTGAGATTGTGTAATTTATAAGAGCGGAAAGTTATCTTCTCACAGCTCTCGGGGGTGGGAAGTTCAAGATCAAGTCACATACAGGTTTGGTGTCTTGGATTGCTGTGTTCTCACATGGCAGAAGTCAGAAGGAAAAGCAAGCTGAATGCTCTGGGAAGCCTCTTTTATGAGGGCCTTATTGATGCGGGGAGAGCCCTCATGGCCTAACCTCCTAAAGTTCCCACCTCTTAATACTATCACATTGGTAATTAATTTTGGAGGGGAAACATCCAAACCATAGCACTTGGGAAGAATGTACCCTATCATCCATGTGACCTACATTAAAAACATAAAATTATGTTATGGTAACATCAAGATATTCTGAGAAAAAAGTGTTTGCATACTACAATATTTGTTGCATATCAGCTGAATGAAATGTCTCTCTACTTTCAATCTACTAGTTTCTAATGTGTCTACATTGATTGTAAAGGAGCCAATGAACCAGTATATTGGTGCTGTTGGGATTAGTTCTCTATTTCTTCAATCCAAAATAATGATCAAGATAAATAGTACTCTGAAGGAAACACAGAAAGACACCGATGGACTAAATATTATGGTATAATCATATGTTATATAGTTATGTCATGACAAATTACCCTAGTGGATTTGGTAGTAGCGTTAAAAATATCACCATGGCGCTTGACACAAAGCAAGCATTAAAGATATAATCATTTTTTCTTTGAGACACAGCATCACTGTGTTACCCAGGCTAGAATGCAGTGGTTCCATCTCAGCTCATTGCAACCTTGGCCTCCCAGGTTCAAGCAATTCTTCTGCCTCAGCCTCCTGAGTGGCTGGGGCTACAGGCTTGTGCCACCAAGCCCAGCATTTTTTTTTTATTTTTTATTTTTTTTTATTTTTAGTAGAGACAGGATTTCACCATGTTGGCTGGGCTGGTCTTGAACTCCTGACTTCAAGTGATCTGCCCTCCTCAGCCTCCCAAAGTGCTGGGATTACAGGAATGAGTCACTGCACCCAGCCCAAAGATATAATCATTTTTATTACAAAAAGTTGAAGAACATTCTAAAAAGGAATGCAGAAGCTTTATGGATGAAGCAGGTGAGAGATAGTAAGTAGACTATCCAGAGAAGAATGAGGAATAAAAAATAAGTTCTAAAACTTGAACACTGAATAATTATGATTCAGCAGTTCCACTGTTAGATATGTACCCCCCCAAATTAAAGAGACAACAGATGCTTGGACATCAATGTTCATAGCAGTTCTATTCACAATAGTCAAAATGTGGAAACAACCCAAATTACTAGCAACAGAAAACTGGATAAACAAAATGTGGTGTGTACATATAATGGTAAATTATTCAGCCTTAAAAATGAATGGGATCCTGAAAGATGCTACAACATGGGTGAATTTGAAAATACTATGCTAACTGAAATAAGACAGACACAAAAGGACAAATATAATATTCCATTTATATGAGGTACCTGGACTAGGAAAATTCACAGAGATAGAAAATAGAATACAAGTTACAGGGACTAAAGGGAGGGGAGAGTAGGGAGCAATTTAATGGGGACAGAAATTTTGTTTGCGATAACGAAAAGTTTTGGAAATAGAGAATAGTGATGGCTGCACAATTATGAATGTAATTAAGTCATTAAATTGTGCACTTAAAATTAAATTGATTAAAAGAACAAGGATGAAGAATAAGGCACATTAAGTATTTAAATTTGCCTGATGATAACTTTCAAGACCAATGTTGTGTCTCAAGTATGACTTAAGACATTGGGAAATGGGGGCATAAGGCGTGGGAGGGTGTCAAATGCTGTTCTTTTTTATTCAGTGTTTTAACTTTAAGTTTTTGTGGGTACATAGCAGGTATATATTTTTATGGAATACAAGAGATATTTTGGTCCAGGAATGCAATGCATAATAATTACATCATGGAAATTTGGGCATCTATTCCCTGAAGCATTTATCCTTTGTGTTACAAACAGTCCAGTTGTACTCTTTATTTTAAAATGTACAATGAATTTCTTATTGACTATAGTCACTCTGTTGAGTTATCAAATACTAGGTCTTATTAATTATTTCTAACTATTTCTTGTTCCCATTAACTATCCCCACTTTCCCCCAAGCCCCCAACTACCCTTCCCAGCCTCTGGTAACCATCCTTCTATTCTCTACATCCATGAGTTAAATTGTGTTGATTTTTAGATCTCACAAATAAGTGAGAACATGTGAAGTTTGTCTTTATGTGCCTGGCTTATTTCACTTAACAAAATGACCTCCATTTCCATCCATGTTGTTGCAAATGACAGAATCTCATTCTTTTTTATGGCTAAACACTACTCCATTGTGTATAAAGTATCATGGTTTCTTTATTCATTCATCTGCTGATGGACACTTAAGTTGCTTCCAAATCTTGGCTATTGTGAGGAGTGCTGCAGCAAACATTGGGGGACAGATATCTCCTCGATACACTGATTTCCTTTCTTTTGGGTATATAACCAGTGGGATTGCTGGATCATTTTGTATCTGTATTTTCAGTTTTTTGAGAACCTCCCAACTGTTCTCCATAGTGGCTGTACTAATTTACATTCCCACCAACAGTGTAGGAGAGTTCTCTTTCCTCCATATCCTCACCAGCATTTGTTATTGCCTGACTTTTGGATAAAAGCCATTTTCACTGGGATGAGATGATATCTGATTGTAGATTTGATTCGTATTACTCTGATGACCAGTGATGTTGAGCACCTTTTCATATGCCTGTTTGGTATTTGTATGTATCTTTTGAGAGACATCTATTCAAATATTTTGCCCATTTTAAATCAGATTATAAGATTTGTTTCCTGTGTAGTTGTTTGAGCTCTTTATGTATTCTGATTATTAATCCTTTATCAGATAGGTAGTTTACAAATATTTCTCCCATTCTGTGAGTTGTCTCTTCACTTTGTTGGTTGTTTCCTTTGCTGTGCAGAAGCTTTTTAACTTGATGTGATCCCATTTGTACATGTTTTCTTTGGTTGCCTGTGCCTGTGGGTTACTACTCAAAACATTTTTGCCCAGACCAAAGTCCTGGAACGTTTCCCTCATATTTTCTTGTAGTAATTTTGTAGTTTGAGGTATTAGCTTTAAGTATTTAATCCATTTTGATATGAATTTTGTATATGGCAAGAGTTAGGGGTCTAGCTTTATTCTTCCCGATATGGATATACAGTTTTCCCAGCACCATTTATTGAAGAGGCTGTCTTTTCCCCAGTGTATATTCTTAGCACCTTTGTCAAAAATGTGTTCACTGTAGGTTGGTGGATTTGTTTCTCAATTCTCTATTTTATTCCATTGACCTATGTGTCTGTTTTTTTTATGCTAGTACCATGCCATTTTGGTTAATACAGCTCTTTAGTACAATTTGAAGTCATGTAATGTGATTCCTCTAGTTTTGTTTTTGTTCAGGAGAGCTTTGGCTATTCCGTCTTTTGTGGTTCTATATACATTTTAGGATTTTTTTTTTTTTTTTCTGTGAAGTATGTCATTGGTATTTGGATAGGGATCACATCGACTCTATAGTTTGCTTTGGGTAGTATGGACATTTTAACAATATTGATTCTTCCAATCATAAACATGGAATATCTTTTCATTTTTTGGTATCTTCAATTTCTTTCATCAGTGTTTTATAGTTTTCATTATAGAGATCTTTCACTTCTTTAGTTAATTCCTCAGTATTTAATTTTATGTATGGCTATTTAAATGGGATTTTTTTTTCTCTTTTAGATTCTTAACTGTTGGCATGTAGAAATGCTATTGATTTTTGTATGTTGATTCTGTATCCTGCAAATTTACTGCATTTGTTTGTTAGTTCTAATAGTTTTTTTTTGGTGAAGTCCTCAGGATTTTTGAAATATAAAATTATACCATCTGAAAAAAAGGATAATTGGACTTATTATTTTCCAATTTGGATGCACTTTGTTGTTTTCTTTTGTCTGATTGCTCTAGCTAGAACTTACAGTGTTATGTTGAATAACACTGGTGAAAGCAGACATCCTTGCTATATTCCAGATCTCAGAGGAAAGACTTTCAGTTTTTCCCCATTCTGTATGGTACTAGCTGTGGGTCTAAGACATATGGCTTTTATTATGTTGAGGTATGTTCCTTCTATACCCAGTTTTATTAGTTTTTTAATCATGAATTTATATTGAACTTTATAAAATGCTTTTTCAGCAGCAATCAGATTAATAATACGGTTTTTAGTTTTCAGTCTGTTGATATGATGTATCACATTGATTAATTTGACTATGTTGAATCATCCTTGCATGCCTGGAATAAATTTTACTTGGTGGTGATGAATGATCTTTTTAATGTATTGTTGAGTTTTGTTGAGGATTTTTGCATCGATATTTATCAGGGATATTGGCCTGTAGTTTTCATTTTTTTGATGTGCCTTTGGTTTTGGTCTCAGGGTAATACTAGCCTCATAGAATGAGTTTGGAAATATTGCCTCCTCTATTTTTCAGAATAGTTTAAGTAGGATTGGTATTAGCTCTTTAAATATTTGTTAGAATTCAGCATGGAAGCCATTATATGCTAGGCTTTTCTTTACTGGGACAATTTTTTACTATGAATTCAATCTTGTCACTTGTTATCGGCCAGTTGAGTTTTTGATTTCTTCATGGTTAAATCTTGGTAAGTTATATTTGTCAAAGAATTTATCCTTTTTTCCTATATTTTCCAATTTATTGGCATATACCTGTCCATAGTAGCCACTAATGGTCCTTTGAATCTCTGTGATGTCAGTTGTCATGTCTCCTGTTTTATCCCTGATTTTATTTGGGTCTTCTATCTTTTTTTCTTAGTCTGGCTAAAGGTGTGTCAATTCTATTTATTATTTCAAGACACCAACTTTTTATTTCATTGAATTTTATATTGTTTTCTTCATTTCAAATGTATTTATTTTCTTGACTTTTGGTTTCAGTTTGCGCTTACTTTAGTAGTTCTTTAATATACATTATTAGTTTATTTAAAGCTCTTCATCTTGTTTTTATTTTGACACAGTTGTAAATTTTTCTCTTAGTACTGTTTTTGTTGTATCTCATAGGTTTTGGTATATTTTCATTATCATTTGTTTCAAGAAAATTTTCAGTTTCCTTCTTAATTTCTTCATTGGCCCACTTGTCATTCAGGAGCATATTGTTCAGTTTCTGTAGTTTCCAAAATTTCTCTTGTTATTGACTTGTAGTTTTATTCCACTGTGATTAAAGAAGGTCCTTGATATTATATCAAATATTTTTGAATATTTTAAGACTAATTTTGTGACCCAATAAATGATCTATTTTTGCGAATGATCCATGTGCTGAGGAAAAGAATGTATATTCTGTAGAAGTTGGATGGTTGGATGAACTGTTCTGTAATTATCAACTAGATCCATTTGTTCCAGAGTGTAGATTAAGTCTGTTGTTTTTTTATTTTCTCTCTGGGAGATCTGTCCAGTGCTGAAAGTGGGATGTTGAAGTCTCCAGTTCTTAATGTATTAGAGTGTATCTCTCTCCTTAGCTCTAATAATATTTGCTTTATTTTTCTGGGTGCTTCAGTGTTGGGTGCATATATATTTACAATTGTTATTTCCTCTCACTGAATTGACCACTTTATCATTATATTATGACCTTCTTTGTCTCTTCTTCCAGTTTTTGTTTTGAAATCTATATTGTCTGATATAAATCTAGTTACTCCTGCTCTTTTTTGGTTTCCATTAGCACGGAATATCTTTTCCCATCCCTTTATTTTCAGTCTATGTGTGCTTTTATAGGTGAAGTGTGTTTCTTGTAGGCAACAGATACTTGTGTCTTGTTTTTCATCAATTTGACCATGCTGTGTCTTTTTTGGTTTTTTTTTTTTTTTTGGCTCACTGCATCCTCCACCTCCCAGGTTCAAGTGATTCTCGTGCCACAGCTTCCCGAGTAGTTGGGGTTACAGGCACATGCCACCACGACCAGCTAATTTTTGTATTTTTAGTAGACAAGGAGCTTCACCATGTTGGCTAGGCTGGTCTTGAACTCCTGACCTCAGGTAATTCATCCATCTTGGACTCTCAAACTGCTGGGATTACAGGTGTGAATCCCCTCGCCCAGCCACGCTGTGTCTTTTGATTGGAGAGTTTAGTCTATTCGTTATTCTTGATAAATAGGGACTTACTCCTACCATTTTGTTGTTTTCTGATTTTTTGCACTCTTCTCTTCCTTCTTGTCTACCTTTTAGTGAAAGTAATTTTCTCTAGTGGTATGCCTTTAATTTCTTGCTTTTTACTTTTTCTGTATCCATTGTATGTTGTTTTGATTTGAGGTTACCATGAGGCTTTCAAATACTATCTTATAGCCCATTATTTTAAACTGATGACAACTTAACACTAATTGGATATACAAACAACCAAACATGCAAAAAGAACACTAAAAAAAAACTCTATACTTTCACTTCATCCCCCTGCTTTTTATGTTTTTGTTTTTCCTCTTTGTCTTTTTGTACTGTCTGCATCTTGAAAAGATGTTGTGGTTATTATCTTTTATTGGTTCATCATTTCGTCTTTCTACTCATGACAAGAGTAGTTCACACAGCACCATTACGGTGTTATACTATTCTGTGTTTTTCTGTGCGCTTTCTATCACTGGTGAGCATTGCACCTTCAGATCATTTCTTTTTGCTCATTAACATACTTTTGTTTTGGATTGAAAAGCTCTCTTTGGCATTTTTGAAGGACAGGTCTGGTGTTAATGGAACCCCTCAGTTTTTGTTTGAGAGGATCTTTATTTCTCTTTTATGCTTGAAGGATATTTTCACTGAATATATGTTCTAGTTAAAAGTTTGTGGGTTTTTCCCCCCTTCAGCACTTTAAATATGTCATACCACTCTCTGTTGATCTGTAAGGTTTCCACTGAAAAGTCTGCTACCAGACTTATTGGAACTCCATTTTATGTTATTTGTTTCTTTTCTCTTGCTGCTTTTAGAATTCTTTCTTTGTCCTTCTCCTTTGGGAGTTTGATTATTAAATGCCTTGAGGTAGTCTTCTTTGGATTAAATCTGGTTGGTGTTCTATAACCTTATTGTGCTTGAATGCTGATATCTTTCTCTAGATTTGGGAAGTTCTCGGATATCTCTTTGAATAAACTGTCTATCCCTATCTCTCTCGCTACTTCTTCTTTAATGCCGGTAACTTTTATATTTGCCCTTTTGAGGTGATTTCTAAATCTCGAAAGGTGTGCTTCACTGTTTTTCATTCTTCTTTCTTTTGTTTCTCTTGACCATATATTTTTAAATAGCCTGTCTTCAAGCTCACTAATTCTACTATTTGATCAATTCTGCTATTAAGAGACTCTGATACATTCTTCAGCATATCAATTGCATTTTCAACTCTATAATTTCACTTGATTCTTTCTAATCACTTCAATCTCTTTGTTAAATTTATCTGATTGAATTCTAAATTCTTTCTCTGTGTTATGTTGAATTTCCTTGAGTTTCCTCAAAACAGCCATTTTGAATTCTCTGTCTGAAAAATCATATATCTCTGTTTCTCCATGATTGGTCCATGGAGCCTTATTCAGTTGGTGTGGTGAAGTCATATTTTCCTAGTGTTGATGCTTATAGATGTTCATCAGTTTCTGAGCATTGAAGAGTTAGATATTTATGTAGTCTTTATGGTCTGGGCTTGTTTGTGCCTGTCCTTCTTGGGAAGGCTTTCCAGGTATTCTAAGGGAACTGCACCCAAAGCCAAATAACACTATGGTTTTTGCAGACTCATCGAGGTACTGCCTTGGTGGTCTTAGATAAGATCCAGAAGAATTCTCTGGATTACCAGGCGATGACTCTTATTCTTTTCCCTTATTTTCTCCCAAACATACAGAGTCCCTGTCTCTCTGTGCTAAGCCACCTTGAGCTGGGAGTGTGATGATGCAGGCACCCCTGTGGCCACCACCCTGAGGCTGTGGTGGGTCGGACCTGAAGCCAGCACAGCCCTGGGTCTTGCCCAGGATTTTTCCCTGCAGGGCAGTGAGTTCCCCTAGGCCCTGGATGTATTCAGAGATACTGTCTGGGAGCCAGTGATTTGAGTCAAAAATCTTAGCAGTTTACCTGATGTTTCAACTGCAGCTAAGCTGGTATTCACACCACAATACAAAACTTTCCCCGCTCTTCCCTCTCCTTTCCATAGGCAGAGGACCTTCTTTCTGCGGGCACAACCACCACTAGTCCATGCACATTCTGCCAGGTCACTGATGATGGTCACCTAAACCCAAGGTCTCTTTTGTCAGCTTATGGTGAATGCTGCCAGGCCTAGGACTCACCCTTCAGGGCAGTGGCCCTCACTCTGCCCCTGAGCAGGTATATTAGTCTGTCGTCACATGGCTATAAAGAAATACCAGAGACTTGGTAATTTATAGAGAAAAGAGGTTTCATTAGCTCAGGGTTCTGTAGGCGTATAGGAAGTATAGTGGCTTCTGCTTCTGGAGAGGCCTCTGGAAACTTACAATCATGGTGGAAGGTGAAGGGGAAGCAGGCACATCTTTCATGACCAGAGCAGGAGGAAGAGGGAGAGGGGGAGGAGCCACACACTTTTAAACAACCAGATCTTACAAGAACTCACTCACTCACTATCATGAGAACAGCACCAAGTGGACAGTGCTAACTCATTCAGCAGAACTCCACCCCCATGATCCAGTCTCCTCCCATCAGGACCCACCTCCAACACTGGAGATTGCAATTCAACCTGAGATTTTCTGAGGACACAGATCCAAACCATGACAGCAAGCCTAGAAATGCTGTCTGAGAGCCCAGACCTGGACCTGAGGACTCCAAGAACCTGCTTGTTTCTCTACCCTACTGTGGCCTAGCGAGTACCTGAGGTGCAAGACAAAGTCCACTTTTCCCTCTGCTTTTATCATAGCCACCACAGCTGGAAATGTGCTGGGTTACCCATGAAGTCAACACGTCTCAGAGCCCAAGGACCACAGTGTACTACCTGGGTATCACTGCTGGTTATTCAGGGGCTAAGGGCTCTTCAGTAAGCAGGCGACAAATCTTGCTGGGACTGGGTTCTTCTCTTGAAGGCAGCACATTCTGTTTTGGCCCACGGTGTGTCTAGAAATGTCTTCCAGGAATGAGGACCTGGAACTGGGAGGGACCTCAGGACTGTTTGCTGCCCAATCCTACTGTGGCTGAGGTGGTATCCAAGATGCAAGACCAAGCCTTCTTTACTGTTTACTCCCCTCTCCTTAAACATACAGAAGAGTCACTTTTGTTGCTGCAAGCTGCACTGCCTGGGAGAGGGAAGGCACAAGCCCTCCCTTAGCCCTACCAGCTGGTGTCTCCCTAGATCATGTGCCACTGTAGTCCGCTGGCTTTAAGCCCAGCCCAGCACTAGCAGTTGCCAAGGAATTGAATTTTTTGTGTCCTAGACTGCCTTTCAAGGTTACCTAGGACCCTAGAATAGACAAGACTTGCCAAGAATCTCAAGTTCCAACTGCTGGGATGGACAACTCTCCTCTGGCTAGGGTTGGTCCAAATGCTCTCTCCATGCATGGGCACTGGCTGAGCCCAGAAGGACGTTGTTACTGGGCTGTGACAGGGCAGCTCTGAGTTCATTATAAAGTGCTCCAGTCACTGCACTCTTCCTCCCCAAAGTGTACAGATTTGTTGGGGCAGGGGTGGTGTCGGAGATTCAAGACTGTCTCTCCTGCCCTCCCCAATGCCTCTTTTAGTGATTTGAAGTTAAAACTGGGTACTGTAATTGCTCACCTGATCTTTGGCTCATGATAATGCTTTTCTGTGTCTAGACAGTTGTTAAAACTTGGTGTTTCAGCAGGGAGGACAAAGGGTACAGGCTTCTGTTTCAGCATCTTGCTCCACCCTTCCTCAAATGATGGGATTTTTGGGTGTTTTCATGTATTAACAAAGATAGAATTATTTAAATAGTAGTTGTATTATGTTTAAACACATTCGATTCAAGATCACATTGGTACCAGATGGTACCAGACCTGGATTCAAGTTCTTGTTCCGCTATGCGCTGGCTTTTTGACCTTGGGCAAGTTATTTAAATGTTCTAACCCAAGCTTCCTACTCTGTATCATAGGGACTATGATAGGACTTCCTTAAGGTTATTGTAAATATTAAATAAGAATGTGTGCAAAGCAGTTAACATTGTACTTAACATCTGGATAGCGCTCAGATAATATTTACTGTTTGTTGTCATTGCCTAGCAAAGATCTGAGTTCTGTCTCTTCAGAGGGGGTGATTCTTAAAACCACACACTGTAATCCCAGCACTTTGGGAGGCCAAGACGGGCGGATCACGAGGTCACAAGATCAAGACCATCCTGGCTAACATGGTGAAACCCCGTCTCTACTAAAAAATACAAAAAACTAGCTGGGCAAGGTGGCGGGCGCCTGTAGTACCAGCTACTCAGAAGGCTGAGGCAGGAGAATGGCGTGAACCTGGGAGGCAGAGCTTGCAGTGAGCTGAGATCCGGCCACTGTACTCCAGCCTGGGTGACAGAGCGAGACTCCGTCTCAAAAAAAAAGAAAAACACACAGTGGTGGTTCTTAACCTGAGACCCTCCACTGCAACTAAGTTCAATAACTTGTGCACCTGTGCAGTCAGGCATTTTTCTGGAAAGAAGGTCCAGAATTTATGAGGTTCTTTTTTAAATTTTTATTTTCATTTATTTTATATTACAGTGGTGCGGTGGTGAGGGCAAGGCATAGAACTCAACCAGGAAGCAGAGTACATTTTCATAAATAGTTGATTCCTTATTTTTCAAATTGACAAATTAAAATGTTATATATTTATCATATCCAACATGCTGTTTTGAAATATGCATCCATTGTGGAAAGGCTAAATCAAGCAAATTAACATGCATTACCTCACATATTTATCAACTTTTTGTGCTGAGTACACTTAAAATTTACTCTCAGTAATTTTAAAGAATACATGTTGTGCAACAGATCGCTTAACTTATTCCTCCTTTCTAATTGAAATTGTGTATTCTTTCACCAACATCTCCCCAACCACTCCCCTGATAATCACCATTTTGGTTTCTCCTTCTATGAATTCGACTTTGTCAGATTTCATGCGTGAGATCACATGGTATTTGTCTTTTTGTGACTGACTTATTTTACTTAACATTATGTTCTCCAGGTTCTTAAGTATTCAGGAGATCCTTGAAGTAGTGAAGGACCTTAAAAGGAATATGAGTTGAACAACAATAAAATTATTTAAAAGCAGGCAATAAACTGTATTGTTTTAAATTCTTTTTTCTAAACATCCTCCTTCTCCTTAAGATATAACACACTGCTACTTCCATTTCAATAGTATCAAGCTCTGTAAACTCAGTGAGAACTTACCAAATATTTGACTAGCTTATATAAATGACCTTCTGGCTAGTTCTGGGAAATAGCAAAAAGCTGGAGAGTCTAAACCCAGAGCTGCCTACAAGGAGGCTCCTGTAGCCAGTGTTGAGTGAAATTCACTGAGTTTGAAAGAAGTCCATTTTCTCTTCATACTTTTCCTGTTGGATTCTGTGCATGTAATAGTTTGCAATTGAGTAAGGTAATAGGTACAAGTTATTAGAATCTTTTGTTGTTGTTGTTGTTTTAGAGACAAGGCGTCACTCTGTCATCAGGCTGGAGTACAGTGTTGCTATCATGGCTCACTGCAGCCTTGACCTCCCGGGCTCAAGCAGTCTTCCCACTTCAGCCTGCAACACAATGCCCAGCTAATTTTCTTTTATTTTTCTATTTGTAAAGACAGAGTCTCACTGTGTTGACTAGGCTGGTCTAAAATTCCTAGCCTCAAGTGATCCTCCTGCCTCAGCCTCCCCAGCAGTTAGGCTTTACAGGTATGAGCCACTGTGTCCAGCCCAAATTACTAGAATTATAAACTATTAACTGCTTATGTAATATTTTTTAGTTAAATAACTAAAAATTTTTAATTTAAACAAAACACCTTAGGGCCAAAAAGATAACTGCCTAGGCGCATGGCTTGGAGCATATTGTTTGGCCTTTTTGGCCTCACATGTGGGATTTGAAACGGTGTTCTTAAAAATGTTGGTCACAAAACCCTTTAATCAAGAGAAAGGTTATATGGAATGCAGATATATAAAACAGAACTATATCCTTTCTGCTTGCGACTTACTTTCTTCTTTTTTTTCTATACCTATTACCTGCCCTAGGGACATTTTTTTTTTTTTTAAATGAAACATGTTTTGAAAATGCTCTGGACTAAAAAAAAAAAAAAAAAAAATCAATGAACCATTAAGGTTTAAGATTCAACAAAATGTAATTGTTGGCTGTCAAAAGTTATAAGTAGTTTGAAATAACATTTTGAACCATATTCTGTGATTCAAGTGTCTATTTAAATCTCTATCTGAAAAACACCCTCTTTCAAATGTGAAGTTCAAACTACAGTTGGCCCTTGAACAACATGGAGGTTTAGGGGGACTGATCCCCCCAGATTTGAAAATCCAGGTATCTTAGTAAGTGTTGACTCCTCCAAAACTTGACCATTAATAGCCCACTGTTGACCAGAAGACTTAACTGACAACATCAACAGCCAATTAGCACATATTTTGTATGTTACATGTATTATATGCTGCATTCTTAAAGTAAGCTAGAAAAAAGAAAATGTTACCAAGAAAATGATAAAGAAGAGAAGATATGTTTACTGTTTGTTAAGTGAAAGTAGATCATCATAAAGGTCTTCATTGTCTTTGTCTTCACGTTGAGTAGGCTGAGGAGGAGGAGGAGGAGGAGGGGCTGGTCTTGCTTTCTGAGGGGTTGCTGACTTGGGAGGAAATTGATCTGTAAATGGATCCACGCGGTTCAAATCTGTGTTGTTCAAGTGTCAACTACACTTTTTCTTGGAAGTCTTACCCAGGTTATTGCGTCCAAGTGCAATGCCACCAGGTAGCTTTAGACTGCAGCATTTAACCACTGCTGGTTAAAGGGTTCAAATTTCTTCTCTTAATAACATTTACTGGATGAGAATATTAGAGGACAAAAATATAAATAATAACAATATTAATAACAATAAAATGCTTCAGCTGTTTTAATAAGGAAGAAAGGCCTCTCTGTGCTTGTGGTGAACAGCAGGAAATGATATGTGGCTCAGAGCTGGACAAGAACATGGTTAACTAAGATGGGGACTTCAGCTGCCCTCTCTCATTTACAGTGTTTCTCCCTGAAGCATCTGATATGGTTATCTGGAAGGTATTTGGTTTTATAGTTATCAGGAAAGGGAAAGCCATGATAACTGTACAGTACTCCACCCCTCACCCTAGTCCCCCAGTAAGCCCTCAGGTAAGTTTATTGCTTGCAGATGCTTAAATCTGTTCCTCTAAAAAACAAAACAAAACAAAAAAAAAAAAACTTATGATTCTGTAAAATACATCTTCATGTGGAGTACTGAGATACAGTATAATTTTCTCCTCATTAATACATAAAGAACCTGTCAAATGTGAAAACGTTAAGAATATGAATATGGCAACATAAACATTAAACTTATGGGCCCGAAGTAAACTTAACATCCACAGAAACACAATATTCTAAATAAGGGGAAATAAGCCGCTTCTGTTCAGTCTCTTAATGTATGCAGTAATTTGTATATATGCAATGATGCTAGATAGAGTTATCAGCCTAGTATCTGTGCAGAAATGCTTCAAAACAACATGATATATTTAAACCTGTTGTTATTTTAAATATATGAATCAAACGTGACTGCACCATAGCTACTAACTCAATGCAGATTTCTTGCTGAGAAGTATTCACATAACAAATGTTTAGCTTTCGCCTCATTTAGTCTATTTCTCTAACAGTTTGAACACTTATAACTATCTTCCTTTATTAAATTCCCTGTGTTCCCCTGCAGTTTACCATTCTTTTATAAAAGATAGATGTCCTAGGAATCTATTCTCATGTACCTGCTATATTTAAACAGTGCTTTATTTTAAACAAACTTTAACACAGTTGAATAAATAACAATATTTTATTAAAATTATATTTCTTTTATTTGACATTAACAGTTTAAAAACTTTGATAAAATCTATGGATGGAGTCTTCTCAGAGAAATATACAAACACATAACTACCCCAAATTTTTGTAATTTCAGGATATTTATAGAATCCAGACTAAAAACCAGTTACAATACATTTAATGTTTGACACAACAGTTTACATATTTCTATGTTTGTTATTGACTATTTGCATTATTTAGTTATTTAGGAGAATGTTATATAGTCTATATAGCTCCTATGAAATTGTATTTTAAAGACTATTATTTCTTACAAAATGAATATGACTTATGTCTGTCCCTTGTTTTAAACTGTTTCCCAAGAAAGATTAAGTAGAATATGTATATGTGCAAGTATAACATAATGTAGCATGAATTACTCATAAAGAATTTTGTGTAGCATACGTATATTTATGACATGGAGGTACATTATAATAACCACATTCTGGTACAACATCAGATCACTAAGAGGGGTCTAAAGTGTTCATCAGTCCTGAGAAACAAGTAGCTTCCACAGGTCATTTTGTGTTCATTGCCACCCATTGCAGGGCTAAAAGAAAAGACTGTGGAGCTAATTATTTGCAGATGAAATTAACTGTAGGGAAGTGCACCATGATTATTCTCATTATGACCTGAGGTTCTAAACAATTTAAACAACTATGAGGCAAGAGCAGATGGTACTTTCTTTATTTTAAGTAATAAACATAAAGAAAAGTCCTCCTGAGGAATCTAGTTCCCTGGAAAGCAGTCATGTGCATTGTCAGCATTGGGAAGAAGCCCAATTGCCCACGTATTTAAAAAGTATGGGATCACTATGAATGGAACCATACTGACACCTTTAATCTGTTTGTCTAAATAACTGCAATGCATTTGTCATTAACAACCTGAGGGAGAGTGCAGATGGGGGGCCTACACCAGCCCCATCCGTTTCTTGGCTAGATTTTCTTAAGAATAATCTACCTAAATGGATTTCAATATAAAATGGGAGATACTGTGAAGGTGTTGGGTATTTTAATGTCCTTTAGAACATACTGAGACTATGTAAATTAATCAGGCAATCTTCTTCATTTTCCGGACATTGGTCCCTGATTAGCCTTGTTTTCAGCAAGAATGAATGACAGTCCTTGTGTTTTATTACCCTTTTCACCTCAGACATCAGCCCACACGCTGAAATCTAATCCACAAATAAAATGAGAGTTACTGTTTCTTTTCTTGCTATCTGCTTTTATTTGTATTTTGACATAAAATCTAAGAATATTTCAACAAAGAAAAATTGAACAAATGGATGTGCTCCCATCAGTGGGAAGGCAATCATTCTAGGGAGGTGTGGATTTTTTTTTTTTTTTAGGTCACTGGAATTTAACATAAAAATATAAAGGAGCATATTTCCTTTGACCATTCAGGACATAGGTTAATGCCAGGAAGCCTTCATAACTGCCTGTTGACTTAGGGAACATTTTTTCCCACGTGTTGCCCCGTCCTTTTCTTTACATTTTTTTCTTTTTGTTATTCTATCATAACTTTTATTGCCTCCATTATTATTTAATTCACAAAGTTGGTTTATTTAAATTCTTGGTAAAATGTGATAAAGTTGTAAGAACAATATGTACTACCCTGAAACCGGCAATCAATAAATAGCAACACTCAGTTCATGCCTGTTTCCATTTTTCTTCCTGTCTTTGCTTCCTCTGACTATATGAACTATTAAGTACTATACAAGGCTACTTATACTTGTTTAGATCTGGCTTGATATTGCTGTTACTAACTGGGTAATATCAGCCACTCTTAAATTGTTCAGAACTTTTCTGGGTGTGTCTGGTTCCCCTCACAGAGTTAGCTCTTCTGGCCTTGGGCTATGCTAGTTGTGCTCTGTAAGCTTTCCGCCCTTTCAAATGGAAGTCTAGCACTGGGTACATATATAGAAGAGATAGGAGTGATTCTGGTCCCCAAGAATGTCTTCCCTAGATGTTATATTAACCATGCCTCCGGTTTCAGTAAACTTGATGCTTTAACATTTGTCCTACATGCATATGCTGTCCTTGTTCTGGACAATCCAACAATTCAATATGCCTGAGTCACCCACCGTGAACCCCTGCTTACCCGATCACTCCCCATTCTTGAAAGAACAGCTCCTCCTGGTGGCATGCCTTTCAAATTTCAAGTATAAATAAATGCATCGGAGTCCACACCACCAGCCACCTTCTTTACTGGACTCTCACACGCTGGGCTACCATACACCTGCCCAGAGCAATACCAGACAACTAGAGACCTATGTCCCAGAGCTTGCTGCAATTATGCAAACTCACCAAAAGGGGGCCTACATACACTGTCCTTCCTCTTCCTTCCCATAGAAACCACAACAAAGGCTCTTGCCTAGTTTCCTGTCTCCCTTCTGCCTCTTGAGGGACCCCAGTACCTTCTCACATGCCCCCCACTATGGTGTGGCGTGCCCCTTCTTCCAGGGACCTGTGGGTAACAAACTATCTTTTCAATAGCAGCTATTTCCTGATCTGTTGGCCTTACTGTACCTCAAATTTTCTAGTAGTACATTATATTTTTTAAAACTTGTATGCAGTTAGAAGGAGACTTGGATACCTGAACACAGGTACTTTGATGTTTTCGTACCTCTCCATCTCTGGCTTTGAAAATGACCATGAAAAGAAAAGTCGTAGAACCCTAGAGCTGAAAGGAAGCCTGAGGGATGGGCCCAGGGAAAGATAGGAAACACTTATTGAGGGGTTACCAAGCTTTTTATATTTCACAAAGGGCTGCCTGGAGCACTGTAGTCAACAACTCTGGGGATCCCATTCACCTCCTAATCTAGGAGTGTCGCCAGTGGAGTTGTGCTGTATACAAACTGCACAGCTGTATGTTTTAGCCCAGAAATCTACTTTGTCAAAGGGGCCAGGGACCCAGTGTGTTTGCTGAAATTTCTTATGAAAGTTGTCTTAGAGCAATTGTGCATTGTAAAGCTCATATATAATGTAAACAAAAAAGGCATCAGGTCTTCTTCCGGAGCAGATAAAGGTACTAGATATTGGCTACCGATACACAAATCCATTATTCTAATAAGCCTCAGAAGAGTCCCTTCATATTTTTAAAAAAGCTGTAAATGTTATCATGCAATATGTTTATGTCTCTTAAAGTTTAAAATTTCTAATTTCTATGAGCAAGAATATTACGGAAACAAGCAATTAAATTGCTGTTTATTCTTCATAGCTAAACATGTTGGAAGAGCACAGGACTAGGATTATGAATGCAATTTCTGAAATCATGCAGGGGCAACTGGAAAATTTTTTAAGTTGGGAAATTGGATTGACTATATCATAAAATATGGCAGTTGTATGGAAGCTTAAAGATTTTTAAATGTGCTGTTTTTAAACTTTGCTAATTATGCTTTTATATTCCCATAATTTGTTTTTGACATGTGCATACCCAGAGTTGTTGAAATTTAAATTTGTTCTGTGCACATTTACAAATATATGTTTCAGAGAGCTTATTAACCAACAGAGCTGGGCTAGATTGGACTGAGTCGGGGAAAGGTCTTCATGGGGTGCTACTAAGAGTTTTTTAGTCTGGAGTTACAGACACACTACAAAATTTAATGCATACACTTATGAAATAAAACTGCAAACATTTAAAGTGTTTTCAAGTAGCTAATGAACAAATTGTATTTCTAAAGAGTGGCTTTATGAAATCTAAAGTGTTCATTTGAACCTCTGAATAGCCAAATATGCAAAGAGAAGAGGCCTGGGATAAATCTGAGTATGAAGCCACAACATCTCACAGCTCTGGTTGGATAATGAATATTTCAGGCAGTTAAGTTTCCATACATACTCAGTTTTCCTATGGTGAAACTCAGAGAAAGCAATTTGACAGTATGGTAATGATGTCCTTTTCACCAAGGATTCATCAAATATGTGGTGACTCATCGTAATTCTGGGATAGACTTAAGACTCCTGCTAACTTGTTACCTTGTCTTCATGTAGAATCAAGGCTGTCATCTCACACAGGCAAATTTCTCTTCTGTGGATTAATAACCTCTTAGGAAGAAGATTATAGAATTCTGAAATAATTTATCAAAGTAACATTCTAAATCTAATTAGAAAAGTAGCAAAATCTAATTGCAGGAAACGTTAAAAACACACACAAACTAAAATACAAGAAATTAAATGAGAAGCATTTATCCATCTATAAGCAGATATAAATATTGTTAAAATATTTTGCATAAAGCCTTGTACTCTGTGGTCTTCATATCTATTTCCTTCTAATTAGCAAATACCTTGTGAGCACTTCTGTCACTTTAAATACTATTATATTATGTTGATGTGTTAAGGGAGCCACTGAAAAGGACTTTTTTTCTTACCCAAGTTCTAAACAGTTGTGATATATGATGAAAGTGTTGGCAGATTCAGGCTGAAATGTCATTTTTAATGCTGAAAAAGACTAGGTTGGAAGAGGTGTCTTATCAATGCAGGCAATGGGGCTTATTGATACTGAACCCCAAATTAAACAGCATACCCACTGGGCAATAGATGGTCCTGGCCTGGTGTAAGTTCTCCTCTACAAGAGTCCTGCCTGGACAATTTCAAATATTGGAGGAGTTAAAGAGAGCTAATGCTATCTGTAGGAAAACTGATACCCAAGAGGAAAAGACAGGGCTCTTATACTCTTTTCCTGTTTCCAAAATTACTAATCAAAGTCAGTCTTTTCTCCATGATAAGGAAATGTGACAAGATGGAGAGAAGCCAGGAGTGCCTACTAATTAAATTACCTGGAGGAAAACATAAGAGCTGACGGTGACATACCCCCACTCACGTCCACCGAAATACAGCGTTATTTTCAATGGCTGTGTGGTATTCGATGTTACAAATATAACATCAGAGTCTAAATCCTTTCTTGTTGGCCACTTCAGTTGTTTACAGATGTTTGTTACTGTTGGCAGTATTCTGATCTTTGTGTCTATGTCTTTGCATTTCTTTATCATTAATTCCTTAAGATTAATTATTAGATGTTGAATTGCTGAATACATATTGGCAAATTTTCCTCCAGAAAGGCAGTCAACATTTGAATGCCTGTAAGTGGTGTTTAGAATTATCAACCCCATAAGAAATGTTTATATTCTTATCAACCTCAGTACTACATTTCGTCATTCTTCTTAATCTTTATCAATTTATTTTCTTAAAAAGACTTGGCATCTTTTATTTGATTGCTGTTGATATATTTTATATAGTTAATGGCCATTTTATGAATTTTTTTAGATTATTGCTGTTTTTAGATTATTTCTGTTTTTGTTTAATTTGCTACATTTATTTGCTAGGACTTATATAATACAGTGTGTACTAAAGGGTTTCATAACATCTCAAACACTAAAGATTCCAATGATAATTTTAATACATATTTATTGTTATAATTACAGTATGTTCAATGTTAATCTTTGTGCTGAAGGTGCTTGTTTATAATTGTCACCTCTAAAAAATCTCGAACGACATAAGTTTTCCCAAAATAGATTTGGAGGCCATCACACAGTGAACTTGTCAATAAGATTAATTTTAAGAACGGCCCATCTTAATTTTTAGCTGATGAGTTAAAATATATGGAGGTTTGCTCCATTTAGGATTTTTGTCTCTATAGCTTTTTGTGAAACCTTCAGTACTTCTCCCAAGTACTAAAGGCAATGTCAACATATGAAATCTGTGCAATGTATTCCACTGCCATCACGAAATATTGCAATCTCTTCACCAGGTCCTTGAACTTTGAGGTAATAGAACTTGTGAGAAGAGTATTTTTTCTTTCTAATGCTTTGTGGGAAAATCTTATTTATGGTTCCCATCGACCAGAATGCTCTAGTTCTATTTCCTTTTCACATCAAAAACAAATATTTCTCAAAGCATTGCCCATCATTGAGTTGAGTCCCCTTTGCTACCATGTAAAATAATGTAGCCCTATCTATTATACGTGATCCAGCATGACCTTCCTGTCATAATGCATGGCCTTATTACGAATGCTAACCATTTTGTTTCCTCCTTAATTCTCAGTTGGGCACAAATATATTAACCCATGACATTTTTCCTAATAGAGATTAGAGAATGAAATTAATGCATTGAACTTTCTATTAGCATTGAATGTGCTCTTGTGTTTTAGAAATTAACTTTTTGTAATTTGTTGTTGTTTTTTGAAAGTTGTGTCTCGAAAACAAAACAATGTAAATAAATAGCTGTGTGGTCCAGCTGTTACTTATGCAATATGGCCACTCATCATCCAATTTCATGTTACTCTTTGAGCAGTGGATCAGGCCCAGGAGTGCTTTTCCTCTGGGAAGCACAGGAAATGCATTTATACTGATGGGAGGGCACCCGGAAACATATATTAAGCAAACTCACTTCAGATGAGTGAGTTTATGGATAAGGCAGAAAAATACATAAAGGGCATAAAAACCATTTAGGTACCAAACGATTTAGGAGTACTGAAGTACAGTATCTATTATCACATTTATAGATCTTGGCTTTGAAATAGTGTCCAGTTTCTTTTACCATCTCAGTCACTAACTGAGCTACCAGGAGGAATGTAATACTTATCTCTCTGAGGCCTTTGGGGCTTATTCATTCTTTTAAAAGTGGGAGCTTTGGAGGAAAATCATTAGTCATTGCCTGGATACTAAAGAGAGGAAACCTTATGCACTAAACAATGACTATTTTGCCGTTTGCAATGAACCATTCTACTGGGGATTTTTTGTTGTTTCTTTGAGCTGAATGAGGTTATTCATCACTTGATCTCCCCCCAGGGCTAGTTTCTTCAGAGCTTACTGAATAAAAAGAAAGAAAGAAATAAAAGGGAGGGAGAGTGTGCAATATTTTCACTAGCCTCCTAATTATCATGATTTGTGAGTTACTACACAGAAGTAGTATTAGGTATGTGTGCTGCATGAATCACTGTATTAGTTCTGAGATATATTGGACTCTGTAGATGAACTTTGGTCTTATAAGTGGTGGCTATGCACCAATGGTTTCCCATTCAAGTTAAAATAAAATTACTCTCACTCACAATGGCCACAGAGCCATATATAACCCGGCCCCTCACCTCTTCTCTCAGATTCCGATTGCACCACGTTTCCTGTCCATGAAATACACAAACCTTATGCCCACTGAGGGCCTCTTCTAAGAAAACTCTTCCTCCTAGAAATTTGTATATCTGGATCCATATTATCACCCAGATCAAAAGTTAGTCTTTTGTACACCTAATGTGTATCCACAAAAATTTAAAACTCTTTTAAAAAGTTACTCCTTGGTTAGGGAGAAAAAGCCTTCCCTGGCTACTCTACCTACAAATATTCCCTCCCAGTTACTCTCCATCACAACCTCCTATTTTAATTTCTTTAAGGCAGCTGTTGCTGTCAGAGATGATCTTGTCCATTGATATATGTACCTGTTCCCTGTCTGTCTTTCTAACTACCCCATGTAAGCTTTGAAAGCAAGAACCTTATCTGTCTGGTTCCCACCACTTCTCTCTAGAAGTCCCTTCTAGCACCTAGAAAAGTACTCAATATATAGTTGGTTGTCAGTACAGAGATGCCAAGTGAGCAAATGCTTGTACAATGTATTTGACCACACCATTTTATTACCCAGGCATCATCAGCCATTTCAAGACTGCTAGTGACAAAATCAAGAAATCCCAGACAAATACATCCTATTTCTGTAACTACATCAAAATGTCCAATCCAAGATGAAGGTGACATTGTGAGATTCAGAGTTGAATTTCTTTCTTCTTTCAAACATTTGTATTGAATTGAGTATTTACTGTATGCTGGACTCTGGGTGATCCAATGATGAACAGACAGACATGCTCTTTGACTGCACAGTGTGTATAGTCTTGAACTAGCAGCAAAGAAATAATTAACAAAGCAAATACATCTCAGTCGGTTTTACATTGCTATAAATAAATATCTGAGGCTGGGTAATTTATAAAGAAAAGAGGTTTATTTGGCTCATGGTTCTGCAGGCTCTACAAGAAGCATGGTGCCAGCATCTGCTTCTGGTGAGGCCTCAGGAAGCTTTCACTCTTGATGGGAAAGTGAAGGGCAGCCTGCATGTGTCGCAACTATGAGAGAAGTGGGAGGTTTCAGGCTCTTTTTGTCAACCTGTTCTCATGAGAACTAAAAAAGAACTCACTCACTCCAGCAAGAACGGCACCAACCAAGACCCACACATCTTCCACCAGGCTCGACGCTCAACACTGGGGATCAAATTTCAGCATGAATCTCAGTGGCGCCAAACAGACCATATCTAATCCATAGCAAAATATAAGGCAATATGATACGTTCAACAAGAAAGAAAACACAATGTAGCACTAGCTGACATAGTTCAGGGAGTTAGGTAAAGACTGCTCAGAGAAAGTGAGTCTAATCAGAAAGCCACATGAGGCTTAAAGATTGGGATATGTTCTGAGAAATGCAAGGTGAGGTGGTTTTATCACAGTGTGAACATCATAGAGTGTATTTCTATAAACTTAGATGGTATGGCTACTACACAGCTACCCTCTATGGCAGAGCCTGTTGCTACTAGACTACAAACTTGCATGGCATGTGGCTCTAATGAAAAATTGGGGAAATTGTAACACAATGGTAAGTATTTGTGTATCTAAAGATATCTAAACACAGAAGAGGAGCACAGAAAAGTAAAAAAATAGCATTATAATCGCATGAGGCCACCATTGTATGTATAGTCTGAAAAATCATTATGTGGCATATGACTGTACTTTGAATGGAAAATCTCAGAGAAAGATGAGGCTGCTGATTTTTTAAAAAATAAACACTAAAGTGTTTGGATTTTATCTAAGGGGGATGAGAAGCATTGCAAAATTTTAAGCAAGGAAGGAGATGATGCTTTCCGTATTTTAGAGACATCCTTCGGCTGCATTAGAGAAAGAAATGTACAGGAGATAGACCTGCAGCAGGGAGTTGGAAGCCATTGCTGTCAATTAGAAGCTGTTGTGTTAATCTAGACAGGAGATGATGGGGCTTTGATCACAGAAGCGGCAGTAAAGGGACATAGATTTCTCTCTTAGAGGTATAACAAGGAGGGCTTTTAAAAATTAATTTGATATAGGCCCTTAAAAAGCGGACAAAACATAAATATACCCAGGTTTCTGGTTTCTACAATTGGGTGGTGGTACCTTCCATTCTTTGGTTCAAAAAATATTTACTAAACACTCACTATGAATTAGCAACCATATAGGCACTGGGGATGTGGCTGTCAACACATTAAGTCCTAAATTAAGGGAATAAAAAATTAAATATGCAACATGCCCGGTAACAGTGTGTCTTCTGGAAGAAAGTAACAGAAGGATAAGTAGGGTGAGAGTGCTGGAGGGGTCAAGGAGGACACCGCTAATAAATGTCATTTGAACAAAGACATGAAGAAAAGAGGGAGACGCACAGAAAGATGGAGGCATATGCAGAAGGCTGAGCGAGTGCAAAGGCCCTCAGGCTTGTTATGTTTGAGGAACAGCAAGAAGGTCGGCCTGGCATAGGACAGTAAACCAGGAAGGTAAGCAGTAAATGAAACAGAGATGAGCTGGAGATTTCAGCATGATGAGCTAGCTGTTCGACCACCTAGTATTTCACCAACCATCAAGGCATTCAGGTATATGCTGAAGGACAACTTGGTTAGAGATGCTACAGAAGGCATTTGAATATAGTTACAGATTCCTACAATCAATGACATTAAGGCCCTTCTAGGAACTCTTAGAACTCTGAGATCCTGATTCCATTATTCTAAATCAAGCCTAGCCTTCATTGTCCCCTGTGTTCCCGGACACATGTGGGGTGATACTAGACTTTCTTTACCGCCTCCAAGTGGGAGCAGCTTTCTCTCTTAGACCCAGTCAGTCATCTGGGTAGGAAAAGACCCCTAATAACTAGATGGTTTATTGTGAGATTCCCAGGTGCCCATCGAAATTTTTTGAAGTTCTGTTGATATTAGGGTTTTTAAATAATAACAATGTGATCTTTCTTGCTTAAAGTTTTACACAGTAAAAAAATATATGAGTAAACCAATGTGTTATTAGAACAGGATTAGCCTTAAGCAAAATGGAGAAGTAGGAAAATGATTACTTTTCTTTCCTTTTGATCCACTATTTTTTTCAACTTTAGATCCCTTCTCCCACCCTTTTCTGTTACAGTCTCTCCCGACACAGTGCTGAAGGCTGTTCCTTCACATTTCCACCATTGCAACCCAAACCCACCTGTTCAGTTTCCTCAAGATATTGATTATTACAAAGCTAGACAATCAAATATGTTCATCTGTACAATTTTGCCAACAGAAAAGGCAGCTGACCATCATGCTTCCCCTCCTGTGTGATATACACAATCTATAGTGACTTATTTCAAACGTGTGTGTATGTGTGAGGTGTGTATGTTTCTCGTGTGTGTGTGTGTTTGTATTTAGGATGACATCTGAAAATTCAAGTGCCGTGTTAAACTAGCAAAGGAGATATTTGGGGCAGATAGAGTCTTATGAAACCTTAAGCAAAGAGGAAAGAGGCTTCCACTTACATTGTCTACTAACAGATCTGTCTCTGTGTAGATGCTGAATATTTTCAGTCTAGTAATAGAATCCACAGTGAACCTACAGTCAGACCAGAGAGAAGAGAAAGAAACTTGTGTGCAAATAAAATAGTTAAATGATCTAAATCTGACTCTGTACAAGGCTCCGAAACAGTTTTTGGGGGCCAGAAAAGTTCCCTAACAGCTATTCTGTTGGATCTTAGCTGATAGTCGCTTCATTACTTAAATAATCTTCTTACTCGGCCATCTTCAACCAATAACACCAAAACCAAACGAAATCATTATATGAATTTCAGTAGAGACAGACAGTGAGCAAGTTATTGTAATTAAATTGTGTATACATAAGACACAAAATCTCTCTCTTTGATGTGGTACTGTTTCAACCTGTTAATTTTAATGAGTTGAGCTGTTCATGTATTTAATTTAATTCATGTATTTTTGTGTCTTTATGTGTGTTCCCAAAGGCCTTTAGGCGATGAATGCATTTTTAATAAATTGCATTTGAAATAAATAATGATGGTTCATTTCACTGGCACCAACTTTTTTCATGGTAGAATTAAAATGAATGAATATTTAACACTATTATTTGAGTCAGTTGAACATGAATTTTTTGGGAGGTTTCTTCCCCTTGAAAATGGTTACACTATGAGATGCTCCTCTTAAGGAGTAATTTTAGAATATTCAATAGGGAATAATATTTCAGTATAACAATTTTCTACTAAGGTGCTCTTTTTCGAATTATTTATGTGATGAAAATCTAGTACTGCTTATTAATATCTGTGTGTCCACTGTAGGCTTTCTTAACCAAAAATTTAATTTTTTAAATTTTGTCAAAAAATTATAATGTACCTGAAGTGCTCACCTTGGCAAGGAATTATAATCTTCATGAGATTAAAGATAGATATCTGCATTGCTGAAGATTAAGAAATTAGCCTCAATTCTTATAAAACTGTTCTACTGGGAGAGCAAAAGTTCTTGCATTCTGTTGTATTTCAAGGCAATATTTATGCCTCTTATTTTTCTCCTTTGAAGAGACAATTTTGGCATAGTTCCTGGAATAAGAATGAGGTAGATATAATGCACACTCTAAAACATTAAGATGAACTTATCTTTGACAAATGGATTCAGCGTCTGAATACCAAAGATACTTTAATTGCTTATTAACAACATTTTAAATTGTCTGATGAATGCACATTGTGGAAGTATTCTTAAAATCATTTTTCATAACAGAAAAATACTATAACTGCCCACTTCAGATCTTTAAAAGAGCATTATCTATAAATTTCAAATAGGTATGTCCTTTGGAATAGACCTGTTTGTCATTATGATATACACATATCTCTATGTATATATTTATTTTAATATATCTGTACACATTATACACATATATAGAACATTTAGTATTAAATATGAGAAAAATTAGAAAATGAGTCCCTTTTCTGTTCAAGGACATAGTCAAGTCAGGTACAGTGGATATATCTACATATGCAATGTTAATTTGCAATATCTTTATGGTAGGTACAAAAAAACAGTATACTTGCCATTTTAGGAAATGTAGGTGTATCCTTTCTAGTGCTTGTGAAGTTAGGTTTAGTTCTAGAATTTTTGAACTTAGTATCCTTCACTTTTTACCAGATGCTCAATTGTTTTCAAGTTTCAGTCTATAAAGCACACTGTTTCTTAATGACATATAGAAGTTACTGGAGTTAGCATACTTCAAGGATTTCTGGGAAGGGCCACATTTTCTTCCCCTGGAATTTTAAATTCAAGTGAATTGATGTAAACCACAGGAAAGCTATTACTAGTTTGTCAGCGAGTCATGGATATGTACGGGCTACGCTCTGCATGCAGAACTATAGGCATAGATCAGTGAAGCACCAGACATTCTCTGCCTTCAAGGAACTTCTTATATGGTGAGACTAGGTACAGGGCCTGCAACTTGCATTCATTCTGAGTACATTTGGAGCCATTGCCAGCCTTGTTGCTTGAGAAAGCTGAGGGGTATGTAATGGTAAAGACAGCAACGGCTGTGGAGTCAGACAGTGCTGGTGTCAATCCTGCTCACAACCATTTTCTGTTGTGAATCCTGGACAAGGTGCTTTATCCCACTCTGCCTCAGTTTCCTTTCATATAAAATGAGGATACTAGCATTATTTCACAGGGTAGATACGCATATTAAATAAAACAGTACCTGCAATCGGCATTCAATAACTAGTAATCCCTTCCTTAATGCCCACAAATGCTAGAAGGATGAATTCTAAAGAGTGATTGAAGTAGCTGAAGAAATTTGGAAAACCTTTTTAACGTAACTGAGGTAAACAGGGACTTCAGGTATTATAGCACAATCCTGAGAGACTCTTATATTTACAGGAAGGTGGATGGTCAGCTCACATTGGAAAGTGTAAGGGCTCAGCCACCAATCCACTAATTTTTCCTCCAGGGTTTGATGTGGTGACCAAATGCGTGAGCTGAGGCCTCCCTGACAGTGCTGCCAGTCCTGGAATGGTTTGCAGTGTTGAGGCAGCTAAGAAAGGCTCACTTCACAGGGGACACTCTGAGTCCCACGTATTGCTCACATGTCCACAGAGAACTGAGTGGCAGTCTCACCGAGGACGTGGTTGTTGCCAGCATTAAATGAAATAGTGCAAATAGAGTACTTACTGCTACGCATGTATTGAACAATATATGTTGATTGCTGTTGCTATTATTATTTTCCCTATAAATTATGGTATAATCAGATTACAAAAACACGTAAAGAAGACACTTTTCACAGAATATTTTAGAGGAGCAATGGCAATGATGTCAACTAAGACTTACCAGAAAAGTAACAACTTAGTTTTTTTTAAAAAAAAACGAACTAGTAAAAGTCAAACGAATAAGATATAGATGCATATTCTGGGCCCAGAAGCTGGCTTTAATATTCCTACCTCCCTGAGATTTTTGTGACTATTATTTTATTTGTTCACTTGTTTGTTTGTTTCTGTGGTGCCTTATTAATGTAGAAGCTCAACAAATGCTCTTAAATAAATGGATACCGGAATGGGGGAATAAAGTTTCTGGAATGGAGAAGAAGGTTGAACATATCAGTCCCCTTTCTGAGAGTTAGTTAAGTTTCATGAACTAAGTCTCTTATGCAGACAGGAAGGGAAGAAGAAAAACTGCTTTGCAATATACTGGTTTTTATGGTAGATGTTCCAACTGGTTTGCAATATACTGGTTTTTATGGTAGATGTTCAATTTTGATACCCAGTGTACATAAGCCACTTGTAAAAAGGTTAGGCATGGGAGCAGCCATCTTTATCACAGCCCAGTAGAGTAGCGTTGACCACATGGCAGGTATTATATATTAATAACCATTCACACAGACAAATAACTTTTAAATATGGGAAACTTCTCATGGCCTTGGAAATCCTGTGTTATTACATTGATTTTTGTGGAAAAGTAATTCTGACATTAGTGTTACTATGACTCATTTTAACATCTGCATTTCCTTTTAAAATTTATTGAGATATGAGTATCTCCTTATATACCATTTATTTCCAATTCTGTGATAGCAGAATGGACTCTTGCTGCACAAGAGAAACTGCCTCTGGCTGTATGCCAGTCATCTGATATTTTCTCAGCTGCTAGATGGTCTATCGATCGGGTCACCTAAGGTGAGGAAAAAAACAAGCTCAACAAAAATTGTATTCAAAGCTCCTGTGATCATTTTTTTCCCCTTTTGTGGCAGCAGGAGGGCAATGGGGGAGGGGAACTTTTTCCCTCTCACTGGGGAAAATGAGAAAATCACAGCCACACACAATTCATGTAGGTCATGCCACCAGTGAAAGGAGAATAAGTCTGTGTCCATTTCCTATAAAAAGAGAGCAAAATGGGCCCACTCCAAAATCTGGTCCTTTGTCTATTTCAAAAACACTTTATGAACTGAAATATCCAGCTGTTTCTACAATGTCATATTGAAAGTAGTATTTGCCCAAATGAAAACCCTATGGAAAATAGTCAAAGATTTTACTCTACTACTAGTAAATACTATAGGCAAATGAGGAAATTACTCGTATGGATTGCCATTCATTTTGAGTAAACCTAAAGTTGCGAACTGATGGGGAAAATGAGAGCATTAGATAGTTACCTAATGCTGTAATCACTAAATATGTTATTTTGACATGAAATTTTATTTTAATCTATTTTAATGTGTGCCAATAAATATCTTACCATTCTTTAAACACATTATTTCTCAAGTGCTAAATAATAATAGCACTATAACAAAAACATTGAGAAAAGTTATTTTGATGGCATTTTTGGCTACACTGTCTTAAAGCCAGTCTCCCTCCACCTTTTTTTTTTTTTTTTTTTCTTGTAGTAAGCTATTTTGGATAAAATAAGATTATTTTCGACCTCTTCAAATGGGATCTTCAGCTTTCTCTCAGACAAGGGGGTTGAAGGTCATGACAGAAGGCAGTGGAGAAATATGGATGTGAACAGAAAGCCCCAGAGGGAAATCAAAGGGGACAAAGAGCAGGAAATTAGAGGAGGCAGAAGGCGCTAAAGCAGGAAGGGAAGGGCATGGGATTCAAGCTGATCGCACCAAAGTGGCCCAAGAGCAAAACTGTGAGACAGGGTGGGGCAAAGAGCACGGCGGGAAGGTGAAGGGTGTCACTGACACGCAGACTTAGACCTGGAAGACAGATTACAAGTGGAAGCAAAGAGAACTTTTTTATTATTATTATTATTGCTTAGTACCCATTTGCCCATCATTCTTCCCAAATGGCGATTGCCCCTTTCGGCTTTACAGGAAAAATAAAGGCCATCAGGGGTCAGGAATTTCACATCATTCCAACTTTCCCCCAAACCTTAAATACATCTGCAGGCCATCAGTCCCTCCTCCCCACTGGCGATCTCTGCTGTGCTAAGCACCCGTCAGCCCTTGTCAGCCCTGAGGCTTTATTCCAGAGATCACACGATCTCTACTCCACCTTCAACCTCCCCCTCCTTGACATATTTCTTCCATGCAGAAATATGCTCAAATCTCACAAAACAACCACAGGGAAAAGAACAAAAGACAGCACAATATGCAGTGACTTGTGTATCTTTCCCCTTCCACTAGGGGTCCGTTTCTTCTCCCCCTCATCGCTTAAAATGGGCACTCTTGGTTGCCTCCCCAACATGTTGTGATCCCTCCTTTTCACTGATGGAACTCTAATTTTGTTCAGCTCTCCATTAGAACCAACCTCAGAGGTGGATTCTCTGTAACAGCACTTGAATTTTCTCTAGTTATTGTTATTGGACCAGGGTAGATATGTCTTTAAAGTTTGCGTTTAAAAAATGGAAGATCCCAGTGTATAGTCCATGCTGGTGTGTCAGCTTCTCTCCATCTCTTTCTGAAATATAAGTAAATAAAACCTTGTACCTACAATCTGCCTTCAAGCCGTTAAGGAATCAGTTTTAGGATGAGGCTTGGTGAAGATGGCAAAGCTCAAAGAGAAATGCCCTGGTTACACTGAAATGCTGAATTAAGTAACGCCAGAGCCTACGTTGCCTCTAAATTCCTGTTAGGTAATATCATAACTCTCCTCATCAAAAAGCTATTTTGAGTTGGATTTCTGTTGGTTTCACACAAGCCATCCCAATTTAAATGTAGCTCTAGTGGACCACAATATTCACTTTTATTCAATCTCATGCCCATTCCAAACTTCACCTCTTCACCAAAACTCCAGCAAACAAAACAAAACAAAATAAAACAACAACAACAACAAAAAAAAAGACCAAAAAAACCAGTTCTGGCTAAGATCACCAGAGAATTTCTGCTAACTCCCAGGTAGGGTATTTTCTCCTTCTATTAATTAATTTCTCAACACTCCTTACTTCTTGAAATATTGCTTTCCTTTGGAATTTGGAAAATACAGTTCCTAGTTCTTAACCTTAAAACTATTATTTTTCTGAAGCAATTCTGTAGTATGAAACACCTCTCAGAGCCCAGATCTGCAAATCCATTTTTCTGTCAGCTATGTCTTCTTGGTGGGTTCTCAATACCTTAATACTGACACATCCACAATCAAGTTTGTCATGTTTCTCCTTAACTTGGGTCTCAGATTTTATCCTTTTGCTTTATGCTCTCTCCTGGTTGGTAATTCTACCAAACACTCAGTTACTTGTGACAGAAATTTGTCTTCCTCAATTCCTCTCTCCCTCCTTTCCCAGTGTCTGCTAGGAGCCTAGGGTGGTTAAATGATTCTCAAGCCATGTGCTCTTCATTCCTATTACTTCTGCCCAAGGTCAAACTCCATGCATCTCTCTCCTAGATGGTTACAATCACCTTTTATTTATTTATTTATTTATTTTTTTTTTTTTTTTTTTTTTTTTTGAGGCAGGGTCCCACTGTGTCACCCAGACTGGAGTGTAGTGGCATTATCACAGGTTACTGCAGTCCTGACCTCTTGGGCTGAAGCAGTTTTGCCTCCTCAGTCTCCCGAGTAGCTAAGACTACAGGCATGTGCCACCACACCCAACTACATAGTGTTGCTGTTTTTTACTTACATTTATTTATTAATTTATTAATTTTAGAGATGTGGTCATGCTTGTTGCCCAGGGGGTCTTGAGCTCCCAGCCTCAAGTGATCCCTCCTGTCTTGGTCTCCCAATGTGCTGGGATTACAGATGTGAATCACCACACCTGGCCTCATCATAATCTCTTAACTAGTTCCCAGCCTCTGTTTCTATCTTTTTTAAAATATCTTTCATCATGTTCCCAGGCAGAAGAAGTGTTATAAAATCAAAATGTGGTTATGTTACTCTTTATTTCTAAAAATACCACTTATTTGCCATTTCCTGTAGTATTGATGGCATGCAAGTTCTCACCATAGACCAGGCCTCATCTTTGTTCCTTGCTGGCTTTGCCCCCTCCATACCAGCCATATGAAATTATCCAGCTTGCTGTTTTCTTCTGATATGTTTTCTATGGTTGAAATACTATCTTCTTTAGGCCAATTAATAAACTCTCCAATTTTTCTTCTCTGATTCTTCTGCTAAGCACATTTGATGTGTCCCTTCTTTTGATCATCTCCACTAATTATAAATATCCATGTTATAGCATTTAACTCACTACATCACATGATTTGACTCATATGTCTTCTTTCATACTTGACTCTAAGTTCCTTCAAGGGAGCCACAGTCTTCTTCATCCCAGAACTTCCCCATTAAAAAAAAAAAATAAGTGAACAGAAAAATGTTCCATTTCTTCAGAACCGTTCTATTAAGTTTAGTAATTCAAGAATGTTGATCTAGAATATCTTCCAAAGGACACAGAAAGTACTTTTATCTCACAGAACAATTCTAATCAATATCCAGTAGCTTCCTGAAATCCTACTAAAGGAATTCTAAAGCTATACCCAAGCTCAGCTTGGGAGCCTTCTAGTCAATTAGCATGACCATGGTAATAGTCTTTCTTGTGCTAGAAAGGCTTTGTTCCTTAATACAGTTAATATTTCAGGTCATTTTAGGACTTCTCTACACTGGTTCTTCTAGTTAGTCATTCGTCTGATCTTTTTTCAGGGTTTTTAGTTTCTTTGCAATGGGTTCGAACTTACTCCTTTAGCTCAGAGAAGTTTGATTGTCTGAAGCCTTCTTCTCACAACTCGTCAAAGTCATTCTCCGTCCAGCTTTCTTCCGTTGCTGGCGAGGAGCTGCACTCCTTTGGAGGGGGAGAGGCACTCTGATTTTTAGAATTTTCAGCTTTTCTGCTCTGTTTTTTCCCCACCTTTGGTTTTATCTACCTTTGGTCTTTGATGATGGTGACATACAGATGGGGTTTTGGTGTGGGTGTCCTTTCTGTTTGTTAGTTTTCCTTCTAACAGTTAGGACCCTCAGCTGCAGGTCTGTCGGAATTTGCTGGAGGTCCACTCCAGACCCTGTTGGCCTGGGTATCAACAGCAGAGGCAGCAGAGCAGTGAATATTGCTGAACAGCAAATGTTACTGCCTGATCATTCCTTTGGAAGCTTCATCTCAGAGGGGCACCCGGCCATGTGAGGTGTCAGTCTGCACCTACTGGGGGGTGCCTCCCAGTTAGGCTACTTGGGGATCAGGGACCCACTTGAGCAGGCAGTCTGTCCTTTCTCAGACCTCACACTCCATGCTGGGAGAACCACTGCTCTCTTCAAAGCTGTCAGACAGGGACATTTAAATCTGCAGAGGTTTCTGCTGCCTTTTGTTCAGCTATGCCCTGCCCTCAGAGGTGGAGTCTACAGAGGCAGGCAGGCCTCCTTGTGCTGAAATGCGCTCCACCCAGTTCGAGCTTCCAGGCCACTTTGTTTACCTACTCAAGCCTCAGCAATGGTGGGCACCCCTCCCCCAGCCTCTCTGCTGCCTTGCAGTTAGATCTCAGACTGCTGTGCTAGCAATGAGGGAGGCTCTGTGGGCGTGGGACCCTCCGAGCCAGGTGCAGGATATAATCTCCTGGTGTGCTGTTAGCTAAGACCCTTCGAAAAGCACAGTATTAAGGTGGGAGTGACCCAATTTTCCAGGTGCTGTCTGTCACAGCTTCCCTTGGCTAGGAAAGGGAATTCCCTGACCCTTTGCACTTCCCAAGTGAGGCAATGCCTTGCCCCGCTTTGGCTCTCACTCAGTGGGCTGCACGCACGGTCCTGCACCCACTCTCCGACAAGCCCCAGTGAGATGAACCTGGTACCTCAGTTGGAAATGCAGGAATAACCCGTGTTCTGCGTCACTCACACTGGGAGCTACAGAATGGAGCTGTTCCTATTCAGCCATCTTGGAACCAATGGAGCTGAAAACCACGGCATGAGAACTACGTGATGCATGCACAAGCTTCAGTAACCGATTCGATTAACTGGAAGAAAGGGTATCAGTGATTGAAGATCAAATGAATGAAATGAAGTGAGAGGAGAAGTTTAGAGAAAGGAGACTAAAAAGAAACAAAGCCTTCAAGAAATATGGGACTATGTGAAAAGACCAAATCTACGTCTGATTCGTGTACCTGAAAGTGACGGGGAGAATGGAACCAAGCTGGAAAACATGCTGCAGAATATTATCCAGGAGAACTTCCCCAACCTAGCAAGGCAGGCCAACATTCAAATTCAGGAAATACAGAGAACACCACAACGATACTCCTTGAGAAGAGCAATTCCAACACATAATTGTCAGATTCACCAAAGTTGAAATGAAGGAAAAAAATGTTAAGGAAAGAATCCAGCCAGAGAGAAAGGTCGGGTTACCCACAAAGGGAAGTCTATCAGACTAACAGCAGATCTCTCCACAGAAACTACAAACCAGAAGAGAGTGGGGGCCTATATTCAACATTCTTGAAGAAAAGAATTTTCAACCCAGAATTTCATATCCAGCCAAACTAAGCTTCATAAGTGAAGGAGAAATAAAATCCTTTACAGACAAGCAAATGCTGAGAGATTTTGTCACCACCAGGCCTGCCTTACAAGAGCTCCTGGAGGAAGCACTAAACATGGAAAGGAACAACAGGTACCAGCCACTGCAAAAACATGCCAAATTGTAAAGACCATCAATGCTAGGAAGAAACTGCATCAATTAACGAGCAAAATAACCAGCTAACATCATAATGACAGGATCAAATTCACATATAACAATGTTAACCTCAAATGTAAATGGGCTAAATGCTCCAATTAAAAGACACAGACTGGCAAATTGGATAAAGAGTCAAGACCCATCAGTATGCTGTATTCGGGAGACCTATCTCACGTGCAGACACACACATAAGCTCAAAATAAAGGGATGGAGGAAGATGGACCAAGCACATGAAAAACAAAAAACGGCAAGGGTTGCAATCTTAGTCTCTTATAAAACAGACTTTAAGCCAGCAAAGATCAAAAGAGACAAAGAAGGCCATTATATAATGGTGAAATGATCAATTAAACAAGAAGAGCTAACTATCCTAAATATATATGCACCCAATACAGGAGCACCCAGATTGATAAAGCAAGTTCTTAGAGACCTACAAAGAGACTTAGACTCCCACACAAAAATAATGGGAGACTTTAACACCCCACTGTCAACATTAGACAGATCAACAAGACAGAAAGTTAACTAGGATATCCAGGAATTGAACTAAGCTCTGCACCAAGCAGACCTAATAGACATCTACAGAACTGTGCACCCCAAATCAACAGAATACACCTTCTTCTTAGCAACACATCACACTTATTCCAAAACTGATCACATAGTTGGAAGTAAAGCACTCCTCAGCAAATGTAAAAGAACAGAAATTATAACAAACTGTCTCTCAGACCACAGTACAATCAAAAGCAAACTAGAACTCAGGATTAAGAAACTCACTCAAAACTGCTCAACTACATGGAAACTGAACAACCTGCTCCTGAATGACTAGTAGGTACATAACGAAACGATGGCAGAAATAAAGATGTTCTTTGAAACCAATGAGAACAAAGACACAACATACCAGAATCTCTGGGACACATTTAAAGCAGTGTGTAGAGGGAAATTTATAGCACTAAATGCCCACGAGAGAACACAGGAAAGATCTAAAATTGACACGCTAACATCACAATTAAAAGAAGTAGAGAAGCAAGAATAAACACATTCAAAAGCTAGCAGAAAGCAAGAAATAACTAAGATCAGAGCAGAACTGAAGGCCGTAGAGACCCAAAAAACCCTTCAAAAAATCAATGAATCCAGGAGCTGCTTTTTTGAAAAGATCAACAAAATTGATAGACCACTAATAAGACTAATAAAGAAGAAAAGAGAGAAGAATCAAATAGATGCAATAAAAAACGATAAAGGGAATATCACCACCGATCCCACAGAAATACAAACTACCATCAGAGAATACTATAAACACCTCTATGCAAATAAACTAGAAAATCTAGAAAAAATGCATAAATTCCTGGACATATACACCCTCCCAAGACTAAACTAGGAAGAAGCTGAATCCCTGAATAGACCAATAACAGGCTCTGAAATTGAGGCAATAATTAAGAGCCTACCAACCAAAAAAAGTCCAGGACCAGACGGATTCACAGCTGAATTCTACCACAGGTACAAGGAGTAGCTGGTACCATTCCTTCTGAAACTAGTCCAGTCAACAGAAAAAGAGGGAATCCTCCCTAACTCATTTTATGAGGCCAGCATCCTCCTGATACCAAAGCCTGGCAGAGACACAACAAGTAAAGATAATTTTAGACCAATATCCCTGATGAACATCAATGCAAAAATCCTCAATAAATTACTGGCAAACAGAATCTAGCAGCACATCAAAAAGTTTATCCACCATGATCAAGTGGGCTTCATTCCTAAGATGCAAGGCTGGTTCAATATATGCAAATCAGTAAACGTAATCCATCACATGAACAGAACCGTCAACAAAAACCACATGATTATCTCAATAGATGCAGAAAAGGCCTTAGACAAAATTCAACAGCCCTTCATGCCAACAACTCTCAATAAATTAGGTATTAATTGAACGTATCTCAAAATAATAGGAGTTATTTACGACAGACCCACAGCCAATATCATACTGAATGGGCAAAAACTGGAAGCATTCCCTTTGAAAACTGGCACAAGACAGAGATGCCCTCTCTCACCACTCCTATTAAACATAGTGTTGGAAGTTCTGGCCAGGGCAATCAGGCAGGAGAAAGAAATAAGGGTATTCAGTTAGGAAAAGAGGAAGTCAAATTGTCCCTGTTTGCAGATGACATGATTGTATATTTAGAAAACCCCATCATCTCAGTCCAAAATCTCCTTAAGCTGATAAGCACCTTCAGCAAAGTCTCAGGATACAAAATCAATGAGCAAAAATAACAAGCATTCCTATACACCAATAGCAGACAACCAGAGAGCCAAATAATGAGTGAACTCCCATTCATAATTGCTTCAAAGAGAATAAAATACCTAGGAATCCAACTTACAAGGAATGTGAAGGACCTCTTCAAGGAGAACTACAAACCACTGCTCAGTGAACTAAAAGAGGACACAAACAAATGGAAGAACATTCCATGTTCACAGATAGAAAGAATCAATATTATGAACATGGCCATATTGCCCAAGGTAATTTATAGATTCAATGCCATCCCCATCAAGCTACCAAAGACTTTCTTCACAGAATTGGAAAAAACTACTTTAAAGTTCATATGGAACCAAAAATGAGCCTGCATTGCCAAGACAATCCTTAGCCAAAAGAACAAAGCTGGAGGCATCATGCTACCTGACTTCAAACTATATCACAAGGCTACAGTAACCAAAACAACATGGTACTGGTACCAAAACAGAGATATAGACCAATGGAACAGAACAGAGCCCTCAGAAATAATATCACACATCTATAACCATCTGATCTTTGACAATCCTGACATAAAACAAGAAATGGGGAAAAGATTCCCTATTTAATAAATGGTGCTGGGAAAACTGGCTAGCCCTAAGTAGAAAGCTGAAACTGGATCCCTTCCTTACACCTTATACAAAAATTAATTCAAGATGGATTAAAGACTTAAATGTTGGACCTAAAACCATAAAAACCCTAGAAGGAAAACCTAGGCAGTACCATTCAGGACATAGGCATGGGCAAGGACTTCATGACTAAAACACCAAAAGCAATGGCAACAAAAGCCAGAATTGACAAATGGGAGCTAATTAAACTAAAGAGATTCTGCACAGCAAAAGAAACTACCATCAGAGTGAACAGGCAACCTACAGAATGGGAGAAAATTTTTGCAATCTACTCATCTGACAAAGGGCTAATATCCAGAATCTACAAAGAACTCAAACAAACTTACAAGAAAAAAACAACCCCATCAAAAAGTGGGCAAAGGATATGAACAGACACTTCTCAAAAGACATTCATACAGCCAACAGACACATGAAAAAAAGCTCGTCATCACTGGCCATCAGAGAAAGGCAAATCAAAACCACAATGAGATATCATCTCACACCAGTTAGAATGGCAATCATTAAAAAGTCAGGAAACAACAGGTGCTGGAGAGGATATGGGGAAATAGGAACACTTTTACACTGTTGGTGGGACTGTAAACTACTTCAACCATAGTGGAAGACAGTGTGGTGATTCCTCAAGGATCTAGAACTAGAAATACCATTTGACCCAGCCATCCCATTACTGGGTATATACCCAAAGGATTATAAATCATGCTGCTATAAAGACACATGCACACGTTTGTTTGTTGCAGCACTATTCACAATAGCAAAGACTTGGAACCAACCCAAATGTCCATCAATGACAGACTGGATTAAGAAAATGTGTCACATATACACCATGGAATACCATGCAGCCATAAAAAAGGATGAGTTCATGTCCTTTGTAGGGACATGAATGCAGCTGGAAACCATCATTCTCAGCAAACTATCGCAAGCACAAAAAACCAAACACCACATGTTCTCACTTATAGGTGGGAATTGAACAATGAGAACACTAGGACACAGGGTGGGGAACATCACATATTGGGGCCTGTCGTGGGGTGGGGGGAGGGGGGGGAGGGATAACATTAGGAGATATACCTAATGTAAACGATGAATTAATGGGTGCAGCACACCAACATGGCACATGTATACATATGTAACAAACCTGCACGTTGTACACGTGTACCCTAGAACTTAAAGTATAATAATAAAAAAAAAATTCAGATAGCCTACTAAGCATCTAACATTGTCATAGTGACAGAATTTTAAATGTCAGAATCAGGATAGATACACAATCTCTTTGAATGTAGACTTAGAATGATTTTAGAGATCACCATTTGTATCACATATAAGAAATCTCAGACCCAATATGGAGAAAATATTTTTTGTGATAATATAGTCAGACTAGAACCCAGATTTCCTGATGTTCAATCCAATATTGTGTTACCACGGCCCATTAAGAAAGCCTAAAGACAGTATTGTCCTTGAATTCTGGAAACCTGGAGCAGGCATTATGTTCTGGATTGAAGAACCACAGAGACAGATCTGAATGCAAGTATATAGATAATCCTATTCTTTTTTCAAGCAGAGCCCTGGTTTTCCATCTTCTAGTTTAACCTGTATGAATTATGTGAGTCACCCATGGCTACATGACTAGTATCTATGGTGGAAGGATGCATTTCATCAGATGAAACTGATAGTAATGAGAACAGGCTCTCAGTTTAGTTTCAACAATGCAAAGTTGTTTAACTTTGGGGATAGTTGCGGAAACCTCTTTGCTTCAATTTTTCACCTGTGTCCATAAAGAAAAGTCACTTTTAAATGTGAAAAACCACAGCGACCTCATAGGCTGCTTATTCATACTCCATCAACACATGTGAAATGCTTAAGGAGATGATGCTTATAAATGTTAACTATTAATTTGATTTTGAGAGATAAATCTTCATGGATTTATTGTGTTGCTGCATGTCTTATGAGCAGAGAGATCAACTGTCTTTTTTCTGGATTATTCTTTCAAGGTTGTTTATATAGTGAATGTTTTGAAAACAGAGATAATTCCTCCATTTGGAGCAGAATGCAGGTTGTTTATTTCCTATATAGAAGATTCAGATTTTCTAGGTTGAGGATTCCTCTCCAGTAACACAATGCATTGCATGAGAAGGTGTCACATGGCCCCGTTTGCACCCATACTGGGTTCGGGGAACCAATTCAAATGCTGAAACACTAGCTGCTGCTATTCGTATGAATAATCAACTGTTCTTTACTTCTGACCGAGAAGCCTCCGGTCTTTTGCCAGCACTCATTAAACTGTGGCAGTCTAACCTGTTAGCTTGCAAGTATAGTGAAGACTCAAACTATTCCCAGTTCTTGACATCTGAATTCTGTTTATGTTTCTAATAGTAATTCTAATAGTCTGTTTCAGTGAGTTATGTTTCTTCATTTGAATGAATAGTTTCTCCCAGCAAAGTGATCACTGACTTGAATTTTCAGATTATCAACTCTAACATCTGAGATCCAGAATCAGGCATAGTTCTCACATACTTCCCCCTGTAATCAAATTATTAGTTCCTGATTAATGAAGAAATGTTTAGAAGCTGATTCAGCTTTTTCAAATTTTCATTTCTATGATAAGTGTGAAGTACTGAGGTGAATATCTTAGTAAATTTTTCTTTTTATGTCAAATACTCATCTTTGAGCATTCTATTGGTCTACAAACTGTTCTTCAACCTCATCTCTTCAGTGAACAGATGCAAGGTGAGCATGCTATTCCTTGACATGCTGTCCAATCATCGGAGTCACGCATTAAGAACTTGCCCTGTGCTCTACACATTCTCTTTATTCTTAAATAGATCATAGGCTACAGAATGGCAAGGAAAATTTCTGAACATTATAGAAAATATATCTATAATGCCAACACATTCTAGGTACTAAACGAATGTTTGATTCTTGGAAAATATGTATCATAAAATTATTTGTGATATGCCTTTCTTTTTAAAATCAACCTAAAAACTTTAGGAGAATTGGAAAAAATAAAAAATTCTGGTTATTCTTGAGGTCATAATCCCAAAAATAATTTAAGAACGTAAATGAAGACAGAATAAAAATAACATATTTCGCTTCTTGACTTAATTACCTTTGAATGCTTACTCATCCCGAGTAAGAATCACAATAAATGTCACTATTCTGTAAAATATGCTGGAAAAATATCTTGATTCTAAACTCAGTTGTCCTCTTAGGTTTACTATGGATGAATGACTACCAACAAGAGTGATGCTGAGACCCGGGGGCAATACGGGCTCTGGAGACATCTTGGAGGGAGCTCCGTGAAGCTGGAGTTTTATTAACTTAAAAAGTAGACCGTGACACTTCGCCCTGGGTTACTTCCCTCAGGCTACTCCTTGGGCTGTTGTGAAATAATAGCACCTTCACATCTAAGTCCAAGACCTGGAAAGCTCTCATCCATGTTACTTACAAGCATTTCTTGAGGGAAGATAAACATAACCCTAGGCCTTGCCTCATAATGAGTGTGTCATGGGAGGAGAAACAGATAACATCCCCTCCTCCGGTGCCTACTGAGTGATAGTTTGATGAGTCCAAGACTAGAGAACAAATCTGGATCACTGAGAAGTTTCTACATGGGAGTCCTCCAGGGTAGCAAGTAAACATTTCTAAAGTACATTAAACATCTTAGCAACTCTTTCCTCACCATTATGTTCCAGACAGTATAGGTTCTTAAAGGTTGATATACAGAAAAAGGTAGGGATTCTAAAGACTTCATAAGGGATTCTGAAGACTTCATAATCCCACTTTACCTGATTTATAAAAAAATAATTCTTTTCAAATAAATGTCGTCTGCTATAAAGAACCTTTACAGACCTTACTCACGAATAATATACAACTAGGCCATCTCTTCTAAAAAAAAAAAAAAAGGTGTTTTAATCAGTGTCACAAATGGTTGTCAAACATCTCAGCCTATAGCACCTGCTTTTTGAAGGAGAAATGTGGCAAAAGTCATTATAGACAATGAAGACTAAAATGGATAGTATCTTTCATTATTGATGTGAGAGAAGAACGCTGTGTAAAATGTCCTGAAAACAGCTCATTACTAAAGCAATCTGATGCATTAAGATGATCAAAATATGTATTTGAAAATTTATTTCCTAAGATTTTTTCTCCATACTGATATTCACAGAAATATTACTAGAAAAAAACTCATTGAAATTCAAAAACTGATCTCTTATCCACCAAAACAACCAGAGTGGAGTTGCCTCATGGATAGGTAGTTGACAGCGGGTGCTCATAATTAACACCAGACGACTTACCAAAGTAGAAAAATTGCCAAGTTAATAACCACAAGCAGATGAACTGGACTCAATGAGCAGTGAAAAATGTCTGAGGCAAAAATGGTCCATTTCCCCATCATTGATTTTCACTGTCCAATGAACCATGTTTCTTCATTTATTTTCTATTGCATTGTCCTGGTTGTGGGTAGATTCCCTCATCCAGAAGATTCCTTGTTGACCTCAATTACTCCAAAATTCTGGAGAACTACTGAGTGATGTTCTTAATTCTATAAGTTATATATATAATAATTACATGGATTCTAGTTTGCTCTGGAGAAAATGTCTCCTTAGATCAAGCTGTAGAAGTTATGTTCACAATCTGAGGACTATTTATTTAAAAGAGAAATATGTTCTGAAGCTGGCATAGTTTAGCATCACATAATACTGACTGGATTTTTTTCTCGTGAATTTTACTATGTTGGTATTGCAGTTCTCATCAATAGGGCATGTAGAACCTCATTCAACCCTAAACACTGCTAATCCCTTGATCACCAAACAGAAGGTGAATGCTTCTCCAGTAGCTAGAGAAGAGAAGAAGAGAAGAAGAAGAAGAAGAAGAAGAGGAGGAGGAGGAGGAGGAGGAGGAGGATGGAGTATTTCATTTTGGTACATGGAATGAAAGAATAAAGGGAAAACGGAAAAGAGACAGAAGAGGAAGGTGGTTGCCATTTTTAAGTAATCTTTACGACTGATCTTAAATCTGAAGACTTTTACAGTGACATCACAAAAACTCTCTGCTGATAGAATATAAATTGTGTAGGATGGAAATTTTTCTCTGTACTTTATGGTAGTCACCAATACCAAGCACAGTAGCCAGAACTAATTGATACTAATTGAATGTGTGAATAAAATCGTTCATCTATTCACAAATGATTGGATTAGCATTGAAATGTAAAGCTCATTTAAAATGTTATTTAGAAGTAATGATAAAAATAAAAAGGGAGAGTCATCTGAGCATTAATATCGCAATGTGTATTGTACCAATTAACAAGCACTTATTTAGTGCTAATTGTTTCGCCCAAGTCAGTTGGAACCACGAGGAACACACAGAAGTTCACTCTTGGAAATATACGTAAACACACATACATATGTGCAAATGTCAGCCTTTGCTTTCATAGCTTTATATTTCATCAAGTATTTTTACTTAATTACTTCATTGAGAGAATCTTCTCTATGTGTTTACATTTTTTGACTGTACCAAGCAGATAAAGTTTTACTTAGAATCCTGTTTGCTGACTATATCAGAAAGCCACTAAAATTTAGATCTGATAATGCTTAAGCCATTTTCTCTTCATAAGTTTCCGCCTTAAACTGATATTGACAGGAATTGCTCTACTCACAATGGAGACATTATGAAAGGCATTGCTAAGAAGATATTCATACCCTTTGCTTTCATATTTTAAATGATTCTACATATCCCATTTTTATTTATGTCGACATGCCTAAAAAGGCAATGTGAATGGAATCTCTTAAAAAATATATAGATTGAAAGATTGACTTGACATTGATTTAAGTGATGACAAAAATGTGGAATTTATCTTAACATTTATCTGAATGTTAAAATGGCAGCAAAAGTAATTATAATATTCCCTGATGAAGTCAGTGTTCGCATAGAGCGAAAAATCTCTCTTCATACTCTATTAATAAAGTTTACTGTAGGATCACTTACGCTCAGTGCATACTGGGTTATTAATGGTCCTCAACCAGTACGCGTTTGGCATGGTCTAAGGGGTACTATTGGCATGTACTGATTAGAGGCCAGGGATGCTGCTAAAATGCATTATCAATGCACAGGACAGTTTCTACAACCAAGAATGATCCATCCCCAAGATGTAACTTGTGCTGAAGATGAGAAACCTTGGTCTAGAACAGAGGTTGCCAAACTACGGCTCATGAGCCAAATTTGGTCAATTTTCCCACTCTGGAAAAGCCTGTGAAAAAAGAATGGTTTCATCCTTTTTGAATGGTTGAAAGTTTTTGTTTGTTTTGTTTTGTTTTAATACTATATGATACATTAAAAAGTATGTAAAAATGAATTGCAGTGTCTGTAAAATAAAGTTGTATTTGAACATAGCCACACAGATTGTGGCTGCTTTTTGCCAAAACTGTTGCTGGGTTGAGAAGTTTTGACAGAGACTGTTTGGCTTACAAAGCTTAAAATATTTACTCTCTAGGCTGGGCGCGGTGGCTCACGCCTCTATTCCCAGCAGTTTGGGAGACTAAGGCTGGTGGATCACTTGAGGTCAGGAGTTTGAGACCAGCCTAGCCAACATGGTGAAATACTGTCTCTGCAAACAAATACAAAATATTTGCCAGGTGTACATGCCTGTAGTCCCAGCTACTCGGGAGGCTGAGGCATGGGAATTGCTTGAACCTGGGAGGCGGAGGTTGCAGTGAGCCGAGATCACGACACTGCACTCCAGCCTGGCTATAAAGTGAGACTATGTCTTAAAAAAAACAAAACGAATTACTCTCTATCACTTTATAGCTTTAACTTCATTATTATTTTTGCTGATTAAAATGACGTATACTTTTCTATATCCATACTTTCTTCAGTTCTTTAGCCTTTGACGCCTAAGTGAGGTCAATGCTCACAGCCAGTCTCAAGGTGGTGGTCTTGATTTCATGAGTGATTGAGTTTTTCAAGAATACCTCTTGGGTGCTGTGTTTCCTCTTTGTGTTTTTTCTTTTTGTGTTTGAGAAAACCTAACTACCGTTGCCCCTGATTTTAGGTGGCTATAGTATTTGTGCGTTATGCTTTCCAACCTTGCATATGACTTCACGATCTTCAGTTACTGAAAGGCTATGGTGAACTCAAACGAAAATGTGATTCTTCTCTTTCAGCCCCTATCCGCATTCCATCCTTTGTGGGTGTTTTTTTTTTTCTTCTTTTTTTCTGAAGAATGCCTAACATTTCTTTTATTAATTCTTAAAGTTGAATGCTTTATTTGGGAGATTTCTTGATGTTGATTTTTCCATATACAGTTTTCCTGGTGAAACGTGTAATTTTGATCTGCAGATTCACTTGTTTCTTGCTTTCATGAAAATGTAAATTTATTATATTTTCGATTACGGTTTTCTTTTAGTGTCTCCACTTCAGAGATACCAGTAGTCTTTGTTTTCGATACTCTTCATTTTCTGTTTATAGCATAAATTTCTAGTTGCTGTAATATCTTTAGCTTTTTTCTCCTTATTTACTATGAATTTTTAAACTATTATTTTTTCCATTATTTGAGTTTTCTTGCATGTCTATCATAGGTTTGTTTTTCTAACTCAATAGTTCTCAATCCTGCCTGAACATTAGGATTGCCTGTATGAGTTTCAAAAGTCTCAAGGACAGGTTACATCCCAGAACTATTAAATTAATAAATTCTGAGGCGCCCAAGACATTGGTATTTTTAAAATTTCTGAGGTAGTTCCAATGAAGTCCACTATTTTAATAAATGTAGATATATAAAGATTTTTGTTTGGTTATTATCTGGGCTTCACAATCTCCCTTTTGATCTTCTGTCATTTTGTCTTTTAACAATGTCTTATTAAATTTGAATGTTTAAAACTTTTCCAGAGCTTGAAGCTCATCTGGATAATTTATGTTCTTTTTGAAATTTCAAAATAAATAAGTCATCTCAATTGTGCGTGTTTTATTACCTTCTTCTTTTCTCCCTCTCTCCCTTGTCTTTCCCTCCTCCTTTCAGTTCTTTCCACCCTGCCACTTGATCTTTCGCTTGTACTGTGCTGTGCTACATCTGTCAGGGTATTTCCTACTTACACATTAGAACAGCAGCTGTATCCAGGCTTTCTGGTTAACATGATATAGACTAAGCATATTTTTCTCTGAGACTTGTTTTTGGAGAACAGTTTGTTTCCCAGCTCTAGTTCCCATGTGAGGTCTGGATATTGTTCTCCATCCATTTTTCTGGTCTGCAGGCATGTAAATTTGGTGGAGAAGATCCATACCAGGACTGAGTCCAGGCCTGGCTAGTAGACACTTGGGCTCTGCTCTCTCTTCCAGATATTATGAATGAGCTCTCGCAGGGCGGCTTTGCTTGCTCAATAGCATGTCCCACTGTGATTGGTTTTGACTTATCCTCCTTTCCCTCTATACACACACCCTAAGGTAACATAGTATCTTGAGAAACCTATGTTAGTTTTTTCCATTTGTGCTGAGGTCCTTGGAAGATACCTCAGGGCTTCCTCTCTCAAAATTTTTCTTTGACTTTTCTAAGACAACATACTTATTCCTTAGTCTACATCTCTTCAAATTGGAAATAAAAGTTTTGATGAAAAGTTCTCAGAATGTTATGAACTCATCCGTGTTACTCCATACTATGTTCTGGGGTGGGGTCGAGGACCATGATGGGTAATGAGTTAGAGGTTTTAGCGTAACATCCAGAATTAGAATATTTTGTTTATTCACTTGTCTTCCCTTGTTTTCTTGCTTCACTATCTTTGCCTAGAAATATGCAGTTTAAATTTTGAGACAGCTGTTCCAGCATAAGTTTGTAAATCCTTCAAAATAGAAATGCTTTTGCAAATGCTCAGTTTAAAACAAATGCTAATTAATAGATTATCGAGACAAGGGTTTTGAAAGTTCAAGCAATATCATTGTGTTGCATCAAAAAATGAGTGTGTTCTGAGAGCTGGAATGTGGTGGCTCATGCCGGTAATTCCAGCTTGGAAGGCTGAGGTGGAAAAATCACCTGAGGCCAGAAGTTTAAGACCAGCCTGGGTAACATAGCGAGACCCCCCTATCTACAACAAATAAAAAGTTAGATAGGTGTGGTGGCCCGTGCCTGTATTCTCAGCTACTCGGGAGGCTGAGACAGGAGCGTCTCTTGAGTCCAGGAGTTTCAGTCTGCAACAAGCTATGAGCGCACCACTGCACTCCAACCTGGGTAAAAGAACGAGACCCTGTCTCAAAAAGAACAAAAAAAGAAAGAAAAAGTGTGTTCTTAGCACCTTTTCTATTCGTGACTCTCATACCTTTGTGTTCCTTGAAAATTACTTGGGGTTCTTACTAGAAATTCTAATTCTTTCTGATTTATGTGGTCTGGAATGGAGATTAGTCGCCTGGATGTTGGCATTAGTCACCTGGAAGTCGAATAGCACATTAGATGACTCGAATGCAGGTGGTTTGTGAATCACACTTTGAGAAAAGAGGGTTATGTGCATTCTACTTGGGATAGTGAGGGACGTAAAAGAAGTATATGATGTGGTTCCTTCCCTTAGAATATTTACAGCCTTATTTCTCATTTATTAATCATACACATGAAACAATACTAGAACAATAACAAACACACTATTTAAAAAGAGATGAAATACATGGAAAATTGCTGTAAATCCTAAACAAAAGTTGCATGGCTTTCAAAATCCCAAATTCAAATTGAAAAAAAAAAAAAAAAAAAGTTAAGCAACTTGTTACTTGTTTCATTTGTCTATTTCAAAATGCGTTGTGAGAATTGACATGACCTTAGAAATCTTTAAAGGCCCTGCAAAAATTGTTCCTGCCACACAAAATTTTCTTAATGTACTTGCTACTGCCACAATGCATACAGCATGCTGAAGAATGCTAACATCCTTTTAGTTTTTCATTGGCACTCATTGTTTTTCTTCTTTGCTCCTACCAATCCATGTGCTGGTTTTATACTCCACAATCAAGCGTATAATCATTCAGGACAAGTTTTAGTCCTTATTTTTATTTATTTATTTTTATCCCACAGGAAAACACAACTCTTTGCATATAGTAGATGTTCAATTAAAGTTTGCTACAGGCCAGATGTGGTGGCTCATGCCTGTAATCCCAGAATTTTGGGAGGGCGAGGTGGGTGCATCATTTGAGGTCAGGAGTTCGAGACCAGCCTGGCCAACATGGTAAAACCCCACCTCTACTGAAATACAAAAAATTAGGTTGCTGTGGTGGTACACACTTGTAATCCCAGCTACTCAGGAGGCTGAGGGAGGAAAATCACTTGAATCCAGGACACAAATGTTGCAGTAAGCCAAGATTGTGCTACTGTACTCCAGCCTGGGTGACAGAGTAAGACTCTGTCTCTAAAGCAAAGAAAAAAAAAAGAACTCAACACATAAACCTATGCATAACCTAAGAAGAAAAGACATACAAAAAGATATACAATGTTTCATATTCTTTGTGTCGAGTTTAAAATGTATCTTGACTAGTACAACTTATACTTTTAGGGCTCTGTGTCAATTATGCTTCTTCTATAGGTAAGAATAGTTGAAGAGGTTTTTTTAAAAAAAAGAATAATGAGCATGTGTAGGGCATAAAACTAGGTATTTTTCAAGAGAAATAAAGCATGTTTCCTACCTTCAAATATTTTCAGTATTGTTGGTAATCAAAGTACATAAACATGGATACAAGGTTAAAAAGGTGTGAAACACAGATAGTTCTGTTTGCAGAACAAATGCTATATTGACACAAAGCAAGTTTATCAAAGGAAAGAATTTTTGAAGGGATAATTTTTAATCAGCATTTAAGAGAAATGATTGACATGTACAGGAGGCAAAGAAACACAGAATGCCTCCAGGTGATGGAAAACCCACAGAGAGAGACTTCGATGAAAACGATCATTATTAAACTACTGATTGTTCAGGGATGGCGTTTGTGATTTGGGGGAAGCCTGCTGGTGTGCCCAACCTGTGTGCGTTGAGCGCCTGCTATGAGCAAGTCTTCCTCTTGGCACCCAGGAGTAGATGGAAGCTTAGATGATAATCTCTATTCTGTAGGAGGCTTTTAAGAAGGAGTATTCAAAGCAAATGAAAATATACAATTACAGGCCAAAATTAGCATTATGGGCAAAAAGAAATGATAAAAAAATATATATCACAAGAACAAGAAGTCTGATAAGAGTTCTTATCTCTGGAGGAAGAGGAATTTAATGGCTCTTTGAAGAAGAATTTTTTATGAAGGACATTTTTAGAAGGTTTTGCTGAGCAGCAGTGATGAAACAAGATGCCATGATGAGCTAGTGGAGTCGCATTGTCAGTATTTGTCTATGTAAAAATGAATGCATTATTAATCTCAGCATCTGAGCATCTTTTGAACAATAGCAATATCAATTTTGACCTACATAATAGTTGTGAGGTTTAAATGAGGTCATGTATGTGAGATTTTCAGCAGAGAATTTATCATATAATACAAGATCGATGAGTATCGATGAGGGTGATGGAAATTAAAATGACGATGGTAATGATGATGACTTCAGAGAGGAAGAAAATGACAGAAAAAAGAAAGAGAATATTAAAATGGAGCAGGAGGAATAGTTGGAGGAAAAAAGAGTAGAGGAAAAAATAATTTATATTTTATAAAATCTTTATGCCCTTTAAAATGAATTGGATGAATGGAATAGAGGAGGGGGGAAGAATACAAATGTGTGATGATCAGGAGCAAATCTAAGACAACAGAAGAAAAAAGGGGAAAATGTTGAACTTGTCAGTTTTCAGGGGAATATCGATGGCTAAAATATCAGATTTAAATGAATAATGAGGTAGTCAGAGAAAATAGCTAAGTTGCAGTGAAGTCGATTTGGGGACAGAGAAGATAACAGACGGGGCTCTTTCAAACATGTGAAGTGATAGCAGAAAACGTGGTAATAACTGGTAAACACAGAAGTAGAGAATGTAAGCTTAATCAGATCTGGTGGTACAGATTTGAGACTCATCAGTATTGCTATACTTCAAAGCTCAGAAATAAGATCTATTTACAGAAAGGACATAGAGCAGGATTGCTCTTTTCTGCTAAGCTCGTCTTCTGTAGTCAGGACTTTTTCACCTCAACCTGCTACTCTAGTTTGTGGCACCTTCAGACACTATGGGATCTAGCGATGCCATTCATGTCCAATAATAAAGTACTTGATGTGCACACTCGTATGTGCGCACACTCACACACATACACACACTCACACACGAATGTGTATTTTTAAACAAGTGCCTGCTTTTTTGAGAAGCTGCATGTCAGAAGCAGTAGGGAAAGTGAATTCAGAGTCTTGTTTCCCCCACTTTCTGGCTTTACATAAGTCAGTAAGATACTTATTCTCTCAGAGTCCATTTTCATGTCTGCAAAAACATCATTGTATATCACACCTGGTAGCAAGGAAGCTGGAACGGTTTATAGAAAGTGTTTTTCCAGCTGTAAAGGTATAAACGAAAGGTGGTTGCAGTGGGCCTCCTGGAATAACACATACATTAATCAACCTGTGTCTCACTCTAGGTGGTCCTTTGACTCCTCCCTCCTGAGCAAATAAAAGTAGTTGATTTAAATCTTTGCAGTTCCTTTGTCTTTTGTTCTACCAAGTCAATAAGGCAAAGATCTACAAATGTAAACAGGAAACATCTTTATTTTGGAATAAAAAATCCAGACCTCCTCTAAATGAATAAATGCATAAAGAATATTGGGTTTGTGAAAAAACATTTAAAAGGTTATGTCTAATCTCTTATGAATTCGTACAGTAAAACCACATTTATTCTATGATTTACATCAAGAGAGACATGTATGCTTCTTATTGGATAAAACTTCAAATTGATAAAACATTTTTATTTATGGAGCATTTTGCATGCAATTTCCCATTATTAGTTTATTCCCTCTCCATTAGCTACTTCCTCTTACCTAGAAGTTCTTTTAACTAACATTGACTGAGTGATATCTACCATGGCTGACTCCTGGGATATAGACTCTGGGAAGAGCAAAGAAAATAAGCAGTATTCCTGTCCTTTGTTAACTTACTTCATCTACATATTTACATTATTTGTTTCTATTTAGAACCCACTTAGACTTTTCTTGTTATATGTAACAGACACAATGTATTAATATAAACATTGAATTAACATTCATTAACATAAACTTTCAAATCCTTAAGAACTTTAAAATCAGCATTTCCCTGAAACTGTTTTCATTTTTTCCAGTAAAATTGATCAGATAACATTATTGAATTATTCAAGGTTCTCACATTATATTTCATCCTATTTCTTTTCCTGGATGATTGTAGTGGTAGATGGGATTTTAGAGTTTCTTAACTTAGAGCATATGAGATTTTGTAGAGGTTAAAAATTACCTATAAGAAAACAAATATATCATTACTTCCTATGCTTAGGGAGTTTAAGAAAGCAACCAGTATTTCTGAAGACCTGAAGAGCTGTAGCCCTATGCCTTATAAATTTAGTGATTTAACATACTTTGAATGAACTCTGGGATGGTAAAAAGTATAAACACTTATTTTAATAGATTCATGGATCTTTTAGGGTAATAGAATGGATATTGTTTCTGAATTCTTATCTTGGCTTTTGTGCTTACCTAAATTATTAAACATACAATTTAACATAAACTGCAGAGTGCTTAAAATTACATAGGCATGCTAATCATGGAAAAATATACCTTTCAAGGCAGAGACAATAAACACAATATTTGAGAATTGCTTTTTAAAATTTTATGTCATAGTTCTCATAACAAGTGTTGCAATAAAGTTTTTATTGCTAAAGCTTAATATAGAATTAGGTCATTCATAAATCTGTTACAATTAATGTTTCAGGACAAAATAAATACGAAGATCTCTTGTTATTTTAATAAATGCCCAAGGTATAAAATAATTCTGCTATAACTTTGTTCTTAACGGCAAGATCTTTCATAAATCTATGAACAACTATCTCGATAACGTTTCACATTTTTACCTAAAAGCTATATTTACTCGTTTAATATATATTCCCATAAAATCTCTTAGATAACTAAAGTAAAATTTGACATTTGTGTTTCCTCAGCGTTTGTGATAAGGTCAATTTTTTAAATCCACTGGATTATAAAACTCTGAATGACATAGACCATGCCTATTTCCTTATTAGCAGAATGCCAGCGATATTAGGTACTGAGCTTATGTTTTTGAATGAACAAATGTATACAGTTAATGAATGAAAGAAAATATGCATCTATTGTCTACAAATGAGAGGGAATATACTGTCTTACTGTGGTTATGAGATATGCATTTTTTAAACTGGAAAGCCAATTTTCAAGTAGCATATTTATAAAATCTAAAAGACTTATACACCAAAACATTGTTCCAATGAGTCTGATAAGCTAACTATAATTTGCAGTTGTATTACAGAATCTTCCTTGAATCAGCACTCACCTAAAATGTAACATGATACCACTTTAAAAAGTTTTCCCAACCCAGATTTTTGATATTCACAAAAAAATAATTTCCATGTCTAGCAGGGCCAATTATTTTCATGAATCAAATTTTGCAGCATTAGTCTATTTTATATATCTTATTTCAATTTGTCAAATTTCCGGTTTGAGACTGAACTATGGTTCATCAGGCTATAGAATTGCCATTACTTGTAATCGAAAGGCCATGTGAGTGACATAATCTATGGGGTCATCTATAAATGTCAAAAAGAGCCAACTCTGGACTCTAACCTAGATAAGAAACATGTGAGCCCATGAGGGGCTTTATGGACTATGAATATAAAAAAAGACTCATAAGACCAAAAGGAGATTTTTCAAAATGAACATTTTTAATAGAAATAACCACAACATTTTTATCTGAAATGCATCACGAACAAAAGACGCTGTCTTTGTTGCCCTTAGAAGAACACGCTGTGATTTAAAAAAAAAATTTTGAGTGCAAATAGTTCATTGGGAAATGACCTGTGATCCCAGGAATTAATAGTATAGGATTGAGGAAGTAAGAGGAAGAGAAGATAGCACAAAGATAGGATATAAAGCAAGCTGCCATTGCGCACAATTGGAGCTCTGAATGATAAGGCATGCTGGAGACACAATAGAATATACCCCTAGAGTTATCCTAAACAAGCCCAAACCACTGGAATGGTCACCTACCAACTCCACGCCCATCACTGGTTGAGGACTTCCTCCTGCAGCATTAACATTCTGATGGAGCTGTTTCCCAATAGCTGGTTTCGTCCTGTGAAGGTGATTTCTAAAGGTGCCTGGGCAGAGTACTAGGAGTATGGGCTCCCCCGTCATAGATACTGGCCACCCCCGTATGGTTGCACTGCTAGTCTCATGGTGCTTTTCTTCCTGCCTCAAACATGAAGCCTAGGAAAAAATTATCATGCTCTTTCTCATTTAAGTTAGTTCCATATAATGTCTCTTGCTTGTCCTTCCCACCTTTTTAAGGGCATGCATTTGATCTTTTAGCAGCTTCAATGAAAGTATATTTAAGTATGGAATGAAAAGGGTTTATAAGTTTCAAATGGATAATTTAGAAGACTTATCTTACTTTGAAACCTTAGAAGGGTGTACCAATTTACTGTAACTACTTTATATAAACTATGAGTAGTCGAGACAAATCTGCTGTTCTTAAACTTATCAGATTGCCCCTACCCTTGAAACATGACAGCTGCCTCTTTCATTCAGAACATCTACATCATCAGGGTGGTTATGATTGTGAGGGAGAGGGGATATCTACAATGTAATCCTTGCCTTCAAATGAGTCTAAAATTCAGGTGAAAGGGGAAAAAGTCGTATTTATTTAATTAAAACGCCGTGTAGTGTGTGCTAGGCACGTATAAGTACCAGTGTATGAGTGGTTAAAAATGTGCTGGAAAACTTTAGAAACAATTTATTACTATAAAATCGAGGCAAGCTTAATTGAGAAGGTACTAGTTGACCTTGGTCTCAAAGGATGCGTAGAAATGGACTAAGTCCTGGAGAGAAAACCTTCCAAGTGGAGATGATCAAACAAAATTATGGAGGTATACAGAAAAACTGTTAATGGTTTACCCGATTAAATAACATCATTATTCTGAGTTCTTTCTTTCAAATCTGTCTTAATAGAGGATTTTGTTGTGGTTACTATAGGTAAATTTTATTTTGTTTGCTTATCTTAATAGTTTTTTTTTTTTTTTCCGTTGCCAAGGGTTTTCCCATAAAAGTGATACAGAGTTGAACAAAAATGAAGAAATGAAATACTGAATAAAACCTATTCAGGAATAAATCTAGAGATCAAAAACTATACATATAGTCAACATGTCATCCTCAAACAATATTGAGCCAGTAGACCTAAATAGTAGTTCTTTTTTCTTTTTTTTCTTTTTTTTTTTTTTTTTTTTTTTTTTTTTTTTGGGACGGAGTCTCCCTCTGTCGCCCAGGCTGGAGTGCAGTAGCCGGATCTCAGCTCACTGCAAGCTCCGCCTCCCGGGTTCACGCCATTCTCCTGCCTCAGCCTCCCGAGTAGCTGGGTCTACAGGCGCCGCCACCTCGCCCAGCTAGTTTTTTGTATTTTTAGTAGAGACGGGGTTTCACCGTGTTAGCCAAGATGGTCTCGATCTCCTGACCTCGTGATCCACCTGCCTTGGCCTCCCAAAGTGCTGGGATTACAGGCGTGAGCCACCGCGCCCGGCCCTAAATAGTAGTTCCAACTCTGCCACAAATTAACCTAGTCCTCAGGGTCTCAGCTTTCTCGTGTGGAAAATTAGAGTATGTGGCTGTAAGTCATGAGCGTTTACTACATTTCAAAACCTCTTGACAGCTCAGATGATAGTACAGTGTGCATAGAGAAAATATATGGCGGTAATTATATTTTCTGAAAATCAAAATATTTGTCTTAATGGCAAGAATCATGGATCATAAAGTTAGCACAGCACAGACAATTTAAAGCTATTAGCATGTATTTGAGTAAATGAACAATAAATATATAAGATCTGAAAGAAATTGTTAATGATAGTTCCAGTAATCTATCTTTTTTGGTTCTCATGATTCTTTTCCTACTAAAAATCACTTTGATCAATTTTGTATTCAATTAACACCTTGACTTTCTGTGTGGAAGGAAAAATTATCACATACACAATTTCTAATGTCATTATAATTTTAGTAGCTACTTAATACAGGGAGATGCTATGAACAGAAATCTGTTATTTTATTATCAAATTGACTTACACTTCATGCAAAAATCTACTATTTTCCAAGATCACTAGTCATTTCAAAATCTTATATGTATTATACATGTTTCATGGAAATAAAGTCAATTTTAAAAATATATAATCAATACTTAGTAGACCTGAATCTTTTTAGAGAGTAATATTTTTTAATAGATAAAAATATCTAACCATGAAGATGTGGAAGTTATTACCTGAACATGTTTCTTGTTCGACCTCCATATTTGATATCTTGGTCTTTAAAGATATACCATATTATTACATTGTATTTAGAGTCAAGAAAATACCAGTGGACCCTAGAATAAAATGTAATGGGGAGAGATGTAAGAAATGTGATTATTGACATTCAATGTCAGGTTTAGGAGACCGAGTGGAACAATGAAAGGAAAGACCATTCACTCAGGAGGGACGAGAGCAAGTCTCAGCTTAGGCACTGTCATTAACAACTGGGTGACTGCAGATTGAGCCTTACTAATTCTCATTAACCTCAACTGTCAAGGAAAACATTCGGATGACATCTGAGATTCCTTTCAGCTGTAACATGTCATGAGACTGCTCTGAAATATCTAAAACAATGTTGGGTTACAAGTTTGGAATCAACGTGCCATATGCCAAATGCAAAATCATTTCTATTTGGAGACTAACGATTTAAAAATGGTGACACGCTTCATTCCATTTTTCTCTACATTCAGTGGTGAATCTTGTCCCATTTTATGTAGAGATTAACGTCCACCCAATGTTTGCAGCGTCTGCAGAGAATGATACCTGACATAAACCACTCTTACGCTCACAGTCTTCCTGCCTGTTATTTTCAAGGCACCATTCCACAAACATTTCACAATTTCTTATTTCAATCAAGAAAAATGCCAGCTATCTTCCTGGCATAACTATGGCACATGTGGCTTCCCAGTTATATCAAGATTATAATGTACTCCCAATTTCTTTGAGCATTTATTGAGCCTTCTTTTTCAGCCAGCACCATCTTCAGCTTTATGCAGACATCATCTCATTTTTTTACTTCACGGCAATACTGTAAGTGCTGTGTCATTATCCTCATTTTATACCCAAAGAAATAAAGGCTGAGAGATGTGTAGTCACAGAACCTAGGTCTGTCTGTCTCCCATATCTCATGATCTGTTAAGGAAAAAGCTAAAAGGTAACTCTGACTTTAAGCCCGTGTCATTAGAAAGATGATCGTGTAAATAACAGTTACAGTGAGTACCAGGTTTCCAATGGAACATGTTGGCTTCTGTGAAATAGAGCTACTGATGGAATGTCCAAAAGAACTCTTATAGAAACGAAATAAAATCGTTAGATTAGGACAGGAGAAGCGGTCCGTTACAGACACGCTTCCATTCATCCTTACCTCTAGGATTAAGTAAATCTGGATACAATTGGTAGGTTTTATTAATGCCTCCATTCATAAGCATATATAAAGTAAAGTGAAATGAAACACAGCTCTCATTCTTAGTGACTATTAATTGATGGCTAATTCAAATGTAAGTTTAGTTTACCTCAGTTTTAGAGGTTGAAAACCTTGATTATGTCCACACAGTGAGATCAGGCCCATCACTCAAAGCTGGACCCTCATTATCTAAAGCTTATAAGAGATTGGTATATAAACTAGAATAACAAGTTACTGATGTTAATAGACTGCTTTCATATATACCAGGTTGGTCCTATCTTATAAAAAATACAATTTTCCTGTAGGCAAAATTTATTTATTTATTTATTTATTTATTTTATTTATTTATTTTGAGATGCAGTCTTGCTTTGTCACCAGGCTGGAGTGCTGTGGGGTGATCTGGCCTCACTGCAACCTCCAACTCTAGAGTTCAGGAGATTCTCCTGCCTCAGCCTCCCAAGTAGCTGGGACTACCTACAGCGCATGCCACCATGCCTAGTTAATTTTTTTTGTATTTTTAGTAGAGACGGGGTTTCACCATGTTGGCTAGGATGGTCTCCATCTCCTGACCTCATGATCTGCCCGCCTCGGCCTCCCAAAGTGCTGGGATTGCAGGCATGAGCCACCGCACCCAGCCTCTACAGGTCAAATTTCATAGAAAAATATTTCTTTTTCAAAAACATCGGATGGTTCCTTTTGCAGCATGGTATTTAAAGTAAGAGCTAATTGGATGATCCAAACATTGAATAACTTCATTTTCATTTCCACAATGCAATATACCATCACAATGTCTGAAAGACTCAAGTTCATTAGGACAGACATTCCCCTGGAGAGGACCCTGATGGATGTGGTGTCAGTAATCCTCACACACTCTTGCATTCAGAACTTAGAAGTTTGTTTAGAGGGTCCAGAAGTAGGACTCTGGTTCCTCATAGTCTGGTAACTGAATAGCCAGCTCCTTTTGGCTGAGAAATTCCTCCCCTTTGACCAAGAATCTAATGCATGTAAAAGAAATTGCTTGTCCTTTGGAGTGCTCATTCTGTTAAATAAAATTCACGCTTACTAAAATGTAATGAGAAAATCATGATTTGTTCATACTTTATTTCATATCTTGTTTGTCGAAAAATATTTTTTAAACATGTTATATGTCTACTACCACATTTGCAAGCATTGGGGAAATCACAGGAGAAAAATAAGAAAAATAACTAAATATATCACAGATGTGATTAAGAACAGAAGGAGTTGGGAATACAGGGTAGACTACAATCGATCAAATACATAATTCCAGAAATTCATGTTTTTGTGGATCAAAAAAAGAGACAGAACCCCAGGCCAAAATTGTCAGGGAAGACCTAATGGATAAAAAGAAAATATTCTTCTTCTTGTCTGAATTCTAGCTAATTGAGGTTTTGCAAATTGTGAGGCACGGCGCTCTACCAATTTTCTCTATGTTTATTTGTGTGTGTGTGTATTTAATGATTTTACAATAAGAGTTTAATGGTTGTTTATACAAAATTAAATGCGAACAAAGTTAAAATACTTTAGGTGTATAAAATAAGAAATGCATTTTATCATAACTTTATAATTTTCTTGGCGGATTTAAAAAATAGATTGTACTTCTATCACGATACATAGTTCTTGAATATGAGTATTTCAGCATGAATTTTAAAGGAATACAACTGAATTTAACAAAGTACTAATTTCAACTTATGAAATAAGAATGTGACTATATACATTATCATAATTTTGTAGCAAATAAGATTATTCTTTCCAATCTGTTATTCATTTCTTGTCTTTTATCTCTTCAACCTATGGGTTATCATATAAGGAGTACCAAAAAGAAAATATATGGATCTAGTTTTACAGTAATTTCATTTCTTACATCTTTTCAACTTATGAATTATCATATAAGAAGTACCAAAAAGAAAATGTATAGCTAGTTTTAGGGGACTCTAAGAATTCTAGTAATAAACACTTTCTATATAAAATTATTGTGCAGGTGGGAAAAAGAATTCATTTCTATTCATTATTGCATCATTTAAAAAATTTACTATGCAGATTGTAGAAATACGCTATAAAACTTTATGCATTCACAATTGTTAAAATGTTTTATTAGGACATATATTTGGCATACTGCCCTCATTTCACTTTAGTGACTGAGATTGTTGCTTAAAAGAACATTCTGTTTGTCTGTAAGTACTTTCTAGTCATTTCCTAAATAGTAATGGAGGGACATTGCCCCCAGCAGGGAAAAAAGAGAATAGAAATAGAGATCTATTCTAGCAATTCATCTAAAAAGTAATGAATGTGAGTATGAGAAACTGTACACATTGACAAAAGCTATCTTAAAAATAAACATGCTCTCAGAAATAAGCCAGCTGTTAAGTTGGTTCTGTATTTTGTAATCATCTACATTTTTAAGACAAAGTATCTTAAACATTATTTTATATAGATAATGTTGAAAACTAAAATTAATTACAAATGGCTCATTTATGAACTGTGTACATCCAAAACATTAGCAATGTTGTAATTAAAAATAGTATACAACTGATTCAGTTCTGTTACATATCAGAACTTGATATAAGGTCTTATAGCTCTTAAAATGAATTAATTTTGCGGACCCCTAACACTGATGAAATCAGAGGTGAATGTGTTTATTTGACTATCTTAGGAATCATCTCACTCTAAAATATTGATAGATTGGTTTAATTTAAATTTGTGGTATCCTTTTTCTTTAAAAGTAGAGAAATTATATTGCAAACACAAGAAGAAGTGGTATTAGAAGTTTTTTTTCTCTATGACATTGTGCTGAAACATTATGCCACAATTACAATGGGCAATTCAAAATTTATGATGCATTGCATAATTTATTGCCACATTTCAGGCTGTTTCTTTTTTTTTTTTTTTTTTTTTTTTTTAAACTTACAGAAGGAATGAATATTTTGAGGCATTTTCAGATACAGGCTTTTAAAGTTATTTTCTCTTTCTCTCTCTCTGGCCTGCTTCCTTCTAATCCCCCGCCCCTGTCTAAAATTGAGAACTTTTGAACATCTCTGTGACGAGATTGAATTTATATATGGTTGACATTTAAAATAAAATGTTATTGTGGAAAATGTCAGAAAGTGTAGAAGTTAAGTCATCTGTTAGATGAACTTAATATACTTTATAACCTTGTAATTTTTATCAGATTTAAAAGATTTATTCTGTCATGAATAAATTGATGTTATCCATAAACTTGAACTTTCTCTTGGAGTAAATACTAGTCATTGAAGAAAGTAAATTGAAAGGTAAAGAATTTAAATAGTCTCTTTAAATACTCCAGGATTGATAACAGGTACAGTATTTCAGTTTGAAAATTTTTCAAAAGCTCTAATATAGGGTACTATCTACTTGCATTTACAATAATCAAAACATCTGTATATCTTCTAAACATTAAGAAATCTCCGATGGATTGAAAAATATGTCAAATAAATACTTGCTTTCAGTAGAAAGTCATTTCTGTTCTCACATGGTTGAGTTCTGTGAAATAATACATTGAAAAAGGACACTTTAAAATTACCCGACTAACATCTAAAATAGAGGATCTCTGTACTCCCATCACTCTGTCTTTGATTCCATGAAAGATATAAAAGAATGCACATCCTCTTTCTCAAATTATTTAAGAATTGAGTTGAAAAGATTAAACAAACACTTGAAACAAATCACAAAGAGTCATAGCAAATCAAAAGTAAAATACTATAGGCCAATGCCCAGAAAACAACAACAAAAACCTGATAAACAAGTAGAATTTAAGTTCATAAGCACTGTCAGAAATATTTCTAAGTGTTCTAATTTCATGCTATATATTTTATGAAGGATTTTCCATAGTTTTTACTTATTTATTCTCCTGAGTATTTTAAATATGCTATTAAGAATAAAATTTTTTATTTCATTTTAAATTTCAATATACAATTTTGAAAGAATTTTATTTAATACAACCACCATATTATTTGAATATGATTTAAATCTTCACACAGCACTTGTTAATGCTTATTTTGCTGGAAATTAAGGCAATATTTTCTGAACATTATCAATATTTATATTTACTAGAAACTTACAGAAACTATTTACATCTATTTCCATTTTATGCCACGGATACCAGTGTGATTGTTGAATCTGCAAAAGACAAGCCCAAGGTTAGATCAGCTCATGCTTAATGCTGGTATGCTCCCTCATCAGTCTGTGTTGAGAAAACAGAGTTCTCAACACAGCTGAACTGAGTAGCGGGGACTTCTGGTCCCATTGAACAGGCAGCTTTGAGATTTGGAGTAAATCATTGGATCTCTGAGAGTCATTCCCTCAGATGTTGCACTAAAGTTTCTAAAGTTTATCCTTAATGATGGGAAATGTGATGATTCTCTAAGTGAACAGAAAGAGTTTCAACCTCCTCCCAGCCAGGGAGGAAAGCGTTGACTTTGAACAATTACAGGCTAACAAACGAAACTGCTAAATACGTTTTTGAGAGTGTGGAAAAGGCTACTCCCAGACACTGCCCGGTTGGTTGCTTGGGATGATGCCAGCAGCTTTCTTCCCGGCCTCAGGTTTTGTCGTTTCTTACTATCTGGCTCGCAGCATGGAACTTTCTACCTGTGAGTAAAACTTGGTTTCCTGTGATGCGCAATCCTGGTAGGGATGTGATTTCTCTAGGGTATTGAGAAGAAGGGCGCAAGGACAAGCTGTTTAACAACAGTGAATTAACAAGCGTTCCACAATGTAGAGAGGATCCCAAAAGAAACTAGAGCTCTGGAGGGATCTCCACTGTAAATGGAATTTTTCAGACTTACTGTCTCTCCCCACCCCCAGGTCCCGTCATTAACCGCTGAAGACATTTGCCCATACAGTCTCCTTGGGTTTCTCTCTCTTGATTGTCCTTATTATTCCCAACACACTCAAAAACTTTTGTGGCTCTTTCTAAGGTAAAATTTGACCAAATATTTTAAAAATCATAATTAGAAATGTATTTGGACACTAATAAACATTTAACACTTAACCACAAATATTGATTTCTTGTACCTCATAGGGCACTGGTTTTGACCATGTGTAAAAGAAGAGAAAAAGAGGAGTGAAAATAAGTTTTGTGAGTCATCATTCAACAATATAGTACACTTAATTAAAGGAGAAATTTCCCTTGGCATTGATACATTTGTGGGCAAGAGAACTTTGCCCCCAGGTGAATGAAAAATGTTTGAATTAGGACACCACTGCAACAGCCTGTGAAATCTTAAAGTGTCCAAATAAATTTCTAATTATAGAAAGATTCTCATTAAATAGTGAACATGTATAATTACAGAAAGGTTTTCACTTAATTAGAATCTCATCAGAGCTTCCATCTGCATCGAGATTTTGATAATAGAGGTCAAGACCTTTTGGGGTTATTGGGGGAAAGTAGGTCAAAGTATGAGGGAATTGTAAATCTGTCATGAAGTTTTTGGCATAAATAATGTTTATTGAGTTTTGGAAAAATCAGACAGAAAATAAATGTGGTTATAAAATGTAAAGGGTGAGTGTCAGCATAATTTACACTGAGGATACCTGCCAAGCAATTATGCTGCTAGCTTTACAAATTAAATATGACCTAGCATGCTCATTGTTAAATTTTATATATTTCAGAGTGAGAAAAAATTGCAATAGTGAAAAAAGCAAAAATGTTGAAAGCTGTAGCAGCAAATTTGCTGTTTAATGTAGGATTCTGTGTATGGAATCATAGTTATCTTGCTGATAAACTTTAGACAGCAATTCCCCAGGAAACCATAAAGCAATTTAATTTGAGGAAAAAGGCTTAAACTGAACCCTTTAAGTTCATATTGCGTGTTAATCATAGCAGCACATGGGGATCCGTTTATGAAATGGACGGTAGACCACCTTATTTGATACTCACCTTTTTTTATATGTAATAACAAATTTACTATCCTAAATAACATCCTTTTTACTTGGACAGTGTTTTAAAGAATAATTGTTATTTTGGTGATTTAATTGAAGGCACCATTTCTACAAAGGTAATCACTTAAATGTCGATGCTTCCAGAGGATTAAAAACCTGGCTGGGTACCAGGAATTTTTCTAGGCAATAGGGATTTAATGATACCTAAGCTATAGTTCTTGCCTTGAGCAGCTCAAGGACACATGGCCAAGTAATTATCATGCAACATTATAAATTATAAAACAGAATGTCTAAGATAGTCTGGAAAGAGAGTTAAGAAGCAGCAAAGACTTATCTGTACCAACTACACAAAAATGGAGAATTTAGTTATTTATTCAAATGCTTTTCCCTGAGACTCTTTTACCAGGCCCAATGCCCCCCCTGCCATTAATTGGTTATAGGTACCGCTTCTCTTGTTAACTCTGGTGAGTTATTTTTAATTAATGGAGACCTCATTTGATGGTCTAATATGAAGAAGTCATTCAATAGAACAAGAAGGAAAGGATTAACACTGTATATTGCTACATATCATTAACTTATGTGGCTACAGTTTCATTTCCCATGAAAAATAAAGAACCATACAAAGCCTTTAATAACGTATTTCTCTTCAGAAAAATGTACCAGTAAAATTGTATTACTTCAAGTCAATATGTACTCATGCAGTGAACAGTTTGTTTGAGAAATAGCACTAATCTCTGAAGACAAAAAAGCCTGGAAGATGTAGTCCTTGCCCTCAAGGAATTTAAGATTGAATGGGGAAAATAAACATATAAATAATGAATCTTAACACAAAATAAAATGCATTAAGTGCTAAATCAAGGTACAAGTAATTGGCTATGGTTGAATAAAATGCTTCCTTTTTTTCCCCCCATCTCCCTGTCCACTAACTAGCTTCTCTTGCCTCCTTTAGCCTAATCCTGGAACACTCTTAGGGTGAACACATAATTTACCATCTAAACCAGGACATATCTAAGAATGAAGGAGGGCAATTAGTAATTACAGAAATACAACAGATATGAACCAGAACTGTCTGAGGGAAATAAAAATGAAAGATGACTTTATTCATACTCCATCCTGATGCCAAAGTGAGCATTTAAAATGCAACCTGGTTATTGATGCACTCTTCCTTAAAATCATTTAATGGTTCTCCATTACTCTTTATGATAAAATCCAGTCTTTTACTGGGGTATGAAGGTATTTTCACGATCTGTATCCGTCTCTTCTCCGCTTAACAGAATCTCTCTTCACCACCTTTTACCTCTTGCTTGCCCTCTCACACCTCTTGTTTTCTTCTGATTTTTCTCACTTGTAATTATGTATTGGAAGTTATTTTCAGAGGTTAATGAATTCTTAATGTACTTGTCATTCCCTCCGGACGAAACGTTCCTTTAGATCAGGGATATATTCTAGCATTAAAAAAAAAGTTCAGTAATGAACACAGTATTTGACACATTAATAAATATTTAATATTTTGGACAGAAAAACTAGTTAATATAAACATGTTTTATGATGTGGGTTGAGAAAGATGCTACTAAAAATCTTATTGACATAGAAGCAGACGGTAGAATGATGATTTCCAGAGGCTTTGGGGGGTGGATTTGGAGGGGGAGATTGGAATATGCTAAAAACAAAACCAACAACAACAACAAAAACCACCCAGATCTCACTGTTGGTTTCTAAGCTGGGTTTAAAAGAAGAGATTTTTGTGGAAAAAATATGAGAAAACGTACATTTCAGATAGCAGAATGATTGAAAGTATAGGCTATAAAAATGATTTATTTTCTTATAGAGAACGATTTTCAAATTTAGGTAAGTTTTGAATATATTTGTGAAATGTATATGTGGAAATAGAATTTTTCAGTAAGAGATTCTGAAAAATGATGGAGATCTCTGAATGCAATAGAAGTTGCATTTATCTCCATTACAGTTCTTATACAGGTACAGTTTGCAATATGGTCTATAAGGACGTCAGATTTCACTGTGACTTTTCTCTTGATTTTAAAGGGTAAAGATGCTTTTAGTTTGTAAGACTGTGCCCAGTGAAAGATAAATAGCTTAAGTCTGCACGTGGTATCCCAAAATGTGGAGACCACCTATGAAGTTTTTGGTCCTAGAGATCACATCTAGAGGGAACTCAATGAATAACCTCCTACTTGCTTCTGTTCATCAACTTCTTGCTTCCTGCATGTTAATCAAGACTGCAGCTTCTCCAGATCTGCCTCCTGCCAGGTTCAAGTCTAGCAGAGTAATACTTGTTTCCCAAGAATGTGAACTAAAGTCTTGGGCCTAATTTACATGAACCTAAATTTGATCATACAACTTTTTACAGCCAATCACTGTAGCCAGATTCGGGCAATTGTCAAATTGACCAGCCCTGTCTTATATACCATCCTGGAACAGGACGAGGCATTAGCTCCACCTAGAGGACTTGTTCTGAGCCTGCAAATGGGAGAGGATTCTGAAGGAAGGCTGAACTTCAAAAGCTACAAATATCCACCAAGCCTTGCCACCTTTCCTCCTCTCCCGCCAAGTGGTAAACCAAAGTTTTCCCGTTTAGATGTTTTACTATCTCACCAAATCCTGCCCTCCCATAGCAATGAGACGTTACGAAAAAACTCTTTCTATGGTGTTCGTCTCTACTTGCTGTGACCCAGTGGAGAATCATTGCTAAAGAAATCATCTTAATTCAGTTTCAGGTTTGATGATTATTGAGTGATTAAAAAAATCTAAAATGTGTGCTTCGGGTTCATTTACTACTAAAAAATAATTCCGGGAGTAGGTACAAAACCAATGCGATGCAAACGGAGACCTCTTAAATGCAAATACTTCTCCTCCTGAGTTCTTTCACCATTTTACCCATGATTCCTAAGCCATATGCTGATTCTCTCAAATCTGCACGTAGGTTGAAACCCCAAAATTGTCATTTTTATAGGTCAAATAGTCAAATATCAGCAATTTCATAAGATTCAGCCTAATACATAATTCAACTCCAAACTTGCAACTGAACTTTATCTGGTAATCTCATGAGAGTTTCCAATTATAGATGCTCAAAAGTGGATACATTATCTCTCCTCAAAATCAATTCCTCCTCCTTTATTTGGTGTATAGGAAAATGACATCCAAGCTTCTGTCATACAGAAATTCTAAAGACATCCATGCCTCACCACTTTCTCCACCTTTATATATGTTAGGTTATTTGATCAGACTCTATCAGGAAAAACAGAATTACACAAAAACTGATGTTAATATCTGCTGTTACCCTGACTCTGCAAAGCAACCTATTCAATTCTTCAGATATTTTAGTATCTCACCAAATCCTGCCCTCCTGTAGCAGTGAGACATTACAAGAAAGCTATTTCTATGGTGTTCATCTCTACTTGCTGTGACCCAACGGAGATTAATAAATGTATTAATTTAATATGAAACAAAATGTTGAGATAAGAGCACAAGTTGTATTTTAAAATATGTTATCAGATATTTTTAAAACTAAAAATATTAAAAATTTACCTTTGTGTATGATAAGATCAGTTATCTGTGCAGGTATTGGCATATGCAGTTATACATAAAATAGACTTACATCTTTCATGTATGTGATATTCACATGTGACTGCATACAAATGTTTGGACCTGTTTTGATTCTTAATGACAAGTGGAATAAACCCCTTTACAGTTATCTTTGTTACAGCAATAATGATTTCAGTATATGATATTGAAATCCACATTTGTTGTTTATTATGTGGATGTTACTGAAAATTATTTCCATGATAAGGAGAGCAAAGGTAGTTCTATTTTCAAAATCGGAGGGTTTCTTAGAAAACAGATTTAAAATGCAGTTTCATGATTCATGATGGAACATGTATGCAAGAAATAAAGCACGTACTCTGTGTAGTATGAATATTCTGTTTTTATACAAAAACCTTTTACATAAATACAAATAAAATTACTTTTTCATAGCATAATTTTGATAATTTTTGTTGCTGATTTAAATATCCTGAGCACATTTATCCAGAAAGAAAAAGAATTCATTTTGCAATATCTTGGAGGTTATAATAAATCACTAAAACTAACTGTTGCAGAAAAAATTACACACTAGTAAACTTGGAAAAGGTCTCAGGAAATTAGCTGTTTCCTATTCCCTTATCAGAAAGGCCTAATTTAAAACAGGACAGACGATGGTTGTTCGCCTATTTAAGCATCACTCAAGGCTGAGAATCCACAACATCTTTTTTGGCAACTTGTGTACTTTTCATCGTAGCGTGTTGGGTGGATGGATTGGAAGCGGGTCAGATTTGAATCTCAGTGTTCTCTACAGCGCTTTCTAGCTCCGTAGACATGAGCAAGTTGCTTGGCTTGCCTGTTACCCAATTTGTGAAATGGAGATGTGATTCCTGTTGCATAGGATTGTAGTGTGCGCTTACTACTGCCTCTGCAAACACCAGGCACTCAATAATGAAGCCAAATTTCGCGTTTGGGGAAAAGGTTTTTGCATGTTTTATGACCAGTGGTTTGTAGAAACCCCTATAGTACAAAAATGTGGCTAGTTTCCTTCTAAGATTTGTATCTAATAAAACTTTTCTATGGAAATATTTTCATCTTATTCTTCATCTTTTCTGATTTTTCTCGTCTCAATACTAAGAACCATTTCATGCTCAATGTAGTTTAAATATTACCTACTTACATTTTTCTATAGTATAACAGTCCATTTTTTATTCATTCATGTACTATTCTCTCTTGGTAGTCCACTCTAGACCCACTGATCTTGATATAAATTGGTGCATAATATTTAATTTTTATATCTTTTAGGTAATTTAATTATCCTACTATATTTCATTTATATTTAGTTTATATTCATGTTTATTCATACCACGAACTCACCAAATTCTCCAAGGCATTGTACATTATGTGTTTAGATTTCTTGGTTCTAAAAACTCTGATACATTTGGATTCTTCTGCAAATTATTTTTGTGATTGTATTAGTTGGGGTTCGCCAGATAAACAGAATGAACATGACACATGTATGTATCTATGAAGCAAGAGAGATTTATTTTAAGGAATTGGTTCATGCAATTGGAGAGTCTTGGAACATCTAAAATCTGCAGAGTGGGCCAACTGGCTGGAGACCCAGGGAAGAATCGCACTTTGAGTCCAAAGACAGTATGTGGGCAGAATGGATTTTTATTCAAGGGCGATCAACCTTTTTCTATTAAGGTCTCCAACTGATTGGATGAGGTACACTTCTGTTATAGAAGGTCATCTGTTTCACTCAAATCCACTGATTTAAATGTTGATCTCATCCAAAAACACCTTCACAGAAACATCCACAATCATGTTTTACCAAATATTTGGGCACAGTGGTCCAGGCAAGTTGGTACATAAAATTATCCATTAAACTGGCCTTCAAAAAAATTTAATAAATAATTTTAAAATATTGCTACCAATACATTCTATATACATATAGAAAAGATCTCCCTTGTTTTTTTGTTTTGTTTTGTTTTGTTTTTGCTTTCTAAAACAGAGGGACTAGTTATGTATTATCAAAAAATACTTTCATTCACTACCAATTTTATCTTTTCCTTAGGTATAAATTGATGCATGTGTGTTTCAAATAAGTGAAATATTATTTGACTTAAATAAAAAATAGATACAAAATGTTATATATTAAAGATATATAAATATATGCTTCGACACTTTCTCAATATAACTACAACTTTATCTCTCACTAAGTTTTTTATACTACTGTGGAAAGAAGTTTTAGGTGGTTAGAATTATACTCGGAAGAAAAATATATTTTCAAAAGTAAAAACCACTGAACAAAGTGAAAACTATTGTGTCATTTGCTATCCTAACACTGAATTCTGTGTATAGGTATAGTAGATAAAAAGTCAGCTTGGGCATCAGACAGGCCTGGGTTGAAATCCAGACCTCACTATTTATTAGTTGTGGATTTAAAATTATATTTTAAGGAGACTTTTAGCCTTCTCAGCACAGACACATTCAAAGTTCTTTCTTTCATCTTGGGAACTTTTGGATACCACACCTTTCAAAGGGAAGCTTGACTGTGTCCCTGGATAAATGATCTATGACATCATGTGGACCTCTACGTAGCTGGCAACAAAGAACTGTAATCGAGGTATTTTTATTCATGGCCATTTTGAGCTCTTGTATTTTTATTAATTTCTGAGCCAGAATTTTTTTTTGAGATTTTTCTTAAAGGGCCCTTAGCCCATGTACTGTAAAATATGATCAAATCTACCTCTTAAACAACGTAGGGAGCTGCATAACACACCCATTTTAGTGCATCCTCCTATATGACTATAGTTACTTGGTGCCTTTCAGTATTTTTGAGGGGTGTTATGAAAAACATCAGCTCATTATGGACTCTAACATTAAGATGACATCATGTTTTAATCAACCACTATCTTCATTCCTTTGAATAGTGGGAGAAATTTCAGTGTAGTCTTAGGGTCAGGAATACTTCTTATGCTTTTCAAGAGTAATTCTTGATTTTACTATATGACAGCAATTTAGAAAGTTTGAGTTACTAAATTTATCTCTTTGCATTGACTATTTGAAAGCCCTGAGATGTCTGTGGCATCCATACATAGTAATAATAATAATAATCTTCATAACTAAAACATTAATATAATCAATATATTAAACATCTTTTATAAAACATTGTTATATATTAAGTATTGTACAAAGTATATATCATATAACTTTATTTGATTCTTCCTTAAAACCCGAGAAATAATACAGATTAGGATGAAATTATTTTTTAGTTTTATTCCTAGCTTCTCGTGAAATCCAGGTTTTTCTTTTGTGCTATTTTTTATTTAAGTTGTTTGGTGGTAGTTTACGTGACTTTATATTATTTAAATACTTTCATGAATTTGACTCCCCATAGAATGTAAATTCCAATAAGGACAAGTACTTTGTCTGTTTTGTTACCACTGTATCCCCAATATTTAACCCAGATGCTCAAAAAATATTTACTAAATAATTGAGTAAAAACGCAGATATTAATGAATATGCCTTTTCCTCCATGCACAGCCAACTGCAAGAGATTGAATTACGTGATTTATGTGGCATTCAAGTAAGGACATTGGAACAGTAGAGCTATCTAGCTGTGTTTCAGGAGTTAAAGGTGTAGTTGGAGGCTGACCTACAGCAGGTACTCATCAAAAGATTATTACAATGTGTCAATAATTCAGATAGGCTACCTTATGTATTAACAGGACCTTCAGTACAAGCTGTTGCTCAGCAGTATACTGCCAATCAGAAAGTGGCAATCGAGGGCCCAAAATGAAATATTTGTCTGCTAAATTATAAAAACATTGGTAGCAATATCAGGAATGCAAAAAAAGTAATAAAAATACTGAAGTAGCAAACACAGAAACAGAATATGATAGGGTATGGGGAACACACTTTATGTTCTCCTAAAACTTCTCAAATGTATCATTAGTAAAAAGCTTTTTTAAAAAGTGAAGAATAGTGAAGTGAGGCAGATATTATTTTTCCCAGTATCATGGTATAGTTTTGCTTGACGTGCAATTATACCTGTAGCTCTTTGTTTTCATGTTGGCTGGTTCTAGATGTAAAAATTGCTATTTTTATGAATGATGTCCATACACTTGGAAACCCACTGATACTGCTTTGTTGAGAAAAACAAGTAAAACTGTTTAGAGAACTGGAGCAGCTTCCTACATTATTTTTTTCTGCAAGTAATATCCTCAAGATAATCCTGGCAAGGCAGGGTTACTCTGCCTCTTAGGAGGAATGTATCCCCCCAAAAATGATATTGGATTAACTATGATCTTAGTCACCTAGTCATGAGACAAACTGTCCCCCGATCTCCCCTGAGCAGCCTCATAATTTAGATGTCTTCTTAAGCAGATCACTGCCCTAAGCAACATATATTCAGCAAGAAGAAAATAAATCACTCAGATTGAAAGTAATGTTTCTAAAAGAAATGGAATTAAGATAGCGGAATTCAACCAGACTTGTAAAAACAAGACTTTACAACAGACACTACGTTTGAGGGATGGGAGGTGATCTCATGTTAATGTGGATTTGGTTTAATCGGTTGCCAGCAGAACGAGGATTATTTAGGGAACAGTGCCCTCTGTGTGTGCAGTCTCTCATGTGACAGCATCAGGCCCTCTCAGGAAACAGAGATATGGACAAAGGGAAATTCAAACAAATCAGTTTATATTTGCTAAGCATTTTTATGAAGGAAAAATATATCTGCCAGGAAAAGACACGCAGTAATTAGTCTCTCTAATGGAAAAGTAGGGTCTGATTAAGAATCTTCTGCTAATGCACTCTAGAGTTAGTTATAACCAAATTACTGAAAATGTTCAAAAAGCCCTTCTATTATTACTTGACTTGCTTTGTCTCATTTGTCAAAGGGCTTCTGCAACCTTTCTTGCTGAGCAAATGTCCTTTTCGCAGCCTTGCATTTCTGTGCGGGCCTGACTGCCTCTGCCCGTTGTGCCTGATCACCCAGCAGGCACAATTAAGGGAGTGCATTAGTACTTCAGTAGATAATAGAAGCTCTTAAAGGGCTTTCTATAAGAGTCTGCGTGGCATATTTTTATATTTTTAAGTCAGCTGGATTCACTGTTTAATAATCTGAACAGTTTGAATAATTTGAAATCACAGAAATAAAAAAAGAGAGAGAGAAAGAAAAAGAAGTCGGGTAATGTATTTTTCTTCAGCTTCTTCTATACATTATCCTTTCTGTAGATCTAAGACAAATGAGAAGATTATATCCAAATACCAACAGTACATGCTTATTTACATAATGTGACTGTGGACCAGCTAACAGTGGTTCTCTTTATAAGCACAGCTCAGTTTGATCACATTGACTAAAGTAATGAGATTGATAAGCAATAGGATGAATGAGGTGCAGAAGCAATAAATCAATACTGACAAAAATTGTTTTTCAACGTGTTGGCAAACAACATTTTAATTGCAATAAGGAGTGTAGTTTGAAGAAATGGCTTTCAGTGCATAAAACAACAGAGAATCTAATTTTTCTAACACTACATGCTTGGAGGGGTGCTACCGTAATTACCAGAATGTAGGCCATCACAGAAAACCTGAGATATTTCTCAGGGTTTTGTTTTTTCAATGACTGCTCTACCACAAACACTGCATCATAATCTTAGGGTGGGGTTGGGGAGATTTGTGTTTTAACAAGAACCACAGATGACAATTCCTGTCTGTAATAAAATTGGGAAGTGAGAACTATGGATCAGTATGTTAGCTAATTATTTGGTTAAACATAGTTAGATGTATGGACATGGCTTAACGTGCCAAAGGGTTTGGAATTTCTAGATCACTGATACAAATCTGTTTGACAAAATGAGCAGAAACTCTAATGTATTTTTGTAGTCACAATTTACTTTTTAAAATGTACATATTTCAATATACACTTTTTGAGTTCCAATTACTCTGAAACACTATGCAAAGCCCTGGAGATATAAAGACAAATGCCACTTGTTTTCTCCCAATAAGGAACCTGGAGTCTAATGTCAGAGGCGAGGAGTAGACAGAATATGATAATGTCCTGGCGTGGTGATAATCAGCACAGACTGCTCTGGGAAAATAGCTGATAGGCCTTCCAGAAATGCAGTGCAGATAACCCTTGAACAATATGGAGGTTGGGGTGATGACCCCCCAGCATGTATAAATCCATCGATAATTTTGACTCCCCCAGAACTTAACTACTAATAGCCTACTGTTGACTGGAAATCTTACTAAACATAAATAGATTAACACATATTTTGTATGTTATATGTATTATATACCATAATCTTACAATAAAGTAAGCTAGAAAAGAAAGCATTAAGAAAATCATAAGTAAGAGAAAATGCGTTACTTTTCACTAGGTGGGACTGGATCATCATAAAGGTCCTCATCCTCACTTTGAGCAACTGGGAGAGAGGAAGAGGAGGGGTTGGTCTTGCTGTTTCAGGGTGGTGGAGGTGGGAGAGGTGGAGCAGGTAAGAAGGAAGGCAGAAGAGGCAGACACACTGGTGTAACTTCCTGGAAATACACTGTAATTTCTGCTCTTTCATTTCTCTAAAAATGTTTTTATATGGTTCCAATCCTCCTTCTACCATTTGCATTAGTTTCATTGCCCATGTCATAGAAAGCTCCATGTCATAAAATAAGTTAAAAGCAGTCTTGAATAATCAGAAGCCTTCTGCCAGATTGTCTAGTGTCAATTTGTTTTCTGGCACAGCTGCTTCTACGTCGTCGTCTTCGTTGTCTGGCACTGGTTTGGAAACACCTTCATCAAATCATTGTTAATTCTTCTGGTGTGGTGTCCATGAGCTCTTGAATTTCTCTAAGATCCATATCTTGAAACCCTTTTTTACCCCCCAACCTACTGCCATGTTTTTTAACCACATTCACAGTCTTTGACATGATTTTCTTGATTGGCTGTCATAAATCTTGTAAAATCATGCACAACATCTGAACACAGTTTTCTCCAGCAGAAATGAATTGTTGTCAGCTTGACGACTTTTATGGCTTTTTCCATAATAATAGTGGCATCTTCAGTAATGTAATTCTCCCAGATTTCTATGGCATACTCTATTGGGGTTCTCTTCCATAGTACTGGCAGTCCTTCCCGTAGAATACTGTTGTGTAATGAGCCTTGAAGCTCCTTATGTCCCCAATCTAGAGGCCGAATTAGAACTATTTGGGGCAAGTAGACCACTTCAGCCCTTTCCAGGTTGAACTCATGGTGCTCTGTGTGACTAGGAGCATTTTCCAATATCAAAAGAATTTTAAAATGTAGTCCTTTATGGGCAAGATACTTCCTGACTTTGGGGCCAAAGCACTGATGGAACTAATCCAGAAAGAGTGTTCTCATTGCTCAGGCCTTCTTGCTGCACAACCAAAGGACTAGCAGCTGGGGTTTATCTTGTTCCTTCAAGGGTTGGGGTTAGCAGGTTTATAGATAAGGGCAGTCCTGATCATTAACCTGACTGCATCTGCACAAAACAGTAGAGTTAGCCTACCTTTCCCTGCCTAAAACCCTGTGCTCACTTCTCCTCTTTACTGATAAATGTCCTTTGTGGCCTGTTTTTTGTTCTCCAGAATAGGGCACTTTCATCTGTATTAAAAACCTGTTCAGGCAGATATCCTTTCTTGTAGGGGATTTTCTTAACGGCACGTGCAAACCCCTCTGTTGCTTGGTAGTCAGCAGAAGTTGCTTCTCCTGTTATCCTGACATTTTTAAAGCCTCTTTCTGAAAGTATCAAACCACACTTTGCCAGCATTAACATCTCTAGCTTCAGATCCTTCACCTTCCTTTTGCTTTACATCGTCATCTAATGATTTTGCTTTTTTGTCAATCATATTATAATCTGTAGGTGTGTCTTTCTTATGGCAATCCTGTACCCAGGTAAAAGCTGCATTTTCAATATGAGACAAAAAGGTGTTTCACAAAAAGTGCAAGGTTTCTACGACTGCTGGTGTAGTTGCAGCTATGGCTTCCCAGGTTCCATTCCTTTATATACCATGGTTCTTACACCAGATTCATTTATCTTGAGATGGTGGCAACCTAAGCTGCAGACCTCAATCTACAGTACACATCAAAGCAATTCAATGTTTTCTTGTAATGTCATGACTTGACTTCTTGGGAGCACTCCCAGCATTACTAGGGGCACTTTGTATGGGTTCCATGGGGTTACTCAAGCCTAACGATATTTCTCTAAACATGATGAAAATACAAGAGAACCGTGAGAGATCACTTTTGACCCTGATCCATAATTTACTGGAGAGGGTACTGGCTGACGCAGAGATGATTAACATCTCAAGGCACGTCAAGCGAATACTTGCAACACTTGAGCTCACCGCAACAGCAAGAGGAGATGGCTGGGAAGTGATGACGGTAGTACAGTATGGACTACAGTTAATTTTATGCAGTTATGATTTAATACTGTATCTTTGGAGTTTGTTTACATCTCCTTCAACTGCAAGCGGCCCTACATATTACCTATAAGTGTTTATGTAAGTTGTGATAAATGTTACCTTTTTATAATATTTGTGTATATTTGATGGTAGTAAATGATAAAATAGACTAATATCTACATACCTTTTATGCATTCATGACATACTTTTAAAATTTTTTTCTCAATATTTCTAGGCTATGCAATTCATAGTTTTTTCAAATGGTTGCAAGTCTCCAAAGTATATAGCAATATATTATTGAAAAAAATTCACATATAAATGGAACTGTGCCGTTAAAAGCCATGTTGTTTAATGGTCAACTGTATTGCTAGATTGAGGGGAAGGAGTACAGGGAGATAAAGATGTGTCTGACAGTTTAAAGAGACTGTGAATTTTATTCAATGGGCAATAACGCAACCCTGGAACTTTTAAAATATAAGAGTGACACAGATAGACCTGCATTGTAGAAAGATCATTTGGGTTACTGTGTGGAAATATATTAGAGGACTTGAAACTGAAAGCCATGCCTGTACGTTCTCACTTGTCTGGATACTTTGCAGGTATCGGAATGAGTGAAGTGCATTATCAGAAATACTTGTCTGGAGCATACACATTTTTCAAATGAAGACTATTAGAAAATCTTTAAATATACTTTGTCTAGAATTATTTATTATGGGAATGAAGCTGAAATATTAGTTAACATGATCTAAAGACAATAACATTTTTGGTCCAAAATGTAATGTATTGTGTTCATATTTATAGCATTTTCCAACGAAGGTCAACGTTCTATTCTCTGTTCTTGTTCTTTTGCTGTAACAGAGATACAGCAACACAGCATAAAATAAAACCCAAGGCAGGCACACTGTTCACGTTCCAAGTGTTTAGCTATATAATTTCTTTGCAATAAGTATGTTAATTCCATATTAAGCTCTGACAGTAAAAAGGTAAAAATTGCAAGACTATCAGGGATTTCCCTATACGTGCCAATAAAAGCTGCCTACCTTTACACAGTTACTGCTGTATGTGACGTTTAGCTACTTCAACTCTAAAAATCTCTCTTGGAAATGGTGGCATCAAAGTTATATTTAGTTCTTTAATTTTAAGAGAGTTTAGACAATTAATTGTGCCTACAGATACTACATTCGTGTATAGGATTCACTTATCCCAAGACCAGAGATAGAAAAGTATGAGGTTGCCCAAAATTTTCAATTATACCTTTCTCTCAAAATGGAAATTTCTTTCAATTTGAAGTAAAATGTCAGTGATAAAAACACTAGCACCATCTTTTTTGACTCTATGTCCAACATGTGGATGCATGCATGGGTCCTAAGGCAGTTTTTAAATTTATCTTTGGCATGAAGTATGGTATGGGCGTTTTGAGAGCCACGTGAAACTCCAGCTGAAAATATAGCACAACAAATCTTCACATAATTTTTTTTTTTTGGTAATAAAATATTCAGATCTTACCGAATAAATCCACAGTTTTTGCTAAAATCATTGCAATATTTAGATTCCTTATTAAAAGAGGAAAAGTATACGTGGTCTGAAGAAAGTTTGTGCATGAATGTTTGAGTACTGCCCCATATCTAATGACTAACGCCCAGCAGAGACTCGGAACAAGGAAATGGCTCTGCTCTGGCATAAAATATTGCAAAATTATTAATAGCTAAAATAACCTGAAGATATTCCATTTTTTACAGTGTAGTTCTGACACTTCTCCATAAGCCCTTGATTCAAGTGATGATTAAAAATAAAAGTTAATAGCATTACTAGATTATATTGGAACACTTTTGAAAGTAGTTTAATTTCATGGTATGACTAACCATTTTTCTAATACATCATATTTTATATATGAATAATACAGAAAGAAGATTACCAATCCTTTGATAAGTCTCCAAAATATTAACTCAGTCTTTGTAGTACAATTGAAGCAACAATTTTGAGCATTGTTTTCAGGGGAAATTACAATCAACAAAAATTCTGCACACACACAAAAAATTGAACCATTCTTTAAATATTACATGTTGTGTGATTGCCACAGAAATTTGGTAAATAATTTGCAGGTGATAAATCAATTCACTCATAATCCCACCATGCAGATATAACACTTTTCAGTATATTTTGTGCTTTTTTGTTCATCAAACATATATACACACATCCATGTTTTTAAAGCAAACATAGACCCTATACTGTGCATCATTTTAATAACCTGCCTTTGTTTATTAACCAATATATTTTCCATTCATTACACATTTTGCTACTATGACACATTAAATACCTTTGCAGATTCCCACTATGTGTATAGACTCACCATAATTAACTTAAGCAATAATCTATTATGCATTCATTCTATTTCTATTTTTTTACCACATTCTTCCACGAACATATTTATAGTTAGTTCCTTGCGCATGGTCATAATTTCCTTAGAAGAAAATCCTAAGGAAAAAGTTTGCATCCTAAAATAGAGTGATTATTTTACTCATTTACATCCTCATCAGCAACCAATGGACATGCACACCCCGCCTCTCATGCCCTTGAGAACAATGGATACTATCTTCAATAGCCTGTCCCAAACTATGTTTGCAGGAAACCTAGCATATAACAGATGTTATAATAATTGTTCTTAAAAAAGTGAAATGATCAATAAAATTTGGGAACTACATACTGAAATCTCTTGGTGATTCACAGAGCACATTAAATTATTAAAGACTGTGAGAAGTACTGATATAAATATACCAGATTAAGTTTTGTTAACTTGGGATTTCCTGAACCTCAGTGATCATGGAATCCTTTATTGATGGAACACCTATTAAGGTACTTTAAGACATCAGTGTTCCTTATAATGCAGTTTGTAAAACACCAGTTGTCTATTTTGAGGCCATATAACTGGTATTTATGGAAGAGGCTGTAAATTGACTATGCAATATCCATTCTCCTTTCTTACAAAGAGTTATTCAGCAGAACAATGTGCCCAGCTGAAATCACTTTTTTTGTAACCGCTACCACAAACAAGATACCGAATGGTTCCAACGCTCAAGGAATTCCCTTGTGCTGATTGATCCTCTGTCATTAGCTCCTCCCTTCACTCTTAATTCCTCATTTTTGGAGTATGTGTCTCTTGGATTACTGTCACCATACCTTCTCTAGTCGTAATTATTGGTGATTTTATATCAATCTAGACAATTTTTTAAAACTCCTGAATCTTTCAGTGCCTTAATCACATGTTAGTCACATTCATACCTTGACTTTGTTGTTATCAAAGTGAGAATTAGTCAGTTGTCTCAATTACAATTATGCCACCCAACCGTGACTTCCTGTGGTCCAGTAATGCTTTCACTCTCCGGGAGCTCACAATCTTTAATTCTAACACCTTTCGCTCTTCCTCGGTCCTGGTTTTTTTGTTTTGTTTTGTTTTGTTTTTTTCCCTACCTGGCTTAAAGGACTCATCACTGTAATCACTCTAATGCTTGCACTATCGACTCCTTCACCCCTTACACACTTCCTGGAATCTGCGAGGCCAAATGTTAAGGTTAAGTTCAACTCTACCTATGCCTTCACCCATGCAGCCGACACAAGGCTATGCTAATTGGATTTTTCAAAAAAAAAAAAAAATTCAAGACTGGCTGGGCACAATAGCTCATGCCTGTAATCCCAGCACTTTGGGAGGCCGAGATGGGTGGATCACCTGAGGTCAGGAGTTCGAGACCAACCTGGCCAACACCGTGAAACCCCATCTCTACTAAAAATATAAAAATTAGCTGGGTGTAGTGTCACAAGCCTGTACTCCCAGCTACTAGGGAGGCTGAGGTAGGAGAATTGCTTGAGCCCGGGAGACGGAGGTTGCAGTGAGCTGAAATCATGCCACTGCACTCCAGCCTGGAGGACAGAGTGAGACTCTGTCTTAAAAAAAAAAAAAAAAAAAAAGCTCATTACAGCAAATGGGTACATGGTGCTCTGCCAAAATCACACTACATTTCTGTTTATGAATTTTCCACATTCTTAGATGACTATATAAGGTAACAAACCAAACTCCCTTCTTTCCAAACCTCTAGCCACATTCTCCCTAATTTCCATTCTCAGTTGAGAACATTGTGGCTTATTGAGAAATAGGATCAATTAGAAGCAGTTCTCATCACCACATTTATCCATGTATGAGCACATGGCTTAAGCCAACTATCTCTCCCACAGATTACTGCAGTAGTGTTCTAAATGGTTTCCTTGCTTCTGTTCCTGCTCAGGGATTAAACTCATTCTGGGAACACAGATGCATCACCTAGAGGGACATCACTCAAGTTGAAGCCATGAGGATCAAACCTCATACTAATAAAGATAGAGGTAGTAACAGTGGAAGCTTTAGACTGAGTGCTAGAGAGAAGTGAATTGTTTTGCAATAAAGTAATTATATACTTATTCATTGAACACGAGGTTTAATATTTACAGTGTGCTTGACTGTATCTGTGAACAAAGGAGACAAAAATATATGCTTTTGGGGAGCTTCCGTTCTAGTGGGGAGAGAGATGACAAAAAAATAAGTAAAATAGGTACTATGCGAAATTGTAATAAGTGCTATTGAAAAAAATAAGCAGAAAAAGGAAATTGGGAGCATTGGAATAAATACTGGAAGAAAGTGATGTACCGAAACACATGGACATCTATGGGAAGAGCTTTTCCAGTAAAGGAAGTAGCAGTGATGAGAATAATGTGGTTAGGGTCAAAGATGTGATAGGGGCCAAAGTCATGTAGGGCTTGAGTGAGATGAGAAGTCTTTGGAGAATTTTCCAAGAAGGAGTAAAATAATCTAAGTTGCAATTATACCAGAAATTACTCTGGTTCTTACCTGGAGAATAGATAGAAGGAGTAAGGTAATTACAGCTTGGCTTTTTAATTTTGTTTAATATTTATTTATTTTGGAGATGGGGCCTTGATCTATCACCCAGGCTGGAGTGCAGTGCTGAGATCATAGCTCACTGCAGACTCGACCTCCTTGAGCTCAAGTGATCCTCCTCCCTCAGCCTCCTGAGTAGCTGAGGCTGCAAATGTGCACCACCATGCCCAGCTAGTGTTTTATAAACTTTTTAAAAGATGGCATCTCACTATGTTGCCCAGGCTGGTCTTGAACTCCTGGGCTCAAGCAATCCTCCTGCCTCAGCCTCCTGAGTAGCTGCAATTACAGGTGAGAGCCACCCCACCTAGAGATCGTGGCTTTTGTAGAATCCCTTCTTCTTTCTGCTGCTACTTCAGAGATGGCTGATAAACAGAAACCTTTACCATTATTTATATACTAATCTGAAAATATCACTTTCACTCAGGACTTGTTTTCATCTTTTGGTTGGTTGTTTGCTTTGTCTGGCATGTATGTTAAACAAGAGATTAAACTTATCTCAGTCAATGGGAAAAGTGTTTCTGCTACCAAATTCAGAAGGCCAGGTGTAAAACTAAAACCAGGCTCACTGAGATTTGGGGACTGTTTCTGGAAAATAACACATGCATCTATTACTCTCACAGCACATAGCACAGAGTCTGATAGAGGAGACATGCTTGACAATTGACCTGTATACACTCCCTATACTAATTAAGGAGAAATTAGAGGCACCTAAGCAGAAGCAACAGTCATCCTGGTTTATTTAGATCAGGGTGAGGCTTGAACTCAGCCAAAGGTCCTACTTCTATAGTTCAGGGGCAATGGGGAAGAACATTGAGAAATGCTAGCTTGACTCTTCGGTGAGGGATAGGTAGACTGTGACTCCCAACAGGCTTGTGTCTACACATGCCAGGGCCACTGCCCTGGAAGCTACTCAGGGAAAGGTTCAGATAAGAAAGAGAACATTGTGTAAATCACAATTTATCGTTGGGAAATGAATTGAAGGTTGGCTCAGGTTAAGAACTTGTTGTGGCCAGGCGCGGTGGCTCAGCCTGTAATCCCAACACTTTGGGAGTCCAAGGTGGGCGGATCACCTGAGGCTGGGAGTTTGAGACTAGCCTGACCAACATGGAGAAACCCCGTCTCCATTAAAAATACAGAATTAACCAGGCGTGGTGGCGCATGCCTTTAATCCCAGCTACTGGGGAGGCTGAGGCAGGAGAATTGCTTGAACCCGGGAGGCAGAGGTTGCGATGAGCCGAGATTGTGCCATTGCACTCCAGCCTGGGCAACAAGAATGAAACTACATCTCAAAAAAAAAAAAAAAAAAATTGTTGCAAGACTCACAGGTTTCTCAGGATTATTGCTTCTCTTGGTATATGATACGAGGCTACAATTATTAAAGTGTTTATTACTATAGAAAATATGATGTAGATATCGTACTGAATAAATTCACACTACTAGCAAGGCAATAACAAACTTTCTTAACAATTCATAGAAACTGGAGGCATGTGACCCCTGGATCCTAAGGCCCTAAACTGGCAGGTATTAGGTTGATGCTGCTCCGAATCATTTGTCATCCTTTGTTTTGACAGTCAACAAATCCATTAGCCTATGTCAATGTAGGTAGTAAATTGATAATTAAATTCTTTATTAGATTTCTTTGTCTAGGTTCCAACGAGAAGGACTGTAAGGGGGTTGACTGTCTTCTTCTCCCACTAAAATGCAATTTCTGGAGATTCTCTAACCCACCCCTTAGAAGAGTTCCTGGATCAAAAAAGGCATTTTGCAAGTGTTTAAATTGCACATCATGATAAAATATTTTGCTGAAGTCATTCTTTAAAATCATTTGACAGGGTATACTAACCAATGAATTGGTTACTGTTGTCATGGTGCACCGAGTCCTGAGAACAACATTGTTTTAAATAATAAGTTGATTGCTTCAGCTTCAAAAATATTCAGTCCATAGGGTGTTCATCAGTATATTCAATAAATATATAATCTCTGGGAAACTTAGTAAGCAAATGAATTAAAACGTTTGAAATATTTGAAATGATAGCTTAGTATGAGGAATTATTTCTTAAATTGTGTAAGTAAAAGCATTTCTTTTCTAACAGTTTGACTGAATTTAGATAACTATGAGTAAAATGTTAGATTTATTACATCTTACATCATCTTCCTTGGCAGAGAGTACATTTAGAAGAGAAACCGGCCAACCAAAGGCAACAGTTTATTGTTTTCCAAATGTCCACAGGATGTGTAGATCTTGGAAGAAACATTTATTGCCAGCAGTATTAGAACTACATAGACTTGCCTTTCTTATGTAAATATCTGTAAGAATTAGTGCATGATATTTTGATTTTTTTGTTAATTGAACAGGCTTTCATTTTTTTTATTTTATAAATGAATACAAAAATTTTGTTTGATTTGTGTTTTGAGCAAACAATACAAAATATTCTTTTTGGAGAGTTGTAGAATGAATTCACAGCTATGTTGAAATACCACTTACTTCAACATAAATGAGACTAATAGATAAAAAAATTCACTGTAAAAAGGTCCTACTATATTATTTAAATAGGTATCAAGGAAATATGTTTTCCTATGGGGTTTTAAAAAGAAGCTTTTAAAAGTGTAATATAAGAGAGTATAATTCCAAAGAAATTTAATCAGAAGTCTCATTATATTTACACAGACCATAAAAAAAAATTAAAGGGTAGTATGGTAGGTGCATATATTATTTACAGCAAATCCCAGGTTGGTTTAGAAAAACCCTATTCTCCATAAACTCGCCAGCTAGTCTTTGTCCCAGGTAGCAACGTTTACTGGAGAAGAACGTGATTTTCTTAAAAGCTTTTCAATTAATTTCTTTGTGTTAAACTACACTGTGTAATTTAAATCCTGCAGCTAATATATTGCCAACTATTTGATTCCTTGGAGGCTCTATATAAAAGGAAGGATTTAAAGTTGGTGAGATAACCCAAATCATTCCATCTGGAACTAAAAAATGTCTTAGATATGTGTTGTATGAATATATATGTGTTATGATCAAGAGGAAAGTCATAACATATACACTCATGTAACACATATATACTCATAGCTTTTAAAATATTTGCTTCTGTTGAAATACTCTATACTTTCTATAGTCATATCAAAATATTGTATAGTAGTTAAAAGTTCATGCTCTAGAGTCAACTGACTGCATTTCAATCCAAGCTGTTCCACCTGAGTAAATTTATCAAATTTCTCTTTGCTGGTACCTGCCTTTTAAAGTTATTGAGAAAATTAAATGAATGCAGTAAAGTGCTTAAACCTATACCCGGTACATAATTAGAAATCATTAAGTGTTGGGCAGTATTTTGAGATACAAGTGCTATGTGATGCAAGAGATACGAAGATATGTATATCATGCACTTACAGTCTAGTAGGGGCTGACTTGGATCATTGTTTTTTCACTAATTCATTTAGCAAATAGTTAGAGGGTGCCTACTTTCTACCAAGGATGGGAAGACATGATGTAATAAGACCAACAGTTGAGATGACATATGAATATGAATGATGACAATCTAATGAAATAAAGACTGAAACTGAGATTGTGCAAGGTAGGATGGGAATATAGTGGAGAAGTAATTCTGCTATCTCAGGAAAAATATCAGAAAGGAAACACATGTGAGCTGAATCTTACAAGGGTTACTAGAAATTTTCTAGCTGGACAAGCAGAAGCTAAGTGAAGAGGGAAGAACAGATGTAAAAAAAAACAAAAACAAAAAAGTAGCCTGAGAGAATGCATGGCTTTCAGCAATCGATCATGAGGCCTATGGAGGTTAAACAGGACAAGATCCTGGGAAAGGAGTCATGAAGGACCAGGGGTTGAAAGGTGAGAGGCATTTACCTAACCCATTAGGCACTGTGGGGTCCATGGGAAATTCCATGTAAGCAAGTGATGTGATAAAAATTTGTGTTGAGAACGATGTCTAGCTACAGTATGAAGCCAGGATTGGACAGGACAGGAGAGTGGAGGCAGGGGCCAGTTAGGAAACCATTGTTTTACTCTAGACGAAATTTTTTAAAAACCTGTTCTAACTGAAAATAAAATATACTTGCTGATTTCTATTAAGTTCTGAACAATGTTTTATGTCCCTTTCAAACACTATCTCATTTCACCCTCATCAGGATCTTATGTAGTTGATGTCATTATGTCCAGTTAGAGACAAAACTGAGGCTCAGAAAGGACAAGTATCTGCCCTAAGATCCTGTGCCAGCGTAGATTGGAGCCAGATTGAATTAGAGTCAGCCCAAATCCCAATCTTTTGCTCTTTTTGCCTTATCATCTGCCTCCCTTTGTAGCAATATTAGGAATGGAGAACCAAAAATGGGTTTTAAAGGTATCAGGAGTTCTATTTTATAAGATTCAGTGATGTTCAGTGTGTAATTAAATACATAGATCAGATTAAGAAAAGAGGTCTGTAACATCAGCTTAAAGATAAAACTGAGAGGCTATGTAAAATTGAAAAGAAAAATAAGTTACAGAGAATTTTGAAAATATTAAATTTAAGTATGAGGAGAAAGAGAGTCAAGTAAAAGAGATGGGAAGAGAAAAACAGGACAGCCATGATGTCATGGAAACTGAGAAGCAAGCATTATAAAAAGAAGAATGTGGTTAAGCCACGTTACATGTAACGAGATTCACTATGATAAAGAACAAGAAATGCCCATCAAATATGAACAGCTAAGACATGATGGGTTCTTCCCTGAGCAGCTTTGGGAGATGGCTGGAGAGGACGTCAAACCCTGGTGGCTAAGGGGGAATGAAAAGGAAAGAAGTGGAGGAGGAAAGTGTAGATTCTTGTACTATTTCAAGAATCCTGGCTGTAGAGAGATAGAAAGCAGTAATTTACTCTCCTGCAAGTTACTTCTTTTCTTTTAAAATAAGGTTTCATTTCATTTATTTTAAAATAAGGTTGAAGAGAAAATGTAAAGGAAGTACTAGAAAGACTAGTAGAGGACTTTCTCCTCTGTGATGGGAGAAAGAGAGGGATATAAAGTCCCTTAGTAGTTTGAGAGGAATGTGGTGAGAAGTTAGGAAGATTTCTGTCCCAAAGGCCCCCATTTTCTCTGGAACACTGAAGAAACCTGGGTGACCTACTGAGACTGAGGGATTAGAGGAAAATTGAAGGGGCTTGAGAAGGGGCAGTTTTAAGATAGCTTCGTAGAAAATGGTATAGTAATAGGGTTAGTAGTGGAAGCAGTAATAGCAGCAGCCAATAGGTAATGCTTTTCCTGTGCTGATTACTCTTCTAAATCTTCGTATATGTTCACTCTCACGCAACTATATGAGATAGGTTCCAGTGTAAATCTTATTGAACAGGGCAGGACACTGAGACACGGACCTTAAGTGATCTACCTGCCAAGATCACACAGCTTATAATAAAGGAGCATATGTCTGAACCCCCTGCAGAGTCCAGACCCCGAATTCCAGTGGGAAAGCTAGTGTAGGAAAATAAAATGTTAGTGTACAAGTAGCTCTGATACAAGTTAGAACAGGATAGCTAACAACATTTTTTTTAAAAAAATGGTCTTGGGTTAAAAGAGTTCTGGAATCATTAGCTAATACTCTAGTCAGGGGCATAAAAGTGCTACAGGAAGCCGGGCGTGGTGGCTCACACCTGTAATCCCAGCAGTTTGGGAGGCCAAGGTGGGTAGATCGCCTGAGGTCAGGAGTTCGAGACCAGACTGGCCAACATTGTGAAACCCTGTCTCTACTAAAAAAAAGTAAAAATTAGCTGGATGTGGTGGCAGGTGCCTGTAGTCCCAGCTACTCAGGAGACTGAGGCAGGAGAATTGCTTGAACCTGGGAGGCAGAGGTTGCAGTGAGCCGGAATTGCGCCACTACACTCCAGCCTGGGTGACAGAGTGAGACTCTGTCTCAAAAAAAAAAAAAAAAAAAATTGCTACAGGAATACAATAAATAATAACCACATACATAGAAATCTCTGTGGGACTGTCCATTACATCTAATTCTGATGAAATCCTTAGTAGGGTGATTATTCTTTTGGACTTCAGAATAAAAAATAAATACAGTATATTTGGAAGAATTCACAAAAAAGTTATAAGTGAATTTAAGTGTGTCAGAATCTCTTACACAGCTATGACTATCCACTAAAAATATAATAGAAGAAAATAAATTTAAATGTATGCTGAGGTACTTAAGTTTAATACGGAAGGAAATACTTCATCAGTTTGCTGTTTGGAATATAACATACTTTTTTTTAAAAGGAAAGGTCTAGAATTCTAGATAAAGGTCTAGAAAATTCTACATATCTTTAGGGAGGCAATAGTCATGGTAGTTAAGAATTTCTCTTCCATTTGCTAGCTCTTTGAATGTTTCCTTTAGATGTTGTATCTCCATCTCCTCATTGGGAAATGGGGATAAGAGAGTGTTTGATATTCTAGAACTAAATCAGTTAAACCATTTAATGTGCTCAGCATAGTAGTCGGCTGGCAGCTTTCCTCTCCCTTCTTTTCTTTATTATTGTCATTATATTATGAATATTTATTTTCAATAAATCTTTATACTTATAATGAATATTTAATTAGTCTCTAAAGAAAATAACTATGTCTACATTTAAGATAAGAACTTTCATCAATATGTTCTTCAGCATTGGTGAGGACTGATGAATCGATTAGTCTCTACGTAAAGAAGATTTGAATTTAAATGTGGAGAAATATTCACTGAAACCAAATGGACCATTTTTCAAATGCTAGAATTAACTAATTATTTGCACTTATTTTGATTGTTGTATTTTATGATTTGCATTATCATCTTATTACCATACAACCACTGTTATGGTGGAAAAAATATATTTTATATGATTCATAAGGAACAGTTGGAGAAAATTGCCCTTCATTTGCAAATCTCTGTTGATACTTTGCAACAGTTAGCAAAGTAAAGTTGAAGCATCAAAGGGATGTATGAAGATCATGCAAGCTGTATACTGTGGGCTCTGTGATTTGTTGTGACTGTCAGGGAAAAAAAACTGATTGTAATTTAAGAATCATGATGAGAATAGGGAGCAGGGAATATAACATTCCTCAGTCTTGGCACCTCTATTTATGAATAGAATGCAAATTATTTGGCACATTACACATATTTTTAAAAACAGAATTCTTCATTAGTGAATAATCCAGTATTTAGTAAGTCCCTGCTATGCACTTAGCACCTGCCAAACCCCACATTTTACGAAAGAGCTGCAGGCCATATGAGTGCAAAGTAAAGGGAACAAATGTAGCAGAAAAATTAAGATTATGGAAGCTTCCAAGGTATTGTCTGACAGATATTAGAAAATTCCCAACTCCATTAATATCAAAATAACAAGATAGCCATCGCTCTTTAAAATGTAGTAAAGTGAAACTGGAAACTTTCTGGTATTCCCTTTGGAACCTTAATGTGTTACTTATATTTAGTGACCAGAAGAAGCTTCTTAAATTTAGTTAACATATTCCAGGTGGTAGAGGCCTAATCTCAATCTCGAGATAAATGATTGTTCTTATACCCTACCCTCATAACACTAATTACATTTATGTAATATTAAAAATGATGACATATTATTGATCTTCAGGGTCAGTCTCACCAATTGATGCTGGAGGAAGTCAAGATTCACACGATTTGCTCCTTTTTAATTAAAATACTAAATATGTAGTGTTTATTTAACAAATGAGTTAGAGAAAAGTGTGAGCACAATAGACTTACTTTTGGGAGAGTGGCTGCAGAAAACCTGTGCCTAGCACTGGAACCTAAATCAGTGGCCACCTGTTTCTGAATTCTGCACCTTTGGTCCATGGTTTCCCTTCCTACCTTTTAAAACCAAATGAAGGAAATGGATCGAATTTCCCCAGATTAAGTTGTCTTCTATACAATTTTCTTAAACCCTTGGCACTCACTCCTACTTGCCTGCGAGTGAGAGCTGGCAGATGATACAATGAATGAACAAGCAGCAAATGAATATTAACAGGAAACTCCGAAACCGCCAAACAGCTTGTTTTCTGTGTGTAGACATGTGTGCTACTGGTTGTGATTCTATACCAGATACATATAATAAAATCATATGTTCTGCTCCTACGGAATTGAATATATCAATATGCCACAGTGTTCTGCAAAAGGGATGGTGTTTTGTAAAAAAAAAAAAAAAATCATGATTGGTAGGTTCAGCATCACCTGAGGAAGCTAAGGGACAGGGCCTCTAGGCAAGAAACCGTGAGAAGAGGAGTGACATTCCAGGCGGCAGAAGCCCACCACTAATGGAGCCACTGGAGGCGGACATGCAAATGGTGTGCGTGGAGAAATGGGATGCGTTTCACTGGGGAGTAATGAGACACAGGAAAACAATGATGAAGGTAAAGTACAGCATTCTACTTCTGTTACTGAATGCAGTCTTTCTCACGCACTTCTTGTTTAAAGAGGCAACATCAGGTCTACAGGACACGACTTTCAAACAGTGTACAGGAGATCCATTTCTATGTTCTGATTTTTCATGTCTCAAATTAGAAAAGATATTCCCTGTCATTCCATTTTTCAGAATTGTAATTGACATATATCCAGATGTGGAAATAAATGGATTGGATATTGTTTACTTTTGTTGTTTTTGTTGAACTCCTCTATGTCAGGAGAAATCATGTGGCTGTGTAGAAGCCTGGGGTAAAAAGTTGTCACTCTGGCTCTTTGCATATTACTTTTTGCCCCTTAGGGCAACCTTAAGGCCAGATGTAACGTAGTGGGTTGGTGCAATCACTTTGAGAGGGGGGGAATTACATACAATGAATTCTGAAGAGGAGAAAGAAACATTTCCTTGGCATTGATTTTTTCCAGCTTTTTTCTTCCTGTCAGGTTGCTACATTCCTACTAAATTATATGTTATTTATTTTGAAAGAATTTTTGTTGGGGAACTTTTCTGAACCTAATGCTTTCTCTTTTATTATTAAATGTCTCTCTTATCCAGTCCTCTTTTTCCTTCTCTATGCCCTCACCCTATTCATTCTGTATGCTTGTATTTTTCTACGTGTAAGTTTTTCTGAACTGAATGGCAATTCATAAACCTTTTGCATTCAGATACCATGTTATATTATGTGTTCTTGTTCCCCCAGTGTAAGACAGAAGACAGGAAATATGTCTTGAGCAAATGTATGAATCAATGAATGAATGATTCAAAATGGTATTATAAACAGGCAACGTCACATTCCTTTCTTATGAAACTTCTTCCTGGAGCCCTATTATGTATCAGAGGCACATTCAGGATTTTTTAAACAAAAGCACTTTCATTGCTGGGTAAATTAAGACCTACAGTTGACAAATAAGATAAGAAATATTTGTCAAATGGAGGTTGTAAAGTTCTTGGTTGGAATGGGTTCTGATGGTCTTATCTAGATTATTGCAATAGCCTTCTAAGTGACTCCCTCATTTCCAGATGTGATCCCTCATTGCTCAGTCCATTCTATACTTGCTAGACTGAACTTATTAAGACACCATTTTATTGCCATTCTTCTGTTCAGAAATCTTCGATTATATTGACCGTCTTATCATACTTTAATTAGTTGTCTTACACTTGTCTTTCCAATACATTGTACAATTGTTGAGAGAAGAGAATGTAATTGCTTCTCTATCTCTACTTATCTGTATACACACGTAAATAAATCAGACCTCACCCAAGTAGATTCTAGTCTCCTCTTATTTCTGACAAGTGACAAGAATATTATTAACCTAAAGCTATTTAGAATACACACACACACACACACACACACACACACACACAGAGAGAGAGAGATTTGAGACAGTATCTCATTGTGTCACCCAGGCTGGAGTGCAGTGGTGCAATCACAGCTCAATGCAGCCTTGACCTCCTGGACTTGAGTGATCCTCCTGCCTCAGCCTCTCAAGTACCTGGGACTGAAGGCATGCACTGTCACACCTGGCTAAGTTTTGTAATTTTTGTAGAGGCAGGGTCTCGCCATGTTTCCCAAGCACTTCTCAAACTCCTGAGCTCAAGTGATCCACCTCTCTCGGCCTCCCAACGTATTGGGATTACAAGCGTGAGCCACCACGCCCAGCCATAAAAATATTCTTAATTTTTTTTATTTTTAAAAATTTCTATTCACATTAGAAAGAATGCAATCTGATACTTTTGCTATCATAAACCCATTTTGTATGTCTATATAGTTTAATTAGGAATGACCTATATATTTGAAAACTTGACTATAGTACAATAGACCACTTTTTGTTTTTCTAACATTTATAACCATGCCTTTCTGGAACAGTCTCAAAGAAATAATTTGTTCAACTGCATGCTCACACTCCCTATTTCCTCCTGACATGTTCATTTCCTCTTATTTCTTGATTTGTTTATTTAATTTAATTTATTTTTGAGACAGAGTCTTGTTCTGTCACCAGGCTGGAGTACAGCGGTGTGATCTTGGCTCACTGCAACCTCCGCCTCCTGGGTTCAAGTGATTCTCCTGCCTCAGCCTCCCAAGTAGCTGGGATTATGGGCACCCACCACCATGCCCAGCTAATTTTTATATTTTTACTAGAGACGGGGTTTCAACATATTGGCCAGGCTAGTCTCAAACTCCTGACCTTGTGATCTGCCCGCCTCGGCCTCCTAAACTGCTGGGATTACAGGCGTGAGACACCGATTTATTTACTTTCTTGATAGTGAATTCAATGTCCATCTTACTTGAAGGAGTTCTCCTTCAACCATGTTCTGAATATAATACTAACACTCCAGTACCAGCCCATGTCTACCAAGGGCCTAGTTACCGTCATTGCTTTCAAACAACCACACCATCTTCTATGCTCGTTTTTTTCTTGGAGTGGATTCTCCTGCTTCACATGACAAACTGCTGTTTGTTTTTTGGGATTCAGCTTTGTTTTCACATCTGCTGTTAAGCTTCTGGTGACTCTCCCACATGTGTTAATGTCATATACATGCCATGATTTGTCAGATTGTTTTTTTAAGTGTCTCACTAAATTTGAATTCCTTAAAGACAGAACTCTGCCTTCTCCATCTCAGCCTCTACAGATCTTCGCACAGAACTCAGCAAATTCTGTGCACTCAGTGAATGCTTATTGAATGTTTAGGTGTTTGCATATGAAACTTAATATTTAAAAATGCACTTAGGAAGATGGTGGGGAATGGATGATGAGTGAGGAGCTTCCGTGTCTAAGTCTTAGCTCTGCCACTAATTGATTGAACACTTTGGATAAATATTTTCTCTCTGAGCTTCGATTTTGTCATCTGAAAAATTGAGGCGATGGAGGAATGGAAAAAACTAGAACTTCCTGTAAGTCCTTCAAGATCTACTGTGGTGTTTTTCCTATTCACCTATGCTGAGTGCAGAGGCAATAATAACTTAGCCACAGGCATGAAAAGTGTTGTTTGAAAACAAACAAGATTAGATATGCAACAAGTCACAGAAGCTAAAAAGTTCCTCCTGAGGAACTTTTCTTTGATGGGGGGAGTTACATATAATAAATGAGGTATTTCAGGAAGATTTTCCAGACCCATGGACAGCATCTGGGTCTGTGGAGGCATGTTAGATTGCTTACTCTGGAGCTTTGGACTCTAGAGAAGCACTTGGCAGAGTGTAAAGATGATGATGGGCTTTGCATTGATCAGGTATGGGTTTGAGTCCAGATTCTTGCTCTAATTATGTGAACTTGAACCTTAATCTTCCTGTGTTTTAGCTTGGTCAGCTGTAAAATTTGGGCTAAGGACTTGTCATCCGAGTTGTTTTTTAAAAAAAATTATAAATTTTACATACTCCATGCAGTGCTTGATGAATAGCCGACATTGAATGAATCATAGCTATTACTATTATGGAACTAAAATTAATGCTGCTGAGATAATAATTCTGTCTTAATGTGTCAACTATCACTAACGGTACAGAACAAAAAGCAAAAAAGACGTAATTAACCCCATTAACCACCTGAAAAATGAAAGAATTCTATTTTCAGCCCTCTGATAAAAGGCCAATTTGCAAGTTTTGGGTGTTCAAAGATTATTTTTATTCTGTCATTGCTCTCGTTCCAGTTACGAACCCAGTTCAAAAATAATGATTATTCAGTGAATATGCCTAATGATGCCACACATGTATGAGCAGAGTTAAGGGGAGCATAGATTTACATTAAATAAGCAAATAAAAATATATCAGTCTGTCCAACTGTAGACAGGCAATATGAGTTTAACACAGCTCCCCATCCTATTAAAATACACATGGAGTTATTGAAGATTCTCTCTAATAGATATTTACAGTGTGTCTCAGTGTGAAACATCCAGATCTGTAAAAATTATGAGATGCATTTTTCAGAATAATATTGCTAATAATTTTGGGTTGCTAAAATTAGTCACCATGAAAAGAACTTAGATATTAAGATACTTTCTGTGTAATTGAAAAAGATGATCATGGTTGGCCCTATTTTATGGTGTTCAAGCCATAAGTTATAAAGTTTACACATATTCTAAAACCACCATCAATTAGTCCATAAGGTTTTTTTTTCAGCCCTCAGTGTGGTACCCATTTGAAATGCATGTTGTATAGAAAAGTACAGAAATCAAACAGAAGCAGCTCATCTCTTCTATAAAAATGTTACTTATGGCGGGGTGTGGTGGCTCACACATGTAATCCCAGCACTTTGGGAGGCCAAGGCAGGGGGATCACTTGAGGTCAGGAGTTCGAGACCAGACTGGCCAACATGGTGAAACCCTGTCTTTACTAAAAATACAAAAATTAGCCAGATGTGGTGGCATGTGCCTGTAGTGCCAGCTACTTGGGAGGCTGAGGCGGGAGAATCATTTGAACCCAGAAGGCAGAGGCTGCAGTGAGCAGAGATCACGCCATTGCACTCCAGCCTGGGCGACAGAGTGAGACTCCATCTCAAAAAAAAAAAAAAAAAAAAAAGTTTTATTTCTTTTTCATTATGCAAGAACCAAGTATTTTCCTTAGGAGATACTTTTTAAGACATTTGTAGACAGGTCATCTTTTTCTCTGTGTTTATAACTTTGGTTTTAAGCTTAAAATCATGAAAGAATTTTGAGAAAATTATTTTTTTATGAATATGTTCCATAAACTGTTTCCCAAAACTTTCTTCTATCAAGAAGGCATCTATAAAATTATTTTTAAAATGTTAATTAAAATTTTGATTTTATCTCATGTTTTATTCTTCTTAGTAAAACTAGATCTAATGAATAAAAATATTTCAAACCACATTCTTGTTGACTGTGTCACTGCCTGAGATTTTGAATCGATGCTACACTGTTCTCTCTTTGGAGTGCAAAGGGTGATTGTGATTGTTTCTAGTATTTGAATACCATACTTCCTTGACTGCTGTCATACAGGATCTTAACTTCACTCTCTTGACTTTTTAATAGTTCCCTAATTGAGATCCCCATGCGAGTCTTTCCTTGCACCATTTCCCCCTCTACTGCTGCTATAGTTATTGTTCTAAAATACATCTGTCCATGTTACTTCCTGACCAAAAACTGCATGATCCACTCTTAAAAAATGCAAACTCCTATCTTGGTAAATTACCCTTCTTCCCAAGGACCCCATACTCATTTGACAACTCATCTCTTGCCTGTCTGTTTCATGACCCTTAAACTCTATTCGGACCAAACCACTCTCCATTCAACAAATTTTCCATTGACATTAACAGTTTCATAATTTTTCATCGGTTCTTCTCCCTCCCTGGAATCCTTCTACATCAGCTTCTTCTCCATGTGGACAGATTCTATCGACTCTTCATGAATGAACTTAAGTGTCCTCTCTGTGCAGCCCTCCTTACTTTAGTAGACTCTAGAAGACAGGGTGTGTAACTCCTTCGAGCCACTCACAACATTTATTCTCACATTTGCTGCCATCACATTCTATTGTGGTTTATCTGTTTTTGTGTCTGTGTACACTAGGAGTTCTTCAGAAGGAAAGTGTTTCTTATACAAATTAATAACTCCAGTGCTTCTGCAAATGTTGAGCATTACAGACCCTCCATGTTGAGTAACCGAGTGGATGGAAACTTGCGGTGGCTGACTCATTAATAGATATGATACCTACTCAAGGAGTACAAAATCTGTCCTATGTACTTTAAGTAAAAGTTGACTTAATTGCTGATTAAAATAAATAATGTATATAATGCTCATAGTATTTATACATATTTACTCTTATTAATTACACAATTATGATTAAACTATGAAGCACAAGCTATACATAATAATGAAGGTCTGAAGTCGGACAGAAATGGCAGGAATGGAAGGCCGAGTCTCTCTGGCGCTCTCAGTGCTGATGTAAGCTTCAGTAGGATGCACAACTTCTCATGATCCCTTCACTTCCATTTCACTGGGCTCTCTGTTGCCCAGGCAATGTAGTTCATTCCTTATTATCCTGTTTCCACCTCAGCTTCCACTTATGGGATTATTATTGCTTTTGTGGCCACATAACTAGTGAGTATCTCTGTGTACCATTCTATGAAGTATGTAGGTGCAGTGGCATCATATGGTATGCAGTCTTAACTTTCTCATGTTGCTGTAAGAAAGTACTGTGGATTGGGCGGTTTCAACAACAGAAATTTATTTTCTCACAGTTCTAGCGACTGGAAGTTCAAGATCCAGGTGCTAGGAGTGTTTGTCTGGTGAGGGCTCTCTCTTTGGAGTGCAAATGCTTGCCTTCTCAATGTGTGCTTATGTGACTTCTTTGTGCACCTGCAGAACGGGACAGAAAGAGAAGAAATGCTGTCGTGTCTCTTACACAATTCGTGTCTGATCCGGGCCCCACCCTTATTAACTCACGGAACCTTAATTACTTCCTTACTCCAAATACAACCACGTTAGCTGGGTTAGGACAGAAACATATGACTCTTAGGAGGACATGTATGCTCAGTTCGTAACACGCATTATTGTAAAATGTACTTGTTAGAAGTTTTAGTGCCATAAAAACTTCAATTGTGATGTGGAATCTAGGACTAAGACAGGCATGATTCCAGCTAGCAGAATTTTCAAGGAAGCTGTGACTATGTAGCCTTACCAAGTTTTCTGCACATAACCCTCTTTCTCCATTAAGGTGACTGTGTAATTTTTTTTCTGCTAAAATTGGAAGCAGCTCCTCCTTGCACTATTCATCTTTGTCAGAGTTCCGCGTCTGTTCAAATGCTTTGTAGCCACTTTGATTAATTCTGGGGCTTGATGTTCAGAGTTTCACTTTGATAAAACATAGAATCATTTTGTATAAAGTATATGGATATTGCTTTTGTTTAATATGGCAACAAGACTTAAAATGACCTTTTCCTCTGCCGTTCCAAATATTTATTCAAAATGGCCTTATTTGTGGTTACCTTATCCTATTGTCATTTTCGGTATTATCTTATGGTTATATAAAATACAAATCTCCTTTTTTTCTTGATTTCATATACCAAAACTATTCTCATTCGTCGTGAGTTGCAGGATTTACTGATCCCGTTGCCTAAAGCCATAGAGTTAGATGGTTTCTAAGGGTGCTTGCTGAGTGCTTCTTTAAAGGTGTAGAAAGAGCAGCAGCAGTGGCTTCACGTCTCTGTGAGATATGTGAGAACTACGCTTAGTGGCTCAGCATTGTCCAAAGCACTCAGCCTGCCTGGTGGAAAAAAACATCCATATTGAATTTGGTGGTTAACTCGGATTGTAATAAACATAAGAGGATATATATTATAAAAAGCAAACTGGATAATATCTCATATTTTCTTTGAGTTAGAGTCATATAGGTCTATTTTTCCTTCGTGTTAGAATTGTGGCTTATGTAACAGATCCTGAACTTGTCAAGGTATCATAATCTGTAAACACACCAAACGCTATGTCTGTCAGCTGATTTTTACAAACAGTTTTAAAGCATTTGATGTGGACCAGGGCCTTTAAACTCTGCTTTAGGAGCTGAGGAACGGTGACTGAGGTTTAATACAACGCCAGAGACTGGCTGTAATGCTGCAATTACAAGACTGACTTGCAATATTAAATATATCTGTCTTTTAAATTTTGCTAGATGTGTACCTTTAATCTGCTTTAAGTAAAACTTCCACTCCTATGATTTAAACAGAAATGGCAGAGGAGAATATGAGCTATATGATCAAAAGAAAATCATTTTAAATGTTGAACATGGCTCATTATTACTCTTAATTGGTTACATATATTCTTAGTTTCAGAAATGTTTTTCTTCCTAGATTTTATATTGTAGCTTTCAATTTGATAAAGCCCCAGGCACAAAAAGATCGGAAGCAATTTATACATTAAGTGAAGACAAAATGTAATTTTCATTTTGTTCTTTTTAGGAGTAAAAAGATTATTTGAATTTATAGAGATTTCACAGATTAGGTTTTCAAAAAGTTAGCCTGGCTTTAAAAGTACTGTGTATATCTAGGCTTATATATTTAAAAAGATGAGATTTTTGTAGAATTGGATGAAAAATTCTATTTAATGTTTTGAAATGATCTGACCTATTGTTGGCATATGAATCTTTAAGGTATGTAATATTCATCATTTTCACATATTTAGGTACAAATTAAATCTTCAGTAAGCCATCAATTTAAAATAGACATATTTTTCATTAGATATAGCAGACATACAAAATTATTGTAGCGGTATTTTAATATCACAGGTCTTCTGAATGCTATGCACATATTTTTTAAGCCTGTCTGTGTTCTGCTAGGTAAGTTAGGAAGACGGTATATTTGCCATTTCGGGTACCACAAATTGAAATTCAAAACATAAGAACATCACTTGTTTAGAATTGGTTTTTTATCCCCCAACTCCACCCACATGAAAAAAAAAAACTTAAGTTTCTAAATTCATTCTCAATGTTTCTTTTTACTTTTGTGAACCGATGAGTAAGAGTAGAAGTAAATTTGAAATGGAAATATTGAGCATGCAAATAGAAATACTGAGCATGAATGCTCTTAGGTGAGGATACATGGGCGATGCACATCATGGAATGAGGGCGTATGCTGGGAGCCACCTGCAAGGGAGTAGGCTTGGGGAAAATCTGTTGCTCTAGGAAATGTCAATGCACAGAGTTGATGCATTCCAGTCTTTGGCGTCTGAGATTGGATTATTTGCTGAGACACGCTCGTAAAAAGGGCAGCTTTTTATTCACCTTTGCCATGTAATCATACTCTAAATGAGTTATGTCATTCATAGGTCTCTCTATGCTTCTGGGACATGTTTCAGATTGTAGATCTTGTCATATGGATCTCTAGACTTCTGCCTTCTCATTGTTTTGATCCAAGGATCTACAGTTTCTTTCTGTTCTTCTTATCTGTGCTAAAGTAAAAGTCTAATAATGGTTTTTGGTTACCTCCTTAGTTCAAAGGCAAAGACCTCAGCCTCAAATTACCTTCTTATTAATCAAGGCCATTTTGAGAGGACACAGAACTAACATAAATAGCATTTTACACATCAAGCTTGTAAAAGAACCAAAGGTTTGTATTTTTACATTCTAACCTTCCCATTTATCCCACTCAATCCTATACAAAATTTATTCCAGCTCTAAATGTATACTGAAATATAAATCCTGACTTATAGTTACCCAAGGGTGAAAAATTCTCTCATGTTAGAACATCTTCAGTTATGATGATCAAATACTAATTATGCACACACACACACAGACATTATATATAGAGAGAAATCCCCTTATATATGTTCATGTCCTCACTTTATGAAGTACCAGTAGTTTTAGAAATGTTATAAAAATAAACTCAGTGTCTAAAAAAAAGATTGAGTCCTTCAAAAACGGTAAGGCTGCGTTTGTTCTCCTCTCAGACCTGAACAGGAAATAAGTATAAGACTCAGACACTCACAGATCAAAACATAAAGTACAAAGATCATGCTCCTCATCCTATTCTGCATTATGAGGCAATTTCCTTCACTATTCTGAATATTTCAGGTAAAATCAATATGTATACTGTGGAGTAGTGGTTCTCAAAGTGCTAACTAGAAAGCCTTGGGAATGAATCCCAAAGGATTCATAATGTGTCATAATAGCACTCTGATGATCAATGAAATGTGTTTGAGGATTCTCTGTTCTAGAATGTTCTAAGGTGCTATATAGAAATATGTACATTTTCCAAAGATTAATTTCATTTGTTCTCAGTACTTATATTGTATGCTTACTTGCTACAACCTTACTTATGTCTACCACAATGATTGGGAAACTTTTTCTGTTAAAGGGCAGATGGCAAATATTTGGCTTTTTAGGCCATATAGTTTATCACAACTATTCAACTAAGCCATTATAGCCAGAAAGGAACCACAGACAATATGTAAACAAATGAGTGTGGCTATGCTCAAATTATCCTTTATTAATAGACACTGAAATTCGTGTCATATAGTTTGTATGTACCATGAAATATTATTCTTTTTTTAATTTTTTTCAACCATATAAAAACATAAACACCATTCTTAGCTTGTGGGCATTTCTAGCAGGCCAGATTTGGCCACAGGCCATAGTTTTACAACCCATATCTCTAACAAAACTTTATATTTGAAACACTGAAGTTTTTCTTATAAATACATGAAAATACAAGTAAATATACTTTGCTGTCTTAGTTTGCTATAATATTTCAAAGTTGTTTTTAAACACATTTCCAAGTTAAATTTTTTCTAAAACTTATTATTACAAATTTTAATATTTTACTACCTAATAAAACACATTCAAAATATTTTTTCTTATGTTTAAAAATTATAAGTACATGAACAAAAGTGATTGGTGTCTTCAATAATTTTTAAGACTGTTAAGAGGCTGGGTCTGAGTGCCAAAATGTAGAGAATCACTGCTATAGAGGATATTGCAGGGCATCCCCTCATTCCACTTACAGATGGTGGCACTCATGTCCCCAGCTGCTCTGTTGTCAAGGCTGTCTTAGATGAGATCTTCCAAGAATTGCTGCTAGACAAAATGAGCATATTAATTTCCTGGCATTGGCTTAGCAAATGCCACAAACTAGGTGGCTTAAAACACCAGAAATGTATGTCTCACATTCTGGAGGCTGGAAGTCCAAACTCGAAGTGTTGGCAGGGCCAGGCTCTTTGAGGGCTCTAGGGTAGGATGCTTCCTTGCCTCTTCCTAGCTTCTGGTGGTTGCCAGCAATCCTTGTCATCCTTTGACTTGTAGATGCATCACTCCAATCTCTGCCTCTGTCTTCGCTTGGCATTCTTCCTGTGTGTAGGTGTCCAAATTTCCCCATTTTATAAGGATATCAGTCATTGGATTAGGGCGCACTCTAATCTAGTATGATCTCATCTTAACTTGATTACAACTGTAAGACCCCATTTTCAAATGAGATTAAGTTCACAAATATGGGTAGTTAGGGAATCAACATGTCTTTTGGGGAGACCTAATTTACCCATAACAGAAGCCACATCCCCGAAGGCCATGCCCCTCTGCAGGGGCAGACTACACCCAAAAACTGGCATCTTTAGGAGTCTCAAGCTCCCTGTCTTGCCTCAAGTTGGGACATCTCCAAAGGGCCATCCCAGGGCCAGAGCTCTCGGTCAAATCAACAGAAGCTCTCTTACTACACTATTAAGGCTCATTCCTCCCTCTGTCCAATTCTGCTCCCTTATTCCTCACAAGTGTTGCTTTCAAGAGGACTCTGCATGTAAATTTCAGTATCTCAGAGTCTGTTCCCTGGGAAACCCAACCTGTGACAAATGCAAGCACATATATTTGTTATTAAAACTTTCTTGCTTCTTAACTTTTCTTTTATATTGAGCTTTAACCATAAAGACAGTAAATATTTTATTTTTACAGTATCTCTTTATTATACAATTAGAGATATTAAGACAACTTAAAATGGAGTTAAGGAACAGACATATATGTGAAAGCATTTAGGATATTTTATCCTCACTTCTGCCTCACCATCTCTGTCACGTGCGTCCATGTGAAGAGACCACCAAACAGGCTTTGTGTGAGCAACAAGGCTATTTTACCTGGGTGCAGGTGGGCTGAGTCCGAAAAGAGAGTCAGCAAAGGGTGGTGGGATTATCATTAGTTCTTATAGGTTTGGGGATAGGTGGTGGAGTTAGGAGCAATGTTTTGCGGGCAGGGGGTGGATCTCACAAAGTACATTCTCAAGGGTGGGGAGAATTACAAAGAACCTTCTTAAGGATTGGGGAGATTACAAAGTACATTGATCAGTTAGGGTGGGGCAGAAACAAATCACAATGGTGGAATGTCATCAGTTAAGGCTATTTTCACTTCTTTTGTGGATCTTCAATTGCTTCAGGCCATCTGGATGTATACCTGCAAGTCACAGGGGATATGATATGATGGCTTAGCTTGGACTCAGAGACCTGACAATCTCATATCACAATTGGTAGTTTCGTCTAGTTTCTTTATTTTGAAATGTTTAATTTTGAGGGTGACTTTTATTGGAGATCAAAAAAATGGCAAAAAATAATCATAGATGTTATGTATTCAGACCTACCATTTAATGCAAGGACGAAGTTTTCAATAATATTTTGGAGGAGAAGATAGAATTGCCAAAATATTTCAGAGCAAACGTGACTCTTGTGAAGTGTGTTGAAGCTATGTAGTGATGGATTTCTCAGAAAATAAAAGGAAGTGTAGGAGCAAAAGATGGGGGTAGGATGTCACTTTATCATTAGAACTATAAGTAATTTTTTGAAGCCAGAGGGGGTTTGATATTTGGTAAGAGATGAGGCTTATATTGGACCACATTCAGGGATTTAGAATTTAACTTCTGGATAATGTGGAACCACCGAAGAGTTTTTAAAAGAAGACTGACATGATCAGATTTTCTTTCAGAAGAACCATGTTGAAAGCTGTGTGTAGGGGATGCCATCAGATAAAGGAAAATCAGAAAGGAACCTAGATAATGAGCAGAACCAGGATAAGATGTCAATGTGTGAGTAGGAGGAGGAAATTGATATAATAGGTGTTCAGGTACAGAACTATCAGAAACTGGTGATTAAAGAATATGTTGGAAGTAGGTCAAGGATAGCAGTATCTTAGTGATTATGTACAAAGGCAACAATGCTATTCATTGACGGAAGAGTCATAGAAACAGGAAAATGTTTAGAGAGGGGCATGATCAGTTTATCTTTGCACATGCTGACTTTAACTTGCTAACACAACATCAACACAGACTTGCGGTAGAGACACACATGTATGGACTGGTCTGGAGCTGAAGAAGAGACAAGAGGTAGGAAACAATGGCAATGCACTTATGCATTATTCATTCAGCTATTTCAGGAATTTTCTATCGTCCAGGTGCTATGTTAGACACTAGGGATATTATGAGGAACAAGAGTTATGAACCCTGTCCTTACAAAGCTTACAGTGTTTTGTGGATCATCATCTACTTTCTGATACTACAATAAAATTGCCTTGAATTGGCTTTGGAAGACTCATTCCTCTCCCATGTTAGTCAGTTTGCTCAAACTGTCACTACCTAAGATGACAGGAGTAGGAATGTGACTAGTCTTTAGGCAATCAGTATATTTCATCACCCACAGCCATAGTAATTGGTTCAAGGGCAAGCATGTAACCTAACAATTTAATCATGATTAGGGCTTTTGCTTAAGACGCAAGGAAGAATAATAAATTTTGGTGTTGGCCCTGGAATTATGAAGATATGGGGTGAATGGCTATATAAAGATGTGGCCTTTTTTTTTTTTTTGAGGCGGAGTCTCGCTGTGTCACCCAGGCTGGAGTGCAGTGGCCGGATCTCAGCTCACTGCAAGCTCCGCCTCCCAGGTTCACGCAATTCTCCTGCCTCAGTCTCCGAGTAGCTGGGACTACAGGCGCCCGCCACCACGCCCGGCTAGTTTTTTGTATTTTTTAGTAGAGACGGGGTTTCACCATGTTAGCCAGGAGGGTCTCGATCTCCTGACCTCGTGATCCACCCGCCTCGGCCTCCCAAAGTGCTGGGATTACAGGCTTGAGCCACCGCACCCAGCCAAGATGTGGCCATTTTAACATGTGTGTGAATGACAGGGGAACCAGCATCGAAGAACTACTCCTAAGAACTGCGATAGACAGGATCGAGGTCCTGTTTTTTCTCCTACTTCAAGTTGCACGTAAGCTAGTTCTGCCCCAGGTCTTTGCAATTACTCGAGCCAGTAAGTTTCCATTTTTGCATAAGATACGTTTGCTTGTGTTTTCAACTACTTGCACACAAAGCAGCCCTGGGCTAATATGAGGAGAGTGTCATAAACAAGTAAATATAGTAACATTTTCATAAGTTATATAAAGGAAATAAACTAGTTCTTTGGTAGGAAGCTGTGGTCTGTTTTTTAGAAGAGATCTAAAGATGTTTAGAGTTTCTACAAACATAGCCAGAATACATACATACAGGAAAGAAAGAGTAGGATAGAAGAATCCCAGCACGGGGAAAGTAGTCAGAGGGAAGACTCCAAAGTAGAACCAAGCACACAGTAAAGGGATGAGCTCTGTCAACACTGAAAGCCCCCGACTTCTGAGCCTTGAAAGAAGTATGAGATAGTGGGTATCGATGTTATTCCCAGACCGTTTGTTCCCTAAAGAAGACCACCAGAGTCCAGAATCAAAGCCAAGCGGCAAGGATCTTTACTACAAGTTCGAACTTGGTCCCTCCATTCCACAGCATACAAGAGGGCCCCGAACAATGCGAGTGCTTGCTTTTTATAGCCCGATGTAAACAGGATATGTAAAGTTACAGGGGAACAAGGTAATTCTCTCAGTTACAGCATTACAATTGGTTAATATTATACATTTAGCATTTTTTATTGGTTCCCCCTGCGTCCTTATCGGAGATTTCCCAGGTGGTGTTTTTCTGAAGTTTGAAATAAATATGGAGGAATGTGTTTGTGCTGGGCTCAGGAAGTTGGGAGATATATGGGGGATGTGTCTCATTCCTTTCATCAACATGCTGAGTTGACTTGGCAGGTGTGAGGCCAAAAATATTAAGAGATGTTAAACTTGATGGCTTCAGTTTTTCATATGAATTTGAAAGCTAGGGTGTACCTATGACAGTTTATCAATTCCCTGCTTAAAATGGGATTCCATAAGCAGAATTGAATGGTTAGAAAAATAATAGAATAATTAATTCCCTTGATCTGGATGATGTGTTTGGTTTTTCAGAGGCCGAGATAGATAGGCAAGTGACGATCCCAGCTAAAATTTAGAGTCAAAGACCTGTCACTATAAAGTAATTTTCAACTGTCAGACCTCTAAAGGCTGACTCAAGAATACCACCAGAATGAAAGACAAGCAGGCCCAAGCCAGGGAAATTAGTAAGAGGCTGGAGAGCTGGGTTAATGTCAGGAAAAATGAAAAAGTCTCTCAAATATAGATACAAATTAGTATTTGTACTATTTATTACACAAATATCATTTTATCTTAAACTTCTGCAGTGATTTTAAAGACTCTTTCATTGTCTAAAGTCTATGTTACTTATCCAAATGTTTAATCTTTGCTTTTGTAATGATTTCTAAATTAATAAAGATTTTATTATATGACATACTAATGTATAATCACCCTACATTAATATACAGATATGTAGTGTCATACGTGTCCGTGTGAAGAGACCACCAAACAGGCTTTGTGTGAGCAACATGGCTGTTTATTTCACCTGGGTGCAGGCGGGCTGAGTCCGAAAAGAGAGTCAGCGAAGGGAAGAAAGGGTGGGGCCATTTTATAGGATTTGGTAGGTAAAGGAAAATTACATTCAAAGGGGAGTTATTCTCTGGTGCGCAGGAGTGGGGGTCATGAGGTGCTCAGTGGGGGAGCCTTTTGAGCCAGGATGAGCCAGGAAAAGGAATTTCACAAGATAATATCTTCGCTTAAGGCAAGGACTGGCCATTTTCACTTCTTTTGTGGTGGAATGTCATCAGTTAAGGGGAGGTAGGGCATTTGCACTTCTTTTGTGATTCTTCAGTTTCTTCAGGCCATCTGGGCTTATGCGTGCAAGTCACAGGGGATGCGATGGTTTAGCTTGGGCTCAGAGGCCTGACATTCCTGCCTTCTTATATTAATAAGAAAAATAAAATCGCGTTGAAGTGTTGGGGTGGAGAAAATTTTTGGGGGGTGGTATGGAGAGAGAATGGGTGATGTTTCTCAGGGCTGCTTCAAGCGGGATTAGGGGCAACGTGGGAACCTAGAGTGGAAGAGATTAAGCTGAAGGAAGATTTTGTGGTAAGGGGTGATATTGTGGGGTCATTAGAAGAAACATTGGTCATATAGAATGATTGGTGATGGCCTGGATGCGGTTTTGTATGAATTGAAAAACTGAATGGAAGACACAACGTAAGAGAAGGAGAAAAAATAGGTATTAAAGGACTAAGAATTGGGAGGACCTAGGACATCTAATTAGAGAGAGCCTAAGGGGGTTCAGCATAATTACTTGTTTGGTTGGTGAGTTTTTATGCTCTAAGTTTTTGGGGTATAGTTCAAGTTGTTCCGGTGTCTGGAATGAGACTGGGGCTTAATAAAAAGGAGTGTCCACACACAGGAGCTCAAATGGGCTGGAACCTGTAGCATTCCAAGGACAGGCCTGAATTCTGAGAAAGGAAAGTGGTAAAAGTATTGTCTAGTCCTTTTTAAGTTGGTGACTGAGCTTGGTGAAGTGTGTTTTTAAAAGACCATTAGTCCATTCTACCTTTCCTGAAGATTAAGGACAGTAAAAGGTATAAAGGTTTCACCGAATACCAAGAGCCTGAGAAACTGCTTGGGTGATTTGACTATTAAGGGCTGGTCTGGCCGGGCGTGGTGGCTCACACCTGTAATCCCAGCACTTTGGGAGGCCGAGGCGGGCGGATCACAAGGTCAGGAGATCGAGACCACAGTGAAACCCCGTCTCTACTAAAAATACAAAAAAATTAGCCGGGCGCGGTGGTGGGCGCCTGTAGTCCCAGCTACTCAGGAGGCTGAGGCAGGAGAATGGCGTGAACCCGGGAGGCGGAGCTTGCAGTGAGCCGAGATCGCGCCACTGCACTCCAGCCTGGGCGACAGTGCGAGACTCCGTCTCAAAAAAAAAAAAAAAAAAAAAAAAAAAAAAAAAGGCTGGTCTGTTATCAGACTATACAGAGGTAGGAAGGCCAAACCAAGGAATTATGTCTGAAATGACCGCGGTGGCTTTCTCAGACCCTGTGGGAAAGGCCTCTACCCATCTAGTGAAAAGTGTCTACACAGACTAAGAGAGATTTTAGTTTTCTGACTCGGGGCATGTGAGTAAAGTCAGTTTGCCAGTCCTGGGCGGGGACAAATCCTTGAGCTTGATGTGTAGGAAAGGGAGGGGGCCTGAACAATCCCTGAGGGGCAGTAGAACAGCAGATGGAACACTGAGAAGTGATCTCCTTGAGGACAGATTTCCATGATGGAAAGGAAATGAGAAGTTCTAAGAGGTGGACTAGCAGCTTGTAACCTACATGGAAGAGGTTATGAAATGACGACAGAATAGAATGGGCCTGTGAGGCTGGAAGGAGATATTTTCCCTGGTCTAAGAAACATTTGCCTTGTGTGGGAAGAGATTGATAGGTGGAAGTTTCAGCGGTGGGGGGAGTGGGTGGGAGTGGCCGATGTGAAGGAGGAAAACTGCCGTGAGGGATAGAAGTTGGAACGCTAGCTGCTTTTTTTTATCTAACTTATCAGCATAAGCATTGTCCTGAGCTATGGTTGGGGGGAGAAAATAGATATTGGAAGTTATGAAAACTGTAGAGAGTTGAGCATAGTTTGTGATTTTTAGGGCCTCTAACAGTATTAAAGCAGTGGCAGCCGCTGCGCGCAGACATGAGGGCTAGGCTAAAACAGTAAGGTCAAGTTGTTTGGACAGAAGGGCTACAGGACGCGGTCCTGGCTCTTGTGTAAGGATTCTGACCGCACTAACCATGCCTAGGAAGGAAAGGAGTTGTTGTTTTGTAGAAGGGACTGGGGTTTGGGAGATTAGCCGGACACGATCAGCAGGGAGAGTAAGTGTGTATTTTTGAGAATTATGCCGAGATGGGTAACAGATGAGGAAGAAATTTGGGCTTGACTGAAGTAATGGGGGCTCTCTGTGAGGCCTTGCAGCAGTACAGCCGAGGTAATTTGCTGAGCCTGATGGGTGTCAGGGTCAGTCCAAGTGAAAGCGATGAGAGGCTGGGATGAAGGCTGTAAAGGAATAGTAAAGAAAGTATGCTTGAGATCCAGAACAGAATACTGGGTTGTGGAGGGAGGAATTGAGGATAGGAGAGTATATGGGTTGGGCACTATGGGTTGGATAGGCAAGACAATTGGGTTGATAAGGCGCAGAGATCTTGAATTAACCTGTAAGCCTTGTCTGGTTTTAGGACAGGTAAAATGGGGGGAGTTGTAAGGGGAGTTTACAGGCTTTAAAAGGCCATGTTGTAGCAGGCATGTGATAACAGGCTTTAATCCTTTTGAAGCGTGCTGTGGGATGGGATATTGGCGTCAAGTGGGGTAAGGGTGATTAGGTTTTAATGAGATAGTAAGGGGTGCATGATCAGTTGCCAAGGAGGGAGTAGAAGTATCCTATACTTGTGGGTTAAGGTCGGGGGATACGAGGGGAGGATGTGAAGGGGAGGCTTTGAACTGGCGGAAAAGGCAGCAATGAGGTGTGGCTGTAGCCTAGGAATAGTCAGGGAAGCAGATAATTTAGTTAAAATGTCTTGGCCTAATAAGAGAACTGGCAGGTGGGGATAACTAAAAAGGAGTGCATAAAAGAATGCTGTCCAAGTTGGCACCAGAGTTGGGGAGTTTTAAGGGGTTTAGAAGCCTGGCCATCGATACCCACAACAGTTATGGGAGCAAGGGAAACAGGCCCTTGAAAAGAAGGTAATTTGGAGTGGGTAGCCTCTGTATTGATTAAGAAGGGGACAGACTTACCCTCCGCTGTGAGAGTTACCCAAAGCGCCTGTGATGGTCCAGGAGGCTTCCAAAGAGATGGGGCAGCGTCAATCTTCAGCCGCTAAGCCAAGAATATCTGGGAAGGAGTCAGTCAGAGAGTGTTGGGCCAGAGCTCCAGGGGCTCTGACAGTAGCTGCAGGGCGAGTTGGGCAGTCCGATTTCCAGTGGGGTCCCGCACAGATGGGACACGGCTTAGGAGGGATCCCGGGCTGCGGGCATTCCTTGGCCCAGTGGCCAGCTTTCCGGCACTTGTAGCAAGCTCCTGGGGGAGGAGGTTCTGGAGGAACCTCTGGCAGCTGCGGTTCAGGCATTTGGAGTTGTGTGCTGGAGATGTGGCTGGGGTTTGTCTCACAGTGGAGGCAAGGAATTGCAACTCAGAAATAAGTTGCTACTTGGCTGCCTTTACTCTATTATTGTACACCTTGAAGGCAACGTTCATTAAGTCCTGTTGTGGGGTTTGAGGGCCGGAATTTAATTTTTGGAGCTTTATTTAACGTCGGGAGCAGATTAGGTAATAAAATAAAATGCATATTAAGAATAAGACAGTCTTCTGACCTTTCAGGGTCTAGAGCTGAAAAGCATCTCAGGGTTGCTGCTAAATGGGCCATGAACTGGGCTGGGTTTTTCATATTTGATTAAAAAGAGCCTAAACGCTAACTGATGTGGGAGAGGTCGGATAAAGAAAACGGAACATTAACCTTGACTATGCCTTTAGCTGTAGCCACTTTTTTAAGAGGAAATTGCTGGGCAGGTTGGGGAGGGTTAGCCGCGGAACGAAACTGTAAGCCAGACGGGGTGTGAGGAGGGCAGGTGATAAAAGGATTATAGGGTAGGGGAGCAGAGACTGAGGAAAAATTGGGACCTAGCTCGGCCTGGCGAGGAGAGAAGAGGTCAGAGGGGTCTGTAGGAAAGGAAGACTGGAAAGACTCAGCGACGCTTGGAGTTGGGACTGAGGGGACAGGCGGGAAGGAAGGAAGGAAGATTTGGGACGAGTTGCATTGGGAACAGAGATTAGGGAGGGACCGATGTGTAAAAGAATGCCTGGACGTCAGGCACCTCAGACCATTTGCCCATTTTACGACAAGAATCATTTAGATCTCGTAGGATGGAAAAATCGAAAGTGCTGTTTTCTGGCAATTTGGAACTACTGTCGAGTTTGTATTGGGGTTAAGCGACATTGTAGAACAAGACATTTAGGTTTTAGGTCAGGTGTGAGTTGAAGAGGTTTTAAGTTAAGAACACAGGCTAAGGGAGAAGGAGGAGGAATGGAGGGTGGAAGGTTGCCCATAGTGAAGGAGGCAAGCCCAGATAAAAGAGAGTAGAGACACAGAGAGAAGGAGTTCGGGGGTTCTTGCCCTCCAGAAAAGCGGGAAAGGGGTCAGGGCGCGGAAGTAAGGGATTGGGGCACAAAAATAACAGGTCGGGACGCAAAAATAAGAGGTTGGGGCGCAAAAATAAGAGGTTGGGGTTCTTGCCCTTCCCCCACAAAAGCAGAGAAGGGGTAGAGACAGGGAGAGAAGGGGTCAGGGTGCTTGCCCCTCCCCTAGAAAAGCGGGGCTTGCCGCTAAGGTTGAAGGACCAAGGCAGGCGTCCCTGCAGCGTGGTCAGACACCTCTGAAATGTGGGCGAGTAATCAGAGAGGCGTCCCTGCAATGATAAAACACCAAGGGAAGGCTGCCTTCCCCAGTCCGTGACCGGCGCTGGCGTTTTGGGTCCACGGATAAAACGTGTCTCCTTTGTCTCTACCAGAAAATGAAAGAAATTGAAATTAAGAGAAGGGAGAGATTGAAGAGTGGCGCCAAGATTGAAGGGAGAAAGAGGTTGAGGGATAGAGAAAGAGGTTGGAGAAGAGAGTAAAAAGGGGCCGCTTACCCTATTTAAAATTGGTGAGATGTTCCTTGGGCTGGTTGGTCTGAGGACTAGAGGTCGTAGGTGGATCTTTCTCATGAAGCAAAGAGCAGGAGGACAGGGGATTGATCTCCCAAGGGAGGTCCCCCAGTCCGAGTCACGGCACCAAAATGTCATGCGCGTCCGTGTGAAGAGACCACCAAACAGGCTTTGTGTGAGCAACATGGCTGTTTATTTCACCTGGGTGCAGGCGGGCTGAGTCCGAAAAGAGAGTCAGCGAAAGGAGATAAGGGTGGGGCCGTTTTATAGGATTTGGGTAGGTAAAGGAAAGTTACAGTCAAAGGGGAGTTGTTCTCTGACAGGCAGGAGTCGGGGTGCTCAGTGGGGGAGCCTTTTGAGCCAGGATGAGCCAGAAAAAGGAATTTCACAAGATAATATGACTTAAGGCAAGGACCGGCCATTTTCACTTCTTTTGTGGTGGAATGTCATCAGTTAAGGCGAGGCAGGGCATTTGCACTTTTTTTGTGATTCTTCAGTTACTTCAGGCCATCTGGGTGTATATGTGCAAGTCACAGGGGATGCGATGACTTGGGCTCAGAGGCCTGATATATAGAAACATACTGTATTTTAAGTATTAATAAGATAAAAATGATCTTTTATATTATGTCTAGAATTTGTAACATAATGCATAACTGGTAGTTATTATATCTATTTAGTTAGAATATCTATTAAAACCTTAATTGTATTAACTATAAAAATAGTTTGTATTACTTATATATTTTATATATATTTGCTGAAAATCTCAAAACTTGACTTACAAATTTTATTTTCTATATGTTAATACTCATATTTTGTAATATGGATGTATTAGAATCTTACATGCTAGGCCTTTTCATTCTATTCCCATGACTCATTTTATCTAATAAAACTAAAACATACTATTAAAATGTGGGATCAAGTCTGTGATATTTACATAGCTTTATAAAGTCTATGTCCTTTATACTCTTTTAAAACACTCATGTTAACAAACATGTTCACTCTGTAGAGGATGAAAAAACTCCTTTTCCTCTACCCATCTTGAGTTCTCTTGCTAGGGCTCTACATTACACTAACAAAAGGGAGATTAACAAGAAAAAAACAAGTTTATTAGCATGTGCATCCTTCATACAGATAGGAGCACTCAGAGATGAGTAACTCAGAGATGGTTAGAACTTAGGCTTATAGGTCATTTTAACAAAAAACCAGTAAATTTGTAGTGCAGTGCTAAGACAAACAAAAAGAACTTTGAGTTTCTAGGGCAGCAAATTGTGGAAAGGTAAATATATGGGGGAGCCAAAGGAGAAAAAGGCTAGTTAGTAAAGTTTGTTACATTGATTTCTCTAATGGCACCATCTCTTGGCTGACAAGGGTCTACAGATGTCTGCAGTAACTTCTCTTCTTCCTGGTCAGTAGGGAGGAAGGACACCTTTACAAATTTATGTCTTGCTCTTAGGCAAATAGAAAGTTGGCAAAGGGCTTTTCTTGCATCTGCTATCTTCAATTACTTTCAGCTCAAAATAATCCTTATGCTAAAGTGGCATGTTTTGGGGTGGTATATTCTACTACTATTCAACTCTTTATAATATGTGTGAAAAACTTAACCATAACACTATATAGCAATAGTTATGATTTTTTTAATGCCGGCCCTTTGATCCTACTGAACAAAACATTTCTCATTACAGTTTATCACTAGGCTTCATTTCCTATGGCTGTAAACTCTCTGAATAATCAATGTATTCCCTTGAGGATGTTTGGTGAATCTCCTGGAGATGTCAGAAACTAGAAATATTTTGAACTGTAGGTTGTAAAATTTCCGATAACTACTGGCTCTTCTGTTTGTAGACTGCCTGGTTTCTTTACATGAACAATTTTGCTGCCATTTCCATCAAAGGGATCTTTGGTTCAGGTGTGAAATCTTAAGTCATACTAAACACTCTTCAGAACTGTGAGTTTAAGAATCCTCCAAGGCTGAGGCAGGAGAATCACTTGAACCCAGGAGACGGAGGTTGCAGTGAACCGAGATCGTGCCATTGCACTCCACCCTGGGCAACAAGAGTGAAAACCTGTCTCAAGGAAAAAAAAAAAAAGAAAAAAAAGAATCCTCCAAAACTAAGTTAATCTTTTGTTTCTATATTCTTGCTAAAGAGGAAGAAATTAGATTTCTTTTGTTTTTCTTTTTCTTTCTTTTTTTTTTTTTTTTAAAGATGAACAGCAATGAGATTAGCCTTACCATTTTTGGAGTCAAATGTTGAAGAGACTAACACCTACTTCCTCACTTTTTCTTCCCCTATGTCTTATAAATGTCTTCTGTGTTAAGATTTCCTTAGGTGTACTTCAAAGTCATCCTTATGGAATGGCTGCAGTTTCACTTAGCTAGATGAAGACTTGAGGACCAGTGAGGAAGGGGAATTATTTAGCTGATGTCAGAAAAGGGGGAGGATGTTTTTCATGATAATAAAATTATAAGAATTGGTTTTTGTTTTAGTCCACTTGAGCTGCCACAACAAAATACCATAAGCCAGGTGGCTTATAAACAACAGAAATGTACTTCTCACAATTCTGGAAACTGGGATGTCCAAGATCAAGGCAAGAGCACATTCGATTTCTGGTGAGGGCCTGCTTTCTAGCTCACAGGAGGCACCTTTTTGCTATGCCCTCACGTGGTGGAGGGCGTCGGCTAGCTCTCTGGGGTATCCTTTTATAAAGACACTAATCCCATGTATGATGCTCCTCCCTCATGACCTAATCACCTCCCAAATACCTACCTCTTAATACCATCACTTAGGGGATTAGGGTTTCAATACAGGAATTTGGGCAGGGGTGGGGTGTCACAAACATTCAGTCCATAGCAGCTATTAAGAATTTAAGAATTATATTTAAAATACTCAGGACCACCTATTTTTATCTCAAGGAAAAACAATATAAGAGTAACCTTGTAGAGCAAAACACTTGAAGTATATATGAAATAAAAAGACTATACATTTAAAGATAGGCCATTACTGGACAGTATTCCTTGAGATCATTGAAAATTAGGACTATTTTGTAAAATCAAAGATATGTATTGCACACCTTCAATGGTTAATGCACATTAGGCACAAGATGAAGCATAAGACACACACGGTCCCTTCACCCAAGGCTGTCACCTACTAGTAAGGGAGGTCATACATCCAAGTAATAGAAGAATCACCAACAATCCAATATTAAGGTGCATTCTCATATAACAATGGGAGCGCTGTTAGAAGGAAGACATCTACAAGTTTTCACAAACCGGAAGAGCTTACAAAGACAGTAAGTGTGATTAGATTTTAAAGGAAGGAGAAGTTCTGTCTTTAAAGAAAGACTCTGGATTGGGTGAGCAGCTTTTATTAGAATGGAGAAAAGAATATAGTACAGAAAAGATTCAGAAGAAAGTATGAGAAATATTCAGAGCAGGCAGAGGAAACTACATTTATTGGAACAGAGGTTATTTAGTTGCCTGTATTGTTATTTTATTTTTGGTGGCCTGTAAGACATGCTAAAAAGTTTGGACATTATTCCCTAGGTCAAGATGTCGCTTTTCTAAATAGAAAATGGAAACAAGAACATGAAATGGTGTCCTAACAAACAAACAAATGACAACAACGAAAGCAATTCACAGATGCCAAAAGATTGATTATGTTGTTTACAGGGTAGAAATTTTCATGCTCCAATTTTTTGGGAAATGCTAATTAAAAAAGAAAAAAATAGGTGTATATACACATTCATAACATGTATACTAACATGTATATTGTATATGTATGTTATATGCAGTATATACACATAAATACATGTAATTTTACTACATGGCTTCTTAGACCTTTTTAGGTCAAAAGTAAATCTTCAGGTGAACAGTAAATCTTTTTTCCCCAACATCTCTCCATTTTTCCTTTCCAAATATATCTTTACTGAAGGAATTATTATACAAATTTTTTAAAAAATTCACTACAGAATCTTCACTTTTTTTTTCAAAGCATGTATTAATACCTCCCAAAATAAAGAATTTGTCCTTTCTATATTCTCTCTAGTATGGTAGTCATAAAAACAAATGTAGCCGTTAACATTAAACTAAAATAAATTAAGGCTTTAATGTTTCCATCACACGGACCATTTTTCACGTGCTCAGTAGCCCCATGCAGCTGGTATTGAATGACAGACATATTTCCATCCCTGCAGGAAAGTCCTATTGGACAATAGTGCTTTAGATAATGAACAGTTATTATTATTAAGTAGGGAGTTGAATTAAGAAACCTCAACATGTGGACATTGCACAGAAAAGATTTCAGTTTAGAGGAGGTACTAAAGACGGAATGTTGCAATCCAGGTAGAAACTTAAGGAACTTGAAAACACTGCATAGTTGATAAATTTGTGTAAATAGTCGGTGAAAGTATGTAAATGATATGAAATGAACATGTTACAAGCCCTGCCATCAAGACACATCTTCTAGGAAAAATGACTGCTTTGTACATAAAATAAACCTAATAATAATAATAAAACCTAAGATACACTTGTAGAAAGCCAAAAAGTAAGCATTAACGACACTTTAAAACAGTAGCAATTTTTTCCAAGAGGTTCAGGGAAGGCTTTATTGAAGAAGCGAGTGTTAGGATAGCTGGTGAGATGGAAAGTAAAGTTGACAACTAGAGATGGAAAAGGAAAGGTTAAAATAATTGTTAAGAAATAGATGATGGCCAGGCGCGGTGACTCACGCCTGTAATCCCAGCACTTTGGGAGGCCAAGGCCTATGGATCACGAGGTCAGGAGATCGAGACCATCCTGGCTAACACAGTGAAACTCCGTCTCTACTAAAAATACAAAAAATTAGCCAGCCTTGGTGGCAGGTGCCTGTAGTCTCAGCTACTCCGGAGACTGAGGCAAGAGAATCGCTTGAATTTGGGAGGCAAAGTTGCAGTGAGCAGAGATTGTGCCACTGCACTCCAGCCTGGGTGACAGAGCTAGACTCCATCTCAAAAAAAAAAAAAAAAAAAAATTAGAAAAAAAGAAATAGATGACAGTTTAATGCTCCTTTCAACTCTCTTATAAAAAATTTTCTAATTATGTCCTGTTAATATCATAACTCAGTTCATTTAATTATTAATTTTAAAGACCTTACAAATGACTCTATTTCTTTTTAAAGGTTTTTATTTTTCTCAAACTCCCACTAAGCTATTTATTTTCAATTTGTGTGTGATAAATTGGAAATCGTGTGCTGAACTGTTAAACTGATGAGCAAACAATTAAATGAAGATAAGCTTTAAATTTAATACTTAGGAAATATAATATTCAGATTATTAAAGGGATGTTATGGTAGATTCATTTATCTAACTACAACTGTGACGGTTTATAAAGTCGCCAAAACACTATTGAGGATAATATTGGATAATCTGTCATTTTGTGAAGTAAACATCGATTTAAAAACTGTTTGCTTTATTTAATATTAAAGCTAAATTTTACATTTAAAATAGATATAGAAGAAAATTTGATTCTAAAGCTTTGGTTTGATTGATTAAATTACTATATTTCCTAGATATTAATGGATACATTTGATTTTCAAGATTTAAAAATGACAAGGTAGTCATCTTTTTAAACAAATTTTCATCAAATACACACTGTAAAAATACTAACTAGGTAATAAAAACCTCATTGAATGCTAAATATTCAACATCATGTTAGGTACATAATTGAAAGCGGTATTTTCTTCAGTTCTTTAGCAAAAACACTAAATGCCTACATTTTCCCTCTGTGAGTTTTAATCTGAATCAGAGATCAGAATAAATCAGAGGTGAAACTCACCACGTGTGTGTACGTATTTGTGTGCCTGTGTGTTGGGGAGTAGGATAGAGGTTTGTGTGTAGTCGTCAGAGTAGATTGCAGATGTGTAGTTTGGTAAAGTATGTTTGATCTTATAACAATATCTGAAATAAAAACTAGAAACTAAATTTCCTGAGAATGTTCTTCTCAAAAGAGAGAGCAATGGATCTCAGCACAGTATGGCTTGGGAGTTGGAGAGCTTAACCTTCATTCCTGGGATGTGTCTTCCATTCTCCAGTACTGCGAGAAGTCCTTATGCTCTTCAGAAGCAGGGGCAGGTGATAAATAGCAAATATATTTACAACTTGAAGTCCATATAATGAACTAATAAAAATAAGTTGGAATAAATGATTGCCTAAAGAAGAAATTAGGGTTTGTTTCTCAGCTCTTTCACTGACTCAACTATGTATTATTGACAAATCACTTAACTTGGTAAATTTTTCTTAATGTCCTCATTTGAGAATAGATGAGGTTGAATGAAATCTCTAAATCTTCTTCAGCTTCTGAAGTTCCACAATTCTAAGTCACTAAATAAAGCTATGAATCTTGTTTCTGGGTCTAAAATAATACCACTATAAAGGTATTAGGAGAAACATTAGTATCTTTCCAAGCATAAATCTAATTAATTAGGACAATTGGGGGATTTGGAGTATACAGCCAAATTGTTCTCTTAATTACTACCTAAAAGACACATTGTTTTAAGAAATGTAAAAATTTCATCCACATAGAATTTAATATGTATAACATAGTGTTTGTTTATTTCTCATTGAGTGAGGGTGGAATGAAATTGAGTAAGGGCGTGAGGAAATGGCAAACTTTCAACATTCAAATATTCCCTAGGGCTCAAACATTTTAAAATTGGCTCTGGGCCCAGGGAGCACTTAGCACAAAATGATATTGAAGGCACTATAGTGATATTATTTGACACTGGATTCGAGGCAGTTGATAGTAGCAGTAACTGAAAAATGTACTTGATAAGCTTTAGCAACAAAAGTCTATTATAATATTTGATGGTGTGATAAACACAGAACATTGGATTCAAAACAATATTACCAAATAAATTTAAAAAATGGAATAGAACAAGGCTTTGCTGTCTATCTACTTCCAGTACATGGATAAAAGGTAATACCAAAATCTTTGTTCTCTGATCTTAGTTTCTCATATTTTCAACCCAATTGTATACAATGGAAGTACAGTTAGAAATTAGGAAGAAAAATATGATATTTTCATATCACCACAATAACAGACAGGAATTTCTTTGTATTCCTCCAATAGGCACTGATATCTACCAACTAACCAACATTTATAACCTTACTACTGTCACTTCTAACAATGGATTCAAGGATCGTTGTCCCTTGGGCTCTGAATCCTGTCCACTCTCACTTTCTCATGAATTCACCGAGCAGTTACCATATCTTTACTAAATAATTAACTTCTCCCTCTGAAACAGATCATTCCTGTCTGCATAAAGATAGCACATAACATTTTGTGTGTTTGTTTGAGACAAAGTCTTGCTCTGTGTCCCAGGCTGGAGTGCAGTAGTACAATCTCTGCCCACAGCAGCCTGTGCCTCCTGGGTTCAAATGATTCTTGTGCCTCAGCCTCCAGAGTAGATAGGATTACATGTGTGCACCACCACACCTGGATAATTTTTATATTTTTAGTAGAGATGGGGTTTAACCATGTTGGCCATGCTGGTCTCAAACCCCTGACCTCAGGTGATTCACCCGCCTCAGCCTCCCAAATTTCTGGGATTATAGGCGTAAGCCACTGTGCCAGGTCTGGCATAACATTTCAGAGGCCTTCCCTTCTCATCACTTCAGCTCCTGTCGAGGCTGCTTACTTCCCATGTCTCAGAATCCATTACCTCCCACTTAACCCATCAGTGTCTAGAAAAGTTGAGTATTCCCCCAAATTTTACTTTTTAGCTTTTATGTTCCCTGGTTTAATCAATTTTATTTTCTTCCTCCTCCCCTACTCTCCTTCTTCACCTCCAGTTTTTCTTCTTCTTTTCAGCCTCTAAATACTACAGCGCTTTTGAGATGTAGCTTTAACTTTCTCCCATCTATACTCTCATCCTAGGTGATCTTATCCAGGCTTTTGGCTGGAAATATCTCAACACAGATAAGTCCAACATTTATATCTTCAATCTAGACCTATCGCTTAAACTCAAAACTCTAATCCAACTGTATCTCTGCAAAGATGCCTAACAGGGATGGCAGACCTGGCTAAAAAGGACCCCCAATTCCAGCTGCTGCTTCAAACGTGCTCCTCCACCAGCCTTTCCCATCTCTGAAATGGCACTAGCTTTGCTCATTCGCTGGAAACAGAACCTGAGGTTCATTCTGTATTCCTCAATTCTGTTCTGCCACACTTTCTTCTGATTATTAGTTCATCTCTTTTCTGAGTGCAAAACATATCCTGAATGTATCTCCACAAATGCCACCCCAAACCATCATCATCCTCCCTTCTGGACCTCAGAGCCTCTGTACTCTTTCTGCTGCCTCAGCAACCTAAGGGATCCCCTAGATTCCAAATGCAGCTGCATGCATCCTAGTCCCCACAAAGCAGATAGTACACTGTTGGTAGGTGACTAGAATTGAATTCATATGAAATATTTTGGCAAATAGAATAGTACAGAAAGTTACAACAAAATCCCCACATCTACCTCACGGAATTAATACATGTCACCTTTATTATATAAAGTTACCTGATTGCTTTAATGAAAATGTAACAGTATAAAAATAGTCGAACTTTCCTATTACTTTTTGTTATTCCCATGACTCATCCTTTTTCATTCCCTCTGAGTAAACAATATTTTGATCTTTTTATGAGCCATTTCTATTTTTCTTGATATAAGCTTATCCATAAAAATACGCAATTTGTGGTTCATCTTTTAATTGTGTATGTGTGTGTTTTCTCAAATAAGAAATTTTACTTTAATGAAGTTCAATTCATCAATATTATTTCTTATAATATTTAATTTGTTGATTTTTTTTTTTTTTTTTTTTTTTTTTTTTTTTTTGAGACGAAGTCTCGGTCTGTTGCCCAGGCTGGAGTGAGTAGCGCGATCTCGGCTCACTGCAAGCTCCGCCTCCCAGGTTCATGCCATTCTCCTGCCTCAGCCTCCCGAGTAGCTGGGACTACAGGCGCCACCACCACGCCCGGCTAATTTCTTTTCGTATTTTTAGTAGAGACGGGGTTTCACCGTGTTAGCCAGGATAGTCTCGATCTCCTGACCTCGTGATCTGCCGGCCTCAGTCTCCCAAAGTGCTGGGATTACAGGCCTGAGCCACCGCGCCCAGCCAATTTGTTGATCTTATTTAATAATTTTTTGGTACCCTAAGGCAGCAAAGGTATTTTTCTAGACTCCCTTCCAAAAGTTAAAAATGTTAAGTTTGTTGTTGATGTCCTTAATACATTTGGATTTCTTTTTAAGATATACTTTGGTGTAGACAAGTTCTTTTACCTTTCCCCCTTGCAGGTAGCCAGTTGTCCTACACCATCTGCTTAACATGAAATGCTACATCTGGCATATACCAAGCTCTCATATTTGTGTGGGCTTATGTTACTAGCCTTTAAAAAAATCCATTTTTGGTTTTGTCAATCTTTTACTGTGTCTTCATTTTCTATTTTACATTTTTGTTTCTATCTTGATTTTTCTTCATTTTACTTTCATTTTCTTCTCATTTTGAAAACTTCTTATAACTTGAGTCTGATGTTCTGTCCTTTGTTTTCTGACACTTAATTTCATACATGTTTTCATACATTTAATTTTATGAGTTTCTTTCTAATCTCACTTTAGTTATATTACAGATTTTGGTGAATAATGCTTCCAAGTCATTTAATTCTACATAGTTTGTAATTTCCATGCTTTCAGTGCTCCATGAATTTTTACAATTGTTTTATAATTCAAAACCCATGGGATGTATCAGCTGTCTCTTTGTTTTGTCAGATGATATGGATTATGTTATTACTTCCTCTTTTGGGCCATAATTTTTGTAAATATTTATACATTTTAAAATTGAAATTCATATCATTTACTTTGTGGGATAAGCTCTAATGAATGTCTGTGACATCAAGGTTGTATAGGGCATTCACATCTCCCATCACCGCGCTCACTGGTTTCGGATTCATCTTTCAGTTCATGCAGGATGTTTTGGTTTCTTTGACTCTCCTGAGCTGCTGCTTCACTTTCCTTGAGCCAATGTGTGTAAATTTTCCAGTCTACAAGGAAGGAAATGCACTTTGAGACGCTGGGCTTTAGGAGGCTCAGTTTACCTCCCTCGCAGGGTCTAGTCTCCACATTTGAGAGAGCATTCCACAGAAGTTTCAAACCTGATATGGCAAGGGCTTCTAACAACGATGAAAGCCTTGATTTCTCCCTCACCCTCTGACACTGAGGGTTTTCTCCTTTGTTTCCTTCCTGCTTGGCACTGTTTTGAAATGTTGGTGCCCATTCACATATACACCATGGAATTCTATGCAGCCATAAAAAAGTATGAATTCATGTTCTTTGCAGGGGCATGGAGGAAGCTGGAAACCATCATTCTCAGCAAACTAACACAGGAACAGAAAACCAAACACCACATGTTCTCACTCATAAGTGGGAACTGAACAGTGAGAACACATGGACACAGGGAGGGGAACATCACACACCAGGGCCTGTCAGGGAGTAGGGGGAAAGGGGACGGATAGCATTAGGAGAAATACCTAATGTAGAGGACAGGTTGATGGGTGCAGCAAACCACTATGGCACATGTATACCTATGTAGCAAACCTGCACATTCTGTACATGTATCCTAGACCTTAAAGTATAATAATAAATGTTAAAAATGTTGGTGCTTATTGTTACATTGTAGGTATCATTTCTAAGGGTTGGTACCAGGAGGGGATCCTGTGGCAGTAGTTCAGTTCTGCATTTTACTGTATCAGGATAAACTTTTTATGACTGGTGTCCATCATGCAACTCCCCTGTCTTCAGCTTCCAATAGCTTGCCCCTACAGAGAGGAGACATCTACAAGATCTGGCCTCTACCTACCACTCTGACCTCATTTTGCACCACTTTTGTTACTATTAGAGAGACCCTGGCCTTCATTCTGTTCTTTGAACACAATTAGCTTATTCCCACCTTCCATCATTTGTATTTATGTTTCCTTATGCCTGAAATAGGTTTCATCTCATCTTTTCATAGTTGCAATTTTTGGCATGAAGGCCTGACCTCAAATTTCACAGTCTCAGGGCAAAGAAAACTACATAATCTGTGGAGCTCAGAGCAAAATGCAAATGAATGGCCCTTGTTCAAAAGGAAGTAAAAGCGTATAATTGAAGGTGCTAAAATATAGGTCTTCCTTCTTTCTTCTGCAGTCACTCTTTCAATGTGATATGATGTTTGTTGTTTGCTATTTCATACTTTTCTAAGTAAAAAATTAAATTTTAAATTATTAGCATAAATTATAATGCTCATCTTTATATTATGCAATGCCAGTTTTATATGCAATATAATAGCATTTAACTCATATGCAGAATCACCAAAATTACACAGTTCGTATTTTATAGCTCACATAGTAGGAAGTATTGTGTTCTTATTAGTATAATAAAGATGCTGCACAAAACTATCTCAGCTGTTCTTATTTGACTTCTTGATATGCTAATCTACCAATACTCTCTGCCTTTGATTTACTGATGAGTAAGGAAGGATAGAAGGGAAATCACTTTCATTGCTAGTGGTTGACTAATACGGTGAAGTACTGTAAGAAAGGATATGGTGGGGTTCTTAGGGCATTCATGGTTATTGGAACATCATTGCCTTTCTTCTGCATTGGAAATGGAGCTATCAGCACCCCTCTTACTCAGTCCTAGTTATAACTTGCTTACCTGTGCCTGCTTTAAGTCTTGCTGAGCTATCATATACTGTGGGTCCACCTGAATTCCGTGCTCATGGAGCATCATGGACATTATAGATGAATGAGGCTACAAGGACCATGCATGCCGAGGCTGTGCATATCTTTTCTGAAACAATAGTTGTTTGGAGTGAAAAGTGTGCACTCAGTATGGCATTGCTGTCCTCAAGGCGTCTGGCCAACATGAGGAAGGAAAGATGATACCAATTATACCCCATGACTTCCTCCTTCCCCACTGACTCCCAGTTTTCTTTTCACCTGTATCATCGTTCTCTCATTTCCAGTTTTTGTTTCTTTTCCGATGCTAATTAATTTAGTTCTTACTTTTCATTCAGGAACACACTGTTTCATTTCACTCTATAGCTCTTCCCGCACTTCTTGCTCTCTGCCATCTTCACAGAGGGATCTAGAACCATAGCTTCACTTCCTTACCTCTACGGGTCCTCTCACTGATCATCTTTTGTCTTCTACCACTATTTTCAATTCAACCCTCAAAAATTACCTATGATATCCATATTTCCAAGTCCTCTGGCCGCTGCCAGCCTTTATTTGTTTTACTTTCACTAGTGTTTGGCTAAGTCGTCCTGTGGCTGCTCTTTCCTTGGTCGGCCTTAACAAGGATGCCCCATCCTTCCTAGTTTTCCTTCCGCTTTAATTGAAAACCATCTGTCTCCTAAACTCTATATGTTTCTTACCTACCACATGTGAACTATTTCCAGAATTGAATCCTAGAATGCCTTCATTTCTTTTGTTGTTCTCTCCTGATTGTTCTCACCTATTCCTATTGATTATTTCAAGGAAATATGTATATTGTCTATCTTACTTCTATCGTATATCTAACTTCCACGTTTTTCCATGTGGCCACCATCTCCTTCCAGATCCCTAGTTCTGCATTTCCACAGATTTAGTTTTCGTTTTTTTCAAAATATCTGCTACCTCCACCCATTCCCTTCTATTATGACTCTGATTTAAACTTCCATCACCTCACATCAGACTAATCATCAACCTCTCTAATTTGTGTCATTTGTCTGCATTTTTCATGTTTTAATCCATTGTGTATACCATAACCAGGTTATTGCTCCTAAGACATTATTTAAGTTATGTCAATCTGCTGCTCAGAAATGTTTAGTGACTCAATAAGGTTTAAAATGTTAAAATCAAGGCCAGGCGTGGTGGCTCATGCCTATAATCCCAGCACTTTGGGAGACCAAGGCAGGCAGATCCCTTGAGCCCAGAAGTTCAAGACCCTGGACAGCGAGACCCTCTCTCTACAAAAAAAAAAAAAAAAAAAAAACAAACAAAAAAAAAAAAAACCCATAAAATAATAAAATCCTTAACACTGCATTCATAGTTCTTTATAGTCTGACCCACATCAACTTTTGTCTTTTACCTTATCTTCAGCTATTCCCCTTTTCTGATCATTCTTCTCTTTCCAGAGTACTTTTGGTGCCTTACAGATCTTAGCTTACTATATTAATATCTGTAATGGATTAAATACAAATTTAATACTTTTATCAAGATATTATTAAAAGGACATTTCCTGCAAACCAATAAGTTCATAAGGTGCAAAATAGATATCCTGCAAACTCTTGATTACATAAATCTTCTATTGTCAGGTTGTTGAACCAAAAATTTAAGGCCTTTCTGTTTCTCTCTCATTTTTAAAATTCTACATTTAGTTAAGGTTTTCTAAAATAAGAAACAGTCCACTTGTGTACAATTTTTGAGCTGTCATTTTATAAATGAACATCTGTATACAAGGTGAGAATTTTAGGGAACATTAAGCTTTGCCTGAGAAATTTTATTTTCTCTGCTGGAATGTAGAAGAAACTACAAAGTCCTTTTAGCGCCAGAAGCCAACAGAGACAAAATTATTCATAGCTATTAAAAGACAAAAGGAAATTTCTCAGGAAGCACAAGAAAAGGTTCTTTTGTAGTCTGCTTACGGAAACCAGTTAGAGGAAATACTTAGAAAGCCTATCTCTATCATAAACAATTACTGCCCAATTAGTGTATTGATGGGAGTGTCTGTTAATATGTTGGGTTCTTCTTGTTACAATGGTTACGTTTAAATCTTTCACCTCCAATTGCTGTATGATAAAGTGAGTAGAAGAATATTAAGACTTCTATTTGTAAAATTCAATTTTGAATGACAAATTTTCCATTCCTGGATAATGACTCTACATCTAAATGTGTATAGGCTTAGGAAACAGCTATACTCTCCGAAAGCAGCAGTAACTGCAAGAAAATACAAAGAGCATGTAGCTTGCATGCAAGGAAGACATTTATGAGGCAGATGAAAGTATTGTTCTGAATATCACTCAATGCACCAATTAAATAAGGAAAAGGGAAAACTTCACAATTTAAAAAATATATACTAAGCATATCAGTATCATAACTTAACATGTTTTATAAATGTTAGAGACCTAATGAATTTGACTAAGCAGTTTAATTAAGGTATGGTCTGCTGTGTTGCAACCTCCTTCCAGACAAAATAGCTTGGTGAACAGGTAGTACGTCCCCAGTGAACTGTGAATATCAAAGTCAGGGAAAATTCTTCATTTTAATGAGCTGCATTTTCTGAGCCCAGACCTCTCCCCTGACAGGGTGGCTGCAGGAGGCAAAAATGAAAGTAGTTGTTTTCCTTTGAGACATTCGACTGCTAAATGCTGTGAATGCCAGAAATTAAAATAGTGATGCTAAGATTTTTTATGTGTGTTCTGTCTTGCGCTTGCCCTTGGGCTGGAAACTACAGTTAAAGAAAATGTCCAACAATTAAGAATTTTATTTTAATATTTAGGAAACTATCACTCCTCCTCTGAGTATCAAGACATTAAAAATATCATAACCCATTTCATTCATAAAAGCTATATTCCTCATTTTAGAACCACTTTGTGTAAATACAAATATTTAGACCCCATATAGTGTTCTTTTATTAACTAATGGTTAGATTTGTAATGCAAGCACTCTTTAAAACTAGAAATCAAAAATTGCCCATTTCATTGTTTAGAAAATTTACACAACATGGATGCTTGTTATTTTCTGCATGTTTCCCATGAAATATAGTCGAAGGAGGATAATGTCTTGATATGATTTTATAGTATTTTCACTCTTTTTAAATAAGCTCAAATGTGATAATTAGAAATGAAGTGTATCATTTGGGTGATTATGTAAAAAATTTTTATTTATAGTAATAAATAATATAAAAACCAGATAATCATATGATAACTGTCAATACTCAACTTCTTTGAATAGTCATCAGTTAGATGCAAATACTGGTACAAACACCACCAATGAATTATCCAGTTGGCAAGCAAAGGAAACCTTAAATAATTATACTTGATTTCCATAAACATGTCATGAGATCTGGAAGCAAAACTAAACATGATTTCAAATAAGTACAGTCCAAAAGAAATAGCATAATTACCTCAGTTAGTTAGGTGTCGTCTAGTGCTCTTGGATAAGCTCCAAGATACATGTAACTGCCCAGACCCAGGACAGCAGTTCTTTGGCACCATAATAGAGTAAAAAATTCCACCACGATTTACAGCTTCTAACAAAAAGAACTAAAGTTGATCACTATTTCCTCAGAATCCTTGCGTTGAGCTGAGTTTCAACACGGAAGATTGTTTCCCTTGGAAATCTAAGTGATTTTAATTGTATTCCAAACTTAAGCATAAAGTTTTCTTAATATACAATATGTATAAATCTTTGAACTTATTATGTAAAATTAATGTGTGCAACTGTGAATTTGTACAAGGTCTCTTAAATTCTACTTCAAGTATATTCATTCTTTTTTTTTCTAAAATCTTCCAATAGTATGTCCTTTCATCCCTTTCTCTTGTTTTCCAAAATCAAATGACTGGACAAATAATTGTGGTTTCATAGGTTATCATCTAATCTAGGCTACCAGAGTTTCACTGTCACAAATATCATGTTTCACATTGTCAGAAGGTGCTGCCATATCATGTTTCACGTTGTCAGAGAGTGCTGTCATTACCTACTCTCCACTATTGAGAATGTTTCCAAGTCACTCAGGAATCACAAACATCTAGTTGGAATATTAACAGGGCAAACGTGGAGGTAAAAGGCGGCCACCATCTTACCACAGAAGGTCCAATAAACCCCTATTTTGAAAAACTCATTTATCATACATGTATTTGAATTCATTCAGCCATATATAGTTTGATTACACATGACTGTGGTTAATATGCTCATTAAAGTTTAGACTACCTGTATTCTGTCTATGCAATCAGAGTATCTATGGCTTTACAGATAATGTTTAGTCTGGTAGTGCTTTTTCTGAAAGAATGAACTTAATATTAAATCCGGATTTTATGGTAATAGCAGTGCTGAGATAACCATAATTTTTTGCAGATACCCTTATTTACAACCAAGGTATGTATGTCTCTTCCTGATACATGCTATATATTATATGATAAATTGAATAAAATGAGTCATTTTATTGCTTAATAGTACTTTCAAGGAGGAAAAGTCCAGCATTAACTGTTCCAAAGTAGCATACCGAATTAAATTAATTACTATGATAAATAACATTAGGTCACTCAACTGTAATAATGCAAGGGTTTTTTTTTGCTTTGTTTTGTTTTCTGTTTAGACTGGGATGAGGAATGGTGGTTTTAGGGATTTGTACTCTATGGCATAAAACTGTATCTTTTTCTTTTCATTTGTACAAAAGATGTATTTACTAAGGTATACAGGAATTTTTAAATAATCTGTTGTATTTTGTATGTGACTTTCCATAAAATGCATGTTCAGAAACATACATGTTTAAATAAATGCATATCTGTTTTGATTAGCGAATTAAATATTTTATTCATCTGCACTGACACAGTTAAAATATTACTAAGTTTAATTTTTAATATAAAGTCCAAAATAAAATATTTGTAGTTTCTCATTTTATAATTATTTATTTGTACGACAGTCCTGTGAGTTACAATTATTTCTTATCTTAAGTGTTTTTCTGCTCCTATTCAAACATAATGATTTTAGATATTTGTCAATTCTTTTTTTTCTCCTTTCTTCTTCTGTTTTAACTTCTCTGCATGTTTGTTTTGTACAGCAAGTATTTATCAGGTTCTCACCATTTTCAAATCTGAGCCCCTGTTTCCTTAGTCAAAAAACTAAGGTGTTTCCTTAGTCAAAACAAGTTATTATCAGATTATCTTGCAAGATGTTACCCTATTCTTTTTCTGTGGCTTGATTACATCATAATATAGATTATATTTGCACAAATAATACAAACTGACTCAAACCAGCAAACAATAGTAATATTAATTTTAGAAGCCAAAATTCAAATGTAGAAAGTTCTTAATTTTAAGAGCATAATTTTTGCACTAAAACTGCCCACCAGAAAGAGCCACACTAAAACATCCAGGTATGTTCTGTAAAAAATAATAAGCGAAAACAAAACATAAATAAATGAAAAAACATATAAAAAACTTTAGGTCTTATGGAAAATATATCTAATATCTGCTGAAACTTTTCAGTAACACATAATATATGACTGGAATATAAAAATATCTATAATATAATATAGATTTGATAGCTAAAAGTAACAAGATTCCTTAGATTTGAATTTCAGTCCTGGTAGTTATTTATTGTATGATGCTGGGCAAGTTGATGCTATTTATTATTCTCAATTTCTTCATCTCTGAAATGAAGATAATAAATTACCTAGTTCATAGGGCCATTGTATGGATTAAGCCAATAGGGTACACAAAATGCTTAGTATATTTTCTGCCTGGCAGTTATCATTTGATTACTATTAGATATATTATAGTCACAGAATTATTTGTAGTTGAGTTCCTATATATTTAACTTTTTAATTTATATTTTATGGAAAATATTTGAAAGAGTCCCCAAAACTATATATCTTAGTTCTTGTACATATGAAAGAAAACTAGATATTAGAGTTAGTCATTATTTTATTTTGAAAGAAAATTTTGATTTACTTCCTTGATAATCTGCCAGAAAGTCAGGAAAATTAAGTAGATTCATTGCACCATTCTCTTTTTTTATTTCTCCCTCAACACACACACCCCAAACTGAAAATCGTATATATAATTCAGTAATGTTTGATATCCCTAAGGTAGGAAGTAAAATTGTGTGACTCTTCAGTGGCCTTAATAAACTAGAATTGTGGTATATATCCAGGGAAGTAGGATTTAGTCATAGCTTTTTACTGATTTTCTTGAGCTCTGTCTAGTTACTTGGTTTCTTTGTTTTCAGATTTTCTTGTAAATTTGTTGAAGTTCTTTGTAGATTCTGGATATTAGCCCTTTGTCAGATGGATAGATGATAAAGAATTTCTCCTATTCTATAGGTTGCCTGTTCACTCTGATGATAATTTCTTTTACTGAGCAGAAGCTCTTTAGTTTAACTAGATCCCATTTGTCAATTTTGGCTTTTGTTGCCATCGCTGTTGGTGTTTTAGTCATGAAGTGTTTGCCCATGCCTATGTCCTGAATGGTATTGCCTCGGTTTCATTCCAGGGTTTTTATGGTTTTAGGTCCTACATTTAAGTCTTTAATCCAACTTGAGTTTCAATGTGAGTATTAGAAAGATTTTCTTGATACTTGAGTCTACACTAGATTGATCTGAACTTCAAGAATTAGAAAACAAACAAAAATGAAGCATCTAGTAGTACAGTTACCCACAATTGCCTCTACATGAATGATCCTCCATTTCCTTCACTTAAGAATAGCTGGAGTATCGTGAGAAGAACCCAGTCTGGCCACTGTGGGGTGAGAAGTGGATTTACAATAGGAAAAAACATAGCAAGTCAAGACAATAGGTCAAGAGTTGTGGAAGTGTGATGTGGTGTCACATGAAGACGGAGGAACTGTCAGAGCAACAGCAGAAGAAACAAATGTGGACTTGAAAAGAACAAACCTTTTTCCTTTCTCTCATTCTGATTTGTCAATCAAAATTTTGGAGAATAGTATTAAAGAAAAAAAATTTAAGGTCAATATGTTAGAAAAGCAGAAAGAAAAAAACAGTGAAGACAAAATGAAAAAGGAAACAAAGGTGGTTTATCTGTTTGATTTTATTATTAAGAGTGTAAAGACAGGAGGAATGTCTACAATTTTGAAAAGAGAACTTTCTTCATGTGTGCATTGAATGGAAGAAGAAGGAAACTCAACTAGATGGTCTATAGATAGGCATACAGCTTTAATATGCAATTACAGTAAGAATACATCAAGAAGATGTGTAAACTTAAAAAGTGTGTGTGTGTGTGTGTGTGTGTGTGTGTGTTTCTCCTTCAGAAGGAATGAAAATAGCCTTGGAACAACATGGTCTGCGGAAGGGACTGTGATCATTAACTTGTTGAGAATTAACTAAGAAGTTATGTTGTCTTTAATTCAAATCCCATAAAAGAAGTAGCTTCAAACCAATAGATCGAGTTGAGTTTAGAAGCAATAGTTCCAAGAGAAAAAGAATAGAAAGTATAAGAAGAACTGTACCATTCTATTTAGAAAATCAAAGGACTATCACAGATACTCATTTCTTTTCTTCAGCAAAGCAGTGAATGTGGAAATTTTAGTGACTTTGTTTGTAATTTTGTTTTCCCCCACTCTGTTTCTGTTAAAGGCAGAAAGTGAGTTTAGGAATGTAAATGGTGTCACATAAAATTCAAAGAGAGTTGGCAAAGTCAGAATGAGGTTAGTCACTTAGAGTCAAAGAAGGGATTTGACTGATATAGGACTCCTCCATTTTGTACACAGACACACACGCGCGCACGTACGCAAACACACAGTTGAACAAACCGTTTTAACTAAAATGAATATGTGGAAAGGAACATTGTTTTAGTTAGGGAGAACAGGAGTGCAGCAGTGGTCTCTGAAAAAAGATAATCGTATGACATCTCTGCGAGGAAAAGGGCCATACCTATGCAAATTGGTTAAGCACATGTCATCATCAATGTGAAGATGGCACAGCTAGGATAGATTCGAGGCTCCTCCATAAAAGGGGAAGAGAAGAAAGTGGTAACATCTGCTCCAGTGAAGACAGGGAAGCCTCCCGGGGAGAGGAGGGTGACACTCAGAGGGGGCTTCAGAGACAGAAGGAAAATAAAGAGAATGGATGTCACATTATGGCAATGGACAAAAGGAAAACCACAACGAAGCTTGGGATGCACAGGGTGTCTGTAAGAAAACAGCGGGGAAAAGAAAATCCTTGAAGGAAAAAAAAATGAGAAAACACTTCCTTCAGAAGAAATCATTTTGTCTGAAATCTATAGAAGAGCTAAAAGGAGATGGAGGGGAGAATGTTGAGATTTTAATGGTGGAAATGACTACAGAGAATGAAAGTAACAGGCCCAGTGTGGCTGGAACTAAAGTATGAGAAAAAAAGAATACAAGCAAGGGGAAGGAACACAGAACCTGAGATTAGGGCATGAGTTAGACCAAAAGGAATCAAAGGGAGAGAGAAGAGGTATTTTTTAAAAATCCTCAGAAGGATCAATAAATATGGGAAAACAGAATGGAAGGTGGTAACATAATGCCAGTAGTATGAAAAGTAGGGTTTGTGGGCTGCAGCAAGGTTTCCAATTAAAGGATGAAGAAGCAAATGATTGAACAGCCAAAAACAGTCTCTAAGAAGTACCCAGTGTGAAGGATTTTTTGAAGAAAAGATCTGACTGCTGATGGCAAAAAAAGACGTTTGAGATCTGCCCGAGGTCTGTTGTTTAAAAGGAATATGAGGGGATAGATGTTGTTCTGCGTTCACAATGGAAAAGAATGGGTTGTCAATGACATTTTTAGAATTGAGGATACTCAGCCCTAGAGGCCACTGAGCACCTGTTGTAGGATTTTTCTTTGGGAATCTTCTATCAAAGGATGGTAGGATGCCCTAACGACACATCCCCCTGACTGTCCAGACAATTAAGATAAATTACAGAACTCGCTGCAGGAGGAGGCTGGCAGGGATGGTTTTCACATATGGAATGAGAATCATGCTTTAGGATGAGGCAGAAGTGCAGTGTGTTGGGTAAGAGACTTGGGAAGCCATTATTTAGTCCTCTCCACTCTCAATAAGTATATGAAAAAAGGTAGCTGTGATGTCAAAGGTGACACATGAATTGCTTACTTCCTTTCACATTAAGCCCCCCTTAAATTTTGTCTCCATATCAATTAAAACATGTAAACATCAGAGCAGGGAAAGAAGAAAAAGAGTCGCCTTTTTCAGAAGAGTAGCAAAGCCCTTCTTCTGTATGGTCAAGGGGCCTCCTTCATAAGGGTAATATGCAAGACAAAGCCTGGAATGGCTACTGCCCAGACATCTCACCTTGGACAAGTTGTTTAAACTCTCTGAGTTTCTTGATCTGTCAAGTGGGTGTGAAAACTCATATCACTGCCAGCTTCTCGTGAAGGTTTAGAGACCATATAGATAATATAAATTTTCTAAAACATAAGTGGTTTTGTATAAATATCATAATGCCATGCTAAAAGTGTAGTTTTATTATGCATGATTAAAATACATTGCAGACTACCACACCTCAGGCTTTGAGAAAGAGAATGTACATGTATCACCATCTCCAAATATCATCACATTGGGGTTGAGAGTTTAAACATTTAAATTTTGCATGCACAATTCAATTCATAACATCCTATCAGAGCAAAACAGGGTCTGCTTTTGCTCACTGTTTTGTCTCCTAACACAGAGGAGTTGGTCAATAAATATCAACTGAATGACTAAGTGATACAGAAAGGTATGCGTCATTCTCCATTAGGGTGAACCAAAAGAAAGATGTTGCTCATGTATCATTGGTTGCATTGAGGAACCTATATAGGGTCTGGGGTGCCCAGAATCAATCCATTCCTTTATATTCTAATGATTTAACTCAAAATCCAGAAATAATAAGGTCAGTCTTAAAGCTGCAGTTCTTATATTTTAAAGCATTAAGAATCCCAGGGAAAGCTTGTTAAAAATGTAGAATTCTCAAAAGATTGCCTTAATAATTTTGAGGTAAATTCCAGGAGTCTACATTTATAAAAGAAGAGTTTTGGAGGGACTGAATTTATTTCTTTCTATGCTGCGTAAGTAGAAACTTAGGTTAACTGTCAAAATAGTTTCAAAGGTTGATTGATATACAAAGAACAGGATAGAAAATTTCCTTTTTGTCTCCTGTTTCAACCGTACATGTGACTCCTAAGCACATACCCCTTTGCTTTTTAAAATAAATTACTAATTGGCTTATACTACTTTCCTTGACTGGAGTGTTTTGTCATTGTCTGTTTAATAATTTACTTCTGTGTAATGATCTTTAAAATTATTCTTTATCACAGGTTAGAGAATCTTCAGGGCTATGCAATAGCCTATATGTGAAACTGGATTTTGCACTACATAATGTGATGTTTTGGACATAGTCTATTATCTTGAAAGAGCTTTATGGTAGCTGTGATAATATGTGATAGCTTGTGAAAACATCTTTCCATTCTATTCTTCTTCTCATGAAGTAAATGATCACGCACAACAGAAATCACACCTTGCCTTGAGTGATGAAGGCGATTGTGAGACCTCAGTTGCAGCATTCTAGGTTATATAAAAATAAAATACAGTAATATTTAGAAATATTGGCAATTTCATTGATCCAAAATGCTAGCTGTTTCTAATGAAGAAAACCTTTGGACAGTCAATACAAATGTAGTGGTCCTTCCAGTTGATTACCCCTGTGAGTCAGGTGCTTTTCACATGCCGTGTACAATTACATTTATTTCCTTCAACCATTCTGCCACAGCACAGGCATCTTCCCCTGCCTGCCCCAAAATTCCAGGGTAAGTGATTTGCCCACGATTAGTTCTGATATAGAGGGGTGCTGTGTCTGGGAATTATCTCCCTTCCCTCAACATGGTTAGAAAAATAATCAGAAGAAAAATAATATATAATATATATTATATATATATATATAAGAATGAAGGGCAGCTAACAGCTCAATAGTAAACAGAAGAGTGAATGACAAAAGCCAAAAACTTCAGGCATGTGAACACAAGAAAGGAAGGAACTCTCAGACACCTCGAGGGCAGGGCTAGCTTGGCAGTCAGCTCCACACTCTGTAGCCCATGGGTCCTGAATTCATCCTCACACCACCTTAGGATGGAAAATATGTTGCTAGATATGACAGTTCTGAGGTTCCAAAAGAAATGCAATTATGATTATTATACTATTTAATAAAGAATATAAGTTCTGACATTAAAATTTTTTTTAAAAAAATTAAAATTATAATATTTTGTCATTTAAACTTGTATATTAAGTACAATCACTTTTCCTAAATTTGAAACACAAATATCACGATGACATTCAATTTATGACAGAAAGGATATTTTATAAATTATATAAGAAAGCTACTTTATGAATTGAAAGAAGGGAAGGTTTTGTACAAGCATATTCCCTTTATCTCTACCAATATAAAGACTGAATTATAAAAATTCTTGATAGACAGAAATCTTATGACTAGATTGAGCTCTATAATGCAGTATCTTTGTATTATAACACTAACTAGAGAATCTGTACAAAAAGCATTGTCTGCTCCAGACATTTAATTATAAAATATGATCTTCATTCTGAATTCAGCTCCTATGGTAAAGCATGATCTCGAAATGAAATATTTTGTATTTCATGGACCACTAAGCAAATCCTGAATTCTAAAATATTACTTTTAGCAACTTTATTTTCTTGAGACAAATAGTGGTCACTTTCTTCTCTTTGTTTTTGAAGTGAAAATGATCAAATCATTCAAGTTATGTTTAGAATATGGAGTATGAATATGGAATAAAAATATAATGCAAATATAAATATTGACTTCCAATTGAATTGTCTTTTTTTTTTTTTTCTTTTTTTTTTTTTTTTTGAGATGGAGTATCACTCTGTTGCCCAGGCTGGAGTGCAGTGGTGCGATCTCTGCTCATTGCAACCTCTGCCTCTTGGGTTCAAGCAATTCTCCTGCTGGAGCCTCCTGAGCAGCTGGGACTACAGGCATGTGCCACCAGGCCTAGCTAATTTTTTTGTATTTTTAGTAGAGACGGGGTTTCACCATGTTCATCAGACTGGTCTGGAACTCCTGATCTCAAATGACCCTCCCACCTCAGCCTTCCAAAGTGCTGGGATTACAGGGATGAGCCACCCTGCCCAGCCTGCATTTTGAGAAGAATGGTTGTCATTGTTAAGTACAGTCAATCTTGGGACCATATTGTCTACAGTAAATGTTGTTATTCTTTTCATTACTTTGCCCCTTTTTACTGATGCAGCCCCCTTCCTTAGTTGCCCTACTACCAGGTGGTAGACACATTTACATGCAAATACACTTTCTAAGGGGCTCCTATAAACAAAACATCCCGCAAGATCACTTTCGATAGGAGGGTTCTAACGTTGAGGTGAACTTTAGGAATTAGAGCATGCTTCGGCATTTCTGTCTTCCTTCAACATAATGAAACCAACAACAATGTAATGAAAACAAAACAAAAATAGTATCCATCGAACTTCTATTCCATGCCTGACACTATTCTACATATATTTACAGAAGTTGTCTCGTTGAATCCTCCTAGCAATACTGCAAAGTGGATATTTAAAATTTATTTGTAGACAAGTTCACTGAAATTAAATGAGATGATGTTCCAGGTCTCACAACACAATTGGAGTATGAATCTAAGTCTGGTTCTAAAACCTGTTTTTATTCTTTCTTGACAAATAGGGAAGTGTTCATGCTTTTTGAGTTCATTCTGCCAATAGGCCCAACCTTGTCCTGAGATCGAAATGTTGGAATAATCTTTTACTTCTCGCCTTCTTCTCTCAGTCACTATATCATGCAAATAGTTACACATTCTCTTATTTTCTACTGGCCATTGTCATGGGCTGAGTGGTGTACCTGCAAAATTCACATACTGAAGTGCTAATAATCTCTAGTATCTCAGAATGTCACTATATTTGGAGAAAGAATCCTTAAAAAGACAAATTAAAATGAAGTCATTAGGGAGGGCCCTAATCCAATATTTCAGGTGTCCTTAGGAGAAGAAATTTGGACACAGATAGTACAGACCTTGTGAAGACTCAAAGAGAAAACAGACATCTACAAGCCAAGGGAGACATCTCAGAAAAAAACGACCCTGAAGACACCTTGATCTTAGAGTCTCAGCCTGCAGAACTGTGAGAAAATCAGTGTCTGTTGTTTAGGCACCCCGTCTGTGGTACTGTCATGGCAGAATACAATCATCGACTCTCAAATCCATATCCTGCTCATTTCCACTAGAAATTTTCATTTGTTTGTTCTTGTTTTAGAGAATACATAGCACTAGCATGCCAAGTAGAAACCTAAGCACTGTTTTGTATTAATCATTTGATTCTTACCTAGGCCTTAGGCCTGTTATTATGAAACTGTGATTGGAATGCAGGTGTTCCAGCCCTAGAATCTGTACTCAGCTCTGGGCTCACTTAGTGATCTCACTCTTAGCCTCCAACTCATTGTTCATCTCTAAAACATTGCCTAGTCCTGTAGTCCTTTCTGATTCACCAATTAATCTTAGAACACTTATTTGCACTAGTGTCCCACATTAAGCCCATGTTGTAACAAAAGTATCGGTAATTTTAAAAACTCATTTGTTTTTCTTACTTCTCTGCCTTTGACTTCATCAAGCTTCCTTTTATTACCGCCTATCAGAATTCTGTTGGTTACAACCCAACTCATTAGCCATGTCCTCCATGAACTCCATTTTCCCAACCAGATGTTTCTTCTCTCTCCAGTGAACTGTAGTTCTCTTTACCACACATACACGCTTGCATTTTCACGTTCACATACGTCTTACGGCAAAACAAGGTTACAAATGTTTTTAGGTTATAAGTGATGTGTTATGCATATTACTTTCTCCAGTGCTCTGAGCGACTGAATTAGTTTGCTAGGGCTGCCATGACAAAATACAACAGGCTGAGTGCCTTCAACAGCAGACATTTATTTTCTCACACTTCTAGAGATTGGAAGTCCAACACCAAGGTGATGGCAGATTTTATGTTTCCTGCCGTCTGGTCTCTCTGCTCGACTTGCAGATGGCCAGCTTCTTACTGTGCCCTCATATGGCCTTTCCTCTGTGCACAAACATCCTCGTCTCTCTCTTTCCTTATAAAGACATCAATCATATTGGACTAGGGCCCCACCCTAATGGCCTCATTTAACTTATATTTCCTTGAAGGCCCTGTCTCCAAATACAGTTACATTAGGGGTTGAGGTTTCAACATATGAATTTGGGGGCTGCACGCAATTCTGACCATAACAATCCCAAATGGCACTGAAGAATATTTGTTGAAGTTAATGCTGGTCATTACATCAGTTGTAGAGTCTGGTGTGCTGGCCATGTTTAACAGGCATTTCTGGGTGTAGCTCTGATTTATAGTGTTTTTGATTTCCCCTGGTATAAATACATCCACCATAGTGAATTCCAGGTTATCAATATGTCAACCAGCTTTCAATTGTAACAATCAATGCCTGTGAGCCAGTATGAAGGGGCGCAGCATACCGCTGACTTAGGCCAGTTCCATTCAGGGCTAAGTAAAGAAAACGTGAATGGTATGAGGTGTGCTAATGTTTTTTCTTTTTTCCTTTGTTCATCCCTCAAAATGGAGCCTTAAACTCAGAAATTAAACTGTTAGAGGGAAAAAAAAAAGTTATATTACTTATAAATCTGTCTTTGCAGGCCAAAATTCATACTTGCTTCAGTAGTGGTTTTTCAGATAATGTTTATCTTTGTTTGAGCGCCCAGTAAGTTGATAACAGGATAAAGAAAAACTTCACAAGGTGACATTTTAACGAACAGCACATTAAATTAAGTCATTAAAAATTGAATCCCCAGTAGGCAGCTTAATCATTATAATTAAACCAAGTAGTTTAAGTAAAGCCTAACCCAATCAGTAATGTTGCTTTCAAATGCTTTGTGTGTTTTGATAACTTGTTCATTAGGAAAAATGCCTATTTAGAACCAGTAAGTAGAATAAATGCATACTTCAAAGAAGCACATTCTATTATTTTCTGAACACTGTCCTCACTAGTATGAATGCATATTCAGACGTTACAGAGAGTTAGGATGTGATATGGTACATAATGTTCTGTGTAGTCATTGATCCAGAAATATGCTGTCATACCTTAGTGTGGCTTGAATGTCTTGACCAATGTAACAGTGGTATAAAGGTTATCAATTACTGCAGGCATCACTGAAAACAGGCGTGTGGGACATAATGCTTTGTGTAGGCATCGCTGACCCAGAAAGCCTCACTGTAATAGTTTGGCATCTTCTGAATGGTTTAATCAATATAATCCAGAGTGTAAAGGTTATCAATTACTGCAGGCATTACTGAGCATACCTTTGTTTTCAGTGATACTTGCAAAAAGCATTATATGTATATTGTCAGCCACTTCACTTTCATTTGCAGTACTGTAGGCACTAATATGGACATATCAGACTCCAGGTGTTTCCCTTCAGCTGAGGTGAATTCCACTCTCTAGAAAGCTTTAACTTGCAAGAATCTGTTGACATCTGCTGAAGTACTGACCCCTGCAGTAGAACCTCTTCAATTACAAAGAATAGTTCTTTCAGCTGTTCAAATGCGAGTATAAAGGTGAAAATAGTCTATTCATTTAAACCCTTCACTTTTAGTGGTTTTTGCATGTGAAACCATTCCGTAAGTAAACACTGGCATTATCTTAATTTATTGAGTATTTTCAGAGTGTGTATCTTATAAATATGTATCTGTATTATAATTAAGATGTGGATTTTGAAATAAGTATTTCCATATAAAAAGCAGTTTTAAATGTCATCGCATTAATAATCATGTCCCTCTTGTACTGCCAAGATATTCTTGTTTTGACAAAATATGCAACATGATAAAATAACCTGGAAGTATGTAGACTAGAGTTAGACTAGTCCTAGATGGAAGTCAGTCAATATCCTATGGTTTGTGTGTCATTTGGCCCCAGCTTTTCCATGGTATCTAGAATTCCACCATTAGAGAATCATTACTTGGGCTATAATTTTTCCTTAAAATAGAACCTTCTCTACCACCACTGTCTGAAGAGTCCAGTGTCACAGGGCAAACCCCAAATTAGGGTTCATTCCAGGAAGCCATGTGGATCCTTGGCTTTGCACAGGAAGGGACTCAAGTGTGAGTCAACAGAGTAAAGTGAAAGCAAGTTTACTCGGAAAGTAAAGAGATAGAGGGGTGGCCACTCCGTAGGCAGAGCTGCTCCAAGGGCTGCTTGTTGGCTATATTTATGGTGATATTTTGAGCATATGCTAAACAAGGGTTGGGTTGTTCATGAGTGTTCCAGAAAGGGATGGGGATTTCCTGGAAGTGAAGGCTCCTTCCCTTTCTAGACCATCTAAGGTAACTTCCCAATGTTGCCACAGCATTTGTAAACTGTCCTGGCGCTGTGCAAATGTATTTTACCATGTGAATGCATTATAATTAGCATATAATGAGCAGTGAGGGTGACCAGAGCTCACTTTGGTTACCCTCTTGGTTTTGGTGGGTTTGGCTGACTTATTTATCACATCCTGTTTTATCAGCAGGGACTTTGTGACCTGTATCTTGTGTCAACTGCCTCTTTTCTCCCCTCCCCTCCCCTCCCCTCTCCTTTCCTTTCCTTTCATTTCTTTGTTTTTGATGGAGTCTCGCTCCATCGCCCAGGCTGGAGTGCAGTGTAGTGGCATAATCTTGGCTCACTGTAACCTCTGCCTCCCTGGTTCAAGCAGTTCTCCTGTCTCAGCCTCCCAAGTAACTGGGACTACAGGCCCCTGCTCCCACGCCCAGCTAATTTTCATCCTGAGACTAAGAATGCCTAACCTCCTAGGAAAGCGGTCCGGCAGATCTCAGCGTTATTTTACCTAGCCACTGTGCAAGATGGAGTTGCTCTGGTTCAAACCTCATACACCAGCAGTTGCATCACTTCTTTTGTATCATTACATCTGTCAGATTGTTTCTAAGTGATGAGTGGTGATAGCTGAAGGGAGGTTTTGATTAGAGTAGGAAGATAGGATACAGTTAATTAAAGAAAAGGTGTTGATAAGGAAATCTATGTGATGGGCTCTCAATAGCCAGAAAGTGTTACGGACTGTCACTGTAAGTCTAATATGGCCCATTTATCATGCAGTTGGCACTCTGTATTTGTGGGTTTCACATTTGCTGATATAACTAACCACGGATTAAAAATACTTAAAAAATAATAATATGAGAATAAGAAATATGATTTAAAAACACAATATAACTAGGAAGCATTTGTATTGTATTAAATACTATTAAGTAATCTGGAGATGAGGCGGGCAGATCACAATGTCAGGAGATCAAGACCATCCTGGCTAACATGGTGAAACCCCGTCTCTACTAAAAATAAAAATAAAAAAAAATTAGCGGGGTGTGGCGGGCACCTGTAGTCCCAGCTACTCAGGAGGCTGAAGCAGGAGAATGCTGTGAACCGGGGAGGGGGAGCTTGCAGTGAGCCGGGATCGCGCCACTGCACTCCAGCCTGGGCAACAGAGCGAGACTCCATCTCAAAAAATGTAAAATAAAATAAATAAAAATAAAATAAAATAAAATAAAATAATCTAGAGCATTTGTATAGGGATGATATGGTTTGGCTCTGTGTCCCCACCCAGATCTCATCTTGAACTGTACTCCCGTAATTCCCATGTGTTGTGGGAGGGGTGCAATGGGAGATAATTGAATCATGGCGGCTGTTTCCCCCATACTGTCCTTGTGGTAGTGAGTGAGTCTCACCAGATCTGATAGTTTGATTAAAGGACACCCGTTTCACTTGGGTCTTATTCTCTCTCTTGTCACCGCCATATGAGATGTGCCTTTTACTTTCTGCCATGATTGTGGGGCCGCCCCACCCATATGGAACTATAAGTCCAATAAAGTCTTTCTTTTGTTAATTGCCCAGTCTCAAATATGTCTTTATCAACAGTGTGAAAACGGACTAACGTGGGCCTCGTGCACTCATGGATTGTGGTATCTGAGGGGGAAGGGTCCTGAAATCAACCCCTGCACTGATACCGAGAGACAACTTTCCCTCTCCCATGCAACTCTGTTCATCCCTGTTTTATGTGTGCACTCACACTCATACCACTTAACAAAGCTGGAAAGAAAAATGAAATGGATGTCATAGACAATGAAGGTATCCACTGTCACATTTCCAGGTTCCATTGATAAATATTTTAAATAATACTTTAAACTTCAACAAAGAAGCACTCTAGCTGTCTTCTCAAATCCATGTCATCATGGAACCATGTTTTTGGAGTTTATGATTGAATAAATGAGGATTCTGTAATATAATGAGCTATATAAAAAGAATATATTCATTTAGTTACCATTTTCTGACTGTTTGCCCTCACGCCACATTCTCTCATACTCTGCCTTCAAATTCTATTTCTCTTCTTGCCCTGTATTTATTCAGCTTGCTTGTGTAGATTCCCTCTAATTCTCTTGCACTTTACTTCTGAAATAACTTCCACTTTTCTACTTTCCTCATATGCAATAGACCCAATGTTTGCGTCCCCTTGAAATTCATATGTTGAAATTCTCACCCACACTGCAAGATACAATGATAATAGGATCTGGGGATTTGGGGAGGTGATCAGATCATGAGGATGGAGCCCTCATGAACAGGATTAGTGCCCTTAGGAAAGAGTCCACAGAGAGGTCCCTCACCCTCTTTCCACCACATGAAGATAGAAGTTGGCAGTCTGCACCTGGAAGAGGGCTCAATCATGCTAGCACACTGGTTTCATACTTACAGCCTCCAAAACTGTAAGAAGTAAATTTCTGTTGTCTATAAACCACCCAGCTTATGGGACCTCATTATAGCAGCCTGAACTAAGTCATAATGTCATTCATTTTCCTCAACCAGGAAACCGTTACATGAATTAAGGCTTTAGTACTAGAATATAGAAACAGCTCATCACTCCTTAAAACGTAGAGTGTAACTGAATTTGATTTAGAAGATTCAAGCTTTAAACCAAATAAATATTCATGTTCAATCCCTTATGATTCTCTTTAGGATTAACAAAGTAAAGGAAAGCACAGTAGATTATAATGTGTGAAGAATAGGTCCATATACCATAACCATATAAATGGTAGCGCTGATGGATACACTAAACTGTGATGTGAGAGGTTGCTCTGAGTTTGAAACCTGACTTTACAGCTTTATAGTAGGTGACGTCGCCTGCATGGCCTCAATTGCCTTGTCTGTGGTATGCGTATAATGAAAACAGTAATGGTTAAGGTGATTAATCTCTAATAACTGTTCTATTCAAAATGTTCAATGGAAGCAAACCATGGAAATTCCATTGCACTTACTGGTCATTGGCTTTAATAGGGTTTATGATTGAATTCTATAGAAAGATTAGCACTCTGTTTTTCTTACTCCTAAGAAAGAGACTCAAAGGTGATGTAGTTCTATTCCTTCATCTGTCCTTTGCTGCATTAAGGTGTCATGAGCACTACCACAGTAGTCTGGGACCAAGATGGAAGCTGTATTCATTGCCCAGGGCTGCCATAACAAAGGACCACAAACTGGGTGGTTTAAAACAACAAAAATGATTCCTCTCACATTCCTGGAGCTTGTAGGTCCATGATTAAGTGTTGGCAGTGCCATGCTTCCTCCAAAGCCTCTAGGGACGGATCCTTCCTGGTTTCTTCCAGTTTCGGGTAGCCCCACGCATTCCTCCACTATGGCAGCGTCACCTCAATCTCAGTCCCAGTCTTCATATAGCCATCTTCTCTCTGTGTGTCTGTTTTTTCACTTGGCATTCTCCTCTTGCCTATCTGTTTTCTCTTTTGTTAAGGACACAACTCATACTGCATTGGGGCCCACCCAAATGATCTCATCTTAAATTGATGACATCTACAAAGACCCTATTTTCAAATGAGGTCACATTCGCAAGTACTGCAGGTTAGGACTTAGCCATGTCTCTTTGAGGAACACAATCCAATTGTCAGAGGGGCCAACTCAAGGATAGTTCCCCTGAGGTCAGAGTCCCCCTCTTCCTCACTTCCCTAATCAGAGGATGGCAGGGAGAGAGGTGGAAAGGACCAAGTCTTTGAGGACATTATTGAGCCAACCATAAAACCCCCCATTTCTGGGCTTCTTGTAAGATAATAAATAATCTTATCTGGAAAATAGTTTGAATTGGTACTTTGGTTAGCTGTAGGTAAAAGTTTCTCCACTCATACAAGAGAACAGATTCATACTAGAGAACAGACTCATACTGCTGTAGTAAAATTTAAATGAATGAATAAACTAATGCTAGTCTGATACTAAGCACGGTACTTGGCATGTTGGCCAATGTCAGTAGTTGACCAAATAATAATTCTTATTATTTGATGAGAAGTCAAAGTTACACATTTTCCATTTCCTTCTTTGACTTGAGGTTAAAAAAAGAAAAAACACCTTGGTGACAGTAATATCTAAATCTCCATAATACACAGATTTTACTTTTGGCTATCTTAAAGATGAATTTCACTTTGTTAGCAATTGTTGAATTTGTATCATTAGGCAATGAGACTGAATTTTAGCAAGAGTCAAAAAATTCAATAAAGGCAAGTATCTATTAAAGAAAGAAATAAGATAACATCACCAACACATTCAGTTTATAAAATTCTGACTTCTTCAAGATTCAATTCACATTAAAAATTTACTCTAAATCCTATAGTGAAGCAGCAAGCATCAGTGTCATGAGGCCACTCATCAATTTCTATGGTCAGCTATAGTGTAAAGATCTTGGCTTTGTTTAATATGAGACTCTTCACATTTCCAGGTAACATTGTTTTTTTCTTTTGGATAAGAAAAACTTACTTTGAGTTTTTATTATTATATATACTAGATAGTGCCTTAAATTATTTTTGAAGTATGGAATTCCCTTGCTTTGTTATTTACATGATTCAGGTTATAACAAAAATTCTCATAAATACTTCTCTAGTAATTCTTCATAAAAATCTAATTATTAAGTTTAGAGATTTCTGTCAATGGACTATATTTGAATATAGTTTTAGAATTTTTAACTCTTATAATATTTGTTTATTATATGAAGTAGGATTTATTCATTCAGAATCCTGTATTGGAAGATCCCATATAGTCAGTATTCAATACATAAATGCTCAACATTTATATATATTTGTTGTTTTCTTTTCAATATGCAATAGCTAAGTAAATCCGTTATGCTAACCCCTTCAGTCATATCTCTGCATTCTATGTTCATATTAAAAACCAGTTTTTGATCTCTATCTTTAAACACATTTTATTTTTTCTTTCTTCACTAGTCTATTTACAAAATCAGCACTTGTCACATACACATCCACTACATTGTAAAAAATACCTATAGCTAGGATAAGGTAAACTGGTAGTGCTAACAAAATACTCGTTATTGTGCTATGCGAGAATCCACATCATTGGTGTAATTGAAATGAATTCTTATCTTGTTCCATATCCCACAGAGCTCCCACTGACATCTGAGAACATTCAACTTTCACATTGCTCTGTCGTCTGCTTCATTTTTCTTTTAGTTATAGGTCAACACCATTCCACAGCTCTTAAGCAATTTAAGTGTTTTGAAGTTATTTGATTCCTGCAGTATTTCTTGTGGGATCTTTGTATATGCAGGCACTCACCAAGAAATGAAATTCTTTTTTTTTTTTTTCTCTGCTATGATTAAAACAGGTCCAACTAAGGGAGAAAATATTTGACTTTGGCCCTTATACATGTACTGAGAATTAGGAGCTTTTCATTATTAGATAATGGATACTTTAAAAGCAAGCTCTTTTGACCTGTTCTAGTTTCTAAGTGGTGTTGTGTCTACAATATCCATCATAATGTCAACTACATAAAGCATCTTCATAAATATTAAGGTTAAATGGCATCATGAGTGTGAAAGAAGCAAGAAAAGGACTAATCCTAGCAAATCATAACTTTTACCCTCCATTCTTAGACTCAGATCATGAATTTAGTGGAAAGCCATTCTTAACAAGGAAATTGGACAGGTAAGCAGGCATCTTTGTAAGGAAATACTTCCGTTTTTCACTAGGGTGGTAAAAAGGCAGGTATTGTCATTAATATTTTGGTCATATTATGATTCTTAGGATATTCCAAAAGATTCATGACTACTGGAGGAGAAACATATGCATTAGTATGCCCAGAGAATATAACAAAGCTATTTGTTAAGTAAAAGATAAAAACTGATGGTCAAATATAACTTTAGGACTAGCCAAACACTTAAAATGCTTTTCTCAAAGACCATTTTGTTGTCAACATATCTGGGTTCAGATCCTACTATGATATTTCCCTGTTATTTAACCTTAAGCAAATTACTTAATTTTGTCTCAATTTTCTCCTCAGTGAAATAGGAATAATAAATACTCACTTCAGAAGGCTTTGTTCAGGTTCCTAAAATTTGAACCTAATAGCTAGCCCACCATAAATAACCCAACAAATATTAACTGTAAAATGTTGGGGTGAAGAGAGATAATTCCACAAAAAATAAATAAATAAATAAATAACACTTGCTCAATTATTTGAATGACATTATTACAGGAAGTAAAGTTTCACATATTCTGCCTGGCAGTTTTCTGTATCTCACAACTAATGAAATACAAATTCAGTAAAATCTTACTTTGATTTCTTCAGCAGCATCTTAGGCAATATGAATGCATTTTTTATTTGTCTTCTGTCTAACTGAGCACCCTAGCCTGTTGGAAGCATTGCGCTTTCAGTTAATCATGCTTTCAATCTTAAAATTTTCTTCAAGGTTTTATCATTCATTCTTAGTTGCTCATAGAAATCTGATAGTTCTGATTTTATGCGCTTGCTTTATTTCTTCAGGAAGAAGAATGCAGATAAATATTTTGTTATTTCCAGTCACATTAAATGTGCTGCCTCAAAATCTCATACTCTTGGTCAGGTAACTAGATATGAGATTGACATTTCCTAATGCACTAGAGTGATGTGATGTTTAACTAGTGAAGTCCATCAGGCTGACATGGGATTGGATAAGGGCTGGTTGTTTGAACAGCTGATAGATGACCGTGATAAACTTTGCTTCAGTGATTATACCGCTGTATCTAATGCCCTACGGAGGGGTGCTGTCCATCAAGGCCTTCTAGAGCTCATTTCCTCATGACCTCTGTGATTGGTTCTTTAACCTTATTCAGATACAGCATTAGATGTGCATATTACAGTGTATGAAACATCCTTTTCAAAATAGCACTGATTTTTAATTTTTTATATGGTGATAAATATTTGAAAAGCTAAAATTCTGTCTTCATTTTTTTATTCTCCAGAGCTTTTGTTTTTCATATCATGTAATGTTTTTGATAAAGGTATAAAAGTCTATGTATTGTGGTTGACATCTGCTTACTTTGTGCATGATAATAAAGATGTTTGCATGAGCTCTTTTCTGATAGCATATTATAACTACAGAAACAATCACAAATTGAATAAGGGAGCATGACGAAAGGGAGAACTGAATAGGAGGTCCTCTGGAGTTGCTTTTATAATGAAATGACCATTAATATGTTAAAAAATGGAAAGGGAGAAAGAGAACTGTGATTATCTGGCTCTTATTTTATGTATAATTGTGAATTTTCTCTCTTCTTAGTTATTTTCTATATCTATTTATTAGAGAAGAAAACAGACAGAGACTATAATGATTTAGGGGAGAGATGTTCTTACCTAACCCTACATCTATCTCTGCAATGTGGAAGGCAGGGCCTCTAGAATAAAATGTGGGATACAGACATGTTTTATTACTTTTGAATTGCTAGGCATGGTAGACTGGAGTATGCTACCTTCCATTTTCAAATTCAAAATGAGGTCTTTCATTTATTCAACAATTTTTTATTATGAATTTACTGTGTATAAGACTCCCTGGCCAGCATGGTGAAACTCCATCTGTACTAGAAATACAAAATATTAACCAGGTGTGGTGGTGCGCACCTGTAATACTTGGGAGGCTGAGGCAGGAGAACTGCTTGAACCTGGGAGGCAGAGGCTGCAGCGAGTTGAGATCGCACCATTGCACTCCAGCCTTGGTGACAGGGCAAAACTCCATCTCAAAAAAAGAAAAAAAAAAAAAAGGGACTCCACTGACTATAGAGTCTGTAGCCATTGTGGAAAATAGAAGGTATTGTTTTGTTTTCAAATAATTTATACTAATCATTAGCACCAGATGAAACACAGAAGACTATGGATGGTTCACATGGAGTTTCATGCTCATATATATAAGAGATGATACAGGAGGGAGGTATCTTGTGAGACAGCCAATAATAATATCTATGAAAACACAAAATAGGAAAGTACATGCAACAACTTTTAAATGTTAAAAATTATTCCTTATAGTTGAAATACTATAGGAATATAAAATACAAAATATAAAATAGTTATTTAGTAGTTACACAAAATACAAAATATATATTAAGCCAGTTCTGCATAATGTTCTGTGGAAGAGTCCTTGTCATAGACAATAAGGGTGATATATTAATTTCCATCTTGTTATACCTGTATCTTTGTACAAACTTATTGAATTATACAAAGGAGATGTTATCCCCATTTACAGTTTGAAAATCTGATATACCAAAAGATTGTTATCTATCTCATATTTGTGTGCTAGTATTTACAGAGTCCAGTGAACACAGAATGATGCTGTCAGTGGGCTCTGTTGGGCTGTATGTTTGGTGATAATACACTGTCCCTAATTCTCAGAACTAGGCATGACCATCTGCCCAATAACAAAAAAGGAACAAAAAGATTGTGGTGGAAAATGTTTGGGCTTTCCACCACTACACAAGGATAATTTATCAAAAAGGTAAAAAAACAGAATAATTGCTGGGGAAATGCAAAGTGGATTTAAACTCATTGGTAGCTTGGCTTAGAAAATACTTTATTGTTGAGAGTGGAAAAATTACTAAAGACGACCTTTTGTTTTTTATATCAATTACTCCTTATACACAAAAATTAAACTTGTTAGTGTTAAGACCAAGAATTGATGAGCATATGGTTTATATTTATAACCTAATGAATTTTCTTCCCAGTCTCAGAATATTTCTTATTTCTCTATTTGCCATATAAAAGTGTATTGGGCTACCATTCTCCCTTGGGTACTCTCTTCTGTATCTCAAGTCCCTGTAACTCAAATCTGGATTTTTAAGGTTCTCAGAGTTTTTCCATCCTCTGAGATCTCTCTCTCTTTTCATATTCAAATGAAAATGTCTCAACAACCCATTTCACATAGAATGGGAAGCTAGCATCTTCCTTTTTCCTCATTCCTCTTGCTTTACCCAACCTCGTACACTTCCTCTGTTTCTTTGTTCACTAATGCATGGTTTGCACGGACAGGAAACCTTTATAGGAGTTTTGGTGTCATGGAAAGATTACATCAAACCAAAATACAGATAGCTACTTCAAATTAAATATGTGATGTCAGCGTTCTCTAATTTGCAGTACTCTCCCACTGATCAACCCTTTTACCCCAGTGGTCCAAGGTGCTGTTGTCTTCTTGAATCTGACTTCAAATCTTCTTCATTTCTTCCTACCTCTTGTTAAAAGAAAAATTTAAACAAAATAAATTTAGCAGAGTTTGTTTCAGCAAAGAACACTTAATGAGTCAGGCGGCAAAATCAGAACCAGGAGAGATTCAGAGAACCCTGCCCAGCAATGTGAGCAGCAGCTGGGATAGGCTAAATGTCAAGCAAAGCAAAGACATTGCTTGATTGGCTACCTCTAGGCATTTGCCTGATTTGAGTATAATCTCGTGGAAAGTCTCCAGTGAGAAGTTGACTGACTGTTTCGGATTGGTTACATCTAGTTTTGCTTCACTTTACATTGGACTTTGGTTTGCTTACATAGGAACCCAAAGTGCTGGTGTCTTCTCAGCCAAATGCTTCCCCATTATGTATATTTTTAATAAGCTCCTTCTCCCTGAGTTCATGACCTCTCTCTCCAGAAAGTGGAAAGTCAACATTTTTCTACTTCCTTTTGCAGAACAAATGTGTTCTTTCAGCCATCCAGCTTATGCTTAGGAGGGTACGTTATCTAACCCAAATGGCTCATATAGACGTATCTATTCATTTTTCTTCAAAATAAACCAGGAATATATCTGCCTTCCTTGCCCCTGCCCATACATTATTGTTTCCTTTTCACTCTACTCCAGTCAGTATCTCCATGAGTCTTTCACCTGCTAAAAACGCAATACATGCCTCTGACACAAACCCTCTGCTATCTTTTCCATTTCTTCCTAACCTTGAGGCATTGAGGCAGCTTTCTTTTTCTCTACTAGCTACTGCCACCTACCGACTGGCTGCAGAATTAGGGCGAGGCCTTACTCTAACCTTCAGAAAACTAGGAAGTTGATCCCTTCCTTTGCAAATTTCTTTTTAAAACCCTGCTGACAATAGGAAAAGAGATAGGGTAACAAATAAGAAAAAAACACTGATGACAACTGCTGTCCTGTGAAAAGACCACAAAAATCTTCTGTTGTCCAAGTAAAGCCAAGTTTATTGCCCATTGCAATAAAAGCAATCACCACTTAAAGTCTTAGTAATGTCTTGTAAGGGTCAGTACAAGGGCAGATACATATAAGAGGTCGAGATGTTGTTTAAATCAGGCCTTTTAATGCCAAAATATAATTGGGATGGAGCAATGCTTGTGATATAATAGTTTTAAGTTCGATGGCATCAGGGAGAGAGGGGGATTGAAACAAATCTTGTTGAGTAAACAGTCATTTGGTAAGCTAAAAGTTTGCTGATTTGAGTAATGTATTATCCTGAGAGACCTAGTGAAGTAATCTATCCTTTAAATAAATGCTTTTTCAGGAAGTTCCTAAAACAAACAATTTTATGTGCAGCCTTATCGTCTGGGCAGGAGTTTCCTGGAATAGGACAGTCATGGTGATATAGACAGTCTTAGTTCTTGATCTAGTAAGCTGTGTGGTTATGTTAATGGAAAGGGGTCCAGATCCAGACCCCAAGAGACTATCCTTGGATCACGTGCAAAAAAGAATTTAAGGTGAGGACATAGAATAAAGTGAAAAACGTTTATTAGGAAAGTAAAGGAATAAAAATTGGCTACTCCATAGGTAGAGCAGCTGTGAGGGCTACTGGTTGCCCATTTTTACGGTTATTTTTTGATTAAATGCTGAACAAGGGGTGGACTATTCATGATTCCCCTTTTTAGACCGTATAAGGTAACTTCCTGTTGTTGCCATGGCATTTGTAAATTTTCATGGCTCTGGAGGGAGTATAGCAGTGACGAAGACCAAACGTCACTCTTGTCGCCATCTTGGTTTGGTGGGTTTTAGCCGGCTTCTTTACTGCAACCTGTTTTATCAGCAAGGTCTTTATGACCTGTATCTAGTACTGACCTCCTTTCTCATCCTGTGACTTAGAACACCTTCACCACTTGGGAATGCAGCCCAGTAGGTCTCAGCCTTATTTTACCCACCCCGATTCAAGATGGAGTTGCTCTGGTTCAAACACCTCTGACAGTTACAAGCAAGTTTCCCAGGTAACTAGAAACTATTGGCTGTGTGTTCTCTGAACTCAAAACTCCTCATTACAGAGACTATTCAGCTCTGAATCCACAGAGCTTGGAATGTCACAGGTATTCTAATAAGTGTTTGCTGTATGTAACTGAATCATTTTGGTAACTAGATTTTTAAATCTTTTTTCCTAACCCTTTATTAGTGATAGTGCCTGAAAATGTCCTTATACAACTTTCTTCTTTCCTCCTTCCCGTCATCCATTTTTTAATTCTTCACGAAGGAGGCATCGAGATCTCTTACAATCTTAAATTAAATCATATTCTTTTTCCAGCTTAAAAATTTATTGGAATGGTTTTCTTTCTTTCCTTTTTTAAAAATTATTTTAGTTGGAGTTTCACTCTTGTTGCCCAGGCTGTAGTGCAATGGTGCAATTTTTTTTAATTTTTTTTATTTTTTTGAGACAGAATCTTGCTCTGTTGCCCAGGCTGGAATTCAGTGGCACAATCTCAGCTCCCTGCAACCTCTGCCTCTCAAGTTCAAGCAATTCTCCTGCCTCAGCCTCCCGAGTAGCTGGGATTACAGACGAGTGCCACCATACCTGGCTAACTTTTGCGTTTTTAGTAGAGACAGGGTTTCACCATAAAAATTATCTGAAGGGTTTTCTAATATCTTTTAAAAAATTATGAAACTCCTCTGCATGACACACAGTCCCAGAAGATGGAGACACCCTTCTCCAGCCTCATCTCACTCCATCTTCCCCATTCACTATGTTGAAATCACATCTTACTGACTCTTGGACAGACCAGCTCTTTTATTCCTAAGGTTCACCTCCTAGTTTCCCTGCTTGGAACACTCTGCCTAAAGTTTCTCTCATAGCTCTGTCCTACTTTTCATTGAGCTCTTGGCTTGAATGTCCTCTACTCAGAGAAACCATCCCTGACCTTACGGGATGCACTTGCGTCTGCTTCCTTACCTCGTCTCTGCAGCAGGGCCTCAATGATATGAGTGAATGAATGGATTCATTTATGAACGGACAAATAATGCACATTATTGAATTTGTTACTTAGAGAAGACAGGTAAATTGTTTAAGTTTTCATATAAATCAAGGTTCTTTGTAAATAGTGTCTGTCATATCATTCTGAAGAGCCATTCACATTACTAGTCATGAAGAAAAAGGAAAGGTGCCCCACATCTGAATTGCATCTTAATTTGCATCTCTGAGAAACTTCAAGCAAGCATTTCTCTGAGCACTTATAATCATTAGAATACTTCCTCTTGAGAGAATTTCCTCAGATCCCTAGTCTCTCAATCTCAACTTCACCCCACTGCAGCATAGCACACCTCAACCCACGTGTGTATTTCTCCTGAGTGGGATAGAGGTGAAGAAGGCAGGAGGGCAGGACACAAGATGAGTGTGATTGACACCTCACACCAGGAGTGGCCACACAAGGGTGAGAGAGCTGCTTTCTACATCATTATGGCAGACGGAATCGTCCCTGGATTAAATGTAATCTTTGTGTTTTCAATAGTTTAAGACCCACTATCTCTTCCTTTTTTTTCTCTTGTTTTTCAAATTTGCAAATGTCGGTATATTTTTTCTGTGTTACTGGATAGTTTGAGTGATTCCCATATAAAAGCCTTTCATTAAAGAGCACATGTTATAAAAATTCTTTATGTCCAAGCAAATCACTACTTATATTTTAAAAAATTATTAAGTTTAAATATTTTCGGCCAGGAGTGGTGGCTCATGCTTGTAATCCCAGCACGTTGAGAGGCAGAGGCAGGAGCATCCTTTAAGCACGGGGGTTCAAGACCAACGTAGGCAACATAGACCCTGTTTCTACAAAAAATTTAGAAATTAGCCAGGTGTGGTGGCACATGCCTATAGTCCCAGCTACTCAGGAGGTTAAGGCAGGAAGCCAAAGTTGCAATGAGCCAACATTCCACCACTGCACTCCAGCCTGGGCAACAGAGTGAGACCCTGTCTCAAAAAAAAAAAAAAAAAAAAAAAAAATTAGCAGTGAAGGCTGATGAAAACTCTGTCCACATATCTCCTTGTAGTTAGTATTCAGAGGAATTATTTATTTCTTTTCATATAGACATGGGATCTTACACGCTGAAAAAAAGGGAGTGAAGCCATGCTCAAGAGAGAGTCATGCAGTGGGGCTTGGTTTCTATCTTTATGGGTTTCTTTAACCAAGGGGTGGAATATTTAAGAAGATTCCTCAAAAAATTTGGAGATTTCTTGGAACTGTGATGCCTCCCATTTTTACACCAAATATGGTTGCTCCTGTAACTGTCATGGCACTAGTGAGTGTGTCATTTGCATACCTAATGAGCATATAATGGGATCCTGGGAGAAACCTTGGTCAAATCCAGTACCGTGTTGGGTCCAGTCAGTCTTAGCCAGTTTGGCACACACACCCTGGGTTTTCAGGGTCTTATCAGCCCCTAGCTTCCGTGGCTATTTCCACGGTTACTGTGAAACTGCTGCCTGGAATTTTCTATTCTGCAACCACTCTGTATTATTCCTGTCTCACTATGATCATGGTTTCTTCACCCAAGCTATGAAAGCAGAGGTGCAATCAGTCTCTCTTTTCACCGAGGGTAACATTGGATATATCTGTGACTTGTTGCTGCTAAAATACACATTAGGGAATGAAAGAAAATGCAACAGGCAAGTAGGGAGATGATTTTTTATTCAGGCTATTTCAGTAAGAGGAACATATTAACGAGGAAGATCTCAAAGACAGAGAGAAGACCTGGGTGGCGGCGGGTCTCATCCAAGTCCTGGAAGAAGGTGGAGGTGGGATTTATCTTGGAATATGTGAGGCCAGGGTCATCCTTTGCATTTAGCCAGTTCTTGGAACACAGAGGAGTGTGATTATTTGGGAGAATAAAAAAAGAAAGGATTTCTTCATCAAAGCTGTTTTCTTTGAGCACAGAGCTGGGGTAAAATTTGACATTGTCAATGGAAATATAGGTCAAACTAATGAATGAGCACACTCTTTTTCATACCTGTTTGCTTTGTATACCAAGATAAAAGAGTACATATGAGAATAATGTTTTACTAAGCTGTATAGTTTTACTATACTAATTTTTTATAAATTCATTATTTTTCTTCATGTATATTTCTGCAATAAAAATTAATTTGGTTATGTTTTTAGACTGTAATGTTACTGTATTCTTTAATGATAAGTAAGACTTGTATAAGAAAATATTGTTCTTTTGGTAGGTTGCCAGCCATGTGGTCCCAAACTCCTTGACTTATGTGTGCTTGGCTGGCTCAGTTTCCTTATTCCCCATTCACTTTCACTTTATTGAGGCAGTGATCTATGGGTGGAATAAGTAGCATTATTTAGGGCCTGATCTAGAAATATTTTTGTGTTTTGTTTTTGTTTTTTGCTTCCCAACAATAGAACTTAAATTATTTTGTATGTGTGTGGGTACATAGTAGGTATATATACTTACGAGGTACATGAGGTATTTTGATATAGGCATAAAATACATAATAAACACACCCTGGAAAATTTGTATCCATCCCCTCAAGCATTTATTTTTTGTGTTACAAACAATCCAATTATACTCTTTTATTACTTTAAAATAGACAATTAAATTATTGACTATAATCCCCCTGTTATACTATCAAATACTAGGTCTTATTCATTCTTTCGAATTATTTTTTGTACTCATCCCTATCTCCCTCCTGGCCCTCCCACTACCCTTTTCAGTCTCTGGTAACCATTCTTCTATTCTCTAGCTCCATGAGTTCATTTCAACAGGAAAACTTGATAATCATTAGTTTCCCAACAACAAGACACTTTTGCCTAATGCTAGATATCTTTGTCTTATTGCTATCTTCTTTGATGTTCATGTGCCAAGTTTTTTCACATCTTCTCCTTTCTTCTGAGAGAGGAGTAATTCCTCCTTTCTCTACACAATAAAGTTCCCAGTGTTAATAGCCACATATATTCCCTCAGTTACTAGGCTTCAGATATCCAGTCATCATCATGAAGTCTCATCATTCATAAAGGTTTTGTTCTCCAGAGAAGTAATTGACATTCTGTTGGCATTTTATTTATGAATGGTAAAAATATTCATATCAATAATGACAAATATTCTTATCATCAATGATAATGCTACTCTATTCTCATCCATGTGCTCAATTTAAAATCTCGTTTTCTAAAAGAAAAAGAAAGGTAAATGTCTTGTATATTCTGAAAAAGTTATAAGTAAATTTTTCTATCAAATATTATTAAATTATTAACATTTAATAAAGACCTTAACAGATAAACATTAGTTTATTGTGAGATTTTAAAATTTTCTTTACTCTGAAAAACAACATTTACTCTGCCTCAAAAGGGACATCCTTCCTTTTTTGAAAAATTTGATAATTTCCAGAAAGAATTCAGATCTCCATAAATTGATAAGTCTGTAAGAGCTGAAGAAAAAATTATATTCTTAAAGTGAGTAGGGATAATTATTATGGCAAAAAAGGACAGTTTATCTCATTTATGTGATGGTGATTCATTTTTAGAAAATGACAATATACTTTGCAAAGTTTACCTTCAAAACTTAGGAGAGTTCTAAATAACACTTAATTGAAATGTTTGAGGAAAGAGACAACAAGAAACAAAGAACGTCCTCCATGTCCACTAGTGAGGCCTTCGACACAGAAATGCACATGGAGCTTCTTGCGGGCATGGGCATGGGGAATCCTCTGTGCTTGGGAAAGAGCCTGGTGGCTGGCACTCTGTTGTCTTGGTGGAAGTCAAATAGCCGTGGAGAGTCATAGCTCATAAGTACATTATAGGAGACTTTACTAGAACCACTAATCTGACTTTAGGATAGTGCGTCAGAATTTTTATATGTCGAAAACATTAGTTGACAAATTTATACATTAATACATCATCTATATTAGCGAATATCAAAGCTATGTGTTCGAACCTTGAAAGCGTTCTAACATCCGTGGAAATGTAAGAAAGGAAAGACAAAATAAAGCGACCAGAAATCAAAATTAATAAATATCCTGGAAGCTGCTGGGCATTGCTTTACTCCTCTATAAAATTGTAAAGGTATCTTTTACCCATTTCTTTTGGAAAATTATTTAACATATTTATAAAACTAAAAACTGTAGCAATTCAGTATAGAACAATTAGATTCAGGCAAAAATGACACCTTTTCACTCATTTAGAACATTATTGTATGCACTGGAGACATTTTCAATATTATCTCTTTGTGAATGTTCTTTTAATGACATTAATAGCCATCAAACAATACAATTTTCATTAATCTGTATGTACAAAGGTAGACACTTGAAAAGAGAGATCCACACACCAGGAATATCTTTTTGATTCTTCAGATGGAGGAATTTTCCTAAGCTCTTATCAGTAATCATCAGGAAAGAAGTTTAAAACAGATTGAACAGAGGAACCCTATAAAGAACAAGGCAGCTCTAAACCAGAAGAGATGGAAGAGATGAAATGATTTCCTATATCTCCTGCCACTCTCTTGTGTTTCTTGTTGGTTGCATTTTTGTTGTTGTTCATAGATTCATCTCATTCTTGAAATTCTTTCTGTGAGATTTATCTGTTGAGAACTTTCCAGATTCTTCTAGAAATTGAAAAAGCAAACAAATTACTAACTTAATATCCTCAAGGGAAGTGGTGTGTAGGGAAGGATCTTAATCATTAAAGCTCTAAGATTTCTGGAAAAAAAAAAAAAAAGGACAATTAGAAGGTTTTATTTATTTATCATAGTTTTTATCTTATCATGAATTATTTTTCTATAAAGAAGCCAGCTCAAGATAAAATTATTTGGTAGCCAGGTGTGCTTCTAGCATCCTTGTATCCCTCTTTTCCCCTTACCCCTCCCCACCCCCTGCTATGCTACCATGCTCCTTTATACCCTTTCATCCTCCTGCCTCTAGGTATAGACATCTGTGCATGTCTCTGTATTCTGTGGGCCACCAGGTTGGATCTAAATGGTACTACCTTAATGCCTGCTAAAGGATGGGTCCCATGGAGTGATCAGTGGTTTTCTAATCTCTCATTTTCTCTCTAATGAAATTCTCCACCAGTTTTTTCCAGTTAGATTTACTGAAGGCTATGGTGTCATCTTTTCTGAGTAGCCTGTTTTTTTTTGTTTGTTTGTTTGTTTTATTGATTGGGCTTTTTTATCCCCACAAATGAGTTATCAACATTTGCCAGTTTAATCTCTAAACTGTTAGTTTTATGTCCCATGAATAATACCCTCATTTGGGCTATTTTTATCACTTCCAGATTGTTGTAGTTGCTCTTTGACTGGTTTCCTGGCACCAGTTCACACATACTCAATCTTAACCTCATATGACTGCCAGATTTCTCTTGCGGAAATATCACCTTTAGTTATTCAGATACTAAAAAAATCTTCAGTGGCTCCTCATTGCCTGTTGACCAAGGCCAGATCTCCTTTTCTTTAAATATCTATCCTTTACCATTTGACTACCCCCATGATCCGATATAAGGAGAATATGTTTGCATAAGTTGATTATGTAGGATATGAATGTTGACAGTCTTCCACTGACAAATCTCACCTGAAATAGCTTTCCTTCTACCATTGGTTGAAATCCTACCCAGTCTCCAAGACCAATCTCAAATTCCACCTCTTTATTAAAAGCAAACCTCTTAGCAGGAAATAATCTGACCCTGGTTTCCATTTTCACAGCCCTTTTTTTTTTTTTTTTTTTTTTTTTTTTTTTTTTTTGAGATGGAGTCTCACTATATCACTAGGCTGGAGTGCAATGGTACGATCTCGGCTCACTGCAGCCTCCGCCTCCCAGGTTCAAGTGATTCTTCTGCCTCAGCCTCTCAAGTAGCTGGGATTACATGCACGCGCCACCATGCCCAACTAATTTTTGTATTTTCAGTAGAGATGGGTTTCACTATGTTGGCCAGGAGGTTCTTGATCTCCTGACCTCGTGATCTGCCCTCCTCGGCCTCCCAAAGTGCTGTGATTACAGGCATAAACCACTGCGCCTGGCCTCACAGCAATTTTTAAATCTCCAACTCTTTAACTCCCTTTTAGTTTTATAAATTTAAACACGTCTGTTAAATTATAAGTGACTTGGAGGCATCATCATCGTTTTCATCATAGCCAGTCTTTATGTCTGCATCTCTTTTTTTTTTTGGTTTTTACTTAATTTCTTACATATTTAATATCTGACTTTTATTTTTATTGTAAGTTAAAGGCTTAGATTCAATATACAAGCAGATTATCTAAACAGTGTTTCTACAACCCAGCTTATGATATAAACCATTAACCATAGACTTTGAAGCCTTCTATGTTCCTCTCTGATCTCACACTGGTGAATGTGGACTGCTATTGACCTATGGGTTTAATTTTCAAATCTTTGACTATAATTAAAGTCAGTATCGTAATATATATTGGCCATTTGTGTTCATCTTCCATAAAATTTTTATTCATTTATTTTGTCCCTCTTTAATTACTTTTAAAAATATTGTTTGGGGTTTTTTGTATTCTAGATCTTAATCTTATATTAGCATATTTGCTCAGAATATTTTTTTACCAATGTGCAACTTGTCTTTACACTTGCTTTATGATGCCTTTTGATAAGCAATGGTCGCTAATTTTAAAGTAGTACAATTTATCATTATTTTCCTCTGTGGTTAATAAGCTTTGTGTTTGAAGTAATTCCTTCTTATTCTGAAATCACAAAGAGAAGCGTCTATATTTTCTTCTAAAAATCTAAAGCTTTGCCTTGTATACGTAAGTACTTCTTAAATCTGGAATGGCTTTCAGAATAAGGTGTGAGGTAAAATCAGGTTTCGTGTTCCTTCCTTTTTCAAATGGAAGTTGCCAAAGCACAATCCAACATTCCACACTTCCCACGCTATTCCTCAAAGCCCACTGTGCCATATCTCAAACAGCTGTGATGCAGTAGAACATAAGCCAGAGTCTTTGTTGGTTTGACTCAATGGCTTGTGCCAACCACCCACCACTAACCTTAACACAAGTAAACGTTCAATAAATGTTTGTTGAATGAATGTCTTTGGATCTGTTTCTGAATTCTCTGTTCTCTTTCACTGGTCTAATTGCTTATTCTAGCATGAATACCACATTCTTAATTGCCATCATTTTATTTGTCTGTTCTTGGGACTTTGTTTTTCACATATATTTTGTATCATCCTGGCAAGTACTACAAACAAACAAAGAAAAAAACAATCAAACCTGTTGATATGTTAATTTCAACATTATGTAAACCATAGATAAGTTTGGGGAAAATAGACACCTTTTAGATAATTTGTTGTCTTTCAGAAAATAAGTTTCTCCATAAAATCCTTTAGCATCTTTTTAAAATTTTTCCTTCTAGATATTTTTTGTGTGTACATGTGTGTTCATGTGTGTACCTGTGTATGTTATTCTTGTTCCTCGTATTAAAGTAAAGACTTTTACTATTTTTAAATTATTTAACATATTGCTTTGGGGCTTTCTAAAATTACCTGCTGTCAGTTTTTAAAAGGCTCTTTTCATTTGTATTTTGTTTAGTGGTTTTGTTGAATTTATGGTTTGCATTTTTCTCATCTATTGACCTAATTTATTCTGCTAATGGCAAATTAGACAAATAGGTTTTCAAATGCAGAAACAAATTGTAATTCTTGGATAAAACTATTTTGGCAATGACACAGTATCTTTCAAAAAACAATCCTGATTTCATTTAGCTATTATTCTGTTAAGGATTTTATCTATATTTATAAGTGGGAACAACCTATAATGTGATATTTTTATAATGTCCTTTCCTGTATAAGCTTTACACTAAACTTCTAAGTCTTTGGAAAGCTTTGCCCAAGATGAAAATTATCTTTTTGTTGAATATTTTCCAGAACTGGCATATAAAACTCTCCCAGCGTGAGATTTTAATGTTGTGCCTTAAATAGTGATGAAATTTCTCCAATGAGTGTAGGAGTAGTCTAGGTTTCCAAATCTTTTAGAATGTATTTTGGCAATTCATATATTTTTAGATTTTGTATTTCTAATTTGCCTGTCTTCAAACGTATTGACATGAAACTGCACAAAATATTCTTTTACCTTTTAAAAATCATTCCTTTATCGAATGAAATGTACATTTTGATTCTTAATAGTGTTTGGGTGTTTTCTCTTTAAAAATAATTAGACTTGTCTTAGGTTTGTGAATTCTGTGAAACTTGTCAACAAACCAAGACTTTATTAAAAGGTAGAGGTTATTAATATTTAATACAATAACTATCATATTAATTAATAATTATACTATATTTAATATAATTATTAATATAATATAGCAATATTATTAAGAAACCAAAACTTTATTAAGCTATTTATTAAATTTTAATTTTCTTTTTAAATAATTCTGTTTGGATGTCATTCCTTCTACTTTTTTTTCATTATTTTTTGAATTCTTATTTTAGATAATTAATTTTCAGCTTTTCGTCTTTTCCAGGGTAATCATTTCACATGGTAAATTTCTCTCCACACACTGCTTTAGTCTAGATCTCACAAGCCTTGATTTATTCATAATCAGTCATAAGTGATTCCTAAATGCTAAATGATTTCCCATGAATTCTGTGTTATTTAGCAGGATGTTACTTGTTTTTATCTTTTAAATCATTGATTTCTTATTTAATTGAATTGTACTCATAGAACATATGTATATAAAATTTAAACTTTAAGTTTGTGGCTACTGTTTATGGCCTACAATAGTGCTTCTCAAATTATCTTATCAATGGGTCATTTTCTTTTAAATTTCCTATCATGGCTTATACTTTTGTAAATGCAATACATTAATAAGCAAATAAATTACTATGAAAATAAAATTTTTAAAAGGCATACAAAATGCAAACCCACATTTTAGTATTCGACAAGCAGAAATTTACATTCCAGGAAATATAATCAGAACAAAATAACAATGGAAGAAAGGATAGAATTATGAAAACTGAATTTATGGTTCACTAAAATTTCACATAAGGTGATTAATGTAAATAATTTCTATTAAATTCATAGCTCTGTCATTCTAATATCATAACAAAACTAAAATTTAGAAGGAAATAGCAAGTTTCTATTTTAAGAACCTTGACACCTTTTAATTAGATATCATGTATATTATATTTAAAGGGTTTAATGTAACAAATGAGCTTGTTTCTTGCTTATACATTTAGCTAATCTAGGTTGGATGTATAACCATAGTACTCTTGGGAGATAACATATATCTAAACTATTGATATACTTTGCTCTATTAATACTCCATTGTAGAGTGTACAGCTGATTTTTGAGCAAGCAGAGAGTTGGAATGCTGATGACCCTGCAGTCAAAAACCCCTGTGTAAGGTTTGACTCCCCAAAACCTTAACTACTAATAGCCTACTCTTGACCAGAAGCCTTACTGGTAACACAGTCAATTAACACGTATTATATATAGGCATTATATGCTGTATTCTTACAATAAAGCAAGCTAGAGAAAAGACAGTGTTATTAAGATACTCATGAGGAAGAGAAAATATATTGATATTAATTAAGTGGAAGTCGATTATCACAAAGGTCCTCATCCTTATCATCTTCATATTGAGTAGGCTGAGGAGGAGGGATGGGAGGATTGGTCTTGTTGTCTCATGGGTGGCAGAGGTGGAGGAAAATCCATATATAAGTGGACCCACACAGTTCAAACCTCTGTTATTCAGGGGTCACCTGTGTTAGTATCTACTGCTGAATAATACATCGCCCAAAGATGTAATATCTCAAACAATGAACTTAAAGTTTCCGTGGGTTAGGATTTTTGGAGCATCTCAGGTGGTTGGTTCTGGCTTAGGATCTCTTTCATAAAGTTATGGTCAAAATTTTGACTGGGGCTATTGCCTCTGAAGGCTTGGGAAGGCTGAATGATCTTGTTCTAAAATGGCAGATTCGTAAGACTGCTAGTAAGGCCCTCCCTTCCTCCTCAAGGGGGCCTCTCCATTGTGCTGCTTAAGCATCCTCACTATGAGGCTGCTGGCTTCCCCCAGAATGCAATGCCTTTTGTGACTTAGTTTCAGAAGCCACTTACCATCCTTTCTCCCGTATTCTGTTTTTTGGAAGCAGATCACTAAGGCTGATCCAAAAGTGGTGGAGTTAACCTCTGCCTCTTAAAGGGACATTTATGAAAGAAATTATGGACATGTTTTAAAATCACTATATAGAGAAACTAGTCTCAAAACGTTATAGGAATGCAGGAAGAGATTTCAAGTTCAGAATGTTAATTTCATAGCTTCTGTCTGAAATGAAACAAGTGATGCTTTATTTTCAACTTTATATTTAATATGTCATCAGTAGCCAATTGCAATAATTCATATTGTAAAATTATGGATAAATTTAAATTACCTTTTGATGGAAAAAGTGGATTCTGTATTCATGAATTTTGTATGTATTCATGAAATTTCATTTTTTGGTAGAAAATAATTTTGGAAGATAAAATTTTAAAATATTCTATCAAATTCAAAAATAGTTTATTGATAACTTTTCTCAGATACACAATGTTGAAATCATCATCTATTTCCTTGTCATGGTTGTGAAATTATGGTACATGTCATAGGAATCTGTAGAAATTCTACCTTCCTTATGCTCTAAAGTTTGTTTTTGTCCCTTAGTAAATATCTGCCATTGATAAATATGTGGCATTCTTTCTATGCCTTCAAGTAAATACCAGAGACAATAGACAGATAATATGCCCTCTGCCCAATTCTTATGTTTAAAATGTTTGGACTGAACTGGATTGTTATTTTGCAAAAAGATTGTTGATTCTGTATTGTGGATATTGTCAATTACACTCATGATATCTATACATTTGGTAACAGTTGTGTATAATTTATTTCCATATTATCAAACGAGGAGAATATTTTCAAAATTAATAGATGGCCTTTACATAATTCACAAATCATAATTATGAGTAATTAATTAGAGTAATATTTGAATACATGTATACAATGTGTAATGATCAAAGTAGGGTAATTAGCATATCCACCAACTCAAACATTTATCTTTGTTTCTGTTGGGAACAATCAAAATCCTCCTTTCTGTTTGAAAATGTATAATAAGATACTGTTAACTATAATCACTCCATTGTGCTATAGAATGACCAGAATTCATTCTCCTGTCTAGCTGTAATTTTGTATCTGTTAACCAATTTCTATTTATATTGCCCTCCCCTGAACCTTTTCAGACTCTCATAACCACAATTCTACCCTCTACTTTTATGAGCTTCACTTTTATTGGCTCCCACATATGACTGAGAACATGCAGTATTTGTCTTTCTGTGACTGAATTATTTGACTTAGCGTAATGTCCTCGGGGGTCATCGTGTTGCAGAGAATGGCAGGATTTCATTCTTTTTGATGGCTGAATAGCATTCCACTGTGTTCATATACTACATTTTCTTTACCCATTTTTTTCTGATGATGGAGGCTTAGGTTGATTCTGTATCTTGGCTATTGTGAATAGTGTAGCAATAAACATAAGGGTGCAGATATCTCTTTGATATTCTAATTTCTTTTTCTTTGAATAAATATCCAGTAGTGGTAGTTCTGTTGTTATTTTTTTTTCGGGAGGGGCAGATTTCCATACTGTTTTCCATGTTGGTTATATTTGTTTACATTCCCATCAACAGTGTATAAGTGCTCCCATTTCTCCACATCCTTGCCAGCATTTGTTATCTTTTGTCTTTTTGACAATAGCCATCTTAACTGGGGTGAATGATGCCTCATTCTGATTTTATTTACATTTCTCTAATGACATGTAATTTTTTAATTGTAAGAATATATAGATGAGGAAAGCAATATATTAATTGACTTTTTGACACAAATTCTTAATCTGCGTAACTGTGTGACTGTACTGTAAGAACATAATACATAAAGTCCAAGCCACGTTTGCACACTGTTCATGCTCTTGAATGTCAAACAGGCTCAAAGGGTTATAAAACTTTTCTCAGTGCTTACTCTTACTTTCTGAACTTGTTTTGTCATGGATTGTTAACAGGCATTCATGAATCAGTCTTGTCTGTGGACCAAATTTGAGCAGCAGAGACTTAGGACATGACCTTTTTTCTTAAATGTTTCTGTGTGCTAGAAAAAGAATGTATGTGTTCCAGATGTTAGATCCAGAGTTCTGTATTTATCAGTTTGATGAAACTTACTATAATTTAAATCTTCTATACATTTATTGATTTCTGTTGTGCTTGATTTATAAATTTTTGAATATTAAAATCTTTCACTGTGGTGATAATTTTGTCCATTTTTCTTATACTCCTGCCAAATTTTGCTTTATATATTTTGAAGCTATGTCATTTAATTTTTAAAGATTATACACTATTATTATTAAGAATTTGGATTCTAGAATTAGGCTACATGGACTGGACTACCAGCTGTAGGACATTGGCCAAGTTCTTTAATACATACCTCACTTTCTTTACCTATAAAATAGGAGTAATAATCACATCTACCTCATCGATGAGGTGGTTGCTGAAAAGTTAAGGAGATAATATATGCAAAGTACTTGAGTATGGATTTATAGTAAGCTCTTAACATTTTATAATATAATCATTGTTATCTCTAAAAGCAGCCTACCCAATATATGCACATTAAATACTTATTGAGTAAATATTAATTAAATATTAAATAAATGTTGAGAGATAACCTAAATGAATAGGTTGTTTCATGTTACATATGGAAATATTATAGCATTGAGAGGTCAGCCATGGATTATAAATCCTAGCTCTGATACTAATAGCTCTATGGGTCCTTGTACCATTTTCCTATTATCTCTAAATATTAAAATCTGTGACTTAAGATAAAGGCTAATAAATACCGTGTCCATCCAGTTCATCATGCCTTAATAAAGCTTGAACAAACGTGGTACATATGAAGTAAATACCTGCTATATACTGTGGTAGAAAAATGCTAATTTATTTTCTTTACTTTGTACCTTATTAAAAATAAGTTCCATTGTCCTTAATGGTTTCCCTCATAAGTAATTAGGACACAAATTTTAGGTTCTTGTAAAGACCAATGAAGATCATAATTTTGCAAAAGGTAGTACTGGAAATGTGGTACCTCTCATCAGATACTAATCCGATGACAGCTGTCCTCACCTATCATTCTGCCCTGAAGCTGCCATGAGAACCCAATGGAAAAGCTACATGCTTCTAGAACTTTCACATAATTGTGTTCTCAGTATCCCTGAGACTTATAAACCAACATCACTTTTGGATTCTAAAGCCCCGTAGGTAAAAGACTTTCAGGATGCCAATAAAATGGTAACAGGAGAATTGAGAATGAGTAGAAGTGGCCTTGGTGAACATGACACATGGAAGCAACTTAGGCATAGAGAACATTATGGTGCTTCACAGTCCTATCGCCAGTTGGAGACCATCTAACCTGCAGGGCTTATGATTCCACATTCCAAACAATTAGAAAAGAAATATACTTACTTCTGATTGTATTGGATGCTTTCTTATTATGCTAAGTATGCTCTAGGGGAAATGGTGCATGTAGAGAATGCTCCCTATGGAGGCCAGCAATGTTTGTAGTGGCCACTGAAATATCAGAACACAGATAGTCCACGGCATGTCCTGCAAATTTACATCTCAAATGTCACATTCCTACAAGAACCTGGCACTTAGTATTTAATGAGTTGTTGAAAAACGAATTATTTTCTTCGACTTTTACATGCTATGTTGAAAACTGTTTAGAAAGCAATAATTGCATTCCTGTATTCATTGATTTTTAAGCACATATGTTTGTATGTATATTTTTAGGCTTGTCTTTTGTAGAATTTTTTGAGGTCGTTTTTCTAGTCCCACGACATTAGCTGCTATTGCCATATACTTGTCTTAATTTATTTACTGAAAACTACTTTAACTTATATGGGGAAAAGGCATTATTTTAACAAAACACACTTATAAAACAGTGTATTGACTGGAAACACAGTAGATACAGTTGATATTGTTGCAAAGATTTTGACTAAATTTTCTTAGCTCCATAAGATAACCAAATTTTTAGTTTGTACATCCCCCACAAAACACAAACTATTATAACACTTCAGTACTTAGGTATTAATGCTTTTTAAACTTCCTTTCTGATTATAAATATTTGATTGTGGCAGATAATTTAGAAAATTACTAATTTAAAAATTAAAATTGCCCATAACTAATCCTACTATGTATTTAAAAATTAAAATTAAAATTAAAACTAATGTTTTATATATTTCGCTCTAGTTTTTTAATAAATTTATTTTAGACCAGGTGCAGTGGCTCATGCCTATAATCCCAGCACTTTGGGAGGCTGAGGTGGGTGGATCATCTGCGGTCAGGAGTTCGCCAACATGGTGAATCCCCGTCTCTACTAAAAATACAAAAAATTAGCCAGGTGTGATGGCAGCCACCTATAATCTCAGCTACTTGGGAGGCTGGGACAGGAGAATTGCTTGAACCCAAGAGGTGGATGTTGCAGTGAGCCGAGATTGCGCCATTGCACTCCAGCCAGGGCAACAAGAGCAAGACTCCGTCTCAAAAACAAAAACTAGTAATAATAATAATAATAGACTTAATGGCTTACTGTGCATGTAATTTGTCTGTGTGTTTATGAAAACAAATAAATATCTAAATAAATTACCAAAACAATCCCCTAATAGTGGTGGGAGTGCATTTCATTATGCTAAAATGTAATCATTCTCTAATTCTTTGCAACCACACAATCTATTAACCATTTATAATGATTTTTTAAAACAAATAAGCATGCTCATGGCCACAACACACATTTTATTCTATAAAGTCTTCTTCCTTTTCCAGAACCATTTTCTTCTATTCCCACTAGAGACTGAGGGCAAAGTTGCTGTTCTATTGACAAGATTCTAGTTTCGGACCCTGCAATGATTCGCTGGGGTGTGGAATTATTTCCCTTGAAAAGCAACAGGGGAGTGCTAAGATGGTAAAGTAATAATTACTTCCTTCAGCAGCAATAGTTTAGGGAAAAGCTCAAAGACATATGGGCTGAATATTTAGCAGACAGTGATAACGGTGAGGTCACAGATATGACTCTGTGGGATGCTAGCAAAGCAGTATTGCAGGGAAAATTGATTGAAATCTTTGCCCAAAAGAAAAGGGAAAGGCAACTACAAATACCAGAGTTAGGGACTAAAATTAGGAGCCTCCAAAAGGAGCATATTAAGAAGGGTAAGGCTAAAACTAATTGATTTAGAAAATGCCAAGGGGAAACTTAATAGGATTCTAAATGAGAGAATGGAGTATCTAATAAAGCTCAATAAGAGCAAGTTTTCCTCCCATGGCAATAAAACAGATACTATCTTGGCCTGCTAATGTAGAGGGAAAACACAATTGAGACTAATTAGGGAAATTAAGGGACAAAAAGGGCCCCACTCTAACCCCAGTGAAATAAGAACGAGCATTGTTCTTGATTATTCTTTCATAGACATATATAGCATTAAAACTCACATGTTATTTGAAAGTTTCTGGACTCAATTGATTACAATAAAATGCAATCTACTTCATTCAGGGCACCATTTATGACACGGCTGTGCGTTTATGACCTTTCAATGCCTTCTCTGTTAATATAATGTGGAGTTTGGTACACAATGCGAAAAGTAATATGATGATATAAAAAGGCTACTGGACTAGAAAGCAGAAGGCCTCATGCCTAGTCTCAACACCACCCACCACTCGGTAAGCGATGTGTCTAACTAAGTTCCATACAAACAGCAAACCTCCTGACTCTACTCCATTTTAGCTTTAAAAAGCCGCTCTTACCTTATCCTTCCCAAACTATCAAAAGATAGAAAATAAAGCAATACATTTTTCCAGCAAAATTGTCAATGGAGCCCTCTGTACAAAATAAAAAATTCAAAATAATAAGAAAATAATAATGAAATGACAAAATCTAATCATGTCAGATGACTTGCTAATTGTCACATGGAAATAAGTAAGCTAAAATTAGTGGAGTGCTTACTGTAATAGACGTTTATTGTTATAAGAGAAATTCCTTCTTTCCTCAAATGGAAAATATAACAATACTGAGAAACATAAGGTTTTGCCATTTGTTATCTGTAAATTCCAATAATGTTATATATCCTTAATTTTCTTATATAAAAATGATGATAATTATGTTGACACTGAAGAGTTGCAGAACACTGCTGAAAGAAATCATAGACTACACAAATAAATGGAAGAACATTCCATGCTCATGGATTGGAAGAATCAATGTTGTTAAAATGGACATACTGCCCAAAGCAATGTACAGATGTCACATTATTCCTATCAAGCTACCAATGTCATTCTTCTCAGAATCAGAAAAAATAATTTTAAAATTTATATGAAACCAAAAGAAGAGCCAGAATAGCCAAAGCAATTATAAGCAAACTAACAAAGCCAGAGGCATCATATTACCTGACTTCAAACTGTACTGTAAGGCTACAGTAACCGAAAAAGATGGTACTATATAAAAACAGACACAGACCAATGGAATCAAATAGAGAGCTCAGAAACAAAGCTGCACAACTACAGCCATCTGATCTTTGACAAAGTTGACAAAAATAAGCAAAGGGGAAATAATTTTCTATGCAATAAATGGTACTGGAACAACAGGCTAGCCATATGCAGAAGAATAAAACTGGACCCCTACCTTTCACCATATATAAAAATCTACTCAAGATGGATTAAAGATTTAAAGGCAAGTCCTCAAACTACAAGAATTCCAGAAGTAGACCTAGGAAATACCATTCCGGACATTGGCCTTGAGAAAGAATTTATGACTAAGTACTCAAAATAAATTGCAGCATGAACAAAAATTGGCAAGTGGGACCTAATTAAACTAAAGAGATTCTGCATAGAAAAGTAAACTCTCAGAGTAAACAGACAACCTACAGAATGGGAGAGAATATTGGCAAACTATGTATCCAACAAAAGACTAATATCCAGAATCTATAAGAAAGCTAAACAATTGAACAAGTAAAAAATAATGTCATTAAAAATGGGCAAAAGACATGAATACACACTTCTTGAAAGAAGACATACAAGTGTGCAACAAATGTGAAAAAAATTTGCACATCACTAATCATTAGAGAAATGCAAAACAAAACCACAATGAGATACCTTCTCACACCAGTCAGAATGGCTTTGAAAAAGTCAAAAAACAGTAGATACTGGTGAGGCAGTAGAGAAAAGGAAACACACAACATTGAAAGGAATGCAAACTAATTCAGCCTCCGTGGAAAGCAGTTTGAAGATTTCTCAAATAAAATAGAACTACCATTTGACTCAGTAATACCATTACTGGGTATATATCCAAAAGAAAATAAATCACTCTTCCAAAAAAAATACATGCACTCGTATGTTCATTGCAGCGCTATTCACAATAACAAAGACATGGAATTAACTTAGTTGCCTAACAACGGTGGATTGGATAAAGAAAATGTGGCACATATACCATGGAATATACACAGCCATAAAAAAAAAAGAACAAAATCACTTTATTTGCAACAACATGAATGCAGCTACAGGCCATTATTTTAAATGAATTAATGCAGAAACATAAAACCAAATGTTGCATGTTGTCACTTATAAGTGGGAGCTAAACAATGGTTACTCATTGACATAAAGGTGACAGCAATGGACTTTGGGAACTATTAGAGCAAGGTGAGAAGGAAGGGGAAAAGAGTTGAAAAACTAACTATTGGATGCTATGTTCAGTACCTGAGTGATGAGGTCCGTTGCATCCAAAACCTCAGCATCACACAATATACCCAGGTAATAAACCTGCACATGTGCCTCCTGAATCTAAAGGAACAGCTTAAAGTATAAACAAAAAATAAAAAAGGTAACAATGTGCTGGATGATTATAGGAAATATATAGTAATCTTTTATGTTAGAGTAATTGAGTTTTCAAAACATTGCTTTCACATTTGAATGTAAACCACTCTGTGAAGCAGCCAGGTCTACAGGAAAAAAGTTTTTTTTTAAAGTTTAGAATAAAGGAGATGCAGAATGAAAGACAGAAAGGAGTTTTTTATATTACAATCTTACCATCACTTAGATTGACATATATATTTGTGTTTGTGTGTCCATGCATACTTCTATGAAATGTGCCTTAACACTTATCAAAGTTCATAAAGAAGCCCATGTTGAGAGTATAACTACAATTAATCCAGCAAATATTTGCCCAACAACCAATATGGGCTAGATCCAAAGATTAGTTCTTGAAGGTATTCTAGTCAGGTAGAGAAATGAAAGAACGATGCCTCTGTAATTAATTAGGAGATGATGTGAGAAGTTTTACAGGACATATTAGCACGGCACAGATACACCAGCCAAACCTCCAAAGCTGAGGTATGTGCCAGAAAGATCTTTGAATATCTGAGACCTCCTCCTGCAAACCATAAACTAATTCATACAAAAAATAACTAAACTGAACTTGGCCAATACAGCATTTGATCCAAATATACTTTTTTCCTATTTTCTGTGATGTTAACATTCTTTCTTAGATGGAGTTGAGAGTGAATCTGGGTATACACTTCATATCCTTTTCTCCCACTTTGGTCCTCTGTCCCTCACATTGCTGAAGGGTGGGGAGCTACCTATCCATTTGAACAAGAAGTTAAATCGAATAATACATATAACATAGTTACTAAAATATCAGACTAGCTTTACATGTGAGAAAACCAGCCAAACAGTTATGTTGTAATATAAGGGGATTGTGAAATATAAACGAACTTTGTTGTTGTTGTTGTTGTTGTTGTTGTTGTTGTCGTTGTTTGAGATGGAGTGTCTTTCTGTCACCAGGCTGGAGCGCAGTGGCATAATCTCGGCTCACTGCAACCTCCGCCTCCCAGGTTCAAGCAATTCTTCTGCCTAAGCCTCCCGAGTGGCTGGGACTACAGGTGCCCGCTACCACGCCTGGCTAATTTTTGTATTTTTAGTATAGATGGGGTTTCACCATGTTCTCTGTCTCCTGACCTCATGATCTGCCTGCCTCAGCCTCCCAAAGTGCTAGGATTACAGGCATGAGCCACCGTACCCGGCCAGCTTCACATTTTTATAAATCATTTTAATTTCATCAAAGGATCCTGCTCTTCCCCAATTTATTTTGTTGTAGTATGGCTGGCTTTTGTGCATTTATCCTGATATCTGTAATGATATGTAAAATATACGCTATTATTTTAAGTCTGAACTACATTCAAATTGCATACCTTAACTTGATAAAGCATTTATATTTCCACATTATTGGTATATCATTTCTAGGAAAGATTATTTTAATTTATCATGAATTGGTTGATTTTTAACTTACAAGAAATGTATGGTCCCTACCTAAATTTTCTTAGAAAAAGAAACCCAAAGTGTGTATTCCTTGAGATAACTATTAAGTATTTATTGCTATGCATCAAGAATATACTTGCATTTTTTATAATTTCAAATTAAATTCATCACTTCAAGCCATTTGAACACTTTAAGCATTTAATTTTTTCCAATATATCAAAAACACTTAGGCTTTAATACATTTTAAAAGTATAATCTTGCTTATTTTAACTGGTGAAAAGGAGACAGTTTACTTTTTCATTCAGTTTGGTAAGGTCAGAGAGTGAAACTGTTTGATACATAATTCATTTATCTGTAAGTCTGATTGTCTTTGCTTAACTTAAAAAATTTATACCCAAATAGGCTTATCTTAATATTCTACTCAGTTATAATTTTATATCATACGTTTTAATCCCAATTTTAGATCCTCAACTGGCTAAAACTACAAAATTATTTTGTCAAACAGGCTATTTTAGGGATTATAAAAAGTATAAAATAAGTATCTCAAATATGAAAGAATAGTTTTCATTTATATGTGTAATCTTTAAAAAGTATAATTTTATGTATCTTCAAAAAATATATCCAGCAAAATTGTTAATGATGAATACTCACTTTAGAATTTAGGAACTTGAATGAAGCCATCAATAGATGTTGTCTGTGTGCAATATTTAATGCAATTCAACAAATATTGAATACTTAATATAGGCAAGACACATTATTATAAAGTATCTAAAACCTGCAAAAGTTGTAAGTTCTTATTACAATGCGTGATGAAGTTAAGAAAATCCTTCCTTGTCACATAATTGTTAGTGCTAGCCAGGACGATTGAAACGAGGCAATCTAAGTAGAATCTAAGCCATGAAACTGCCCCTTAAATGTCCCTGAGCTCATTTACTACTTTTTTCACCATTAAGCTAAATAGCCTTAATTGATCCACTGATGTTTCATTTCAGAGATCCCATATCTCTTATCTTTAAGTAAGGAGGTTCACAATCTATCACACTGGGAAAGTAAGAATAAACAAAATGAATACAGAATGCATAGGGATATCCTTTTTGTTTGTTTGTTTGTGGCCATATCATTAAAATGGGACAGGGAGAATGGGTATTTGGTTTCCTAGGACATTATGCATTGTGCTAGGCTTTACTGGGGGAGGCATCCTTACCTGTTAGGAAGGTGTTATTTAAAACAGGAAGACCAGTAGAATCTCACAATATATATACACCTTATAGAGCAACGTTAGACTAAAATATAAAAGGATGGTAAATTTAGATGTCGGTGTTTTATAGAACGAGAAAGTATGTACAGATACAAGCAGATGAATTACTAGGGCTGTAATTCTTAAGAAAGAACACACACACACACGCACACACGCACACACGTGCACACACACAAAATTGAGACCCTAATAGCTTTCCTCTGGTCAGTTTGAAACGGCTTCATGAAAAAGATGAAAGTTTACTTCTTTAAATTATGGGAAGATACTTTTTTTGTTTTTTAGTCTGGGGAAAAAGCAGTTGTATATAAAAGCACTACGTGGAAAAATAATACTTGAAAATATAAGCCTTAACATTACCTATATGAATATTAATTTAATGCAAAGTATAGAATATTCTGTAAAATGTTGATAATAGAATCATTAGCTTGCATTTTTTTTTACTTGTTTCAGCGTCTGTGCTGAGTACTAAGTAGTATTGTCTCATACTACTCTTCAAAAAGCTTTAAATTAGCTTTAATTTGAAAAATTAATAATCTGTTGCTGATATAATGAAATTAGCAGAAATAATTTAAAATAATTAGCAGAAATAATTTAAAATAATACCTTCCATATATTTGTATTCATATCAGAATATTTTATAACTGTCTTAGCAAAATCTCAAATACTTGAGCATTTTCAATGTAATATTTGTTTTTCAAAGTAAAAGTTGCATTGTATAATACTAATAATTTGGTCATGTTTATTTTCTATCTTTTTTGCATTTTTCCTAATTGAATTTTTCCATCCAGTGATTATATTGGTTTGAAGTAAAGAACAAAACTGAGTCAGCAATTGTAAGTTTTGGAATTTTTGTCTAGTTAGATTGTCGCTATATCAATCATATGATTGAAAATGACAAAATACTTTCACCAAAAAGTCACAAAAATATCAGAAAACTCTCCTGTTGGCTTTTGTCATATTAACAGACTGAATTAGAGGATTAAAAAATTAATGACATATAATATTAAATTTTGACTGCAGGAGTTTCTCTTTCTTTAATGTTTTAATGTGGGAAACATAAAATCCAATTTATATCAAACATTTAGATAATAGCACATATGTTAATACATGATTCTGACAAAGATGTCTGAGTTCTTTCTACAAAAAAGCACAATCATATATCAAAGAACTATCAACCGCTAGGACAGCTCTTTGTTTTAACCTGTGTCGACAAAAGCTCACAAATTCTTTGGGCAAAAAAGCTAGTAAAGATCAAAGAACTTACAGGGGAGCTTCTAGTATATAGCGGCAATCTCTGTAGTTATCCTATTTCAATGACCCTTTGAGTACTAGCTACAAGATAGGACTTTTTTTTTGGCAAAATACGCAAGGTGTAAATTGTATAGATTAAATTTTTGAGAACAAGAATTTATTTTAATTGGATAAACATCTATGTCTCTTTTTCTTCAGTACTATGTAATTTGATTTAAACAGTATTCAACCAACAATAGATTATTTATTCTTTCATTGACTAAAGAAATATTTGTCCAACACCTATTTTTAATATTTGTTATTTTAAAATAAATTTATGTATGTATTTTAATCATTATTTTAATAATAAATATATAAATTAATCATATATTAAGTATTTTGGGCAAATATTTAATATTTGTAATAGTCGCTGGACACATTTAATATTTTAATAATTTTAAAATATTTAACATGTATTATTTTTCTCACTTTGTTACCCAGACTGGAGTGCAGTGAAGTGATCATAGCTCACTGCAGCCTCCACCTCCTAGGCTCCAGTGATCTTCCTGCCTCAGCCTCCTGAGTAGCGGGACTACAGGTGTGTGCCACCATGACTGGCTAATTTTTTTTTATTTGGTAGACACTGGGTATGCTATGTTGCCCAAGCTGGTCTTGAACTCCTGGCCTCAAGTGATCCTTCCACCTCAACCTCCTAAGTAGGAGGCTGGGACTACAGGTGTGTGCCGCCACCAAGCCTGGCTAATTTTGAAATACTTGTCCAGTACCTATTATGCATGTCCTGCCCACAGCTCTGGTCTATAGTTTCCAACTTTCAGGCTGAGATGTGAAAACCATTGTGAGCAGAACTTGCTAAGAATGCAGCTTACGACCTCTTCCCACTTTTCACTGGATTCCATCTTTAAATGAAGTGAAGGCTTGAAGATGAAATCAAACTAAAATGATAAGAGTTTCCAGGTTTCAAGATGAAAGTTACTTTCTCTAAGGAACTGGGTCTCTCTTGCTTATTTCTTCACAGGAGAGAGACTAAGAATATATGTCTAACAATAGCAGAAGTAGCAAGCAACTTGAAGAACATGGGTATTTTGGCAGGATAATGGGAAGCTCTCTGCCTGAAAGAATTTTAAGGAAAAGACAGGCAAACTCAGAAGTGATAAAGGATATTGTTTGAGTTTGAACAAGCATCTTCCCCACCCCACCCCCATCCTTTTCTTCCCTCTGGCTTATCTGAATCAGGGAAAGGTGCTACAAGTGCCCTGGGCAGAGCCCTGGGAAGCACCTTCACCCACCTAACACTACATATTCAAAAAGTCATGCCGAGACAATTTATCTCCCTTGAATTCATCTAATTTTCTCTTACCCTTTTCCACCATTTCAGAACGGAGTGTCATCATCTGCTCCCTTGCTTTCACTCCAGCCTGGCCAGCCCTGATCCATTCTCCCTTGCACTCTCTTAGGTGTGGCCACATGAAACTCTTGGAAATCCACAAACGGATATATTCTCTCTCATCTGAGCCTTCCAGGGTCTAGACAAGCTTTCTTCCACATCACTACATATTGCCAAAGGAGGGAATATCTTGCTAAATCTACCCTGTTATTCAAATCGTCATTTAGCTGTTACTTCTCACAAATTTTCAAAGCAAAACAAAGTTAATTGCCTCTGCTCCCACCTGCCACGTAGGCTCTTCCTCACCGCCATGCTTGCCTCTGTTGTAGCAGGACTTAAATTAGGATGTTCTTTTTGGCCTCTCTCTGTCTGTCTCTCTGTGTCTCTGTGCCTCTGTGCCTGTGTCTCCTTGTAAGTTATTTGGAGGAATAACCATGTCTTGAGCAAACAATCTTCAAGATGCTGAAACCACGTGGTAAGGTAAAGTTTGGTAGAAACTGGTAGGGAAGGAGGGCAATGGGGAAAAGTAAGGAAAATCAGATAAGAAAATAATGGTAACAGTACAGGAGAAAAAAGATGAGGCCCTTGAGTAACCTTGATCGACATAGACCAGAGCATATATGAACCACGTAGAAAAATGTTGGTATGACTTGGTAAATCATGTAATTAAAGGTGCTACTTGAAGGGCAAGTAATATGCAACTCAAAAGTTTCCTTTCTTAGAACATGATGACTATTTAGTCCAGCATTATGGAAATTTTCAAAAAGCAAGAAGGTTATATATAACTTACAAAATACACTACACAATTCTCAAACAAGTACAGTATATTAACAATTAACATTGTTTAATTGTTTAAAGGTGAGGTTGATATGTGAGATGGTTTTAGTTTGTAGGAAACTGAATGTTTAATTGAGCCTTGAAGACAAATATCCACATTTCTTCCTCATGTACTTTTAAAAGAAAAATCAGTGAACAGGTTTTGATTTCCGTTGTAACATGGGAGCATACAGAGAAGCTAGAAAAGCAAGCAGGAGTGTATTTGTCACTTAAGGTCCTCTGTTTGTTTCCTGACCCCTTTAAGGCCAGTTTCCATCATAATATTCAAATCAGCAAAAATGTGCATGTTTCACTTATCTGGTTTTTGTGACCAAAGAATAAGCAAGTCCAGCAGTCCTGTCGTTTGTCTGACATATCTTGGATAGATTCGTCGAGGACCTGCCTATAGGTAATGATGGTGTGGTTTATACTGTCCATTTAAAATAGGAATATTCAAGAAAGCTTCCATCCCCAAGGCAAGCACACTTCTCTGTCAGCTAACAAGGTGACTTTCTTTCATGCTTTGGTTCCTTTTGAAGCCTGTGCCTCACTATGCCCTATCCTCTCTCTACCTCTGAATTAAGAAGAAATTGACTCTGATTTTTAAGTTCTGTCCACACCTCCCAGGGGATTTTCTTTAAACAGAAGGCGATTGCCAGGGACTTAGGTTTTTTTTTTTTTTTTTTTTTTTTTTTTTTTTTTAATAATGAAACTATATAATGAAAAAGATGCTTGTTATAAGCATGGAAACACATGCTTAAAATAAGATTCAAATAATCTCTACATAAGTTTTTCTATTTTTTTAGATTCAATGTAATGCTGATCTTACAAGTTTATCCTCTCCTCCAAGAAAAACGTACTTATGTTATATTCACATTTTAGATAGCAACCTTTTTTTTCCTTAAGATTTGAGTAATGCAATATGTGGTATAATCCCACATTATATACTTAATATCTAAAACAACATTGGGTGCGATGCAGTTTGATCTTTAAATTCATGGAGCATGATACTTCTCCTTTAAATATTATTTTCTCAAAGCTTTTTCATTTTGAACTCACTGCCAGAAATAAACCAAATGGCTATGTCCATGATGACATTTAAATTAAAATAGATTAAATTAAAGTCACTTAAATTTCATAAATTCATCAAACCTCTTAAAAGTCTTTATATCCTGGTCTCTGTAAACATGAGGGCAGAAGATTACCAGAGACTAAGTGGGTATATTTATAATAATTTAGAGCAAAAATTGATTTACATTTTTGATACTATAATAATCTTATGTAAAAGCTACATTTATCAATCGCTTCACTATGGATAGCAGCATGCAAGTTTTGAACAACAAATGAAAGAGAGATCTTGATCTTAATGAAAGAATCACACAGATAATAGAAAACCATTTTATATTCGGAATGTATGAAGTTACAGAAGGAAAAAGAAACTAGGAAGCAAAGTAAAATAGCTTTCAGGTATCCATAAGCTACAAATAAAAGGAATAAATTTCTTTTTATTTTGTAGGGATTTATTTGTACTTTGCATCATTAAGAGTAATTCTATTTATGCCCTGCATTCTAACTGGAGCATTTTGGCACTTATGTTTGTCTACCAAGATTCTCAACTAAATAAGATGTTGAGACTCCTACAGACATTTTTCAGAACATTTTGATGTTTTAAAATGGATGGTCAATAATTTCAGGGAAACAATGAGCTTCCCATTCTTTTGAATTGGTCCTCAGGAGTTTGGATTGAAACAAAACTTTGGTTCTGTTACAAATTAGATTTTTTTTTCAGATGATAATAAATTAGAGCCACATATTATGATTTGTAATTCGTAGTTCAGGCTTGGCATGTATATACACATTTATAAGGACATTTTGGAGAAATATTCCAACTGTAACTTTAAAGAATATTCTTAGGTCTGTACTGAGCATTCTGTGTAAATGGACTGTGCTAATGTGTTTGACTAAGAGTTATGGTTGGAATCATTCTCAGATCCGTTCTGCTACTGTGCAAATAGATAAAGCCTTAGGTACCTTTATGCTCCACCAAATATTACTAGTAAAATTCCTTGTGTTATTAACATATCATAAAATAATATTTGCTTTCAGGCCCAGTATATTCAGAAAACATAAAAACTGCACTACTTCAGATTTAATTGACCACAGGGTTAGTCCACATTGATAAAATCTGAATTATGGAAGAATTTAAAAGAAATGCTGGTTGTTCGCTCTAGTGAAGGCGCCTAATAGATTATTAAATGCAATGAATATGACTGATTTGTTAAGAACCTTGCTGCAGTAATGTCCTTGAGTTCATGCCATGGAACTACTTTAAAAGTAAGGTCATTGCAGAATAGATTGTTTTGGTGACTTAGCAATTAACTGCTGTAAATAGTGTCTAAGACTAATGTACCTCATTTTCTATCTCTAGTTAATAAAATAACATTAAGTTTCCCACATATTTGACATCTGAAATTTCTTTCTTTTAAACAATTCTTGTAATCTATTCAGTTTTCCCATGTAGATAAAAACATTTATTTCAACCAAGAGCTTATAAAATAATCACACATATTAAAATTTGTGTTGTCTAGATTAATGTTATGCTGTACCCCATTTTAATGCATTAACCTTGACAAAAGAACATTTCAGACTCCTTTAAAAGCAATAAACTTTTAATATCAACTGATGTTTACGAACATTCTTGTTCTCAGTGAAATTTTATTTTCATTAACATCCAAGTATACTCTTTTAATTCCTTTTGTGTTTTTAAAATATTTATAATGCCATTCATGAATCACTCCACTGCATCATCATACATTAACTTTGTTTTTTAAAACAATGTCAGTAAATTCCCTCATGTGTATTGCTTGATTTGAGCAACAAACCTCAAAACAAAAGCAACAATAGAGTCAGCATCCCACTTCACAAATAAAAGTGTGAGGCTCAGAATCTCCCCCAGCTCCCAGGCCAGCCTTGGCTCTGGTTCAGGGCCGTCTTCTGATGTAAACCTCAGAACTCATTCTGTGCCATCCAATTGCTGCTCTTTCTAAAGAAGAGAATATTGAGCATGAAGGATGAGATGTATCTTTTAACCACCCTCTCCTACCTCAATGCTAAGTCTTACATACTGAAAAATCCTCGCTATTGTGGAATTATTGTACCTTTCCTGGTGTGATTTACAACAAAACACACCTTTGCTCTGCTAAAGCATTCAAATCACCCACTTCAAATTGACTGTGCCCCACTCTTTCTGGGTTCAAGCACATAATCAAAAAAAAAAAAAAAAAAGGGCATGTCAGTCTCCTATATAACAAACTTTCCAAGAGTGAGTGAGGGACAGTCTCTTTCCCTGTTGCCCAAAACAATTGGGCAGAAATTTTGCTTTAGTTTGTACAGCTCCAGTATGGCGCTATTTTAAACAGAACTTATCACTTATACTCCTGTGAGGGAGCAAAGATGTGATAAGATAAAAGAAATGAAGCTTCCAGTTATCTTTGTAATCCTCCTACCTGGGATTACTTTCAAAGAGTGTGTTTGCTCTTCTCTCAGGGGAAATTCCCCTTCCTCTGGACTACAACATTCAGATAAAGTATTTTAGGAAACATGGGATACTGTTTGTGACGATAACAAAAATATCTATCTTTTGAGAGTCTCTTATGTAGAATACTATATCAAATCTATTTATTCTTTTAGCTTATTTCTGGACCCTTCCTCCTTTTCCAAAGACAAAGTGTCAATGGAGAACACATAAATTTTTCTTCTATATGCTCAAAAGATTGTCTGAGGTGGGCTTTTCATCACAGCTTTCAGATTCTAGTTTAAGCTTTAATTTTGTGTGTGAATAAGTGATTACCAATACAAATGCAGTTCTGCCATAAAACGACCAACAGCTGATCAGTTATCCCATTAAGCACATTTTTAAGCTTATCTTGCCTTGAAGTAAGAGTATTTTATAGAAAGAAATGGACACACAGGTTATCTGCAAACTATATATCTCAGACAAAAACCTATTTTTCCATGCAAGAAAGTGGTATCCAAAGGATTAAAATTATATATTAGTTTTCTAATCTTAAAAGGAGAAAGGTTTAATGCAAATATCACACTATTCTAAATAGCAAGGAAGAAAAAAGGCAACAGTTTTAAAAATGCCAAAAACTTCCTATTTCCTCCACAACATGCAATCAGAGACAGAGTTTCAAGGACAAAAAGCATGTGTGTGTGCATGCATTTCAACTCTATAAAAGAATAAAAGAAACTTCTCACAGCTGGAGCACAGTAGTGTTCTACTCAGCAGAAGGACGTGCAGGGAGTTGAAGTAGGTTTTCACTTCTGAGTACACACATTTATATTATTTTCAAGAGGTTTTTAATTTAATTTCATGTATATATGTAGATGCCAGGATTCTTGCAAACATTTTTTAAGGTTTCAATGTATACCAACCTACATCACAATTTCTAGATTTAACTGAAAGCTTTAAAGGAATTGAGTGAGAATCAAACATCTAAATAAAGATTCCCCTTGATCTTCCATGTTTTCGTAGAAACAGCAAAGAAACAAGTTGCTGGTTTCTGTGAGAAGCAATTAGTGAGCCATCTCATCTCTTTGAGGGTGAGGTTTATTACTTGGGAGTTAAGTGTGCCTTTCTTATTCATAATAACAGCCACCTGAAATATCTTTATCTAGTAACTTAACATATACTTTGAGTATGTATAGTCCTGAATTTGACTTGCCGCATCACAACCAAACAGAATCGATTCTGTTAAATATAATTTGGAGATATTGATGTGTTTGCTGGTGTTTTGTTTAGACTTCATTTTAGTACATTATTTACTGCTGATTTCACATTCATAGGCAGTTCATTTTATCCCTGGTTCTGGGATTTTAAAAATCATGGTTCAGATTATATGCAAATATTGAAACAAGAATGTAAAATAGTTCTAAACTCTAAATGTTTTCCCTTACCAAAGTTCCAGAAAAGTGCATCACTCAAATTGTATATAGTAAAAAATATTGAGAGAAAGTTGCTCTATTTTCTTTTTCAAATTAAGATTAACCAAATTATCTTAGAAATGACTGATACAAAAGTGGGGGGAACCAAATAGAAATCATGAACGTATGTGTTTTCTAAAATATGTTACTTTCCATGCAGTAAATGTTAGGTACTTCTTCCTTAGAAGTACCTATCATGCTATGGATAGAAAGGAAAAGAATGAGTTGACTCCAACTCTAAGAAGTTAGTAGAACAGCTTCAATTGATAAGGGAAAGACAGACAGACACACACACACAGAGAGAGAGATATAAAGGTTACTAACAATAAAAGAAACAGTTTTTCAAAATGAATTGGAAGGTAGGAAGCACTCGTAAAGGGTAGACTAGAATAGGTCAGACTCGGGCCATGTTGGTCAAGTGAGACCTGGAAAATGTGATTTGGCTGTGGACTGATGGATGACGCAGGCAGAAGAGAAGGTACAGAAGACCATTTGTTGTCAGTCGGGTTCTCTGGAAGCAGAGGCTTAGATGGAATTTGGGACTCAGGATGTTTATTTGGAATGCACACTTAAGCAGGATTGGACAGTGGGAGGAGTCAAACCATGGTGTGAGCCTGACAAAGCCTCAGCCAACCCAGCAGGATGTCAGGAACTTGCATGTCCCATCACAGCATCTTGCATTAGGCCAAAATGGATCTTTAGACTCTTCCTGGGTTGATCACCAGGAGTGTAAAGGACTTGACCTTGGTCTAGGTGGCCTTCTGCAGCCAAGGCTGTCCCTGAAGTTTTTGAGACTGCTGCTGACCACACCATGGATAGACAGCAAGTCCTTACTTGAAGGAAGATATGGGTGGCCCAGACTCACATCTGCCATACTAATGCATGATGAAGAGCACACATCAGACGTTGGAGGAAGGCATAAGCAAGGTGTATGTGGGGTGTACGGTCACTAGTGAGGAAAGCCTGGAGTTGAGGGTCATAGCAGATCACGATCTCAGGAAAACAGAGCATGTGCTGGGAAGGTACTTAAATGCTGGTGTCAGGATTTTGCTCTTAATAGGGGAAGGAAGTGTAAATGAGAATGTGGCAAAGCAGCACTTGGGAAAGATTTTGTATGTGCTTTTGAAGGCCGTGTATCTGTTAGGAAAACAGGGAGAGGTGAGGAAAGCAGGATGATAACGCTTATAAAAATGACTTCTGCTGCCGAGCATGGTGGCTCACACCTATAATCCCAGCACTTTGGAAGTCCGAGACAGGCAGATCACTTGAGGTCAGGGGTTTGAGACCAGCCTGGCTAACATGGTGAAACCCGGTCTCTACTAAAAATATAAAAATTGGCCAGGCGTGGTGGTGTGCAACTGTAATTCCAGTTACTTGGTAGGCTAAGGCAGTAGACTCAGTTGAATCCAGGAGGCGGAGGCTTCAGTGAGTCATGATTGACACACTCCACTCCAGCCTGGGCGACAGAGCAAGACTCTGTCTAAAAAAAAAAAATAATAACTCCTGCATGAAGATATGGAAGATAGTATGTTAGAGCAAACACATCTTAAACTACCAAAGTATTTCCTGAAAATATGCTGTTTAAACAAGTAATTTTGGGCAAAAAGAGACTTTCGACCAAACAGGTTATTCAAAACTTTTTTTTTTTTTTTAATTCATGTCTGCTCTGCAACCAGAAGTTGGCACATATTTGACTCATTCCAATCAATCAACTGGCCCCTCATTTACCAAATGTTTACTGAGTACCTACTAAGTGAATGAATTTTGTTCCCTGTTATGAGCAGCTCACAATGTAATGAGGGAAATAAAATGAATAGATAATTTGTAATACAGCATTATCACGATAGGAACACAGGAAATGGGCGGTGAGGGTGGTAATAATTTCACCTGGAAGTGACTCTCCAGCTAAAGACTTTGTGGTCTAAGATAAAATGATAAAGAAACATTAAAGGAAGTAATAAGACTACATCCATATTTTAGAAAGGTGACCTGTGATAGTTAGAAGATGGAAAACCAAGTTGGAAAGCTACTGCAAGAGCTCAGATAGTAGAGAAAAGATGGCAATTAAGATTTATTGCACACCTATTATGTGCCCCTCTCTGTTCTAATTTTATATATATATATATATATATATATATAAATTTAATCTTCACAATAATGAAATTTAAAATGAGTGACAATGTTGTTTGGATTTTTCTTATAATTATATCAACTCTATGTTGGCTTCTAACATTGGCAAACTCAGGTGATTAAGAATTGTGGTTGATGTCATCAATAACAATTTTTAAAAAGCAAAGATAAAATTTGGAAAAAAAATTAAGAGGACCATTGTGAAAGATAAGCATCATTGCTTAAGAGAAAGAAAATGACATTAATAGAACAGGAAATATTATTTAGGAAGTAAAAGTTAATTCTCTTGTGCAAAATTCAACTAATTTATGAAAATCATAAACTACACACCTTCACATACACACACTAAGATATTGAGGGAGAAATATCAGTAAACATGGAAAGGAGGATATAAAACCACATTATGCTTTTAAACTCAATATGCTTGAGCAACAAATAGAATGGCAAAATATTTACAGAGGAACAAAATTAGCCTAAGGAAAATACTCTTAAAATACAGTGCAACCCACTGAAATAGTCACAGTCAGCATCCAGCTTGTGGGTGTGCATGTGATCTCAATTATGAGCCTTGGAAGAGAGAAATGAAAAGGATAAAAGAAAGAACACAACAGTATTAATATTTGTAGAGAATTTAAACATAGTATGTAACACCCGTGCATACCATTACTCTCATCACTGACTTCTTCATTACATTCATCTCTAACATTATAAATATGCAAATTATGTGTGTATATATATACATGCAGTGTATATGTGTGTGTGCATGTGTGTATCTATATATATATCTGTATGTGTGTGCATGTATGTATCTATATATACATATATACAGATATATATACATATATAGATACATGCACACACACATATATACTGCATGTATATATACAGATACATAACATATATACGTATATATCTGCATACATACGTGTATATATATAGATAGATACATACATACACACATGCAGTCCCTCTTCTCTACATCATAAGTTCCATGAAGCTGGGTTTTTCCATGTTCAAAACTGTGTCCTCTTAGCACCAAAAATTGTGTCTTGGCACATTCTAGATATTAGTATTCATTGAATGCTAAATGAATGAGATGTACATATTATTTCTTTTTATTTTATAATTAAGAAATCACATAGTATTTCTTAAAATTTAAGAAATACTGAATAAACTGATGTTCACTTGCTCAAGATCTCCAAAGTGTGGAGACACATTTTGAACCCAAGTTCAATTGGTCTAACGTCCATATCTTTTGCTGTATAAGCACTGCCTTTTGAGATGTTAAAGAACCATCTCCCATAAGACTTTTCTTTCATTTACCTGATTTGATTTTATGTGATATATAAAACATGAAGAAGGATGATGGTGAATTATAAAGGCGTGGTGGTGACGGCCACCTTTAGTGCCAGCCACTTGGAAGGCTGAGGCGGGAGGTTCACTTGAGCCTAGGAGATTGTAGTGAGCTATGATCGTGCCACTGCACTCCAGCTTGGGAGACAGAGCTAGACCGTGTCTCTATAACAAATAATAATAATAAATAAAATTTTAAAAATGAAAAGGAGGTATGAAGGTGTATTTCTTAGTCCATTTGTGACTGCTATAACAAAAATACCATAAACTGTATGGCTTATAAATAAGCATAAATTTATTTCTCACAGTTCTGGAAATCCAACTTCAGTATCTAGTACAGGGTCCGCTTCCCAGTTCACAGACAATGCCTTTTAGCTGTGTCCTCAGTAGAAGCGGTGATAGAGCTTCTTGAGGTTCTTTTATGAAAGCAGTAATCTCATTTACAAGGGGTCCTAAAGACCTAATCACCTCCCAAATGCCCCACCTCTTACCACAATCACCTTGAGAGTTAGGATTTCAACACATGAAATCTGGGAGGTTCCAAGGAGGGGGCAAACATTGAGACTGTAGCAGATTGCCACTGAAACATCTTTAAAGATAAAGTTCATGGTTCACAGCAGCTTTATAAAAGAAAAATGGATTCTTGAAAATGGACAATATGCATCTTTTCACTTTGTGACAAACGATGATGTAAATAATACTCTATTTTAAAGTTGTAATATATGTCTATTTGCACCAAACATTTTGTTATACTTTAATGGTTGTAGAAAACAAATAGTGAATTTTGAATTCGTATGAAGCTAACCTTATTTATTATCATTTTCATGACAAAACATAATCAAGTGGTAAGAAGCAGAGATCTGAAGATTTTTTATGGTCATTTTTTTAACATGCTGGGCAAATCAGTTTATTAATTATATCTTTTTCATGAGTAACACCAAAGTAAAAGAACTTAGCTGGCTGCTCTTGGAGGTTAGAGAATGAACACAGCTCCTGTGGACTTAACACAGGCTGATGAGTACCATTAAGTTATGAACTCTTTTGATAATCACAAAAAGGGATGCCCAGACGCATCTATATATAATCATTTTTGCCAGACTCCTGATTGGTAGTAATTACTTTAGCAGAATGAATGTTGAGATCACTGTTGTGTATATTAAGACAGCTCCAAGGAATCAATACAATGAATCATAGTTAATGTATTTTGCACATAAGATGTGAACTGAGCTTCTAACACCTTTCTTTTTCTATTTACTTATATTTGCCACTGAAATTTTGGGGATCATTCTAATTTAGTAGTGATCATATAAATATATTTATAATTTTCACAATTTAAAAAATCAGTTTCACAGTTAATGTGGCTGCTGTTTTATTAAAATGAAGCAGAAGAGGTAAAACAGAGGTGAATGTATACACTCAAAACGTTTCTTGTATACTTCCTCATTGCTCTGATAAAAGTTATATTCTCATTTGTTATCTATGTCTAATGTCTCACAAATACTTTTTTTTTTTTTTTTGAGATGGAGTCTTGCTCTGTCACCCAGGCTGGAGTGCAGTTGTGCAATCTGGGCTAACTGCAACCTCCCCCTCAAGTGATTCTCCTGCCTCAGTCTCCCGAGTAGGTGGGAGTACAGGCACCCGCCACCACGCCCGGCTAATTTTTTGTATTTCTAGTAGCGATGGGGTTTCACTGTGTTAGCCAGGATGGTCTTGATCTCCTGATCTCGTGATCTGCCCACGTCAGCCTCCAAAGTGCTAGGATTACAGGTGTAAGCCACCACTCCCAGCCCTCACGAATACTTTTATATAGCCACTAAAGAATACTTTAGTCCTTTAGTTCGTGTTATGCAGCTGTCTTTCTACCGATTAGCTTTTATAACTACCCATTAATTAGGGTAGAGTTGTTCTGCCCTTTTTGGAGGGTTAGTTTTTCTTTATCTCTAAAAGCACCCTGGTCACACAGGCACGTGTGTGTACACACGCAGAGCATGACTGCCATGTTTTCTCTTTCTTCTCCTCCACTTGTTTCTCTTTCTCCCTTGCTCATTATTAGTTGCTGATTGCATTTAGTATTTCTCCCTGGGATATTCTGCTAACGTATGAAGTGGTACTGGTATGTGCAGTGCTTGGCCCTGTAATTGGTTAACATTAACAACCTGAGCTTTGTTGTATTTGTAAACATGTTTTTTACCCATCTACATTATGAACCTATTACAAAATACTTGCTGATTTTTGACATCATTTTTTAAATATCCTGATAAATATAATTTTTATTTAAGAAATTATTTGTTGTTTTTTTATGGCACTTGCATGTTGAATCCAGTGTTGCTAATTGTAATGCTTATTACATTCCTTACCTAATTTCTGCTTACATTTTCCAAAAGTGATACCTGCCTTTTCCCTCCCTCCCATGTTTAAGAATATTTAAATCGGCCGGGCGCGGTGGCTCAAGCCTGTAATCCCTGCACTTTGGGAGGCCGAGACGGGCAGATCACGAGGTCAGGAGATCGAGACCATACTGGCTAACACGGTGAAACCCCGTCTCTACTAAAAAATACAAAAAACTAGCCGGGCGCGGTGGTGGGCGCCTGTAGTCCCGGCTACTCGGGAGGCTGAGGCAGGAGAATGTTGTAAACCTGGGAGGCGGAGCTTGCAGTGAGCTGAGATCTGGCCACTGCACTCCAGCCTGGGCGACAGAGCGAGACTTCGTATCAAAAAAAAAAAAAAAAAGAATATTTAAATCCCAGTGAGTCTTTCTGTTGTTGCTGTTGTTTTATTTTAACTTGATGCACAATCTGGTGATACTGTTCTGTCTTTTGAAATTTCACAAAAAGTTTGCACAATGTACATTTCTTCAAAGCCACTTGCAAGTATTCCACTTCATTGAGATCAAGATTTTTCATCTTTAAAAAGCAGACACTGTAATATTGCCTATCTCAAAGGGTTGTTATGAGAATTTGATACAGTCATATGTGGAAAATACCTAATAAAGTGCCTAGCCTGTGGCAAACATTAGTTTATACTATTTTTCTGTATGATTGTTAGGATCTATAATTTTTCAAATACATAAGTAATTTTCAACAAAAAGCCATAGTCTAACACTTAAGGCCATTGGCATTTGTCAAAATTCAGATCTTTCTGCTTGATTGAAACAGTGAATAGTAATATATTTTTTCCTGGAATATTTTTGAGTAATTTTAGATATGTGAGTTTTTATTTCAAGAAACTATGATGTTAAACATTTGTATTTTCAATGCCTTACCAACCTCTTTCCTCATGTCAAAAAAAAAAAAAATGATAACCTCTGAAATTGGTTGTTTTATCTGGTCTAATTAATTCCTTCTGTTAAACCATAGTAATTATTAGAAAGAGTAATTAGGTGTTGGGAGGACGAGGCGGGCAGATCACAAGGTCAGGAGATCGAGACCATCCTAGCTAACAGGGTGAAACCCCGTCTGTACTAAAAATACAAAAAATTAGCTGGGCGTGTAGGTGGGCGCCTGTAGTCCCAGCTACTTGGGAGGCTGAGGCAGGAGAATGGCGGGAACCCGGGAGGCGGAGCTTGCAGTGAGCTCCATTGCACCTCAGCCTGGGCAACAGAGTGAGACTCCATCTCAAAAAAAAAAAAAAAGAAAAGAAAAAAGAAAAAAAGAAAGAGTAATTAGGTGGTAGAGGAACGGAAAGAAAAGATGACTCTGTATTTCTAATTTACCTAAGAAAGAGAAATAAAAGGGTCGGTGGGGGAAACACACCGTAGTAAGTTTAACTTTCTCTTGAGCCCTGAAACAGCTCAGTCAGTGTAGATCAGGTACAGTAGTACCTCTTTTATCCCCATCTCTCTTTTTTTATTTCCCAAAAGCAACAAAAATGTATGCTTAGCTCCAGGGGAGAACTGCTTTCCTCAAGCTGGAAGCCTGTACAACTGTCATCTCCAATACACTTCTACACCTATGTTACAGAGAAAATTCTTGCATTTCTTGGGTATGTGAATGGTTAGTTTCAAAGTTCCTTTTAAGACAGCTTTACAAGCCCTTTAACTCTGCATAAACCCACAGAGAGTTTCCTTCTCTAAGTTTACAAAAGCTGGTCCCTGAGCTATGGGATAAGAAATAACTCACAATATCTTATGTGTGTGTATGTGTGTGTGTGTGTTACTTTGAACCTATTACATTGGTACTAAAAGTCAGAAGCAAAACCATTGGAAAAAAAAAATCAAGTTTTCTTTGATTTTGAGTGTTAGTTACTTCCCTATGAAAACTTATAGTGATATTATAACATTAAGTTGTTGTGTTTTATTTATTTTATTTGTATGAATTCTAAAAGTAACCGAAATTGACATAGTAATTTCCAATGTAGTGCATGTTTCCATTAAAATAACCACTTAAAAATGACGTGTATTACCTGCACCCTGTTTGAAGACTGAAACCAATAACAGGGTAATAATTTCAGTGAACATTCTGGATTAGATTGGTTCTGTACTGGATTACATGGATACATGATCCTAGGATCCATGAATATGTAAGATGTAATAGTGATAGGGACAGGAGACTGGGAAATTCTGGGCCGCAACCTCAAGCCTGGGACCACAGCCCAAAGTGAGAACATACATTCCTGTTTTCCACTTGAATGTTGCCTTTTCCAAAACCACCCATGGCCCAGCCTATTCCCCATCGTGTGTCCATAAAAACCCCAGGCTCTGCTGGCAGAGAGAGAAGAGGAGAACCAGTTGGATGTTGGAGAGAAGTAGCTCGCCTTCAGAGGGACAGCTTGACAGCATGATTTCAGATAAGAGTCTGGCTGGAAACCGCTAAACTTCAGAGGAAGATCACCTTCCCACTCCATCTCCTTTCCAGCTCCCCTTCCTGCTGAGAGCCACTTTCATCAGCAATAAAATCCTCTGCATTCACCACCCTTCAATTCATTTGTGCAACCTGAGTTTTTCCGGACACTGAACAAGAGCTCGGGTACCATGGGTGCAGATGCAAAAGGCTGTCACACAGACCCTCTGCCCTTGCTGGCAGAAAGTAGCCACCTCACACAAAAAGGCAGAGGGCTCGCTGAGCTGTTAACACTTTAGCTGTCCAAGGACACGGCAGAGCTAAAAGAGCACTATAACGTGCATTCCGGGGCTTCAGTGGTCATGGACACCCCCCTGGATGCTGCCACGAGGCCACTCTGGAGTTCATTTCTGCCAGCACCCAAAAGCGCTCTCCCCGGCTCCTGTACCTGCTCACCTGCATACTCCCTCCTGCTAGGGGTTGAGCACAGAGGGTTCAAGTGAATGGAGTTTGCCTCTGCCAGTGCCAAAGCAGCTGGCTAGCTCCAGCGCTCACACTCCAGTTCCTGCCCGCAAAGGAGCCAGAGGAAATTTCCTGTTTCAGTAGATATGTAATATCCATGAGTATGTAATAAGTAATAGATTAATTTACAGATGAACATTGCCACACTGTTAAGTGCAAAGATAAATATAGCAATTGTGGGAGAAAAAGTCAGCTTAGATTTGATAGACATCTAATCCTATGTCTGTGTGACCACTTCCCCTAAAAATTTTATGCCTGAAACCACCAAGAATCACCTTGCACCTTATATAAGCTGCCGACAGTTTTTCTGTCTAGTTTTATTCATTTAGCCACAATAACCTTCACTCCGCTTCAAGGCTGCCCTGAGGCGCCCTGTATCCAGCTCATGTCAGGATGTCTCGAAGCAGCTTCTAAGCATGAAGTCTTGCAGCCTCCTGGAAACTCTGCAAAGACAGCCGCAGGTGATGAGATGAAACGGACAGCAATACCTATAGTAAGTGCTTGAATTCCATGCCTTCTCCAAAATATGTGCCCTAGGCAAGAACCCAATTTACTTCCCCTGGGGCCAACTTTGAACAATCCCTTTCCTCTGTGTTTGGGTAGAAATGTTGGCACCACAGAATCTGCAGTAACGTCGCATCTTTTAGAAGATAATTTGAACTCATTAAAAATGACTATAATTCGTAACTATTGTAAATCAGTCAATTTCACCCTTAAATAAAATCATCACATTATATTGAGGCCAAATTCAAAGTTTCAGTTGCCCACGTTTTAATGAGTGGTAAGTTACGTGAAGGAGATTAAAGATTTTGTGCATTTAGACTTAATTCTTTATTTTTACCTGGCATAGTTATGTTGGAAATATGTAAGCAGCAAGGTTCCAGAATTATCTGCAACTCAAGATGTGATATAAAATGTATTCTATTTAATGAGCTCTGCATTCCATTGACTGTTGAACTATACATCAATTGCATGCCCCTTCCTTTCAACATTCAAACTGTTTAGCTCCCACTAATAGGTACATTAAACAGAATCTTGCTACAAATATGAACGTAGACATCATAGCTATATGCATTTCTGCCTAGGCTCACACTTTTTTAAAAGCTCCTAAGAGAAATCTTCACAAAGATAAACTGTAACCCTTTTTGTGCAGTGTTTGCTAATGGAGAAAGATATGATGTGCGTTTTTTCTGTACACAGCTGAACTAGTGTACAATGATACCAACTAGGAAAAAATGAGAAAGTTGGAATAATCACTGTATCATTATGGACATAGGCAATTGATGAATTGTTTAGTTCTATTTATGTCTTTGAGTGCCTTTGGTGAAAAAGTGTGAAAATAACACTATTTAAAATTGTAAATTGAATCACAATGCTATAATAGTACTTTGAAAACAATGATGGATGTTGTTAAATAGCGGGCTAAATGAGGTCTGAAATATTACAAAGGTAATCTATACTCATAAGTAAACAGTTAATCTCAAAAGAGAGATTTAGAGGGAACATTATTCATTCGCTAGTGTTTCAAATGGCTTTTGACTAATTACCTATTAAGAATGAGAAAATTATCTGAACTCCAGAATAAAATTCACATAAATGCTGTCTGCTAAAAAAGAAAAAAAATGAAAGAAAATCATTCATTAAAAAGACACTTAAGAAAAAAAGCTTACTACTTGTGTTTCTAACAGAGAATATGAAAATAGTCTTGCTTTTACATTTTTTAACCTATTTGTGAAAATATAACTTTGTAGATCAGCTTAAATAATAGGTTTAATAATGAGCATCTTTAAGAAGTCAGTATGAATTGTATGTTATTATCATCTTGGTTGTGGATCTTTAGAAAAAAATATTTAGGTGAATGTTAATACTCATAGCTAGTCGTAGAAGAAAATATTTTATTCTTGCTTTGTTTCTCTCTGTCTCTCACACACACATACATATATAGTTTCTCTTAACTGGAGAGTTTATTGGTTTAGATAAAAATTTCACACAAATAACAAAATATGATTTTAAAGATTCTTAGTGGCATGAAACTATTTCATTTCACTTCCATAAAATCATAAAAGCACCTCCATAATGGGAGCAAAATATATGAATGAAATCAAACTCTATATGCTTACTAAAGCATTGATTTTTTTCTTCTATCTTATTGCACATTGGTGTTGTATGCTGTGGAATACTGTATTTTGGACTTTGGACTTTTTTGGTAGAGAGTCAAATAGTTGCTATAGACATTGTATTTTGAAATTTGTGGAAATATTACAGTGTGGAAAAATAACATGTCAGAAAAAATATAAGTGTTTATAAATGTGCCAGTAACACATACCTTAAATGAGATTATTCTGCAAATGGTAGAATTTGAGTTCTAGAATTTAAAATAAGTACAGATTTAGTCGTTAACATTAAATTCTGTTGTAAGCATATATAGAAATACAGTTATAGTGTTATTTTCACAAAATATGGAGAGTAACGGTTACACAAATACCTCATGAAACATATAAGCTAATCATTTCCCTTCATTTTGCATAAATTGGCCATGCAATTTTGCTACATAAATGTAACCTTCAATGTAATTTGATACCCTTTCAAATGGTTTCTGCAGTCAAAAAAATCCTGAATTATATCATGTATGTTACTAATATTGGCTTCTCTGCAAGGTTGAGTAAACAGAAAATAAAATGAAAACATCTGCAGAAAGTGATCCCAGTATGAACTATTGCCATAACATTTCATTCCAATCAGAATCACTGTTTACTTTCAATATTAAGACCAGCAGTAGGTAAGACCACTGGCTGAAAATTAAAAGCTAATCTATGGAAAATTGTGGCCAAGGGATGTGTAGTCTACATTTGAACATTTGTTAAATAAATAATGAAACATAAGAAAGAGACCAAACCCTTTCAGAATCCTTGGATTTTATTTATACCCTGATGCCCACACCAGCAGGCTGCCATTCTCACAGTGGAGCCGTTTTGACCATCTGGGGCCTGGAGTGAGCCACAGCTCGTCAGACAATGTCCTTCTCATTTGCTTAGTCAATTGTTTTTAAAGAGCTTTGAGATTCTTTTTGCAGGAAAGTTGATTTTCTTTTTTTGGAACGTACTACTTATTCTGATTTTTTGAACTTCTTCTTTCCAATAAAACTGCTATAAAACCTCTTCCAATTCACACTGCAATTTGATGAATTACCTTCTCAGGATTTCATTATAAATGTGTTTTAACGTGCTACTGCAGAGAACGAGGTGTTTGGAAATAACAAATAGGTACAGAGCAAATGAAAAGCTGTACATTGAAATGCTTTGAGTTCTGAGTATACCAGTAAGCAGTTCGTTTAATTCCTTAGAGCATCTGTGTATTACATTATTATTATTAGGCAGGGTTATTTCGTTATTAATATAAAATAGAATGCATCTGTGCTGGAGAAAAATCCCATATCAGGTGTATGACAGACCTGACCTCTGAGCAAACCACAGAATCCAATGGAGTCTGGTTTGTGATTAAGGGCAATGATACATGACATCTTCTAGCCATGCGGTGAAGTGAGGTGACCTTACTGAGCTATGTCACTTCATGATTTTGTAATCATTTCTTTTAAGGGTTTAAAAGTTCATTACATATTGCAAAGCCATTGAAGAATAAATGTACAGCAAATCTGTGTGAGATAAGTTTATTCTCTGTCTTAAAACCAGACTTGTCAAAGTTCCTAATTCCTCCCTACCCAATTTATTGGCTATTCCTGGTAGACTCATGTTAATGAAATCTGAAGTATTAGAATTATCCAATCGCTCATCTGCAGGACATCCGAGGGTTTCACCTCACCAGAGAGAACAAGTCTGTCATCCCATACCAAACAATCAGAGCCTTTAAGGCTGGTTGTTTACTACTTCAGCATTAATTACATCAATTTTTTTTTTTTAATTTTAGTAAAACAACGTTTCATTTCAACCTGAAAGGCTTCTAAACGTTTACCATTTTGTGATGGTATTTTAATATTTTTGGAGTTCCGGCCAATCATTAAAATCAGATTGGCTGTATAAAATGAAACAAGGAATTCAACATCAGTTTTAATTTGACTGACTTATTGATAGGGTCGGCGACTGCAAACCCTGACTTACCTGTGTCACAGTTAAACCACTTGTATCACACATCTGCATAGAACATACTTCATCCCTGAAACCAGAACGTGTGGTGCGGTACATGCGGCTCTCACCTGGCTTCCCTCAAGTAAGGTGACAACGGTAGCACTATCGAGTGGCATGACATGTTCCTTAGGATTTGGAGTAACGTGAATACAACAGGTGCAAAGGAGTCAGTGTCTAGCCCTTTCCCCTACTTTTGATTTAGAAGCGATATAAAACCAGAGCCCAGGGTAAGGTAGGCCTTCTAAATTCTTGCTGAACCAATAAAGCAATGAATTAACTAATAGCTTTATTTCTGAAAAGGGCCTCTGAATAATTCATTAGGTACAATTTTAAGTAATTTACTAGAGTTTAAGAAGCAGAAGTACATTAATAATTATTTGCTGTATTTTTTGTTTCTTTCTTTTCTAAAAATGGGTAAAGATACTAAAGGTTTAGTGATCTGTCCAAGATCACAGGGCTACAGAAAGTACAAACTAGAATGCAGGATCCTCTACGCACAGTTCAAAGTATTTTCCACTGTATCCTTTTTTTTTTTTTTTTTTTTTGAGATGGAGGCTCGCTCTGTTGCCCAGGCTGGAGTGCGGTGGCACGATCTCGGCCCACAGCAACGTGCACTTCCCAGGTTCAAGTGATTCTCATGCCACAGCCTCCCAAGTAGCTAGGATTACAGGTGCATGCCACCATGCCTAGCTAATTTTGTATTTTTTTTTTAGCAGAGATGGGGTTTCACCGTGTTTGCCAGGCTGGTCTCAAACTCTTAACCTCAAGTGATCTGCCTGCATTGGCCTCTAGGTTCAAAATTATTTTAATCTTGATGATTATTGTGAAAAAGACAGAAGTTAAAATGTCCAGTCTTGGAATTATTGAAGATTAACAATAATTTAAAAGAAATATTTGTGTTTCGAATGTAACAGTCTATCTGGTATACATTGATTCATTCATTCATTTTATAACGACTTGTTGAAAAGGGTGATAAGACAGTGAGAAACCCAAGAAATACAGACCTGCACTCACTGTGACAGACACCAGAATCATGGTTAGAAGGATAAGTCACAGGAAAGATCATAAACAAATGAAGATATTCAGTATTATTTAGATTACTAGAAGATGTAAATGTCTATTTACTTTTATTATGACCCATTATCTTTACCAAATGGCTTTTATTATAAAGAGCCCATGTAAAACATAGATTTATTGGAAAGTAAACTACAAAAAGTACCAGCAGAACAAAATGTTAGGTAGGAAATTACCAAACTCCATCATTTTCAGTTATGATACGGACCTAATTGATCTCTGGTTCTACACATTGTCCAAGTGAACACAGACTATGTCTCTCCAGCTGGAAAGATGAAACTTAGTTTGATTCAGACATTTATCAATTTCTGTTGTGACTTTTCCCATTTTAGCAGAATTAGATATTTTTTATTTTATCCCCAGTGGGTTACTGAGGTTTATTAAGTGGGAGAGCTCCATTCGTAAGTTATACTGCATTTCCTTTGTTCTTTTATGGTTATTCAAATAATTCAGGATGACATAACTTAAAGACAAGAAACTCATCAACATTACATGCCTACATGTCTGCTTCACAAATTACTACAGCATATATAAATAATAATAACTCGTTTAGCACTAACAAATGCAATATTCATGTATTGTTATTCTTTTCTACTAGATCTTCCTATTTAAGGTAACTTTCAGATACCTATACATATACACAATGGGGCCGGGTGCGGTGGCTCAAGCCTGTAATCCCAGCACTCTGGGAGGCCGAGACGGGTGGATCACGAGATCAGGAGATGAGACCATCCTGGCTAACATGGTGAAACCCCGTCTCTACTAAAAAATACAGAAAACTAGCCGGGCGCGGTGGCTCACACTGGTGGCTCCCAGCACTTTGGGAGGCCGAGGCGAGCAGATCACGAGGTCAGGAGATCGTAGACCATCCTGGCTAACACGGTGAAACCCCGTCTCTACTAAAAAATACAAAAAACTAGCCGGGCGAGGTGGCGGGCGCCTGTAGTTCCAGCTACCCGGGAGGCTGAGGCAGGAGAATGGCGTGAACCCGGGGGGCGGAGCTTGCAGTGAGCTGAGATCCGGCCACTGCACTCCAGCCTGGGCGACAGAGCGAGACTCCGTCTCCAAAAAAAATAAAATAAAGAAATAAATATATACAATGATCGTTTTTAAGCACAATATTATAAAATGTATTATACTAGAATATTCTCTGTCTCTATATAGAGAAAATATATAAATATGAATATAAATGTATAAAATATATAAACGTATATATATACACACACACATATATAGATATGCATTGCCCTACCATAATTGGCTGGGCGTGGCAGATATATACACAGAGAGAAAGAATAGATATAGATATAGACGTGTGTGTGTGTGGTGTGTATACACATACATATATAGAGAGAGATCCTAAATACAGAGAGATAGAATATATATATTCTAGTATTTTGGTATACATTGGTTCATTCATTCATTTGATAATGACTTGTTGAAAACACTGATAGTAAGGAAGCCAAGAAATACAGACCTGTACTCATTATGGCAGACAGTAGAATCATAGTTAGAAGGATAAGTCACTGGAGAGATGATGAAAAATAAATGAATATATTCCTATATATCTAACTATAACATATAACTGTATCTAATATATAACCTATATAATATATAACCTGTAGAATAACTGAAAAGGATTGAGTTTGATAATTTTCTATCTGACATTTTACATTATATATATGATATATATGACTTTTTATATAATATATATAATATATAACCTATACAATAACTGAAAACGATGGAGTTTGGTAATTTTCTATCTGACATTTTATTCTGCTTGTACTTTTGTAACTTACTTTGCAGTAAATCTGTGCTTTACATGGGCTCTTTATAATAAAAAGCCATTTGGTAAAGATAATGGATCATAATAAAAGTAAATAAACGTTTACTTCTAGCACAGGGCTTTCCCTAATAGTGATTGCATTTTAAATTTCTACAGTTAGGTGGCGCAAGGCCCTTATACAAATGGAATTTATTTTTAAGGGTTTGTGTTTGGAAGAATGAGTCACACAGCCTTGAAACTGGGTGGTCCGTCAGACCTCATTCCAGCTAGCACAGGGCTTTCCCTATTAGCGACCTGTTTCGGGACATAGATATTTGTTTGCTTGGGACAGCTGCCTTTGGGGTTTTCTAAATACAGAGATCTTTGGTTTCTCTCTCTCTCTCTCTCTTTCTCTATCTATAGATAGATGTGTGTGGATATAGACATACATATATATATAGACATATATATTTATAGACATGTATATATCTCTCTATATATATATCTATATATAGACATGTATCTATCTATTTTTATATATATATATATAGAGAGAGAGAGAGAATGAATCACTATGTTGCCCAGGCTGATCTCGAACTCCTGGCCTTAAGCAATTCTCCCACCTCAGCCTCCCAAAATGTGAGATAAGAAGTGTGAGCCCTGCTCCCAGCCTAGAATATTTTTTATCTTCAAATAAAAATACATAAGCTCTGTAGTTGAACAAAAGTAGCTGAAAATATGATATAAGTTTATTATTAAGGAAAATTCTTTTGTAAGTTTTATTGCATTCTGTGCTGAAAGATTCTATTTCTGAAACAGTTTTTACCTTATGTAGCCTCATAGAAGAGCAATACTGGCATGAAACAAAAAGCCTAAATAGGTTTTTAAAACTTTAAATATAGATTAAGGAACATATTGGCCATTCAGAATATCTAGCGTGGGGCCAATTGTAAACGATGTAGTGACGTATACACAATGCACACCAGCTCACAACAGTCTTCTCCATTCATGGACCTTTCATGGCCACAGCTCCACCAAGGCCAAGGCCTAGAGATCTAAAGCAGCAACTTACTTTTGTATTCCAGTTTCTGTCTTATAACATGACTATAAACCGAGACACTGGCAATCACACAAAGCCTTGTTTACAGAATATCTGTACATCAATAGTATTACTACATACAGGTCCTCTCCACAAACATTAAGAACGGTATGGAAATGAAATAATACTATGTAATATTCTTGTTTTGCATTTCCAGATTATTTTGATCATTCTATGGAGACAGAAAATGTAAAACACTGAGAGAAGAATAGCTCCCTAAAAAAAGTTTTCAGAAAAGTAAATTCAAATGGGCGTATACAAACATAGATGTATGTAGGTCAAACGAAATTAGCTACTTAGTGAAGTGAATTTTTTATTGTTTGCTCTAGCAAACATCCAAAGATGGCCAACAACCAAACACCCAGAGATTTTTTTGTTGAGCATCCAAATTTATCTATTTCACTTTAATTTACCATACACAATAAAGTAATTAAGGCAATTACTGTTTTATTGTTTGCCTATTTCAGGGATTTAAGGGAAGTTAAATGAGGCACAATGGCCCACCTGCTAAAACATCTCCAACTTACGTTGCATTTCAGAGCATTTGTTCCAAAGCCCTGGCATGCTTGGCTTAGATATTAAACACCCCATGTGTTGTATGTCTTGGTACCTGAAGATAACTTCCAATAAATTTAAAGTATAAAACAATCCAGTTTGGTATAAAAGGTAATAACATCCTTTACTATGAAGCCTGCATACTGTCTCTAAATACCTATGGTTCATGCACATTTCGCCCACTATTTCAAAAACAGTCAGTGAAAATCTGGCCAGACATCCGTATTTAATTTTCCTCATGCTAAGTTTCAGACTCCACGTTGAGGTTCAGCTGCTGGGAACTGGAAATGAATATGAGATTTTTTTATTGTCTTGTTCTGGAGAATGGAGACCACAGGATTCTATGACGTGAGCTTGTTGAACCCTCATCTCGCTAAAGGTGCACAGCCCTCCCTCATAGCTAAAACGTACTGTCTGTTGTGTATGGCTTTGTTTTAGCCTCAGTTTTAATAGAATGGGAAGCAAGTGTAACGGTGTTTTAAGGTACGTTTGCCTGGTAGAAACTACTGTAAATGTTTTAGAGGTGTTTATAAGACAACATTTTTGTATGCAAATTTTTATACAATCCACGTGGTAAATAAGTGCATTTCCACATGAAGTCTGTGGTAACACAGCATTTTGATGTTCTCTATGAGTAAGAATGTCATAGTTCACCATTGATAGGAGTGTATGTTTTTAATTTTCATGTCTAGCCAACTATTTGCTTTCCGTGGTGTTAACTGTTTTTTTCCTTAACTTTTTATTCAGTTGTGTTGCTTTAATTCTTCCCCAAAGAGTTTTAGTATTCTATGAACCTTCACATTTTGACCTGTAAATCATCAATCTTACAAGCTTTAATTTGGGAAAAAATTACAAAGAGTTGAAAACTGACTTTCTGAACCAAAATTGCTTTCTTAACATATATTTTTAAAGAGGGGAATTACTATGACAGGTTGATTGCAATTTAAAACATCATCTTCTGTGGATTACAAGTATTTTAAGGTTCATAATTTCCATAATCATTTTTTCTGCCTGTAAAAATGCTTCAAATTTAATTTAAAATAACATCTGTATTAATTTTTATCATTTAGGATGAAAGTTGATTGTTTCTAGAGCTTGTAATTCTCTGAAGTGTTGCCTATCAAACTGTGTTCTCTACAGAATTTAAATCATCAAATAAAATGTGCATATTTTCCCCTGCAGGAATTCTATTTGAATCAAGCCCATCTTTAATTCTTGTCGGAATGCACCATTAATAATTTATTAACATTTATTGTAGTTCATACACCTTAATACACCTTAAGCTGTTTTTAATACGTATAAATTATAATTTGAATATTATTTTATACAGCTTCTTCAGTGCTTGATTCATCTGTTACAAATCTAAATAGTCTCCTCATTGTACTGGGCATTTGGGGATACTGCTTGCAGGGACAGGGTTTAAGCAGGAGAAACTGAAGTCAAACTGTTAAGTGCCTGATTGCAGTAGGAGGTGCCACTCTGATTTTATGTCTCTTCATTTGCTTTAATTAAAAAATACCAGTCTTTAAAATATTTTGGGGCTGCTAGAATGAGTATGTGGGAGTAAATTTTTGAGCTATTACAGTTAAAAATCCAGAGATAGTATAAAATGTAATACATTCATTACAAACAGTATTAACAATAGCTTTTGCAAGAAAAGGATCTTGGGGTGAAAGTTAATTTCAAAAGGTTCAAGTGTTTTCATTCTACAAAATTGGGAAATGGAAGTGTATATTAAATAATTAATTGGGAAGTGAAAATGTGTATTAAGTGTATGACATTGTCTTCTCTAAAATGGCAAATGAGTAGCTATAGAAAGAATGCAAATAAGACCTCCTTTCTCTTTTGATGTGATACACCCAAGATATCAGAGCACCATCCAAACAGCAGAACATTAAGTTTAAAAAATTATTTTTGCAATCTATTCCTTCATTACAGAGCATACTGCTCTATTTCATATATTTCAAAGCTGAAGAATTTGTTATACAGAAAACAGTCTAGAGCAAATATGTGTATGTAAGTGTGTATGTGTATTTATTGCACTTATTTGCATATATATTACAGAGGTACATTTATATACGTATCTTTTTCTACACTATTTTTGTATGCACACACACATTCACACACACACACGTATATATGCTGTATAGGAAATATTCTGAATTCCTTTTGAATGCTTGCTGCATGTTACTTACATAATTAGGGCCATCTGCTCTGTTATTACAAACTTCTGAGAATTATGACATTCTGTGATATGACTGCAAATCATTAAGCAGCCTGTTAAAAGAATAAGTATGCACCATTCTAAGAGATCCTCAGAAATCTTGCACAGATATAATATATGATCCTGAAGAAGTAATGGAATAGTGAATGATAATTTCAAAACATTCTTTTATTGGTGAATGTTGTTTAGCATTTTATGTATAAATAATGCTTATTTTCCAAGAGTAAAGAAAAATTTAGAGGAAGCTGAAAAGATAACCTCCCTGTCCTAAGAAGTATATATTTAAAGAATAATATCAACATCATGACAGCATAGTTAAAAATATCCCAAAATGAAATTGTCTCTATTTATTGCTATTGTTAAGGCACAGCAACACCACTCACCCAACAAGATTGTAGAATTACATACTATGTTAGAAACCAAATAAATTCCTTTGTTGTTTCCTTCTACAATAATTGGTTATTATTACAGATTTAGCTGGTCATATAAATAGCTGAATTCTGAATTTTAAAATGGATAAGGTTGAGGCCAGGCACGGTGGCTCATGCCTGTAATCCCAGCACTTTAGAAGGCTGTGGCAGGCAGATCACTTGAGGTCAGGAGTTCAAGACCAGCCTGGCCAACATGGTGAAACCCTGTCTCTACGAAAAATACAAAAATTAGGTGGGTGTGAATGGCAGATGCCTGTAATCCCAGCTGCGGCAGGAGAATCGCTTGAATCCAGGAGGTGGATGATGCAGTGAGCCGAGATCACGCCACTGCACTCCAGCCTGGGCGACACAGTTAGACTCCATCTCAAAAATAAATATATAAATAATATAAATAAACAAATAAATAAATAATAAAATGGATAAGTTTGAAATATGGTTACCAGGTTATTTTTTAAATAGCTCAAGAAGCAATAACAAATTTATCTTTGGTTTAACTTGTTTTTTGGTTTTTAACTTATTCCAGACCTCAATACTCTTGTGTACTCACATGCAATGTAGGTTTTCCATAATCAACTTCACGCATTTCCTCGTAATTTATAGAAAAGTAGTTGTATTTACATTATTTTAAGTGTTCCCTGTTCTTCATATTGATACCATTACATGCAATTTTAAGATGTGTTAAAAGTTACTCTTTCCTCGTGCTAATGTCTTCTCCTCATTGAGGGTACCTTCCTTGGTCATTCTCTGAAGCGCATTGTCATTATTTCTTCCTTCTCTAAGATGATCTAAAAGAAACAATTACCATTCTCATTTTAAGGATTTCAGTCTGTAAGTTTAAAGAACCAGACACATGTGTAATGAGAAAGATTGCTAGTGTCTGAGACATTGCAATGACATTCTGAACCAGTTTGCTGTGCAATTCCTGTCCGGCCGACTGCACTCGGACCCTGGCCAGGCATCTTGAAAGTGTAGGACTCTAGACTCCAGCAGACAAAGTGTAAATGGATCCAAAACTGTTTCTTCACATTCACTATACTATCTCCATATTATTACTATAATTTTATAGAAGAACAAAAATAAATTTTTATTTTAAAAAGTCTGTCTAGTAATAACCTTGATCAAGAATAACAGGATTTCTTCATAACTTCAGCTCAAAACATATGTTGAACTTTACCAACAAAGTTCCCAAAAAGTCAAACTTAGATGCTGTGGATAAATACTTTTCACTTCTTCTGAAATGTTATTTGTCTAGGATATAGGCCAAAACTTTTACTATGGTTTGGGTGTTTTTTTAAATTACTTACAATGCAGTAATTTTTGGAAGACAATCCCTAAGGATGAAGTCCATTGTCTGTCTATGAATCCACAAGTGTGATAAGAAATGATTAAGGATTGAACAAACACCTTTTAGATGTCGTTTAGTTTACAGAGATCTACTTTGTATTTCTGCTTTGAATGTTAAAAGCAAATGATGATCAAAAACAGGAAAAATGGTGCTGGATTCATAATAATAATGAAAAGAGATATATAGTACAAATTATTAGGGATTAACCAGGCGCCGTGGCTCACACCTGTAATCCCAGCAATTTGGGAGGCTGAGGTGGTCGGATTACCTGAGGTCAGGAGTTCGAGACCAGCCTGATCAACATGGTGAAACCCCCATCTCTACTAAAAATACAGAAATTAGCCAGGCATGGTGGCACACCTTGTTACTAGGGAGGCTGAGGCAGGAGAATTGCTTGAACTCAGCAGTTGGAGGTTGCAGTGAGCCGAGATCGTACCACTGTACTCCAGCCTGGGTGACGGAGCAAGACTCTGTCTCAAAAAAACAAAAAGAGATTAATTTTGTTGGGGTGGGAGCAGTGATTCATTATCAAAATATCTTGCCAACTAAATATATTTTTTCACTGTAACAAGACAATCATATAACATTTACTGTAGAAGAGGACTGCAGCCTATATTGAATTATAAAAAACATACTTCTTTAACCCTGGCTATATTTTCATAAAGGCAGGAACATGTACTTGGCCAATTTTTGAATGTTATAGGAAGGAATTTATTCTTACATTGGTGACGGGGGGTAGTTTGGCTGTTTCCAAGTTGTAATAAATATAGAATCTCTCCTTTAAGCATCGTGCCATCTTCTTGAAGAACACTTTTTGTGTATTAATCTTTCATTAGACATACTTTTTAAATAAAGATTATTTTTGGTCTGATTTGGCAGGAGTTGAAATCGTTTGGGATAAAAATTTGTGTTGACTTTAGTGTAGTAGTGTTCTATTCTTGACTGCGTGCTGTTTTAAGTGTATTTGCACTTGATTTATGTTTCTATGCCTGTCTCTATACTATACTTGGAATATATGCATGGTGTATTAGTTCTATATTGCTACATTTAGAAAAAGGACGCCAAAACTTGGTTTCCATGAGTCAGGAGTCTGGATGCAGCTTAGCTCTGTGTTTCTGGCTCAAAATTCTTGTGAAGCTGCAATCAAAGTGTTGGACAGGGCTGCAGTCATCTCAAGGTTTGAGCAGCAGAGGATCCTCCTCCATGCCCACCCCATGTCTATTGGTCATCTTCAGGTTCACACTCACTAATGGGTGTATGGGATGGGGATCATTCCTTGCTATGTGAGTCTTTCCATTGGGGTAGTCACAACATGACATCAGGCTTCCTCCAGAGCGAGGACTGAGACAGAGGGAGGGAGGGAGGGAGTGGGGGAGAGAGAAAGAGAGAGAGAGAGAGAGAGAGAGAGAGAGAATGCATACCTAAAATGGGAGCCATGGTTCTTTATCAATATAATATTGGAAATGACATTCCAGCACTTCTACCATATTTTATTATTAGAAATGAGTAAATAAACCCAGTTCACACTCAGAGGGAGATCACATAAAGGCACGAATAGCAAGAGATGGGGATCACTGGGAGCCATTTAGAGGCTGCTTGTCACCCATGATCAAAACTTGCTGGAGACGAATTAAATTTCCTGAAACACATTAATAATAGTAATATAATTCAGTGAAGATAAATCAATCATTGAGAGTGAGGGTTTAATATTGTTCCTTCTGCTAATTAAATATTTGACAGTATGAAAATAGTTTCACTTTTTGGGGCCTCAGCTAAATACAGACATACTTGGGAGCTATTGGTGGTTTGGTTTCAGACCACTACAATAAAGTGAATATGGAAATAAAGCGAGTAACATGAATTTTTTTGGTTTACCAGTGCACATAAAAGTTATGTTTACACTATACTGCAGTCTATTAAGTATGTAATAGCATTATTTCTAAATATAATAGTGTACATTGTATACCTTAATCAAAAATGCTTTATTGCTAAAAAAAAATGCTAACAATCACCTAAGCCTTTAAAATGCTAACAGCAAGTGGTAATCTTTTGGCGGAAGGTCTCGCCTTCATGTTGATGGCTGCTGACTGGTCACAGTGATGTTGCTCGAGGTTGGGGTGGCTGCGGCAATGTCTTACAATAAGACAACAATGAGGTTTGTCACATCAGTTGACTCTTCCTTTCTTGGAAGATTTCTCTGTACCATGAGATGCTGTTTGATAGCATTTTACCCACAGTAGAACTTCTTTCAAAACTGGAATCGATCCTTTCACACACTGCCTCTGCTTTAACAACTTAAGTTTACGTAATGTTCTAAATCCTTGCTGTCATTTCAACAATGTAACCATCTTCACCAGGAATAGATTCCATCTCAAGAAACCACTTTCTTTGCTCATCCACAAGAAGCAACTTCTCGCCTGTTCAAGTTTGATCATGAGATTGCAGCAATTCAGTCATATCTTCAGGCTCCACTTCTAATTTTAGTTCTCTCGCTGTTTCCATCATATCTGCAGTAACTTCCTCCGCTGAAGTCTTGAACCCCCCAAAGGCATCCAGGAGGGTAGGAAACAACTTATTCCAAACACCTGTTAATGTTCATATTTTGACTTCCTCTCATGATTCATGTATGTTTTTAATGGCATCTACAATGGTGAATCCTTTCCAGAAGGTTTCAATTTACTTTGCCAACATCTATCAGAGAAATCACTATTTGTGGAAGCTATAGCCTTAAGAAATGTATTTCTTACATTGGAAGACTTGAAAGTCAAAATTATTCTTTGGTCCACGGGCTGCAGATGGATGTTGTATTAGCAGGCATGAAAATATCATTAATGTCCTTGTATATCTCCATCAGAGATCTTGACCAGGTGCATTGTCAATGAGCAGTAATGTTTGGAAAGGATTGTATTTTTCTGAGTAGAAGGTTTCAACACTGGGCTTAAAAGATTCAGTAAACTATGCTGTAAATAGACATGCTATTATCCAGGCTTTGTTGCTCCATTTATAGAGCACAGACAGAGTAGAGTTAGCATAATTGTTAAAGGCTCTGGGATTTTAGAATGATCTGAGCATTAGCTTCATTTTAAAGTCACCAACTGACTGGGCACGGTGGCTCACGCCTGTAATCCCAGCACTTTGGGAGGCCGAGGTGGGTGGATCACCTGAGGTCAGGAGTTTGAGACCAGCCTGGCCAACACGGCAAAACCCCGTCTCTACTAAAAATACAAAAATTAGCCAGGTGTGGTGGCAGGTGCCTGTAATCCCAGCTACTAGGGAGTTTGAAGCAGGAGAATTGCTTGAACCCGGGAGGCGGAGGTTGCAGTGAGCTGAGATCGAGCCACTGCACTACAGTCTGAGTGACAGAGTGAGACTCTGTCTCTAAATAAATCAACGAATAAATAAATAAATGAAGTCACCAACTGTGTTAGCCCCTAGCAAGAGAGTCAGCCTGTCTTTTGAAGTTTTAAATCAGGCGTTGACTTCTCCTCTCTAGCTATGGAAGTCCTGGATGGCATCTTCTTCAATATAAGCCTTTTTCATCTACATTGAAAATCTGTTGTTTAGTGTCATCGCCTTCATCAATACTCTTAGCTAGATTTTTCTAGATAAAATGCTACAGTTTCTAATAGCAACTGTTGCTTCACCTTGCACTGTTATGTTAAGGAGAAGGCTCTTTTTCTTAAGTCTCATGAACCAACTTCTGCTACTTTCCAACTTTCCTTCCTTTGCTTCTTCACCTCTTTCAGCCTACACGGAATTAAGAGAGGACCTTGCTCTGGATTAGGCCTCGGCTTTAGGGAATGTTGAAGTTGATCCTGACCACTAAAAGTTTCTCATCAGCAATAAAGGTGTTTCACTCTATTATTCATATTTTCACTGGAGTACTATTTTTATTTCAAAAATTTTTTTATTTGCATTCACAACTTGGCTAACTGGTACAAGAAGCCTACCTTTCAAATTATCTGGCTTTTGACATACCTTCCTTACTAAGCTTAATCATTTCAAGCCCTTGATTCAAAGTGAGACACATGCAACTCTTTCTTGTACTTAAACACTTAGGAGTCATTGCAGAGTTATTATGGTTAATTTCTATCTATAGATATAGATAGAAATATAGATATAGATATAGAAATATATGTATATATACACACACATATATATATATATATTTTTTTTTTAAGAGTCTCATTCTGTCACTGGGCTGGAGTGCAGTGGCATGATCTCGGCTCACCACAACCTCCACCTCCTGGGTTCAAGTGGTTTTCCTGCCTCAGCCTCCTGAGTAGCTGGGACTACAGGTGCCCACCACCACGCCTGGCTAATTTTTGTATTTTTAGTAGAGATGGGGTTTCACCATGTTGACCAGGATGGTCTTGATCTCTTGACCTCGTGATCCGCCTGCCTCGGCTTCCGACAGTGCTGGGATTACAGGCTTGAGCCACTGTGCCTGGCCAATTTCAATATTATTGTGTCTCAGGAAATAGACAGACTGGAGTAGAGGGAGATGGCGGATTGGCCAGTCAGTGGGGCAGTCACAACACACACATTTGTTGATGAAGTTTGCTGTGTTACACGGAAGCAGTTCATGGTGCCTCATAACAATTACAATAGGAACATCAAAGATCACTGATCACAAACCACCATAACAGATATAATAATAATGAAAACACTTGAAATAGTGCAAGAATTACCGAAATATAACACAGAGATGCAGAGTGAGCACATGTTGTTGGAAAAGTGGCCCTGACAGACTTGCTGGATGCAAGATTGACACAAACCTTCAATTTGTAAAAAACAGCGTTATCTGCAAAGTGCAATAAAACAAGATATGCCAGTGTTCATTTTTTTGTTTATATAGTAAGATGGCAATGATCACATATAACTTGCTCTGTGATAATACGTTGTTTAGGTCATATGTTTTTAATTGTACATTTTCAGTTTTAATATTCAATATTCATATTTAATATTAATAAATAGTAATAAAATTGATTAATCAATAATAATTGATATTAAATAATATATAAAATAAATAATATTACATAATCAATTTTCTGTTTACCTATACAACTTATTTCATGGTTTATGAATGTCCTGGTAGCTTAGGTATGAAGAGTGCCCATGCAAAGTAATAAGACTGGATTGTCTTGACAGCTCTGGCAAGCACGGACTGCGTGCAAGTGACTTAGCATTTTGCTTCAATGTTTTCATCTGTAAAATGCAGATGATATTCTTAACCTCATAATATTCTTGTGAGGATTGAAGGTCCTTCTATCTGTAAACATTTTGAAAAGTACTTATCGATTAAGTTCTCAAGCAATATTTTTCTGTATTTTGTGGAAATTTTAGAAGTAGTAGTTGTAGTAACAGTATTAGTAACAACACTTTGGGCAACACTTTGAAATAATAGAAACTGTCAGTGTTCAGCTGATAAATGGACCATTGGCGTTTAAGAAGAAGTAAGACAAAGGCTCTCATATACCTGACATGTTATTAATGAGTTCCTTGAAACAATTTTGAACTTTTCTCCCAGAAAATAAGTTTATATGGTTCAAAAGAAACTACTGCCTAAAATATTAATTTTATGACAATTAATCATCAAGCAAAACAAAAGCCAGCGTGGTGACCAAATTCAGCTCTGAGGTTTCATATAGAAGAAAGCAAACCTCAAACTGAAATGCCCTGCACAGGAAGCCCATCCTGTAGAAAACCTGTGATAGGGAGACCAGAAAATTCCTCTCTACAGAGCTGAGTCTGTAACATCTACCACAGCACAGTGATACCCTAGAGGAAAGGAAGTTTTATTTTTAGCTTTGGCAACACTGAATGAGAAGTTGGTGTTATTTTATATCAGATGAAACAGCATTTAATTGATTAATTTTACTCTGCAACATGAGCAGTGTCTGCAGTGGCTGGAGTGTTGGTAAGCAACACTTTCACACTTTGACTTGGATATTGCTCATTAAAAACTCTGTTGATGGTATTTCAGATGACAAAAGGACACAATCACATAAGAAATTATCTTTTAAATCCCATGGTTTAAATATTGTATTACTAGAATAGTCATCATCATTTTCCAAATTCTACATCGTGTCATTTTTTGGTAATTTCTTTCATATGTATTCATGAAACCTCTGAGAGCATCCTTGGGTTGTCTCAATGGGCTATTCAGCTAAGTGTCTATCGTGTGTAAAACTGTAATAATCTACAATTAAAGGAACTTCTTCAGTGTCACAGCTTTACCATGGTGTAACATAAAATTGTAAGCCTGGAAATACAGTGTTCACTAGCATACCTTAATGATCCAACCTCTCCACAGTACACTCCATCAACAATTTATTCCCTATCCACATTTTATCTAGGCCAGGTGTGAAACTATTTTTGGAGTAAATCTAACACTTCCTACCTGCTTTTTCTTTTCTTCTCAAATCTAATTAAATATACAAAGAATATTAACTTTGGTTGATGAAGTGACTCTGTGCATTATTGTCTAATAAACCAACACAATGTAACCAACGTTCTGAGAATTCAAATTAATGCTGTCATTAAAGCCAAGGTTGAAGGCAAAGGAATTTGTCCCCTTTCACTGAGAGATAATTGTAAGAGAGCCTGAAAAAGTTACTTTGCAGACAAATGGGTGCAGTATTCACCTGAATCAGAATGGGATCCAGTTCAGCCTTACTCCATCGACCACCTCCGTTAATTTCTAGGACTTTATTGCTGTTGAATTGCTTGTCTCTGTGGGTGTGTTTTATAGATTTTATGGTTAAATAAGCACATAGTCATTACTGAGATATACAGAGTTGTAAATTGGTTCATTTCATAGTTAGAAATAACTTTAGAACTGATGGTTAACAAAAATATTACTTCTCATCAGTTGCCTTGAGAGTTTAATGGATATAAATGTCTCCTAGATGAAAGAGGGCCTCTGAGTGTTTTCTGTCTGTATCAATATCCTCACCTTCACACACCACATAAGCATAATGTATCTCGCACCCAGCTCTCCATAGTTAAGTGTGATTATTTCTCACTTGGGTTCTTTAACAGCTTTGTTATTTAAAAAAAAAAAAATCCACTTTCCATCTGGCTACAGATCAAGACTAGGAAAAATTTACAATTCAGCCTCAGTATGAAGAGTTTATCATTTCATTACATCTAAAATTATCTTCCAAAGTTAGTCTAGATTGACTAAGGAAAGGAGCTACCTTTATTAAATACTCCCCTGTCATGTCTAGACTCTTGAATTCTTTGTGGTATTCTAAGTGACACATCCAAGTGTGATCATTTCTGTCTGGGGGCTGTGTCTCTCTTGTGGGCCTAGGGACACTCCCAAGGGTCCTCTCCAAGGACCCTTGTCCAAGTGCTGACAATACAGTAAAATACCACAAAGATCATGTCTCAAGAACTGTGCCACAAAGTATGGGTTTGGAAATGTTACCTAGAATGTTTCAATTGTATCCTTTGCTTATATTGTGTCATTTAAAAATATTTAGAAAAATTACATATCAGAATATAAAATATATAATACAATGATTTTTTCCTAACACATGAAGTCTATCATATTAAAAATTATATATTCATATTAATTTAATTATTTTATATGTCTTTCAATTGACTAAATTATCATTAGTATGTCATCAGTGACAAAACATTTCATCAATTACCTGAACCATAATGATAATCATAATAATAATAATAATAGTAAATGTCCCTGTTGTTTGGTAGAGTTTACTAGAGCCTGTGTGGGAATTACATTCTTTATCATGATGATCAGAGAGTATATTTAGACTACATCATTCTCTTTCACATTTGGGAACTTATTAATTTTTTTCAAAATCTATATGACATTTCTCATGTGACTGAGAAAATAATATATTAGTATTTATTTCATTTGTAAATCCCTGTAATTACAGTGAAAACACGCCAAATATATAAATAAGCTATAGTCAATGAAAAGAAATGCTTTTTTGTAGCACTGTTGATTTTATGAAAGCATACTAATTCCATCATATTTTAACCTTTATAAACAGCTCTTTCAGCAGGTAAAGGGAAGCGATTATCAGGCTGTAGAAAATGAAGCTGAGGCCTAGGAAAGTCAATGCCTCAGATAAGGTACTGAACACCCCTAGAGTCTAGACACAAACCCAGCATGTGTCCAACACCACCATTAGCACTCTAAAGCAGGAGATACTGTGGTGGTTTCTATATGTCCATCAAATATAAACACAGGTTCACGAAATGAACTAATAATTTCATCAATATCCAGGAAACTGAAAAAGCACTCACAGCTAGAATAAATGAAATATACTAATCTTTCTCATTCAGACCTTCCTCAAATAAAATTAACATTATATCATGTGCAGAACAGTATTATCTATCTACCTACCTGTCCATCCATCCATCCATCCATCCATCCATCCATCCATCTACAAAAGCTTACATTTTTATCTCAATATGTGATTTGCAAGCTGTTCTGAGTTCTTAATTAGGGCACATCGGTCAGAAACTTTTGAAGGTAAAGTCATAGAGACAATCATTGAACATTTGGATAAAGTTCCAATCACACTCATACACTAAAATGAATGTCCTCTATGCATACCATTTAACACAAAGCAAGGCAAATTTATAAGAATTTTATTTACATGGTGGGCTAGATATAGACCTAGATCTAGAAAATGTCCCTTCAGGTAAATGGAATTACTTATACAGTGTTGATTACTACAAATACAAAACATAGATTAAATGACATGGATTTACTCAACATATTATTTTTTACCATACTAACCATAAAGTACATATTTATAGCATTTTCCAATGACTCACTCAATCTTTGAATCTCAATACTATTTTTTCTATTTTAACATAATGTTTCATACTTGTTTTGAATTTCCTTCTCATTTGGGTTTCATGCTTAAATTATTCTCTTAGAGAAATTGGATACTTTGAATACTATATTAACTTTTTCCAGCTTACTGTGGGGTCAGGTCAGAAGCCAGACATTTTTCTCCCTTTCTGTTGACACAATGGGCCTACACAAAACCAGCTCTCAGTATTAGACTTTATGATCAGAACCAGAAAAGAAAAATGTTCCTAAAAAGGAACATCAATGGCAAGAAAGAAAGAAAATAAGAAAGAGGTAGAGAAGAAAAGAGAGAAAAAGAGAAAGCAGAATGAAATTGAGTAGATAAGAGCACATAATGGTGAGTCATAGGGTGCTATTAAAAAGCTTCCCCACTGCACTCCAGCCCGGGCGACAGAGCGAGACTCTGTCTCAAAAAAAAAAAAAAAAAACAAAAACAAAAACAAAAAGCTTCCCTGATCTTCCTTCTTACCCCTTTCTGAATAGGTCATGTGTTCTTTTTGACACTAAATGGATCTTCATGGCTTCAGTGTGATCATAGCCCACAACCCAGGATCACAAGTATGTAGAATTTTCAGGAAGAAGGAAAGAAACAGGGGAGGGAGGGAGGGAGGAAAGAGTGTGTAAGCAGTGCTTGCTCCACACATTTTGGGGGGCCTGTAGTCAGTTGAGGTCACCTGTGTCAATAGTGGCAAAAATAACAGGGGAAAGCTAGGAGAAGCCTGCCTTTGTGAGGTGGGGACCCCTCATACATCCTCAACAGGGCAGGTTTTGAGGACCTGTATTCACAGGACATTGTAGCAGACTGCCTCCATCTCTGGGTGAAGGCCATTCCTCTGGTCCAGCTGCTTTTAAAAGTTGGAAAAAAGTGTCCATGTTTGGGATCTTATGGGAATCGCTGGCGCCCTCTCTACCTAGAGGGGCCAAGTGTGGTACTGCATCCAAGATCCTAATGAAGGTCATCCATGCCTTTATCTTTATCTGAAATTAGGCTCATCTGCAGTCTTTTCAACAGAACAATTTCAGGAACTTAGAGAACAAGAAAGCTTGAAGGACTCAACTTGTGGTTATACAAGTTGTCCTGGGGTTGTTGAATTGAGGGGAGCCACTCCTCTTCCCCAACTGTAAGGCCCCACCCTGAGTATATATTTATAGGACACATGACTGTTAGGGCCACTGTGCTGACTGCAAGGCGTTCCCCTTTTCCCTGAAATTAACATTCAAATATATTTATTTCTAATAGTTCCTTTTCTGACACCACCAAAGATATTTGTGACTTTTTAATTAATTTTTCCAGTTTATTTTGTATTTTACATATTACCGTGTTATTGTTAGATGAAATATAAATGGATTTTTAACCCTGAAAAAGTGTTTTTTATTGAATATATATTTAAATCCTACTAATTGCATTATTTTGATTAACTGGAAGACAAGGACAATTTTAGTGTAGACAAACATAAATTCAAAATATTTCTAGAGCAAAATGGGTAGTCACTTAAATGAAATAGCCATATTAAAAATGCAAATGATTCCTTTTGCACTTATCAACTAAAAGCAACATTTGAACCTCACAATATGTATGAAGATTGTGTTTCCTGTGATTGAATTCAATGGCAAGAATAAAGTTGGAGAAAAAATATACAGGGGAAAGAATTTCTAGAAATAAAATACAGCCTTTTGGAAACAATACACATTGTAACCAATAGCATCTCAGCAAGTGTGTCATCTTTACTGACAAAATACAAAGTAATTTTAAATATTTAAGCAAATAGGCAAAAATGATTGATGAAAGCACATTTGCTAAATTGAAATAATGGCCATTACCAGTGACTGTGAAACAATGAATCTTTGCCTAAAGCAGTGAGAGCAATAAGGCTTTTCATAACTTTTTGTATGCATAGTAAAGACTAAATTTGTTGCAGCATCCACAGAGATTTAAATTAATTTCAGAAAGAAAATTATTACATTAATTTGTTTTCATCAAATATAATTTAGAATTAGTTATTCAGTAAGGGTTTTCCCAGTAGCCTTTAATAAAATGATAGAGATGGGCTTAGGGGGAGAGAATCTTAATTGTTCAGCATTCCATTTCAGTTTGACTCATTTTGGAACTTAGTTATTAGTAAGAAGCAGCTTCAGTAAACTGGTGTTTGTAAACTAGTGTCTCTGATTCCCAATCCTGCTCTCGTATTGTTATTATTGTTATTACCTTTAAAGAAACACACACATGCAGATATTCTTTCAGTGTGCATTGTTTAAGGAACATTCTCCTTGTTCTCCAAAGTATAGTATAACCAGAAGAATGGATTTCAAATACCATCTCAGTCTGTTGAAATTTATAACTCACAACCCATAGGCACATGCTGTGGGTTCCCAAGCATCTCTGCAAATGCACAGTGGACACCCAGGGAATGTCCATTAAGTCTTTAGATTGCCTGACTTCTGTTCAGTAAGATATGAGTTCCATAGACTAGATAAATGGTAGCCTTGAGCTTGATGGATTTCACACCAACAATGTGGGTCTGCATAAAACTGTTCAAAGGAAACTGACACTAGATGGAGAGTCTAATTATAGCAGGGTTATATTTTAGGTTCTTCCAGTGAAGAAGACTTACATTAGACTCTCCTCTCTTTTACTAGACTCTCCTTTAGGTTCTTCACTGGAAGATTGGATCAAGCATATACCCTTGTTCCTTCTGATTTGTTGATGTAAATAAAATTTTTATTAAATAATACATGTAAAATCATTTGAAGAACATTATGTCATTATAGAATGATAGCACAGTTTGCAACAGATTTGCATCTGAATTCCAGTTTCTTACCTAAATTAGCTGGAAAGTTTGAGTCTCGTTTGGTCGACAATTAATAAATGATGACTGTTAGCAGAAAATTAGAGAATTGTGATCCACACTCTGTGCACAGGCTGAAGGCTGCTACTGCGTCTCTCTCTCACATTTTTCTTTAGTAACTGTTGCCCTCATCCCTTCAAAACACTTACCTGCTTGCTACCACTTCTCCTTCCTCTCCTCTGCAACAGCAGGGTATGCCATACATTTCAGCAAGATTAACAGAAGACTAGAGCTTGAACACTTGCTGTGCCATTAAATTAAAGTGTGCTGACCCCTGGCAAAAGAAAATAGACAATAAATATTGGGTTTAACTCTCTCAAGGAATAAGTGATTGAATAAATAAATGAATAGTATAAGCAGCAGTCCACATTTATTAGGTGTCTGCTGTATATATGGTATCATGTTTGAAGCCATCCTCCCTTAAAAAAAAATTAATGTTTCTGGTCTCAAAGAAGAGACGTGATTGGCAGAAGAAAGACATACAAATAAAGAGCTATCAATAGTCAACATATATTCATGGATGATTGAGAGAAGCAGTTAAGAGTAGTGGTAAAGTGTGTAAGGACTAGTAGAATAAAGAGGAAGGAGAGAGCACCCCAAGCTTATATAATTTTTTTTTTTTTTTTTGAGATGGAGTCTCGCTCTGTCACCCAGGCTGGAGTGCAGTGGCCTGATCTCAGCTCACTGCAAGCTCTGCCTCCCGGGTCTACGCCATTCTCCTGCCTCAGCCTCCCGAGTAGCTGGGACTACAGGCGCCCGCCACCTCACCCGGCTAGTTTTTTGTGTTTTTTTAGTAGAGACGGGGTTTCACCGTATTAGCCAGGCTGGTCTCGATCTCCTGACCTTGTGATCCGCCCGTCTCGGCCTCCCAAAGTGCTGGGATTACAGGCTTGAGCCACCGCGCCCGGCCCCAAGCTTATATAATTAACGAGGCTTCCTTAAATAGAGAGAGCTTGAGGAAAAGACACAGAGCTGGTGAAATAGATGGGAACAAACCACCCATGCCAGGAAACATGGTGGGATTAGCAAAGGTGCAGAAGCTTGAAGAAGGCATAGGGTGTGGTCTCGGTTTACCAGAGCAGGGCTTTAGTGTGGGAGCCAGTGAATTAAAATACTAAGAACTGGCTGGGTTGCCGATGTCTAGAGTTCCAGATTTGCAAATTTGTATTTGCTCCTACATGTGTGAAAGTCTTTGAAAATGAAGGAGCTGTACAAAGTAGCACTTTATATACATGAAGCTAGATGCGTGCTTGTTTGGTGAATTCAAGGGCTGCAGCACTGAAACAGATGTAGGAAAGGATATTTCCGTGAGCCACGTGTAACATGCTCAGGGTATGGATTCTGGATGGCATCAAAGAAAGCAAAGGCAGATAAGCCTTTTTCATGAGATAGGAAATGTCAGCAAGCCTTAGAAATGGATTGTAGAGTTTTCAAAAATTATTTGTGAATCATATTGCCTCAAATATTGAACTGTTAGCTGACAGATACTATAGTCAAAAATTTGGGAATTGTGGTAAAACATATAATGTGAACAGATTTTATGGGGGTTATTTATTTTCTTGTTTTGTTGGTTTGTTTTGTTTTAGGGATTTTTTTGTTTTTATTGGCGGATTTCTCAGGACTTATGTTTTTGGCCTTATGAATCTACAAAAGAGGAATTAAATGGCATCCTTTCTCTTAAAACCACCGGACACTAACACATTTGATTACCAAAAAAATAAACTGTAAAGAATTAGTGTTTCGGCCGAACGCGGTGGCTCACGCCTGTAATCCCAGCACTTTGGGAGGCCGAGGCGGGCGGATCACGAGGTCAGGAGATCGAAACCATCCTGGCTAACACGGTGAAACCCCGTCTCTACTAAAAATACAAAAAAATTAGTCCGTCGCGGTGGCGGCGCCTGTAGTCCCAGCTACTCGGGAGGCTGAGGCAGGAGAATGGCGTGAACCCGGGAGGCGGAGCTTGCAGTGAGCCGAGATCGCGCCACTGCACTCCAGCCTGGGCGACAGAGCGAGACTCCATCCCAAAAAAAGAAAAAAAAAAAAAAAAAAAATAGTGTTTCTTGGTAAACATAATAGTGGGATGCCCCCTGCTTGTTTCAGAAGAGCAGGTGTAGCCTAGGTGTTAGGAGACACCAACAAAGCTTAAATAATCAATCTTTATATTTACCTTGAAAATCTTCATTTATGTTTTGAGATATTATCTTTACATTTTAGGGTGATATTTAGCTTATAACCATTATGCCCAATTAAAAAATTGAACCAATTCCACATAACTGTTTAAAAGTAAATGGCAGCTATTTTAAAATGATAGAACTTCATTGGAAGCTGGTTTCATATTGGTTTGAATCCAATACTCACCTGGCGAACAAATCCTGCATTTATGGTAAGGTTAGTCTTTGAGTTAGTAGTTAGTCTGTGCTTTTTTCAGTTAAAAAAATATATATATACCGTAAGTGCTATATACACCTACCAAGATTTCTCTTGAAAAGGAGGCATTTTATATTGCAGAGAAAAACATTTAATTGTCCAGTTAAACATGTCAACTTAATCACAGGAATTTTTCAGGGTTTAAAAAATTAAGCTATTTGAAAATTACTGAATCAGAATAATTTGGTGTATCAGTGTACAGCCCCTATTCTTAAAACGTCTTGTTGCTTCTCATTACTTAACCTGAAATTTAAAATCAATTTAGTGCTACTAAAAATAAATATGGAATCCCTTTCATTATTTATTTTGAAATTCTCTTTCATCAGCAGTTATACATATTTATACTAAATAGTAAGAGATTACCTTGCAGCTGCAAAGTTTTGAAGTGTTCTTTGATTTAAAAAATATTATGTCAATGTAGTTTGTGATAAAAATATTCTAATTTTAATGTTTAGTACATTTATTTTATAGGTGGCACTATCCATTTACAGGATCCTTATCCATGTTTATCCATATCAATTCAGTTTTATGAATATTCATTAATTGTTCACAAAAAGTATTAAAGACGGCATGTAGCATTAGGCAGTATTAATAATGCATGCAGTATTAGAGTACCTATTAATATTTTTGAGACTAACTCAGCTATTTCAAATGATTTTAGATACAGGCAGTGTTACAACTGACATAAAACTGGAATTCTCCCAATAAAAGAGAGACTGCAAATCTACTTAGCTAATTAAAGAAGCTTATGTTAGGCAGCAGGTTCAATTCAAAAGACTGAGGATCACACCAACATTTTAAAAATCATAATGGATAATTTAGAGGTCTACGTTATGTTTCCATACAAAATTTTCAGTCTATAAATTGCTTTAGTTAGAATATTGCCACTTTAGACTTTGAGGTTATTAACTTTGCCATGGAAGGAAAAATTAGTAAAACTTTCAAAGTTACATATAATTGGACACTTTATCTACGTTCTGTTTCTTATATGTTTGAATTAAGTCTTTTCTTTTTTAGCTATTCATCAAAGATCACCATGTGTCTATCTATACTGTGATTACCATGAATTAGTTCAGAACCTTAAGCCAAATAGTGACTGGGGCTAACATAAGGGCAGTAAATCACATGAGGGTGGTGCTTCAGTGTCTTTATTTAGGAGACTTCAAGAAAAGACAGAGAATAATTTCACCTTCCTAGGTACTTTGTAACAAGGTACAGATCTTCATGTCTGTCACATGTGTATATTAATTTCTACCAAAGGATATGACACATATGCAAATTATCTATCATATTCACATATGTTTAAATCTCACGTTCGTATTTGCTGAAATAATTATGCTTACTTTTAGAATTTCAACCAGAGCTATTTACTTCGTAAACTGAGATAATTGAAAATCGTGACAAAAATAACCTCAAATCTTTTTATTACATAAGCTAATTAAACCAGATATAAACTTAATTTGTTAAAAAATAAAGCAAACAAAAATATGCTTGCCTTTTAAATCAAGTTATTCTCTCACTTGCTAATCTGGAAAATGTGAGCATCCACAAAGAGCATTTTCCTCATTATCACAGATCCACCAGGTGTACCACACAGGGCTGGAGCACTTGGCTGGCACAGGATGGCCAAGCCTCTAAAGAATCTTTTCCTGCTTTTCTGGTAGTGATGTATGAAGGTTAATGGGTTTTGGTCAGAAGTACTTAAAGCAATTTAAAAAATTACATTTCAAATATCCCACCTGACCTATTAGTTGTCCTATTAGACCTGAAGTGATGAGAATAAAACCTGGAAGTCATAACCCAGCTCCCAGCAGTTGCCAGGTGTGATGCTGTTCTAGAAAGAAATATTTAAAAGCCTCCAGCATGAGACAATAATACCCCCTGCCTAGAAACTCTTAATGATGTAGAAACTGAAGCAGAAAAACAAGAGCGAAATTACAAAGGCATTTATTCCTGGTTCCATTGTTAAAAAGATAGTCTGTGGCTGATTTGGTGTGAGAACCCTTGTTAAATCTTCAATATCAACCCTGCTTTAAGTCTATGTTACAACCACATTAATGCAATGATGGGGAATCTATTCATTTTCAAGAAGTAGACATTTTGTAATTGCATGCTCTAATTATGTTGAATTGTGTCTTTTAAAAGCTTGAGACTTTTTATTAAAAACCATTTTTCTCATTGCCTTCTTCGCAAGCTTTATTTGCAAAGTTAAGTCATCATTACCTGACTCAAGCAACAGTCAGATGTAGTCTTTAAGTAACTAAGAGTCAATCGATCAGTTAAAACTAATAAATAGCCCTAGATTCATGGCCCTGGACCAGAAGTGAGATAATCAATGGAAAGTGGGAAATGTATCAGGATAATTTATTTGTTGTCAAATCATATGTTTACATGTATATATACCAATAGAAAATCATGGTGTCAAGTAAGTTCTCCAGTGTAGACAAATCTACATCAAAATTTGTAGAAAGAAGCTGTTTATAAGGCTGATGGCCATTTTATAATATTTTTCTATGTAACGATTTCTACATGGTATTAAATATGCAAGGTTCAGAAGTGATTTTATTACTTTTCAATTCTGAAGAAAATAGATGAGTAGTGTTCTAATACTCTCTTTTGGAAAACTCATTATTTTGATTAAAAAAAGAGAAAGAGAAAGTATGACAGTGTACTGTTGTGTCATGGCAACAGAAACGTAACACAGAGTCACTAGAACACACCCTTCCAACAAACACAATGAGGTCGATCCCTTCTGCAGTTGTAATGCTCCATGCTCTGTCACCAAGAGAGAGAAACGGTCACTATGTGGGACATGACCGTATACACATATGCTCACGCAAACATGTACTGATAGATCTCATTTTTAACATGCTGTACAATGTATGCTCTAATTTGCTTTTTCCACTTTCCAATATATTGTGTATAGTGTTTCATCTAATTTGATCTTCCTTACTTATGACATTCTTTTCAGTTACATATTTTACATGACTGTATTTTATTCAATGGTTCTTGTGGATATTTTGCTATTTTAAAATGTTCTTTAGTGGAAATCTGAGTATACATATCTTTATATATTTAGAATAATGATTAAATAGATTTCTACAAGTGGAATTACCTGGTCAAAGAATATACACATTTTCAAGGTGATGTGGATGAGTACTGTCAGATTGTTCTCCAAGTAGTTGTGACTCTTCTCATTGAAGTTCACACCTACAGTGGATGTGAGTGCTACTTTCCCCATATCTTTGACAACACTCGATATTAAAAGATATTTTGTATGTATAACAGATCTGGGCTACAGGACACTTGGCCCACTGTTGTCGCTATCTGAATCATAGGCTTTGAAATTTTCTTGTTTCTGTTTATGTACATAGAATTGTTGCTCAATGCATTTTAATTAAAAAATAATACTTGAACATAATTGTATTTCTGAGAATATATTATTAATGACATATTCAGATATAAGGTGGAAGTTTCCCAAACATCAAAGAAATTTCTATATATTAAATAAATAGAATGGACACGGAGAAAATTTAAATATCTAGGAACAGTATAGCTTTTAAAGTCCAAACACAGAATGATACAAAGACTCCAAAAGAGAGTGTAGGAGTGCTAAGTGGAGTCGGTGAAAGAAAAACACACAGGAAAGCTTTTTCAGAGAGACATATTCAATGTATTCTAAATAGTGTTTCCCTGTAGGAAATCACATTAAAATTTATATGACTTTGGAAAGCAGAAAATGGGATTAACTCTCGCTCCCTCCCTTTCATAGATCCTGGATGCTGGGACCACAGAGATAATTAAATTAGCTCTCCTTGGTTTATTTATTTTTAATGCAAAAAAATACACATGAAACAAGCATTAATTACCTTGAATTTGTACTATGATCTTTTTTTCTACAAACTTAGACAACCTATAGTTACTCATGTTTATTTCCCAGCAATTCACATGGCATAATTATCAGTGGAATATATGTTAGAAAGGTGTTGCCCCCCTGTAAGGTTCCCACACAGAACCAAACCCTGGCCTCCTGAGAGACAGTTATCTCTTCACTGGACTCCATTGAACTCCACTCTGCAAAATATTCTACCGGAAAAGCAGTGGTAGTGTGGAAAAATCGAAAAATTGATGAAGAGTGGATGTTGGTGTCAAACAGACTTGTTTTATGTTGTCTATTAAACAATGTTCAGAAAGAAGTTCTTAACTGCCTGTGTGTGATATGTGTGTTCTAGTCACCACATGACCCTGAGCAAGCCTCAGTTTCTTACGTGTAAAATGGGGAGAAAAACAGGCACAGTTCAAAGGTTTGCCTAATGAAGAGGGTTGATTAATCCGCTTCACACAGCATCTTGCACGTGGCAGTTTCTCACATATTAATACATGTCTTAGTCCATTTAATCTGCTATCACAAAATTGCCCTTGACTGGGTGGCTTATATTTCTTATAGTTCTTGAGTCTGCGCAGTCCAAGACCAAGGTGATAGCAGATTTGGTGTCTAGCGAAGGCCCATCTCCTGGTTCTCAGAGCGCCCTCTTCTGGCTGTGTTTTCACATGTCAGAAGGAACAAGAGAGCTCTCTGGGATCTCCTTTCTAAAGGCACTAATCTCCTTCAGGAAGGCTATGCCCTTGCCAAAGGCCTCGCCTCCAAATACTTTCACACTAGGGATTAGGTTTCAACATATGAATCGCAGGGGACACAAACATTGAACACAAATTTTAAGTATTTTTTCCAACTCTGACGTTTCCATGAACTTCAGCTTTGTATTGCCACCTCACCATCTCAACATCAGGACATACATTTTCAGCTTTACCAGAAATCAACTTACTTTGGTTTGCTGTTTATCTGGTACTTTTGTTTTTTGCCATTTGACTAAAAGCAATTTAATTTTGCCCCCTTATCATTTTCCTCACATTGAGTTAATACACAAATGCTTTGGGGACTTTGATCGTTAGATATCCTTTTCTTGTTTTCATATTTATGTAGTTATAACTTCAATTTATTTTTGTAATTCATAAATTTCTATCAAATCTCATTCACTGACCCATCCATTAATTCTGCAAACATTTATTGAACATATATTGTGCGTCAGATTGGTCCTTCTTCTTCATAAGTTGGTGCTATCATTTTGAGTGTAGGTGATAACTCTCAAATTTAAGGCCCGAAAGAATACCTGTAGTTACCCCCAGTCTCCTTCAAATAAATTGCTACTTGCAAATGCACATAGGGAAAATGGAGCTGTTTCATTGCGGAGAACTGTTCTTTTTCTTCTATGAAAGTGTGGTTACCAGATGTAGTGAGATTGCACTTAGAATTTTGCTCATCACCCTGTACAAGAAAAGGAAAATTTCAGAAAAATAGAAAAGAAACATCAGTGGAATAACTTGATATGTTTTTGATTACACAATAATGAAACCTGGGCAAGGGAGAGAGGTGGAATTACAGGCAATATTCTCAGCAAGCGGCTCTGTGGCTCTGTCCTTCTTTAAATGATGGAGAATTTCACGCCATCACAGGCAATGCCATTTGGTTTCAAGAGGCACCTATCATTCGAGTTTTCACGTTTGAATCTTTTTGATGAAATAAGTGTGTGAAATTCAGTGTTCGATGCCGTATTCCAAAAATTTTAAGATAACTCTTGAGTTGGTTTTTACAAGATTTTTATTTTTACTGTAATTCCACAGGTTTGCTTTCTGTTTTTCTATGAGGGCTGGAATATAGAAAAATGTGATTTATGTAGAAATCTCCTTTGCATTGGCAGTATAATCCTCTCTTGAATTAATGCATCAATCCTACTTTGTTTCTAGTGATTTATTACAGGGTCATTTTATCTGTCCAGTGCCATAGTCTAAATCTGTGGCTCCCAAATGTTGGTATGAAGCATCTCTTGGAAAGGTTGTTATAAAGATGCATTGATAGGCCCCTTTCCAAACTCTGTGAACATGACTTCACAGGCGTGTACACTGATATTTTTAACTGGTGGTCTTAATGAACTCCAATTTTGAAAATGCTATGAAAGATTCATCAAGATCATTTTCCCAATAGAACAACCTGCTTTGCTGATTGGTGTTTGCTGATATGGTGTTTACAGACTTGTTAAAAATTTCTAGGTCATTTCTAGGAAAGGAGGATATTTCAGTTATAATTTTTGAAAACTCTTAGAGTATAAAAGTATGGTAATTTAAGAGTTAATAAAATGGTTGATTTTGTTTCAGAATCTGTTCTTTATATTTTGCTTATTTAAATAGCTTTAAATGTTTATGTAAGTAGAATCACCAGTCAAGTAAATAAACTTTTTTTTTTTTTTTGAGATGGAGTCTTGCTCTGTTGCCCAGGCTGGAGTGCAGCGTCATGATCTTGGCTCACTGCAACCTCCGCCTCCTGGGTTCAAGTGATTCTCCTGCCTCAGCCTCCCAAGTAGCTGGGACTACAGGTGTGTGCCACCATATCTGGCTAATTTTTTGTATTTTTTTGTTTTAGTAGAGACAGGGTTTCACCTTTTAGCCAGGATGGTCTCGATCTCCTGACATCATGTTCTACCTGCCTCGGCCTACCAAAGTGCTGGGATTACAGGCATGAGCCACCACGCCTGGCCATAAATAAACTTTTTAAGTAAATAGAGTTTATTAGGATTTCAGACAAATTACCATCCGCAAGGAACTGACTCATTCTTCCAGGAAAAAATCTGGAATATATTAAATACTTTTCAGGAAAAATGTCTGGGATATATTAAATATTACTGATTGGCTAGGGAACAAAAATTAGTCAATAAAAGACTTAGGGCACTTGGCATATAAGCATATGAGAAATTTGAAATAAATATTCAAGACTGTTGCTAACATGCTTTTTCTAGAGTGAGAAGGGAGGTGTCAGGTGCAGAATGTGAAACCAATCCACTCTTTAAGTGATTTTAGCAGAAGACATCAAATGCATTTTATTAGGGGAAGTCTAACATAATTACTCAGTCAAGAATATGAAAATGAGGGACATATGCTAACAGAATAGCCATTCAATACATCTACCAAGAAAGTAAATGGCAAAAAATATTTTGTGTGAATTATTGAACACTTGATGTCAGGGCCGGTCTCAGTAAAACGGATGAATAAAGGAAATGCATTGAAAGAAAGTTAGAAATGTAATTGGTATTGAAAGAAGGGTTTTTTAAACTTAGTACCCAATTGACTTAGAGCTCCTTCTGTTATCATTAAACAATAGAATTTAAAGAGTCTATTGGGGTCTAACAGCAAAAGTATTTCTGAAATCGATTATTAGTTATTCAAAAATGACTGTAACAGGCCTTGCTTTAGATTTAGGCTGATTTAATGGCCACCCCATTGAGAACTGCATGGTCAGTAAAGAGAGAAAAGAACTAGAAGGTGTAGTGTGGAAGGCAAGGAACCTTGGAAAGCAGGAATAGAGAGAGAGTCAATGTATTCAAAGAGAACATTGCCTGGACTGACCTCTTGGAAGACAATCCGGAAGAAGCCTCACCACAGACACAGTAAGGCAAAAAAGTTTGATTATGGTCGCATAGGAAAAGTTCAGAAAGAAGTTGTCATTAGCATTGTTAACAACGGCTTACTGCTGATTCAAGAAGAATGGTAGAGTAAGGATCATAATAAATGTGTAGCCTATTTCTAATTAAAAAGTGTTTATATTGGACTAAAATTGTATGAGGAGTAGACGATGGCATATTCTTAGAAAATAGTTTAAGCCATTCTTGAGCTCACTTTCATGAGAACTTCTAATGTGATGTCCAATCAATTCCACTTCCAAATTATTTGGTCCCAAATCCGTCATTTTTTTTTTTCTTCTCCATGTCTACTGCCATGACCCCAAGCTAACCCACCACCCTCTCTTCCATGAACTATTGTGATTTTCTAGTTCGGCTTCTTGCTTCAATTCTAGCCTCCCTCCAACCCATTGTCCACCCACTATGGAAGGATCTCTTTTAGCCGATCATATTCCTGATTAAAATCTTTTCTTGGCTTTTGATTGCACTTAGAGTAAGTTAGAACCTGATTGCAAGGCCTTCATAGGCGACCCCTGCTGACCTGCCCTGTCATCCAGCCATGCTTTCTTCCTTTTATACCTCACCCTTCCCAAACTCTTTCCAAGAGCCACTCTGCCTCCGTACCTTCACACACGCCCTAGTGCATCGTTTACTTGGACCAATCTGTCTTACTTTTTGTTCATAGTTGGATATTTCTCAGGCATCTTCTAGATATCTAATATATAATAAATCACCATTATCCCTTTTCATAGTATTTTGTCTTTTTCCATTACTGAATATACCAATATGCACTTGGATACATTTATCTGATGATATAACATACTATATACCCCATGAAGAAAGCATTCCTATTCTGTTCTTCTCGTCTCTGCTTCTATTCTATTCTATTCTATTCTATCCTATCCTATCCTATCCTATCCTATCCTATCCTATCCTATCCTATGCTATTCTATTCTTCTATACTATTCTATTCCATACTTTCTATCTAGCATTTAGAATGGAGCTTGGCATAGAGTAGATACTCAATAAACATTGATTGGATTAAGAAATGAATAAATTAAAATTAGAAGAGATTGGGTCAATAATTAAAGCAATAAGCCATCAGCAACTACACTGACTTATTCCAGGTATCCCTTTTGCAGAGGGAGAAGTGAGTTACTATTTCACAGAGGAAAGTGTTAACCTCAAGTTTTGGGTTTGCCATAGACCTCTGTGCTGTGGAAAACAGATGTTCATTAGCAGAAAGGCACCACGAGTTTTAATGTGAAATTCATAATTCTTCACGTCAATCAATTACATTACTATAATATTTTTTCACTTATTGATGTTGGCCTGTATTTAACATAACTGATTGCAGCAACACTGTGTATGAATATCTGAATTTTATTCTTGAAAAAATACCACATCAGTAGCAAAATGAAAAGCTCGTCCTCTAAACTGCAAACACATTTGATCTGTGCATTCATTTGATAATTCTCACGTTTTACCTTTTCCTATAGTTATTGTGCACTTGTGTTATTCTAACTACTGGCTTAGCAGAAAAGAAACTGCTAAATCCCAATTGGGGATTGGGAACTACCTCTTATACATCTTTTTTTTTTTTCTTTAAAGAGATTTTGTTAAATTTATGGATTAATTTTGGGAGAATAAACATGTTAACATATTCCATTTTTTATCACATGACAAGGTATGTCTTCTCATTTACTAATAGCTTTTAAAATTTTACCCTGTATGTCTTCGTAATTTTTATTGAATAAGCTATGGACATTTCTTATTAAAGGTACTCTATTTAATTTTTTTATTCCTAAATAAAATATGTCTTTATTATATTGTCTAACTGTCACACGGACATAGGGAGGGGAACATCACACACTGGGGCCTGTCGGAGTGCTGGGGGACAAGGGAAGGGAGAGCATTAGGGCAAATACCTAATGCATGCGGGACTTAAAACCTAGATAACCGGTTGATAGGTTCAGCAAACCACCATGGCACATGTATACCTGTGTAATAAACCTGCACGTTCTGTGCGTATATCCCAGAACTCAAAATATAAATAAATAAATAAATAAATAAGGAGTTTTCCTCTAGACCAGTAATAACTCTTATACATGTTTATATACAGAACATGATTTAGTATTTGTTGAATTAAATGTATATTATCTATAATTTTAGTAAGATTCTGCTCTTTAAAAGCCAAGCAACCATCAGCTCTTATTGAATTTGATAGATTTCTGGATTGTTGAGCCTTTGACTTCTGCATGTCTCCTACCTTGTATTTGTTTGGGCGGTTGTCCTCATCCCAAGAAATACCCAAGATAAGAAAAAAGGATGTAATTCGAATGAATAATTATTTTACTTGAAAATCTTTTGAGAAATGTTCAGGAGGTTCAAAGACACTTAAAACATTGACTTTAAGTGTCAGTTGGGAACCATTGTTTAATTCCATTTAGTCATGCTTCTTTGTTAGTACAGGTGACCAACTTTTGTTCTGAATAATTATAATCCCTAAGATTTTCATAAGTAGGAAGATTGAGGGAGAAAAATACCTTGTATGATTGCTTGAATCCTAAGTATATAACCTAATCTCTCAGCTTGGACACTCCTAAAGTTGCAGAAGAAATGGGATGACATTTAACAAGCTATAATGAAATGAGTAGAGAAAAGGTATAAGCTTAGGATTTAAATATATCTAGGTGTGAATGCTTCCTCTGCCATTTACTAGCTATGTGACCTTGTGGGAAATTATTTTACCCCTCTAAATTTCAGTAGACATACCTGAAAAAATGAGAAATTTCTGTTTTCATCTGTAGATTGTAAGCCCTTTCTATGAATTGTCTGCTCATATCCTTTGCCAATATTTCTACGTCATGATTGGTTTTCCTGCTGATTTATATATTATCTTTTTTCTATACTTATGATTTGTAAGTTACGTGTGTGTAGAAAATATCTTGTGTTTAGACTTTTTTACCTTTGTAATTTTTATATAGATTTTCAATTATACTTATTTAATTTACAAATTTGACTAAGTTTATAAGTATTTCCTTTTATATCTAGTTAACAATTCCTTTTATATCTAGTTAACAAACTCATTCCCATCCACAATACTATATTTTGTCTTATTTCTTCAGAAAGTATCATAACTCTTTAATCCACCTGTTTTAGGTTGGATTCTCCTAAAAGCAATGCCTGAGGTGATGATTAGATTAAAATAAGTTTATATGGGAGCTGAAGCCAGAAAACACTGATAGAGAAATGAGAATGCTAAACAAGGAAACAAAAGAAACCAATGAAAGAGGCATTATCAAGCCAGTTATCGCTGTGGGCCACTGAGGTTCAATCTCTCTGGGAAATCCTGGAAGAAAGTGTAGATTCAGAGTTATCTTTCCTGAGGGGCAGAAAATGGAATGCCTCATGTCCATCTGTCATTGACTGAGGGCTGCTCTCAGGGGTATTAACTTCCAGGCACTTCTGGTCGGGCCCAGTTAGGTGAACAAAAGCCCACAGGCAGAGAGAGACCAGGTGCTTGAATAGGATGCATTGGCATGGATTGAAATCTGATGCCAAGGGAATATGGATGGGGCACCCATGGCATCTGCTAAGATATTTGAAATTCATTTTTATGTATTTTGTGAAATGGGGATCAAATTTTACCGTTTTTATATGGATAAGTCAGGTTTTAGAGTTACTGAATAGTTTTTCTTCTTCCCTGGCCATGCAGTTCCATTTCTGAAATAAACTTTCCATACACATATATGGATATGTTTCTAAGCCCTTGGATCTGTTCTTTTGGTCTATTTTTTCTAATCTTTTACCAATTCCACAGATTTTAGTTAATATATTCTTACAATTGAAAGTTTAAATAATGAAACAATTCAAGCACAGACAAAATCAGAAAATACATGTAAAGCTGACCACTGCTTTTCCTCCCTCTTTTACAGTATTTTCCTGATTATATTTTCCAAGGATGAATTTTAGGATCAGCTTGACCAGTCACATCTGCACACACATACACATTTAAATTTTTTATTGCACTTAACGTTAATTATAAACGGTAAGGGCCCTCTCATTCAATATAAAAGTTTCCTTTTTTTATGTTTTTCATAATCATATATTGCTTTGTAACTATTGTTTACCTCTTATTTTAAAATTGATTCCTGCTTATTTTAGAAGGCTTTCCACTCTTGCTAATGAGATTTTCATAGTAAATTATCTATTGGGTTTTTCTTGGTCTAAAGGAATGGTTTTATGCCTGACAACTGTACTAAACTCTATTATTAGTAGAGAGTGTAGATTTTCTTGGACTTTCATTAAAGATAATCATATAAACTGTAATTAATAAACATTTTTCTTGCATTTTATCCTCATAGTATATATTTTCTTGACTTACTATAAATATATATTATTTCTAACCCAATATTAAACAGAGAGTTAATAGTAGATATTTTAAAATCATCTCCATTTATCATGGTTTTCATATTGACCTTTGCTGGACGCCCTGTAACAAATTTTAAAAGCTTATTTATTTTGCTTGTTTACTAATAGTTACTATGGAAATCATTAATATTATAAACATTTTTATCTGCATTTCTTTAGATGATTGCATGTTTTTCTCCTTTTATCTGTTAATGTGTTTACATGCATTAATGTATTTTTGAATGTCAAAGAGTTCTTGACTTCCTGGGAAAATCTCTACTTTGTCGTAGCATAAGTTTAATATCTTTTTTATTTCGCTTGCTAATCAGAAGTTTTAAAGCCATGACTAATAATTTTCCTTTGCTCGAATGTTCTTGGCTGATATATAACATTATTTCAGATTCAAAAACAGTTGAGTAATTCTGCCTTTTTATTTTCTGGAATAATGTGCAAAAGATGTATATCATTTGGTTTTTGAAAGTTTTAAAAATATGTAAATATGCTTTTGGTTTCAAAATAGTCAGAAATGGTTCAACTAAACTAATAGTTGTAGCTCTTGAATATTATAGTTATTTTTAAAATTCAGCAAATACAACATCTTTTTCTAAAACATTGTTTATTTTCTCTAAGTTTTAATTATTGGGATAAAATTATTTATACTATTTATTCAGTGTTTATTCATTTCTACCAAATCAATAATTTTGACCTCTTGGCATTTCCTAAGAAGATTGATTTTGTCTTATTTCTATTTAGTTTCCATAAATATGTCAGAATGTTTCTCTAATAAAACAGTATTTTTATATATGTAGTTTTTCCTTTTACTTATTTGCTGTCTATTTTTGTGTGCTTTCTCAAATTAAAAAAAAAAATTATGATCTTATTGGTTGGTTTTCTCCTCTACTTTCATGAGTTTATTTTTTATTATCTACCTTCCTCTACACGTGAATTTGTGGCTTGGTAATTTTCAATCTATCATAATTTTATTGGGTGAATTATGAGCTATAAATTTTCTTTAGCTGCATTTCTGTGATTTTTGATATGCAGCAATTCATTATTTTCATTTCTATATATTCTTTAATTTTCATTATACTTGCTTCTTTGAACCACGAATTATATAGTAGGGTTTAAATTTCCATATGAATTACTTTTTGGTATTGAGTTCAAGTACCATCATATTGTAGCCCAGTAGTGTGATCTCTTTGTGGTTATTTGGTAAATATAGAGATGCTTTAAAACATATATATATATATACACACACACACACGTAGTATGTGAATGGTCTTTTGACAAACCTGTGAATAATCTAAATGTTGCTTGCAAGACTCTATGTATGTTCAGTAGTTCAATTTGCCAACTTTTTTCAAACCTTCCATAGCTTCATGAGTTTTGCTTTTACTATGCTGTACTTATCGGCTGGAAATTCCTAAATTTTTATGTTTGTGGTTTAATCAATTTCTCTGTGTCAATTTCTTTGTGACAAGTTTGGCTCTACAGACTTTGAGATGCTGCTTTTAAGATCTAGGTTGTTATATTTTCCCTGTGAACTGTTTTTTTTAAATGATCAATAAAGACTCTCTCTAGTCTAAAAATGTATTTTTTCATAAGTCAGTTTGCCTTTTATTAATATCGTCACACATTTTTCTTTTTGTTGGTGTTTCTCTCACATATTTTTGTGTATGTCTTTAGATTCATTTTGCCTGTGTCATTATTTTGCAGTTTGTTTCTTATAGGTAACATATATTTTAAATTTATCCTTGATGCTTTTTAAAAAATTCAACCTCAAAATATATATTTCTTATATAAGTGACATAATCTTCTTTCACTTGTTTCTATTACCAATTTTACCATTTTATTACAGATTTTTATTTACTGTACTTTTTGTCTTTTCTATTGTATATCAGTTATTTCATTGATTTAATTATTCAGTTCTCTTTTTCTAATTCTGGAAGTTATCAGTATTATCATCAATCTTTAGTGGTTTCTCTTAAAATTGTAGCATTCTCCCTTGACTTGAGTAAAGTGTTAACCATTATTTCTATTGTTTTCCTCAACAAGGCAAAGGTCTTAAGATGCTTTGATTTTGATCCTATCCTTCTGTTTTATGGAGTTTTTAAACTATCTCAGTCTTTTGGAGATTGAATATCTTTGTCTTCTGGTCTCTGTAGTACATGTTGTTGATAGGTCTGCCGTCAGTTAATTTTTTATTCCTTTGTGTGTAGCCTCTTTAAACTTCTGGTTGCTTTAAACATTTTCTCTTCATTTTAAACGATGTACAGTTTTATTAAAAAGGTCTAAGAATTGAGTTTAATCTAGATCAGTGAGTTTCTTTAAACCTAGAATCCAGTTTTCCCTTAGTTATAAGAAATTCTCAGTGAGTATATCCTAGGATATTACTTCTTTGTAGTCTGGTAATAGTCTGTGTCTGGAACGCTTATTAGATACACGTTGGACTCTTCCTTTCACTTACGTGGCTCTAGCTCGCATTTTCCATTTCCTTATCAAAATGGGCTCCATTCTGAGGACTCTTACCAGAGCTGTCTTCGAATTTATTACTTTCTCCAAAGTTCTATTTTATGTCTTTAAAACTTATTCATTGAGTTGTGAATTTAAATATTTCTCCTATTTATAAATTGTTTCTTTTTCACATTTGCCTATTTAAATTTATAATCGTCTTTATTGAATCCATTGTTCTATATATGCAGTCATTTTAAGCACAAATATCGTGTAAGTCTTAAAGAATTATGCTGCCATCTCAGGTTCACTTAGGGTTGAATTCATTTGACTGCCTGTTGGTATACTGTACCCCGCAGTGATCTGTTTACTTGTATGGTGAAATGGTTTTTGCGACCTAATCTCAGGTTCACTTAGGGTTGAATTCATTTGACTGTCTGTTGGTATACTGTACCCCGCAGTGATTTGTTTACTTGTATGGTGAAATGGTTTTTGCGACGTAATCTTCAGTGAGGTTCTCTTCCCCCCTCTTGTGGAAGTCCCATACTCTTTCAGTTGTAAAAGTATTTGCAGAGAAATTCTGCACTTGTTGCTCTCAAGATCCCAGTGATTTCACCAATCTGGGACAAGTTTTATATGTTAATTTGTCAATTTAGCATCTATTACTCCATAGTTCCTCTAAAGTAGATTTCTGTGCATAGCTGAGGTTTCAGTTTCCAGCCAGAGGCAGGGCAGATGAAAGTCCTCCCTGTTGCCTCCCAGAGTCTGACGGAGGAGAGCTTCTATTTCCCCTTACAAAGACACCTCTAGGGATTTCAGCTCTGTGCAGGGGTCTTCCTTCCAGCTCCCTGTCTGGTGCAGAGCGAGACCAGTTTTATCTCTGTGTGGACATGAACACCTAGCTCTCAGCTAGTAGGGGCCATATTGGAGTCTATACCATTTGTAGCCTTACCCCTGAGGCATCAACTCATATTTACAGCTCTGCCTTGGAGTTTATTCCTTCATTTTCAGCAGCTAGACATTTTTCATTCTCTCTTTGATTATATCGATGTATAGAAAATAAGCGTTTATTGTATTTTATCTAACATGTCTGCGTATTGTGAGCGAGTCGGCCTCAGCTCCGTCTGCCGTGTTTCTGTCAGTTCTGAAACAGTTTTTCAGGGCTGTCTGCCACGTATCTGGAGGCCCTGCTGTGAACAGAAAGGCAGAGGTTTTATTTTTTCTGGTAACTCAGGTAACAGAAGTTAGGCTAGAAATTTCAGAATTTCTTTTCTCTCTTTACGGAGTTTTAAAACGAGAGTGAGAATGGAAGCATCTTGTGTTTTTGCTATTCTGAAAAATACTTAATTTCAGGGGCCAAATATGAGACACCAGTGCCCTGGGTGAAAGAAATGAACCCAGGTCGCAGATGCTGCATCCCTGTCTCTTGCTTCAACAAAAGCAATGTGGAAAATAAGCACGCTCATCGTATCTAATATAATATGTGCTAAAAGAAAATCTGCCTATTTTTCCCTGTGCTAATTAGCCTACATCTTTCAAATGGGGGAAACCTTTTCCTCTAGATGTGAGAAACAGTGATAAACATGTCCTGATCTACTGCTAAGGGGTGCAGGATGAATCCTCACTAGTTTAGAAGATTACTGTGTATGGCTTATTCAATTGTTGGCTTTGGGGCATTTTTTACCTAGTCCCAGATTTTCCTCCCTCCAAAAAAGACTCGTCTAGTCTCTTCAAACTCTCAGTAGCCTACATTCACGTACACACATGCGGCCTTGGACATATAAGCAAGCACACGCACAGTGAGAAAAGGAAAGAGCATTTCTATATTGTTGAAATGGGGGGGAGTAATTTTGTTTTCATTTGAGTTCTGGTATAAAATTGAGATTATAAGAGATGGGGGAGCATGAAGATAGGGAATGAAAGAGAGAAAGGGGCAGACATAATTCTGGGTTGGACTCACAGTGTCCCATAGAGGGAAGCTCCTGGTAGAAAAGAATAGACCTGATGATGCATTGGGAAAAATACAGAAAATAAGTGATGTGAAATAAACTGACCCAGCTTTAGTTTTTGAAACCATTTTGATAGGCTGTGCCACACACATGTCATGACCAAGGTCCACTACAATGTAGTGAGCCCCTAAGTGTCCCCAGCATGTCATGCAAAACATACTGATTTAAGAAGAGTAAAGTAGCGTATTGACAGAAACTCTTGTTTTTTTTATTCCTGAAGTGCATCTCCAGTGAACATGGCTTTGAGATATTGTCCAGTGAAAGATACAATTTTTTTAAAAAATTTTTTGAGAGTCTCACTCTGTCGCCTAGGCTGGAGTGCAATGGCACAGTCTCAGTTCACTGCAACCTCTGCCTCCTGGGTTCAAGTGATTCTCCTGCTCAGCCTCCCGAGTAGCTGGGATTACAGGTGCCAGCCACCACACCTAGCTAAGTATTTTCTTTTTTTAGTAGAGATAGAGTTTTGCCATTTTGGCCAGGATGGTCTCGATCTCTTGACCTCTGTTGATCCACCTGCCTCAGCCTCCCAAAATGCAGGGATTACAGGTGTGAGCCACCACAGCCGGCCAAAGATACATCTAACACAGGGTGATTGCATAATAAATGAAAACACATAGTATAGAAAATGAAGAAACATTAATATACCCTCTAATTGTGACTGATGTGTAATTACTGACAAAGGGAAAAGGAAAATGGCATGTAATGTACAACTACTATGTGTAAGGCATCATCCTAGGTCATTTATAGCAAGACAGGTCATGTATAACCAACTACCTTCTAAGTAGTACTTAGAAAGATAGAGTCCCCCTCACAATCTGGCCTCAATGATCTGAAAAACACTATGTCTTAGAGATTCCTGTCATCTTCTGTTGAAATACCCACTGGATAAAAGTAAATCAAAGATACCTGATTATAGTAGATTTTGCGCCCTTTTGCTTTTTCACGCGTTGATTCATATGTGTCTAGCATATTACGTGCAGTAATTACATTTAAAATATTTGAAAAGAATGTCATAATTCCATCACACTAACACTACTAGGAAAGAAGTTTGGTTTATCTACGTGAGATATATCTTTCTAATGTTAAAGACATGAACATATTTTAGTAGAACATGTATCAGATACTCAGATTTTTTTTTTTAAGTCCACCTTTGTCTCTTGCATTGATGTATGTGTGAAATCGACCAGTACAGCAGTCGTTTACAAGGTTCACATGTGGTTCTTGGAAAATCTAGGTCATCTCTCAATTTCGGGATGCTAAATTGCGTATAAAGCAGGTCAGCTATCCTGCACTGCTGATTTATAGCACCATGACAGCCTGCTATTTGCCTTTTAAGAGTTAAATTGTATCTGCTAATCCTAGCTTTTAAGCAGCTAAAACTGACATTGCTTAATTTACTTGTAACCCTTATAACAGACTTTTAGCAGAGGGTATTGGTCTTTGTACTGGATTGAAAACTGGAAGTCCCATAGGAAATTGACTAAAACTATTATCATAGTTAAGGTTGCCTATCATTCTAATTATAATTCACATCCAATAATGAACACCTTGTTCAATAATATTTAATTCAAATCATGATGCCAAGTATAAAATTACATATCGAGAGAATTCATTAGAAGTTTCAAAAGTAAGCTGAGTAAATGTGCCTCGGAGAATGTATTTGATGAATTTGTAAAAGTATTTAAATTAGATCTGTAAAGTATTATGAAAAATCCACAAGGGATGCACAATTAGGCGAATAAGCTCTTCAAGGCCAGGAGCTGCTGGGCATTCACTGTAAAATGCTTTCTGATCTATTGTTTATGCAAAGCAGAGATATGGGGGGGGGAGCCATCATATACAGCGAAGCAGATACGCAGCAGAGGTGATGCCAAAAGGAATTGAATAAAAAATAAAGAATTCCCTCATAATTAGTTCTTTATCCTTTGCCTACATATTATTCATATGTCACTAAAGTACTTTTAATATGGGACAAATGGTTATAATTTATGCATGCTTTATGAAGCCGATAACGTATGAGCTTCATGAAAAGCTCATTCATAACAAGGTCTCTTTCAAGCTGTAGTGTGTAGGTTACACAATGCTGAATGTACAATTATGTAATTTATAACACTTAAACTGCTTATATCTGTAGTGATTGTGTATTAATATTCTGACGATGGATGAAAATGTGATCCACTTTAATTTATGTTGTGCTCATTACCATATAGCTAGTGTAATTTCAAAATTTAATAAATGTACCTATTGGTTCACTCATTCATTATTTTGCATATGTATTTACTTTGTTCATCGTTTGTCGAACGGTAACTAGATTCCAGATGTTGTGCTTGATTGGCGGTGAAGAACCAGTAAAGATCAGGAAGACACATGGTTCATCGTATAGTGGAGCTTACATCCCAACGGGGGAGAGAGTCGTTTCATTAGCCTCACACATAGTGCAACATTGAAAACTAAATAATTATCTAAGCAGGAGACAACACACTTTTTCTGTAACGAGCCAGATAATAAATATTTTAGGTGATACCCGTCATACAATCTCCGCTGTGTCTCCTCATCTCTGCAGTGGTGGGGCAAAAGCAGTCATAGACAACACATAAATAAATGAGTATGGCTGTGTTCTACTACAATTTTGTTTACCAAAAACAGGTGACAGTCTAGACTTGGTCCATAGGTTGTAGTTTGCCAGTCCCTGCTCTAAATAGGAGATAGAGAGTCCCAGGAAAGTATAAACAAATTTTCCTCTAGAATAAGCAAGGGGGTAGCTAGTGAAATTTTTACTGATGAGTGACATGTAGGGCAAGATTAGTGGAAAAGATCTAGATGATAAGTGGGAAGTAGTTGGTGTAGAGGACAGTTTTTAAGAAGATCTCGATAGCCCTGTTGCCAGAAGTGAATGTCTAACCCTTAAGGTAATTAATGCTCAAGGAAATCAAGTGACTTACCCAGTGGTTCAGTTCAGATTCCAGTCAATGCAACTCTAATTCCAAAACCTTATCTCCTTTCAATCTTACCACACTGCCTCATTGTGAAACACAGAGACATATGGAAACATAATCTCTTTTCTCTTAGGAGTTTGCAATCCATCATAAACTCTTTTGGACTTACATTTATAAGGTCAAATAAAAATTTAAACATATCTTTGGCAAACCTTTATAATTTCTTGATGTGACAAAGACCAGGAATGGATTCATGAGGGAATGCTCACAGGAAACTTTCTAAAACACATTTGTTATATTCCAAACCACCAGCTTCTATACACGTAATATATCACAAAGCAAACTTCATGGAGGGACAGAATCCCATTGGTTATTTTAGAATGGACCTTGAGCCCTAATGTCTGGGATGTGATTTATGGATTGCTATGAGGCAGAGCAATGAGCGATTTACAGGCTCGAGGTAAAAAGAGAAAAATAAGTATCTTATGGCTAGCAGCAGAGTTAATATACTAGAAAAAATATACTTTTTTCCCTCCATGAATAATTAAGTGTGTTTTATAAGCATAAAGATATGCAGGTGTAAATGTGCTTGTTACTGTTTAATTTTACTTTCTCTTAACTCTGAATCTAAAAAACGCCTTTATGTGCACTGATTGGTCCTACCCCTGAGAGACTAAATGCCTTTTTATAGCATCCAAATTCTCTGTGATCTCTTTTCCAACTGCTAGGTAAGATTTTATTTCAACATATAGTTAAATGAAATACAAAGCCTAAAAAATGCAATAAAGAACCAAGTGATTTGTAAATATTTATTTTCTGTAAGAGTTAGATGGTGTTTTAATATACTGTCTTCAGCTGACACACTGAAAAGGAAGCACTATTTCTTGACAGAATCAAGAAAAATCTGATTTCCATAATTAAAGAAATGGAAAAGAAGACAAGAAAATGCGTTTTTCCTTTCATAATGTACAAGCTGGCCTAAATACATGCCTTGAGTGAAGTAAGATTAACTTTAAAGCACACGCTTTTATTCAATTTGATCAGAAATAACTTTGATGGGTTTGGATACAAACTAAGAAAAGAGCCATCAATTCCAAGAATTATCATTTTCCAGTTAATTCTATTCTGAAATGAGATTTTTCTTAGCTGTTAGGACAGAAAAGGGCTATTAACTAGGCATTAACAAGCAATTTCCAGTTCAATTTTGCAGATAAAAATGTTTGATTAAAGATAGTGTCTGTAGATATTTAGAGGTGTTACTAAAACCAAATGTGAGACTTAAAGGGAATTTCCTGTTAGCAGTTTTTCCCTTGTCCTCCATACTTTATTATTTCACAATATAGTTAGAGCTTCTTTTAGACAGGTACTGAAGAAGAGAAATGAATTGGTAAAGTAATGAGTGTTGATTAATAAAAGAAGTTGAAATCTACATTTCCATGATAAGTATTTTCCTTTCAATTAAGAAGAGAATGTTCTCAAAGATCATATATATGTAAAGTACAAACATATAATGAAATATCAACACCACAACATTTGTTTCTATAACAGAAATGTATCTTATTCAATTTTTCACATATTTACCACTTTAGATCAAATATTTGGTTCAGACTGTTAATAAAGACACTTGTTTTAAACATAGTGTTTTCTTTACAAAGATTGTTTTATTAACCTATTGACTGTCCAGTAACCACCTTGAGATGTTTCTAGTTGTGACAATAGAATGCTAATAATTCTCTAAATGTCTCTACATTGTCCAGAAATTCTGACACACTCAGTCATGTTTCAAGAAGCCAAATTGGCTTTGGGGAAAAAAAAAAAAAAAAAAGCAGAAAGTTACAAGTGGCATTTTTGGTCTTTAAGCATTTCCCCAGCAACTTGCAGGTTCCATAAAAATTGTGAGAAATAGAGCTAAATACCCATGACAAAATCTTTTATGACTTGAAATATATAAAGCATTTATCTAGCTGTTTTTAAAAAACCTCTCAATAGGTTTTATCTGCTCTATATTTTCATTCTTCATGCTTCTCTGATAGGTTTATTTAATTGTATAAGGTTGGATTCGAGACAAGTGTCAAAGAAGAATTAAAAGAGACAGTTCCTTGGAAAATGAGCCCATGACCTGCTCATCTGCAAGTGGGGCTCCGTGTCTCACACAAATGTGAGACTTGTTTCTCACTGTGCCGGGCACACAACTAACATCAAACCACTTGCCACAGAGTGGATGAATGAAAGAACAACAGATAAGTATCCTTTGTGATGTGTTGAGGCATTTAATTTTTTCTCCAGGAGGCTGAAACCCGAACTCGATTCCAGGAGAACTGCAGGCTGTGTGTTTGCTTGCTTGTTTCTTTTTCTTTTTTTCTCTTTTCTTTTTTTTTTTTTTTTTTTTTTTTTTTTTTTTTGAGATGGAGTTTCACTTTTGTCACCCAGACTGCAGTGCAGTGGCATGATCTCGGCTCACCACAACCTCTGTCTCCCGGGTTCAAGCGAGTCTCCTGCCTCAGCCTCCCGAGTAGCTGGGATTACAGGCATGCACCACCACACCTGGCTAATGTTTTTGTATTTTTAGTAGAGACAGAGTTTCACCACTTTGGCCAGACTGGTCTGGAACTCCTGATATCAGGTGATCCGCCAGCCTCGGCCTCCCAAAGTCCTGGGATTACAGGCCTGAGCCACCGCACCCAGCCGGTTTATTTTCCTTTTTGTTGCAATGGTTGCTCTTGCTAACTGGCATGATAATAATAATGATGAAGACACCAATACCAATAATAATAATAGCATACCTTGTGTTTCCTAGAAATGGACACTGATCATCCGTCAATATTACAGTGAAGATTTTAATAGGTATAGTTGAAAATGTTTAAGAGACAATCTTTAATCAAACATTTTAGTCTTTGTTTAAATTGTAGTTGAAAACAGTCTAATAAACTTTCCTTTGGAAATGTGACCATTTGCTAATTATGTGGACAATGTCAATATCTCTAACTTTATAGATTTTGTAGAAAAGTTGGTAAACAAAACAATAAAGTGACTCATTTCTTCCCTTGAAATCAAATCTTTGTTCCCCAAGATCAAAACACATGCTGTGATTATCGGATTTCCTTATCTTTTCTCTCCCATATGGAAGCGATAATAAGTCCATAAATCAATTTCAAATTTGTTCCTATTACTTTCTGTATTGTCAGGCTAGGTAACCCTTCCAACCCCTTAAATAACAGCTAATTCCATTAGGGTGGACTGCAAGAATCAGGTACATTGGTGACTCCAATGAGCCACACTTCTACGGTATCCACATCCTTATATAGTCTCTACAACATGCCTTCACCAACTGAATAAGCCAGACATGACAATGTGCCACTTCTGAAGCTAGCCTTAAAATGTTCTGGCAGCTTCTGCTTTTGCCCTCTTGGGCTCCCTGAACTGCCATGTCAAATGTCCTACTATCTTGTTGGAGAGACCACTCGGAGAAACCATGTGGAAGTAGCACATGGAAAGGCATAGGATAGAAAGGAAAAGGTTTCACATGCCAGCGGACTCATTAGCTAAATATGGACCCATGAGCGGTCACCTGCGCGATCAGCAGAAGAATCACCTGGCTGAGTTCAGCACAGATTAATGATTTGTAATGAAATAAATTGAATCTTGTTTTAAGCCACTGAGTTTTGACACGGTTTGTTATGCATCAATAGATACTCCTAACGAGTCTTAAGAAAGACTTGACGGATGAGGAGATAGCTGAGGGATTGTGGGAATTAAAGACAGGGACATTCCACTTTATTCAAAGGAAACAATTTATGCATCATTCCTGGGTAAGGAAAGAGATCTGTGTGCTTCAATAAATGAGAAAGGAAGTGAGGGAGGGAGAGGGGGGAAGAGTAAGGGAATGAGGGGAGAGAGAGAAGAAGGAAAAAGAGAGAATATACCACAAGAACAAGCAAATTGTAGTGAGAAGCGGAGTGGCTCAAGATCAAGCTGGGGAAACAGGGGCTAGATCATGAAGTGTTCTGTAGACCGTGTGATGGATTTTGAATTTACAAGCAACTGAAGGGTCTTAAGCACAGGAAGGAATGTAATGCATTTTGCATTTTAAAAATATGACTTTAGTTGTTACTGTGTGGAGAATGGATGGAAGAGGGCCAAGGGTAAAAATAGACAAGTAAAAAGGATATTGCAGTATTTCAGGTGGGAGATGACAGTGACTTGGCATAGGGTTAGAGCTGTTCAGGTGGAGTGAAGTAGACAGATATGAAACAGATGTTTTGCAGAAGTAATCAAGTATGTGTTTTTTTAAAAATAAATTGAATACAGGTGATAAGAGCAAGCAAGAAGTGTCAATGATGACTCCCTAATTTCTCATGTGAGCAAATAGTTGCCTAAAGGTAGCACTTATTGAAATGCAAGGCCCTGAAATAGAATAGATTTGGGATAAGTTTTGTCAGGAGGATGATTCTGGGTTGAGCTTTAGACCTGCTACATTTATTTGAGATGTCGGTCAGATATCAAGTGGAGACGTCAAAAAGGCAGTTGGATGTATTTTTCTGTGGCTCAGGGAAGAGGTCTGTGGTGAAAATGGTATTTAAAGTTACTGGAGCTGAAGTAATGCCCTAGTGGAGTGTGTAGAGTACAAATCAAAGAGAATTCAAGCTTAAGCCCTGTAGAGCTCCATTTACTGTTGATTAAGTTGAGGAGGAGGAAGAAAAAAATAAGTGAACCCAGAAGTAATGATCTGAGAGGGCGAGAAGAACTAGAAGAGTATGATTTAGTGAAAGCCAAGATAAAAATTTTCAGAAATATAGGAGTTGCTTCTGATGGGTCAAGTAAATTGAAAGCAGGCGTGTCCACCATGTTTGGGAATATGAAGTTCATGGGAAACTTTTGAAAGAGCAACTTTAGTAGGGTAATGGAGAAATTCTGATACATTCAATCATGTTTCAAGAAGCTAAACTGAATTTGGTAGAGAATGGAGTGGGTGACAGACTGATGGTTGGGGAAGAAGCAGCAGCTGGAGAAGGTACATCTTTGAGAAACCTAGCTATGAAGGAAGTAGAAGAGTTATGTCAGAAACTGGAAAAGGGAATAGGGTTGAAGGATAAACATTAGAACATGCAATATACTAGTTTTAACATCAGTGGAAAGAATCCAGTTGAGAGGAAGAGGTTGAAGATGCAGTATGGGGAAGGGAGAAAATGGAAATAAATAATGCAGAACACTTGCAGAGAGACTGACCTTTAATCTGATTGTTACCTGAGTCAGGAACCTTCTATGACTTCCAAAGGCCACATATGATCTTGCTTCAGACTTGTGTACTGATCATGTCCGTGACCTGGCAGGCTTTTCTCTCTCAGACCCTGCAGGGCTAATTCTTTCCTCACCTTCCAATCCTTATCCAAACTTTTTCTTCTCAGGAAGGTCACCCTGTGTAAAATTCCCAGCTGCTCTCTTCAAGATTTCCAGGCTCTCACCTTGATCTGTTTTTTAATCTTCTTTATCATTGTATTTATGACAATCTGTGATGTCATTAACTATATATAATTCATAATAGTTATACTGTTTGTTGCTTATGTAATATCTGCTCAACTAGAATTTAACCTCTGCCAGTACAGGGAAGTTTGTCTGTTTTCTTCACCAATATGATCCTTTCAGTTTCTGACATCTTTCTCTATTCCTTCCATAGCTTAGGAGACCCTTCTGCTGGACATTCAGGTGTGTGTTTATCTCGTGTGAGTTGAGGGAGGTAGTGACATGTTTACACATCACATGCTATTTAACGTGACTTGTTCAAACCCTTGCTCACTGTTCTCCACACAGCCCATGTTCCATTTCGGTTCTTTGACCTTATGCCTGTCATCCCTACCGAGCCCACACACCCACACAGCTGGAGCAGCCTCCTTTATTCCCTCCACCCATCCTAATTCCATCTCCACAGCCTGCCAAGGGTAACATAGCCCACCTTACAGATCTCTTCTGTGGACCATTTTGCATAGAAATTGGAACCACAGTGTATTGGTCTGTTTTCACACTGCTATAAAAAATACTACCCAAGACTGGGTAATTTATAAACCAAGGAGATTTAATTGTCTCCCAGTTTCCCATGGCTGGGGAGGATAGTCATGGTGGAAGGAGAAGCAGGCACTTTCTTCAGAAGGTGGCAGGAAAGACAGTGGGAGCAAAGGGGGAAGAGCCCCTTATAAAACCATCACATCTCATGAGAACTCACAATCATGAGAACAGCATGGGGGAATGTTGGGGTGATCGGACCCAACACCAGGTCATGGGGGCGATGAAGTCCGGTGGAATCAAAGGAATGAGAAAAGACAGTTTGAGAGAGAAAGTGGGACCAGGGGGACATCGCTAAGTATGGAGGCACGAGCTCTGGAAGCCCAGACTATTTATTGGTGATCAAAGAAACAAACAATCAGGTGGTGAGAATGTGGGGGTCGAAAGGGAGCATTGCATTAAGCACATGATTTACAGCTGTGACGGTTTTGCCTGTCTATGGCCCATTCTAAGACACAATCAGTCTAGGAGCCTGGAAGGGCTAGAAGTAAGGAGCCAGCAAGTCTAGACACATTCCAGAGCCACGAGCCCTGGATTCCATCCAAGCCACGAGGGGTTTTATGCCCTGCGCTTAGATTATGGTGCGTCAGGGTGGCTTCCACCCTTTAGCACAGAGCTTGGTGTTCCTAATGCCATGAGGGGTTTTAGACGCTGGACCCCAGACATGTTCCAAGACTCTTTTACATTATGTCAGACATGCAAGCCCTGCCTCAGCTTCTCCCAACACTCAGCTTTTCCCAACAGGGGAAACTGTCCCTATGATCCAATCACCTCCCACTAGGTCTTTCCCTTAACATGTGGGGATTACAATTCGAGATGAGATTTGCGTGGGGACACAAAGCCAAACCATATCCCATCCGATGTATTGCCCCATTAGTCTCATGGGGGCCTTGACATACTGTCCACATCTCATCTGCTACATCACTTGCTAGGGTGCCTTCATTTGGGAGCAGAATCTTAAAATACAGGTCTTACCTATTATTAAGTACCTCAATAAAACGGTGTTAATTTGTTTAAAAGGCCCTTCCATTACAACCATAAGTGTTTATTAAGAGTGTGTGTGTGTGTGTGTGTGCATTTTAGAAAAACTGATTGTCCTGTTAACCAAGTTTTTAGTAGAATTCTGAGAAGCACCCAAAAGTATCATGAGACTCTCAAAAGCCACAGAAGTAATCATTTGTCTTCCCTCACCTGAGAAAGAGACAGTTCCAAAAACCTCTCTCTCGACTCAATTGATTTCCATAGGCCTTAAGTCTCTTGCTTATTTCTCTAATATATGCATTAGTTTATCTCCAAAATAACAAAAACTGAGGACATAATAATATTGGATCTTGGATCACATCACTTTCCTCATCTTGACTGACCTTGTTTTTTCTGACAGCGTAGGTTGGAAAGACAATAAGCAACCGCTATTTCAGAGTTGCCCTAAAACTTGTGTGTGTGGCCAGAGGGAGGCAGAGAGAGACTAATTATTATAAAGACTCTCTCACAGTGCATGTAGCACAATCTAAAAGCAGATGATGTCTTTCCAGACAGCGGTCAAGAGAAGAACCAATGGACAGAAAGTCACAGCTGCTCCTGTTAATTTGTTTTAATGTTTAATTTTTTGGGTACGTAGTAGGTATGTCTTGCTCTTGACCTAATGCTGTGGGGAATACACAGCAAGAACCCGGCCTCCCTTTGCCTGAGCCCAGCTGATAAATTGGAACAGGCATGCCTGCATTCATTTAAGCAACTTTGTTCAGAATTAAAGGAGTATAAGTAGGAATAATTTATTTTGAGCCTTTCTTCTGGGGGAAAAAAAAAGGCAAACTGTAATAAAAAGAAGGAAAGGGAAATGAACGGGGGTGGGGACAAACTTCTAGGGAATCATTTATAAAAATAAAAATGGAAATTAGAAAATATGTGTAAAGTGTGAAACTCTGTGGAGAGCTACACAACTAAAAGCAGAAGCTGGGGAGAGGCAAACCTAAAAGCTGCTCACAGGCGTGTGCGAGACGCTGAATCCACCCGTTTCCAAGGACGGGACAAAGAGTCATGGAGAAGGACAGCCTCTCTCTTCTGACCTGAGTAGATTTGTGGTCTAACAAAACCTTTTCGGCACCTCGTTAAGGAACACATTTTCTCTGAGTTGAGAATTTAACTTTTTTTTTTTTTTTTAAAGAGCGCAATAACATAGCATGGAAGCCTTTAGGGTGATTATGCTCTTTGCAGGAAGTGCTCCAATGGCAACCAGGGGCCATGGTGTTCTGTATCCCCAAGCGGGGTCCGGCTCTGTGTCGAGGGTTCAATGAAGGCGTCTTCCGAAGGGCCAGAGGAAAGGGCTGTTGATATTCTTGTGGCAACGGGGACGTGCCATTTGGGAAGAGCATTCCTGGGAGAGGGGACTTGTGGTCCTCACGTTAAGTAGAGCTAATGAAAAATAGACTCCACCCCAAAGAGAGTTCTGGGAGTGAGATTTCAATAAATCCAGAGTGGCTAAGAGAGGGCCTCCTTGCCCGAGCCCTGGGGTAGGGAGAATTCAAAAGAAGATAACGAGTGTCTGTTCCTTTTCTTTGACAGTCTTTGTTCTGTTGGTGAAACAAAATGATCAAATAATCCGTGAACATCTGTGCCTGTTTTACTGGAAGAGCCGGACTTGGTAGGGTACAAAGCAGGAAATCCCCGAATGACACTCATCACTGACCCTGTAAACCCACTCTATTGACTCATTCTTCCTCATCCCTGGACAGAACCTGAGCCAAGTCTTTTGGTTCTTCTGGTCACATTTGGGTTATAAACGAACAGTGTTGTGTCCGATCTAAAGCAAACTTTAACTTCTCATTCAGTTTAAAATTTCTCCCATCCCCAGCTCTGGCCCAACTCAGGCTCTCAGGGATGTGTAGTGGACATGGGTGCCACAGTGGCGTTTTCTCCATCACGTTCTTCAACCCTTTTTCCTCCTTGCTCTGCCTGGGACACTTTCTGGGCTGGAGGTGGGAGAGGAGAGAAGCAGTGGTGCCCTTCCACTGCGCTGTCCCCTGGTTTGGACAATGCCCACTCTGGCGGGCTGGCTGTGGCCCCTTCCTCAGTCTTTTTGTATGTGGCTCACCCCGTGTCGGCTCTTGCCACTGGAGTCTCCAACTTCTGGGGGAGGGGGAGTGTTTTTGAACAGCTTCCTCTCAGGGCAGAACAAATCCAGCCTCCTCCCTTGGGATCCACTTGACCTTGACATATTTGGGGAATGTGAGCTGCGGCCACTCCGGTACTGTTTTCATTGTGCTAAGGTAGGGAACTCCAGCATGCCCTTTGCCCATGCAAGCTTTTCTAGGAAGCACCAGCCCCTGGGCCCTATAAACTTCTGGAAAAACAGGCCAGCGTCTCCAATTGCTCTCTCCTGGGCTCTGTGTGGGGCTTTTTGAAGTGGGAAAGCAGAAAATGCAGCCAGGGCAGCAAGGGCCCTGCGGGGGGAAGGAGCAACTTCCTCTTCTGACAAGTGCTCCTAGTCTCGAAGTCCCTCTCATTTGATGGGAGGTGAAGCCAGTTATATAATGTATTTCCCCAACCCCATCTTCTCTCCGTGTGTGAAGGGCAGTGATGCACACTGTAGCAACTCTCTGCAGAGAAGTCCCCTATTCCTGCCATCTCCAGTCCCTCTACTGCTTTAGCCTGAAGCGAGAGGTGAACTGGGTCGCCAGATCATTTCCTACCCAGCTTTGGATCTTTAGCCAAAATTCCCGAGAACGAAAAGGCCGCCTCTATGTATTTTTCTGCTCTGTTGTCAAACACATATGGCGTGCACAGAAGGGAAAGATGAGCACAGCTCACAGCCTCTGAGGGCTTCGTGGAAGGGGCGAAACTTAAACTTACAAGTCGAGTCTTGGTACGTGGAGATGTGAAGGGAGGGTGTGTGGTGCGTGGGATCTAGCTTGAGAAATGGCACAGATACATGAATGGGCTGAGAAGATTGAATGGATGTAGTAAGGACAGAAGAAAGATAATTCTGTAAGGCCAAGACAGGATGGCTAGTGTCAAGGGAAGGGCCGCTGCACTTTGTTTGGCAGGAAAGTAACACGAGAGGAACAGTGGCTTAGGAAGATGATGGAAAGCTATGCAAGGGAAGATAGAGACTGATGTTTCTCACCCTGCACCTTATCACAATCACTTGTGCAATGTTTAAAAGCAGATATAAGGCCAGGCATGGTGGCTCATGCCTGTAATCCTAGCACTTTGGGAGGCCAAGGCGGGTGGATCACGGGGTCAGGACTTCGAGGCCAGCCTGGCCAACATGGTGAAACCCCATCTCTACTAAAAATACAAAAATTAGCTGGGCATGGTGACATGTGCCTGGGCGACTGTAATCCCAGCTACTCAGGAGGCTGAGGCAGGAGAATCGTTTGAATACAGGAGGCAGGGGTTGCAATGAGCCAAGATTGTGCCACAGCATCCCAGCAGACTCTTAAAAAAAAAGCAGGTATGAAAAAGAGGCTCCAAGTGAAAGAGCTTCAGGTGACTGCTGTGAGGTGTAGCCTTGATGAGAGGCATGGTATGGGACCAAGAGAGCCTTGAAGTGGGGACCTTGTCTGTCTTGTTTGCAGACGTCTCCCAGGGACCTTGAACCATGCATAGAAAATAATAGATATTCAATGAATATTGATTGTATTAAAGTGAATGGATTTCAAGTCTGGAGGCTGGAGGCATGAACATTAATTAAAAGGCTATGACAAGATTCAAGGGGCAAGTGTTGAAGCTCTCAAAGCAAGATTGGAGGAATATTGGAGAAGCAATTGAAGCATAGAAATAGTTTCATTCTTCAAATACTTATGCTATTCAAAGAAAGTTGGGAAGGAAGATTAATGTAAGAGTTTATGACAGAAATAGAAATAGCACAGACAATATTGAAGCAGGTATGTTTTATAGGTAGAAACGTGATTAGATTATAAATGAGATAATTCAGGCTTAAATACGAAGACTGAGGAGACATGAGTACAGAAGTCCTTGAAATCAGGATTTAAAAAAAATGTTATTAAAGATTGAGCCTACAGAAAAAAGAACAAAAAGCTAAGAAAAAAGTCAGCTTTTATTTGTCTAGCTGTGTCCATTGAACATTCGCCGTGCATTGAACAGTGTGTATTGCTCTTTAAATACACTGGCTAATTTTACCCTCATAATAAATGTGTGGTAATGATGAATATTATCCCCCGTGTTCAAATAAGGCAGTATTTTTTTCCAAGGTCATATGACTAGTCATGTTTGGCCCCAGCCAGTCTGACTGAACTTGGCCACACTTGGCAGGTGGAAGAAGTAAGGAAGAGGTGGAGAAGGCCCAGTCACAGCAGAAGGAAAACATGGAATAATTCAAATCATGTTCACTGGGAGTTGAAAGGAATAAATGATGAGAGGATTCAAGTCGCACGTTCAAAGAAGCTTAGAGAAAACGAATAACAAGAAAAAGACCTGCTGTGTCAGGAAGGTCAGTCAGAAGAGCCACGTCAGCAATTCTGGGAGAGAGGGTGGGATTTTTGAGACTGTGCCGTGTTCATCCTTGAAGAGAAGCAGGGAGATTGGAAGGTTCTGTCCAAAAGGCATGGCAGAATGAAGGGGGAAATTTTAGATTTGTGAAATAAAATATGTCTGAAATTTCTAGAAATGGAGTCTACAGGGAAGAAAAGATTCAAAATGCTAAAGGCGAAAGGCGAAAAAAAGTAGTTGAAGGGACAGGTCTTTGAAGGGACCCATGGTCCCTATCTTGGTCTTATTAGTAGTAACACTGACATTTTAATCCCCAAATGGGACTTTTAATCCCAAAAGTCCCCAAAGGGAACTTTGAAGGGTGTGGTAGAATCCTAAGCGTTGATGGACATTGGAAGAAACTGTGTAAAAACTCTTAGGATACATTAAGAACAAGTTCAATTGGTTCACACAAGGGTAACCTTAAGAAAAATCCTATATCAAAAGCAAGTTCTCACGGAAAGAAAACCAAACTGGAACCACTGACTTCCACGTAAACAATACCCAGATATGAATAGCCTAGTCTGCCTGAGATCCTCAGATGGAAGATGCTGGATCTGAGGTAGCCTTGGATTTTACTATGCCAGCCTGTAATGCATCCATGTAAGTCCAGCAGAAACTCTCCTATGCAACCTCCACTTAAGCTCATTAAGTGAACAAGCACTCTCTATTTCCTCTGAAAATGCATAGTGACTGATGCTCATTCTTCTTGAATGTTCCGGGCTCGTAGGTGACCTTCAAGTATGCCCTCTCACTGGAACTTCCACATGTTGGATGAAATATTTAGCAACAGTGAGTTATGAATTTCTCAAATCTGTTTCTATCAGACGTTCTCTACTGCAACTGTGTCATTTAGTTAACTATTATATAACAGACTAAGTATGCATGTGAAAACAATTGTTTCCAATAAAGCCAATTTGGAGGACTTGATAAGGATTATTGGAGTTGTGGATTCTTTACTTCCCAAATTAGGACACAAGAGTTAGGCAGATGGGGATTAAAATGTCAGTGTTACTACTAATAAGACCGAGATAGGCGTATGGAATCCAGTGGTGACACCGTTGGGTTCCATACACCTATCTTGATTTTATTTGTCATAACAGTGGTACATCATTCCAGAATCTCAGAGGCATGCTTTTGGAATAATAGATAGCTCTGGGCAACTGGTAGCCTTCACCACAGAGTTGGAAAATGTATGCCTGTGAAGAGACAGGAGATGTGTCTATCCTGTGGACAGGTTGGGTTCACAAGAAAGAAAGACATTATCTTGTCTGAGTCAGTTCAGCTGCTTCTCCCCAGTTCAGCTGCTTCTCCCCAGTTCAGCCATGCCTTTCCTTCTGCTACCTAGTGGTAAAAGTCATCAGTAGGGTTAACTATAACTTATTTCACATGGAAACATGGCCATGGAAATGGAGACCCTGCTGGTAAATCCAAGTCACATGCACAGACATATATAAACTCTAACATTAGGTATAGGCAAGAAAGCTACCAAATACTTAGGGAAAATTATTGAAATCTGGATGGAATTTAGACTCAGACTGACGTTCCAATTCAACTTTAAAGGAATGACAACCACAAATTACAGGCAACTTATGAGGAGTGTGTTTAATGCAGGAAAAGAAGAACACTAGAAGCCAATTCAGTGAACTCCACTCGGAGAAAAGCTCTTGACTCTATGAAACGTTGACAAATAGATGCATATGAATATGTTTTGAGTGGTAATAAAACATTAAGACGTGAATCACTTTTACGATTTCTCCTTTTTAACTGACTTTCTAAAGTTAAACAGCCTCACTACTGGTTCCAATCACATTGGACAAGACAGCTTCTCAGTGATCAAAAAGCTCATTGCTTCTCAAGTTGTTTGTTGCATTCATAAAAAATTAGCATGGTTAATATATCACCTTGAACTACAAAGGGAACACATTGTCACGTGATCAACACTAGGCTCATTTATTCTTTTTCTCATTCTTCCAAACCACAGGGCTATCTTGTTTTGCCAGGTACTGGGATAAAAATGAGAATTAATAAGACAACTTTAATATCGAGTCGTCCAAAATTTTGTATTTATATAGGGAGTATTTATTTGATAAACCATACTATGCCAGTATAGTAGCACAAGTCTTCTGAGAAGTAGATGCCAATATGCAATGATATGTGCAAGGACTTTATTAGGGGGAATATATGTGAGTGAAAATGGGGAGGGAGCAGAGAGGTTGGCAGAGTTTCAGACTGTGGTATTTTGGTCTAACTCAAAGTGAAGGAGGGAGAGGAGACGGCATCTTGCAGTGTAAAGAAGGTACAGCGAGCCAGACATTGTGGCTCACGCCTGTAATCCCACCACTTTGGAAAGCTGAGGCAGGCGGATCACCTGAGGTCCGGAGTTCGAGACCAGCCTGACCAACATGGAGAAACCCCATCTCTACTAAAAATACAAAATTAGCCGGGCATGGTAGCACATGCCTGTAATCCCAGCTACTCGGGAGGCTGAGGCAGGAGAATTGTTTAACTTGGGAGGCAGAGGTTGCAGTGAACCGAGATTGTGCCATTGCACTCCAGCCTGGGCAACAAGAGCAAAATGCAGTCTCAAAAAAAAAAAAAAAAAAAGCAGAGAGGCTGCTGGGAGTTATGGTTCTCCAAGAGGGGAAGCTAGGGCTCCCAGGAACTGACTTGTCTCTGTATGCCGCCATGCTCCGTCATTGACTGGGAGGCGCCAGTGGGAAGCCTGGCCTTGGAGCTGAGGCTGTGATGAATTTCAGAGCTCAGTGGCTGGGGCCCTTTGTCAATTAATGGTAGTTGATCTAAGAGGTGCATTCTCACAGCCACTGCAACCAGGTCCTGAACATTAAAATTTAAAAAATCTAGATAATGGATGCTCATTGTGGGAAATCAGAAACATAGAAGTAAACAATATGTTTCCTTCATTTCTTCCTTCCCTCTCATCTATTCACCTCCAAATTATCTTTGTAGAATGCAAAGCTAATCATTTTTCAGATACCAACTGTCTTCAAGAAAAACTCCTAGATTGCTGCTTTCTCTCCTGCCTTTGGCCCTTCCCTTTGCCAGAAATTGCTGTATCCAGTTCCTTTACTCTCCCATTTCCTCTATCAGTGGGTTTCTCATCCTTGAAATGTCAAACGGTTTAAACAGCTGACACCTCCTCTAAGAAGGCTTCTGTTCTTCTCTGCAACCCCCACCCCCATTCTTCTCATTCTTCTTTTAATCAGGTTCTTTTCTATGCATTTCTGCATCACCCTGTAATTAATTCCCAGATGTGTCTGTTGGCTTAGTTGGTGTTCCCTCACCTAAGACCGTGAGCTCCTTGAGAGTAAAGATAGGTTGTATTTACCAGGATTTCCAGCACCCAGCAGTATTTGAAACATGGTAGGCACTAAATTACTGGATGACGACTAAACATAGGAATGAACATGTACATGTACACTCCTCTGCAGTTTGAGAAGACAAGACATTGTTGCATGGACCGTAGGGAAAATATATCATTTAGTGATGGTGGTGATTCCCATTTTGTCTGTGAAATAAGTTATTCTGGCTATTAACAGCTTGTAGTAAGAGTGGCTCTTCCCTAAAGAAAAACAATGAGGATATACCACGCAGCACTTTATTTCTATAAAATGCTTTGCTATAACATTCCATCCAAATCCTCCCAGCGTCCCTTTGATGACTTACACCTCTTCCAGCTGAGACCCTGTGAGTCCAAGCTCCCGTCATGGTGAGTGGTGGTTCCTACTGTGCTGGGGAGGACACTGAGGCAGACGGCAGTTAGGCGACTTTCTGCATAAGCACCATCGTTGCAAACGGCAGAGTCAGTGGTGGAGTTCATGACCCCCAGTAGTCCTCCCTAATCTACCTGCTGGGTCATAATTTTCCTGCAAGCCCTGGATGTTAGGCAATGAGAACTAATGATATGAATGTTTCCTACTGACCAGAATATTCCTGGTCCTCACACACTGAACCCATCACCATCAGGTAAGAAAAAGATTGGGGGCGGGGGAGGTCAGGCAGATCGAAGCACAGTTCTGTTGATGTGATTTCCATAGAAAGTCGGCTATATTTATGGAGGTTTGTATTTAGGACCTTTCAAGGAATTTTTAGTTACTTAATAAATAGAGCACCGTGGCCGGACATCGTGGCTCATGCCTGTAATCCCATAACTTTGGGAAGCCAAGGAGGGAGGGCCACGAGGTGATGAGATCGAGACCATCCCGGCTAACACGGTGAAACCCCGTCTCTACTAAAAATAAAAAAAATTAGCCGAGCATGGTGGCGGGCACCTGTGGTCCCAGCTACTCGGGAGGCTGAGGCAGGAGAATGGTGTGAACCCAGGAGGAAGAGCTTGCAGTGAGCCGCGATCCCATCACTGCGCTCTAGACTGGGCGACAGAGTGAGACTCCGTCTTAAAAAAAAAAAAAAAAACAAAACAAAAACACCTATTTATTTATTTTAAATCAATTTGGCAAGGATTAATGGCTCTATTTGATTGCCTGAGTCCCCCACCCTGCTCCACTCTACCCTATTCCAAAATAGAGTATAGCCAATCATATCTCTGTGTTAAAAAAAATATACCTCCTTGATTCTTTAAAATATTGACTGCATGGGTAATTGCGGTATAAATGTATTCAATAGGCAAAGAATTTTCTTTAGGAGGGAAATTAATGATACAACATTGCGGTGTGCTGTGTGAGTTTATTCATTCTATTACTTTCCCTCTTAACAGGGATAATTTAAAGTCAATAGTAGTTTCATTTTAAAACCTGTGAATTCTCAAATCTTCTAATTTAATTATGAAATTGAAAGAGATGTCAAATCATTTTGAGTTTACATTTGTATAAAGTAAATAATGTGTACATGACTTGGCTGATAAATGACATATCTCTCAAGTATTTCTAATTAAATTCATTCACACATTTTAATTCTTTATTCTCAAATCGTGCAATCATTAATATCATATTTCCAGGATAATAGTATCTGTGAGCTTACGTGTATTTTCTCCACCTCTGCTCCTAAAGCCAGAAGAACCAGGCTGTTCTGTTGTAAACTTTTATTGGCAGGGGTTCATAATTCAGCTGTAAAATTTCATGCTGGGCTGCAATTCACTGCACAAACCCTATGCCCTGAAGAGCTTATGTTACTACAAAAACAATTGTAAAAATCCATTTTTTGTCTTTTTAGGTAGGCCAGAAAAATGGTACAGTAACAAACATTATTCTTAAAAATAAAAAAGACACTTTCTAAAAATAAAAGTTGGTGAATGAAATGGTCTGTTTAGTACTGAGCTATCATCACCCCTCACCCGTCAAAATAACTTTTATATTGAAACAATGGAAAATTTACACTTAAACAGGTACAACTTGCTCCATGGTGCTCAGGGCGCATGAAAAGTCACCTTTTTCTTATTTTTCTAAGTCAGATTAAATCCAGCGTGAGGTCACTGTCATCAAGGTTGACAAGAAGTCCAATAACAGTCAATTTGGAGTGCCCTCTCCTGCCCTTGGGCTGTGGTAGCACGCCAGGGCTTATGCAGTCCAGAAAAAGAGTAAAGGGCGCAGAGCTAGGTGCATGCTTGCCTTTGATCCTTGCCCAGGCAGCTTGTTTTATTGGCAATATCACCGCCACCTTTGCCATCCGTGCCAAGCTTGGTAATGGGCTCTCTGAGAAGGCTCCATAGTTCACAGTGCTTACAATGCCAACCACGTTGGAGGTCCCTGACCCTCAAGGATCCCAAAACACTAACACGCACCCACACATCCATACACACCTCTTTCACATCCAAAACATCTCTCTCACCCCCTGCCCCCCAATTTCCTCTTTACCCAGTTTCCAGTCTGCAAGAAACGAGCAATACTTTGATAGATGGTGAGTTTTGGAGTATACGAGTTTATTCTCCTCTGACTCTGAACCACAAAACCATTTTTCCCCCGCCCCCTCACTGTTATTAAACGTGTTGAGAAGAAAGAGGTAGGAGATTATTTCAATCTTCCTATTTTTTTTCTACTTCAGGAAAAAAAACAAAAAACACCAATACATGTTTTGTATTAATAGAATCACCCTTGTACATAATCAAGTCCTATTTTACTTTAATATTCTCAGCACTGGGTGAAGACTCATGCTATGTCGGTTATGGTTTTAAATTTGCAACTACTTAGCCCCTGTCTTTGACTGTATGATTGAATTCCTGATCTAATTTTCTTCATTTATAAAGTGCAAGGCATGAATGATCTAATTCTATAAAAATAGAATGGTGTATATTCTACAAAATTTCTTCCCACCTAAAAATCTCAAATTATGAAACACTTATAATATAGCCTAATAATTTCTGAGTTACTTCCTGTGTTCAGTTTTGTTTTCACATATAGTTTTAATTATCACACAAAAATTTGAATGTGGCATAATCAATATTATTTGTTATTTGGATGGTAATCATGAAGCACTTCTTCTTAACAAAACCAAATCAGCAAGTAACAGATGAATAAAGGAATTTCATAAGACCTTTTGGAAAACTTAAAGATCTAGGTCTAATGAATAGGATATGTGGTCTCTTCAAAGAAAGACCATAATTAGGATAAAATTTCATTGTTCAGGTTACTGCACTGTATGTCAAAAATCGTGAGCTGCTCCAAGACATACGTGAAAGTCAACACAGACTTTCTCAAATGCTTTGAAGTAGCCCTTTCCTTCTACTTGGGCAAATCCCTGCAGATCCGTGTCATCATATCTATGAAGACTGCATGTTAATTTTGCAAGTTCCCCTTACTTTGGGACTGATCTACCAACCTCTGTATGAAACCTCCCCCAAGGACCAGGCTGCTTATTGCTGTTTTGAACTTAAAGCTGTTGCTATGTTTCCCCTACTTAAATAGACAGTGAGTGCACCTTTCAAAGATATCCCAATTTCAAGAGACGGAGAGATGCAAGAGAGAGTGAATTAGAGAGAAAGAATGTACTCAGTAAAGTCTGAGATGCCCTTCAAAAAAAAAAAAAAAAAGATGGGACATGAACATGGCAGACATTCATTAACATTAATTTGTTACATTGAATCCTCAAGTTTCTGGTCCATGAGAAGTGATAAATGACAATAAGTGCCTACTAGCAGAACCCGAAGCATAGCTGCTAGTAACATACCCTTAGCACACCTTTAACCTAGACAAATGCTGAGGTAGAGCAGCATGGAATGGAGGTAGCAGAGGTAGCTAAGAATGGGTAGATAGCAGTCTGAGAGGCAAGATAAGTCATAAATCTTGGAAAATTGTGATTTGTTCCATCATTTAGTCTTTCAATATAATGGTTTATCTCTATATTTAATCTTTCAATCTTCTATCTATAAATGCATTATCATCCATGGATGCCCATGATGATGGGGGAAGCGGTTCAGGCTGGGGACAGTGGTGGATGCCTTCTGTTAGCCCACCCACACCTCCTATCAGTGCCTTTCTCTGTATGGCCCACGCCTCCAGGGGTGAGGGGGACTGGCTTCCCTTGATCTCAGGTTTGCCGTTGGGATTGGCCAATGAGGAATATCCACAGGAGATGGGAAGACCTGGACCCTCTACAGAGGTCACCTGCCTGTCAGACCACCCACTCCCCACAGCCCACTGTCCCTTTGCGCCTTCAGAACTAGGTAGTAGGGGCACCGGTTACCACTCTTGGAATTCTTCAATATCATTTGTGGGTTCCTTCTATCCTGCCCACACTTCTGTCAGTGCTTTTTAGAATTAAACTCTTGTCCAATAATCCAGTTTTAGTGTGCTATCTGTTTCTCTTGGGATCTTGAATGACACAAGACCAGAAAGGCTTTCTGAAGGAACTACATGAAGAGTTACATCTTGAAGGGGTTAGGAGTGTATGGGAGAATCCGATGAAATAAGATGCAAAGGAAAAATGAGATTTCAGTCAGAAACAGCAAGGTGTGAAAAAAAGGGAAACGGCTGGATTTAGGTAACAATAAAAGGGAAGAATGTACTATTTACTGTTTTTAAGGTGTATTACAGGCTCCTGACTTATGGCAATTATTTCAAGACATGTTTGCCTATTAGTAAGTTCTTTGCGTGGTGAGAAAAAAAAAAAAAATCCAACCCCCATCCTTTACTTTTATGTGATATTACATTGCGCAACCTACAAAACTGCCACCAGGTGGCGCTCACGCAGTAACTTTGGAGCTGCAACAAGCCGTGAATGTTAAAGACGCTGAATTGGAAATATTACTGTCGAACAGATGTTCTTGTCTTTGATGCTGTATCTAAGTTAAGGTAGGAATGATGAGGTCAAAAAGGCTAATAAATTTATTATGTGGTGGAAAAGTTATTTCTCCTTGCCCGTGAGACAGAAAAGCCATTATTTTTAAAGCATAATGCTAGCTGAGCTTTGTTCACTGTGACACAAAATTCTCCTAATCCTCCTCATACTTTTATTATTCTTTGTGTGATATGTGTCTTTGGTTGCGAGTAAAGAAGAGATTATAGTAGTTGCTGTAAGCTGACTGCTTAAGAGTTCAGTAAATTTAAATAAATCTGTTGCAGAAAAAAATATGCCTTGGACACTGATCATCCAACGGTGAAAAAGAAAAATGTAGACAGAGCATTTATGCAAAGAGGCAAATGATGTGCGAGAATGGCACTGCCTGTAAATAAAGCAGACAGTTTGACAAAAGTGTTTTCCCCCACTTTGATCAAATAGACTAGAGCATCTTTGCACCCAGCTTGTCAAAGTGCGGAATCTGTTTTCCATCTTTCTTTATTCCTACCTTCACCCAATCCCCACCATTCTTTCATCCAGGTCTCCTCCTTGAAATGAAATAGGCTGTTAGTAGACTGCAGTTGGTAGCACCCAACTGCAGATAATGAGCAATGAGACAGAAATGTCTTAGGCTCTTGTTCTTTCTCCCACCTTCTTCCTCAGCGACAAGGTCTGCAGACTTTCATGGGTAAATTCTGTTATAGGGAGAGCGAGGAGGCCAGATAATTGCCCAAGCTGCCTCTTCCATAGATTGATATTAGGGACCTTGTCCTCAGCATTGCACACCTGGAGACCTGCTAACTTACCCAGTATCAGATGGAGGATTTATGCACACAACTATGAGTGTGGGGCATTCCCAGGAAGTGAATCGTTTACACCAGAAGATTCACACACAGGACATCAGCAAATATTATCCCAATTACTTTTGTACCAACCTAATACTAATCAACCTCAGAGATGAATTTTAGCATCCCCATTTTACAGATGACAAAAATGAAAGGACAGAGAGTTCAAGGGATTTACACAAGATGTACAGCTACAAGGAGGCAGAGACCAAATGTGCATGTGAATTAAAATCTCAAATGACTAATGTAGAAATTGAAAGAGGATTGAATAAAATTGAGCTCTTCTTTTCCAACAATCACCCTTCTGGTAAAAAGGTACCAGAGTTTGTGACCCATATGGATCTTACTTCAGAAAAGATTTATTGGGAAGAAGGATATTTTGTCCAGGTTTCGGATTAGGCCAGTGATCTAAATGGGCTGACAAGAAGTAGTGACAATAATCACATCTGCTGGACAGAGCACCTCTAAGGGCATGAAACCTGGGCAGTTGCTGGACTTACAGGGGCCCTGTGCTTGGCTTAATGCTGTGCTGTCACTGTCTTGAAATTCTTAATAATTTTTGAACAAGAGACCCTATATTTTCTTATTGTACAGGGTGCTGCGAATTATGTAGCTGGTTCTGCTGAGGGTATTTTTCTCTTTTGACCATTGCTGGATAAACATAGATACTTCCTGTTCCTCCTTGACTCACTCTGGAACCTTTCAGACAGCCCCCAGAAAATTCCATTAGCAAGTTATTTCCTCAGACAGATCGGCTGGAATGCAACAATTAGGTTGTAGTTTACATTGCTGTTTTTGAAATAGCTGCTCCCTTTTTGCAATTGACAAATCCACCTTGAGCACCCACTATGTGCCAGGCACTTGCCAAGTCGGAGGTGGTTTTCCAGTTGTTACTAGCACTGCTTTCTTCATCCTTCTGTAATGGAAGAGAAGCTCTCATAGCTTACTACTCTAAGCCATGCTATGCTCCTACTAGATTTCCCTCTCAGAGAATGACCTTTCCTGATCTTGTTCCTCAGCGCTGAAGACATCCTATTAATTCCCCTTTGCACTGCCTACAATTACTACCAACGGCAGCTATTGCGCAGCCATCTGAGAAATGAACCCCCATGGAAATTGCCATCCTTGCCCAAGGCTAACAGAGTTCTCTGGCAGGTCCTGGTGGACTTGTGAAATATTAAATATGTTCCATATTCTTTGTACATTAAAAAGTCAAATCTGAGAAATCTCCTTATGCATTAAGTATCTGTGTCTACATGATATTACACTCAGCACTGTCGGAAGAGATTTAGTTACAGTCTTATTTCTGTAGAATCATCAAAAGTAGACCATGTACCTAAACAAATCTGAATGTAAAGACAGTGTTTATAAGGGCAAAAGATGCAGACAACTGAGTCATGCAAAACATTGGTCAATGTAACGTGGTGTCCATTTCAAGAACAAGTGCATTAGCAGAGCAGTGAGGAGTGAGAGAGCCTTAAGTGGCTAATGCTCACACCGGATGGTGCAGAGGGAAGCTATTAGACCTTTTCCAAATAGTTCTGGAAGACTGTGTACAGGAGCTGGGATTTCATGAGCTATTTGGATGATAGAAGAGAGATAGCTTGGCAGACAGAAAGAGAGAGCATTCCAAGAATATGGCACAGTTTGGAAAAGGCTTGTGTGGAATGACTAGGTGATGGAGATATTAAGCCAATTGGCTTGAACTGAGTGGGGGCTCCTTCCAAGGAAGGATTTCAAATTTGATTCAAAACAAAATAATGGCTTTCTGTAGCATTATGATGACAACTAACAATATATTTTTGAATCCAGTGTGTGCTACACAAATCCAGACTCAGGTCATGGAGTTCTTAGAGAAAGAAGTCTCCCGAGTAATGATGGGGGAATAAGACATGGCAATTAACAGCATCAGCTACCCTCAGGCGTAAGCATGGCTGCCCCCACCCAGTTCACATACTCCACTCCATAGAGCCCAAGAAGCAAATCGGCAGGACAGCTACTATAGAAGGAGAAAAGTTTGTCCTCATCCCATTGCTGGGAGGAAAGAGAAACAGGGCCCTGGTCTTGGCATCCCTGCTGCTGTCTTTGGTGTTGTGTTCATGAGCGCTGAAGTTCTGAACACAGAGCTCAGGGACCCTGGGCCTTGGGAGGAAGGCCACTGTCTATACCTCCCTTGTGATTCACTTCAAAACCTAAGTAAGAACGTATTTATCGACTGCCATGCTTTTGAAAATTCTAAGAATATTTGCCACTTGGAAGAAGCTTATAAGCTAAATGAAGAGAGAACTCGTGTCCATTTGAGAAGTTACAGAAGGAAAATAAAATTAAGAACTGTCACAAAGAGACACTCTTGCCTGTCAAATGATGGGATCTGACAAGGGTGGAGGAAGGCGGTATTACTTTAGGTTGGAAAGACCATTAGGCGGAGTTAGGAGACGGGTGTGTCTTCAAGAATGGGTCAAATTTAAATAACCAGGTAGGGCAGAGCATTGTGGGAAGGGCAGAGCATTGTGGGAAGGCACAAAACCTCGGAGGAAAAACATGGTGGCCAGAAAGGCAGGTCAAGATGGAAGGGCACCGCCATGTTGTCCAAAGCAGAAGGGCCTAGAGGACGTCAGAGGGAGAGGAGGCAGGAGACGAGGTGAGGGCCTCATTGATGACAGGAAATTGAGCTCATTTCCTCTGTTGTTGCAAAGAATGACCTAATCGGAGATCAACACGTTTTGCCCAAGTTCCGGGTAAAAAAGTTTATATTTTGAAAACTTTCAATAAGTGATTGTTTCTCTTTCCTAATACAATGTTGAATTGCCAGTGCATAGCGGAGGTAAATCATCTACCCTCTATGATGATTTTGCTAGCACCATCTGAAGAGCTACCAGATAATTTGTCTTTGTGAAGGGCCGTAAGCATATTCTTGAGCTCCGCTACTGCTCCCGGAACAAGCACCTTGCGGAAGGGCTCTGGAGTGCAGCATTTGGCACGTCCCGCTGCTCCGGCCATCTGCTGCACCTTACAACGTGGTCTGGCAATTCAGGAGATGGCACGGGCAGCCGGCGATATATCCATATGTTATTCTCCTCCTCCTTGCTTGAGAAACAGAACAGCCATCTTCAAGACACCACCAGGAATTCCAAGTCACGTGACTTCCTTTGTCTCCTGCAGACCAAAGATATCAACATTTATTTTAAAAGGGCAAAAACACACAGCCAGTCAGTCTGAACGAAAACCCTGTGAAGGTGTTACTACCTTACAAGTTAGCCTCAGAGTATGGGAGAGGGAATTCCCGCTCTCCTCACCCCCGGCAAAAAATGCCAACTAATGTTGAGCGCCCTTGGGTGACTTGGGAGGAGTGGTTCCCGGGTATAGTAAGGGTTTCTGTGAAGTTATGATCAGCATCACTACTTTTTGTAGTTGTGTACAAGATTGCGTCACCTAAAGCCTTCAGAGTCAACATTGGTCCATGGACCAGAAGATTCTGCGTCGCCTGGGAGCTTGTTAAAAATTCAGAATCTAAGACCCACTGAGATCCTCTGAATCAGAAGCTGTATTTTCACATTGCCCCCAAGTGATTCGCAGACACATTAAAGCTTGTAATGTACTGATCTGGAAGAGGATCCTCGGAAAAACTTCTGCCCGTGTAGTTTTGAAGATTCTGGGAAAAATGATCTTGATGTAATGAATGAAGTAGGATAACTATGCCATCTAGGAATTTGTATAGAATGCTTACAGAGACTTTTTACTCATAAACTTATTCCCCCCAAAAAAGTTGTTTTTTGTTGTTGTTGTTGTTGATAATAAGTGAGTCCATAGCATTTATCTTAGGAACGCACACCCGCAGGAGTAAAAGAACACCCCGGGGTTATGTTCTCAGCCCCCCTCCCTCCTCAGGAAGCACTGATTGGAACTTCTCTGGAGCCTTGCTTCAGTCTGAGATCTGCACTGAGCTGACCACTTCTTGATTCAGGACCCTGAAACCTCTGCATATGGGTTTATTTAGAGGAGAGGCTGCAAGCGCTGAAGATGTACTTGTTAACCTTAGCAGCAGCTGCTGTGTGCTGTGGCCCCGTCCTCTAATCTGGATGTCAGACCTGGGCACAGCACCCTCCGCGCTGGTGGCTGCCGTTTCTTCTGCTGGCCCAGTCTGCTGTGGACTCTATTAATGAGGGGTTTGAAAGCCCCTTTGACAGGGAAGAGTCTCTTTCTGCTTGCAGTTTGAATGGAAAATGAACTCCCTATTTGCACAGCACCATGACACTTCGCATAATATCATTTGCTGTCCCCCAGGCAGGAGTATTTCTGGACAGCACTTCTTAAACACTTTATGCCCAATATCATGTGGGTTGCAGTCACTCACATGGAAAAGAAAAGGACAGTTTAAAGCTTGACCAAGAACAACAAAAATGCCTCCTAGGTGTCCAAAATGTCCACCTAAGATTCAGCTTTTAAGGCAGAAAAATGACTAACAGAGACCATATTTTGAAATCATTAAAAATGGATGTGTTTAGCCAAGAAAATGAAAGAAGACGTAGGAAAAATTAATTCCATCTCTTATGGAGCGATTAAAAATAGAGAGAACAAATTGTCAGTTAATGAAGCATACAGACTGGAGAGGTGATGTAGACAATAAAACGTGGATTATTCAGCATACTATTTTTAATTGAAAGATATATAGGAAGAATGTTAGCATAAGTCATTTTCTACTAATATTGTTGCTAAAATGAAAAAACTAAGTGATTTGCTTTCTTTGAGTTGATCACACATGAGAGTCCTGAAGTACAACCCAAGGAGTACAACCGAAGGAGTAAATCCCTCTAGATTCAAAGTTCGCACTTGATGGTCTACAGGTAGAAGCATGAACACTGACTTTTTTTATGCCATCTAATCATATATATATACGATTACCATCTAATCATATATACATAATATATTATATATATATATAATGCCATCTAGGAATTTGTATAGAATGCTTACAGAGATTTTTTACTCATAAACTTATTCCCCAAATAAAGTTTTTTTGGTTGTTGTTAATAATAAGTGAGTCCACAGTATTTATCCTAGGAATCCATACCCGCAGGAGTAAAAGGACACCCCGGGGTTATGTTCTCAGCCCCCCTCCCTCCTCAGGAAGCACTGATTGGAACTTCTCTGGAGCCTTGCTTCAGTCTGAGATCTGCACTGAGCTGACCACTTCTTGATTCAGGACCCTGAAACCTCTGCATATGGGTTTATTTAGAGGAGAGGCTGCAAGCGCTGAAGATGTACTTGTTAACCTTAGCAGCAGCTGCTGTGTGCTGTGGCCCCGTCCTCTAATCTGGATGTCAGGCCTGGACATGGCATCCTCCATGCTGGTGGCTGGATATACATATAATATATATAATATGATAATATTATATATAACATATATATTGTATATAATATGTCATATAATATATAATATGTATAATATAACATATATACAATATGTTATATTGTATATATAATTACATACTTTATATTATATTTGTATATTTATATCTATAATCTATAATATATAATGTATATATTATATATTTATATATAAACTGTATATATAAAATATATAGTACATATAAATATATATTATATATAACAATATTAGTAGAAAATGACTTATGCTAACATTCTTCCTATATATATTTCAATTAAAAATAGTGTGCTGAATAATCCACGTTTTATTATCTACATCACCTCTCCAGTCTGTATGATTCATTAACTGACAATTTGTTATCTCTATTTTTTTAGATATGTTATATATATTTGTATATATATACACAAATATATTTTATATAATATGTGTTATAATATTTGTGTATATATATACAAATATATATATTTTAAGACAGGATCTTTCTCTGTCACCTAGGCTGTAGTGCAGTGGTGTGATCTTGGCTCACTACACCCTCCGCCTCCTGGGGTCAGGGGATCTTCTCACCTCAGCCTCCCAAGTAGCTGGGGCTACAGGCGCCCGCCACCATGCCCAGCTAATTTTTGTATTTTTTTGTAGAGATGGGGTTTCACCTTGTTGCCCAGGCTGTTCTCAAACTCCTGAGCTCAAGCCATCCACTTGCCTTGGCCTCCCAAAGTGCTGGGATTACAGGTGTTAGCCGCCATGCACAGCCCATTCATAATGTTTTTAAGCATTCTGTTTTCACAGCCTCCATAAAACAGGAAATTTATAAGTACATTTTTTGCTTATTTATTCAAATGACAAGTATTTATTGGGCACACACCCACCTCAGGCACTGTTTTGGGGCTATGAATTTGTAATCACTGAATAAAAACACATTCCCTACCCTCGCGGAGCTTACCTTTTTAGTAAAATATACATACAAATAAATAACCAGAAATATGATTGCCTTACAATTCTGACAGAGATAATTGGCAAAAGAAAAATTAGCTGCACACAAAAATATGTTAACATCTGGAGAATAATGAAATTATGAGCAACAAGCATCAATGAAATCATGCCAAAATCAAATGATGGCAGTTCTTGGTAGGCTTCCAGAATTAACTATTAAAAGAAGATATTAGCCTTAAACCTAGTGTGTCTTCTGTGATGGCTGTGTGTGTGGGGGGGGTTATGTCAGGTTGCATTCATGGAGGATGGACAGATGCCAGGATATTTCACAGGAACCTGATTGTTCTTCCCTGCCAGGAAATCGCTGTAGCATGACAAGATCCCAAGGATCAAAGTGCCTGGAGACAAGAAGTCCTGGAGCAGGCTTGCCTTGCTTTCAGGTGATGCTGTAGAGCACCCAAATGCCCTGCAGTGGCCAGCACCCCTGAACGAGGACTGGACCCCGCATTTACATGGCTTGATTCTGTGACTCGAGCAAGTTACTAATGTCTCGGAACCTCAGTTTTCTCATTTGAAAACTGAAAATCATAATACCTCAACATAACATTAGTGAAAAGAATAAATGATATCACATACATATATACACACACACACGTATAGTCAATATGTACAATGCTTGCTGCACAGTTAAGTGTGCAACAAACGTTCGTACCCTGCTCCCATCTTATAACTTCTCAACAATAAGGTTTATAAAGGCCACACATATTTGACAAGACAATCCAAACTTTCACACTTCACCTTTCGAGCACTTTTGCCCATTAGACCATACCCCTCTAAGCTGCATTTCTTGTGCATATTTGGGATTCGGTTCCTGAAATGATTAACAATCATTCCAAATACCACTTGCTTGCTCTTGCCAGCCACCAGTTCCGTTTCATCAACACACCCATACTTAGCTATACAGCAGTTCCTGTTTGTAAAATTACTTGAAGATTGAGTTAGATTTTTGTCCTTATTTAAGAAGTAGGAGTGGAAAGCTGAAATAAGAAAGCAGAGACTAGCAACAGGAATGTCTGTTTTTATAAGCACAACACAATAAACAGAAATGTTTAGGTGTGTTTCTAGCAGGAAACTCTGAGTCAGCCTCTCATTGGACTAATGAGGGCTCAATGTGAATTACAGGTTGGGTGGAACTACATTGGAGAGAATATACGAGATACTAGATCAATATTGGAGTTAGATCTAAAAGTGAGATCAAATTAGGAAATAAGTGTGTGTGTGTGTGTGTGTGTGTGTGTGTGTCCATATTGGAATTAGATTTAAAGGAGAGATCGAATTGGGAAATAAATCTACTTGTACATGTGCCTCTGTGTGTGTGTGTGTGTGTGTGTGTGTGTGTGTGTTTAACTTTACTGAAAAAGAGCTCCCTTTCTAGTCTGTGAATCTATTCATCTATTGTTTATCTTTCATGTATGTATTCTAGAAAGCATTACATGTGGAACTGTGGACTTGCCTCTATCTAGTTGCCTTTTTTACTTGTTTATTTCCAGCCTCCTGCAAAAAGAAGGTGATGAAGTAGCAATTTCTCTAATCTCAGTATTCTCCTCTAAGCAATCTGACCAGGAGACTACAAATATTTGTTGGTCACCTACTATGTTCCAGGCATCATGTCCCCAAGGGTATGTCCCCTGCTAGAGTTAGCAGAAAGATCTGGCATGGATTCAAACAGATTGAAAAATGAGTAAGACAGGAGACTACTGGATCTGCAAATCTGATGAGAAAGCTTCCTTGTTAAGCACTTCAGCCTAATTCTCTCTCAAAATGTGTATGGGCTTAGACTTTCATAGCAGCATACGTAAAGGAACCAAGGCTCTGCTTCTCAAGGTAAAGCCGTGCAACTCTGTGTACACTGGCAGGGACTGCGAACCTTGGAAGGGAAGCGTGGCCCAGTGCCGCTGGAGACTCAGGCTGTTTCTAGTTGCCAGGGATAAACCCCTTTCCAGCTCCGGAAAGCCGACACTGGGACAGGCTTCTCCTCTACAGCTGGGACCTAAATTAGATCCTTCTATACTCCAGCTACTTGATCCTCAAATCTTTAAGTCTCGGCCACCCTTAGACATTCTCCTTCTGCCCTTTTCTATATGTCCTTTGAATATTTGCATACTGATTTCTTTTTTTAAAAAAAGTGCAAAGAGAGAAAAACTTTATTTCTAAAATGTTTTTCTACTTTTATTTTAGGTTCAATGGGTACACATGCAGGTTTGTTGCATGGTGTATTGGTCTGTTTTCATGCTGCTATAAAGAACTACCTGAGACTGGGTAATTTATAAAGGAAAGAGGTTTAATTGACTTACAGTTCTGCATGGCTGGGGAAGCCTCAGGAAACTTACAATCATGGTGGAAGGTGAAGAAGCAGCAAGCACTTTCTTTACAAGGTGGCAGGAGTGAGAGAGCGTGAAAGGGGAAGAACCCCTTATGAAACCATCACATCTCATGGGAACTCACTCACTATCATGAAAACAGCATGGGGGAAACTGCTATGATCCGATCACCTCCCACCAGGTCCCACCCTTGGCACTTGAGGATTACAATTGGAGATGAGATTTGGGTGGGGACAAAGCCAAACCGTATCACGTGGTGCATTGCATGCTGCTGAGGCTTGGTGTACAAAATGACCTCGTTACTAAGGTAGTGAGCATAGTGCCCAATGGGTAGCCTTCCAACCCTCTCCTTCCTCCCCTCTCAAGCAGTACCCAGGATCTATTGTTCTCATCTTTGTGTCTAGGAGTACCCAGTGCTTAGCTCCCACTTATAAGTGAGAACCTGTGCTAATTGGTTTTCTGTTCCTGCATTAGTTTGCTCAGGATAATGGTTTCCAGCTGCATCCATGTTGCTGCAAATGACATTTCATTCTTTTTTATGGCTATGCAGTATTTGATGATGTTTGTGTACCATTTCTTAATGATACTTCAAACTTGGTAGGCTAAGACTAAAATTTTATTGTTAGAGCTGAAATCGTGGGTTACTGCAGCTAAATGGGTCTCAGACTCTAATTCTCCATTCTTTTGTGTGTGAATAAACTGAAGTCAAGAGTGAGGGTCAGAGAGAAGAGAGAATGAATAAATGGCACAAACCTCCTTAGCAGCACAGGTCGGGCTATAATGTTCTGACCCCAAATTCATTGTTCATCGGGTCCTCTTTGCTGCATCAGTTAACGACATCACCAAAATCTCCACTCACCTTTGGTTGCAAATGTCTTCCCATTTCCTACTGTATATCCAAGAAGTTAACAAATCCTCTCAAACCTCCAACATACTTTGTTCAATCTTTGCTTTTTATGATTTTTGTCAACAGCCAAGGGCTTAGTCCATCCTTTCTTTATCTCTCCCCTGAGCTGTTATGACAGCAACTCAGCTGGCTTCTATGTAGTCATCCTCTCTTCTGAAACTCCAGCCAATGAACTGGAACTAGAGCTATCTTCCTGAGATCAGACGGTGTCACTATCCTGTTCTAAACTGTCCATGCCATACCTCCACATGCAGGAAAAACACCCAGACTCCATAGTGTGGCCTCCTCTCTCACCCAGTGTTTCCACTCCTCCAAGGACACCTCTCCTTTTGTCATCTAACACCATTCCTCTAGGTGCTGTTCTTCATGCTAGCATATCATGACCTTTCCACCAGTAATTTTTTTTCTGAAAAAAATTCAATTTACTGGAAACACTGCTCCTTCTAGGACATCTACTGTCAAAGTTCTGTTCAAAGTTTAGGACCAGTTTGGTCTCATCTCCTCTAAGAAGCCTTCCTTAGCCATCCTAGTAGGATGGCTAGTAGTATCAGAAGTAACATCAGAAGACATTTATCCCATCTCTGTCTCCAACTCCTATGCTTCCTTTTTCTATAGAACACAGGAAACATCAGATTTTGCTCCCACCACTCCCCAGGCCCTTCTAAGCCAAGTCTCTAATAGCCATTTCTTTGCAAAATGGATTCTGCAACCCACAATTCTCGTCTTACTCACTTTATGAGCAACGTTCGACACAGGTCGTCAATTTCTCCTTCTCTCAATATTTTCTGCACTTGGCATTTTGAGTGCCACTCATTCATGATTTTCCTCCTCCTACCTCATAGCCTGTTCTTCCCAGTCTACTTTGCTGTTTCTTCCTCATCTCCCTGATATCTACACTGTAGATTGTCCCAGAGCTCAATCCATGGATTCCTTCTCTGTATTGCATGACTTTACAGGTGACAGTGTCCAGTTTCATGGCTAAATTACATTTAAATTTGATGAGAACCAACATTACAGCTGTAGTCTGAAACTCTTTCCTGAACTCCAGATTCTTATATCCAGTGGCCTACCTGACATATCCGATTGGCAGGCCAGTCGGTATCTCTTTGGCTGCTCTCACTCACATCCCAAATCCTTGTCACCAGCCAGTTCTGTTGCCCCTCCCTTCAAAATGAATCTAACACTCTACCACTGCTAAACATTGCCATCACTACCTCGCTGGCCCAAGCTACCATCAACTTTTGCCTGAATTGCAATAGCATTTTAATTAGAGGTTTTCCTTCTTTGTTTGCATTTCTACAGTCTATTTCACCGTAGCCAGAGGGATACCTTTAAAACGTAGGTGTTATGGTTTGCATCTCTCCCCAGAAGCCCATGTGTTGCATGACTCTCTTACTTTTTCCTCCGTCATCTTCTTGGAGAGTCCCTACCACTGAAGCCTTTTCTGAGCACCCATAAAAAATAGCAACCCCACTCCTTAAGCTCCCTAATTCCCTACCTACCTGGCTTTATTTTTCTCCATAGAGTTGTCAAGTTACCACCATTTGACATTTTTAATCTCTCTATCATCTATCTCTATCTCTTATCTATCATCCATCTCTCTCATCTCTGTTTCATCTAATTATCTATTATCTATCATCTATCTCTCTCTTATTTATCTTTCATTATTTATTTTCTACCTATATAACTATCATCTATAAATCACCCATCTCTCACATCTATGTGTGTATGTATGTGTCTATCTCTCTCTCTCTCTTTCTCTGTTAGCTTGTGTACTGTCTGTCTCTCCCTGTGAAAATGTCAAATCCACGAAGACAGTGTTCTCGTCCATTGCTATATGCCTGATATTTAGAACAGTGTCTGGTAAACAATAGGTGATCAATAAATATTTATTGAAAGAATGACTAAATAGATACTTGAAATCAAAGTCTGGTTACCAGCCTTGCCACAGACACCGTCCTGTGACAGGTCCCCCCTGCGCCCACCAAGTCTTGCAGTGGGGAGTCCAGTTGTGAAGCACACATGACAAAGGACCCTGTGAGGAAAATCTGTGGGGCTCTAATGGCACACAGTGTGGCTCGGCCTGTTTCTTGTAGTAATAAACATAGAAAGCCCTTGAGAACGCGAGGCTATCAGATGGTGTGGTATAAAAGAAAGAACAATGCACCAGCAAGCAGAAGATACGTATTTGGATTCTGAGTCTTATTACCTGTGGAGTCCGGAGCAAGTTGCTAATCCTATTTGGCCTCCATTTCTTATCTGTACAGTAACAGTGATGGATTCGCTTGTCTGAGATCCTTTCCACACCTTCGATTTCTGTTAATTTCTGTGGGTGTCTGAGGAAAGATGGAGACAGGAAGGGAGGTAAAAGGGAGGAAGACAGTCTTTTGATTATTCATATACCTGCTAAGAGATAGAAAGAAGGAGATAACTTGTAGTATAAAGAACATTGCATAGAAGAGATCATTTTGGCATGACTGTACTACATAGAACTTAGTTTTATAGTTGGGCATCTAAGCATTCTAAAAGAATACTTGATTTACACTAAGTTCCACATTTTCTGTGTTTTGGGCCCTGATGCTTACACCTGTTGTCCAGACCTGGAGCTCTGTTTTCTATACATCATAGTTGGAACTTGGGGTCTTTACAGGCCATATTGAATGTAATTATTCATTTGTAGGTAATTACTAAAATAAAAACTGATCTGAGTTTCCTTAAAATGACACAATACCTTTCTCCTCTAAACATTTTAATATATTATTTGAACAAGATTTATTCATTTTTGTATTACCACTTGTGGAGATTTTAATTTAGTGATTAGTAAAATTATTTAAGAAATACAAACCCATGCTCAGTAATATTTTCCAATATGTTGAAATATTTCAACATACTGAAGATGGTGGGTTGCTTTTTTATTATGTCTTTGAAATTTAATATAAAGATATGATGTTCCATGCCAAGTGTGCGTTGCATTTCAGTTTATTTTAAATGAGTTCTCATGAAAGGTTGCACTCTTTATGACCATAGAAAGTTCATCATTATACTTAACTAGCCATTCTGTGCACAGTGTTCTATCAGGCAAAAACAAACAAAAGAAACACTTGATGTTTTACTAAGGCAGAATATGAATTGCTAACTGTACCTAAATGGAACATGACATTGTGTTTCTTTATTCTTATTTTTATTTTTATTTTTATTTTTTTGAGACGGAGTCTCGCTCTGTCACCCAGGCTGGAGTGCGGTGACGTGATCTCGGCTCACTGCAAGCTCCGCCTCCCGGGTTCACACCTTTCTTCTGCCTCAGCCTCCTGAGTAGCTGGGACTACAGGTGCCCACCACCACGCCTGGCTAATTTTTTGTGTTTTTAGTAGAGACAGGGTGTCACCGTGTTAGCCAGGATGGTCTCGATCTCCTGACCTCTTGATCTGCCCGCCTCGGCCTCCCAAAGTGCTGGAATTACAGGCATGAGCCACCATGCCTGGCTGGCATTGTTTCTTAAAAGCACAACCCCTTACGGGGTCAAGCCAGCAGCTCAAAACTATGTTCCGATTAATTGAGGACACTGCCGAGGAGGTCAAAGATCCCATAAAAAGTTAGTAAAGACATTAGATTTTAGACAACCAAAATAATCTGGAGAAATGATCTGTGGTCATAATGATTACCTCCAGGGCTGAAGAGAGCACTCAAGAAGATAATTACTGGGCACAGTGGCTCACGCCTGTAATCCCAACACTATGGGAGGCCGAGGCGGGTGGATCACCTGAGGTCAGGAGTTCGAGATCAGCCTGGCCAACAGGGAGAAACCCTGTCTCTACTAAAAATACAAAAATTAGCTTGGCATGGAGACGTGTGCCTGTAGTTGCAGCTACTCAGGAGGCAGAGATTGCAATGAGCCAAGATCATGCCACTGCACTCCCACCTGGGTGATACAATGACACTCTTTCAAAAAAAGAAAAAAAAAAAGGAAGGAATAAGCTAAAGTTTAAATTGTCATGTATAAAGCATCTCACCCAGTCTAGTTACAAAGAAGAATTTAGACTTGCAAAATCAACCACAACATTTCGTTCTTTATCTGTAGGAAATATTTCTTTTTTCAGAAGCCAGCTAAATGGGAGTTTCAGATGGTATGTTGGTTATCTTCTGAAATTGGAAAACAGAGATTGTAGTTCTTTTTTCAGTTGCTTTAAAGTGAACCCACATGCAACTACAGCCATTCCGTTTAAATGAAAGCTGAACCATTCAACACACCATAGTAAAGGTAATACCTAAAGTACATTCAGCAAAATGTGGATGGAATATGAGACACGTGGCTGAAACTACTATTAATACCTTGAGGTTTAAAATTGCTGAATGGATAAGCTCCATTGCTGTGGTTCACTAAAGGACAGAGACCTGTATTTGAACCGAGGGCTCATTTCTCTTGACCTAAATGTGTCATGGTAACAAACAACTTGCAGGGAAGTGGTAAATCATAGTCATTAAACAAACAAATCATTGCAGACTGTCACTCCTACTTTGAAGAACTGAAGCCATCTTCAGTATTATATAGCCAAAAAGCATCCATCCCTTTGAAAAACTGCACAGGCTCCCCGCTTCCAAGTCATCTATTTCTCAGAGGCTTTACTTTTACAGGTGATTTTAAAATTTTTTGTAAAATGTATGTTTTTATTCTGTGCTACTCTGCCTCTCTTTTCTACCACCTAATTCTTAGATTATAATCAGTTTCAAAAGTACACTAAAAACACCATCACTGATTTTCACTCCATCTTCAGGAATCTGGTGTTGCCACCCATTTTCCCAGGGGCAATGTCATGCAAAATGCCTTCTGCTTCAGTTTGTTTCTCTATTTCTGTTCCGAGTGACCTGCGGCAAGAATTGCACTGCCCTCGCTATGGAAAGTGGCAGTCCCCCACTGCTTATGATTATTGAGGTTCTTTGTGGCAGGGCTCACAATCTCAGATAAACTGTGCCCCTCAATTATAAGGGCTAGCTGAATATGATCCTTGCCTTACAAGTACCTTATTTTCCAATATGCAGTGTCTACATTCAATTATCAGACATTATTGGAAACACAAAGGTCACTACTTACATCTCAAAAGCTCTTAAAGCAAACATGTTATTGCCTCCTGTACATTTGGGCTTTAAAACCTCAGAATTCACTTCAGGAGACTATTACCCTCATCTCTGTTCTTTTTGAACATCATAGCATGATGTAAAATGTCCTCGTCCAAATACCGAATCAGCCAACAAAGCAATTCAAAAGGAAAAACGCCGAGCTTTAAAAAATGCGATACAAAATGATTGCTTTCGTTCTCCGTCGCCTTTGTCCCCACCCTTCACTCCAATGTCAAAGCGAAAGCATCCCTTTGCTAGCATGACAATTTGAGCTAAGAATAAGAAGCCAGTCATTATTTTATCATTTAATATTAATTATAATAGTATTAGTCATGATGAACTCCTGTTGCATTATGTAGCTTTCAAATATATTCCCAAAGGACTTTGATTATAATTTGCCATTTTATTCATGTTCAATTATTTTAAAGTGTTGCTGAATTAACAAGATCCACTTAGCCTTAATCACTACTTACCTCATCAGTTTATAGCACTGACATGTCTGGCTTATAAAGACAATCTGTGACAGAATGAGACAGAGCCATCATGGCCACGGCTGACATTCAGGCTGAGTTCTGAGGGGTGATGGTTCTGTGGGACAGGCACTACTTCAGCCTTGGTAGCTAGGTGAAAGCCTGCAGACAGAAGGAGGAGGGCATGGGAGGTTGTAGCTACTGAGAACTCTTGGTTGCTTCATTAAATACCTTGTCAATCTCTGGAATTATAAATAGAGTGTTCTGTATGTTTTCCTTCTGATGCACACTAATAGTCCTGGCTCTACTTCCCTTATGTCTTGAAAACATAGCTGCATTGAGATTGTGATGTTGGTGGTGATGTTTTAAATGGAATACAATTCTACCTGACTGCTAATTGGCTCTGGTTCAGTTTTCATGACATTATTACATACTATTTCCATAAGTTCCTTTGTCCATTTTTCCCAAATTTTGTTTTCTTTTCAGATTCTCTTTGGGCTGTCTTTTAGATTCTACCAATATACTTCATTTCACCACTTGAGATTTACAAGATCTTGTATAATTCACACTAAGTTTTCTCATCTCATTTTGTTGTGTCTTATGTAATTATGGCAAATCATCTACCAGGTAATGAAAAATTACCAAGACTCCTGGAGTGGCTGTTTACCTTGTCATGGCACGGGTTAGTACTATGTAAGTATTATGCCCCTACTCACGTGTCCAGCACCAATATCAGATACTACAGTAGATCCAGAAAATTAATATCAACAGCTTCTGACAATTCACTGAACAGGGCTATAAAAGGTCACTGGGAAAGTAGTTATGTTCAAAATATAATAGATGCTAGCCATCAGAAACCCCTAGATTTTATCAAACACCACCTCAGCACATGAAATGACTTTAATCAGAGTTCTAGAAACCAGTCTGGGGTAGCATTGATAAAGATTTCTACAGTTTCAGGTGGGAATTCTATATGTGAGCCTTTTAACTTGTTGACATTATAACTGAGAATTTCCCAACCATTCCATCTTCTACTTTCTGACTCAAGGATTTAATTCAAAGGAAAAAGTGAATTAAGATGGCCTGTGGCAGTGTTCTCCCTTTTATCTAGCCTATCCACATTGTGCTATTTAAATTTACTATTCTCATACCTAGAACTTGCTTAGCGACTGGGACTGTGGCCTTTAATATTGCTCTGAAAACTGATAATGAACAACTTGAACCAGGGGTTTTTAGATTTTTTGTAATTAAAAGAAAAGTATGATACATTCAATCATGACTTGAAAATACACATGCAAGCCCCACTCAAAGCATGGCATTTTTAAAAAAACTGTCAGTTTTATACGTTATCATTATACATTTTATTGCTATGCTGTATGCATGTATACATAACATATATATACACACATGCTAACTTTCTTCATTGTTGCTGCTAATAGGAATAAAAATCAGAGTTGATGCTGAATCGTGGTTTGAATGACAAAGTTATTAATGACCAATAGATGATATTAAGTATTACTATGAGCTGAGTGCAACTCCAAGGGTTTTGTTGGTATTAAGTTCTTTAATTCTCACCATGACTAAATAATGCAGATTACTATCCTCATTTTACATCTGAACAACTGAAGCAGTGAGTAATTTAAGTGACTTCAAGCCACCCAACTAGAAATTGATGGGGCCAAGATTTACCTCCAACTTTAGGGTGGCCCATGCTCTGAACTTTGACACTCCACTGCCTGGTTCTACCTCAAAAATTATAAACTGAATTGGCCTTTATGTAGCCAAAACTGTGTCCTGTGGTTTGTTTTCTTTTCTCCTTTAATCAGAAGTTTCTTTAAAAATATTTTGTACAAATTACAAATTAAAAGAAAAAGATATCCCCATGATCTTTTTTTTTTTCATAGTTCTAAAGCTGAGGGGGGTGTTCCTTTGAAATATTCTGTTCATGAATTTGTAATACATTCAATCCGTGGGTTAAACTTCCTGCCAAGGCTCATGATAAAATTTGCGTCCACCCAGAAGGAATTTGGAAATACTCTATAAATAAAAAGAAACCACGAAATTTCCAGGCTCCAGTGGCACACCCCATGTTGCTTCCACTTTAGTGAATTCTTCCTTGTAAGAATTATTGAATGGCAGTTGGATACCGATCTTACCTGCTCCCTGGCTTCCCCTTCCATCATCTCGCTCCAGGATGTGGCTGCTGCGATGATTTTCTGTTCTCGCTTTCCTAATGCTGCCTTTCCGCCTCCTTGAATCTCTTCATTGCTTGTCCTTTTTGATATGACCTTCTTGTACCTTGAAACATCTCCTCTGGTTCAAAAACCTCCGTTAATTCTATTTTCCCTTGCTCTGTCCAGGCTGCCAGCTGGATTCTCCCTTTCCTTATCTTCATCGTGAGGGCATCTCTCTCACCGGCCCTGCGGCTTGAACTGCATGCCTCTTAGCAAATATGAAGCTCTTCATTTCATTAAAAAACAAAAACCAGAGATGCGTTTTCAGGAGTGTTCTTGAGTTGCTGTGATGAAGTAGCATAAATAGGATCCTCGTTAATTTTAACTCTAAATGCGGCAGCCCTCTCAATAGTGTTCAAATTGATCCAACATCTTCTACCCCACTTATCACAACTTGACCTTGGAAAAACTGCACTGAACAGAAATATTTTGAACGAGGCTTTGACTGGTGTTATAATTACAGTCTTGCAAAGAGCAAATGCCAATGGTAATAAGATTACGCATGTTTGTACTACAGGAGGGAGAATAATACATTAAGGAGAGTCACCATTAGTCATTGAAAGGCTCCAGGAAGTAACTTCAACACCAAGTCTTGTGCAGACAGGAGTGGTCTATGTTGTGGATGAGAGTCAGCACAGTTAGAGAACATAGTCTTTTAAATGGGCCCATACACTACCAAATTAATGTATAAACATTATTCACAATAGTGGATTGTTTTCAAAATATCATATCCCTAAGGTTTCACAGGGTACAACTGAAAAATTATTACTTACACCGATCACAATTGTTCTTTTGATTTAATGTATTTAGTTTGTTTTCAATTACTGGAAACTTAACTGATATTCTTTGATGACTGGGATGCAGAAGCAATATTACATTTTAAAATAAACTTTAAGAACCATATTTATAAATTGAACATCTCCAACATAGTTCTTAAGCTATTTGCATGCTCATCTATGCAATGATACAGTTTTCTCTGTATCATTGCAATGATAGGTATACCTGCCTCACTTTCTATATCAATCAATCTCTGATGGGGCCAATTTTTAAAGTCAAGTATTAAAAGCATCCTTTACCAATTGCATATGTGATAGAAGTTTTTCAAGGTGCAATTATGTCATTAGCAAATTACCCATTTAACAAGCTGACTCATCAAGATAATAAGGAGGAAGACTCAATGCTGATTCTTTTTAGAGAAAGAAGCTAGTATTATATGAAAGATATTTTCATAATTTAAGTGAACCTTATAAACATATCCTTTGCAACTATAGTCATATAATTTTGTATTTCTAATCATTTAATGTAAATGAAAAAAAATGAGAAGCAGTAGAATTCATGTTCATCGTGATCAAAACGTTTCCAACAGAAGTGGAGATTATATGAAAGAAAGTCCACATGGTATAGTGATGCAAACCTTCCAGATTATTAGCATTTTTAGTGAAAGTAATGTCACCGTCATGCTGTTCATATTAACTGTGGTAGCATTCAGGGCAATACGCTTCCCCCAGCTTCCTCTGCAGCCTCTAGTCCCTGGCCATCTGGAATCTCTTAGCAAGGGCTGATTTGGTGCTATATTAAGCTTCGCTGATCTTTCAGATATAGTAAACTATTGTTTTATTTTGTTCTGGTATAAACACAAATAATAATTATTAACTTGAAAGGACTTTGGCTCAACATAAAGATTCCTGGACTCTCTTTTGCCCTGTCGAAAAACAAAGTTAGTTTCCACACATCCCAAAGTATAAAGTGTAGACTCCAGGGTAAAAAGAATCCTATACCAGCCTTTTCCCAATTTGTATCTTAAAATTACAAAAGAGCATATTCAAGTAAGAATTAGAACTAAAACTTAACTTTAAGTCCATCTTCCTTCTAATTTAGCAATCAGTCTTGTGAGTTTTATTGTCTTTGCTGATGTCTCCAAATTAAAGTCTTAATGAATGACTATAAAATGCCTTAAACCATGCAAAAGCATGCTGTAACTATTTACTATGGTTCTCCTTTTTGGTCAAAGGTGAAAGAAATATGTACACATACACACACACACACACATAAACATACACACATTTAGACTCCTGTGTTAAGTTGTCATCGTAATATGCACAGGGATCTGGGCTCCAGGGCATCAGAAAAAAATGAGTTCTCATTCTGAAAACGCTCATAAACCTGGTTTGTAGGAGAATTCACTGAGCCTCAGTTTTCTCATCTATGAAATGGGGTGCCCTGTCTTCCTCCTTAACTCAAAAGACTTTGCCAAGATTAAATGCACTGATGCCCAAGAATGCACTTTGTAAACTGAAAAGTAGTATAGCAGTATACAGTATTATTCCTAGGTTTATTATGTTAGTCAGCTGAGAAAGTTTTACAGGTAAAGCATTAACACAAAAATACTTGTGAGTCAAGTTCAGGCTGATGTATTTGGTCTTGAAATTAATTTTTGCATAGCATTCATATAAAGATATTGATGATTTTGGGTCTCACTTATTTCTTGTCAACACAGACCAAATTATAAAAACTTATCATAAAAGTTATGATGCCGGGCATGGTGGCTCACACCTGTAATCCCAGCACTTTGGGAGGCCGAGGTGGGCAGGTCACCTGAGGTCAGGAGTTTGAGACCAGCTTGGCCAACATGGTGAAACCTTGTCCCTACTAAAAATACAAAATTAGCCAGGCGTGATGGTGCGCTCCTGTAATCCGAACTACTCAGGAGGCTAAGGCAGGAGAATCACTTGAACCCAGGGGGTAGAGGTTGCAGTGAGCCAAGATGGAGCCATTGCACTCCAGCCTGGGCAACAAGAGTGAAACTCCATTCAAAAAAAAGACAAAAAAGAAAAACTTAAGTCGAAACTAAGCAGATTTAAGGAAAGCTGTAATCACACTGAATAATTAAAGTGATAATAATATTGATCCACACTTCCTCTAATAATAACGTCATCAAACATTTTGTAAAAATTAATTAAGTCTCACATGTTCCTTATTTGAAAATAAATTAATAATTTGTGGTATAATGAGACCTGAACAATCAGCACCATTAACTGGTTCTTAGGATGAGTTTAATCCCTTAGTCATTTAATTTAATCACTAAAAATACTTTCATCTTTTATTGACTTGTATTTCAACTGTCCCTGTTTCAATTTTTAGAAATACATCTTGCTTAGTCTTTAACAATTTATAATATAAACTTTAAAAATAATCTGACTTCTATGAGTCTCTGAAATTAAAAGGGAGAGGATTAGATATAGTGTTTTTCCACAATAACTCACATAAACAAGGAATTTTATTAGGTTTATTTTGAAGTAGGTAGAATTATTTCTAAAAAGTTGAGATTTAAAAAAAAAAAAACTTTTAGGTGACATAAAATCAGAATCTAAAATATTTCATTACTTTCATGAAAACTTTCAGGTCTCACCTCTTATTATGTAAAACTCTAACTACGTTCACCTTTTTTGGAAGATATGAAATGGACCTATGAAAGGAAACCTTTTTATCTAAGGTAGAATGGTACAAAGTTTTCCAGAAAGTTAGCAGATTATTTTTGACTTAGTTATCAGTGTAGATGAAAAATGAAGAGATGGTGAAAATGTTACTTGTTTGCAAATATCTCTATTTCTTTAAAAATAATATACTTTTGCCAGGTTAATTAGCAGTGATTACTTTTAATAAATAACCAGGACTGGGCACAGTGGCTCACATCTGTAATCCCAGCACTTTGCGAGTTTGAGACCAGCCTGGGGAACATAGCAAGACCCTATCTCTACAAATAAGGAAATGTTTGAAGAATATGTTGGGCCTGATGCTCTGTACCTGTAGTCCTAGCTACTCAGGAGCCTGAGTCAGGAGGCTGAGTCAGGAGGCTTGACGAGCCCAGAAGTTTGAGGCTGTAGGGAACTAGGATTGTGCCACTGCACTCCAGCCTGGGCAACAGAGTGAGACCCTGTCTCAAAAATATATCCATATATATATCCATATATATCCATATACATATGTATATCCATATATATACACATATATATCCAAATATATACACATATATATCATATATATGTTGTGTGCGTGTGTGTGTGTGTGTGTATGTGTATATACATAGCCAGTTCCTCAACTCCTTGTATTGCCTCTGAGGCCTCAAAAAAGATAATACTCAAATAAGCATTTTTTCTCAATGGACAAAGCAGAAAGCTGCCTGTCTCTTGTGATATTAGGGATGTCTTGTGGTATCGGGAAAGTACTCTGCCCTAAAACATCTGTTCCCCTAACCTCAAAGCATAGCACAATCACTACCACAATTGTAAGAGCAACAATAACACGATAATACATATAGCCTCATTTATGAGTACTTACTGTGTGCCAGGCACTCTACTAAGCATTCAAAACGGACACAATTGATTTCACTTCTTGTATCAACCCTGTCATCTAGGTATTGTTATCTCTGTTGCAAAGATGAGAATGCTGAGGTAGAGAGTGGTTGAGAAGCTTGTCCAAAGTCACACAGCTAGTAAGTGGTAGGACTGGTTTTTAAAACAAAGTCTGCTTAAATTCAAATCTTTTGAAATTCATTTCTGTGGATTTCTGAAGACTTATTATTCCCTATAAGAATGCAAATATCCTATTACCATGACCTCACTGCTGGAAAAAAGGAAGCAGAGAATTTCTTAGTAATTTTCCTGTCCAATAGTTATAACTGGGAGACTGTAGTGTTCTTTGGAGAGTGGATTTTAGGATAGGTTTGTTTTACTATACTTTGCTTTTGGGTGGAGGGTGAAGAGATAAGTACAGAGGATGAAGTCTTGTCAATACAGACAGTGCTTTAATAATACCCTACCTTGAGAGAGTACCTGATAACAAGTGGGTAGGCAGTAGAGACAGAGACAGAAGAATGATATGGGTGCATCCAAAAAAGCTTTACCCACTTTACAAATTTCCTCAGAGGGAACCTTGGCAGAAAGCCAATTCTCTGCTTGTTTTCTGGATCCAGTCTCATTACATTAAATGTATACACACAGCCTTCTGCTCATGGTCCATTGGTCAAAGCAAGCCATGTGGACACATCCAGTTCCAAAGAGCTCCTCTCATGGGTCCAGAGAGAAGAGAACGAGAGGAGTGATGAACAATCGTAGTAACTACCATCATAGTAACTACCATAGTTACACATCTGGAAAAATGAAATAAACCTAGCCCCTTTTTTCAAATATAAATGTTATATTTTTGATGAATTAAAGATACAAATATGAAAAATCAAATTTTAATACCTTTAGAAAATATAGCAGAATGTCTTATGACATTGAGGTAAGTGATAATTTCCTTAAAAATGAAGAATACAGACTCATAACAAACAATATTAGTAACTATCATTGCATTGAAATAAAATACCTTTTGCAAGAAAACGGTATGTTTTTAAAAAGGAAAAACTATAAGCCACACACAGAGACAAAAGCAACTCATATGGGCAACAATAAATTAATTTTCAGAGCACATAAAACATCTGAAAATCAATATGAAAAAGACAGCTCACTTAATATACAAATAGACAATAAATACAAACAGATAAGCCATGAGAGAGAAATGAGGAGAGACCATCGTTACACAGTGAATGCTCAACCTCACCTATAATACACAAAATGCAAATGCCACTGAAGTAGCATTACAGAGCCATCTGGAGGAAAAAGTTCAGAGGTTTGACAAGACCCCTGTTGGGGGAATATGAATAGGTGGGAGCTCCCTTATATCCCAGGTGGGTGTGTAAATTTAGCTTACTCACTTTATATTACGAGTTGTCCTCACCGACAAACTCTGTATCCCACTTCTTTTATTTCCCCTCTTAAATAATACACAAGTAATTGTGTTTAAGGTTGTTTATGGCAGCACTGTTTGTAACGATAAAAACTTGAAAGCATCCACAGAAGAACAGATGCATCCATTGGAATCCACTCCCTGAGAAGTAAGCTTTCCAATAGTAGCCATTTTGTCTGTTTTGCTGGCTGTTACGTCTTCATCACCTAGAAGAATGCCTGGAATGTGGTGGTTGCTCAATAAATATTTAATTAACTGAAGAAACAAATGAGATGATTGAAATACTATAAAGAATCTAAAATGAATAAACCAGAGTTACATGTATCAATATTGATATATTGATAATCCCCAAATTAATGTTGAGTGAGAAAAGCAAGTTGAAGGATGTGTAACGAAGAAATCATTTCTATAAAATATAAAACACATAAAATACTCTCTGTTGCTTATAGAGAAGATAAAAATATATACAAATATCAAACCCTGACAAGAAGGACAAATTCAGGAAAGCAGTTACCCCTGGGGTCTAGCGGAGAGTTTATAAGATCAGAGAACATAAAGGCAACCATAATTTTATCCATATTTCTTTTTTCTACTAAAGCTGATATGACAAATGTTAGTATTTTTTAAACCTGCATATTGCAAAGTATCTCAAGTTTTTAAAATATGGTTTCTGTACCTCTTTTTGCATAAAATATGCAATGACAACTTTATTTACTGAGAGTACTCAACATACCTATATTAAATTCATGAAGCAACTGACTAGGCAAATTTGTTTCTTAACAAAGTATGATAATTTATTACACTTTGATTTTCAGTAGCTGATACCTTATTTTAATAATTTACTAATTTTGACTATTCTATTCAAATTTCACCAATTTAAAATATCAGCATAATTTTGTGGCTAGAGAGCACTGAACTAGTCACAGAAGTTCATTCCTGTCTTCTAGAATCTCATACAGACTGTTACATTTATATCTAACAGTAATTCATTAATAAGTACCCATGAGTAAATTACAGTATTCTGGCTAGAGTACAAAATTCTTTGAGTCCTGTCCCTGCCTTTTAGAAGCTTACCATTGAAAGAGTCTTTAAATGCAGAAAAGGCTTTGTAATACACGAAAGAAAGCTACATTAGTTCAAGACATTATTTCTCATCATTTCTGTGGCTTGATATTTGGTCTTTGTTCTTCTGCATTTATAGCTCAATTCTTCTGGACAAAGATGGAACCCTCTTAAATATTTTCTGCACTCCCAAGCATACTGTTCACAATTCATAAATAATAAAAAATAATCATGATATCTAACCTTGCATTACAGTTGCTCTTAGCTATTTCATTCATCTCTTTATGATTTGCCTCTGAATAATCTTAATGTCTTTAATGACCATTTTAATTAAAACAATTCTGCATGGCTATAGTTATGGATTATGCTAAGAGGAATATACACGTATAGCAAAATTACATATATTTGTGACCTTACGATAATCAAGGCTGTTTAATCCTTATCAGTGACACCAGTGTGGACCCAATTAGCACAGTTTGCAGCCACTTCATAATTCAAAAGAATGTGATCATTCAGCTGGAAGCACATTTGACAGAAACTCCATAGTCATGAAGGGAAAAGCTTGCAAGATCACCCACTAGGATGGAGAAGCTGTCATTCTTTCATCAGTGCTGTTGAATACTAATGTCAAGGTCAGAATGGTGTAATTTTAGGCTGCCAAAATATTGCTGGAATTGATATACCGGAAGATGTTTAAGAAAGTAAAGAAACAGAACTTTGGAAACTTCCCCAAGGTAGAGTTTGATGTGACTCCTTGCTGCCTGGAGACAATTCTCCATTTTATCATTGTTTTACAAGAAAATCTTCTGCTAGTCCTCCTGCATAATGATTCCAATATTCTTCCCTTCCTTTGTCCCTTATATTATTAAATTTATATCTTGGCTAAGAATTGTAACTATTGTAAAAATCTATTCCTTTGAGATTCTAATTTTAAAAGAAAGCCTGCTTTTGTTAAGCTTACCGTTCACCCCTCCACCCTCCTTCTACCCCAAGTGGAGCGAGAATATAAGATACATTATATTCAAGTATGATTTTCCAAAAAATGTCATTTGAAATAAGTGTTTCTCTTCTCTTCAGAGTGTAGAAAATAAGAATATAATACATTGAAAAAAAAAGTTCAAGTTACATGGAATTTCCAAGACAATAGCTTGTTCTAATTAAATAATAATAATTGTTTTACATTGTTAACCTTAACACCGTTTATCTATGGAACTCTTGTGATGGTGGTTGGAGTGTTTTCCAATGATTTTATACATGTTGTGTGTGTTATAGGATCCTCATGACTGTTCTGAGAAGCAGAGAACTGTGTTTCTTGCCACCATTTTAGAAGAGACATGTGAGGGAGGGTCTAATAGCTGTTGACTTTCTGAAAATTCACAGCATGTAGGGTGAAAACCTGGTCCTGGAACCAGCTTCTGGGGCATGCTTCAGTATCCTTATATTGTTACAGTTTGGCCATTTATTACGGTATCTTTGGATCCCTAAATTATTCTCTGATTTTCTCACTTTTTCTGTCTTTTTTTTTTTTTTTTAATTTTAAGAGCAAAATAATAGGCAAAATACATCACACATTTCTTTTATTTTAACCTTTACTGAAATTTCCCAGACTCCGTTCTCTCAAACAAGAAAAAAACAAAAGCCCAAAAACTCATAGTTGCCCTGATGTGATTGATTTTGCAAACATAAATATGTCAATGAGCTATGCCAAACAATAGCTCAGTGGGACTGTTTTCCATATTGCAGATACATTTTGAAAGATGTCTAAAATGACATGTTTGCAGTAAAATATACATGGCCGGGTGAACTTTCCTACTCTTATCTTGCGCCTCAGTAACTCTAAAGAGAAAGCGAAATCTTCTCTTCTGCATCAGACATGTTTTTAAAATATTTAAATATTGCTTTCAAATATCCCTTACCCTTCATAAACATACTGCATACTTTTAACAAATTCTAATTTTAACTTACTACTCAGGGCTGCTACTTAGGGCTTAGGGACAGAAAGCCATCACCTTTTTAAGTGTTTCCTGGTGGATGTTTTAACGGAATTGATTCAGTCTACATTAGACCATGCTTATGCTCAGCTTTAAACACAATTTATCAGCTTCCTCTGGTGCTTTACATCTTCTGAGATGATTATGGAGACAGCACGACAAGCCTTCTCAATGTTAAGCAATCTTTTATGATTTGGGTATAAAATAAAAATGGATGCCCTATTTTAAGTGACTAACAACTTGGCCTTGGAAATCACCGAATAAATGCCAACGAGCCCAGCTAGCCCCTGAAATACACAATGCCATGGCGTCAAAGACAGATCTTACTCAAAGGTCACCCTTTTACAGTTGGAGTTTGAAGAACAGGAAGCAGCATGTGGAAGGTTGAAGAAAGGTTGTGAAAAGCTCAGCTGGCCGGGCACAGTGGTTCACACCTGTAATCCCAGCACTTTGGGAGGTTGAGGTGGGCAGATCACTTGAGGTCAGGAGTTCAAGACCAGCATGGCCAACATGGTGAAACTCTGTCTTTACTAAAAATAAAAAAATCAGCCAGGCTTGGTGGCACATGCCTGTAATCCCAGGTACTTGGGAGGCTGAGGTGGGAGAATCCCTTGAACCCAGGAGGCAGAGGTTGCAGTGAGCCGAGATGGTACTGCTTCACTCTAGCCTGGGTGACACAGCAAGATTCCATCACAAAAAAAAAAAAAAAAAAAAAAAAGTTCAGCCCAAGGCATTCACTGAAATATATGCAGAAACAGCAGTGTATATATATATTTTTCTAGCCCATCTCATCTCTTAGTCTGGTGGCTATCATCTGTCTTTTCATATACAGCATTTGTGTTCAACCTGAATGGTGTTAATAATCCAACAAATATTTATACAGGGTCAACAGGTTCTGTGAACAGTCCTGGGGTTCATTAATAAATAAAGGAAGTCCCTTCTCTCAAGAAGCTCAAAGTCCAGAGGCAACGCAGTTTTTTCTTTAAGGAAAATAGAGGCATCGTCAATGCTAAGATGGCTACTACAATGGCCGCATGAGAAAAACACAGCAAACAGAGGCAAAGGACGGGGAGAGCACGTGCGCCTGAGAGCCCACATGGTATTGGCCCTCTCTAATGCCTGGGTGGGATGAAGGAGCTGAGTGCCAAAGCTTTGTAAAACCAGTGGGCTGGCTGCTGTGGAGTGAGTTGCCATAGGCCGTGTCTATGGCTGTCCTCTCCTGGGCATGCCATACCCCAGCAGGCAAAAGAGCTTTCAACATTTAAACATCCATCCTCTTCCTGTTGGTCCTCTCCAGCATAGGGTCTTATGACATCAGCTACACTTCCTGTCTTCGAGGAAGGTCCTTGGTTCAGCCTATTCCCACCAGTGCCAGGCAATGGCAATAGGGGTCTGCCAGGCCTGTGAACTCAGGGATTTGCACATAGGATGCTATTGTTTGAAAACTCACTTGCAGGTCATAGAGACTTGGTGGAATTATGTAACCTTAGCATGCTTCTATTTTCTTACTTTTAACATGGGAAAAATAAACACACCGCCCTTAAAGGTTACAATGAGAATTAAGAGAAATGAAGCCTGGGTCTTCCCTCCTAGAAGGCAGTTGATAAAGCAGTTTATCTTTCTTCTTTCTTCCCTTCTTCCCTCTTCTTTTATTTCTTCTTCATCTTGTTCTTAGCCATCTTGTTTGCAAATTGCAGCTCAGTATGAACCAGACCTCCATGAGGTGGAGAAGTATATACAAGGGACCATGTTCTCCCAATAAATCACAAGGAACTAAAATCATCTGTGATTACAAGACCAGAGGGTTGGAGTGAAGATTAAATGAGATAATGCAAGGAATGCACTTAGCACATAGTAAATGCTCAATATATATCAGCTGCTGATAGCCATAATATAGCCTAGTTTCACTGTGGCAATGGAGTGGAATTGCTAATTGTGCAAGAGTTGGATGAAATAATCCAAGCAAGCACTTAGCATATAGTAAGTACTCAATAACTATTAGCTACTATTAGCTGCTACTAGCTGAGTTTTTACTGCATGAGTGGGAGTGGAATTGACAAAATTATCCTAGGATGAGGCTTCTGCTGTTATTCTACACCCTGCAGATAGCCTTTGATGGTAGCTGAGGAAATTGCTTTATTTTGTACCTGCTATGAAGCAAGCTACTGGTGTGATCATAATACTGGCAGAGAAACGAGAGCTGGTAGAGAAAAGAGAAAACGAACTCCTTTTTTTTTCCCCCCTTAGCCCAACAGAGCAATTATCCTAGTCCCCAGAACCAGAAAGAGAAAACAAGACAAAACAGTACTTAAATTCTATACTATATTCAAGTCTTAATGAGAATGATTTTCTCTCGAAGTCTCTTCTAATCCACTGGTTTGGCCAGAGTTTCTAAGAGTTGCATGAATGAACATTAAAATATTAAAGTTAATATTTTAAAACTTTATAATGCCTTCCAAAATATTGTTGCATGTATCACCTTCTACATTATGTAAACATTTATTTGGGACATATGTATGTAACATTATAGCTTTCAAAAATTGCATAAGACATTGCAAGGAAAATGTCAAATATGATGGAAGAAAAAGTCTTATTTTAAATGTTTGCTTCCAGGGCTTTGACTTAAAAATATTAACCTTAAATTTGAAAGGCCAAGGTTTATACCAAGTTTTCCAGAAACACATTAAAATTGTCACTGTGAATATCAATAAACTAAACATCACTTTGAGTTTCGGCTTTCATCTTCAACTCAAACCATAAGCACACATTTCAAGGTTGCTTATGTATGTTAAAATATTCCATAGAAAAGTTTGCAAAAAGCCTGTGTGTGAGCCTAAAAGTCCTGGTTATCGTCTTAACAAAGACCTTCAGTTGAACAGCTCAGCACAAAAGCAAGCCTTTCCAAGGCAACAAAAAAAGACTGCTAAGTCCAAAAAAAGAAAAAAAGGCTCTAATACTACATAATTTGATTTGGGATCCAAATAAATTAAGAACAAGGCCCTCTTTCATTAAAGCGGTGACCCATTTTATGGCAGTGGATTGTGGCTTGTTCACCTCTTTATTCGAATGTGACTTATGCTAACTAATGGAATTCAGGCCCCACCATTTCTAATGGGGGCACAATTGTGGCAGTTAGAAGATGGAGCTGGTTTTTTTTCCATTCAAGCCTGATGTTTCCTCCTTGTATCATAAAACTTGAGAAATACATGTTGACGTTCTGTATTTGCACTGTGGGCATTGGCTGGGCATCACCGTAATTGTCAGTGACAGACATTCTTTTACAAAGATAAGTTCTCACCTAATTTGTGTGAAGCCGTCCCCAAAGAATGTCACAGTAACAGCCAGCACATGTGCAATATTGCTTTCAAATAACATGCATGTGCCAAATGCCAAAATGAAAATTTGTGGAAATGACATCTGCAATTGCAGAAAAAAAAATGTCTCAAAGAAATCATGGGAGATTCTGTGTTTCTGGGAGTTGCTTTGGTCAGTGCTCCTTTAATAAAAAATGACTGCTTTCTCACCCTTCTTGTGAGCTTCCTTCCCTGTGAACTTTCCCTGCAAGAGGCAGGAAAAGAGTTGGGTCATTCAAGGGGCATCACCAAAGCAGTAAGTTCAGAGTCACAACTACAGTACAGTGTAAAGGATGGGTACGAAAACTCGTGGTTTCTCAAAAATTCCTATGTCTAATGTCTAATTTGATTTATTTATATATGTCAAGCAAGGTTTAGCAAATCCAATGACAGGGCTTCTTTTAAGGAATAATAGCAATGGCTACATTTTATGTGATGCTTGCTGTGTGCCAGGCACCCTTCTAAGCTCTTTATGTATATTAACTCATTAAGTTCTCAACAGCCCCATGAGGTCTGCATAGTTGCTATTCCCATTTTACAGATGAAGAGGTTGAGGCATAAAGATTAAGGAAGAGGCTGGATGATGGCTCACGCCTGTAATCCCAACACATTTGGAGGCTGAGGCGGGTGGGTGACTTGAGGACAGGAGTTTGAGATCAGCTTGGGGAACATAGCAAGACCCCATTTCTACAAAAAAAAATAAAATAAAATAGCCAAGTGTGGTGGTGCATGCCTGCAGTCTCAGTTACTCAGGAGGTTGAAGTGCGAGGACCTCTTGAGCCCAGAAGTTAAAGGCTGCAGTGAGCTATGATTAAGTAAAGGTAAAAATTGGAAAGTAAACACTGCCCGGTTCCAGGTTCTGTGCATTTAACTACTAGATTATACAAGAAAGGAATGCTTACTTAATTAAATAATGAAGTTAAATCACTTGACATAGTGTACATTCAAGCAGTATAATCTATTATTTTTATTATCATTCTCATTATATTTGCACTGTAGACTCTCTAGCCAATACTCTCATAAAGCCATTATCTGGATAATTTGATCAGTATACGTAGCAGCTCTGGTCTTCAGAGCACCCAAACAGAAATCATTCTCCATTTCAAGGCATTCAGAGATAAATTGTATGAACAATTTCTTTAGAAACCGACTTACTTTTTCCCATACCCATTATTATTTGGTAAAAATATTTGTAGTTATACAATTATATTAATGATACAGACAGTTGTTTATTTGTAAGCTTCACCTCAAAAACATTGCTTCCCTTCCGCTACTAGGCTTAATTCATTTTGACAGCTTTACTGAAAATGTAAAACTCACAAGTGCCCCCTTTTCCGACTTTGCCTCTCAGGGAGTAGGAGGTGTGGAAACTCCCCTTGACCGTATCAGCATCTGTGCAGCTGATGAAAATTCATGAACTGCCTGTTTCCTTGAAAGTGAGCAGGGTCTTCCAACTCCTTTATGAGAGTAACAGTGAGAAGAAACCTTCCCTGGAGTCTGGGGTAGAGGACGCAGTCACCTGCGTAAGGCAGGAGAGCAGTGGTGCTCTGCTCACAGGGCAGGCGGCACCTGATCCGCAGCGGCCCTGGGCAGGCCCCGTTCTGGGTGCTGGTTACATTGTCTGCACCATAGGATCTCCAAAAGAGCCACTGAAATGCTTATGAGGTCTCCCGAGTTCAGCTACCTCTCGTTAATCATACCCGAAATGATTTTCTTTTCAATCTCATACTTTAAAAAATTTAATATTTTCATTAAGAAAATCTAGAACCCCACTTTGAAATGAACTGATAATTGTAACTGTGATATAAATATAGTCAAGAAACAGAATAACATAAAGGAATAATGATAGAATTGCTCTGATGTGGATGAAAAAAAGTTTTTTCTTCAAAAACTATTGATTGAAACGCTAAGATAATCCAAGGCATAGGTTATCTTTTTAAAAAACAATTTATTGAGATGAAATCCACATGATATGTCATTAACCACTTTGAAGCGAACAACTGAGGGCCATTTTGCATATTCACAACGTGCAAGACCAACTTACTTCTATTTAGTTCCAAAACATGCCGATCACACCAAAGTGAAACCTATTACTTATTGAACAGTTTCTCCCCATTTCCCCCAGCCCCATACCACCAATTGCATTATTTTCCTTTGGATTTATCTATTCTGAGTCTGTCACATAAATGAAATAATATAATAGGTGACCTTCGATGTTGGGTGTATTTCACTCAGCATAATGTTTTTAAGGTTCATTCACATTGTAACATTTATCAGCACTTTATTCCTTTTCATGGCTAAATATTATTCCCTTGTATATGTATGGAATGTACCACATGGAACTACCATGGTTTGTTTCTCCATTGCTCCATGGATGGCCGTTTGGGTTATTTCCACGTTTCGGCTCTTGTGACTGAGGTAGCTCTGAAAACATATGTGCACGGGTTTATGTGAGTATCTCTTTTCAGTGTTTGAGGGTATATATGCAAGAGTAGAATTGTGGAGTCATTAGATTATCTGTTTGCTTAATTATTCAGGTTCTAGGTCATCCTTGCATCAACTAGTATAATCCTAGCTGGTCTACATCCCATGCATGAGTAATTTTTATGGTTATCTTTCCATCTCCCTTCCTACCCATTCTTTCAAATTCAGCTTCTTATTTCATAAGCCTCCGAATTTATGGGTATGCTCTGCACTCTCATAGTCTCTTAGGATGCCATTCCGCAGAAGAGAGAGAGACAAGATGCTTCCAATGAGAAATGTGGCATTAAGAAGTCTGACATTAACTCAGTCATTCAGCAAACGCTGGGAATATACATGGAATAAACATGGGCCCTGACCTCAGAGAGTTTGCCATTTTAAAAGCAAACAAAGGGTGTGAGTGTCTATTAATATGATTTAGATCACAATTTGATGTCCAAAAGCTATAAATGATACGGCGTCATTTTTCGAAGAAGAAATGTTTGTTTCTATTTTTGAATCATTAGCACACCTTTTCTTGCTCTATCTTGCTCGTTCTCTGATTAGTTCCAATATCTGGTCATGGCCCTGTAGTAAACAGAAGATCCCTTTGACAGGATTCGTGGTTTCATACCTGTCCTATGACATGCCGGCAGACTGAATGTCAAAAACGCCCTCCTGAAAAGCTAAATTTCAGCCACACAATGAATGTGTGTGTGTACTTCTGGCATCTCCATATTTCCCCAAAACTTGAGCAAGAGTGCATTTCAGTTTTAAAAACAAGAGAGCATTCATTTGCATCTGAAGGGCATGAGACTGTAAAAAAAAATAACAAATTTAACAATTCATGTAAATGCTTCAAAATTATTTTTTTATTTATTTATCTATTTACTTTTGCGACAGAGTCTTTCTCTGTTGCCCAGGCTGGAGTGCAGTGGTGTGATCTCGGCTCACTGCAACCTCCACCTCCCAGGTTCAAGCGATTCTCCTGCCTCAGATTCCCAAGTAGCTGGGACTACAGGCATGCTCCACCATGCCTGGTTAATTTTTGTATTTTTTAGTAGAGATGGTGTTTCACTATAAGTTGACCAGGCTGGTCTTGAACTCCTGACCTCATGTGATCCGCCCATCTCAGCCTTCCTAAATTCTGGGATTACCGGCATGAGCCACCATGCCCGTCCATCAAAATTCATTCCTAATCAAAGTGATAATTTCATAAATTATAAAATAAAGAGTGGGATTTTTGAAGTCAGGAACATCTGAGAGAGCTAGATGTAGATACAGAGGGATATATTAGAATTTAGACTAAATGGATCCCCAAATTGAGTGAATTTAAACAATAGAAACAATAGAAATTTATCAGTCTCTCATGTAACAGCCATGTGCTACAAGGAAAAAGAGGCTTTCATCTCTAGGTTCAAGATGGCAGCAGCGGCTCCAGACATGACATCTGCATCCCAGCCCGTGGGAATGAGCCAGTGCAGGACAGCCTGTTCGTTTTAGGAGTGCACCCTGTGAGTAGCACACACGTCATTTCCGCTCGGATAGTCCTAGTCATAACTTTGTCATATGGTCACATTTCCATGGGAGGTTTAGAAAGGTAATCATATAGTTTAAAATTTTGGAGCTCTACTATAAAGGAAAAAAGAAAAGAGTGTGTCTGAAGAGATCCAGCAAGCTTTGCCAGATAGTGAATTCTCTAATGTGAAGAATGTTCCATTTGATTCAAGTAGATTCCAAGCTAATAAAGATGTAATCTAGCTGAGATTCTAGAATGAATGAATTCTTAACTATTTTCCAGTAATAAAGTCAGTGGGATTTAGAGTAGCCATCTAGAAATAAGAACCTTGTAACCATGGTTTTAGTCAGTACTTATATGTCTATTGATTTTGATATGATTTCAACAATATAAAAAATACAGCAAAGTTTGGTGAAAACTCAACATTACTTCAGTAATAAAGCTCTTCTCATTTTTACTGTATGGCCTGTTGTAGGTAGAAAACACCAAATATATATGGACATCTATTCTCCATTGACAGGTCACCTCGTAATTTTGCTTAACAAATGATACATCAACACATTTGTGTGTGTGTTGTAAATTATTTAAAAATCTGATTCAATAAACAAATCTAAATTAATATGAAAGGACAGAATCTGTTTCTATGAGAAATCTGCCAGAAAGATACATTTTACACTTGAAGTTAAACTTTTCAATAATTTATTCTCTCTCTAGGCTGCCTGAAATTCTAAATTGCTCAAATTACTGCTTGGGTGCATGGATGACCTAGTACCACGGTACACCTGATGGCAATTGTTTATATATAGAACACAATCCTGATCAATCTCTGACACTTACCACTGACTTCCTGCTGCTCAAAAATGTGTACTCTAATAGCATTTGTATGTTTTCTTTTCCCTCAAGGTTTCAGATTCCTTCTCTACAAGAACATGGAAAATTAGAATGAACACTACAGACACCATAATAGAAATAGTCCAAGCAATTTCACTGTATTCTAAGATACCATATGGTACTTGCTAAATAAAAATATAGTATCTATGTGTGAAGATATATCTATATAGATATAGGTGTGTACAAATTTGACTGATGTAAACATTTATCTTTTGCAGATATCAAACTTAAGAATTCCAAGCATCATTAACCCCTAATATGCAACATCTTTAATATTTCAACTTAGAATAACTTTTAAAAAGAGACAAATGAGTAACTAAAAACAAATTTCTAAAAATTGTCAGAATTGTAAGTTTAAAACTATAACCCTTTTAAAAATGACTTCTCCAGACATTTGGTATTCCCATAAAATAACTCTAATACTACTAAGGTGTTCAAATCATTATATTAATCCACAATTCAATGTATGCTAAACTGTTAATTGAATTTTATTTTTAAAGAAAATAGATTGTAAAGTTTTTATCAGTTTTAACACGAATCTGTTTAAACAAACAGCTTTTAAAAGGATTTGTGTGGTGGAGATTGAGATGAGTTTGTGTTTTTCTTTTTTAATTTTTTCAAGGCTAATAGGAGTCCCTTCTGCCCCTGAGGTGAAAGGAGGCAAAATGTCCTATGATCGCTAGTGGTTTCACTGCTATGGCACAGAGGAGTTAAATGTAGAGAGACTCCTGAGAACACAGACAAGTGTGGGAAAAAAAAATTTTTTTGAGTCCTGAAAAAAAAAAAAAAAGAGAGAAAGAGAGAGATCAGCAAGACGATAAGGAGATTGGTAGGAAATCTAACTTGAAGATGAGAGAATCTCTGTGCACCCCAAATGGCTGACTTCCTGCTGCTTGGGTGACTCAGGTGTGGGACATGCCTTTCCTAACCACCTGATTGGAAGTGGTGTCTGCTGCTCCGCTTCTCGGCACTCTCTGAAATCATCCTGTCCTATATGCTTATTGCCTGTCCAGCAGAACACAAACATAAATTTATATTATATTGCTTATTGCCTGTCCACCAGAATATAAATATAAATATAAATTCCATTATATCTGGCTTCAGCTGTGTCCTCAGCGCCTTGGCCACATTTACTTGACTAATAATTGGTACTCACTAAATATTTGTTGAAAGGGTTGAGGAATCACTGAACATCCTAATTATTGTTTTGACAAATATTAGTAAATATTTAAATTTGTAGTAGGCGTTTACACTTTCTATTTTACCTTCTAAGTCTCTTTCAGATCTGTCCATCTCTCTTCAGCTTCACTGCCATCCCCGACTTCAAGCTGCCCTCTCCATTTGATTAAACAAGTGCCCTAGACTCCTGTCCTACCATCCACTGAAGTCCCAACCCCCAACCGCAGCCTGTCATGGGGCAGAGTAATTTTTATTTTGAAATGCGAACCCTTTCATAGTAAACTCCTGCTTAACCCACTTCAAATTGTCTCATCTCTGTTAGACCTCTGTCTTTGACTTCTTCTCCACAGTGTTGCAAGGCCTGGCCACTGCCTCTTTGGTCTAGAGCCACTACAACTGTATTTCCCTTATTCTCTGCTGTTCAGCCACCAGGACCACTTTGCAAGGTCCCTTTCTCCGAGAAGCCTTTTTATTCTGCTGTTTTGACTACCTGGCATGCCCCACCCATTCCTTCCACTTTAGCTAGTTATTAACCATCTGGCTACAAATCGAGGGTTTACATCGTTGCCATTCAGCTTCCCATTAGCACAGAAAGAGGTTACAGGTGCTAAGTTAAGTAATATGAAGGTTGTAATTGCTTTGCAGTACCCTCCTCATTACTCCTCAAAAAGGAAAGAAAGTGAGCTTTTGTTAGAGGACCTCTACCTCTACGCCAATGATGGTCACCACAGCAGAGGGACTCAAGCTAAACATCCCTGGAAGCAGCGTGCAATCAGCCACAAGATTTCCCTCTTCTGACACCTAAACACCCACACTTTGAGATGTGAGAGTGAGACTGCAGACAAGTCTTCAAACGCATGTTCATTCACTCATTCAAAGACACTTATTAGAGTTAATCATGTGCCAGGGACTGAGCCTTGAACTTTCTTGAACCTTGTTCATGCTGATCCTTCTACTTGTGATATACTTTCCCTCTTTCCCTTCCATCCTTTCAATGTCCTTAAGTCCCTGGTGAAGTCCCCCTCTTCTTTCAAGGCCCAGTTGAAATGTGACCTCTTATCTGAAGCTTCCCTGAATGACTTCAGGCTGAATTCATTGCTCCTCTATCTCTGTTCCCAAAGGAGTTAGTTCATACATTTGTAAAAGCACTTATCACATTGCATTATAACTATATGCATATCTGTGTCCTTTCTGGACTTTCTTCTTTGTAGCAAGGACCATATCATACTCATCCGTAAGTCTCTCATCTTATACTCAGATCTCACGCTTACATCCCTGGCTCTCATCACAGGGCTTGGCAGGTGACAGGCACTATTTAAATATTAGCTTTTGCTTAAATGCCGAGGGTTCCACAGACATCCTTGGACACTGCCATGAATGTTGAGATGTAAATAGTCATAGGATATATTTTGCAATCTTTCTGGATGATTTGTTAAATAAATTCTCTCGGCATTGTTGCTTTTTGAGGGAAACTTTTATGACAGCCCAAATTCCCAATGCATAGAAAAGACGAAGACAATAGAAAAATACAAACTTTGCAAAAATCAGGGCAATAAGAATTCTGAAAAGCAAGTGGGAATGCAACTATCCTTGGAAATTAGGCTAGGTCACTGAGGAAAGGATCCAAAGAAATAGCACAAGAGTGTAGGGACATATTCAGAGGGACAAAACACAAAAGAAACAGAAATATGTTATTATAGAAAGGCAACATAAAAATATTCCTAAACAATATCTATCAAGTAGACTTTTTTCCGCAATGAAAAACCACAGGAATATGTGTAAAATAACATGGAAGGGGGAGGAAACCAGCCACAACTGCATTGTGTTACTGTACCTCCCTTGACGTTAGTCACATTACCTTTGAGGTTTAGTTAAATTTGTGGCTTGCTCGTACCTGAGGGATAGTTAAGAATAGACAGGTTTAAGTCTACTACCAAATGCCAACTCTCTCAGGGGAACATTGCAATTATCTAGCTTGATCTGAGAACCTTAAATGGTGAGAAACCTCTTTGTCCCTCTCGGATTTAGACATGCTGCTGCCTACACCTGGAAAAATGGATCCAACCTAACTTGGAACCATCAGATAGCTTGAATCAGCTATGGCCTGGAGTGGGATGACTAGTTTTGAGTTGTGCAATGGAGGCAGCTTTGATTACACTCTCCAGGCCCCCTGACATTCCTGTTTCAGGATAGTCCTTGGCATAAATCCATGCTGTGGGTGTACAGAGTTGGCTATGAATGTCCCCAAACCTGGACTCTGTAAAGGGAGTCTGATGAAGCAGACTGGAGGCAGCAGTTTATTGACAGTCTGAATGGATAATCCTGGGCTTAAGTCTTGCTCCTCATTCTCCCTATTCTGCTTTTGATTCACTTTCACATACTCCTCACCCAGACGAGAATATTGTCCCTTCATATGAAAAGCAAACAAAAATGGATTGCATTCAGTCAACCCCTTCCTTGATGGTAGCCTGATGGGAGGTTTCGAACTCAAAGTAGGCCACTGAAGGAGATGAATACTTTGAAAATAGCCTATGCACATCAATAGGATTAGAGGATGGAAACCTTTGTTGACTTAAGGAGGAGGCTGATTGTATTTCAACACTATTTCTAGTTATTACATTATTCAGCCCTTGTGAATAATGAAAAGATTGTTTGAACTCTAAACAAGAAAAATTACTGTATTCAGCTTTAAAGAGAGAGAAAACAACGAAACCTTTGAATAGATCAGCTGGTTTAACCTTAGTATGTGGCTGGGTATGGAAATGTGATATTAGTCTGTGAAAACCTCCAGGAGAGTAGCAGATGTGAGAAAGAGCACTACGACTAGGAATGTCAGACCAGTTTGCTTATTTGGCAGATTGTATATTTAACAAGGAAGCAATGGATGAAAAACTTTGACTCTGTTTTGTGTAAGCCTCACTCTACCTGGAAGCCATCCTTTCTCCCTTCCCGTAACACATACGCAATCTGTGTGGAAATCTCCTTATCACACAAGATACCACCAACATCATCTCATGTGAAGTCTTCTCTGGCCACCTTAAGTTCCTCTGGCTCTGTGGTAGAAAGAGTAATGTCCCCTTCCCCAAGATGTCCCCATCCTAATTCCTGGAACTCATGAATATGCCACCGTGCACTGCAAAAGGAAGAAACTTTGCAGGTGTGAATAAAGATCTTGAGATGGGAAGGTTTTCTGGGATTAGTTTCTTGGACCCAAGTACTCACACGGGTCCTCATGAGTGAAAAAGGAGACAGGAGGCTCCAATTCAGAGTGATGTGGCATAAAAAAGACTCAATTTGTCATTGCTGGCTTTGAAGACAGAAGAGGTCTATGAGGCAAGGGAGGCAGGCACCCTCTGGAAGCTGGAAACGTCATTGAAACTGATCCTCACCCAGAGTCTCTGGCAGGAACACAGCTCTGCCAACACATTGGTTTTAGCCCAGGAAGACCCATTCCTGACCCCTCACCCAGAACTGTAAATGTGTGTTCTTTTCAGCTTCTAAGTTTGTTACAGTAGCAATAGGAAGCTGGCACAGATGTCTTGGCACAATTTTCCACTCCTTTCCTCCGCATCCGTGTCATTTTTCACACATCCAGGAGTGCCTTCCTTACTGTGTCCCTGCTACTTGTTTGTGGGTTGTCTTCCCACATGTTTCTTCCTCAAACACTAAACTGAAACCAGTGTCTTATTCATCCTTGTTTCCCTTGTGGTCAGTAGTTGGAGTCTTTAAATGGATCAGGTGCTCCACCAACCTACTCAAGAAACGTGGAAAAGATTCACCACAGGTTCATTTGTATCAAGGATTTGCTCAGATAGCCTATGCACAAGCCAATCTTAATTTTTCAGCCTCTTGGTTCCTGACTCGCCCTCTGAATTCCAGCGTCTTATTCTAATGAAACATGGGACACAAGTCTCTGGCTCTGACATTGACACCGTTTCACCCTTCCCAGCCCAAGCCACTCCCTTGACATCCCTATTAGCAAGGACAGCTCTCCTGGCTCTGCCAGTCACTGCCCTAATTCTCCATTTCCTGGCAGTAAACCCAGCACAACAAATGCTAAATGAATCCTCATTAAATACATAGGCCAATGCAAAATAGTACACAAATGACTTATTTTACTAGGTGGGAGGGAAAGTAGCCACAGGGATCAAGGTAGGAGGCTAACAGCACACACGTGGCAGCTCCAGGATCGTCTCTGGTTTCCTACTCTTCATGATTTTGTCAATGACATGGATGGGACTTGGTGGTAAGCAAGTTTGTAAATCAAGTATATTAACTAAAACTTGTAAGGAATTATGCATAGTGATTATAATACTATGTTCTTTGTGGTTTTCAGTAAATGTTAATAGAGAATATCTATTTTCTTTTTGGCCGCTTTCAGATATATGAGAGACATGGCTTTGTCTTCCACAGGAAAATGGCTTTATTTATCAGAAAGCACATCACATCAACACTGGCACAAGGAATCAATATTTATTTGGTGGAAATTTAATATCAATAAATTACCCAATGATAAATATTTATCATATGCATATATGCATTGCATTTATTTGAACTGTTATCATAAGTGAGGGGAGGCTATAATAGAAGAAAAATTAAGTAATGATTCAAAAAGTCTTTATGGTATTTTCAGTTGTTATTAACTTTGAGAATATCATTTAGTTCCTTTAAGCCTCGGTTTTCTCATCTCAACATGAAATATTTAGAATTTACTTCCAATTCTAACATTCTTTGTTCTTTAATAACATTCAAGACAGCCTGGGCACGGTGGCTTATGCCTGTAATCCCAGCATTTTGGGAAGCTGAGGCAGGCGGATCACTTGAGCCTTGTCATTTGAGACCAGCCTGTGTAACACAGTGAAACCAAATCTCTACCAAAAAAATACAAAAAAATTAGCCAGGCACAGTAGCACATGCTTGTGGTCTCACCTATTCAGAAGGCTGAGGTGGGAGGATCACTTGAGCACAGAAGGTCAAGGGTGCAGTGAGCTGCGATTGTGCAACTACCCTCCAGCCTGGGTGGACAGTTTTTATGCTACTAATACAGACATACTGGAGACTGGGTAATTTACAAAAGAAAGAGGTTTACTGGACTCACAGTTCCACATGGGTAGGGAGGGCTCACAATCATAGTAGAAGGTGAAAGGGACATCTCACCATGGCAGCAGACAAAAGAAGAGAATGAGGAAGAAGTGAAAGTGGAAACCCCTTAAAAAACCATCTGATCTCGTGAGACTTATTTACTACCATGAAAACAGTATGGGGAGAACCACCCCCGTGATTCAATTATCTCCCACCAGGTCCCTTCCACAACACATAGGAATTATGGGAACTACAAGATGAGATTTGGATGGGAACATAGAACTAAACCACTTTATTCCACCCCTGCTCCCCCCAGAAATTTCATGTCCTCACATTTCAAAACCAATCATGCCTTTCAAACATGTTTAATTCATTTCAGCATTAACTCAAAAGTCCGTAGTCCAACATCTCATCTGAGAGAAGACAATTCCCTTCCACCTATGAACCTGTAAAATCAAAAGCAAGTTAGTTAGTTCCTAGATACATTGGCGGTACAGGCATTGGATAAATACATCTATTCCAAATGGGAGGAATTGGCCAAAACAAAGGAGCTACAGGCCCCATGCAAGTCTGAAATCCAGCAGGGCAGTCAAATCTTAAAGCTCCAAAATGATCTTCTTTTACTCCATGTCTTGCATGTGGGTCATGTTGAAGCAAGAGATGGGTTCCCACAGAGCTCCATGACTCTGTGGCTATGCAGGGTATAGACTCCCTCCTGGCTGCTTTCACAGGCTGGTGTTGGCTTTTCCAGGCACATGGTGCAAGCTGTTGGTGGATCTACCATTCTGGGGCCTGGAGGATGGTGGCCCTCTTCTCACAGCACCACTAAGCAATGCCCCAATAGGGACTCTCACACCCCATATTTCCTTTCCTCACTGCCCTAGCAGAGGTTCTCCATGAGAGCCTGCCCCTGCAGCAAACTTCTGTCTGGACTTCCAGGCATTACCATACATCCTATGAAATCTAGGCAGAGGTTTCTAAGTCTCAGTTCTTGACATCTGTGCCCCCAGAGGCTGCTAGAAATGCTAGACCATATGGAAGCTGCCAAGGCTTGGGGCTTATATCCTCTGAAGCCATGGCCAAGCTGTACCTTGGCCCTTTTTAGTCATGGCTGGAGTGGCTGGGACAGAGGGCACCAAGTCCCTAGACTGCACGCAGCAGAAGGACCCTGGGCTTGGTCCACAAGACCATTTTTCCCTCCTAGGCCTCCAGGCCTGTGTTGGGAAGCCCAGCCATGAAGACCTCTGACATGCCCTGGAGACATTTACCCCATTGTCTTGGGGATGAGCATTCAGCTCTTCATTACTTATACAAATTTCTGCAGCCAGCTTGAATTTCCCCTCAGAAAATGGGATTTTCTTTTCTATTGCATTGTCAGGCTGCAAATTTTCTGAACTTTTATGCTCTGTTTTCCTTATAAAACTGAATGCATTTGACAGCACCCAAGTCACCTCTTGAATGCTTTGCTGCTTAGAAATTTCTTCTACTAGATACCCTAAGTCATCTCTCTCAAGTTCAAAGTCCCACAAATCTCCATGGCAGGGGCAAATGCCACCTGTTTCTTTGCTGAAACTTAACAAGAGTCACCTTTGTTCCAGTTCCCAACAAGTTCCTCATCTCCATCTGAGACCACCTCAGCCTGGACTTTATTGTGCATATCACTATCAACATTTTGGGCAGAGCCATTCAACAAGTCTCTAGGAAGTTCCAAACTTTCTCACATTTTCCTATCTTCTTCTGGGCTCTCCAGACTTTTCCCAACCTCTTCCTGTTACCCAGTTCCAAAGTTACTTCCACATATTTGGGTATAATTTCAGCAGGACCGCACTCTACTGGAACCAATTTACTGTATGTTTTCATGTTGCTGATAAAGGCATACCTGAGACTGGGAAGAAAAATAGGTTTAATGGACTTACAGTTCCACATGGCTGGGTAGGCCTTACAATCATGGCAGAAGGCAAGGATGAGCAATTCATGTCTTACAGGGATGGCAGCAGGCAAAGAGAGAGAGCCAAGTGAAAGGGGTTTCTCCTTATAAAATCATCACGTCTTGTGAGACTTATTTACTACCACAAGAACAGTATGGGGAGAACTGCCCCGATGATTCAATTATCTTCCCTGGGTCCCTTCAATAACATGTGGGAATTATGGGAGCTGCAATGAGATTTGGGTGGGAACCCAGAGCTAAACCATATCACTGGGCTACAGAATGACATCCTGTCTCAAACAAAACGCATGCAGAATATAGCATGCCACAATTAGGAAAAGTCTTCCCACTATTCTTCAAATTAGTCTTAGGGTTGCATTTATGTATGTTCATGCTCAAAACTGATTGGAAACCCTTGAAAGAGTCCAGAAAACAAATACAGTGAAAAACCGAATTATTGGAAAATAAACTGTATGCAGGAGACTAAAGAAATGAGTGTTACTTTGTTATTAAAATATATTTAGAGTAGACAATAACCACCTCCAACTCCATAAGAACTCAACAGAGAAGATGAAAGGAAGAGTCTCAGAAACCTGAAGAAGCAAGAGGGCTGTCTGGAATCCACTAGGTTTTGAAGCTCTAATCTTGAGTGTGGGTCATTGTGACTTGTCTTCTCCTCTAAGTATCTACCGCAAGTCTGGGCGAACCTACGTAGCAAATGATATGATCTTTTTTTTTTATTATTCATATGCTTATTTGACAGGCAAGGTGTGGATCTGCACACTGTGTGAGAAATCTGTCAATGGGATACATTTCTTTCTGAAACCTAGAAATTATCCTTGTGGAGTCAAATATTCCTTCTCTATGTGAGTTAGAAAAAAAGATCCTAATGTGTATTTTAGCTGGGTGCCTCGCCTTTCCCAAATACCTGAATCCATATATACACATAGATTTCAATTACTTTTTACCCTTTAGATTATCAGAAACAAATACTGGTTGCATGTGAGTAAAACCTAGATATGTGTATTGTACTTCTAGGAAACTGAAGGTGTATCTCTCTATTTTGGAAAGTTAAATATAATAACAATGTTGAATGTCTATACTGACCTGCAACAGGATTTTGGGAGAGACTGCAATCCTTACGCATGGAAATATGGAATAAGATAAACATCCCTTCTGTATTATCTTAAGAAATTTTTCTCACAAATAAAGACTTTGATTGCTCCGTAACTAGTAATTAAAATTAAAAACTGAAACTATGTTAAAGTGTGGGTGAAACGAGAGCCCATGCAGACGGCTAGGGCACACATTTGCTCATTTCTGGAGGTTTTGATGGTGTTACTTTTACATTTGAGCACAAGGTAGATCTGTTTTCTATTCTAATAGGCCTGTTGCTATAATGTTTTACTCATTTTCAGCTGTAATAAGCTTTTGAATATCTGAAGGTTTGTGTTTTCTCATCCAATTTGTTTTAGACCAAGGGCACTCTGATGGGGAAAGGTATAAAACAGTTCACAGGAGACTTTCAATATTGGTTTCCTCACACCTGCAGTTTTTGAAAAATAATATTTTTTTTCTAAAAATAAAAGTGAAAAGTTTATAAGGACCTAAGGAACTGATATTTTTCCCACCTCAACCAATTTACAGGATTGAACTGAGCACTCTGGAAGCAGGGGGTAAAGCAAAAACTTGCTTTAGGAGATTTAACAAGCATTTGCCAATGAAAACATATTTTTGTACATTTTTCCCCTCTTCAATGGTTTATTGAAAAGCCCATTGGGTTGAATATATAAATGTTTATAGTAAATGTTTTTCTTTGCTACTTCGATCATATCCCTCAAAGTTTAAGAATTACATTTAACCCTTTATCTGGTTCTATGCTTGCTTTGGATTTAGTTCTGTACTGTTTTCTTCGTATCATCTTAATTGGTGAATGGGGACACAACTGACCAAGGACATGCCACATGGCCTTGACTTACCCTCCTTTATATAGAAATTAGATCTGCTTTAATCTTACAATCTAGAGTCTGGATATGTTCCTGAGCATCATCAGCCTGGGACTTTGGTACCCATCCTGCAGTTTGTTTTGTGATTCCTTGAAAATTCTGCCATGGTGCCCTGGAAATTCTGAGGATCCAAAGGACCAAACAAGGCCCAATTCCCCAAAGCTGTATGTGTGCATATAGTCCAATATTCTTATTAGGATTATTGGCATGCCCCTTGCCTGTCAAAGAAAGACTCTTAGGACTACAAGGTGAAGTTAATATATGTGTTCATACATCATCTGTCTGAAAATCTTGGCATTTACTTTATCCTACCATGATGCAGGAACAAAACACTTTATTCCTGACTACCTATCTGCAATCCTTTAAAAAGAATGAGTGTGTTATTTTTCTGTATGTATTTCTAATTGGCTGAGAAATAATACTGACATGAAATCCTTAGTGTAATGAGAAAGCATGAAGTGGATAGTTTCATGTGTGATGTGCAGTGCATAGATATTTTGCAAGTTAGGACAGAAAAGTACATTAATCAGTTCCTCAAAAACTCACAGTCTAATTAGGGAGATTAAAAAAATGCATATGCCCCAAAGCAGGAAATGGCATCCTTTAGCTTTCTACTCTCTTGATTTGAGCCAGTCCTTTATTATATCATTGAAACTGTTTAAATTTACCTTAATGTAGGGGAGTAAAAGCCCCACATTCTTCACTACCTACATATTAGATCTCAAGCATTGATTCTCATGATATCTGTAGGAAATGTGCCATGTATTTGCCATTAGAACAAAATGATTCAGAGACATTTTACACTATTTGGGTGAGGGCTTAAAAATTTTCCAAAGTAGCAAAGTAATGAGGTACTGGGAACCATATATTTCATTTGATTTGTAACAAAAGAAAAGAAAAGCACGTGTTATAAAACTCTAACCTAAATCAGTAATTATGACCAATTAGTGATGCAGAGTAACAAGATAAATTGCAATAGCCAAACAGAGCAGGTAGACAAATATTATTTTGGTCTTCTTGAGATTGTAGCAGGACAGAATTTGTAACATGGATTTTATGTCAGTGACTGAAAGAAAAACAGGAAGAAAAAAGAGGAAAAGTGTGCAAATGATTTCAGGAAAGCAAAAGAGGAAAAGTGTGCAAATGATTTCAGGAAAGCAAAGGATGGGAGAGAAGTACAAAGTCCCCGTGACTTGAAGCCTGTTAGGGTGAGAAATTGTTATCTGTGGAGGGTTGAGTACTTTGGAATCTGCTATCCTGATACTGAGCCTTTTATAGTTAGAATTTCTCCACTGGTAAATGAGCCATTTCATTTAAAGTTGGTTTGCCCTACTTTATTAAACAGTGTTTTCCACGGACATAAAGTTATTGTCATAAAAGTCTTTGAGCTCCTCTCTTCTGGCATTTCTAGCAGGACTGTTTTCTAAGTTTGGGGCCCACGGGAGGCAAATTCAGCAGAGATGTCCAAATACAATTTTCCGTACAAGGCATAGCTACCAAATTCCTCCTGGATTTGCCTATTGTTACAGAGAAAGACTTTGTAATTACCAAGGGATTATAGCAGAATATGAAAGGGCCTGAAAGCAGCTTTCTTGCAAATCAAGAATGTATTCAGCACAAACTTAGGAAGAGTCGGCTGAGAAGTGAGGCAGAAGTGTCTGAAAATGTTAAGGGTTCAAGCAGAAGGGCCGGCCTGAAACTCCTAATTAAAAAAGTAAAAGCGACTTTTAAAGAATGTCAACGTCTGTCATTTGTATTCTCCACCAAGAAAAGGGTCTTCTGAGGATTGTAAATGAGGTGATGGCACTGCCCAAATACCCTGGGTTTGTCCTTCTTTTATACTCCCAAAGTAGTGAAAATGGAGCTTAATGGTACATAAATAAAAATAATTAAATAGAAGATAGTGGTACTGGTGCATTACCTGAATTAATACACAAGATTAAGAGGCCAATAGCCCAGAAACAACTTCGTTATTTTGGTGTTTCCTATAAATTAGATGACTCTCTCAGAGTAGAATGAAATATAGCTTTCACTCTACCATTTTGATTCCAAATTTAAAAACAAAACATTCCTTGTGGGTGATGTTTCTGGTGTTCTCTTTGACATATGGTTTCAGCACATGTTCATATTGAAATAAGCCAGATTATCAGTTACACCTCTTCTGGGTATGTCTTTTTAAATTTAAGTTTAAAAATCGAGCTGTTTTTCTTATTGATTCCATAACCAAGACTAGAATCAGTGATTAATTAGCACGTGTTAATTTCTATGTCCTTAGGTTATCTCTTTACTTGTAGAAATTTTGACAAATGCTTGGAGCGATGAGCCGTATCACATTGAGAGCCCATAACGACTTGCAAAGCTGTTTCAGATAGGGTGATTCTGTGGGGGGAAAATAAAAAAAACTGGATAAATTGAATTTGAAAGAGAGAACCAGGCCGAGAGAACTCCACTTGTGGCTAACAAATGTGATTTATTTTAAGGAATAAAAGGCATGTGCCACAGGGCCTCCTAAAATGTTGCATATTTTACTTGCCACCATTTGATTAATAGAGATTTAGAGAGAAAAGTAGAAAAAAAAAAAACAAAAAAAAACTCTCATTCCCTTTCATTCCTTAGTAGTAATTACCCTTCCTGTGATCACTGGGGAGCCAGGGTTCTAATCATCCTATTACTATTTGTTCTTCTTTTCCTTTCCTTGGCTGGGCACTGACAGTGGTCATATCACCTCCCTTTACTGATCTCATTCAAAGCTCACTTGCAACCCTTAACATCTGACTTTCCCCCAAGTGCTACAAACCACAGTGGTCTCCCCCTTGTTAGAGCTTATTCAGAAATGCTGTTTTCTTTTGCCAATCGCTTGTCACTTCAGCAGATACAACCTGCCTCCAGTCACTGTTTCACATACATAAACCTTTTCTGTCCTCTGTTGAGGACAAACCCATGTCTTATCTCTGATATTCTCTAGAGCACTATTACCCTATAGAAATATACTATAAATTGCATGTGTAATTTTAAATTTCCTAGTAGCCACATTTTAACAAGAAAAACACAAGTGAAATTAATTTTAATATATATACTTAATACCTCTAAAATATTATTTTAAAATGTAATCAACATAAAAATTGTTAATGAGATAGCTTACATTCTTTTGTATGATGTCTTCAAAAGCTAGTATTTTTTTTTTTTTTTTAGACAGCATCTTGGTCTGTTGCCCAGGCTGGAGTGCAGTGGCGTGATCTCAGCTCACTGCAACCTCCGCCTCCCGGGTTCATGCCACCCTCCCACCTCAGCCTCCCAAGCAGCTGGGACTACAGGCGCCGCCACCACGCACTGCTAATTTTTTGTATTTTTAGTAGAGACAAGGTTTCACCGTGTTAGCCAGGATGGTCTCGATCTCCTGACCTTGTGATCCGCCTGCCTCAGCCTCTGAAAGTGCTGGGATTACAGGCGTGAGCCACCGCACCCAGTCAAAAGCTGGTATGTATTTTATGTTCACAAAACATCTCAATTCAGACCAGCCAAATTTCAAGTGCTCAAAAACCATATGTGGGATGGCGCAGTGGCTCATGCCTATAATCCCAGCACTTTGGGAAACCAAGGTGGGCAGATCATTTGAGGCCAGGAGTTCAAGACCAGCCTGGCCAATATGGAGAAACACTGTTTCTACTAAAAATAGAAAATTAGCTGGCCATGGTGGTGCACACCTGTAATTCCAGTTACTCGGGAGGCTGAGGCAGGAGAATCGCTTGAACCCGGGAGGCGGAGGTTGCGGTGAGTCGAGCTCGTGCCATTATACTCCAGCCTGGGCAACAAGAGTGAAACTGCATCTCAAAATAAATAAATAAATAAATAAATAAAATAAAATAAGAATAGATTTAAAAAATGCTAGGAGAAACAGACACAGAGTCACAGTGAACACTGGGAAGAAGGTGGCCCAGAACAGTGAGGAGATTAGTTAGATGATTTGCAGTTCAGCCCCGTCCCTACCACTACTTTAATATTTGTGGCCTAAGTATTTAAACTCTCTGAGCCTTGGTCTCCTTTGCAAATGGAGGAAAAGAATTCCCAAGGCTGTTGTGATTATTAACATGCAGAAGTAACATAAATTGAAAGCATAAGACAAGGGGATAATATTATTGCTGTATATATTTGTTATTATTTTTATATAGAGATGAGGTTTCACTGTGTTGCCCAGGCTGGTCTTGAACCACTGACCTCAAAGGATCCTCCTGCCTCTATCTCCCAATTTGCTGGGATTACAGGCATGAGCCATTGTGCCCAGCCCTATTTCTGCATTTAGATAATAATACAGCCAAACGTGATGAAGAGATCATTGGGTCATGGATGGTAACAGAGCCTTCTGCCCATTTTTGAAGGATACATTTTTTAACTTTTCCAAGATGAAAGGAAAAGTGATTCCATTTCAATGCACTGTTACATTCACACGTAAATATCACTGCATCACCATGTGTATGAATCCTCATTGACATATAGGGTAGTAAAAATAATAGTATAGGAAAGCTATAGATGTTGTGTATAATTAGCAAATTATGACGTTCTTGTGGAAATTTTAAAATATAACTTCACCTGGGCTGTTAAAACTGTGTTTGTAAAGTTCTTTTGAAAGCTTTGTTAAGACGTTAGCAAGAGCATTTCTGATTTTTCAAAAAACAAACTTGTCCAAATGTATTTGGCAGGTTTACAGCATTATTAATAACTTTACTGTTTGGCAGGGAGGCATCCTAATGAAAAATAATTTCTGAATGGTATAAGACTCCATGATTCCCATCCAATAATTGGTCCTAACTTCGAAAGTGACACTGGGCTTAGTACAACTTCATGCTGTTGTTTGGGTTAAGCGACTTGCTCTCCCTTGGAAGATATCCAGAAGCTATAGCCGGGGCAGAATGTGGGGTCGTTTGGCTACTGTGGATGGAGCTGCAGGGAGCACATTCCATCAGTACTGTGCATTCAGTACCGCCTGCCTATTTGCTTGTGAGTGCAATCGTCTATGGTCTATAAAGCACTAAATGGTTGGGTCTTCACCACCGAGAGATCAGTCTTCCTCCCTGGGCAACTCAGGGCAATTGAGATCAGTTGGAGGTCTGCTGCTTCTAGCTCCCAGCTTCCATCTACAGGGAGCCAGAGGCAGGGACTCTTCCAAGGAAGGCCCTCACTTAGGAAACGCCCTGCCTTCCATTAGCCAACAAAGAACTAATCTGGGAATATTTAGAGCATGGCAGGAAGCCCATCTTTTAAGCAGAGTTGAAAAAAGCAGAAATTTCTGCTCTTTCAAAAGAACAAGGCATTCAATGAGAACGCTCTCAAATTCATTAAAGCCTCGTATTCAAATAATACAAACAGTACATTTTCTCCTTTCTTCCCTTCAAATCTTGAGTACTTGCTGGCTTACTCCTCTAGTTCCTTTTTTGGCCATTTTCTCACTGCTTTCCTCCCTTGCGGAGGCTAAAGGATTGAATGAGAAAAAGATTTTAATGCTTGATACTGTTTTTGAAGTTTTCAACTTTGCATTTGACCTAATATGAACACACTTATCCATATTCATTTATTTATATATTCAACCCGCAAATATGAGTCAAAGCCTGCTATATGCCAGCACATAGATAGATGTTTCAGATATAGCAGAAAACAAAGAAACAAAAGCCTGGCCTTTGTAGAGGTTATGGCTTATTTAGAAAGAGAGAAAATAAACAAATACATATGTGTAACATCAAAAGTATGTAAGTGCTATGGAGAAAAATAAAGCGGAAGAAGGAATGAGAGATTTTACTTTTAGATAACATGATCTGGAATGATCTCCGTGGAGAGGTGATATTAGACCAGAGAGCTAAATGACGTCAGAGGAGTGAGCAATACAAGTATATGGGCGGTCACAAGTGCAAAGGTCCTAAGGCTGACTCATGCTTCTTATGCTATAGCGAAAAGAAAAGAAGTGGGATTGGCGAGGAATGCAGCCACAGTTGGGTCTCTGAAGACCTTGGAGGCAGTAGGAACCACATTTTCTTTTACTCTAAATGTGATTGAAGATGTTGCATGGTTTCCAGTAGAAATGCTGCTCTGATCTGTGATGAAAATGATCTCGGAAGAATAGTCTCTACAGGTGAGGCCCATCAGGGTCAACAAGATGAGAGGGAATGGTCCTGTTGGTCTTGGATGCTGAGTAGTGAGATTCAGGATGTATTTTAAAGGAATACTCATCTGGATTTGCTGATGGATAGGTTGCAAGATTTGAGGGAAAGGAAGGAGTAAAGGATGACTCCAAATGTTTTGTCAGAAAGTTAATTAATAGATATTCTTTGCAGAACTATTAGGCACTTTTATACAGATGTACTAGGAGCTAAGTAATTTCAACCTATAACAATACTTACAAAAGAGAAGTTAGGGGTTACCATTATCCAATTTGCAATAGGAATGACCATACAGTTTCTTTTAATAGCAAGATCCTTTAGTGCAGTTAAAGTGTGATTCAATTATTATAAAATCCATATAGAAAGAATTATTCGGGAACATAAGTAAAATCCACCTGCATTTAGTGTTGGGAGAGAATAGCCAAAGGCATGGCCTCCCCTGCCATCTAAGGGCATATCATTAAGGTGAGTATGCAAAAATGTTGGCCGAAGGACAAGATGTCTACTGCCTTGGCACAAGTGACACTCACACTTCTTTGCATTCTTAAAAGTGTCTTAGTTTGGACAGTAAATTACACGCTCACCCCTACAACATAATCTAAATATGGGAAATCAACTCAGCAGCTTAAATTATTTACTATGCAAAAAGTTAGAAAACCTGGAGACATTCATCTAAGAAGGAATTGGAGGCAAACCATCCCTCCCTGCAGAACTTGATGCCACCAATGAAGACAGCAGGATGACAAAGAATGGCATCTCATGTCTACATGTGTTTATAGCTGCCTATAAATTCTACCCTATACTACATGCTGGATATTCAGAGCTGAGTCTACAGTACATGGCTTATATTCCTGAATCATCCTCCGAAGCATCCCAGTTACCTCAGAATATATTCTTCTGTTTTCCACTGGCTACCACTGGATCTCAAACAAATGAGGCATTTCTATTCAATAAGAACAATATGGTTGTATTAACAAGGGCAGAACATTTAAGCCTCTTGGAGATTTTGCCTAAAGGGCAAGACCCACCAAGATAGGCCTAAAGGGCTCTTAAGTTGTTAAAAATAATTAACAAACAAGCAAACAAATCAATAAAATCACGGGCCCTGGTCTGTGAGGAGCAGTAACCTGTACCCACGTACTCCGTGACTTCTCAAGCCCTAGTCTCATTACCTGCATTCCTGCTTCAGACTCTGGCTTCTCTGAATGTAGCCAAGTCTAATGCTACCCCTTCTTGGTGCTGAGCTGTGCTTCGAGCTCTGTTAATAAACCATGAATGACATCCCCTTGCTCAATAATTCCCAGAAAAGGGAGTGGTGTATGCCAAGACATGAACAATTATATTATTAGTATTACTATTACTACCACTACTGCTATACTGCTATTACAACTACTGCTTACAGGATGATGATCATGGTAGCTATGACTACAATAATCCTACCATCATCAACAACAACTTCGATAGCTATATACACTGGAAGAAATAAAAAGTGAGTGATTCAGTTTTTGGCCCTAAAAAGCTTATAATGTGCAAATAATCACTGCTTATTATATTTGATTGATTCACATTCTTTAATGTAAGGGAATTAAAAATTATAATTAAGGTTTACAAAGGTCTCATTTTTAGACGAGTAATATTACATGACATTTTGCCTTTCAGCTTGGGATTTCGGGAAGTTTATAAATATTACCCAGATAAACTTCACAAAAACCCTCTCAGGTTGTATGCATAAAACTAATTTACTGATAGTTAATGAAGAAAAAAAGCATACATCAAGATCAAATGATCTGCCCCAAGTCAAAAATGGCTTTTCTACTCTGTCTTTCCACTGAGTATAATGGAAAAATTCACCACCACACACAAGATTCTATGAAGTTTTTCATAAGCATTATACTATTTATCTCAACATAAAAGAGTAAAGCAAGCACAACATGTTCTAGTAACCTCAGCTTTCAGGTTTAAATAGTTAGGCTTACAAAATTCAAAGCACTTTCCTATAGTCTTCCAACTATTTTATCACCAAACACAGTGTTCTTTCTACTGTTGGAGGGAGAGCAGCCCATGGAGTATACAAGAGAGGCAATTCAACACAACTGTTTTAACATAAAGAAGGTTTTCTACGACTCTCAGGCTAACAAGAAACTAATCATCTATTGTAACTTATTTTCAATAGTGAAGGTTATCTGGAAGGCAGTACATGCATTTTATTTTTGGCCATTGAATTTTATTCTGAAGTAGTGTTGGGAAATTCCATAAGTAAAAGCACCCTGAGGTCAATCCATTTGGTATAACGTGGGAGACTTTTAATAAGGCAAACACTGGTTCCCAACTTTATCAGCTTCAATAGTGGGTTTTTATGTATTCAATTGTCCACAAAACAGAGTACACTTGTCCACCTGTGCATTATTTATTTTGATACTATTTCAACTCATTCAAAATAAATCCCTTCCATAGTATATATTACCCGCTGCACAGGTAGCAGAAGATAAAATGACCATATTGCAATTGACTATAGACTCATTTTCCCTTTCCATGTGGCACTCCTTCTAGGCCTGTTCATACTACAGATCATCTGCTCCCCTTCCCTGCTACCAAACCCCAGGCCTCATCTGCCTTTGGAAGCAATGGAGTAAAACATTCCTTCTAATTTATTGATATCCTGTGGATGCTCAGAGGGTGACCCCTTCTCAAGATAGTTGGGGTTTCATGACACGTTCCTAAAAGCCTAAAATTAACTCAGATGCGTTGGTCTCCAGTTGGCCTCATGTTCTATGTGAGCTTCAATGAGCATCTAGGTTTCTAGAGCATCCTAGACATTTCACCTGTAACAGTAAAGGGTATCTCTCAGCAGGGATGCAACTTGTGTCAGATGCTGCTCTAACCATTTTACATAGATCACCTCGTTTAGAGTCACAATCCAGATGTAGTAGTATTACTATTTTATCAATGAGAATTAGATAAGTAATTTGCCCAAAGCCACCCAGGTAGTGATTGGTGAAGCTGAGATTTAAAACCTAGTTTATCTGGCTGGATGCGGTGACTCATGCCTGTAATCCCAGCACTTTAGGAGGCTGATGCAGGTGAATCATGAGGTCAGGAGTTCAAGACCAGCCTGACCAACATGGTGAAACCCCATCACTACTAAAAATACAAAAATTAGCCAGGTGTGGTGGCACGCACCTTAGTACTAGCTACTCGGGAGGCTGAGGCAGAAGAATCACTTGAACCCGGGAGGTAGAGGTTGCAGTGAGCCAAGATCGTGCCACTGCACCTCAGCCTTGGTGACAGAGCAAGATTCCATTTAAAAAAAAAAAAAGAAAACCTAGTTTACCTGACTTCATGCTTTTAAACACTGGTTGGTCCATAATTTTTATCCACTATTATTATATTCTGTCACAGAAAATCATTTCCTACTTTACTTCTTAAAAGTTATTTTAAAAGTAATTATAAGAAAAGTTGGAAACCACTAGGTTTTACCAAGGAAAGTGAACATTTTATTTCTAATTATTGTCATGTAACAATAATAATGGCGCTACAAGTTTGAATGGTGCTTTGCAGTATATACAGCTCTTCCATGTTTACTACCTTGTTCAACTGTTACAGCCACATGAAGTAAGTTATATTGAATCCATCTTACAGATGAGAAATTGAAGCTAGGAGAGATGGATTGACTTCAATAAGGACCCCCAACCGGTGTTCTGTAGAATCAGAATCTGAACTCTCAACCTCTAAAATGTAACTAGTGTGAATTCCAATATGCTACAATTGACTTCCATTAAGCCACCTAAAAATATTGGAATTACAAAATAGGGGATTTATACTCTGCAAATCTTTCCAAAATGGAAACATGATACTTTTTAAAGATTGCTTAATGGACAGGGAAATTTCCAATTTGACACCAACTCCTGACTAATTTCCATAAATTATAGCCTTCATTTGCTACTTACCAAGTATTAGCAAGTATACGAGTGTTGACAAACAGAGTCAAATGCTTTGCTATTTTAACATTATAATTTGTGCTACAATATAATAGATATAGGAGACAGGAATCGTAGATGCATTCTGGACAACTTCTTTTCCATGTCCTGCCTCCAGAGTTAGGTAACAAACAGTAGCTTTTCCTAGCGATGCTGACTTGTATGAAAAGCTGATGTCTCCCGTTAGAATGAAGCATCCCCAGCATTTATAAGGCACGTGATCCACATGTCTGGGGACCGCCTTATCCACCAACCCAGTTTTTTGTGGCCTCTCCTTCCTCCGTCCCCGAGTCTGGACCACCTGCTGCACTTTCAGGCAGAGTCGCTCCAGAGGAGGCTGATGTCATTCCTGCTCACTGATACTGTTTCATTCCCTAACCCCTTCCTAATCGTCCGCCTCCCTGAGAGGCAAGCCTCGGGCTTCGGCACTGCTTCTGACATGCGCACAGGGGCAGGAGGTATGGCAGTGCCTGCTCCCAGATTCACCCCACTCTGAGACATAACCCCAGTCCCTGGCCTGGCCTACAGATTGGTAACATCCTTCCTGGGAAAGAATTCTCCCTCTGCAGTGTTTTATACCAGTGTAAAATGAGAAGGCACAGAAGCAATTCAGAAACGCTGAAATACCAAGAGGAGTTCCTATCCATGGGAATTTCGCAAATGAAGTGGAATGAATAGAGAGAAAGTTCAGTCCACATAAAATAACGCACAGTTCCCATCCTGAAAGGTGTCATTCTAATGACTTTAGAGAAATAAGGGAACACAATTGAATAAATGGGAGAGGTGAGGAAATGGGTTGAATGAAGCAAGGAGGAGAGAAGAGATCAAATGTGTGCAGTGTATGATTATTGCCATGTTTGCTACGTGCAGTGTGCTAGGTTTATATATAGATATATGTATATTGTCATGTAACTGTCATCCCCCATGAGGATAGTTACTACTGTTTAGCGCATTTTGAAGACAAGGAAATCAAAACATAGAGAACTTTAAAACCTTTAGGAAGGGGCAGAGTCTGGGTCAAACCTGGCAGTCTGGCATCCAGCTGTGGTCACACCACTCAAGCTTCTCCAGGAAGAGTCTGAGAAAAAGGAAAGGGTGTTGACAAACTTTGTCATGTTGGGGGCCACAGAGAGATGGAACAGACTGGGACAGATGGTGATGTGGCAGAGGAGTCTTTAAAGCCAAAATAAGGCCATGCCACGAGGTGCTTCAAAGCCAAACAGATGAGGGAACTAGATTTTAAAAGCTGCCTGGAACTCATTTTAAGTGTACAGTGTAGTGATCTAATCCAAGGAATCTTTGGGGAGATTTACTGTTCATAGATTGAAATGGAAGCTGGAGGGGGTAATTCTGATTTTAGATACTTTTTAAGCATAAGGAATTAACTGGGCTTTTGTATTTCTATATCACAAAGCAATGTATGTAGATGCCAGTGATCTTAAGATTCTTAAAACCTGCTGAAGTTCATTCCTTCTTCTTCCCTTCTCTCTATCCTTTTTTTCCTTTAAGAATCCACTGGCAGCCTGAAAAGATAATTCTGTGTCTCTTACCATAACTAATTTCTGAAGTAGTTCTGAATAATTTTCTTCTCCCACCGGGGCACATATGGAATTCTGTCACTCTGATATCCCCCATCTCCTGCCCCGTGGATCTCAGTGCTTGTCACATAACTCGTCTGGCTACCCCAAGCTTCTTGGGAACTGAATCCTCCTACTTACTGACTCTTCTCCCAATTGCACAGATGCAAAGCTCTAAGTCATCTATGATACATATGATATCCAAACATGAAATCATTTCCACATTTCTCCTACAATATATAGCTCCTTTTCCTTCTGGCAATTGCTTGTCTCGGGAGACCTGTATTACTCTGTTTGAATTGTTGTGTTATCTTTCCATCAGATCTCCCTATCCCTACTGTCTTCCTTCCTTTCAATCTGCACATTAGACCAGAATATTCTTTATTAAACAGATTTTGCTCATAGTTATCTTATTTGGAATTCCTATGGCCAAAAGTGACACAATTCTAACTCAGGTTTGCTTAAGTAAAATAAAAATGTGAGAAGGCAGTACGGTTTCACTTCGGGCTTAAAAAGAATTCCTGGTAGAGATTTGACTTACCGTGCGTCTGAATGCAGGTGTTCAAGTGATGTCATAAAAATTCTGACTTCCTCCTTCTCTAGGTTCCTTGAGCTTGATTCTCCGGTTAGCTATCTTCTAGGTGATAGCAAAATAACTACCAAAATCCCAGGTTTAATTTCTACTAGTTCATCAACTTCTGTGAAAAGAGAAATTCCACTTTCAACAATTTCTGTAAAATCCCAGATTGCGTCTTATTATCCTTGTTTGGTTCATGTGGACAGTCCTGGTACAATTCTATCAAGAGAAATAAAAATGCAGGATGATCAATATGGGTCACATACATGCTCTCCTCTAGATGTGATGGGTGCCTTTATTACACTACATTAACTGAGTAGCAGAGGAGTGGTTACCCAATGGGAAATGAGGGTGCTTTCACTAGAATGTGAGGGAATGGGTGCTAGAATTATTTTTTTTTCCAGACGAAACCTAACACATATCAATTATAATATGCACACCATACAACTCAAAAACCTACAAGAATTTTTATTGCCATAGAGTAAATTAAGTAATATCATAAAATTGCAAAGCTAAAAAAGACTTTGAAGTTCATCTTATCCAGCCAGCTTCAGAGAAATACACTGAAAACAAGTAACAGAGCCAAGCCTGAAACTCAGATATTTCACTTGCTAAAGCATTCTTTTAACAGTTTCCTGAGCGGATATTCAAGCTGGTTTTCAAGTACTCTTCATAAACACATACATTTTACCTACCTTCCTCACCATTCATTGGTCCCTAAGAATTCTAGGCCAGGTGAACTTACCTTCTCAATATCCCTGTACGTGCTTTGCTTATTTTTACATTTTTTGTGCCTTTGCTTCTGTTTTCCTGTCATTGTGAAGTCATGTCTTTTTCATTTATCCCAACCCAAAGCATATCCAAGACCCAACTCAAGTTTTATTTCTCTATTAACTATCACTGGGCTTGTTTTCCATTGCACTGAGAAAACTGAAGGAATCAGATGGGAATTTACACACGCTCCAATCACATCGCCTTTTCACCTACTTACATCTGCTCCCTCGTGTGCCATATTCTTTCCCGTTTCTACAGATCCAAGCTCCCAGTTGAAGCCAAGCCCTCCACTCATATACAGAATTCCATCCTTTCATCTACTCAAAGACATATCCTAGCAATTCTCCTTTATCATTAGTATTTCTGTTTCTAGTGGATTACCACCACCCTTATCAAAATTGTCATTATTTCTTCAATCTTATAATACCTATTTGACCTCATTTTCTTCTTCTCTGAGTCTGTAAGAAAAACTCAACCTGACCATTGTCTGTCTACACTGGCTATCTCTAGTTCATCTTCTCTCCTTCTAACTTTGCCAGTCCCAATAAGCTTTTCGCTTCCACCATGCCAGCAAAAATGGTCTTATCAAGGTTGCAACATAAGGTAGAATAACCTTGGCTGCAGTGAAAAATAAACCTGAATATGTTAGTTCATGATTTTACTTTTGTTATTACAAGTCCAGTTTGAGTAGGGGAACAGGTTGCCGAGGTATTTTCTCTTCTCTTGATCATTCAAGGACCCAAGCAGCTGAAGACTGTGTCATCTGACATGTTTTCCAAGGTCACCGGTGGCATTTTACCACTATCATCTGGATGTAGGAAAGACAGGGGAGTTGCAACTGGGTGGTTTGTATGGGCGAGGCCTGGAGTGAGTACACAGTACATCCATTCATTTCATTGTTCAGAGCACAGGCTGACGGCCACACTGAAGTCCCAGGGAAGGCTGAGGACTATAGTCTAGCTCTGTATCCAGGAAAAAGAGGAAGTGCACTTGGTTGACTACATTTGCTTTGTTAAATAGAAGACACTGCTTTCATTGCCCATGTTCCTTGAACTCTCAGCAGCATTTGACACTTTAGAGCAGGCTTACTTCTTTAAATCTCTTTCTGCTCTTGGCTTCCAGGACATCATACCTGCACAGTGTGCCTCCTGCCTCTCCAAATGCTCTTTCCAAGGCCCTTTGCTTATTCCTCCACCTTTCTCTCTTTCAGACATTGGATTGTTCACTATGCTCAATGTTGGATCTCTATTCTTTTCAGTCTATTTTCCCATTCCCGTTGGTTTTATCCAGTGACATGGGTTCTAAATGCTGACAACTCCCAGCTGATTGATAAGATTAGTTGTATTGCAATCCTAGGCCTCTTCTAGTCCAGACTTGTATGTCCAGCTACCTACTCAACATGTCCACTTGAACAGCTAGCTGACAACCTTAGCAGAGGCAAAACTGAAATCTGAAAACCCTCACCCCTGCCGCATCCAACCTGCTCCTTCCCCAGGATTCCCTAATTGGTTAAAGATATCTTGATTTATCTAGTTTTCTAGTTGCCTAGATCAAAAATCTTGGCTTCATCCTTGATACTTCTTTTTCTCTCATCCTACACGCAATTAGTCAGCAAAATATTTTGGTTCTACCTTCCAAAATACATTCAGAATCTGAAAACTTCTCATCATTTCACAGCTACCACCCTACTCCAAACCACCATCATCAGTTCCCTGGTGTAACAGCATAACTTCTTGGTTGGTCTTCTTGGACTGTGTTTTCTTGACCCCAATGTCATTCTCAACACACCACCCAGAGTAATCCTGCCAAAGTAGGAGTTAGAGCATGTCACTTTGCTGCTTAAATCTCTCCAAAGACATCTGGTTTTAAGTAAAAGCCAACATTTGTACTAGAACCTGCATGCTACTCTGTGATAAGCACCAATATTCTCTGCCCTCATCTTCAAATAGTCTCTCCCTTGTTCACTCACTGCCATTTTAGTTTGTGTTTTATTTTCTTTTGTTTTTTAGCACTCCAGAGAAGCCCCCATCTCAAGGCTTCTGTGTGTGCTCTGAGCCTCATCTATTCATGTGGCTTACTCTGTCACTTCGAGTAGGTCTTCTGTCAAATAGTGCCTTCTCAGGGAGAACTTTCCTAGCCATCCGCCTAAAATTCAGAATTTCCCCCTAACTATTTTTATTACCCTTGCCTGCATTATATTTTTTTCTTGGCAAGTATTGCTAGCAAACATTACATATGTGTGTGTGTGTGTGTATGTATATACATATATATGTATATATACATATATATATATATCCCTCCAAGTGAAAACTATATATGGCTTGGTATTTTTTTTTAACTTCAGTATTCCCAGCATCTAGACAAGTGCCAGATACAATTTACATTTGTGCTGGATGAATGAGTGAATGAACTACTCTAAATCACAGTGATTCCTACTTCCTCTGAACTTCTGTAGCGCCGTATCATTCATTTGGAATTTACTCGTAGTCTGCTTTTTGTTTAACTTTTCATGAGAAAATATCCTGAATTCACGATTTGATCATCAACTCATTATATAGAGAAAGTATGGATATGACTTTTTTCAGACCCTCATGCCTAATTCAGAGGTGAATGAAAAGGAAGGAATGAATTATAGGAAGTTCACCAGATGGGTACAGTACGATTGGTGAATGAGGGACCGTGGAGGCCAAGGTATAATGGGGGCTGAAATCTAAGAAGGTGAATGAGGGACCGTGGAGGCCAAGGTATAACGGGGGCTGAAATCTAAGAAGGATAACTTAAAATTGCAGATTCAGGCAAAGGTGTTAGAGGCACCCAATAAGGGGAGGCAAGCTGAGAAGTGCCGTATGCCATTGGAATGAAATGTAGCTGGCCCTGACAAAATCAGTGCTGAATCCACATGCCAGCTTCTCTCAGTCGAGTCTTCCTGTTTGTCAGAACGATATTTGGCAGATGCCATTCTGTTAATTTAAAAAGATGGAAACAATCTACGCAATTGAGACAAATAGCAGACCCCAGATAGCTCGTGCTCTTTTCTCTATGACACAAAGGTTCCCACTGAATCAATTCTTATATGTCGAAGGGTTAGGCGATGTGATTCTGAAACAAGTGAAAGTGCAATCCTGGAATATTTTACACTCAAGAAATTACATTATTGGATGTTGTGTGTATGTAGATATGTACATATATATGCAAATACATATACATATTGGATGTTGTGTGTACATATATACACATGCATATATATATGTTACTGGGTGTTATGTGTATATAGTATACGTGTGTTTATAGTATACATATGTACTATATATATGTATTATATATACATATGTATTGTGTACATATATACAAGACAGCAAAAAAATATATTGCAGTACTGACTGAGATTGGTTTATTTGTGTTGAGTCCCATACCCAGGCTAGCTCATCTTTTTCCTCCTATATGGTTTAGGAAACCATCCAGGGGAGAAGAGATGTATGCATATATGGGTGTGAGTTGGAAGGGGTGGGTTAGAGGGTCTGTGTCAGTGAGTACATGGAAGAATGGACAAAATCAAGAAACAGTGTTTATCCTGTTAGCATATGCCAAAGCATGGGTCACACTGAGAAGAGACGGTTTGTTCTGATGAAGCTGCGCAGCACACTGGTATACACAGGCTGGTGGAACCCTCTCCAGAAGGCATGGAAAGAGGAAGCCAGGAAAGGGAGGGGGTGGAGAGGTGGTGTGATAAGAAATCAGAAGTACGCTTTGTGACAATAGGAAGCTCAGGGATGCATTACAGGAGGGCTCTAGCATGCTGAGCTGTGAGTGCTGTGGCTGTTCACACCTACCATGTCTCCCATAGGGTGAACATCCTCAGTGTGTACAGCACTGCTCCAGTCATCTGCCTCCTATGCTGGGCTGCTATTGAAGATCACTGCTAGGTTTGACTGTGAAAGCAAAGAATTCTAACATCAAAAGAGAGCCCAAAAGGGAGACTTCCTAACTTCCTACTTGATGTGTGTTAAAACATATGCTGTCACTAAATCAGCACTGCTTTTAGGTTCTCTAATCTATCTTCTCCCCATTCTCAGGGACTTCTTCATGGACGGCTTTGCAAAGTGTCAAACTACATCAAGCTGCCTTGCACCCAGATAGGCTATCACATCGTCATCACATTCTAATGTTACTGCTGACCCTGGGTTGCTTTCAGCGTTCTCCTGAAATTCCATCACTTTCATGTACCCCTCAGACTTCCAAATTCACCTCTTGCCTTCATTTTCATACTTAACATGCCTTCTGAAGCTATGTCATGTAGACTGTTGTCATTAGGGGTAAGGAGTAGCTCTATTTCTGAGGAAATTATGGTGTGCGTCACTCTCAGAGTTATTGGCTCCACCTTCAGATCAGCATTTCCAAGAATCAGGCTCATTATTGAATGCACTATTCAACATCATGATTGTGCCCCTATTCTTTCCAAATCAATTTCTCTTCAGCTTCTGTTAACTGTAGAGGGTTCTTATGTCTCTCTACTCAGATGACTCTCCTCCTCCTCACAGTTCTCATCTGAAAACACGAATTTTCTATCTTTTCTTTGCCTCTTACTGCCTCTCCCTTCTGTTATTTAACTTTACAATTGTATTACTTAACTCTGTCAAGTATCTTGACATACAGCTTGCACAAAAGCTGCTACCCATTTAAAAGCTCGTCTTATTGTTGGAAGACTCCTCCTAGATGAAAGATCTGTGGTTCTGCTTTGTGTATCAGCAGGTTCATAATAATTTCCATGGATAAAGGAGACAATACATTTAACAAAACCCGGTGTTAGATGTTTTGTTAAGGCATGTAGGTCAACTCAAGGATGTTTACATATTATACGTGTATAAGCACAGACACCTTTAAATGCGTGACAGACAACGCTCGGATAGAAGAGTGTCTGCTATGAAAATATAGATCCTTCCATAAAATGTATGTCATCAATTATAAAATTGTTGTATACTGAGTCATTATGGTATAGATAAGAAAAGATAATGAGAGAGAAACACACCTGAATTCACTTATGTTCCATTTGGCCCTTAGCCCAGATGAGTGTCCAATCAAGACCACCATGCTGTTTTCACGCCATTTGTAGGATTGTAAGTCAGTGCAGGTGACACTGGTTCACTGCCACTCCAACCCTGCCTTAATCATAACTCTTTTTACCCATGCTTTGAGGCATTCAGACTCAGCTCTGACTCACTGAAGCAAAATTGGAGCATCTGGGTAGAGTGTCAAAACAGCAGAGCTTACATCAGTGAGACACCTCGTGGCTTAGTGAAGCCCAGACTACAAATGCTACATCAGTGGCTGTTGAGAAGCTACAGATTCTCTCGTATTAGGACCTAGACACAAGAACTCGTGAAAACTAGTTGGAAACCCACAATGACTTAGTATATCATTTTCCCTGTGATCTTAACTGAGTTTCTAAATATGTGTTGATGCTAGTTATGAATACAATTCCACTCCTTAAAAATTCTCAATTATTGTATTAATCTTCTGGTTGTTTTCCTCAGCGTGCATGCAATCATACTGACAGCTTGAACTGCTTAGTAGTATGTGGAATAGTACTTTTTAAAAAACAAAGAAAAATGGTAGGTTTATGATATACTCCAGTTTCATCTTTGGAAATAAGAATTAATGTTTTTATTATTTATCATTCATCAATGCTGAAAATGTATATTATTCAATTATAAATTATATAATCATGTTTTTTCTGTTTGTTCAATTAAGTGGCCTAAGTGAAATCATATAATCTTAGGTTTTGTTGTTGTTATTAATTTGCAGGCTGGTGATGGAATTTCATTCTTTTGACTTCTAGATTGCCTGTAAGTAAATATTTGACCTTTTCTTAAAATTGAGAACTGATAAAATGCTCCATGTTTATTTTCACTTTTTTATATAAAGCACAAAAATGATTCTAAGAGAAATATTTTTCCTTAAATATTCTGTATTTTTGCTGAAACTTTCTTGTTCATTTTATAAATTTGCTTTGTAGAAATATTCCTGAACATCAGTGTCAAGAAAGTAACCCTCTAAATGCTTTGTGACAAACTCCTGAAAATCTTGTAATAAGTAATATAATTTATTATGAATACTATTACTATAAATTAAATACGAAATGAATTCAGGTCTGAAAATCTAAAATAATAGGTAACATGTTTTCTTCTTTTATCTGCATGCCAATTCACTTGCTATTGACTGAAATTCTACTGATCAAGAATTTCTCTCAGATTTATGTGGACGATATATGACCTCTTAGGATCATTATTTTATTTTATTTTATTTTTATTTCCTTATATTAAGATGGAATCTCGCTCTGTCACCCAGGCTGGAGTGCAGTGGTGTGATCTGAGCTCACAGCAACCTCCGCCTCCCGGGTTCAAGCGATTCTCCTGCCTTAGCCTCCAGAGTAGCTGGGATTACAGGCGCATGCCACCATGCCCAGCTAATTTTTAGGAGAGATGGGATTTCACCGTGTTGACCAGGCTGATCTTGAACTCCTGACCTCAAGTGATCCACCTGCCTTGGCTTCCCAAAATGCTGGAATTACAGGCATGAGGCACCACGCCAGGATCACTATTTTAATATGATAATCATTAATGGGCATACTAAATTAGCTATTTGGAATCCAACTAGATCAATACAATTTTAAAGACAAAAACTACGTGATGTTCAAGTGAATCATTGAGGTTCCTGTTCATTCAATGCCCCCGCCCCCAATTCCTGAAATGCTGTACAAATTGCTTTAAGGTTGAACGTTGATGGCATGTGTTATGTGATGTGGGTATAATCAATTGGGTATGTAAGTTGTACTAATTGCTCATGTGTCTGCTGCTCAGTGCCGTCCTTTAACTAGTGACCTCTCTTAGGAAACCTTTCCAGAGATGGGAAGAGAAGTAAATCATGACAGCCTTTATGGTTGTCCCCATTTCCTTTGGCCATGTTTTGCCTCCTAGTGGTGATCCTGGAAGATGGTAAAAATGAGGTCTTACATTCGAGAAACATTAGGATTCTATTAAAGGACTGTTGGTTTTTTTCTCAACTTTATGGAGAAAACTAAATGGAATCGACTAACTGTATTTATATTAGGCTTTTGTTATTTTTAGCATTGAGGATACTCTCCCCTGCTCTGCTCTAGATTGGCCTTGTTTCATTATTTGTGTGCCGGGAGCAAGTTGAACCTGTATCTCATGGGGTATATTTGTTACTTCAAATTCAATTGAATGAGTGCTGGGGAGATCAAGCTCTTCCGAAAGGTGTGGGTGGCTGTGGAGGAAGATCAGAGGGCCTTCGCAGTAGAGATAGATTGTCTGTGGTCATAGCATTTCATTATTTCACTGCTGAATGTGCGTTCTAATTTTCTACAATGAATGTCCATGGGAATAACAACTTTATTTAGTATATTAATAAAGTGTGATTTTTTTCCTGGCATCACAGCTCACATTGGAGCATAAATGTGTAGGTTTACATACACATTTTCTAGAAAATCCTTGAGCTTGGGTAAATTAACACATTACAATTGAACCAGACTCTCTATCGGGTTCCTAAAACATGCTGGTGCATCCCTATCATGGAAGAGTCTACAATAACATCTACAAACATATTTTGGCAATAAAGGAGAGGACAAAATAAGTTGGAAATAAGTCAGCATGCACCCAAGTGGACACAATTATTGCAACTGAGGGTGGGCAGAAATTCAACACTCTTTAAAATAAGTAGGTTCTTTTTAGAAGGAGGTAAAACAGGTCAAGAAACATATAATTTGACATGTTGTTATTGTGAATTAATTTCCTAGTCATTGTAGGTGTACCGTAACAGTTCTGATGGTGATGAATTTGGTTGGAATCTATGTGGTTCAAACATTTATTTTTAGAAGTGTTTGTCACTTTAAACTAATTAAGCAATTTCCTGATTTTAATGAATTTTCTGCTTGGAATCACTGACCGTAAATTTGCGAGACCAACTGGATAAGACTGGTCTATGGAGAGTGATGTTAACTATCCCCGTGAGCATTTCCTGTTATGAGTCTGTGTTTTTGATGCCTGCCTGCCTTCAGTCAGTGGGGTATTATTTGAATGCTTTGCTTAAATATCAAGGCCTGTTCTATCTTCAGTGAAATTGTCTCTGGTCAACTTGTGCTTTAAGGAACAACCCAAAAATGTCTCCACTGTTTTTTGTTAGCCAATCTACTTTTCTCCCCCCCATCTGGGGAGAGTTATTTCAGGTTATGTTTGGCGAATTTTCTTCCGATGGTTGCTCCAAAGTGAATCATATGCAAAGATGCTCCAGGTGTGCTAACTACTATTTCATACCTGGACCAGGGTTGAAGTTCCTGATATAAGCACCTCCCTGTCACTTTCACTCTCATTTGGGCCTGTTCCCAGGAAGTCTGATCTCCTACCTTATCAGACCACTAGTGAGGTTTGAGCTTGATAAACAGTGTTATACTAATATACCCTTAATATGCTGCTTCCTCTTTCTGGAACACTGTTTCTCTGCCTTTTCGTCTGTTCAAATCACACTCGTCTTTCAAGTCTTCAGCAAATACTAGGCTTCTCCCATGAAGCTTGACCTGATGCCTCTCATCAGTATTAACAGAGGCCTCCATTCTCTCTCCAAGTATAAAAGGTTCTGAGGCCATTTAGTATATCCCTGACAGTTCACCTTTTCCTGGGATTTGTTTATTCCTTTTTTGTTCATCGAATTATATTTTCAGTACCGTGAAAAAAATCTAATAGGTTGCCCTTCACACAGTAGATGCTTAATAAATATCTACATTAGTATTTCAGTTGTTGCCCTAACAGTAGTTTTAAAACCTCTCGTGCCTTAAATACTGAAAGATTTAGAGAGGTCCTATCTGTTTATTCTAAATATTCACAGGCGATTTCTACATTCTCATTTGATAGTTGTTTGTTTAGGTTGATGTTGTTCCTTGATACTTTTCTACTCCCGGTGCATCAGAAAAATGTAATACTTAATTTGGACCATGATCAAATGGCCTACATGAAAGATTTCACTCACTGATTCATTCATTCATTATGGGAACACTGAGATGCATTTGATCTGGAACTTATATTCTTTTCAAAGAGTCCTTGGATGTGGTGTATTCTAAGATAAAAATGTGAAATCATGAACTTGAAGTCCCCAGACAACGGAGCAGTTACTCTTTTAGAGGGAAGTGCAGTATCTTGATGCAGATGTTGCATATTTTATTTCTTATTAAAAGAGATGTAACAGTTTTTCAGACAAAGAATGAGTTTAATATTTTCTTGATCGCTTACTAAAATGCCAGACATGGTTGTAAGCACTTTACCTATATTAACTAATTTAATAGTTATTGTTACCATTTCATAGTTGTTATTCATGTTTTATTCTATCAAAGGGGACAGACACAGAATAGCTACATATTTACCCTAGACTATGGATCAGTAGCAAGACAGTCATAGTGTCAGGATTCAAATTTAGGCAATCTGGTTCAAAAGCCCAAGCTCCTGATTGCTTTTAAGAATGACAACTCAGCCGGGCGCGGTGGCTCAAGCCTGTAATCCCAGCACTTTGGGAGGCCGAGACGGGCGGATCACGAGGTCAGGAGATGGAGACCATCCTGGCTAACACGGTGAAACCCCGTCTCTACTAAAAAATACAAAAACTTAGCGGGGCGAGGTGGCGGCACCTGTAGTCCCAGCTACTCGGGAGGCTGAGGCAGGAGAATGGCGGGAACCCGGGAGGCGGAGCTTGCAGTGAGCCGAGATCTGGCCACTGCACTCCAGCCTGGGTGACAGAGCAAGACTCCGTCTCAAAAAAAAAAAAAAAAAAAAAAAGAATGACAACTCTAATGACTCTGTAGAGGATGGGTTACAGAGGGGTATAGAGCTGGTAAAGAGAGCAGGGAAAGGAAGCTCTTGCAATTTTCCAGTAGGACGGTTAGGGAGTACATTGAGGACATAACATAGGGATGCAGAAGAGAAGGAAAGTTTGACAGAGCTTTGTGGGAATGGGGAAGCAGGTGCTGGTAGGGTCTGGTGATTAACTGGCTGTGTGTGGAGGAGAAAAAGAAGTCGAGAATGTATGTTTCTAATCTTCCAGCTTAGGTGAAAAAGGATGTTACATCATTAGCCAGATCCAGAATAAAGGAATAGGCACTCAGGAACAAAATACCTACTGGATTTAATTGTACACATAAAGTTTTGTCACAGTGGAAATATCCAGGGAGCAGTTGAAAGGATGAGCCTGAAGCCTGATGCTTTGGAGAGACAATGAGCTGGAGAAACACAGGGGTAGGGCGTTATCGGGGGAGTGTGGCCCTGGCGCTCTGGGGGAAAGTTGGAGAGCACAGGGAGAGAGGCCTCAGGTAACAGGAGAGGAGGACCTCAGAGGCCTCGATGATAGAAGGCAAGCAGAAGAGGAGGAAGTTGCTGAGGACTGAGAGAAGGCAGAGGAATAGCGAAAAAGCTTGGGTTTTGGGAATGGATGGGAGAAAAATAATTTAATATCTAAGTGCGGCTGGGTACGGTGGCTCATGCCTGTAATCCCAGCACTTTGGGAGGCTAAGGCAGGAAGATTGCTTGAGGTCAGGAGTTCAAGACCAGCCTGGGCAACACAGCAAGGCCCCATGTCAACAAAACAATTTTTAAAAATTTTCTGTGTGAGGTGGTGCCCACCTGTAGTCCCAGCTACTTGGGAGGCTGAGATGGGAGGATTGCTTGAGCCCAGGAGTTCAAGGCTGCAGTGAGCTCCACTGGTCTACAGCGCTATGATGGTGCCACTGGGCTACAGAGCAAGACCCTGTCTTAAAAAAAATAAAAAAAAAAAGAATTAAAGTGAATAATGGAGTCAAATACAGGCTTTACTAGGACTAAAAGTGGCTACTGGACTGTGCAGTTAACAGCTCTTTGAATAAAATTGTGAGGCAGAAACCAACAATGAGTAAAATGGAGGCAAATGAAGCAAATGAAGACTGAATATAGACCATCTCTCAAAACTTTTGCAGAGTGGTATCTTGTGTCAAATGAAGAATTTGTTGTTTGTATTGTTTTGTTGTTTTAGGGTAAAAGAGCGTTGAATGTTTGGAGGACATAGAAGAAAGATGCTGTAGAAAGGAAAGATGAAAGATATTAGGAAAGAGAGGGCTTGGACATGAGAGAACGATATATGAATCAATGTAGAAAGTAAGTCCTCAATTTTATTTGGAAGTGATCATTCTTGCTGTGTAATTAGAGATCAGGCATTTAGACTAGGGGTACCCGCAGGTAGGTTTGAAGGTAGACAACATCCCTGCAATGGATTCCATTCTCTTTAGAGATCAAGTTCCTCTGTAAAGAATCATAAGGACAGGGTTGAAGCTTGAAGTTAGAAGCTATGCTAAGAGAATGTAAAAGGTTGATTAACAAGAACAACAACAACAAAAAAATTGCAGGTTATCACAAAAGCTCTACTGAGGTTGGAAACCATATATTGGTAATGGAATCACTTTACCTGTTTATATGATTTTATTTGTTAATTATTAATTAGGCTTTTTTAGGAAAGAGAGACAAACTTGGCTTACCTTGAGTAACCGGGATTTATTGTAAATAAACGAATGTGAGGTTTTAATCCCTAGATGATGAGCCTTCATGAAGTCCAGAATGTAAGTGCAGTCATTCAGAATTATCCAGTATAACACAAATATCTAGTAATATTTTGTCACCACCTAGCACCAAGCACCAATCATTGGCATTCAAATCTGTTTTAATTATTCTGTTCTCTTCAGCTGCAGATGTATAAATGAATAGTCTTTCCAATATACGTATAACTTCTTGTAATAGCTCTGTGTCAGGGTCCTCAAGACCACCTCTGAATTCAGTGTTTTACTAGGAAAACTCATACGACCCAGCCCATAGTCCTGCAGCTACTGTTTGTTTATTTATTTATTTATTTATTTATTTATTTAACAGACCTGGTCTCACTCTGTTGCCCAGCCTGGACCGCAGTGGTACAACCACAGCTCACTGCAGCCTTGAACTCCTGGGCTTAGACAATACTCCCACCTCAGTCTCCCAAATAGCTAAGATCACAGGTACACGTCATCATGCCTGGATAATTAAAACAAACAAACAAACAAAAACATTTTTTTAGAGATGGGGTCTGGCTATCTTGCTATGTAGCCCAGGCTCATCTCAAACTCCTGGCCCCAAGCAATCCTCCCCACTTGGCCTCCCGAAGCACTGGGATTACAGGTATGAGTCAATGTGCTTGGCCTACAACGACAATTTATTAAAAGGATTCAAAGCAAAATTAGCAAAAGAAAAGATGCATGGGGTAAACTCCGGAGGAAGCCAGGTATAAGCTTCCAAAGATTCTCTCCTAGAGAAGTCACACAGGATGCCCTTCATTCCCCCTGCAATGAGTTGCAACAACAGGTGTGAAATGTTGTCTGCCAGGGAAGTTTGTGAGAGACTCAGTGCCCAGGATTTTGACTGGAGAATGCTCACATGGCAGCCTCTGCCTGAGACACACCAAATTCCAGAGTCCCAGAAGGAAAGCAGATGTTCAGCATCCCTGTGTTGTTTGCACAAACAGTGTTGGCACAGTGACCCACTATTATGAGTCTGGGTGGAGGGAACCTTCTCAAAATCCAAGCTGCCAGATGTCAGCGAAGGGCCAAACTTCTGTGTAAGACTTTCAAAGAATTGCTTGCAGTCAGGCCTAGCACGTTAAGTCTTCTCTGCAAAGTCTGCTCGTGCTGTTTCTCCTACTTCCCCCTTTTCTTCCTGTATACTTCATGATTTCTGTTTATTTAGATCTTCTGCCATTTTCTAAATTCTACTGACTTCTGTGCCCTCTGCCACCCTTTATCTGTAAGTCTCCTCCTGAAACCACTTGAAGAGACATTCTAAATGGTCCCTCGGTGCCCCGGCCCCTGTGAGGCAGAGCTCCAGCTAGTAACCCCTCAGAGGGCTCTGACAAGCCTGGGAGCTGTCCATGCTTGGTCCAACCAGCTGCAATTAGGAATATAGAATCAAGGGTTGAATTTTGCTCAAAATATTTGTTGAGCATATCAAGCTCTCGGGTAATAATAGGCTCCTATCCAAATAACAACATGCTTTATGCAGGGATCAAGAATAGAGAGAGATGACAGTTAAATTTACCCAGAATTGGGGGATGATTGGCATGTGACAAAATGTCACTGAATTATTGAAAGTTAACAATCCCAGAGCACAGGCTTGAGAAGAACAGAAATGTCATCATCACCAGGCCAATTTGTCTTTTTAAAACTTTTCTTAGAACATATGCTTTATTAGTTTTTAGTTACCTACCAAATATAACCCAAATTTGTTGCTCTTTCTTTATCCATCTCTGTATTGTCATGCCCCTAATTTCTGGTCTTTTCTTTTCTAACACAACTTTATCCAAAAGTCAAATAGAATTATGCATTATTCCCCAGAGAACATTTGGAGCTCTTGAGTCTAGGGAATTCTATCTGAGCAGAATGCCATTTGCTGGATTACTACTCACCTCTCATCATCTAGTTCAAATGGCACCTCCTCCAAGAAGCCTTCTGCAATCATCCCCAGACTGAGGTTACTCTTCCCTCCTTTGTGGACAAATGCGTGGTATGAAACAGGACATCAAGCGTGTGCTCCTCCAAATACTTCTAGCTCCTTCAACTCAAACTAAAGCTCTTTTTGAGTGTGAATAAAGCTTTATTCCTTGTTTTATTTTTCTTAGATAAAACATATGAAAACATTTTAACATACTATTTTGCATAGTCAGTCAATTTGTTTGAATAAATGAATAAATGGTTCTGTCAGTATGCCATGAAGCAGCATTATTTGGCTGTTAAACCTTTCTTTCAAATGTAATAACTGCATTGGATCAATTATATTGTGTTTTTTTTAATTTACTCATTGAAACTGGATGTCAAATAACTTTTGCAAGTTAAACACTAATAAGAGGGAAACATTTGCAGTGAAAATGTTAACTCCTCCTTCTGTCCTCACAGCACCTACTACATATTCAAGTTTCATGGCCAGCCTGGCTATTTTGACAGCAGCTCCCATTACTTTTACAAGTACCATCAAAACGTGTTATTCTTGATCCAATTCTGTCATGTGAAGGTCACATTATCAGATGGATGAGAAAGGCCTAACACAGAACTGCTGGAGACCCTGGCAAACATTTGTGCTTCTGCTTGATTTGCAAACTGGGAAAATGTCTTTCTGCCCCACAGGTTTTGTTTTAGTAGATGATCATATTTCAGAGATAGAATATGAAACAAAAATCAAGGCATTTGGCTGTAAAAAGCCCAATTTGATTGTGCTTTACTCTCAGAGTGGCATGTGCAAATTATAAAGCCCTATAGGATGGAACTTATTGATCATACTACTAAAATATTTGTGTGCCACCATATTTAGAAAACCTTTCAACATTATCCCCATAGAGGTGGTGTGGTCTTGCCCGAGTTAATTACTTTAATGATTGGTGTGTATATATGTGTGTACAGGAGAAACGGGGGATGGAAATTATCTGGATGTCAATGTAGTGAAAATAATAAAATATGACATGTGCTTTGATAGATCAGAATGCTTTGATCTCATGCTTCTTCTTGTAATATTGAACTGAATGAGTATAATAGGACAAATTTTAAGTTTTTAACAGATGTGCAGTACTTCCTTCTATAAAGAAAATGAAACCTATTGTCTGTGAATGAAGTGTATGTCTAAAAATTGTCATTAGGGCAGCAACTACGTTTTCAATTTTTAGGACTAATCTTATTAGTCTCTGGTGCAACGCATGCTCCTTAGTGTTCTCCTCATTACACCTCTGTCTCTCATCTCCCCTAGGTTCTAGGCATGGATGATGACAAATAAGATTTTCTGTTGAAAACTGACACTTGAAAACCGTACATAATATGAGACTTCTCTCTCCACCCCAGTACCCTGTGCCTGGTCAGGAGTTTAGCATCCCTGGATTTCACCCATTGGATGACTATAGTACAGCTAAACATTGCACCCCAAAATTGCATTTTAACACATTTTCAAAAGGCCCCAGGGGCATCACTGGACCCCAGGGGCATGACTGCTTCTGTTGAGAATCTCTGTCAAATTCAATACCTTTATTTTATGGATGAAGAAGCTGGCACTGGAACCAGCTGAACAGTCTACCCTCCCTTAGCAGGAAATTTTTCCCACCCAGGAACCTCTGTAGACCTAACTATCTTTTCGCTTCACCTAGCAGGCATTTCCTCTATTCTAGGGGCTATCAACTTTATTACCACTATTATCAATATAAAACACCCTGCCATATCCCAATACCAACCCCCCCCCCCATTTGTCTGATCCGTCCTAATTACAGCAGTCCTACTCCTCCTCTCTCTACCAGTCCTAGCCGCTGGCATCACCATACTATTAACAGACCGCGACCTCAACACCACTTTCTTTGACCCAGCTGGAGGGGGCGATCCCATCTTGTATCAATTCTCCTGAAGCCTGGAGAATTTAAGTAACTTACCTAAAGTCACACAACCAGTACAAAATATGGCTGAACTAAGTTCTAAACTCAGGTTTTGGACTGAACCAAATCTGATCTCATGCCAACACAGAAGCTCTGATAGAGGTAGCGTCAAGTGGAAAAGCGCCCCTAGGAACAATGACTGCAACCTAGCCAAGAGGACTGTGTGCATGTATTAAAGTAGCCCAGACTGACATCTCCAAGGATCAATTTATTTCTTGAATGTATATAAACCAATTCCACACTCTCTGTTTCCACTAATCCCATCTGCCATCTTGTTGTCTGCTTATTCAACCTTCCTTCCCACTCTTGAAAATCAATGTCTTCCAAGCTTTTCCAAGTGCTTGAAATAAATCCCCCCCTCCTATCTGACAGATGCTTCATTTCCTCCCTACCTGGCTTCTAAGCCTCTTCTTCATTACTTGTTCTATTAATGTCTTTCATTTCTCCTTGTGCTCACAGAATTTCACGTCCACCCCGCCTCATGATAGTCCTCTATATGTACTAGCTTGGCTTATGTGTCTGTAAAGATTTTGCTTTCACTGGTTTTTATCTATCTTGTTAGTTGATAAATCCTGAAGGAGTAACTATTAATTTCAAACATCTAATGCCATGTAAAATGCCCTGTGGCCACTCCACAAATAGTTGACTGATTTATATCAAACTAAGAATTAGAATAGCCATAATTTGACTACTAGCTTAATACACGCTTGAAAGGATGATTAGACTATATAAAATGTAAACATTTCCAGATTCTTCAAACACTAGTGATAACTAACCAGCTCTTCTTTGGGTTGTATTTCATGACACTTGAATATTGACGTTCCTGCATGTGTGACTATTCTGTCCTTGTTGCTATGGGCCATCTCCAGGGAGAGAATTCCTGTAGTACTCTTCACAGTGTAAACTGATAAGTAGAGGGGGTCATCCAATTAGTTGTCATGACTCCAGGCAGAACTATACCTAAACTGTCATCAGTTCCTAACAATCTTCAGAGAAAGAGATCCTACAGCACCCAACAATACCCGGACGAGTGTCTAACAGTCCCTTATGTCCAGAATTCATCCTACCTCTCTCCTACTCAAAAATAGACTTTTAATTTAAAATTCTCTGTTTTTCTTTTAACGTGATTGGAGAATAGCAAACTTGAATCAGGATTATTCATATAAAACAACTAATGAGTTTGAAGATGTTTACACACCCCTAGTTGTTCAATTTCATTGCATTAAAGAGATAAGGAGTCACTTTTCCCCCTCTAGTCTCACTCCCACTTCTACAAATTAAGCCAATGTGCATTGAGTTATTGTGGCTTTTTAATCTGTGCAACTGCCTTCTGTTCTACCTATTACCATTTATTGAACAGACACTGAGCATTCCCCATGAAATAAACCCAGTGCTAATGAAGGGGTGGCCTGCCCCTCCACACCTGTGGGTGTTTCTTGTTAGGTGGAACGAGAGGCTTGAGAAAAGAAATGAGACACAGAGACAAAGTATAGAGAAAGAAAAGCGGGGGCCCAGAGGACCTGCGCTCAGCTTACAGAGGACCCACGCCGGCACCGGTCTCTGAGTTCCCTTAGTATTTATTGATAATTATCTTTACCATCTTTAAGATAAGGGAGTGGCAGGACAATAGGATCATTGTAGGGAGGAAATCGGCAGTAAGACATATGAACAAAAACCTCTGTGACATGAATAAGTTGAAAGGAAAATGCTGTGCCTTGAGATGCATATGCAAACATCTCCATAAACCTTTTAGCATTACTTCAACCTATCACATGGGGAGAAACCTTGGACAATACCTAGCTTTCCTAGGCAGAGGTCCCTGCGACCTTTGGCCGTGTACGTGTCCCTGGGTAGTTGAAATTAAGAGAATGGTGATGACTTTTAACCAGCAAGCTGCCTTCAGGCACTTGTTTAACAAAGACACATCCTGCACAGCCCAAAATCCATTAAACCTTGAGTCACCGCAGCACATGTCTCTTGCAAGGACAAGGTTGGGGGTAGGGTCACAGATTAACAGCATCTCAAATACAGAACAAAATGGAGTCTCTTATGTCTACTTCTTTCTATATAGACACAGTAACAGGCTGATCTCTCTTTCTTTTCCCCACATTTCCCCCTTTTCTTTTCAACAAAACCGCCATTGTCATCATGACACCGAGATTACATACTTCACAAAGTAATAGAATATCACAAAGCAAGTGGAGGCAGGATGAGATCACAGGATGGTGTTAAAATTAAAATTTTTGGGCATGCATAGTCATTGATAACATCTTATCAGAAAACAGGGTTTGAGAGTAGACAACCTGTCTGACCAAAATTTATTAGGTAGGAATGTCCTCGTCCTAATAAGCCTGGGAGCGCTACAGGAGGCCGGGGCTTATTTCATCCCTTCGGCTTCAACCGTAAAAGGCGGCACGCCTCCAAGGGGGTCGTTTATAGGCCTACCCTCAGAGCGCATTCTCTTTCTCAGGGATGTTCCTTGCTTGAAAAAGAAAAGTTCCTTGAAAAAGAATTCAGCGATATTTCTCCTATTTGCATAAGAAAAGAGAAGAAATATGGCTCTGTTCCGTCCGGCTCACCGGCGGCCAGTTCAAGGTTGCCTGCCTTGTTCCCTGAACATTGCTGTTATCTTATTCTTTCTCTGAGATGCCCAGATTTCATATCGTTCAAACACACATGCTCCACAAACAATTTGTGCAGTTAAGGCAAGCATCACAGGGTCCTGAGGTGACATATATCCTCCTCATTTTACAAAGAAGATGATGGAATTAAGAGATTAAAGTAAAGACAGACATAAGAAATTATAAAAGTATTAACTTGGGAGAACTAATAAATGTCCATGAAATCTTCACATTTTATGTTTTTCTGCCGTGGCTTCAGCCAGTCCCTGCATTCAAGGTCCCTGACTTCCCGCAACATTTTCCCTCCCTTTTCCTCTATATAAATGTGCCATGGCGATGAAGGCTTGTTCGTTCTCTCGATTTTGACGCAGGATTCTTCGACTGGTCCGGCACACTAAAAACAAGCCGATAAAACAGAGACACATAATTCCAAAATTTACTGCAGTAGAGTTCCCAATAGACTTAATCCAAGTCGTGGGGTTTAATCCATAAAGATGTTTTGCCACTTGATCTAACGCCTCAGCTCCAGGCACAATATTTAAGTGACTTTGAGAGGCTTCAAAAATTTGTTCTTTTAATTTAGAAATGTCTAAAGTGAGATTATCTTCTCTTCCCTGTAGATGGCGTCTAACCATGTCCCAGTGATGTTTAGACTCATTATAAACTTGGGGTGTAATACAAAAATCTGACGTATTCCAGTCACACTGTAACTGGAAACGATGTTCCAAGCTCATGAGTCTATCTCCCATCCAAATGACAGTTTGTCTAAGACCATTAATTTGATTTGCCAATTTTTGATCGATACCAGATTGTGAATTCCACAACCTTGTGGAATTCTTTTGCCAATTGTCAACAAAGCTTACTGTCTGAACAGAAGAGTGCAATGCAACTCCTGCCACAATGGCTGTAGCTGTGACTGCAATTAATCCCATAATCACTGCAATTAAAGTAAAAATGAATCTTTTGGATCTACTTAAAACGCCTTTTAATACTTCAGTCAAAATATGGATGGATGGTGAGGCCTCCCATGGTTGGTCCACGGACACAGGGATCCACACGCCTTCTCTTGCTCTCACCTGAGGTAATACTTTCCACTGAAACCTGGTGGCTGGTTCTTTATTATTTATGGCTGGTATAGTAAAGGCAAATTTTTCACAATCTTGCTCTGCCAGAGGAATGGTAAAAAAGCAATCCTTAAGATCAATTATAATTAAAGGCCAGTCTTTTGGGATCATGGCCCGCAGTAATATTAATGTACACATTAATGTACACATTAAATAGAACTCAGCATCTGTGATAGCAGTCAACAACACTCCATCCCTCCCAATTCATCCATTCATTCATTCATCTAACAGATACTTATTTCTGTATTTTGTTACAGGCTTGGATCCTGGAATCCCAATAGTGAACAAGATATTTACAATTTCTCTCACAGAGTTTACATTTTAACAAATTAGAAAAATATTAATAAAAGTATCAAATACACATATTACTGCATACTGAACAGTGTCATAGAATAATCCAGGATATCTGACCTAGTTTGGAAAGTGAAGTAGGAGTGTGAGGAAGGTTTCAAATGGTAATATTATACCTAAACTTAGTAGGAGTTAATTAGGGGAATGTAAGAGAAGGGAAATAATCCAGATGAGGAAATCATATATGCAAAGTTCAGGAAACTACAAAGAGAATGAACAATTGGAGAATGGAAAGGTAAATTTTCTGGCATAAGGGAAGTATTCTATCTGAGGTTGAAATGGGAGTCAGTGGCCAGGCCATTTATTGCTGCATGGGCCATATTAAAATATGGTTCTCTATACTAAGGAATAATGGCAGCCAGTGAAAACCAACTTGTGTTTTGCAAGTATCTGTTCATCTGCATTGTGGAGGGCAAATTTAAAAATACAGAACAAATGCAGGTTACAAAGAAGATGAACCCAAAACTCCAGTTTAAAAGGAATTAGAGAGAGAGATAAAAGTCAACAATGTTAAGGTGCCAAGATTCTCAATAAGATAAAGATGGAGACATTTAGAAATAGGAGACACTTAAATATTAATTACCTATAGACAATGCGATATAGTGATGATAACAGAAGGGAAATTGAGGCTGACTGAACATTAAGTGGATGGTGAGAAAATTGAACTAATAAGTATAAACAAATGTCAAGGCAAGTATTTCTATATATGGACAGAAAAAAGATAAGGTAATAGGGTTGGAAGAGATAGGTTCAGGGACAGATGAGCATTTTTGTATGTTGATGGGAAGATCCCTGTATAAAAAAGGGTGAAGCCTGGGTGCAGTGGCTCACACCTGTAATCCCAGCACTTTGGGAGGTCAAGGCAGATGGATCACCTGAGGTCGGGAGTTCAAGACCAGCCTGAGCAACATGGAGAAACCCCATCTCTGCTAAAGATACAAAATTAGCCAGGTGTAGTGGTGCATGCCTGTAATCCCAGCTACTCCAGAGGCTGAGGCAGGAGAATCACTTGAACCTGGGAGGTGGAGGTTGTGGGGAGCCAAGATCCTGCCATTGCATTGCACTCCAGCCTGTGCAATGACAACAACAAAAAGGTGAAGACACAGGGATGAAGCAGATAATAAAAAATGGATTCCTGAGAAGGTGAGGTGGGATGGAATCAGAACGCAGTTGACTTCAACCTGCAAGATGGATACCTCCTCTATTGCTGTATGAAACAAACAAACAAAAAAGAGTGAAAACTGATTGCAAATGCAAGTATATTTTTGATACTGAAACGTTTTTGCATGTTCCCATCTGTTGGCTTCTATTTTCTCTAAGAATTTAGTGGCCAGTATATCTGCTGAGACTGACGAGAAAAGAAGCCAAACTAATAAGTGCTTTAAGAGAGTCAAAAAGATCTGAAGTATGAGTTGAACAGGGAAACATAATAGGATTTTTGTTTTTTTCGAGATAGGGTATAGTTCTGTCACTCAGGCTGAAGTGCAGTGATGCAATCATGGCTCACTGCAGCCTCAACCTCCCGGGCTTAAGCAGCCCTCCCACCTCAGCCTCCTAAGTAGCTGGGACTACAAGCACACACCACCATGCCTGGCTAATTTTTGTATTTTTTTTTCTTTGTAGCTATGGGGTTTTGCCATGTTTTCCAGGCTGGTCTCAGATTCCTTGGCTCAAGCAATCTGCCTGCCTTGGCCTCCCAAAGTGCCAGGATTACAGGCAGGAGCCACTGCACCCAGCCTATAATAGGAATTTTTTTTTTTTTTTTTTTTTTTTTTTTGAGACGGAGTCTCACCCTGTCACCCAGGCTGGATTGCAGCGGCACAATCTTGATTCACTGCAAGCTCCGCCTCCCGGGTTCACACCATTCTCCTACCTCAGCCTCCCGAAAAGCTGCAACTACAGGCACCCGCCACTGCGCCCTTCATTTTTTGTATTTTTAATAGAGACAGGGTTTCATTCACCATGTTAGCCAGGATGATCTTGAACTCCTGACCTAATGATCCGTCCACCTTGGCCTCCCAAAGTGCTGGACTTACAGGCGTGAGCCACTGCGCCCGGCCTATAATAGGATTTTTTAAAGTAACAGTGAGTGTCTAGCTGAGGTTAGTTATACAGACTTCATTTGAGTATCAGTCCAGGTGAGCTTAGCTTAGTTATTCTGAATAAATTATCATTAATAATTCATTTTGTTTTATTTCGTCCAATTGAACTCAGTTGCCTAGAGGCAGGCAGGGAGGAAGAGGGTATTTGGGTTCAGGTGAGTCTGAGCAATTACTAAAGGTAAGAGAAGCAAGGAAGTTGAGATCTTTGGCAAAAGATTTATTGAATGGATCATGGACTGTAACCTGAACAGAGACGATGGAAATAAAGAGGGCGACCAATACATGGAGAGAAGATAGAAATATTTGTGGACTGGGGTCTTTAGAAAGTTGAAGAATGGTCATGGTGGGAGTAGCTGAATAATCAAACTGTAAAGCCAAGAAAATTGTGATCAGAAAATGGAACGCTTGAGTCAGTGATTTTATTAATAGAGCAATTTCAGTAAAGACAAAATTCTGGCTGTATCCATGCAAGAATATAATGGAGGAGAGAAAGTCATTGAATATGTACTTTAATTGACTGCTGAATTATAAAATAATTGAGAATTATTTTGAATTGTAAAATAATTGAGAATAAGAATAATACGATGCTCTTTGACACATGGAATAGATTGAATAATATGTACACATTGAATCGATTTGTATTAACTTTAACAAATCGACTGATTTTATAAACATTATCAGTTGTTATGGCATTAGTATTTTGGTATATAGGTTCTTTCTGATTATCACAATGCTCTAACACTGTTCAAAATGTAGACATTTATCATTTTCTACATTGTAAAAAAATAGACAAAAATCTCTTATGACTTTTAACTCTTTAACCTGAGGAAATTATTTCATGTGCTTAGTTTGTATATAGAATAACAAAAATGATGACAGAAATGGCCATGAAACAACCAAACTTATTTTCCTAATTATACACTTATAATAGCTAAAAATAAACAACTTTTTTTTGTAGAAGAGAAGTAGGTTCTATATGTGACTGAGAGTAACTGCAATTAGGCAGTAGTGGCATTATTGAGAAATTGTTATACCTATTGCTATAATATAGTGTGGGAAAGAATGACTTGTTATTATGGACTGTCTGTCAGAATTACTACTATTATTCCCTTATTGGCAGAGAAAAAAAAGTCCTAAGTCCCATCAAAAATTCTTTCTGTTCTATAACTTCCAGTTTCTCACACACACACACACACACACACACATACACACACAATATATGAACCAGACTATGCATTGATCTACTGTAGGTAAAACAGTCACTGCCTACAACATTTTTGCTAGAAAAATAGACTCTTTCCTTGATTTTCCAGTCAAGAAATGTTTAGTATGTAATAATTTTTAAGAGTGAAAAATTACAAATATGTGCTTATTTAATTTTCGTAGTAATTGTTCACTTAGAGGCTAGCTTATTTAAGATATTCATATTTGACCAATATTTTTTAAAGTTTTAGTTGAAACTTATGTCAAGATAAGAAATGTATAACAAACTTAGTGGACACATATCAGAGGAGTCAAAATAAAAATCTCTCCTATGACTGCCTGTAGTTGTGTCATTTTGGTGGCCAAAAACTTGTCCATGTTTCTCATAAATTGAGTTTCAGATGCATCAGGGATACTAGCAGTTGTTGTTGATGGTTAAAATTAGGTTAATTGCTTGGTTTGAGCTGTGATTGTCAACATGGGTTTTCTCAATTTCCTTCTAAAACATTAATAATTTTTTGTGATTTGTATTCATAGCATTATTGATCACATTTATCCATGATCCCCCTAGTTCCACCATATGCCTCCTACAAAATAAAAACTCAAAAATCCTGAAAAGAATTGCTTACCAGCTATAGAACATGTATGCCAACTCTCCAACTCAGAATTTGAAAATTATTATGAAGACTCGCTTGCCTTTGACAGAGTTGGAAATATTTGAGATAGCTTAATGAAACAGTTTTAATGTATGCCATTGAATTATATGAATATGAGACTAATATTTTGTGCAGTAAGCTGAAATGCTTTTCTTTGCACTGTCAGCTAACATGGTGTTTAATCACAAAATAATAAATCCAAATAGATCTGTTTTGGGTAAATAAAAATAATCTGTTTTCATAGCATTTCTCGTTAAGCCTTTCAAAGTTTATGTGAAAATTTTAATAATCTCCTTTCTATGTTACAAATATGAAAAATAGAAGCACAGGTTGAATAACCCATACAACAGCTTATAGTTTCAATCAATATGGTGTAGTTACCCGTCAAAATGTGTGTATACACACACACACACACACACACACATCATGTAAATAGGATTACTTTCTCTTAATTTTTTTAGTCCAGATATTTAATTCTATTCCTCATATTATACAACACAGTAATGGAAGAAGGTCATCAACTATGTGGAAAGAAATGTTGAGAAAAAAAATTCCTCTGTCCACACGAAAGAACCATTCCACTAACACTGTTTAAGTTGTCTTTAAATATGCTGTGGGGCCCGATAATGTCCATTTAAGCCTGCAAAACATGTAGGCAAAGTTGGATTCGGTTCAGCAAGCAGAATGTGGATGGACGTCCCTCTCAGCCACTGCAGGTGATTCCAAATCATCGCTGTAGGGACTTCGGCTATTATTGCTGCTTTTTTAAAGCAAAACAAAACTGGTGATTAAATGTACAAAAGATCCTTCCTAAAGAGCTTCCTTTCAAACAGATACCTGGCAGGGCATGTATCAGCCCTAAGCCATTGTTGAAAACCTTCTGGAAATGGTATTTATGGCAAAATAAACAGTGTCTGCCTTACCCCAGTGATGCTAGTGAGGAAAGCTCTAGCAAAAAGCATGTGACAGACAAGGTTTTAAGTAAAGACGTTTTAATTTTTGTGATATGATGACAGCCTAACCCTTCTGACATCCTAATATTCGGATCATGTTTCCTGTCTAGAATATCATTATCACTGGGCAGGCAAGGGGTTATGAACTGCACAAATTAGAAAGTTATTTCATTCACTCGGCACAGAAATACAGTCTCCATCTTACTGTGTTAAGTGTGCATTTTTAAACACTCAATAAAAAGCAACCTGTCCGTCAGGTTTAAATTAAGAATGCTGTAGATAATGTGTAGCATTTTTAATTTTTTAAGTAATCAGGTAAATCTTTTAAAATGTGTTTCTGCCTCCACTCAATTACCCGAAGTTGTCCATTCCGGGTTGGAGGGAATTAAGAGGCACAATAAGTGTGTGCTGATCAACTGATAAATATCATTGAGGCCGAAAAACAGGCACCTCAATAGAACCAGGGAAAGACAAGCACAGTTAGGACATTGCCTCTTTCTCTGGGCTTGATGCAGATCCCTGAGAAGTTTTTTAAACTTTATAATCATTTTTAAAAGTACTTAGATTGTCTTTATAAATATTTGAAATTTTCAAGAGAGTTTGTATCTTTTCAGCTCTCCTATTTTTACATTACTGCTAACACTGCTAAAATCACTATCCCAATAGCTATTTTTTCATATACTAGTACATATCACAATTAATATTTTTAAGATATATATGAGAAAGCCACAGACATGCATCGCTAGTAATGTTCCAGAATTTATGTGTTTTTAAATATATGCTGCCCCAGGAATGTATAATTGTTTTGAAACCTTTGATGAATTCATTCCCTTTCAGTTCCTTAGAAAACAACTGAAGTTAGAATATTGCTCTCTTTAAATGATTTTGTACTCAAATGTTCTTTAAAATTATAAATAACTTCATAACAATGGATGACTCCACAGATTCTAAAATATAGGGCTATTAAAATACCATAGCCTTTATTTTTGATTTATAGATTTATCAGATAATAACTGGAGGGCTGGTGCCACTAATGTGCCTTTACTAAAAACACTAACATCAAAGATTATGGACAAAAAAAGTCATTAATGCAATTATGCTTCTATCTCAAATTTTTGTGATTAAGTGCATGAACCAAAAAATAACTATCTGCCTTATCATTAATATCCCTGCCTAATGAAGTGCATCTAAAGTATTATTTTATTTTTAGTCCTCTAGCTTATTTAATTTAGGGACTAAAATGTACAATATGCATACATAAAAGCATTTCTAGTTACAGTACTTCATCACTGACATCCTGGGTACCAATTCTGTATCTTATTTAGCATTTGGTATCAACCTGGTTGCTTTTTAATACAAGAGCTGGGCAGCCCACATACAACTGCCAGTGTGTCAACCTCACTATTTTGGAAAGTAAGAGAGAGAGAATGAAAGAAAACCGAGAAGACTAGTGGGTATTTTAGACTAGTAATCTTTTAGCATGGTCTACACGAGGCAGAGGGCATAATATGTGTCCTGACCCTCCTGAACAGACAAAGCACACATTAGTCTTCATTCTAAAATTCTTCTTTCATTTTGCTATGTGGCACCCCCCAAATGATCTTTCTCAAAATCTTTTCATGTGATGATGTTAATATAACATAAAACTCATATGTTACTTTGTCACTGGTATGCTTCTATGTGCCCCAGTCCCTACAGAATTTAGTCTAAACACCTTTGTAAGATGTGCATGAATTGGACCTATTTATGTCTCCAGCCCCAGTCCTAACACTGGCTATGTCCCAAACTGCACTGTAATGACAGCGAGGCACATAGCATTCTTTCATACCCTCTCTGAGCCTGTGTACTTGCTGTTTAGTCTATTGGCAAGACCATCGCATACCTAGTCTGAAAGCTTTGGCTCAAGCATAAGCCCCCAGGACCCAGCTGTAGCTCTGCAGTGTGTTCAGCATCAACCTATGCAGACTCCATCATGTCAGTTTCCATTTACCAAAATGGCCTGTGGAAGTATTTGCCTCCTCCAGTGGAATATAAGGTGCTCAGTGTCAAGAATGTCTTATTCATCTTTCGATTCTAGAGGCCTTGGTTAGCATAGAGGTTAGATCAGTGCCTGGTTGCCAGTATGTACTCAATTAATATTTGCTGGATTCAACCACTACTCACTCTCAAGGAGAGATACATTTCTGTTTCACTTAGGCTAGCTATAACTACCCTATTTCTCCAATTCTTTAATGCTTTGAATTGTTCCTTTAGCATCATATGTATTATCTTATGTGATTTGTTCAGTGCTTCTGTGTATTAACCGGGCCACCATTACTACAGATCGGGGAAGGAAACAAAGAAAAAAGATAGTTTGCTACTGGAAATGACAAGTCAGCACAAAGCTCTATTGAGCTCTTAAGCCTGTCTCTCTCTTTTGCTTCTCTTCTTTCCCCTGTCTTCTCTCTTCTTTCTTGTTGTCTTCCTTCCCTCCCTCCCTTCTTTTCTCACTCCCCACACCATAAAGGGATGATGCTGATGCCCAGATCTGTCTAGAACCCTGATAACGATTTCTTGAAGGATGGCAGAGGCGCCAGCCCAGATGTTTACCCACCCTCTTCCCCACCCGAGTGGACTCACACTGCTCCTAACATGCCAAGTATTACATTCGGTGGCAGTTGCAGTTTGGAAACTACGCCTACCTAGAAACATTTTGAAATGCCAAGTTGTTTTAAACTTGTATGATTAATTCAAATAATAACCTTTCACTAATACCATCAGCTCTTGATTGTTCACAAGCCATTATGGAAGGTGTGAGCGCCCTGCTCGTCATCCCTTCCCCCAGCCTCCTCTAGGCACTGTGGCTGCTCTGCCAGAGGGAGGGCCCAGGAAAACAAAGAGCTGCGACTTAAAATCAATCCATTGTTCCACATGATATCAGTCCTGAAAAAGGCTTTGCAGAGAAAAATGTTGCAACTCTAGTTTAAAATATGGTTTGGGAATTACAGTGGAATTTATCTATACGCTCCCAATTGCTGATTCCTGCACGCAATCAGGAGGTAAACACAAAGGTGGTGATAGAAAAGAAAAAGAAAAAAGGCTCTGTCAATAGCCAGTCACAGATCTTTAATTATTCTAACATTTGATCTATTTTTAGTTCTAAGCAATCTGTAGAAATCTCTTTTAAAATTATTTTGAAATTTGATGTTCTTAAAAGGACATAAATGTGGCTTTGAATCCTCTGATTTAAAAACAAAAATAAAAGCAAAACAACAACAACAAAAATGCTCACTGAATTTGGTTGAGGGTTTCTTGAATTACTGAGTCCTGACCTAGGAAAATAATCGAGTATTAAAACAAAAGAAGACCTCAGATCTTATCTGGACTTTTCCTCTCTCTTTAAAATAAAGAAACCGTCCAGAGAGGTGATGAGACCTGCCCCTGGTCAGAGGATCAGACACTCTCTCCTTGCTCTTAAGTCCTGCTCTGGTCAGGGTCAGTCCTGGAAGAGCTGGAATGGGAGCTACGGTGTCCTCTTACTTCTGAACTATTTGAATATTGCAAAATCAGCTGTATTTTAGTATTCTTACCGATACATTAAATTTAAGCAACATCATGTTATCCATAATTGTCTCTTTCTTATCAACATCTTTGAAAAACATTATATTTCCTTGGGAAAATGTTGCATATTTATTCAGGTCTGTTACACAGCATAGATTGTGCAGGTGCAGCTTGGCCAATTATTGTAACTGTTTCCTTCAGAGTCTTTTCTGCTTTACTCATCACGCTCACTAGGAAACAGTCATTCCTTTTTCCCTGTTTCTTTTATACCCAGGCTTCCATATATTATCTTGGAATCCTAAATACGTTCGAAGACTCCCCACATGTCCAGCTGATCAGGTGTTAGAGCAAATGTTAATGTTAGTATACTTGTTCTTTTGGAGAAATGATGATGTGCCAAAATGCTAGCAAGTTGAAAGTGCTTAGATATGCAGAACTAAATATTTTTTGCAAGGATAGCTCTCTCTTTAAATCTTACCCATAGCACTTTTATTTCCTATACCCATCCGGCAGTAATTTTCCAGAAGAAATATAAATCCTACAATGAATTAATTTGTTAGATTGGTTGTTCTAAAACAAAAATCAATACCTAATAGAAACAGAAATGATATGAAAAGTTCTGTTTCACTTTTTGAAGGAATCTTACCCCAAATCATTATTAGCATGGAACTATTATTAGCATGGAATTCTCCAGTGATGGGTAGTAGCAGTAATTATCCTTTTTTTTTTTTTTTACTTTTATATGATTTCTTCATACAATTCAGTGTGTAAAATATAAATTTAGCTTTCATTTTTTTCTCTTAGAGACTTTGAAAGATAGTAAAATGATTCTTAAATTTATATATTTTATCATTGGAATTATTCTCAATTTCAGTGACAAAACTCTCTCCCAAACCAAGCTAATTGTAACTATCATAGGGACTTTTTCCTCTAACATGGACCAAATTCCTCTCTACCAAGGTCAACAAAGGTAAGGTGCTATTCCTCCTGCTATCAATATTATGTTTAATCCTGGGTCTGCCACTATGCCAAGTACAGTATAAATGAGGACTTTGGGATATTTTGCTGGCAGGATTTTCCCAAGTGATTGAATATTGCTAAAGAAATATCAAGAAATGCAGTTTTTTGGTTCTCAGCTGTAAAGAAATCATGGCAAATTTGAGTGTCCAAACCTTTTTATTGATCCAATATTAATGGCAATGCATCTAGAAAGAAGTTTCCCTGCAAAAGATTGATTTGGGAAAGAGCGGAAATGCTGACACCAGGAAAGTTGATTGCCACAATTTTTAAGCTTTTTACTTTTAAGTGATTACATTGATAGTTTATGAACAAAACCTAAAGTTCTATTTTTTTTTTTTTTTTTTTTTTTTTGAGATAGAGTCTCACTTTGTTGCCCAGGCTGGAGTGCAGTGGCTGGATCTCGGCTCACTGCAACCACTGCCCCCCAGGTTCAAGCAATTTGCCTACCTCAGCCTCTTGAGTAACTGAGATTACAGGCATGTGCCACCACACCAGCTAATTTTTTTTTTTTTTTTTTTAGTAGAGATGGGGTCTCACCATGTTGACCAAGCTGGTTTCAAACTCCAGACCTCAACAGATACCCCTGCCTCAGCCTCTCAAAATTCTGGGATTACAGACGTGAGCCACCGTGCCTGGCCAAGTTCTATTTTCAAAACTTGTAATCTAATATAACAAATGAGAGTAGTAATTTTTTATCTGCTAAAACTTATATTTATATATCACATACTTGTTGCAACGATTTCAGTGTCTACATAAATGGTGGCTAAAAAATGAATTGTCCTTTCTGAGGTCTTGCTATCTTGCCCAGGCTGGCCTCAGCTTCCTGAGTACCTGGGAGTATAGAAGCACATCACCATGCCTAGCTCAAGAGAAATAATTGTACGCTTTGTGTTTGAATAGTACAGGAATATTCAAGACAAGCATTTGAAGCAACAGTGTCTTGCTGGCCCCTGTTGGTTTCTTTTTCTAAATGGAGCAAGAGGACGCTTGAAGACAGGGCAAGAATACTATTGGCCCACGGAGAGCCAATCAGAAGGCTTTGACTGGAGAACTCCAGTCAGCATCCCAAGCTGCATGATAGGCTAGCGGATGTCGTAAAATCACTTTTACTTCCCAATCTCATCTTTCAGCAAGATGATAAAAAGCAGAAGTAGAGAAAAAAATCTAACTGTGATCCTACTTGATGGAACTTCAGGGAAATATCTTCCCCCATCCATTTCTGAGGATGAATACAGCAGAACCATTAGTGTGATGGGCTTAGCAAAAACCACAGTACTCACTTCTAAATACAGTCTATAGCTAAGACTTATTTATATGAATTTTCAAAGAATGAACAAAATGCATTCTTTTTCATGTTTCCCTACTGCTCCTGAAAATAAATGACTCTGCCAAGATTTGCAATGGTGCTATCCATACCCCAATGATAGGTGCTTTGTTGAACTGCCTCACTCGCTGGCATAATTTCCAGAAGTTAGGCTTCTAAGCATAAAATATTCTATGTTTGTCCTGAATATTTTGCAGTGTGAGACAAGTTGGGTACAATTTATGCTGCAGTGTGTCCTATAGCAACTGAGATGTCATGTTGCACAATGCTGAAGGTAAATCTGCAGTATTTTATTGTACACCTTTACTGTAGGTTACTTTTACCTTTAGTGTTGTTAAATTGTTCTGTCGCCTCTGAGGAATTATTTGCATATAGTTAACAGAATGCAGATCTGGTCACATTTGTTTCTAATGTCTAATTAGATGTGAAGGAACCTTGAACTTAATATTATGCTTTAAATTTAACTCCGGTGAACTATGACTGAAAACGATATTACAGTCTATTAGGTATGATCTGGAAAAATAAGCATGTAATTTGTAGTATTATTATTACAACCCCTTTTACTGCATATGTTTCAAACACTATTATAAGATGAATGTCACTACCATTACAATTTTGACATTTTAAATGAAACTGGATGAGGAGTCATAAAATTTAAATAAAAGAATATTCCATACTATTAAAGTTAAGGCCTATTCATTTCCCCATAAACTTGAAAGTCGGTATTTAATCTGTTTAGCTAGTTAACTAATCGGTTTTTGTTAATGCTGTGGCAGATAATTTTGCATGGTATATGAAGCGCTTCTTATTTCGTGAAAATTAACCATTAAACGTTAATTGGCATTCACAATGTAACAGTAATCTTCCACACAACAGACTCGCATTTGCAACTTTTAAGTGTTAAAATATGAAAATATCATATTTTAAAGAACCCCAAAACATTTCTTAGGTAACAGTTATACCAGAAATAATGATACTATTTTCACCTTCATTTTTATCTTTCAAAGTAAAGTTCTCAAATGAGTTTCTAGAGTATTTCTACAAACTCATTTGAGACCTTTACTATGAAAGATAAAAAGGGGCCAGGTGCTGCGGCTCACACCTGTAATTCCAGCACTTTGGGAGGCCAAGGCAGGTAGATCATTTGAGGTTAGGAGTTTGAGACCGGCCTGGCCAAAAAGGTGAAACCCTGTCTCTACTAAAAATACAAAAAGTTAGCCGGGCACGGGGGCACACACCTGTAATCCCAACTACTCAGGAGGCTGAGACAGGAGAATCACTTGAACCTGGGAGGCAGAGGTTGCAGTGAGCCGAGATCGTGCCATTGTACTCCAGCCTGGGTGACAGAGCTAGACTTTGTCTCAAAAAAAAAAAAAAAAAAAAAAAAAAAAAGAAAGAAAGAAAGAAAGAAAAGAAAGATAAAAAGATTGGTGGCAATCAAAATTTTGTACAGGAAATTCAGAAAGGATAGCCTAAAAGGGACTTCAGGTGGCCAGCAAGATACCACCAATGACTCGGGGATTTGTAGAAACAGGATTGATCCTCATTCCTGAGTTTCCATGATAACTGATACTGTTGGTTTAGAAAAGAAATAAGAAGATGGGGTAAAGGAGGCCAGAAGTTTTCAGGGTACATTAATGAACTCATTCAAGAGATGTTTTTTGAGCACCTACAATACTCTGGGAATACAATAGCTGCTCAAAAATGTCTCATTTTGACATGAATGTTGGTTAAAACAACATGAACGTTAATATTTTTATTTACAATGATGGGTAATATGAGGCTGAAACAATGAAGATACACCTCAGAAATTTTGGAATGTCACTCTATAATAACTTTCTAATACTTGAAGACTATTTCCTCAATTTTTCGTGCTACTCAAAATGTAACAGCTAAAGACTTAACCCACACTTTTAAGTATAATCTACATTATTGATACTTTCTCCATATTTTCATTAGGTCTAGACAATCTACGAACAGTACATCAAGTCCTAATTTGTAGCATTTACTAATTTCTATGGTGTTAATACCCCACCGGGTCAATTTTAAGCTGTCAATGAGATAGCACTCAATAAGCACTTGGGAAGATCGAGTCACAATAGTGAACCATTATGTATTATTTACACCATGAAGAGAGAGTAGATGTAAATAATCTTAAGAGCTTAGATAATAGTAAAAATATACTACTCCTCTATAGAAGTGATGCGTTACAAGCAATTACTTTTGTTTTTAATATAACTTAATTGTAAGTGTATATAATTTAATTTAAAAAACATTGCTGTGTGTAACAACTGGCTCACGAAATCCCGGAAAATTTAACCATCTATACTCATAAGCTGGGATAAGTCAGCTGTCCCTCCTTTTGCTATGTAGAGAATGGCTTTTAAGAGTCAAACGTAGAAACAGAAGGCTCTGATAATAGACTGGGTGACAGATGATGGTGGTTTGAACTATGGTGGAGGTAGTGGAGGTAATAGGAGTAGTTGGGTTTGGGATCTGTTTTGGAGGAAAAACTGGGAGAACTTATGATGAGTTTCATTCCTCAACTTCCTCATGTTTGTTTGAATTTAGAGTATTTCTGGACTTTTTTTTTTTTTTTTTTTTTTTTTTTGCCTACCTCTGTAATTTTGTTTCTGTTACTTTTAAGCAATGCAAACAAATGTCAAACAGGTGAGCTTATTTAACAATGTTAATCTTATAACACAATTAACACAACATTATTAAAACCAACGATGAATATGCCTATTAAAGCAGCGTTTGGGGATTTGTATAAATGTAGATACTTGTGTTCTGCTCTTAAACCAATTCAAAATCCAGATGTTCTTTCTTTTGCTCTTCTTTAAGTACAGGCTGATCTTAGTAGATTAATAGTTGGGCATATTTAAAAGAAACATGCACATAATCAATTATTTGGAATGGTGTAGCAGTTTTATTTGGTAAAGATATACCTTTATATGAATAATGGAAATGCTTACAAAGACGATACATTTTTGAGAACTCTGATTTCTCTTTACATGGTCCGATCCTTCTTATTTTCAACTGTAATGCATATTTTAGCATATGGATGCACTATTTCTGTCAGAAGGGATTGAATATTTACTACTTATCAACATAAATAAGCCATCACATCAAGATAGAAAAGTTCACAAAATCCACATTTATTTTAAGAGAGTAATTTAATCACAGATCTGTTTTTCAGCTTGCATCCTGATACAGTGTTAGGAATATAGCCCATGTCTTTTCAGTAATTAAAGGCATTATGAACATCCACTGATGCTCTTCGAACATGCCCCACTGTCTCTCGGTGGGTGTTAGAAAACTTCAATAAGTGATGATGAGATTAGCCCTTACATTACAATTTGAATTAGAAATATTATGAATAATCATGTTGATTATTGCTCTTGAAATGAGTCAGCGTATTTCCTCCCTCCCATTTATGACTAATTAGAAGCTTACGATTGATTCCTCCTGTTTGGTGAACATTTTTTTTTAAGAAACTAAGATTGAAATTGACTCCCTGGTTTAACTAAATAATGTTTTCACATTATCAGTGCCTTATTGAATGTCTAAAACTTAAGAAAGTCACAGACAGCAGATCAATGCCTCTTTCCTTTACATTCTGAATGGAGATGTAAATTTGAAAAGATAAACTGATTGCTTCTCAGGGTAAAAGCTTGCCGTTCCCTAGTAGCGCACTTTGCTTTATGAAATGCGTTGGGTTTTCTCCTTAATAAGGCCAGTTGACAATAAGTAACCTGTATCCCACTTTGCATCAATAGTAAAATAGCAAGAACTTTGTGCTGGTGGGCCAGGAGTCCCAGATTTCAGTCTTAGACTTTGAACTAACTGTATGCAGAACATTTAGTAGGCCCCTATTCCAAGTTTTCTCATCAGTAAGAGAAGAAACTCGAGTTCTAAGATCTTAGATTTATAAGATAATCCTCAATTTTTTCATTTATTGTGGTTTTCATATATATGAGTCTGAAAAATAGCAAGATGTTATATCTCTATTGAATGCATCAGAATGTGCTTTCCTTACCTGTACACATGCATTATTTGAAGAAAGTTTGGCCTTGATTGTATTAAGTCAGTTTCAACAACAAAGGTACAATATGAGGCAGTTGGAGACAAAACCCAGCACGTGTGTCTGAGTTCTGTTTTATTTAATTAAGGAAATTAAGGAAATGTACTTAGGAAATTTTCCAGTACAGGGCTTTTGTTGTTGTTGTTGTTTGATTTTGTTTGCTCACTGGGTATCAATATTAACTGAGAGATGAATTTACTCTTTCTATAGAGTCCTAATTCATTGATATGACATGGATTGTTTGAAAGCATTCATAATTTTCATTTAACTTTTACTACTACAAAATGTATCATTATTCTTTATTAGAGCTCTCATTTCTACTGAATCTACTGAAAAGAAAATATTTATAAAACCCTGCAAGAATGTTTTTGAAAGTTGGTTTAGATTGGGGGAAAAAAGAAGTAAAGGGACAAAAAGAAACTATAGGTAATTCAGAAGACAAAGCAAGTAGGATAATGGAAATATAAAAGTAAGACACAGTTTTTAGCTCTCTGGCCCCATCCTGCACTCAGCTTCCCACTGAATTCCCACTCCAGAGAGAGGTGATTGAACTTCCACATCTGTTTTTTTAGGAGACCCAGATCAGTCTCAACTGCAATCACCAGGCAACATCAGGAGGTGGGAGTACCCACAGAGCTGGTCTCACATTGCTGGATCATTTCTGCATTCCACTCAACAGAGCCATCTCTGTTGCTGTCTTTCTCGCTGTGTGCCCCTTAGAAAACTGCAATTTCATTTGTACCCTCTCTATTGATGCCCCGTTCATTAAAGAGACCCCTGAAATCCTCCCATTCTGTAGACATTCAGGTCTTCACTGACCCAAAGCTCCCTACTGACTGCAGAAAACTGAAGACCGTTCAGACTCAGAGGGAACATAACCCAACACCCTAAAAGACAAAGCCCTCCTGTCCTCCCATAAACCTGCTCTCCTGACTCTTTTTGCGTGTCCCCTCCACAACTTACACCACTCATTTCTTTTTTAGTGATCGTTTTCCCTATATACCTTCTTCTTTCTGCCCCTATTCAATCACCATGTTTAAATTATTTGAATATCTTTCTTTCAGAAATAGTATTTGGATATACATATACTTTTTTATATTCCATAATTGTGATGTCTCATAATAAAGTAATGCTCAATTTGGTTTTAATCAGATAGTTGTACACATTTAACAAGAGACGTGTATGTTTGTAAAAAAATCCTATGTTAAACTTGACCTTGTACTTGTGGATGCTTTCTACTTCTTCAGATGCCTGCAGGCTGGCCTCTCCCTGTTGATTTGCCCCACACACACCCTCTCCAGCACAAGCAGATGAAAGATATGTTGTCTGTGACCCACTGCTGTATTCTGCTTTATTATTTGAATTTGATATGAACTTATCAACAGTTCATATCAGTTTCACGGGTAAGAGGAATAGAGAGGCACGTGAACTTAGAACTTCTCACCATTCATAGTCATGCTATTTCTGGAATCCAGTGTTTGATTCCTCTTCTCTGATCACAACTTTCTGTCCTTGCCCCTCTCTGACTTCTTTACCTGCAAACTTGTTCTTCATCCTCATCTCGATCGCTACTTATTCAGGCCTCCATTTGTTCCTCATCCATCATTTTGTCCTGCTTCCCCTCCACCCCTTCCTCAGGCTGTGACCCACGGGCAGGCATCATCCTGACAGTGCATTAAACACCATCCTAATGCTTGGCACCGTTGGCTCATCCAGCGTGCCAGTCCTGGCTCTGGAGACCCCGACTACCAATTTTCTGTTTTCCTTCCAAGTGGCCACAGGTTATCAATGAAAGCCAAGAAAATATCTGTTAAAGAATTATGCTATCTAATGTCAGCGGGGCCCTCTCTGCAGCTTGCAATCCTTGTATCTGGATTTATTGATTAAACATCAAAATTGTGAAAAATCCATTCGGGCAGTCACAAAAGTTAAAAGGTTGGCATGCGCAAGCTCATGGAGTCAGGGAATGGACAAAGGGAAGCCCTGGCACAGGCTGGTCTGGGACAGGAATGACAGGCAGGTCCCAAGAGAGTCAGGTTAGGGGAGAGCCCAGCACAACCTGCTTGGCAGGACCGGTGCTGCTATTTGTACATGCTCCAAAGTCTGTGCTCAAAGCTGACAAAGATAAATTCCAATGTGGTTGAGCAAATAGGCTTTCCTCATCCTCAGCCAATAAATATCCCATATCCTGCACAGGCTCCCAGTTGACTTCTTGGTACAATTTGAGTTGATGGTCTGCACAGATGTGTAGAAATGAGGGCTTGGGTTACATCACAGACAACCTCTCTGACTATAATTGCCCCATTACAGGAGTGATCAACTGAGACGTCATTGCCAAAAGTCCCTCATTGTGAACTCCCCAAGACCGGATACAGACTGTTTTTGATGGAAGGCCAATTGCTCAGGGATTTACTGCCGTTAGCGATTCTACGGAAGGCAACGAGGCTTGCTTTCAGGGCACAACAAAGAAACCATCTGTTTGCTCAGACCTTTGCCTGAGTGCAAGCCTCGTAGTCCCCAAGGGCTTTGTTGATGTTATTGTTATTCTTCATTATTTATTGATCGTCCCAAATACATAATGTACTGAGGGATGATAATGTTCATGGGAAATATAGTTTATGTGTATGAAAAATGCTCTAATCTAATATGCTATACATAATATTTAGAAGAATAGTGCTTCTTATCTGGTAACTGATAGAGTTGACTATTTAGAGGTAGTAGGTTTTTCTGTTTTTGTTTGTTTTGCTTTTTTAGGTAGGAATGAGTGTTGTAAAAAAATCAACCAAACTACTGGAATCCTTATCAAAATAATTTAATGTATGATTAGCTTACAACACTTGTTGTTTGATCTAGATCAGTTTGGATTGTCCACATAGTCTCTCTTTTTTCCCTTCTTTTCCTTTCCCTTTTCTTCCCTTCCCTTTTATTTCCTTCATTCATTTATTCAAGACATATTTATGAGCATGTATTATCCATCAGACATTATGGAATCAAAAATTAATGAACTACTGTCATTATCTCAAAAGCTTATCTTTTTAAAAGGAAGTCAAAGCAATTTACCATATCACCTTCCCATCTTGATAGAAATATATAGATGTTGCCCTTAAGATTAATAACCTCATAATTAGTATTGTGGTTAAGATCCTTAATAGCACAATTACAAGAATATTTATTATTTATTATATGAATGACATTAAAGGGAATTTTAAAAAATTTTGCTCATCATCAAATTTGTGATATTCTAAACCTAACTTTAGGGATAGAGATTGTAGTAGAATTTTTTTTTTTTATTTTAGTGGTATTGTTTTTTCTTGCCGAATGATATAATTTTTTTCAAGTTTTTTTGTCTAGGTCTAACCTCTTCCTATGACAATATCTTTGTGTACATTTCTCACAATGAAATTTCCTGAAGTTCAAGGATGTGTGAATATTTACAAATTAATCATCAAATAAAATAAAACTAAACATGTTTTAGAATATTAAGCTTCTATAAAATAAAATTAGCAGTAATTTCATCTGTTTTCCATAATCAAGATAATTATAATATGCTACGTTGTAAATGTAGACAAATATTTCAAAAATTATTTGTGTAGAAAGACTTTCTAATTCTGCATCTGTGGTGGCAGTACTTTTCAATAGTTGGAACAATGTATTGATGATTGTTTTCTGTGACCCCTGTAAGCATCAATGTTTTTACAGACGTTCAATTTTTTATTTTGAATACTGTGAGTTCAGTGGAAAAATACCAAAGAAAGACACAATCCATCTTTATACACATGCCCATATGTACAGTTTTCTAGCTGATTCTTTCTTTCTCAGTCATAATCATAGTTATTTATCAAGCAACTTATTTATTGCCACAGAGTTAATCCAAATGGCTAGAATTGACCGTCTGTGTATCATTCATGGGATAGACTAAATACATTCATAGAAGCTGTTTTGAATTAAGAAAATAATTTTGATCTGAATATTGTCTTGAATAAGCATCTAGATTAGTAGAGGTTGTTCAATTATTAGAAGTTTTCATTTGGAAACGAAGGCTTCTGAGGTCATGAAGATTATTAGTATTACTGCTATCAGGGAGATAAATGACCCCATAGATGATATAGTATTTCATGTAGTGTACATGTCGGGGTAGTCCAAGTAATGTCGAGGCATACCAGATAGACCGAGGAAATGAATAGACCAAGGCAAGAACATCTCTGAAAATCTGTCACATTATTGTGGAATTTTCTTCTTTAATATTATAATTTCAATGACTTAAAATTATAGTCTAGCAATTACAGTCAATGTTTATGAACAGAATATCCATTAATTGTTCTAGATATATAAATTCCAAGGAGAATCCTTAAAAATTTTAGAAACACACTGTACATTTTGATCTGACAGCTATGAATCAGTACTTGATGTTTGCAACAATTTTTGAGCCCATTTCTTGTAATTCCTCACAAGTAAGACATTTGGTTACAAACTAGCCATTTAAAATATATAAGCTATATGTGTCATGCAAGCACTCATGTATCTTTAATCAGTTAATACTTATTAAGTTAATACCAAGTGCAATTCATAGTACAATGTATTGGACATACAGAACTAAATAATTGCCCTAAAACTTTTGTCTCATTACCCAGAGTTTAGTGGGAATGTCACTATTTAGGCTATTTCTAGCTTGTACAGTGTCTTTGTGAGTTTAAGACTCAAGAGCTTAAGCTATATTTCAGCCCCCCTTAAACTCTTCACCGGGTGTTATGCAAGGCGCAATCTCCCCAGTCATGTACAGCATCTCTGAGCATGTTTATATCCCAACAAGGCCGAAGACGTGATTCAGTCTGCTCCAGAACAGAGAGATCATCAGGGAAACACACACAACGAGGGAGCCAGCTTCCAAGACGGCGCCCAGCAGTGATCTGCACCCTCTGGTGTTCTTTTTTGGTTCTTTTTTTTTTTTTAAAGAGACAGAGCCTCACTTTGTCACCCAGGCTGGAGTGTAGTGGTGTGATCTTGGCTCACTGCAACCTCTGCCCCCCTGGGTTCAAGTGATTCTCTTGCCTCAGTCTCCTGAGTGACTGAGATTATAGGCGCCTGCCACCGCACCTGGCTACTTTGTGTATTTTTAGTAGAGATGGGGTTTCACCATCTTGGCCAGGCTGGTCTTGAACTCCTGACCTCGTGATCCACCCACCTTGGCCTCCCAAAGTGCTGGGATTACAGGCATAAGCCACTGCGCCCAGTTCCTCTGGTATTCTTGCCTAGTAGAAATCCCTTCCCTCTCCTTCAGTGTCAGCTAAACCTAGTTACTTCCTTCTAACAAATAGAATATTACAGAAGTAATAGAATGGTACTTTTGAGACTAGGTTTTAAAAATCTGGTTGCTACATTAGGCTTCTCTCTCTCTCTCTCTCTCTCTCTCTCTGATTGCTTGCCCTTGGGGAAGTGAGCTACCATGTCATGAGGCAGTCCTGTAGAGAGGCCAGTGTGGCAGAGGTCCAATGCCAAGAGCCATGTGAGGTACCATGGAAACATCTCCTTCAACCAAGTTGAGTTTTCAGCTAAGTCCACAGCCCTAGCCTATCACTGGACTGCAATTTCATGAGACCCCTTGAGCCAGACACTCAACTTTGTCATGCCTGAATTGCTGACCCACAGAAACTGAGAGTAAATGTTTATTGTTTTCAGCCACTATGTTTTGGGGTGTAAAGTCATGCTGTCTTTTTTATTCCAATAATTTGTTTGTTTTACTCATACAACAGTCCAAAATGGATATTCCTGAAAGGACATCTCTCCTGGGCAGTTTTCCTCAGTGTGATGACTTCAGATCCCAGGCTCCTTCTCTGTGATCATGGTGCCCTCTTTTAAACCCTAGGAGTACTTTACATTCAGCCAGTGAATGGAGAGAGATCATAAATAGGTGGGAATTGGTGGGGAGACGAAGTAGGCCAGGGGCAGAGTAGACCTGAAAATAATGCATATCACTTCTTTCCATATTCTATTGGCCAGAACTTAGTAACATGGCACCACTTAATTGGAGGAAGTCTGAGAAATGTAACCTAGCTGTGTGCCCAGAAAGAGAAAGGAAATGGTTGGGCAAACAACTTATCAGTCTCTGCCACACGGGGCATAATGTGATTGGGCGAGGATGGAACTGGGTGAAAGAAAGAGAGGAATGTAAAGCTTCCAGGCAAAGGAGACAGCTCCCTGGGAATTTTGAAGTATGTGGCATAAAGAGTGTTGCCAAAAGCCTGAGAGACCACAACTAGAAAACCCAGCCCTTTATTTTCTCTATAAAGTGAGTAAAGCAGCAAATTTGAAAAACAACAGGAAGCTAATTATGACGAAATGAAATAGACATCTTTTAGAAACGTAACAATGCCAAACACTAGCAGATTTTGAAATCCAAAAGTCTTTATGTCATTTACTCAGGTCTAATTCTAACAAAATATCAGGAATATCTCAAGTGCTAGAATATTCACACAAGAAAGCAAGTCAAGCAGGCTTCACAAATACTCCTTGGTTATATTTAAGTGAAAAACTGGTTCCTCCAACCCAAATGCCCATCAGTAATGGACTGGATAAAGAAAAGGTGGCACATATACTCCATGGAATACTATGCAGATATAGAAAAGAATGAGTTAATGTCCTCTGCAGGTACACGGATGAAACTGGAAGCCATCATTCTCAGCAAACTAACACAGGAACAGAAAACCAAATACTTCATGTTCTCACTCACAAGTCAGAGTTGAACCATGAGAACACATGGACACAGGGAGGAGAACATCACACACCAGGGCCTGTTGGGGATGGGGGACAAGGGGAGGGAGAGCATTAGGACAAGTACCTGATGCATGGGGGCCTTAAAACCTAGATGAGAGATTGATGGGTGCAGCAAGCCACCATGGCACATATATACCTATGTAACAAGCCTGCACGTTCTGCATATGTATCCTAGAACTTAAATAAAATAAAATAAAAAACCTTGTTCCTTAAGATAACACTGTAGCACTCTTCCAAAGGACAGTGTGAGAACCAAAGTGCTTATTTCCAACAACAAAATGTTCACAAACAATTAATTTGCCTGTCAACACATTCCTAATATTGTACTTTTTAGTAATATTTTGATTGGCCACCTCTTAGCCTTTTTGGGCTCTGTTTTCAGTTTTCTTTTCTGCTTTCAGCCTACGGAATTTTAATGTGTCATCACACAGAAGGTGAATCTCACGTGAAGCCTTATAAGAGAGTAGGGAGATTTGCATGAAATAAAGGGAGGATTTGCATTGCCTATGATACTGCCTGTCTGAAGATAAGGATCTCCTTGTTTTCTTAGTTCTGCTGGTGGGAAATGAAAGAAACTAAATCCGGAACATTCCTTGCTGACATAATGACAAAATTACTCCCATAAATTTAATAAAGAAATTTTATTCCCATGGTTCATTCTTATTTGTAAAACCATAGTGTTTGAATTAAATAGATCACAAAATGGAAGACAAAATATTATGCTAGACCATCTATGCCATTTAGAAATATCTTTAAGTAATTAAAAGATAAATTAAACAAATATTTTCAATAGATCTAAAATCTCTTTCATAATAACAATAAATAGTGATTAGTCCAAGACTTACTATTATTTTGAAAGCTGCCCTTTAAATCCAAGGAGTGGAATTTAGGGGTTTAATGGAATCTGCTTTATATCAAATAAGCATTGGAAAAAAAAACACCAGTAAATCTTTTGAATCTAAAAGATGAATAGATGTTTCTTAATGAATGTGGATTCTGCTGTTTCCGTTTTTATTTGGATATTAAAACTTTGGAAGAAAATCATAGTCGTGATGGGTTTTGGCCTACCTTATTTTAAAGGATGTTTTACCATCAGAATAAAAGGCCATACTTTATATCAATGATTGAAATGACATTAATTTCGAAGTAATTTTGTTGAAGAAAAAATTTTGAGTTGTCACTACAACAGTTGAACTCGCACATCCCCATGAAGGGCAATGGAAAGGCACTTGTCTTGGAGCTTTGTCCCAACATATCCTATTGGTAGTCATGTAATTTGGGATTAGGTATTTGTCATCTCTAGTGGGCCTTTTCTAGCCTATGAGTTGTGTGACTTTGAAAAAAGTCTCCTCCATTGGGCATCCTTGAGCAGGAAAAGCCTCCCTAATGGCACAGACTGATCCCGCCCCAGTCCTATTTATCTCACTGCTGTCAGGACCACAGGAAACACAAGCCCTTTGTAAATTACAGTGTTGTTCGAATATGAAGTTCTATCATCTAGATCAGGAGTTGCCTATCATCTGGATCAGGATTTGCAAACTGTTTTTGTGAAAGGCAAGACAGTAAGCATTTTAGGCTTTGCTGGCCACGCTGTCTCTGCTGCAACCACTCAATGCTGTTGTGATGCAAAGCAGCTACACACAACATGTAAACAGGTGAGAGTGGCTGTGCTCCAATCAAACTTCATTTATGGACACTAAAACTGGAAATGCATGTAATTATCACGTGTCTCCAAATATTCTTTTTCTCTCTATTTTCTTCCAAACTTCAAAAAAAGTAAAAATTATTCTTATCTCATGGGCCATATAAAATGGACAATGGGCTGGATTGTGGTCCACAGACGATACTTGGCTGACTGCGATATAGACCACTTATCTAATTACCTGAGTAATCTTGAATCTTGCTATTCAGAGCCTGGGCCTCAACCCAAATTGATAGAACCTGAATCTGCTTTTTTTTTTTTTTTTTTAGCAGGTTCCTTGGGCAATTCTAGTTCTTCTTTAAGTTTGAGAAGCCTTGATATGGAACAGAGTTGAGAACCAGAAAGAGCAGAGAAAATAACAGGCTTTCTGAATATGGTAAAGTGTATACCACAGAAGTACATACTAAGGGCTGTGCAATTATTAATACAAGAGCCATTTAGGCCTTCACTCAAAGCCAAATTATATATATACATATATACACATGCATGTATGTATGTACATATATACATGCTTATATGTGTATGTATATATTATATATGCATAAGTGTGTATGTGCATATACATATACGTATTTGTATAATATGGAAACATGTATATTATATATATATACACATACACACATACATACATATATATATATATATATATATATAAGCTGATGATATGACTTATCAGTCCACAGCAAAAGGCAAGTGGGGGACATTGCTGTAAGTGGGGTCCTTCCAATAGTGGCCACAAATAATATCTAAAAGCATGAAGTGTTTTTTTTTTTGAATATATAATCAAATTAAAATGCTAGAAGATCAGAACTCTGAACTCACTTTGTGTCAAGTGGGACAGTCATACGTGCACTCAGTCGTCCCCGAGGGCATCATCACATTACAGCAAAGTGCAGCAAAGGTAATGTTCATCATGGTAACTCCAGGGCAGCAAGGAAAGGTTACATTGTGTTCTGTGTTCTCTGTTTAAGAAGATTCGGGCATGTCCTTGTGCCTTAAGAGGATTTTCATCACAGGTGATTAAAAGGAAAAGAATGGTTGTGCCTAAAGAAGCTTACCTTCAATTATTTAGAAAACATTTTTATTTAGAATTGCATTCTCCACTGATGCTAGAAAAGCATGACTTTGTGTTTTTTAATTTTTTCTAATAGGTTAAATTTTATTCACCATTTATTCTTGAGGATAGATGCCTCAAATATTTGATTTCATGCACCCAGTTCATTTCAGAAAAGGCAAGATCATCTTTGTTTTATTTTTCTTTTTACTTCTAACTAGTGGAGACATGAAAGCTGCTTTTACAGCTAAGAACGAATCTTAAGTAAAGATATTTGTATCTCCTTCTTTTTAATCATTCTCTTACCCCTGCAACACAATCCTCATGCGTTGCTTTACTATCCACTCCTCCCTCTCTCTCTCTCATTTTAAAATTGTTCTTATATGTTAAAAATGTATTATGTTGGCCGGGCGCAGTGGCTCATGCCTGTAAGCACAGCACTTTGGGAGGCTGAGGGGGACGGATCACGAGGTCAGGAGATCGAGACCATCCTGGCTAACACGGTGAAACCCCGTCTCTACTAAAAATACAAAAAAATTGGGCGCGGTGGCAGGCGCCTGTAGTCCCAGCTACTTGGGAGGCTGAGGCAGGAGAATGGCGTGAACCCGGGATGCGAAGCTTGCAGTGAGCAGAGATCATGCCACTGCACTCCAGCCTGGGCGACAGAGCAAGACTCTGTCTCAAAAAAAAAAAAAAAAGTATGATGTTATCCTGTGACACTGTTCCCCAGCATGGCAGCCAACATAATATAGAGAATAAAGATACTAGAAAGGTATCTAGAGAGCTAAATAAATACAGCTAAGAAATAAAATAAATGGTGGTAACTACTATACCCCAGCTAAGTACTTCTGACCATTGAAGGATTATGATCATTTTATTTCTCTCTTAGAATGATAGTGTCTCAGGCAGCCGAAATCTGAATGAAGGACGGATTAGGGAACTACTTGTAATGATGACAGTTTTGAAGTTGGTTTCACATCCCTTTTTTTCCTTGTTGGATGGTAAGGTGAGAAGGGACAGAGGGTTAGAGAAGGTAGAAAAATACATAATATGTAGAAAAACACCAGTAGAGAGAACAGGGGAGACTGGCTGTGATAGGACCAATTCTGGTTTCTTCCATGAAATTCTAATTGAGAACTCAGGGCATGGCAGCCTACACAGGATTCGACTTCTTTGAGCTGTGGTCCAGCCTGTCATGATATGATATCCAGTCCCAGGCAATTCTCCCCTGTATGCTATATTTAAAATTAAATGGCAAATGATCTGCATTAATGAGGGCCCAAAGCACTGTCAGTACACTGGTAGGAAAGTCATACTTATGGTAATTCAGTTTCAATAGGTTGGTCCTGTAAAGAGAATGGCTGACAGCAGGTTATCAAAGCAATTTCCAAGTGGGCAACTGGAGATGGGCATTCTGACTGAATAGGGACAAAAGAAATGCTTCAAGGACGTAGTGAACATACTTTGTAATAACGTGAAAAAGTCAGCATTAGCTCAAAAGCCAAGCAGCATGGAGCAGCCAGCAGAGAGCAAAGGAGGACTGAGGAGTAGAACATGGCACAAGGTAGGAAGCAACCTGCAATAGGACCTCCAGTTGACAACCGTAATCATAAGTCATGGATTAAAATGCAGGCGCATCCATTCCAAAATGAGCTTCACACTACAAATTAGCTTTCTCAGGAATACTCACGCATTAAAAAAAATCCCACATGCAAAAGACAGTAACTATTTGAAGCTTAGTTTGTACTTTTTTCAAAATAGACAAAAACTGATTTTTCTCTCCATTATCTTTTTTCAAAATATGCACGGTGTCTCTGGAACTATGCGTCTAATGCTGGGCACTGGGGAAACTCAGATCTTGCCCTTGTGGCACTTACATTTGAATTCTTGAATAATTCAATAGACCATCTCATGTAAAAATATGTTAGTATTGTTATTCCATCCAGGCAAAGATTTTTCATCATTTTGCAGCATTTTCTTTTAGAGAGTTTTAATTACGGATTCTGTCCACACATCGCCATTTGTGTTCTTTTATGAGTCCACGTTTCCCACTTCTGTGTTTTAAAAAAGCCAAACTCTAACAGAAGTCAGGGGTCTTGTAGAGGAAAAACATCAGTCTCCTTCCTCATGCCAAGAAGACTAGAACACACCTTAAGTTGTCAATAACTTTCAGGGTTTTGTGTGCAATATGAATGTCCCATTGGTATCTCTCAAATGAGAATTCACTTTGGGAGGTACCCCAGCTACCTTGTGACAGGCTGTTCAAGGATAAAAAGATTTTGGCTCCAAATCATCCCCTTATAAATGTTGCACAAAGGAAAACAGAAGACTGACCCAGTATCTCAAGTGCCATCAGAGTACGTAATGAACAAAAGTGCATCGCTCTCTATTTGAAGGGTTACATGTGATCTGAGGACATGCATTGGCATTTCACACAGACCAAAGAACTTTTCTCATTCATTTCACGCACATGAGAACTCAGTGTATTTGTAACTATTCAGAAAGGATTGGTCAGAAAGGATATTTTCCCCATGAAATCTTTCTAGTGTAGATTTTATTGCCAATAAAATTGGCTTCTGATACAGTCTGAGAATCTAACAGGGTGTTGGGGGCAGAGCTGGACGCCTGCCTGGAATTTTGTCCTTAAAATAACTCCACTGAGAGTATCCTCTAGTCTGTCCTGTGAAAACTGATGCTGTCCAGAAAACAACTGTTTGGATGATTTTAACGTAGTTTCATCCAATTACTACAGGAACATTGTCTGCCACAAGGTTGGTATAGCATTCTGGCGCTTGACTCTGAATTTATTTAATCTGTTTCACAGAATATAAAGGCCAATATCTTTCTTTCATTCCTTTTTTTTGCTTGATTTCTCTTTTTTTCTCATTGGAGGAGCAATTCCTCCTACATACAAAGAAGTTAATTTTGAAAGTGTGCTCCTGAAATGATATGAAAAGTAGCTAAATAGAAGAGAGATGGTTGTTCAGTCAGGTTGAAAGAAGCCTGCATTCTTGCATTTGCATAAAGCACTGTGTATGGGGCTATTTGTTAAAGTAAGTTGAATAGATAGTATTTAAATTACATATAAATATGTGTTGTTTTGAACTGTTTATGTCAGTAAAGTAAATCTAATGACACAAACATAATAATACCTTAACTGCTTTTATAACCAGTTTACAATATTTATCGTTTGTCGAGCACAGCTAGTGTTATCTGCAATTCAACAGTAATTTTCAATCACAACCTCAAAATAGTTAACGTTAAAAGGAATCAATATGTACTACATTTTATTACATACCCATGGGCAATAGCTCCCTGTTAATGATCACAACTGCCAACTTCTATCTATCACAGCAATTTTTCTGTTCATAAATTAAATGGAGAGAAGTGTGAAATAAACTCTAAGATCATGCTATGATATTTTAGTATCTCTGTCTCTCTTGCTCACTCTCCTTTTTACAATTTTTTTTTACTTTGGTTATGCATTCCATTATTTAGAATTACTACCACCATATGCTTGGGTTTTGCTATCAATATCACTAGCAGAAGGAATACTAAGAAGGCTGCTCCTAGTGCTTTTTACTTTATCCTTGTCATGTCACTGAGTAAAAAAAGAAAAACCCCTAGCTTTTTAAAATCAGTTCCTAGAATGTTACCTGAAAAGATCAGCCTTATGCCAAATGTGTGTCAGTGTAGAAAGAAATGTAGTTTGATTTGCTTTTTACAGTGTTTAAAATGACACATTCTTGGATCGTTGGTATGTGTTGTCTGTGAGAGGTGACATAACAGCCGAGAGAAGGCCAGTGTGGATTCTGTCTCAAACATGCCTCATCCAGTGGTGCTTTCAACCAATATGCATTAAATGTCACCACATCACTTCTGGGCCAGACACTGTGCTAGTTGTTGGGATTACAGAACAAGGAAGAAGAGGCAAGAAGACTAAGATAAGGGCTGGTGATTGAGACACAGAATTTGAAGTGAGGCCATCCTGGATTGGAATCCACACTCCCTTACAAGTTGTAGGAATGTTGACAAGTTACTTAACCTTATTACAAACCTTTGTTTCCTTAAGGGAAAAATGGAACAAATTTAGTACCCATAATGTTGCATAGAGAATGAAATGAGATGACTGGAAAGATTCTTTTGAATATTGTGAATGACATCAAGTCGTAGGTTCTGTTCTCACCATGCTCACAGTCTAGTGACAGTGAAGGATACTGAGCAAGCAAATGTAATTGTGCTAAAGTGTCACTGCTCTAGTGAAAGCTTGTTCCAGGTGCCATGAGAACATAGATGAGTGCTTCGGGAACTAGCCAGGTTGGTTTAGAGGTGCTTGGAAGGCGCAGGCCAAAGGATCCTCAAGATTCCTATGTGAATTGCCTGGTTGCTTTAAGAATTCTGTTCTGACCTTGGCAATTATAGGATCTTACAGAGCTAGACATGGAAACTGTGTTTTGATTGTCATCAGGATGGCACATTTCACCACCATTCAGTTCAGGCTCTCCTATGCGTAAAGCACCATGCTAGACACCAGAGAATTAAAAGATGAATGAAATTAAACATCTGTTCTCACATTGCCCATCATCCATCATTGGCTCTATCAGAGTGTATGCAGCACCTTTCTGAACTCAAAGTAGGTTCATTGCAATTGTGTTACTTCTTGTGACTTCTGCTTTAGAACTAGTAACTTTCCTGGTAGTGAATTCATATGAAAAACTACTTCAAGTCCCTACTGACAAATCCACACTCTGATGCTTCCACATCTACCATTTCTTTCCTCCCTCCTATTATAGAGGAGGTAGCTTTGCTCCTAAAGTCAGTCATTCCCCTGTTCTTTGACTACACACCCAACTGGCTCAAGAACTTTGCACTGGCAGTCATCTATTCTGCATCATCAGCCTTTCCCTTCCTAGTTACTTCTTCCCATCAGCCTTAAAATGTGACCCTCCTGTCTATTAGAAGGTTTTCACTTGACTCCATGTCTCGCTCCAAATGCAGCCCTATTTCTCACTGTCTTTCTACCATCTTCCTCCCAAAGAGCTGAGAGCATTCCTTGTCCTTCCCATGTACTCTGTCCTTACTCTACCCCAACTGGTCTCTGCTCCTACCATTCCATGAAATGTTCTAGTTAACTAAGATAAGGAATGGCTTCACGTTGCTGATTTGCTCATTTTTTGTTATCTTATTTGACCTCTTAGAAATATCTCACCCTTGACCCACTCCCTCCTCGATCCCTTAATTTCTATGTGATCTCATTTCCCTTTCTCCCATGCTGGAGCCTGGACCTAAGTCTCCTTATCTAACCTGGCTTTACTCCACTACTAAACCCAGGACTTCCTTAACCTTTGTCCTAGTCGTCTTTTTCTCTCACTCATGACTCTCCACTTGGATTATTTCTTTGATTTCCATGGCTTTCCAAATGTACATCTACAACTTGCTAGATACCACGTTGATGTTCCAGTCATGAAGAGAATATGTGGAATCGCTATCTCCCATTAGGAGTAAACAGCCTTATTGGCAATCCATTCAGGTATCTAAGACCAAACTCATGGATCTTATCACAAACTTGCTCCTTACCCAACACTTCCAGTATTGGCAAATAGCACAGTCAGCAGCTAAAATGCAAAACCGTGGAAGAATTCGCTCTCCTATCTCACTAATCACTCACCAAACTCCGTTAATTCTATCTCCTATGTATGTTCCAGACCAGTTGTCTCTATCCTGCTTTGCACAAACTCTCTGGCTTGAATCACTGAATATTTGAATTCATTATTGCCTGTACTCCAAGTCTTTTGCCACATTGCAGCCCAAAATGATTTTTCATAAGTCAACTCTCAGCATAGCTATACCTCCCCCAGAAAACTTCAGTGACTTAGGACAGCTGATTCCCAAGTATTTAATGTGCCCTAGAGGTACCGTGATTCTATAATCTGTCATTCTATCTGAAATACTTTTGAGAACAAATGGAGCCAGTTTATCAATGACACCGATAAGTATAAACTGGGACAAGTATAAACTGGGACTGTGCTCGGAATCTGAGACACTGGGTCTCATTGTATCCTCAACTTCCGGCACAGGGTCTCAGGGTCTGGTTCATAGAATAGAGGATGCTCCATAAATGTTTATTGAATACATGACTGAGTGGAAGGGTGTGTCGTTATATGACATCTTGCTGAAGAGAAAGGGACTCAGCTCAAATGGGTGGTTGGCCCAGGTGACTGTCTGTTGTGGTTCTTTGTCCCCAAAGATACTACAAATCTGCATTTCAAAGTGTTCTAGGTCTCTTGTTTCCATGTTATAATGGAAAAGCAGATGAATCTATTTTCAAATGAAATATTAAGGGTAATGCCAACATATAAAACAGTTAAAAGTGAAAGCTGCTCTAAGTGAGGTTGGGGATTGCCTGACCCTGCCATGTCAGCCTCCCTCTCACCTTCCCTGCCTTAATCTACCTGGGAGAAGTCTTGGGGCCAAGAGAAATATAAATTACAAATTGTTATTCTAGAGCATTGATATATTTTCTCAAGAAAACCTAAAATATCTGAAAGTTAAATCAGAGATGCTCTAAATGTGTCATTTGCCAGTGAGTTCATGATCTCCCCTTTGGTGACATCCAGACACCATAACTACTTTGCCATTACTACTACTGTACCATCATCTACTTGTTTACACTCTTCGTATGACAATTTGATAGGCCCCCCATCTAACTCCAATGCAATTAAACCCATTAGATCTCCCACCCACTCATTCAATTATGAACGTATATTGAGTATCCAGTATTCTAGGATCTGGGTTCTCAAATCTTATTTCTTACTATTTTTCATGCTGTGCTCAATGTAAGCCAAGTCAATTTGTTCTACCTTTAGTAATAGCTAGCTTCCATTTACTGAACTACAATTCCTGATGAGATTCTAAGGGCTTTATATGCATCGCTGAATCCTTACAACAACCTTATGAGTTAGGTATGACCTCACCTGTAAAAGGGATTTTCATGTTACTGAGGAGGAAACTGAAACTTGGAAAGGTTAACTAATTGGCTTCAATTTAAATAGCTAATTAAGAGAAAACCTGGGTCATAAAGAATAGTGTCTCCCAGGAGTACACCTTTTGTATTGTCTCAGTCTCTTCAGGTCACTATAACAAAATACCGTAAACTGGGTAGCTTATAAGTAATAGGAATTTATTTTTCATAGTCTGGAAGGTGGAAAGTTTGAGAGCAAAGTGCTGGCAGATTTGGTGTCTTCTTGCTATGTCCTCACATGGTGCAAGGATAAATGGGCTCTCTAAGACACTAACCCCATTCACGAGGGCTTCACCCACGTGACCTAATCATCCCCCGAAGCCATGCCTGCTAATACCATCACCTTGGTGATTGGGGTTTCAACCTATGGATGTTGAGGAGACAGAAACATTCAATTCATTGTACATATCGTCTGTCTTTTATATGTGACCTTTTACTTTCTTGGTTGCGGCTTTTGAGATTTTACTCTAAAATTTACTTCCTCCAGTAAGTCTTCCATATAATCTAACCTGACGTTGAATGTTCCTTTCCTTATGACATGGCATCCATCTTGTTGAAAGTGTTAGTATTTTACTTTGTGGCGATTGTCACTTCTTCTCATATAACATTTCCATCTAAAATAATAAAACAGTTGTCTCCAAGGGTCTTTTTCTATTTATGGGAACGTACATGTTTATGTTTTGTTTGTAGCGCTCACTTTTAGTGGTTACGTACACGTTATGCACTCAGATACCATTGCCTGATTTCGTCATATACCACTTATCAACACGTTTTAAAATGTGGTTAAAAGTTTAGACCCTGGAGGCGATTGCCCAACCTTTACTAGTTACTTAACCTTTCTGTGCCTCAGTTTCCTCATGTGTAGAATGGGGACAAGAATAGTGTTTACCTCATAGATTTATTAAGAAGACTACATAATTATATATTATAATTATATATATGTGTATATATATATTGGAATAACACTTGGCGTATATTAAGTGCTACGTAAGCTAAAGCTATTGGTGTTGCGCTTGTCATGGCAGGAGGAACAAGTCCTTTATTCTTATTACTTAACAAAGATTAGTGGTGACTCTGGATTTCCTAGGTCTCAAAGACCTCAAAACTTCCAGCTTCCTTCACCCTCCCATCTGCCCAGCTTCCTGCTGCCTGCCCTTCTCCTGTGGTCTCTATGCTCCCTGTTGCTTATCTTTTGTTACTCCAATTTCCCTTAGCTTTTCTTTCCAGCTATCATTATGTGTCTCTCTTCCTCCCTGTGCCCCCACTCTTTCAGACAGCCTGAAAGGTCCATCAGTGACTAAGGTAATAGTAAAGATCTCAATTATTCCATCAGTTTCACTAATCAGACAGAAGGCACCAATATTTTTAGTGATGGAGTAGATGGCAAAGTGCAAAACTTAACAAGGAGAGAAGGTAGTTTGTGGTTTTCTATCTTGGAGCCGATGACTGCAGCTCAAAGGAGACTTGCAAGGAATATTAAATAGTCACATTAATACCTGAGTGACAATTCCACGGAGTACACTCAATTATCTCTGATTTTGGAGAGAAATAAGGCTGATCCCAAAACAAGTTGATACATTCTCACAATAGCCCTCAAATGGGGAATTCTAATTCCAATAAAGTACTTGTACATTTACCTTCATTTCTCTCCTTCAATCAATATTCTTTCAGTTTCTTCTGCTATTTGGTGGAAAAGGTTTCAATTAGCTGATTATCTGTCTTTAGCACATTTCTTTTACTTCTTACGGTGTTTGATTGCCTGCAAACAAAGAAAGCTAATAATCTATTTTTATCAAGGAAGGTGTTTTGTCTGCAGGAGTCAGAGAGCATCTGAAATGAGCTGGGATAGAGCTCGGCCCGAGGAGAAGATTTGAAGGAAGTCCTGCTGGGATATCAGAGCACCCAGGGAATAGTTACAGCTCTGCATTTGAAATCCACCAATCCTGTGTTCTGACTAGAAATATGTGTTAGTTCTGAGATTTTCAAATGGGTGTGTGTTGGCACTATCGGTGGATGCTTTAAACAGAGGAACCAGGGGCCTTGTGAACTGGCTCTAGGGAAGTCAGCTTCCACACATGGCCCTGGATCTCTCTATTCTGCTTGCCAAACCGTGCTAAGTAGTAAAATCTGATCTTAAAACCACTTAAAGCCCCAGATTAAACGGATCTGTCTTTCTTTCTTAACCTTATTGCCTAACTGACTCATGCCCAGCTAAGGGTTTAGGGAAGGTGGTTTATGTGGCCGAGGCCCAAGTCCTATTTATAGTCTTACCAAACAGCAAAATATACAAAGAGCTGGTTAGCTCTTCCCAGGAACAAAAAAAACTCATCAAATGAGAGAAATTGTAGTCAACATTTCTACATTAGTACTACAGCTTGCTCACAGTTTTAGGGTGCTTACCATGTGCCAACACAGTTTTAAGGACTTTACCTAAGAATTCTTGCCACCTTCACAGCAACCCTATGAGGTGGAGAATATTATTATCTTCACTAATATGGATGAAAAAATTCAGGCCAAGAAAGTTTATCAACTTGCCTGAGGTTAGAAGCGTGTTACAGGCAGAACCAAAATGAGACCAAAAAATGATTTGATGCATTTCCTTTCAGTGACTTCAAAAATTATTTTGGTTGGTTTGTTTTTTTGAGACAGTCTGGCTCTGTCACCCAGGCTGGAGTGCAGTGTGCAATCATGGCTCACTGCAGCCTCGACCTCCCAGGCTCCGGTGATCCTTCCACTTCAGCCTCCAGAGTAGCTAGGACTACAGGCAGGGCGCCTCAACGCCCAGATAATTTTTGTAATTTTTGTAGACAAAGGGTTTTTGCCATGTTGTCCAGGCAGCTCTCAAACTCCTGAGCTCAAGTCATCCCCCTGACTTGGCCTCACAAAGTGCTGGGATTACAGGCATGAGCCACCATGCTTGTCTGACTTGAATAATTCTATAGATTTCTACAGAAAAAAAAAAAATTGTTTTACTCATAAGAGTAAAATATGTAAAATATAAAAGTATAATAAGTAAAGTACAAAATAATGATAATAATGAGGAAAATGCAATGAACCTAGGAGGTAATAATAAAAATACTTCTTTAAGAACATCAAGAATTGACTGTAGATGAAATATGTATTTGGATCCCACTCTGTTTTTCGTGATTCCAGCCATTTCCAATCTTTTATAATACTCTTTGATAAACAATTATAAATATTAATAGAAACATATACGCTAATAGTTCCCTAAATTAGATACCCCACAATACTCAAAGAATTGAAAACTCATTAAAAATGTCTTTTTAATAAGTCATTATTTGAAAAAGATACTTGCACACGCATGTTTATAGCAGCACAATTCACACTTGCAAAACTGTGGAACCAACCCAAATGCCCTATCAATCAACGAGTGGATTAAGAAACTGTGTGGTATGTATATGATGGAATACTACTCAGCCATAAAAAGGAATGAATTAACAGCATTTACAATGACCTAGATGATAAGGTATGAGGACTCAGAGGCCTAAGAATGATACAATGGACTTCGGGGACTCAGGGGGAAAAAGTGGGAGTGGGGTGAGGGATAAAAGACAATAAATGTGGTGCAGTGTATACTACTCAGGTGACGTGTGCACCAGGATCTCACAAATCTCCACTAAATAACTTACGCATGTAGCCAAATACCACCTTTACCTCAATAACTTAAGGAAAAAATAAAATAATAATAATTTTAAAAAGTATCTTTTTAATTCTCATTCTTTGTAAAGGAACTGGTCACTTCCTTCCAGGCCTCTGAACCATTCCTCACCTTTCCCCACCCTTCTCCACTCTGCTCCGTGTCTTAGGTGGCTGAATTGCCTGAATGTATAATAACTGATGGGGTATGATTTTTCTTAGGCTTTCATTGGGTTTAGCTAATGATAGGCACTGACAGATGCAAGGATGGGAAGAGATTAAAGCCAGGATATCTGGTTCCCTCCCTGACAGGTCACTTCATGGTGGCTATCTAAGGACACCACAGTTCCTTGTAGGTGGCCCTCTCCAAACAGCTCTTTTGGAGTTCAGCACCTGTTCCCCTCTTTACCTCTTCAGGCCTCAGGGTTCAATAATGCTCCCTACTACCCCTAGTCTCAGAGTACCTCGATGAAGCTCCTGCCCACACCTTTGAAAGCTGTGCCTTTACTCTCCTCCATTACTCAATATGAGCACGCATCTCTTTCGCACCTAGATCCTGACTGAAACAGAGACCTTTACAATTTACTACGATTTCATCCATTTAATATTCATCTTTGCTGTGTAAGACCAGTTTTTCTACATTATTTTAACAGAAAGAAGCTCTACCAAGCTACTGCTCATAAGCATATGGTGTGATTTCTGTAACTCAGGTGGAATTTGTAACCCTTTATTTAACAGCAATTCTAAGTTGCAAGTAATTTCCATTTTAATCATGGAGAAAAAATCAAGATTAATTGTGCGTGACAGAATTAGGCAATGTCATTACCATCTCTGTGTATTATCAGAGCCATTGAGGTCAAGAGGCTTCCCAAGGATGAAAAAACTGCTTGACTGCCTGGTGTTGGTTGACCTAATAATTTTTAAAGTAGTTATTGAATCCTTAAATTATTCAGGTGTCATGAAGAACACAGATGAGATGAAGATGGATCTGTCTGCTGTGATAGTAGATTAACAATCTAAAACCATCTTTCAGAAGTTTTGGTTCTTTTATGAATGGGATGGGTAGAAACTCACTAGAGTTAAAATCAATACTGGTATTTATTTTCCCCAAGTGTATCATTCTCCAAAAATCCAAGTCTTAGGGTACCTGCTAGGATTCCAGACCAAAAGGCCTTATATTTTATGAAATGGTTCTCTATATTGAAAAAATAAATGCATAATCAGCTTTATGCTGTGCAATAGACATAGTCTTAATATAAGTTTTTGGCAAAAAAGCAAGAATTACAGATTGATTCCTTTCAAACTCTCTTATCTTGAACTACAAATATGATTAATACATCCAGCTGTTTAGGTAAGGTTCTTTGGAGATTTATATAAGACAATTGCAAGAAAAATACAAATTTCAAATATAGATTTAACAATGTACTTATTACCATACAAAATTATTAACCTATTCAAGAGACATAACTTGGCTTTTATGCATAATAAATCCCCCCGATTAACATTCATTTAACCTGTAAGTCTCTTTTTCAGGAATTTGGGCAGGGCTCAGCTAGGTGGTTCTGGTTGCATTCGAATTGATTCAAGCATCTTCAGTCAGCAGTCAAGCCTGTTGAGAGCTGACTAGTTTAGGATCACATCTACTAGGAGAACTCATCTCAGTTCCACATGGTCTGTCATCCTCCAGCAGGTTGGCTGGGCTTGTTCATAAGGCAGCTGGGTAGGACTCCAAGAAAGCCAGTAGGAGCATGACATAAAGGCACAACATCACTTCCTCCACTTTCTGTGGGTATGGGCCAAATAAAGTCAACAGTCCACTCAGATTCAAGGGGAAGGAAAATAGAATCTGTATGTTAATGGCAGGAGCTTCTAAATTCCAGAGCAAAAGGTGTGGAAACAAGGAAAAGTGAAGGCTTGTAGCCATTTTGCAATCTACCAAAATTAGATAATAAAGAATCATGTGGAATGGGAATGATGAACCAAATACTACATTGGGCTTTTCTGTGATTAAAGGAGGTGGGTAAGGAGGGGACATTGTTTTGCAGGTATCAACATACACAATAGCACATACAGATATATAGATGCTTCCATTAAATATTTCACAGCCGGCCTTGTATCTCTCTACCACCAGTCCACTCTCGTCTTGCTTCCCTTTTCTTTTGTACAATCTACAGTTTTTCATTTTTCTTTCTCGGCTTTTGTTTTCTTGCCCATTCTACTGACTCTCTGACGCCCAGCTGTGCTCTATTCCTCCTCTGAGTGAGTTTTATGCTTCCCTTGTCTCTCTTATCCTGCTTACTGTGTATTCCAGAGTCTGGCAGGAACCACATCAATAGAGAAAACACTCAGTCATTTGGCAACGTGAAGAAGCAATTAGATGCCAGCTTCTAAAGGGCTAGAGGACATTTAAACTCCAAGTGCTAGAAATCTTACTGAAATTGCAGACAGAACAGAGGGAGAAGTACTTGAAGAGTTATTCGCTAGCCAGAGCTTGGCCCCATCACATTTTTGCCAATGCCTATTATAAGAAGGCTTCCATGTTCTGGCTTGAGCCACTATGAGTAGAAGGGAGATCAATGAGCATGTGTGTGAGAGAGTTCCTCAGAAGTAATGAAAGCTTGTCTCAGTCCTTTAAGAATAAGACCTGGAGAAAGTGATTCCCAGAGCATCACAGAACTCTTTGGATGCACATGACAATGTAGAAGATAACTCCAAATTCTGTACATAATCCACAGCACAGTTAATCTCTGAATAGTTACGGAGATGTGCATTATAATTGGAAGCGCAAAAGTGGCCATTTATTTCATTTTGTACAATGCTTGTTATTGCATTCCAAGTCATAGTAGCTCTTACTCAATCCTCTATTTTCTATTGTTATTCTTTTAATGCAGACCTTGCCCCTTACCCAAGCCAGGGTTGTTACTCCGCAGAGGGTTTTCCAGACATCATTAACCACAGGAAGAGACCATAACACAGCAGAAACTTGGGATTGAATAACAACCTTGAAATTCAAACTGACATCATGTATTATTGTTTGCATTATATCCTAAACAGTTATTAGGAACAATTAGCAATTAAAGACTCTTAGGTGCAGTTACATGGTTTTCTACAGTATATCCTGAATAGCAGGATAAGTGCTTTGGCTGCAAGCCAATCATCAAAAGCCCACAGAAAACTCTAATCTAAAATGTGTGCTCCTTTATGGCCATTGAACAAAGTATGTGAATCAAGCAAAGCCATACACGAGATGGGGAGACTTCAGGTGTAAACTTTCACTATGAAGCAGATTCCCATTTTATCCAAATTCTATGTAGCCCCAAAGAAATAGGATTTATTTGTTTTATTTACACATATCTTCTCCACTTAACTTTTATGAAAAAGAGACACATGATAAGCACAGAAACAGATATCCAGAAATATTTTTAAAGGAATATGTCCTGATTTCAGGACAAAATTAGTGTAATAGCGTCTATCTTCTAGTCCTTTAGTAGTTGACCGTGACACTGGTGTTCATTATAATGATGCTGAGGCCCTAAATATTCTTTCTGAAGCATCAAAGTGATATTACATCAGAGTCAAGCTAATTTGAATGTTAAGTGTAGTCTACACATATTTAATTCCTTGAAAATCAAGTAGTATATACTGATTTTTAGTTTTCTCACAATATTCATCTTGCCAGGGGGCCATATTCTCAATTACATTGAATAAATTGGATTTTGTGCTTTATTTTGTATTATGTTTATTTTATTAATATCAAAGTGCTGGCTTCAGTTCACCCGCTATTAATAGTTATATAGGGTTTTTTGTTGTCGTTGTTTCCAAATCAGACACTGATTATAGATATAGTAAGCTGAACTCAATCTCTATTCAGCACAGTTTTAAAGAACATGGAATAGACTGAAGGCAAGTAGGTGTCCAGCTTCTATCAAGCACTCAGTATGGAAACAGAGAGAAACATTAGGAGAGTAAACAAATTCATTCAAATAGCTGTTGGTTTAAAAAAAAAAGAACAAAAGAGAGTAGGAAAACAATCTCAATTGCTCACTGACTTTGCTTACTTAAATCTTTGGAGTAAATTGTAAATAAACTGCTGATCCAAATTGACTAGCGTGGCTTACATCCTTCTCAATTCCAAATGTGCCGATAAAAGTGTTAGTGTGAAAGATAGAGCTGAGAAGGGTAGGCCTCCTATTATATTTTTGGAAATAACTTGAACCCCTCAAACTTTACATAAACTCAAGTTATATTAAAGAGAGAAAAGCATGACAACAAAAATTGGAAACATTACAATCCAATTTCTCACTTTTTTAAGTACGAAGAAACAGTATGGACAATAATATTTCAAAGTTTAAAAATAAAGTATATGATCATCCGTGAAGCAAGATAATCAAAGCACTTATGAATTAGCCTCTGGTAATTTCTCAATAAAGTATATGATCATCATGAAGCAAGGCAGTCAAAGACCTTATGAATTAACCTCTGGTAATTTCTCAAATATTGTATTTGTTTCCCTCATAACTAGTTATTGTAAGTAAATGAAATTATACATAAAGAGAAAATAAATTATGTAAGCAAGCAGACATATTAAAACTTGGTATAAATACATAAATATGCAAAATTAGAAATATTATTTGCATAGCCCTATTTATTTTTTAGTATAAAAATAGAAATGCAGACATGCAATTGCAAAATACGGTATGGAAAATAGTTAACCAGAATCCGGATATTATGTGCAAACTGTAGTTTTACATTTGCAATGGAAAGTAATGTTAAATGAAGCTTTGCATTCTTTTAAAATATGAGCTTAATAAAATAATCTGTGATTTTGGCTTATCAATAAGGGCTTTTTTATCTTGGGGTAGAGTAGTCTCAGGGGCATGGTGCCTGCCTTTGTGAGATGGGCTTATCTTGAACATGGGCTGCCTTTCCCTTGTGTTTGAGCTCAGTCATTTCCCCCAGGTACTGAAGGTTTTCTAAGATGTCTGTTTTTCTCATTGATTGAGTGAAGAACAATCTCCCTCAGTGAGTGAGACACAAAAGGTCTTTTGCACACAATCGGAATGTGAGTGCTTCAGTGAGGAAGTGTTTCTCGCGCCTCTGGGTCTTTACTCTCCTTGCTGCTGATATACACTTCCAGGAGATGGAGCTATGGCTCAGTCTGAATTCTCACATCCTTTGTGGTCTGCTCAAGGAAAAAAACCAAAAATTAAGATTTCAGAATCTTTTTAAAGCAGTTTAAAAAGTAACCATTACTGGATGGCGTTGGGAGGTGGGAAATGGGTCGAACTCTTTTGTATTTAATCCATAGGTTTGTAGATTAAATACAAAAGAGTTCCTTAATTTAAAGCACTTTAATATACTATGTTAATGAAAAAGCTTGAAGCTCAGGCTTCTCTTGGGTAGAACTCAGTATTTATGACCTCTCTTCAAGACAGAGTAAAAGGCTATTTTTTTTAGAAAAAGAGAAAACATTAAAAGAAATCAGAGTTGTTGTTGGTTGTTTTTAAAGGAAGCCAGCTCATTCCAAAATCTGATAAAAGAGTAATCCTGTAATTATAATCATTAAAATAGTGCTGTTTTACATTTTCCATTTGTCTACCCTAAAATATGTTTATCTAAATGTTTCCCCTTCCACCTGACTTGGTTTAGCCTTTATTAAAAGTCAGAGTATTGTTGCGCCTTTCATGGGTTTCAAGTAGACTTTCATCTCATTATACACTTTCCATATAAGAAACCTCCAATTCATGGCTGATTTCTTAAAATACAGTAATAGAGTTTGTTACCAGTCATGCAGGGTAATCATCGAATCATGAAAACCTGCGCGGTATGGAGCAAAGTGCTCTGGACCAGTGGATTAGGGACGACAGGTGTTCTTCCTGGGAACCAGCTGTTTCAGCAGTAGTATCATAGCAGGAGTTTCAGAAATAAATAACAGCCATGACAATAATCATTGTGTTTGAATAGTGTTTATGGTTATAGAATGTTCCATGAGCTTCACCTTCCTTGATCCCCTGATGACCATCCATGTGTGTGAGATTGGTGCTACGATGTGCTAAATTTACGGACCAGGCTCACGGAGGAGATGGAGTGATGGAGGTCATGCAGCTAGTAAGTGGAAAAGTTTGGCTTCTCGTCCACACCGTCAAATACCTCACTTCATGCACTAGTGGCATGTTTTGTTTGGATGTGTTTGTGAGTGTGCGTGTATGAGTGTGCGTGTGAGTGTGTCTGCAATGATATACAATAGTCTCGCTTCTGATGGGCAATTGTGCACATCCTCATGTCTGGCAGGACTATGCAGGGGTGCACAGTATTATCAGACTTCTCACCTAGACTGGGGGAGGCCTTATCTGTGTTTGGGACCACCTACATGACATCGTTTTAGATACGAGTGAAAGCGTAGTCAACCAACTATTTCTACGGTTAGATGTTGTCCCGATTTTATCACATGGTTTTGGGTTTGTGTTTAATTTATAAGTGACAACATTTGGGTTTTTTATTCTAAGCTTCAAATTCTCTTTACTTTTCTTGATTTCTTATTTTAGTTAAAACTAAACAAGGTATTATGGCTGATAACTACTAGTTAAATTGCCATGAAGAGAAAACGTGAAATTTTATCATAGTAAACGTGAAGATATTTTTCTTTAAATTATACGTGTGAATATGAAGCTTTATAATACAAAGATTTGAGTTTCTCCCAGTTTCTAGCAACTAGAAATATTCTAGCTAGGTACAAAATATTCATCATGCTAGTTGGTTTAATATACTATTGATATCACATGAAGAAAACCTGGACTTAACTCAGAACTTAGTGTGAATTCTGGCTCTTTCTCTTACCAGCAATATAACTGGAGTAAATTATTTATTATCTCTGAATCTTGGTTTCTTCAACCATAAAATGGGGAGGCACTCAACCCCACAGGGACATTGTAGGAGACTGAATAACAAAATAAATCTTTAATACTATTAATATATTTAAGGACGGTCCTGTTGCAGGGCACAATTTTTTTTTAACCATTCTTTCCATCTTTTCCATTAAATGATTTTGTAAATGCCATTGCTCTGGTATTTATTAGGATGTCTGAGTGCTTTTAATTTTGGTCTGAACTGAGTCAAGGAAACAGGTGATTTGTTTTGCCAAAGAAATAAGAATTTTCTGACTTTCTGAATTATGTAAGTTTTGTTTTCCTTTTATAAATTTGAGCAGGGAGCATGTAAATGCTACTTTCAGAAGAATAAGGGGAAGCAAAGCAAAATGAAAATGAAATAATTCCCTAAAAGGATTTCCAAATCATTTCTATTGATTTAGGCAAGAGGGGGTGGGGTGTCTGTCAAAAAGGTTCCCTGGACCCAGCCGCATGAGCAAACCTGCTGGCACATCTTTGCCACCACAGAAAATTGGCTCTGAAACGACCATTCTGTGTTAGTTTTACCTGCGTGTTTTCAGTTGTCACTAGCCTACTCAGGGGACTGAAGAAGAAAGCTTTTTTCCAGAACCAGTAGGTCTACCGGGGTCTGGGAGCAGGGATCTGCCAACAGAAAATTAAAGTAATAAGGAAAGCACATTAACAAAGGCTCTTTTTCTTTTAATAAGCATACAAAATAGCTGTCCCATCAGACGTGACTTTTTCTAAGTGTTACTGTACTTAGCAATTTTTAAAATTCTCAAAATATAAAATATGAGAGAAAAGAAGGTCTGACATTTTACTTTTTATATGTTTTTCTTCAGAGTGGTCTCATATGCTAATTATACCTGTAACTTATTCTATTTACTTTCACCTATAAGTTATAGATTTAAGTTAGTGAAGGTGTCAGCGTGCTATATATAGGGTCACATCATTAATTATACATTTTATAACTTTTGGGTGAATTGAATGCAAGACAGGCCAGATGCTGGGAGCGTTCTGCGTGGAACTGCACTGGTAGACATATACAGGCAGGGATTTAAAAGGGAATTAAAGCAACTATCTCTTCCTAATTCAGCTCAAACTCTAGCTGATTATTTTGGCTTCTGATCTTAGTGGTAGCACTTGAAAATAACATAGAAAAAAAATCACAAACTCTACACTCTAAATCTCATATCCTAATAAAGGAACCCTATAAACCAACATTAAGATAGGTGAGAAGAATATAAATGGTAAGCAATTTAAGGAATGAAACAGCAGCAATTTGCATTTCTTCTTTCTCATTCAGTAGCATTCATTCTTGTTTCTTATTAAATAAGCCTCATAAGGTACCCTGAAAACACCAGTGGCAAAGTGATGGACCAGTCAAGAGATCCTATAATAGTGTTCGTCTCTAGGTTTTATAAGCACAGTGCTTTGAGTGTTTTGTGTTTGAAGATGATGAAGATAATGAAACATAAAAGAAAAATCTCCTTCAAATAGGGAGCTTGCAAGCAAGATAGGTACATACACTATTAATCTTACTGTGATTTAAGCACCCAGAAAGTCATTGCTCAATTATCACCGCTAATGAAGAGGAGCAGTAGCGCAGGTGATCCAACATGGCAGCTAGAATAATTTATATTCAAGTCAAAATGACTTTTTGTACTTACATTTGAATATAATTGTGTCTGATATTCTGGGACTCCTAGCTGAGAGCCCAGCAGGCAGGAGGGTTCCCACAGATGCACTTGCTCATTGTTCCCTGGCAGAAGCAAAGGAAGCATGCGTGCTTCAGCCTATAGAAAACGGCTCAGCGGCCGGGGCTCAGCTTCCTCAACCAGTGACAGGGCGCAGATCGGCGCGTTTGCTGCTACACAGGCCTGCAGCGGTGCAGAGGGACTGGGGCAGGGGGATAGGGGGAAGCCTTCACCTGCCTGATATTTGTGTGTCTGTAGACCATTAGTGGATAAATAAAAGATAATGATGTATAACCGAAAACATTTTAATGAGAGTAAAACAATGCAAGAGAAATCAGAGCAGTAGGTCTGCCCAGTTTGCTAAAATAGTCGCTTCATAAAAAATAGATCATGTTACTTGATTTACCCAAACCCAAGTACCTAGGCATAACTTATTTCAGCAGTGCCTGCCGTTTAATAGAATGCAGCATATATTTTTGCACGTCTTCAAACTGTTGTATTTCCTACTTTTAGCCTGATGATTGGGTTAGATCTGGTTTTTAAAGTGGGGAGAAGAGTATGACTGGGAGTTACAGCAGGTACTTTAAGGAGATGGCAAACATTTCAGGATCAGTGTGGTATTAGAAATAGCACTGCAGTAGGCAAGCTGCAGAAGTCTTGCAATCTTGCTGTAATCAGAAGGCAGTGCGAGTGCTGAGATCATTTTATTACAGAAAGAATGAGATGTGGGAAGGAAGAGAAAATACATATCTATGTTCTTAATCTTACTATATTGACTTATATTTTGTTTTTCTATTTTTCTCATAAGAATCCCTTTTTTTTTCCCCTCAAAGACACTGTTGCAGAATGGTTTATCTCAAAACCATCACTGCATCATTATAAATGTATTGTTTAGGAGGATTTCAAGGTCTTCCAGATGTGAATAAAAAAATCATTTATTAGCAGATCAAGTTACTAATTGAATGAGAGGTAACCATGGTCACAATTGCACATTGTTTTAACGTTGTCCTGAGAAGACACTTGCAGACTGATAGGACTCAAAGAAAAACATGTGTTGTGTTCTGTGAATATCAATAATCTAGACACAAGTGTTAGAGATGAAACTTAGGGAAAAACAACACAATTCAGGGCTTCAGTCTTTTTAATATCTAATGGGGGAAATAGTACTCATAGGATTTATATAGCATTTTTTTATTTTGGCTCTACAATTTGGGCAGTGTGAGTCATGCAAGCTCAATACTGTGTATTCAGATTGAGAAACTTGTCTTGTTTTATTTTTGCATATTCCCAGTGCAGGATAAGTTTCTTATACATTTAAGTGCACATAAAATATTTATCGAGCTGAAATAAAAACTATATTTTGCTACTCAAAGGTAACCAAATGATCATCATCACAGAGAAATGCATAAGAGCAGGCTGATGAGAGGATAGTGAAATAGCCATTCTTACTGTCATATATCTTTTTTTCTTTCTTTTAAAAGCTGCAGAGTAAGTAGAACTGAGCTAACTGGTTCTTTGTATTAGTCGTGAGGCTTCTACTTGCAAGTATAATAAAGGTAATCCTAATAGTTGGTGGAAATAGGGTAATTTGTTGCCTCTCATAGAGGCCATGGGTAGCAGCTTCAGGCATAGTTGGATCTAGCTGTTGAAACAGTATTGTCAGGGATTCCCATACAGTTCTCAAATCTGCTTTCTTCTCCTTTGGCTTTCTTTCTGACACTGTCTTTTCTCCTACTGACAAGTTGAACTTCAGAAACTTCAGTCTTACATCCTAAGTACCTATCTAATGATAAGGAAATCTGGCCGAAAGGAGTACCCTTTTCCATAGTTCCACCTACAACATCTGGGCTGACACTTAGAGATGCTGATCGACCTCTCTTGTATCATAAGCATTTTCTGAGTCCATTTCTGGAGCTAGAGGAAGTGGGCCACCCTGATTGACTAGACCTGGGTCACATTTTAGAATGAAGAATGCTCAACTCCCAAAGGAAAGAGAAAATGCTTCTAAGATATGTTGGAGAAATGGTTGTTGGGGAGACAAAAAGAGTCTTATGTAGGGTAAGAACCTGAGTATTCATTAAGCTGAAGTTTAAGATCACTTAAGTATCTTGACAGAAAGAACACCAAGAAGACATTTTAGCCTACAAATAGGAACTTCGGAAAACTCAGTCACAAATCATTATGGTGTTCATTTTGGGATAAGGAATATTTTCTAATATATGAAGAAAAATTTTAATATAAAGATATGGAAAGTAAAGTTTTATTCCTGTGTGAATCACTACTTCCTTCAGGGTTTTTCTTTTTTACTGAAATGGTATTTTATCAATGAGGCCTTTCCTAATTACTATCTGTAAAATAAACTGCCTTTACAAGCCCCTCATGACACCCCCAGCACTTTCTATGCCCTTTATCTTGCTTTATTATTTTTACATATTTTATCACCATTTGGCATCTCCTATGTTGACTTATTCTATATCCTATACATTTGTTATCTTTATTTCCTTATTAAAATATAAGTTCCATGAAAAACTTATTTACTTCTCACTGTTCATCTAGGTAACCAGTATTTATCAGTTGAATTATAAATATTTGGGGAGTGGATATGTAAATGAATGAATGAATGAATGAATGAGATGTTTTAAGTGGTCAAATTAGATTTTCAAAAGCCTAAGGAAATTCAGTTCTATGTGTGAATAGATATAAGATAATTATTTCATTGATTATGACTTTTAAAAACAATGACACATAGAATGAAATTTAAATACATACACTTCTTAAATGTAAGGGAAAATAATACAGAACAACTGAATTTCCTTTAATTTACCCAATTGTGTTTATTGCCGTAAACCTAAGTTACTACATTTTGGTCAGGCTGGAGATTATACTGATATTACTTACACTATAAATTATATTGATATTTATATAGTGATGTTACACTATAAATTATGTTGTTGCCTCTCTCAGTACTATCAAATTGAATAAATACTCAGTAAGTCCATTTAGAGAGAATGGTTCCGTAATAGTGGGGTTGTAGTAGACACAAATAATTTTCATGTGTTCATTGATATGTAGAAACATCTCAGGTACAACTGAGGTAATACAATCATTTCTTCCTTTGTCAGTGCAGATGCCTCTTTTATCAACAATACACTGTAGTCAAAGTGTTTTTTTACCAACCACACCCCAGGCACTGCAAAGCACTGTTCAGAGTGCAAATTGATTTGTGACTAATTGGGAAGATAGATAAACACGAACAGCACAAAATCAATGCATTTAAGTCCAATTTAAACTACATAAGTTGTTCGTTACTTCTTTTTAAACTTGATAATACAGAAATAGGGATGGGAACAGCTGTACAAACCCAACAAACCTTCTCTCCTCTGATGTTCTCCCAACATAGTCAAATCTTCTCTGTCCTCTGAAGTATCCTGTCACCTAAGGTCTACTTCTCTTTAGATGATATGTGGTGTCTTTGGAATATCTCTTGCATTCTTCTGTTAAATTGTCATTTATCTTGGTTTCCCCAAGTATAGACAAGTCACATTTTGATGTGATCATAAATATAGAAACAAGAAAAGGTGACATGTATGGATAAGAAAATGCCAAGCACATAGAACCAAAATGTTACATTTAAGACACAGTTTTCTTTGTCTTAGCTGTTCTCTAAAGCTTCCTCTGTAATGTCAGGCTTCTAATAAATGGATTTCCCAAATGTAAGGCTTGTGAGTATCATTCCCACTGCACAAAAGCCTTCAGTGATCCTTTACTACCTCCAACATAAAGTACCAATACCTTACTTAGGTCAATAGTCATAACCCTTTATTAAATGTTTAATTCTTCCCTTACTGTTCCAAACTGTTTAGAGTCAAAGGGCTTAAGCAAATTCTGTCTGTGTTCTTGCTGTACTGCATAAAGTATATGAGTGAAGTATTCCTGTGTTCTTACATATGTTTGTGAATTCCTAAGAATTCAGTGTCCACATCAAGTTCCAATTTCTCCTTGAATCCTTACGATACTCCATAACCACCATGCTTTTTCCATTGTTTTGCATGATTTTTTACATCTTTTCCATATACACTCATTGTCCCATTAATTTGCTAAAACCTGACCATATCATATATCTTTCTGGATCCCTAGTACTTAGGTGATAATGATAACTCACTAAATTTGGCTGATACTAATTGCAGTGATGATTATGATAAGAATTATGGTTTGTAACATATATTGCATGTTATTGGAAAAAGGCTATGTATTCAGAGGCAATTAGATCGAGAAATAGTTCACTAGTGAGACAATTCATTTTTAAAAATAGAAGGAAATTATTCAAAATTTTTATTTTCATATATTTTTACATTAATGTATTTATCACAGTATTGATTATACTTACACACTGAGGGTGCTAATGTTAGGAATTAAATAAAAGAATACATTATATGTATGTTATATTTTATAGTTCAAAATATTTTAATACCCTCTGGCCATTCTATTCGAATCCTTAATATTTCTTTAATGCTTTTTGTGCCTATGATAGTTTTGCTTAAAATATCATATGAGATATAATTGCATGTATGCCATGGAGCCCTGTATTAAAGAATATAAAAAAATTACATGATTGTTAGATTTTTCTAATTGTTCATGGTGTGGGTTGGCCCAGTTTTTTGTGTGCTAAATCTTTTGGAAATTGTTCAACTCCACTGAGGTAGAGTCTATTTCTCTTTCTTCTTGAATCTAGCCCCCAGGGCCACTGTTATGTGAACATCTTACCCTGCTAAATTAAGAAGCCCATCCTTGTTGTTTTGTATGTACCTTATTTAGGCCATCAGCAGACAAAATGGAAATTGTATTTTGTAACCCACAGTGTGGTCCCCAGGGGAAATGAGGAGTTGATAAGTATACATCCAGTACCCTTCTTCTAAGTGATAATTAAAATCGGAGCACAGAAATGCAGAAGGAGCTGTGGAATGAAATTGTCAATCTAAAAATTGTCAATTTGAAAATCTCGCCTAATTTTTCTGCAATCGGTAGTTCAAGGAACCTTATTAAGGGCTCATCTCTGCCCTCCTAGGTTCAATTTAGAAAAGAAGAAAAAAAGGAGAAAGAAAGTTTATATTGCATACAGGCCTGCTGGTGCCACAGTAGTTAAGGTGGTATTGGTGTTTCCACTACATTCTGGGGTGAAATACTGCCAAAAAGGTCAAAGACATGGGTGGTTTATTCCTTATATTCATTAATTAAATCAATTGACTTGCTTATTTTTGTATTCAGATGGAGAATATTATTCTTCTACTTTAAAGAAAACCTTCAATTGTTTTGTATTTCAAACGCGTATTACTCAAATATAACTGAACATATTCCCTCCTGAAATTAGACTTTTATGTATGTATGCATAGAATCTTTTGTCTTTCCTGTTTCTTAGCATTCTGCTTGAAGAAATAAAATTTTGTTGTTGAACTCAGAAAATCAAGAGAATATATGTTGACCAAATGAATGCTATACATTTTTATTTCCTGACTTGGGATTCAGTTTTAACTATTCTCAAACAAATGCTATACTATAGAAAACAATCTTTATTATACCATCCCCAAACCTTTTCTAAACCATGCACGTACTTTCAAAAACTTCTAAAACAGTTAAAATCAAGAAATAATGTGGATGCGTAGCTCTGGGGTTAAATCCTGACTTACTGCTTACTGAGTGGCTTTAGGCGGCTCACTTAACTTTGCTAAGCTTTAATTTCTTTATCTGTAAAACGGGAATAAAACGAGTACTTCATCCTAGGCATTTCTGTGCAAATTAAATGCATAAACAGAGAGTGGCACAGTGCTTGCCACCAAGTAACTGATCGGTAAATGACTGCCTTTCTAATGGCTACAAATGACATTCTCAAAGAGCTGGTAGAGCCATAAGTTACAGCTACCGAATAAAGTCACACTCAAAAACCAAAATTATAAAATGAGTCAACTGAAGATGTAGTAGATCGGTTTCTTTCCTATTCATACATGGGAGAAACTTTTCTTGATTTTACTATCCTACTAGGTAAATAGTATACAAATTCTTTAGAAATTGCTTTCTGACATTTTTCTCCACTGTTATAGAGCATAAAGCATTAAAAGTGGACATACCAGGACCAAAGTGGATAAACCATTCATTTGAAAGACCGCTCATTTATTATGGTAGACAATACCCGAGTGTACTATATGGGAAGAAAGAGAGAGAGATAAAAAAAACTGCCACCAGAGATGAAGTGTTCAGGAAGAATAGAAGAATAGAAGGTAAAAATCTCAGCATTTACAGTTGCCTGGACAATCCAGCCCAGCAGCAGCATCCTCATATACAGGAAGCTTCAAAACTCCCAGCGTAAGTGCCTGCGATGTCTGCCGCTGAGCCACATGCTGCTGCTTGAAAAATATCTTCCACCGCATTAGAAAGCGGGAGATGAAGCGGCAGTTAAGACTAGCAGGACAGTTTTGTGCAACTGCACGATTGGATATTTTCAATATATACTCACCTCATAAACCAAAAGAAAAATCTTATAATGACCCCAACAGATTAGTAGAGTATTGACCTCATATTTGCAAAGCCATTTCTCCTTTCAGATCTTTAGTAAGCATCAGCGTGTTTTAAATCATACTTCCAACTAGATGCATTCTAGCAAATGCAAAGTATTCCTTTCCTAGGTTATCTAGAGGCACTTGCCCCTACTCACAAGAAAGGGTTGTGATCAGATGTGAGAAATTGGCAGATTGGGCAAAATACATGAAACACATTTGCATAGTTTTCAGTGTGAAGTAAACCTACTGTGAATCTTTCCATGGAGTCAATATTTATTCTCTAAATTATATTTTGAGTTAACCCTGGCTTTCATATATACATTGGGAATTTTAAAATTTCAAATATTTATAAGAGAAAGGGTAGGAACTAAGAGATATTGAGTAGCTACAATGTGCCAAGCAGAGTGGTACACGCTTTACCACTATGTTGTTTATGTTGTTTAATTGCCCTGAAATGCTATTAAAAATGAGGAAACTAGTTTGAAAGAGTAAAGTGACTTGCCCAAGGTAATATATACTCGTTTGTGTTTGTATGTGTATATGTGTGTGTCTGTGTGTGTGTGTGTATATATATATGTGTGTGTATATATGTGTGTATGTGTGTGTGTGTGTATATATATCACACTCGTCAGATTTGAAACCCAGATGTGTCTGATTTTCAAAACTGTCTTTTATAAGCCTGTTATTTCCAACCTGTGAGTCATAGATATTTAGAGGAATGTCAGATTTAGTACGCATATGGATTCTTCCCAACAAGCATGTTCTGAAAAATAAATAGTTTGTCTCTATGTAATACCATTTATTGCATATAGGTGCTATGATAAATAAAATGCAAATCCACCTAAAATATACCTGAAGTATAGTATAGTCAATATTTTTGTTTCACTCAAGATACATTAAAAGTAGTACTACTAAAAATGAGAGTTCCGTGAGATTTTTGACATTCGAAATTAATATATTTTTTCCAAAGAGGAGAACCTATTAAACCATATGGAGATAGAGACACACTTTTAAATATTTAACCTCTCTAAACATTCAGTAAACAAAAATACTCCAGTTTTAAAATAGTTACCCATAGATGATCACATTCTGGCTTGTGACAATCTTGCTAAGCTTTTCGCAGGCTCTCGTGTTAGAGCGAAGCTTGGAACCAGGCCCCAAAATAACATTTGTGACTGTCAATCCAATGGCAGGCACCATGGATAAAGAGGACATCTTGTTGGTCTTTCCAATTACATCAACATGCAGTCAATGAGAGGAGGTGGCAGTGCTACTAACATGATCCCAACACTGGCCTCTATTTCTGCTTCTTCTAGGACCTTCCACTCTTTGATCTTTTGAGCAATATCTAAAACTTGAGTTACTGCAAAATGTCATATTCAGGAATTTAATGTCATGGGTGACACCACATTCTGAACATAGTGGGAGCATATTCTGTCATGTGGCCATGAGGTTCTGTAGCAAATAGAATTGCCAACAGGTATGTCATTGCAGTGGTATAATAAATAGCATATTAGTGGCCTGAAACAGTTAATCATCTTGGTAGAACTTCTAACTTGCACAAGAAAAATGACTCAAGGCACTGGGGAGAGATAGGAACAATAAGTTGAGTTTTTCTTTTATTTCAATAATTGTTTTGATTTTCTTTTGACCTCTATCATGCAGCTAATGAAGTTAGTGATTTGGGGGCTAGGCAAACATTTCTGCTTGACATACTATTTAGATGATTAAAATAACTTTTTTGTAACACTTGATGTGGAATTATTGGGAATCAAAGCTTTCTTTCAAGCATCGAGTTGCAAATGTTTACCAACACCTTCCCACTAGGATCAATTTATTCTGCTTCTAGGATAAACCTGCTACTAGTTTTAAGATCGGTGTTCACTGCTGAACTGGCTTCAAAACATTTTCCCATCAATATCCACTTGGGATTTTTATTGGTAGCTGTTACAGTAGTCATGCATGCTCCCAAATGTCTCTCCCGCCTATAGACTCTTTTTTTTTTTTTTTCTTTTTGGAGACGGGGTCTCTCTCTATCTCCAGGCTGGAATGCAATGGCATGATCTCAGCTCACTGCAACCTCTGCCTCCTGGGATCAAGTGATCCCCTGATTCCCCTTCCTCAGCCTCCCAAAGAGCTGGGACTACAGGTGTGCCCCACCACACCTGGCTAATTTTTTGTATTTTGGTAGAGACAGGGTTTCACCATGTGGGCCAGAATGGTCTTGATTTTTTGACCTAGTGATCCACCTACCTCAGCCTCCCAAAGTGCTGGGATTACAGGCATGAGCCACTGCACCCGGCCTTCTATAGACTCTTTGTCCTCTTAACACTGACCACCCATTGAATCAAGGTTAGATAAGAATTAGAAGTCCCAAATGGGAATTCTTCTTCTTTGGTTTAAATGAAGTATTCATAGACATTGCTGGAAATAGGAGGAAGGTAACCTATAGAAACAAGAGAGAGTCTACAGTAATTTTAAGTCTAGCCTGTAGTATAGTTTTTAGACACTGACCATACTCAATATCAGATGTCTGACATCAGAGACTAGATCAGATATGTCATATAGTCATGGTCTTTATATTCACATTTTTCTTAAGATATGTTTCTGAAGACCTCTGTGCATAGACCTGATGGGTTTCATACCTTGTCAAACACAAATCTAGTATGACTGTAGACCTTCTTTTGCTGTCCTTCACTTTCAAATCCTCTCCCTGTTCAGTAAAATCTACTGCTACATTAACTAAATTTAAATCTACATTTAATATATTTTTAGAACTGCTTTTATCTGAAAGCATAATTTCCATTTTTTAGTACATCACTTTAAAATACACACATGAAGGATTCTTTTAAAATGTGAATGATTGATAGATAGATAATGAAAGTCTGTTCACTATTTATTATATGTGTAACACCCATTTCAGGCGAGAGGAGTGAAACTTGTGCAATGAAGTCAGAAAAAAACACTCCTGTTTTGGTCCATGATTCTTGGGTTTTAATTCTCGGAAAGTGAAACCTATCTCACATATTGTTATGCATGTAGCATCCGGAATACATATTCATTGCATTTGCAAATATAGCACAGTTCAATGAATGTTAGCAAAGGTCATGTGGTTTGCAAAAGTGATTAGCTAATTTCACTGTGCAAACTTTGACAAGTGTTTATATTCTATAGGAAGATCAGCATTGATTCAGTGTATTGAGAATAAGTAGAAGTCAAGCATTAAAAGTCCCACTTCATGTAGATAATAATTTAATTTCTAGTTCTCATAATTCAGTTTGAAAGATGTTCAAATTTATTAGACTAATTCCTCAAACTAAAAAAAAAAAAAATTGCTAATCCCTTCAAATCCCTTGAAGTTTTGTCAAACTCTAGCTCCTTGAATATAGCTCATATACAACTTGTTGATATTACAAAGCTATATTGTTTATTGCAGTAGGTTATTACTACATTTATAGAATCTTAGAACCATCTTAGAGAGGGGAGAGAATGGTAGAATAGATTTTGGACACTTTTAAACAGAGTTTGAAGAACATTGTGTAAGCTCCTGACCTATTGGTTTAAGGTTCATGGACAAAGCTTGCTGAGGCGAGGCTCTTAAAGTGAGTCCTATAGAATTTTTTTTTTTCGGAGACAGGATCTTGCTTTGTCATCCAGGCTGGAATGCAGTGGTGCAATCATAGCTCACTGCAGCCTCAAACTGCCGGGCTCAAGTGATTCTCCCACTTCAGCCTCCTTAGTTGCTGAGACTACAGGCACGCACCACCACACCTGGATTTTTTTTTTTTTTTTTTTTTTTTTTGAGTCAGGGTCTGGCTATGTTGCCCAGGCTGGTCTTGAACTCCTGGCCTCGTGTGATTCTCCTGCCTCAGCCTCCCAAAGTGCTAGGACTACAGGCATGAGCCCACACCCAGCCAAATCTTATAGATTCAATGAGCCTAATTGGCTATTTAGCTAACTAGTTCTTTACTTTTAAGAAGCTCCTAAAACAAAAAATAAAGTTACTTACAGTTTTATCTCTCTGGGTAAAAGTTTTGTAACACAGTAAGGGTATGTTAACTCAGACAATAAGCTGTGGGGGTGTATATGGTTTTGATTACTAGTTGAAAATAGTTACTTCAACACAAGCCAGCTAATATAGCCATGACACATACGATTTTTCTTTTTATTGCAAGTTTCTATATGCAAAAACATAATTTTAAATGTATTAAATTGAAACACTATAAATATTTGGATATATAACCAATCATTTTTATTGTATAATTTTTAAAAAGGCAGCTGTACAACTAAAATAATGTTGAAAATATACCTAGTATCTCAGAACCACATTAAAGGAAAAAAATCTAATCCTAGATAATGACAGGAAGACTGGAGATATTACACTACTAAAGGTCGTCTTCATCTGTTTAGGCTGCTATAATAAAAATGCCATTGACTGGGAGGCTTAAACAACAAATATTTATTTCTCAGAATTCTGGAGGTTAGGTAGTCCAAGATCAAGGTGCTGGCAGATTGGGTGTCTGATGAGGACCTGCTTCCTGGTTCACAGATGCTATCTTCTCTTTGTTTACTCACATGGCAAAAGGAGCAAGGGAGCTGATATGATTAGACTTTGTGTCCCCATCCAAATCTTATTTTGAATTGTAGTTCCCATAATTCCCATGTGTCAGAGGAGGGACCCAGTGGGAGGTAATTTAATCATGGGGTCAGTTATCCTCATGCTGTTCTCCTGATAGTGAGTGAGTTCTCATGAGATCTGATGGTTTTATGAGGCGGCTTTTCCCCTCTTTGCTCTGTACTTCTCCTTCCTGCCATCATGTGAAGAAGGGCTTTCCCTTCCACCATGATTGTAAGTTTCCTGAGGCCTCCCCAGCCATGCTGAACTCTGAGTCAATTAAACCTCTTTCCTTTATAAATTACTCAATCTTGAGTATGTCTTTATTAGCAGTGAGAGAATGGATTAATACAGGAGCTCTCTGGAGCCTCTTTATAGGGGAACTAATCCCATTCAAGAAGACTCCCCCCTCATGATCTAATCACTTCCCAAAGGTCCTGCTTCCCAGTACCATCACACTGGGGATTTAGGGGGTTGCTTTGGGGGTGACACAAAAATTCATTCCATAACAGGAAGAAAAATCAACATAATCTGACGTATGCATAATTTAAAAATCAGTATATTCCAATGGAAATCATACAGTCAGGAAACAGAAAGATACTGTAATATGATGTTCCTTATTTTTACTTCCTGCATATTCAACACATGAGATGGATGTCTATTTTATTGTTTGGCCCATAACTCATGTTTCCATAAATGCTTTTCTACTTCCTTTCAATAATCTTTCACTTTGCTACTTGATTTTCACAAAACCTTACGAAGTATCCCTGACAGCCATATATTATGCCCATTAAGTAGCTAAGAGAATTTCTTTTTAAAGAGACTGTTGGTGGGCCCAAGGGATACTTAAATTCCCATGTCCATTGCAGCACTATTCATGATAGCAAGGTTATGGAATCAACCTAAGTGTCCATCAACGGATGAAGGAATAAAGACAATGTGGAGTATGTACACAGTGAAATACTATTTGTCCATTTAAAAAGAATAAATCCATGCCATTTGCAGCAATATGGATGGAACTGGAGATCCTTATGTTAACTGAAATAAGCCAAGCACAGAAAGACAACTATTGCATGTTGTCATTCATATGTGGAAGTTGAAAATCTTCATCTCATTGACATAAAGAATAGAAAGAGAGAAATCAGAGTCAGGGGATGATGTAAGGGTAGGAGGAGGAAATTTATACAAGTTGGTAACTGGGTACAAGCATACAGTTAGATAGAAGAAATAAGTTATCATATTCAATAGCAGACTAGGGTGATTATAGTTAGTAACAATATGCTGCATATTTCAAAGTAGCTAGAAGAGAGGACTTGAAATGTTCACAACACATAGAAATGATAAATGCTCCACGTGACAGCCCAAATACCCTGACTTGATCATTTAACATTCTATGTATGTACAACTACCCACATGTAGACCATGGATATGTACAATATTATGTATCAATAACAGAAAAAGTACAGAGAACTAGAAGGTGAAGACAACTCTTGAACCCAGGCCTTCAGACTAGGAAGTCTTCTTTCTTAGGGCTTCTTTCTTAGGGCTCACTAACCATTACTTTTCCAGGCTTCATTTGCTGTCGTGGTTTTACGTTGTGCAAATCAGAAAGCTCTGCATAAGATGCTATGGGATAATTCGATTTTATAATAATTTTTTTTTGCCAGCAGATAATTTAAATATAATCTGAACTAGGCAAAAATGTGAAATAGACCAAAAACATTATCTGCTTCTCCCTCCTGACCCAGCCCTCTCAAACTCCCTTTCTCTCATGATCATCCCAGGGAAAACTTCCTCTAGAGGAAGCCATCTAAAATTCACTGATATTAATTTTTTAAAGAGCAATAATGACCACTAAAAGTATTAACTTCTGGCCCCTGTCCCTTCCACTGGGACTTTTGCATTCCAAGTAATTAGGTAGAAGGATGCTGTTTTAATTGTCAACAAGAGTCTATGGGTTTTTTTGTTTGTTTATTTTTGTTTCTTAATTTAAGCTGAGAAGTCAATTGTTTTCTAACATTTCTGCAAGGAAACACACATTACATACATGCTGCATTTTCACAGTAGTGGTTGTTCCAAATTCTCCATGGAATAAAAGAATTTCCTACCTTATCAGGTGCAAAGGACAAAATAATACACGTTCTTTCAAACTTTCCGATTCTGTGAAGTAGTGTCACAGCACATAATTGCTAATGGGACGCGCACTCTCTTCTTCTGACCACACACCTGGATTTGCGTCTGCCCAAATGTTTCACTGATTCTTTAAAAAAAATATACTGAGCCTCTACTGTGACCTAGTTCCATGTACTTGGAATTATATTGTGGAGAAAACAGTCAATCTCTCTGTACTGAGAAAACTTATATTTTGTGCATTTTCTAGGAATCAAACACCCAAGAATGAATCTCCTTTCTGAACACTTCACCTTTCCTAAACACACGAATTACATTCAGATGTATGTGGGCCTTAAAGACATAAGGGGCATAGGTTGTACTGTATCATTTCATTAACCAATATTTATTAAGCATTACCTGACAGTCAAGATACAAAATACATAAGACTTTATTCAGTACATTTCCTGCCCTCTTTAATTTCTTTATTTTTCTATTTAGCACTCATCACTGTCTATGCTACATTTTATAATTTGCAATATTGATTGTTTGATTCCCTGTTAGAGGCAAGCCACACGAGGTAGGGATGCCAGTCAAGTTTACTGCCATATCCTCAGCCTAGAGAATGGTGCCTGCAGTAAGGAGATGCGCAAAATATAATTTCTTCCAACATATGTAAGCATTGTGGTGGGAATAATCATGTTAATAAATTTAGCCTTTATCCTGTAGACACTAAAGAATCTGAAGAGTTTTGAAGCAATATCTGCATAATAGGAAGATAGGGATGTAGCTGGCTTCAGGACAAAAGAGAGTGCCTTAGATTCACAACCATTAAGAGCTACAAATAATGAAGGCAGCTGAGCTTTCATTCTAAGTCTTTGCTGATTTTAACCATGCAGAAAAACACTGTCTATATCAACGCCTAAGAATGACCATACATTGCATATAAATACAGAGGCTTCATTCAGAACACATGAGTCATAAAAGAGTTAACCTGCTGAACAAGGTGTTAACATGCATCCCCAAAGTACCTGATAACCCCGGAGAGCCGTTCAAACACTGGGAGATTCTGGCTCAGTATGTTACAGAATTGGATTAAGAGAACTACATAAGGCTTGAAAAAATACAGAATCGTAGAAATTAGAAATAAAAGGGACTGTTAGATCATATTGTCCATCCCCTGCCACGGCAAATTGTTGCTGACAGTATATTATAGCTTTATTCTTCGCAGTAGATTTTTACAGGCTTCCCAAGAGAGGTTTCTGATCTGTCCAGAATAATGAATGGGATGAATTTTTTTTTTTTTTTTTTTTTTTTGGCATCTCACCCCAACACAGCTTTTTACGGACGACACTAGTTTGAGGAGTGCATTGAAGTCCAGCATCAATTTCTATTAATTTTGTGTGTTATTAGGTACAAAATATAGTCCTGGCTGCTGGAACGAGAGGCTCATGAGTGTTCTTTCTACTTCGTTTAGCACATTGTTTTTTAATAAGTTGCAATATACTTAACTTGATATGCTTGGAATTTAAGAAGATGTCAATAAACTTGAAGAAACGTTAAAAATGGAAACATTTTAAACTCCTTACATGATTATATTGTTTTGTTTTGGATTATAGGTACAAAACACCAGAACAACTAGACTTATACAGTTCATTAAAATTAAAATTAGTAATAGGTTGCCATAATGAATTTCACAGATGCTCACTCTACTCCTGTCTCATACACAAGATACACACATCTTTATTTTATAGATGAATCAGTGGGGGCCCAGGAAGATCGAGGGGTTTGCTCAGATAGTTACTATCAGTTCCAGCACTCACACCCAGGGCTCCTGACTCCTCCTCCAGTGCTCTATGTAACCCCCTGTTTCTGGTGAGAAAGAGGAACCAAAACGTTGGAAAATGTATTACGGTTGTTTATCCTAATCACTTGTAATGGTTTTCTTAAATTTGAGCAATTGAACTCTTATCAGAAAATCAATTTTACATCCTTTTCAGCTACATGCAAGTCCAACTTTTTAAAAATGACAAATATCTGCATTCTACTCCCAGTTTCACAACAAAACATAAAAATAGAAAAATGGTAAACAAAAGCTTGACTTGTCACTCGTCATCTGTTTTTATTTATGGTGAAATGTGAGTCTCATATTTTTTAATCTGGCTGTCTTTGGCAGGTAAATTAATTATAAAATATGAATCTGGCTCTCCAAATGGTAATATAGAAATTTTAACTATTTCTATGATGTTGGCTTTTTCTTATAATTAAAAAAAATTTTGAATCATTTGTGTATTATAGCCTATGGAGTCTAGGTAGTCTCTGTCTACCATTTTATTTGGGGGAGAAAATTGTGATAATCCAAAGAATAAAAGTCCAAACATCTACAAAAATTAGACAAGTTTTAAAATAATTGATGAAATGAGACAGATGTGTTCAGGGGCAAACTAGAAAGCACATGGCCAGCCAGGCACAGTGGCTCACACCTATAATCCCAGCTCTTTGGGAGGCCGACGTACGTGGATCACCTGAGGTTGGGAGTTCAAGACCAGCCTGACCAACATGGAGAAACCCTGTCTCTCCTAAAAATACAAAATTAGCTGAGCATGATGGCAGGCACCTGTAATCCCAGCTACTCAGGAGGCTGAGGCAGGAGAATCGCTTGAATCCAGGAGGCAGAGGTTGTGGTGAGCAGAGATCGCGCCATTGCACTCCAGCCTGGGCAGCAAGAGTGAAACTCCGTCTCAAAAAAAAAAAAAAAAAAAAAAAAAAAAAGCACATGGCCCAACTAAAGCATCCAGTGAGAATTGCTGGTACATGTATTTATACTAATTACTATGGGCCAGGCACTTCTGTGTAGTGTAGAGGAATTAACTCAGCCAATCTCCACAGCAGCCTGAATGAAAAGGTACAAATATCATTCCAATTTTAAGGTCAAGAAAAGTGAGGCATGGGGAAGTTAAGTAACTTGCCTGGAAAACACAGCTCAGAAGGGGTGGAAGCAGGAGGAAACCCATATCCATGTCCTTAGCCACTATACAATAGGGCCTCTGCTCAGTTCCACAGCCACAGGGACATAGGACCTGTTTGGTCACCTTAAATTTTTCGAGAGAAGTCAGAAACCCAGCTTTTTATATAAACTCTCTTAATTTTAAAGTGTGAGTGACTAATTAAGAATATCTTAAAACACAATGTGATTCAAACAGAAAACGTCTACAGGCTAGATTTGGCCATAAACCTCTAATTTATGACCTCTGCTTTGTCCCTAAACATCACGTGACAAAGATTTGCATATTTCCAATTTTAATTTGCCATCTCCAGTGCCCCCTCATGAATTAGATTCTGTTTTCTGCCAGTGAGCACAAACTAGTGAGATGCTCATTGGTCAAAGAGATTTGTAAAAGGCAGGCAGAGCTCATCTCAAGAAACCTTCAAGGAATCCCGAGAATGAGAAAACAGAACATTCAGACGTCGCAGCATGCTCCCGTCCAGAACTACCATGGGAGCGCCATTCTCAAGCAGGACACACACTCGTGCTATGATGAAAGGCCTCTTTATTCAGAGAAGCGGAAAAAAAACATTGTCTGGAAATTACCCCAGATTTGAAGCAGACACTTGAAATCAAGGCCAAGACCAAAACACATGTTTCATTCTACTCACAGAGCCAGTTAACAAGGCCGTGATCTGAATGAGACAGAGCCTAGCTGGGTAGGGACTTTTCCTTAGTAAGTGCTACTTTTATTTTCTAAATAGACTTTGAGACTGAGGCCATATTTTTTAATTATAAAATTATGGAACTAAATCCTAAATGGATTCCCTTTTACTAAGAAATGGTGTTTCAATGATCTAAGATTCTTTGTGGAGCCCCCAAACACACATTAAGAAATCTGCCTCTAATAATACTTAAAGTGTATTAATTTACCCCAATTCTATCCTGCGGTCAACAAATGTATTTACATACACCAGTAGTTTAATGTCACGATAGTACTACTAAAAGGACAGACAGGATTTGTCCAAAGTTATAGAACTACAGAGAGGAAGAACTAGGATTTAAATCTTGGTCTTCTGAGCCCGATGCCACTGATCTAACTACTGATTATACTAAGCTACTTCAAATAGGCAGCATTTCCCTAAATGAAAGCCCAGCAAAAATTGATAATGAGCATTAATTGATTTGAACTAAGAATCTCTGTCATATTTTTCTTCTAATACGGAAGGTAGTAAATGCAACAAGAAGAAAATTTATATTTTTATGTTAAGCAGAAATATCTGTTATTCTGTGATGACCTAAACAAGGGAAATGAGCGTTAATCTTCTGAATGGAAACAAAACAAAAGAGCTGACTTTCTTTAGAATATATTGTGTCAGAGAGTAAGACGTTTTTTCTTTTTTGAGGTAATGAGTTTGGTTAATCTTACACAGTAGTGTTCCCCAAGTGTAGGACTATTTTGCAATATTTTAAAATGCTACAGTTATTTTATTTAAATTTCACTGAGATAAATGGAAATTTAACTCATTTAAAAAGTAATAACTTTTGTACACTTTCTTTGCTTTTTTTGTTTGTTTTTAGGGGAAGTCTCACTCTGTTGCCCAGGCTGGAGTGCAGTGGTGCAATCTCGGCTCACTGCAACCTCTGCCTCCTGGGCTCAAGTGATTCTCCTGCCTCAGCTTCCTGAGTAGCTGGGATTATAGGCATGGGCCTATATCCCTAATTTTTGTATTTTTAGTAGAGATGGGGTTTCACCGTGTTGGCCAGGCTTGTCTTGAACTCCTGACCCCAAGTGATCCACCTGCATGACCTCCCAAAGTGTTGGGATTACAGGCGTGAGCCACTGCACCCAGCCTTTCTTCGCTTTCTTTATGAAGAATAGTTTTGAATTTTGTTGTTGAGTTCGTTGTGTAAGATGTCAGCAAAGATTAGTAGAATGAATGTACTGGAGTGAAACTTGTTCCCAGTGGTCCCTAGATGCATTTCAGATTGTTCAAGATCTAGGATCATAAATTTTGAGATGCTCTATTTTCAGAATAAATATTAATTTTATGACTTAATTCTGGTCAGGTGGAAGAGAAGAAGCCAAAAGAAAAAGAAAATTGTTTCTACTATTAATATATACTCTGTTCCCTCTACTATACTTTATGTTTCTTGACAGCAGGGAGTGACTCATCTCTATATTCTCATTCTCGACTCCTGCCAGTGTGTCTCCAACTACAGTGCTTGGTACTTGGTGCATGATGTATGTTTCAAGATATAAAAGAAGATAGAGAGACAGAGACAGAGAGAGAAAGAGTAATTTCCTCATGCTTCACTGCAGGTCTAGATAGTGACAGACTGATAGATCCATCAAAATCAACACCACCCCTACAAGAAATGCTTGTCTATTCACAGGTGTTCGATCTACTCCACTCCTTCCCAACCCTCATAACCTCCACTCCTCCCAAAGCCTTTCGAACACACAGGGCTCTCATCCTCTCACCACCCTCCCTTCCCAAGAATGCACATTCAGAAAAACAGCCAACATCTCTCAATAAACCCGAGTATAAACTTTCTGCATCTTTGTGTTACCCAGAGACAAGTTATAACTCATTTCCACCTCTTGCTAAAGGAAGTACAGATGTTGGTAGAAAAATGGCAGCAGAGCCTTTCCAGGACCTGAAACTCATTCCAGGAGAAAGAGCATGGTGGGAAGAAGTGGATAAAGAGGGTGTGATAGAGATGGGTGGACAGATGAGGAGGAAGAAATTCATATGTGGTAAGTTTAAGCAAAGACGCCTATTGAGAAGTTATATTGAGCTTATATTTCATGAGTGCAAACACTTCTGGCAGGAAGCAAAGCTGCTTTCTTCTTCACACCACCCAGCACCCCCATCTCCATTCTATGTCTAGATATTTCTGAGTTCTGGGTCCTTAGGGTACATAAGAGTCATTTGATAAGAAAGAGAGACAGGGAGTAAAATATTTTGGTTTGTAGGTTCTGGGACAGTTCATGTGGATCCCTACAGCCTTCAGAGAGGAAGCTGGGTTACCCTCCCATCATGGTGAGTGACAGTCCCTATGCCCTAAGTGGCAAGGTGAAATTTTTCATGGGGCAATGAGATGTAGGTTGAGGAGGAAGAGAAGAAAGAAGAAAGGAAGGAAGAGAAAACAAACGCATTCCATGTGTTCACATATTGATTTCTTCATTGTGTTAAATTTCATAATATGTGGCAAAGCTAGGAGAGCTATTATCTTAATTTTATGGAAAACTGAGGCATAGAGGAAGTAAAGAAAAGCGACCTCAGCATTCAGAGCTAGAAAGTGACAGAACTAGAAATGGAATGCAGTTCCTTTAGTATCTACCTCCGGACTAGATTCAACAGAATACACTGGTTATAATATTTTAATTATACGGCAACTAATAAGAGAGAAAAAGTGACAGTGAAAATATAAATGGAAAGCCATCCAGAGGAATCAGTGAACATTCATATATTTAAAAAGTAGTTGGGAGAAGTGGGTACAGAAATATACTTAGAATGAATAAGATCTAGTATTTGATAGCACAACAGGGCGACTACAGCAAACGATAATGTATCGTGCATTTTAAAATAACTAAAATGGTATAATTGGAATGTTTGTAACACAAAGAAAGGATAAATGCTTGAGGTGACAGATACCCCATTTACCCAGATGTGAATATTATACATGTGTGCCTGTAGCAAAATATGTACCCCGTAAATATATACAGCTACTGTGTACCCATAAAAATTAAAAAAGAATGTGATCATGCAGAATCACATTCCTAAAATAGAAAGATGTATACACATTACAAAATGTATGTAGATGTATATACATTAAATGCATTTATTTTTAAAGTAAAAAAATAACAAATACAAAATACTGTGATTGCTACTATAAGAAGATATGTATACACATGTAACAAACCTGCACGTTGTGCACATGTACCCTAGAACTTAAAGTATAATAAAAATTAAAAAAAAAAAAGAATAAGAAGAAAATGTTTTCCTCACCAAAGCTGGATGATGTTACTTCCGTAGTTAACATTCCCCATACCATTTTATTTTAAAACATTTTTTCATTCACAGATATTACAGATACTAGCTTTAAATATCTCATATACAGCTTTTATATACGAGTGTACTTTGTAACCAACACGTAATAAAACACGGAATTTGGTTTCAAAAAGATCTCTTTTCCCATCCTAGTTCCCATGTGTATGACCTTAGGCAAATGTCCTTTTCAGCCAATATGGGCTTTTAAAAAAGGTCTTTATGTGATTGTTTGTGGGAATTAAAAGAGATAATGTGATACATAACAGCAAGATCACTGTATATTAAGTTATGCAAACAGAAAACAGTAGTAGAAAACAGAAACGGTATTAGAGCAATTATGGGGCAGAAAAGCCATAATTAATTTTTCTCTGGCATGTTAGAAATATTTTCTTTTTCTTTGAGATGGAGTCTTGCTCTGTTGTCCAGGCTGGAGTGCGGTGGCACAGTCTCAGCTCCCTGCAACCTCTGCCTCCTCCCCGGTTCAAGCAATTCGCATGCCTCAGCCTCTCAAACAGCTAGGATTACAGATTACAAGCGCCCACCACCACGCCCGGTAATTTTTGTACTTTTAGTAGATGTTGCCCAGGTTGGTGTCGAACTCCTGGCTTCAAGTGATCCACCAGCCTCGGCCTCCCAAAGTGCTGGAATTACAGGCGTGAGCCACCGTGCCCAGCCAGAAATATTTTCAACATTTGAATTTTAGTAAGGAAGATACATTCCTGCTGTAATCAAAAAATAAAGTTTACTTAAAGGAGATGGTCAGTGATGGGGCAAATTGACGTGGTTGTTCCACCAGTAGGATGCGGTGGGAAGTACACAGCACTGTTTCTGTGTTGTTTCAGTCCAAAGTGCATACTTTGAATCTAATCATGGGAAAATATTAGTTAAAATCGACGTGATGAACATTCTACAAAGTGTCTGGCCTGTAACTTTGACAAATTTCAGAGGCGTAAAAGTGGAGGAAAAGCTGAGGAGCTGCTCCAGGTGGAAGGGGATTAAGCAGGCATCAGTGGGTGCAATATGTGATCCTGTGTTGAGCCTTTTTGCTGCGACGGGCACCACTGAGGAAGTGAGTGAAAGTTGAATGGGGTTTCTCCGTGTACTTACACTGTTTTTTTTTTTTTTTTTTAGTTTTTCTATAAATTTGATGCTGTTTTAAAATGAATTACGTTTTAAACGAGATTATGCTTGTCAAGTACCTGGCGTAGTGAATGGCATGCAATCAGTATTAAATTCATATCACTTCCCTTTTGTTCCCATAGTACAGCAGACAGCACTTCTAGTTAGATGTAACTTACTGAATGTGAATTTTGCTGTTATTTTTAAAATATAATATAAAATCGAGGAAAGCACAAAGACATTAAAAGCCTTATTAGATCATAAATTTCTAGACTTGAAGGATATGGTCCTCTTCATTTCTGTTTCATCCTCTGGGATCATGCATTAAGCAAAGTCCCCTAAGTACTTTTTGAATAATAAACTATTGGCAATTCCTTGCTTCAACAAGTTAAATAGAGATAAAAATATTTTATCCTCTGTCGTCATTTGACACAATATTTGATGGTTTACAAATAAGCTTCTGCTTTCGTTGTCAGAGAAAACTAATCCAGAGTTTAAATATCTATATTTAAGTATAAAATTTAACTTGAAGCTTTTCTTGAGAAAAATGAAAATGAGAAAAAGGAATTATATTACTTTGTTGCTAGTCTGGTGAATAACATATTGAATAGCACCCAAATACATTCTACCATAGGCAGATCTATTTTCTATTAACCATCTTCAAATATTTTTGAGCTAATGTCTACATTTAAATGAAAATGCATGTCTCCCAACCCAAGCCATTTCAGAAAAGGTTTAGGTTTTCTTTTGTGCAGTCTTTTATGATTCAGCTGCTCTGAGAGAAACAGAATGAAATCAGTCTCATTTCTTGTATATTTTATCACCTGATTTCAGAGATTCTCTGCTTTGATTACTTAAAAAAAAAAATGGCAGTTCTATGATGCTGTCACTGACTGACATACAGATTTAAAGCCTCAGATAAGAATGTGTGGTAATCAGATAAAAAGGCCTGGGCTCTACTAAAAGGTGCTAGTAATTTCCCAACTGAAGGTGAGGCTTGCAGAAGCTGCAGAGATAGGGTAGGAGCAATTTGCACCCAAGCCCTCACTCTTAGGAGAAACCCTGTCTCTGTAATCTCCATCCTTCCTCTAACTGCAAAGTAGTCCCAACAGGTTTCTTTCAGAAAACTTCTCTCAGCCTTTCTTCCCCTTGTTTTGTATGATTGCTGATTCAAACTCGGTGATTCTGTTCTTGATCAAGCACATGCTCTGGGCTGAGAAAAAGAATATGAGTTGTCTTTTTTTCTAACGCCTAAATCAGTCCTGTAAGATTAATGTGCTAAATGTTATCTAAGTCCTTAGCAAAAATGGAATGTGTCTTTCTAAGGAACTAAATCACTCCAGAAACAGAGTGTGACCTTGAGATTTTCCCCTTTTGTCTACTACAGACAGCAATGATTCTCATGTGTCAAAAGAAAACTGGAAATCAGTGATTCAAAGGTCACAAAGGGGCTTGGCCGAGTTTTCTCTAGTAGAATTCTATTTTGATGTCCAAGGTGGTAAACATTGGGTTTCTCTGGCTATGAAGATAAAGAAAGCCATCGAAGAGCAATTGGGAAAGCCGTCCAATTTTTCTAGTAGGCAAACTTCATGTAGAAGGATAAAACATTTGGATTTAATCAGTCCATCAGTGGAATCTACTATCAAAGACAGTTTTAATTCTACAAAGTTTGGCCAACTTGTTTTATTATAAATATATGATATATTGGAGATTGCCAAGTCTAAATGACCCAATTATTAATCTTTTATGACCCTATGAGGTTATATATAGTTTTTTCTAAGGTCATTATGATCTTTGTGGAATTTGACAGTTCCACAATAGAATTTTAAGTACTAGACCAACAGAATAAGGAAACAATAGAATTTTAAGTACTAGACCAACACAATAGAATTTTAAGTACTAGACCAACAGAATAAGGAAAAGGTGAAAGAGTTAAGGCAAAGTTGCTCTTTATTCATGAATCATTTTCCTTCTGTCGTGTGTAGTGGAAGTGTACTTTTGAACCCAATTGTGAAGGACTCTAAGAGGTGTGCAGTATACCTCATCAAATAGGAGGTTATCGTTTGGGAAAGCAAAAAGCCATAATGCAAATTTTAAATTAGTATTAGAAAAAGCACCTACAATGGCTTTGATTATCCAGTCAGCTATGAATAGAATATTACTTGTTGGCTTTTATCAGTGTGTTATTTTGTTACTGCATTAAATTATTCATAATGTATAGTAATAAACCTACAGCCTTTGATATTCCAGTGCATCTTTTTGTCTTCTGAAGACTGTGGGGTTTAAAGCAACTATTGATAAAAGAGAAAGGAACAAAATGGTCAGTTCACACCTCAGCAAACCTCCTAACCAGAGCCTAATAGCAATTTATTATGTATCTTTAAAATGCAATTATAGTACTGGAAATTTTTCAAAGAAATGCTTCACTAAAGGGAGACAAACCATGACTTGGCTGAGATTGTGTTTAACCTCATGAATAATAGCACATAAACATGCACAGTGCACACTCAAGCTAAGCACCTAGTTGTCTTTCTCAGTAGTGGAAAAGCACAGAATATAACACACTGAGAAAAGTAATTCAACACCTGTGTCAAACACTATTTGCCTTTAACAGCTCTCCTCCTTCTTTTTGCATGAAACAATCAGTGATAGGGTGGCTCTTCCTCGGGTTGACCATGAATCCAGTGGACAGTCACAAACAGCTCAACAGCACCTGCCTTTGCAAATGGCTCTGGCAAGCGTAAGCCACAGGGTGATTTTCGTGTAGTTGTCTTATGGAAAGGATTACTGTTTATGAAATGCCCATTCCTACCATGATTGTGCATTGAAAGAGGTTGGTGTATTAAAATACAAGGACCTGTATTCGGAACTCTAGGCCGTGCCTGCAAGTGGGAAAGTGAGAGCGAAGCATGAAGTACTCGAAGAGGAGGAGAGAAAATAGAAGTGGTTGATTGAGGCCGACTTATGGAAGGTCTTGGATTCTGTTCTGAAGGTTCTGCACTTTATTATAAAGGTGGTAGAAAGCATTAAATCTACAGCATATAGTAGAGTGTCTAGATACTAACATACAGGAATGTTTTAAACGTCATTCTTTCTCATGCTTGTGGGTTGACGTTTTCTTTCCACTGCACTTTTGCTGTTGCAATTCTTCTCACCTGGAATTCTCTCTCCTCTCTTCTGTACCCATTGCCAATAACTATTCCTGATGAACTCAAAATTAACCCCTGTCTGATGCTGCCTGTATCATCCCATTCAAAAGTCCTTATCATGCTTTAATAACCATTTTAAATTGATTTTAGATGTGTGATTTTTTTTCACCTTTTAATGTCTCTGAAATCCACATGCACCTTACAACTGATCGTTTCTTAGAATTACTGCCCACCAGGCAGCAGTGGCAAGGTCGTGGTCTGCCAGTGTGTGTGCTCGCATGGTCATCACTGCCCTTCTTCTCTTCAGTTGAGTTATGCACCTAGTTAGCACTAAACAAGTTAAGGTTAATCGCCATTTAAAATGACTTGAAAAGATGACGCAGTGCCTCACTACTGAAACACGAGTTACTGTGTATGCAGAAAACACAGAAGCAGAGCAGAGGGCCATGCATCTTATATTAGTGGAGCAAGTATTCAAAGTAACAGACAAGTGCTTTATAGGACCCAGGAAAGCAAAGTACCCACAAGTAGACGATGCCGGGTTGCTTTATTATGGAGGTGTTTGCGAAAGGATTGCTATCACCTGCCAGGCTGTGCAGCTCATGCCAGGGGCATGGCCAAATCCCTGAGAATGAATGAAAGAAATTTCAAAGCAACAAGGAGCTGCTAGGACCCATTCAGCATTTGTACCACTAGCATTGGGGTAGGCTGTTAAATTGTATGGGTATTTTTTTCTCTCAAAATGGCACATACAATATGTGTCCTTCATCATAAGTCATACAGTTATATAATTTGATGAGATGTAATAATTTCTTTGCAGCATGTATAGTGCTTTTTATTTCCCTCCATCTTTTTTTCTTCCTTGTAGATTTGTTGTCATTATAACCAGATGGTAGGCAAACTGAAGGCAGGGTTTAAAGGATTACTGCACCATTTTCTTTATTAACCCTCTTGCTTTTTGGTTTTTTGTTTGTTTTTTGCTTGCTTTTTGGTTTCTGCTTGCTTTTTGGTTTTTTGTTTGTTTGTGACAGAGTCTTGCTCTGCCTCCCAGTCTGGAATGCAGTGGTGCGATCTCTGCTCACTGCAACCTTCGCCTCCCAGATTCAAGCAATTCTCCTGCCTTAGCCTCCCGAGTAGCTGGGATTACATGCATGTGCCACCACGCCCAGCTAATTTTTGTATTTTTAGTAGAGGCGGAGTTTCACTATGTTGGCCAGGCTGGTCTCGAACTCCTGACCTCAGGTGATCCGCCTGTCTCAGTCTCTTAAAGTGCTGGGATTATAGGTGTGAGCCACTGCACCCTGCTCTCCTTGCTTTTTGTGTAATTCTCTGCAATTGCCCAGTACCTTACACATAGCAATGTTTCACATGTTACAAAAATAACGGGAATCACTGTGTTCTTCTTGTACATTTTCCACAAGGAGAAAAAGCAGTTAACAGAAGAGATGCTAAAAGAAAGCTTCAACAAAGTCTAACCCACTGAACTCACATCATTTATATTTGGCAGTGTGGTCCACTAGAAAGAACAGCAACTTTGAGATCGACCCGAGCTCATGTATAGGAACCATTACTGATTAAATATATCAATGTCCTGATGAGGCAAAGTCATTAACCTGTCTATGCCAGGCTTCCCCACTACAAAACAGATATATAAGTACTAATTTACAGCAATCTGTACCTGGGAAAACATGTTTAACACCACGTATGATTCACAGTCATGCTCTACAAGTGTCCATTTCCTTTCCGTCTTCCTCCTTCCCCCTTGATGGCTCACCCAGGAGAATAAGCTGGGAGTCATTTATTTGAATTAGTACTTGTGTGCTAAGGCGAGTTCTGCCATAACGTTTTTAAATCCTGCTATAACAAGAATTACCTGTGAAGTTTTGTTTGTTTGTTTAATAGAGATACTTGTTTCCCACTTTGGAGACTGCAATTTATAGTCTGGAATGGTGGCCAGGAATCTGTATTTTTAAATAGCTCCCGGATCAGGTGATTGCGACACACATGGGGTTGAGAATTACTGTGCTAATAATACTAGTTATTACTATCATTCGTTCTAATTTAAAGGTTATATTGACATCTATTTGGGGAACAGGAGGGTTGAAAAAAACAAACCAACAATGCAGAAAATCATGGAAAAGTGCCTCTTCTACAATACTTTCTAGATGAGTTCCTTGAGGTTGGAAAAATATCATGATTTTTAGTATCTTCTGTTCCCTTCAGAGTCATAGGGTACTTAGTGATAATTTTTTGAAGTTGCATGCTAAAATGCAGTCTCTTGATTCACACTAAAATTAATGGTTACTGCTTAGTCTTTAAATATTTAAGATAAAATCTGCTCAGACAAATCCTGATCCTATCCTTCATATAACTTCTGGCTATTATAGACTGTTATTATCTCTTCCAAACACCATGGGAGTGTTATAATCATTAATGCAGACACAGACATCTTAGATTACTCAAATGGACATACGGAAGAGGGTTAATAAAGAAAATGGTGGAGTAATCATTTAAAGCAGTCTTTGTTTGATTTTCCAGAATATCATCATCATTAGATGCATCTTGATGCCAAAACACACACATACAGACACACCAGCTAAAAATACGAATCGCCGTTACTTTTAAGTTTCCCTGACCCAATAACCGTAAGTATCATATAAACATGTAAGCAAGAAAGACGAAATGTCACTGACTGAGTGCCCGTTTAGTGACAAGCAACACACCAGGAAACTTAGGCACACTGTGTCCTATCCATACAAAACATTTGGAAGGTAGGAATGATTTATACTTTACCCAAACAAAAAACAAGCAAAAATCAAACCAAAATAAAACCAAACTCAGGCTCTGCAAAGCTAACCGATTTGCCCAAGATACGAATAGTAATACCCAGAAGGCGGTCAGGCTCCTAAAGTGAATGTTCTTTTTACATCAATCCCATACACAAATCTAAGCCAACAACAATAAAAGACTGCGTTCTGCCTGAAGCCCAGGGAATTTTAAATCATTGAAGAGACCCCTCCCCACCAAAATAAATGTTGTTGCTCAGCAGTGTGTACTCCCGAGATTGTGGCCTTAAATAAAAAGAGTGAAGTTTGTGTGTCAGATGTTCTGGGAAGGCCTTGGTGCTCCCCCAAATCCTCCTGTACCTACTTGCAGGATAAAAAAGAGCCTCTCCTGATACTTGGGATTTCTCCATCAGAACTTTACCCAGTAGCTTAAAGCTCCATGCCTATTCAGATTCTCTTCCCCCTGGGAGGTGTAACACTTTAAACTGTCATCAGTCATTCACATTTTAGTTTTGACCTGGGGATTACAAAAGAGGAAAGGAGGGCACTAGTATCTGACTGGGGAGAGAGAATCTCCCAGAATAGAGCAGCTTCCCTGACAACCCTCACCCAAGAACCGACATAGCCTAGAGCTGGCCTCGCGCACAGCACCCTACAAGGTGGAATATGTTATAGAATTTAGATTAGACACAATCTTCTTGTCCCAGATTCAGGAACTACCCCCCAAGAAGCCTGAAGCCTCATCAAATCTGGGCTAAACTATATATTTATTTCACTTATACATTTTGCATGTATGTAATGGCTCTCCCCTAAGTCATTACTTCTAGGGAAAGTGTTTTAAATTTTTTTTTCCTTTATCCTGTTAGAAATAATCTTTTACAGAGAAAAACTTCTGTAAGTCCCTACATCTCAACAGCACACTTTTAACACTAACAGATGGGGTTCAGTGCATCAACTCTGTATCTTCTACCTGTTCACTTTACCCACTCACAGATTTGAATGAACTGCTTGTCACTGGGGAGGAACCACAGGAAGTTCTTACGGTGGTCACACTTTAGGAGACAGAATTAGTGCCGAGGCTTTTCCTCGTGGAGAAAGCTGTAGGGGGCAGATTAGGTAGCTGCATAATCTCTGGGATGTCGTGCCTGCTTTGCTTTACTCTGGCAAAACAGAGAGCCACCTACGAAATGTTTCCAAGAAGGGATGAAGGGTGCCACGGAGTTTCTGAAGGAAGAAATGCAGGTAATTTGATGTTATCTGGCTAGTGGCTGCCAGCTGTCTTAATCTTAGAGTGGACATTAGCAATAATATTTAGTGAAAGACTCTTTTTTGGAAAGTAGGGATTGACATTTAATCCATCAGTCTGTGTCTTATCTGTGTAACTATAGTATGAATCTAAAAGAGATATATACATGTAACAGTGAGAATACATGGAATTCTGGTGTTTTTTTTTTTAATTCAGAAATCAATGGACTTGCATTAAAAACATATTCTTATAAAGGAAAAATAAAAATATGTTGTTTCCAATGTTTTCGCATAATCGCAATGACATCTTAGACGCATTGGAAAGGACAGCTGCTTAGTATGTTTTCAGAAATTTGGAAAAACACATCCAATGGCAGGAGAATTGTTAGGTAAACTTTTGTGCATTTATTGGATAGTCTTTAACCGTAATCAGCCACTGATGCTTGTGAAGGCTATGTAGTAACAAGGAAACACATTCTTGTTAAAAGATGAAAAAACAGAACTAACACTAAACATCTACATTTGTGTCAAGTATTAAAAATCTAAATGTATTATTTAATGGAAAACATTAAATCATATAGATCTATCTGTTAACTTGATCAAATATCATATTTATTTTGAATTATTTAAATATAATTGATCTTATTTTTACCCAAGATAATATATTTCTCAGTAGAGACTGGATAGAGGGCTAATTTAAAAGAGAAAGCTACTAGTTAATTTCTGCATTTCTCTGTGTTATCCGAGAATGAGTTGCATCTAATTTTGAATGGTGTGTATTGTGTTAGGCGTTTAGAAGTTTTGTCCTGCCACTTGATACAGCAGGCAAAAGCAGTTCATTAGGTAATCATCATCTAGAAAATTAAAGGTGAAATCTGAAGAGACTATTTCTTACTTTTGCTTTTATTTTTCGGTTTACTGCTTGTTTCTTTTGATTTTCATTTATTTTGACTCTGAATTGTGAAATTTGTTCACCCTGCTCTAAGACATCTCCTACATATGAAAAAATAGAGTTTCAAGAAGGTACAGCTACAAGTTCAGTCTGATGACAAGACTTGTCACTGTTCTCTGTTGGTTTGACTGGATGCTAGCTTTGTTCCATCTGGCCTTTGGGCACCTCTCCCTCAGGAACCAGTGGCACAGGCCACGGATGGAACTCCAGGCCTCTACCTGATTCACTTTCTCTGAGTATGGAGAAAACACAAACAGATCACATCATTTATCAGAGATACCTAGTAGTTTTCAAAATACAGATGAAATCTTCAATGTGAATCATTCGTGTTTAAAAAAAATAGGTAAGAGAAAATAATGCATAAAGAGTGAAGTACTTTTCAGTTATTAAAGAGTTTAGTTGCTACACTGCTCCTTGGTAGCTGAGTGACTGATGATTTAATTTCTGAACTTCGGTTTTCCTTATGTCTCTTTTCCACTATGGGTTTCAAATAAGGCAACATTTTCTTGAAAACTAAAAATACCTTACACACCTAAGTAAAATGAAGTCAGGGTGTGCTGGTCCTTGAAATGGGGGGACAGCCAGGAGGAAGAAGAAACAACCAGTAGAAAAATAGAAGGAAAATGATGCCAAAAATAATTAAATATTAGCCTTTTTTAAAGGTTTTACTATTTAGCCATTACTAATGATCTGCTCTGTTTTCATATGCTGTGATCTTAAAATGTACAAGATAAACTTGAATGTATCTTTAGTCCAAGGAGGAAAAATTAATTAGCTGCTCAAGTATATAAGTTAGCAATTAGAACTATAAAGTTCTGTACTAAAGTAAGTAAGATGATTTCAATGCTGTTCTCTAAGAACTTATAAATGAGTAAGAAATATAAAACAAACTAGATTAAGGGATATATGGCAACATAGGACAAATAGAAATTTAGGAGAAATTCTGTGTGTGTGTGTGTGTGTGTGTGTGTGTGTGTGTGTGTGTATGTATATATTAGGGGTGAAAGGAACTTTTCTTCCACCCCCTGAGGGTTCAAACATTTGAGCCTATAAAACAAACTGACAATAGACAGATTAACAGGAGAAAAGGCATACAAATTTGTTAAAATGCAAGCACATGGGCATCATACAAAGTATGAGACTCAAAAAAGGGCCAGGTGGTTGACGCTTAAATCCTCTCTTCATAAGGAATAGGGATGTTGAGGGTGTAGGAACTTTTAGAGGAAGAGTAAATGAGTTGCAGAGGAGGTGAATGGGCCAGAAAAACAGACAATGTGCCCTGGGACCAAGTTCCTCTGGCTCTGAGGTGTGGTGTCTTCTCTAGTCTGCCTTCCTGCACTGTGTATCAACCTCCTTCCGTTGATGAGATATCTTGAGAAGCAACTCACAACCGTTGAACCTTTCCTGGGGGATGTAGCTTTTAGGCAAATAGGAGAACTTTAGAGAAAGCTCTTCTTTGCATTTGCAGCTCCGCAGGTGTTCTCAGTTTTAATTCCAAATGGCATATTTTAGGGTATCATTTTCTGAACCTCAATAATATATAACCTATATTCAATTATTATTTACTATCATACATTGAACATATATTATCGCATGCATTTGTATATTTTTATATGTTCTAGGGAAAAAATATAAAGGTGGGAAAAGATATGGGAGAGAAATGGGTATGAGTGAAGAAAGACTGAAAAAATCGGAAGCCAAAGTTGCAGCCCAGATTGTTGGTTTATTCTAGTGCCAAATTAGAGATATTGCGACTTTTTCATTTGGACTTTACAAACTGCTGCCAGTACTAAAACCACCACCACCACCACCACTACTACTACTACTGCAGACTAGGAAATGATTACTATGTGCTGGACTCTTTGCTAATCATTGCTCCTCATTGTCTCATTTAAGACTGATAACCCCATGTACAGGTGAGCATCTTAACATGCCAGTAACAACCAGCCAGGAAGGGGTAGAATAGAGATGTAAATTCACACCTGGTTGACTCCAAAATCCATACTCTTAACCTCCAACAATTCTGTCACCTTTCAAGTTAAAAGCATTTTACAAAGAAAAGATTAAACACCTAAGTTTGTAAAATATCTTATTTCCATTTCACATGCAGAAGTTAGGTTTAGATAATCATGGTAGAAAAGAACATAGAACATACTGCCTTGATTTTTCATATGTAGACCACTTTTGACTTTAAACTCAAAAGTGAGTGCAGGGATATTGTTAAGTCTTTTGTATCTCTGTGCTTTTTTGGCCTGAATAAAGGTGACTTGCATTCAGTAAATTATTGTAAAATATTTAAATAAATATATCGGTTTCACATATTTCTTTGCTTTTACTTTCATTCATCATATTGTCATATAAAATTTAATATTTTAAAGATAATATTGGTATATTTTTGAATTGGTAAGTTTTTGCTTTCTGGTGCAATCCTCAAGCTTGCCATTTTGAGACAGAAATATAAAAATGGGGACATTTTGATGTTTTTCTTACAATGTAGAGTCAAGAACACTGGTTTGAGATTAGCACACCTAAATTTCAGTTCCCATTCTTAAGGTTGCTGACGATGGATCCTAAAGCAGAGCACTGAAGGTCATTGAGCTTGGGTTTTCTCATTTATAATTGGTAGAATCTTTGATTTGCATTTCCCCGATCATTAGTGATACTGAGCACTTTTCCATATGTTTATTGGTCATTTGTATATCTTCTTTTGAGAATTGTCTATTCATGTCCTTAGTCCACTTTTTGGTGGGATTGTTTTTTCTTGCTAATTTGTTTGAGTTTGTTGTAGATTCTGTATATTAGTCCTTGTCAGATGTATAGATTGTGAAAATTTTCTCCCACTCTGTGGGTTGTCAGTTTACTCTGCTGACTGTTCCTTTTGCCATGCAAAAGCACTTTGGTTTACTTAAGTCCCAGCTATTTATCTTTATTTTTCTTGCATTTGTTTTTGGGTTCTTGGTCGTGAAATCTGTGCCTAAGCCAATGTTTAAAAGGGCTTTCCAATGTAATCTTCTAGAATTGTTATAGTTTGAGGTCTTAGATTTAAGTCCTTGATCCATCTTGAGTTGATTTTTGAATAAGGTGCGAGATGAGGATCCAGTTTCATTCTCCTACATGTGGCTAGCCAATTATCCCAGCACCATTTGTTGAATAGGGTGTCCTTTCCCCACTTGATGTTTTAATTTGCTTTGTCAAAGATCAGTTGGCTGTAAGTATTTGGTTTTATTTTTGGGTTCTCTATTCTGTTCCATCGGCCTGTGTGCCTATCTTTATACCAATACCAGGCTGTTTTTGTGACTATGGCTTTATAGTATAGTTTGAAATCAGGTAATGTGATGCCTTCAGATGTGTGCTTTTTGCTTAGTCTTGCTTTGGCTACATAGGCTCTTTTTTGGTTCCATATTAATTTTAGGACTTTTTTTATAGTTTCTGTGAAGAATGATGGTGGTATTTCGATGAGAATTGTGTTAATTTGTAGATTGTTTTGGGGAGTATGGTTATTTTCACAATATTGATTCTACCTACCCATGCGCATGGGATGTGTTTCCATTTGTTTGTGTTGTCTATGATTTCTTTCAGCAGTGTTTTGTAGTTTCCCTTGTAGAGGTCTTTCAATTCCTTGGTTAGGTATATTCTTAAGTATTTTATTTAGTTATTTATTAGCAGCTATTGTGAAAGGGGTTGAGCTATTGATTTGATTATCAGCTTGGTGCTCTTGGTATATAGAAGAGCTACTGATTTGTGTACATTAATGTTTTATCCAGAAACTTTGCTGAATTATTTTACCAGTTCTAGGAGCTTTCTGGAGGAATTTTTAAGGTTTGAATACAGTCGTATCGTCAGCAAACAGCAAGAGTTTGACTTCCTCTTTACTGATTTGGATTCTCTTTATTTCTTTCTCTTGTCTGATTGCTCTGTCTTGGACTTCCAGTACTATGTTGAAGAGAAGTGGTGAGAGTGGGCATCCTTACCTTGTTCCAGGTCTCAGAGGGAATGCTTTCAACTTTTCCCCATTCAGTATGATGTTGGCTGTGGGTTGGTCATAGATGGCTTTTATTAGATTGAAGTACGCCCTTGTATGCCGATTTTGCTGAGAGTTTTAATCCTAAAGGATGATATCACCTTATTCCTGCAAGAATGGCTGTAATGAAAAATTAAAAAATAATAGATATTGGCGTGGATGCGGTGAACAGGGAACACTTCTACACTGCTGGTGGGAATGTACACTAGTACAACCACTGTGGAAAACAGTGTGGATATTCTTCAAAAAACTAAAACTAAAACTACCATTTGATCCAGCAATCTGATTTCTGGGTATCTACCTAGAGGAAAAGAAGTCACTATGCAAAAAAGATACTTGCACATGCATGTTTATAGCAGTACAATTTGCAATTGCAAAATTGTGAAACCACCCAAAATGCCCATCAATCAACGAGTGGATAAAAACTGTAATATAAATATATACGATGGAATACTACTTAGCCATAACAAGGAATTAATTAATGGCATTCGCAGTGACCTGAATGAGATTGGAGACTATTATTCTAAGTGAAGTAACTTGGGAATGGAAAACCAAACATCTCATGTTCTCACTCATAAGTGGGAGCTAAGCTATGGGGATTCAAAGGCATAAGAATGACACAACAGACTTTGCGGACTTAATGGAAAAAGAGTGGGAAGGGGGTAAGGGATAAAATACTACAAATTTGTTGCAGTGTATACTGCTCAGGTGATGGGTGCATCAAAATCTCACAAATCACCACTAAAGAACTTACTCATGTAACAAAACACCACCTGTTCCCCAATAACCTATGGAAATAAAAACTTTAAAAAAATGGTAGAACCTTACAATGCAGGTTTCGTCACTGAAAGCCATGTAATCCCCTGCAAACTGGTTGGCCCACAGCATGTATCCAATATACAGCAGTTAACTTTTCTTTCCTGCTCTCTCCTTCCTTTTACCTCAAAGACTTTTTAAATAATTAAAAGAAAGATCATTCTAATTTTTAAAAAAATTGGAAATGTAATCTAGTTAACAATTTATCACAAAAACTTTAAAATAATTTATTTTTACTCTATTAATTTTTCCATTAGGCTACAACTTGTCAATACAGCAAAGTTTCCTATTTCTCCTATTAAATATGTCTGATGACAGACATATTTAATCCTTTTAGTATAATGTGCTACAATTAGGTTCATAAAACTTTGAGTTTTAAAATGATTGATATACCTCCTAAAATGACCTCCTGCCCATGTTCCTTGCCAAAAAATTGATTAAATTCACATATTACTTTTTTTCTAACCCTTTAAAGTAATAGGAATCATAAAATAATAATTTATAAAGAAAACCTGTAGGTCTAATTCTCTTTTTTTAAACTACATTATATTCTAAATATTTATTAGGCAATTTCCTGGGGTTAAAAAACATACAGAGAAACTTCAATTTTTAGAGTATCAAAAATCATCTGCTTCAACCTTAAATTGGTACAGTCAAATTTAAAAATAATTACAGCATTAAACAATATTCCTTTTCCAGACTCTTCCCTCTGTCATAACACAGGAATTTTGGCTTCCATCTACCCAATCCTTATGGTAATTTTAAGTTGTCAGCATGTTAAACTATTAAGTTGAAACAATAATTCTTTATTTTTTTAAACTAATATTCTGTCTAAATTGCTTCAGAGCTTCAAACTCAACATGTTTAAAAGAAACCTCTCAGTCATTCAATACTTAGTTGCCTAAGTAATTATCCTTCTAGGCAGAAAAGTAATTGGTCTCAGAAGCTGATTTTATGCCTTTCTTTGCACTGGCTGCCAGAAAGCTCAGAATCAAATGTGTGGTTAATGTATATGACCTAGAGTATGCATGTTGTTTATCAACCTCACTCCAAGCTTCCTGCTATTTTTCCTATACTTATATTCTAATTTGCTTACTCATCTTGCTTTGCACATTTTGTAATTATATTCTATATTTATATGTCACATTAAATTGCTTAATTTTTAAAGTTGGGTATAAATACACTAAAAAAAATCAATTCCACTAAAGTTGACACTCTCCCTGCATTGTCCAGCTCAGTGCCTCTAAAGATATGATCCCCTTGTTATCTTTGACCTTACCTTTTCTTCATTCCCACATTCAATGGTTGATAAAATCCTGGAGTTTCTAACACTTTCCTCTCTCTAAAAACCTTCTTTTCTCTTTAATGGTACCACCATTGTCTTAGTTTGGAAATTCAATTGCTTTTGCCTTGGTCTCTCAGATATTGTCTCATCGCTTCAAAACATCTTTTATACTGTTGCCAAAAATGGCCTTTGAAAAACACGCAAGTCTGACTACACATGCCACAGTTAAAATCACAACAAAGTAACATAGTCACAAATAGGGTATACTGCTTGGCTTTTATTTTTGTTGAATCTATGACTGGTGTGTACAATCATCCATGTGTTCTCTTACAAATGGGTATTTGTAAGAAAAACTATTAGACTTGCTTTTGTAAAAGCTAACATGCACAAGACAGATTTTATTAGCCTGCTACAATAAGGAGAACATTTATTCGGAAAATCTCAAAAAAAAAGGAGTGAGGGGAGGGGCTGGAAGGGAAAAGGGCTGGAGTTTTATAGAGGCAGATAGACAAGAGGATCATCCAGAGTCGTAATGGAGTCATGGAGAAGGATGGAGATGCCTTTCATGGAAGCCACTGAGGAAGGGCGAGGTAGGAATATGCTAGACCAGAGCGTGCCCTGACAGCCATTTCTGGGAACACAAAGGCGTGGAGTTATTTTGGGAAGGGAAGGAAGGACAGGGAGATATCATAACCATCATGTTTTCCAGGAACACAGGGTTCATGGAAAATTGGATATTGTCATTATTCATCCATCTTGTGAAATTGAATGTCCTCACATTTCTATTAAAACTGCACACAAATGAAAACAGAAAGAAATGCCAATTTCCGAAATGTCCCCTGTTGTTCCTCTCGCACAACCTTATATAAGTGGCACATTTTCATCTTAAGGGGAAGGCCAAACATACAGAGATATCTAAAAGATCACTTTCAGCATCGCCAGTGATGGGAAGAAGAGGGAGTGGTCCTGGGAAGAAGAGGGAGTGGTCCCAGGAAGTTGATTTACTCAAGGGACACTCTCTACCCCCAACGCCAGGTGACGCTGATGGAAATGGCTAGCAGGCCACAGTTTGAGAAACCCTGGCCCAGAATATCATCTATCTTAGCCTTTGCTGTAATTGAAATTTTCCTCTTACCTCTCACTAAATAACCATGAGCACTACCAATCCCTGTAATTCAGGCAAGAAGAATGAATTGCCTGCTGCTGATGGAGCTATTGTTTCAGATCATACCATTGATTAGGGATCAGGAGTCATTTAGGAAGCCTCTGGTTTCCAAGAGTAGCTTGAACTCTCATTTCATAGATGTGAAATCATCCTGGATTCCTCCCTCTTAATGGCATGTTGGTAGTGCAGTTACAGCTCACTAGAGAGCAGGCTTGCCTCAGCTGTTCCTGCCTCAGCCAGGTGGTCAGAGGAAAAATGAATTTGCTTACCTGGGAAAACAGGTTGCCTATAAATCAAAAGAGGTCAAGTTATGTCCACCAGATGGAGGTTTTAAAATCTTAATGTGTAATCTTAATGGATTACTGGAGGTGAAATTCTAGTAAGGTTGAATCATTTTGTTGCCTTCTGGGATCCAGGGGGAGAGAAAGGTTACTGTTATAGTGAACAAGAATGAAGTCAGATTTTCATCTGAGGTGACCTAATTACCAAGGATGTGATTCTGACTCATTAATTTTCAAAGTCATATCTAATTATTGGTATGGCTTACTGAGGCTCGAAAATGTGTTTTCTAAGTGTATAGTATATTTTCCATAAATACTGGATTTAGGCATGTTATAAATATTGTGGTTTAAGAGGACTCTAAACAGTCAATAAATCTCTCTCTCTCTCTTTTTCTCTCTCTCTCTGTCTCTGTGTCTCTCTGTCTCTGTCTCTCCTTTCTGTCTCTTTCTTCTCTGCTATTTCTTTAGCCCTGGAAATGTAAAATGAAGGGTTACAGAAAACAAGAAGAATCCGTCAGTTTTCTCTTTTGGGGCAATTAAAAATTGATACATTATTTAACATAAAGCTTTGGTGGTAACTGTGGATTTCTCTTATCCATATTACCGCACTAGAGTTAACTGTAGGAACGCATTAGGCCATGAATGACTTTTTAATCCGAAAGAGTAAAGTCACAAGGGAAGCAGAAACAATCCATAAGTCAAAAATGCTTATTTATTCCAGTATATGAATATGGTATGTGTACAAAATAAATCATTTTAAATTATTTTAAAGGTTTATTCCAGCTGGGAATTATGAATATCTTCTTCCCTCACTTGGCCTTTTTTGTCTTGAAATTTCAACGGTATACTTGTTCCTCACCACCCTTTTTGGAAAAGTGTAAACATTTACGTAATAACACTTGTCTCCTGACATACTGGAGATGTTTTCCTTTTGATTCTGTGTTGTTAACTGATGAGCTTGACATCTTGCTACACTGAGATGCCCAGCAGAGAACATGACTTTTTCATAGAGGAGAGGACATTTGAGTAAGTGTGTCTTTCACGACAGCGATTCCTCATAGGTCTCTTCACATAAATTCTTCTTTCCCTAGCTTAAATCTTTAGCTACCTTTAAAATATCACACATTTACATTTCAGATCTTTGTTGAGATGTTTTTCTTTTGACTTACAACTTTAAAGTTCTTCCACATGAAATGAAGAGTCTATTTTAAAAGATTTAAATTTTTGAAACATCTTAAATCATTTGATAGATACTATTACCCTTAATGGGAAGGAAAGAAATAATACACACCTTTAATTTTCTTTAGTAATGTGAATTTTAATGAGAAGAATGAAAATGGGAATTGCGATTCTACATGTGACTCATCTTTTGACACAGGTTTCTGACTTGAAGTCATTTAATCATACGTACTTTTAATTCATATGAATTAGGGTTAAGATTCATTTCTTTAGCTTATTTTTAAGTAATTATAAAAGTGAAGGTGAACTTTTGTTTTTATTTATATTGAAATTATTATTTTCCATTATATTTTAAGACTTTTAAACTATGCAATAAGTCCCTTTACTTTTCTACGTTCTCACCTTAGGTCTATGGGCATCAGGGCTAAATTGATTTGTAGAAAGTTCCTTAAGCAAACCGATATTAGTTCTGCAAAGTAAATCCATGTTAATGTAGATAACGAGGTATGTAACAAGATGGATTTAGTTCTCAGTATTATGCCTGAAGTGAATCGACCTCAGAAAAATTGAACATGAATGCTTCGCCTCAATGAGAATGGTTGTCTGCGCAGTACATACAATTTTTACTCAGCTGTGTAGGTCCATACCTATGAGCCAGACAAAATATGTACCTCATTTGCCTGATTCTTTGATATTCTGTGAACATGCTGAGCCAAAGATGAGGACATCTTCTATCCATAATAGTCCATTTGCAAATACATGCACAGGCTTGTTATGGGAAACATCATTTGTTGCCTTGCTTGCTTTGGGAAGCACCATTTACTGCCTTAGCAAAACAACAAATGATGTTTCCTGCCTTTGAGTTTCCATTTACATTACTGGAATAAGCCATTGGCACAATCAGAAATACACTTTCGCTACTCTATATTTTCTTTCTACAGGAATTTAGAGAATTCAAGGACAACAAATGATATAATTCCTCATTCAACAGCTCAGTAAAGCATGTCCCTAGCATATGCCTTTGAAACTGAAGAGATAAAATCGGGAAAATTAAATTTACTTTTATGAATTATTTCTTAAAATATATAAAAATAATTGGCAATCCAAGTATAATTTTTAAATACTCCCACTGAGACTACTATAATGATTCCCATTTCAGTATCTCTTGTTTTTCTGAGCCGTAGGACAAGCTCTTCAGTTGATGATGTTTTTCTACACTAAAAAAATGTGTATGGTTCCTTTGTCATGTTTGACGTGTATGACCCATTCTGCCAATAGTTTCAGCATCCTCGCCACTGTAAATGATCATTTACTTACTGGAGTAAGTAAAGGGAAATCACCAGACCTTGAAAGACAAACCTATTGAACAGTATTTTGACTAGTATACTGATTTTCTGTTGTAGAAATGAACGATGAATTTTTGTTGTAGAAATAAGAATAGACGATTACATGCATTTTTCTGATTAGAATATAAAAGAATGTAATTAAAGGATTTACCAAAGTAACAAACAGGTAAACACAGGTGCTATGATTTGAATATGGGTTGTCCCCACCAAAACTTTTGTTGAGGCTTGGTCTCCAAATGAGCAATATTCGGAGGTGGTACTTTTGAGAGATGATTAGCTCATTAAGATGGATCAATGACTTTCTGGTGAAACTGGGTTAGTTCTCAAGGGAAGGGTTTTGTTATCACAGGAGCAAATTAGCTAAATAAATCTCTTTCTTTTATAAATTACTCAATCGCAGATATTCTGTTACAGCAACAGAAAACAGACTACAATGCATCATCACCCAAGTCTGTTGAGGCTGGTGAGACAATTCTGGTGACTATATCACATTAATTTTTGATGATGCTAATACTGGTGATAATAAGGACAGTAAGCACACATAGCTATTTGCTATCTGGTAGGGATTCTTCTAAGCATTTATATATAAACTAATTTAGTTATCCAAATTATCCTAAGAGGAAGGTACCATTATTGTTTCTATTTTGTGTTTGGAAAAAAAAGCTATAATGCATACAGTTAACAACCAGCGGCAATGATGTTTTGAAGGGACCAGCTCTCACAGCCAGGTCTTATTTTGTGCACCTCTATTTTGAAATCAGTCTACTTCTAGACTTACTGTAAAACTCAGTCTTAGCTACGATGTTCATGGGTAGTAAAATTTAAACTCGGAATATGTTTAAATGTATGGCTGTTGGTTGACTAATTATAGATTATTAGCACCCAATGATCACCTGTTGATTTGAATATCTATTGCATTTGCTGTGCTGAGGTATAGTTGTGGCCTAAGGGTCTAACTTTTCAAACTTCTTCCTTGTCATTCTTAAGATACTCATCCTGATAAGCACAGTCCTCTGAAAGGAAACCTACATTCAGTTTGTAACTCCTTCCAAGCAGTTCAGTTCTAGATCCATTCTTTTAGGCCTCCTTTTCCTTTTCTGCAGGAAGAACAAAAGAGATTTTAGAGATAGTCCTTATGAAGAGCTGCTAGACAAGCAAACCATTTCCACAGCACAGATTCAGACCTTGAGATTCCCTTTCCCGGGTATGATATATTAAGCCATGTCAACAACTAGAGAAAGTGGATAGTTTACAGTAAAATCTTATTTTTTAAGACAATGGAAAGCTATGGAAACAACAAAGACTAGAGGAAATGACATTCCAAAAGGAAAGAGCCTTTACTATGTGACCTGCAAGTTGATAGTTATTTTCTTTCCTAAGGGCATTTGCAGATTCAAGGTATGGGTCAAAGATGGGGTCTGGCCTAGGCAAACAGAGACAAAGCAATGGAGACTTTGGTGATCCAGTGGGTTGTTGTGATGGAGAATAATCTAAAGGACTTGCAAACAAAAAGCCAGTTTCCCCCAGGAAGCATTTGCTGTGTTCTGGAGTGGAGGGAGAGGATGAGGAACTCTTCAGCAGTAATTAGAAAACAACATCCTATTGGGGTGACCTAACGCAAACATGCCCCAGGCTCCCTGTTAAGACTCCAGAAATGTGAAGCTGTGTGAGTTATTAGCCAAAAGAGCTAAACTCAAAATTCTGAAGGTATAACGTAATCTCCTGTAGTCTTTCAGAGCCCAGTGGACAAGAATCTACTTGCCTCTCAATCAAAAGTCTGGGAGGTCACATTTGAGGAATGGAAATGAAGCAGATGTGAATTGAGTGAAACTAAATCTTCAACTCAGCCCAAGCCAGGATCCGTCCTTGGGATTGATGTGTGTAAGTTCTGCATGTCTAACAGAGAAAAGCAGAACCCTCCAGGGGAATGGGCGGATAGCATCACCTGGACCAATAGTCAAGACAAATAAAAGTATACCCACAGATGATTCAGAAACTGGAATTAACAGGAAAGGACATTAACCATTATTAATGTTAATTAAATAAAATGGTACAGAAGATAGGCAAGATAGATGAAATCATAAGAATTTTGAAAGGTATTTGAAATCTATAAAAAATTAATATTTGTCATTGATGAGAAACATGTTACCTACAATGAGATCCCTTGAAATTGTCTAAACTATAATAACAAGATTGTGGGATATTGGAGAGATTGAGAAACTAGGAGAAGGGGAATCAATATCTGTGAAATGCCCAATATGTGCTAGACGTAGGCCAAGAACATTACGTATGTCATACCTCTTAATTCTTCTATGAAGTAGTTTTTATTATTCCTACTTTATAGGTGAGAACTGTGCAGAAAGTGTTCAATATAATGAAGGAGGGAACATACAAACTCCTATGTGATCATTTTCACATGTCCACAACCTCCTAGCACAGGGCAAAGTTGTAAATGAACACATACCACTGAAGGCTCACACCGTCATGAGCTTGTAGTAGCAATATCCCAGGAGCTACCTGAAAGCTTCTGGGTACACATAGCTAAATAATGATACTCCTTTCCCACAGATTTTGGCATGCCCCTTAAGAAAGCTAGAAGTGTTTTCCAGGCGCGGTGGCTCACGCCTGTAATCCCAGCACTTTCGGAGGCCGAGGCGGGTGGATCATGAGGTCAGGAGATCGAGACCATCCTGGCCAACGTGGAACCCCATCTCTACTAAAATACAAAAAAAAAATTAGTTGGGGAAGGCAGTGCGTGCCTGTAGTCCCAGCTACTCGGGAGGCTGAGGCAGCAGAATCTCTTGAACCCGGGAAGCAGAGGTTGCTGTGAGCCAAGATCACACCACTGCACTCCAGCCTGGCGACAGAGTAAGACTCTGTCTCAAAAAAAAAAAAAAAAAAAAAAAAAAAAAGGCTAGAAGTGTTTAATCAGGACTGGAAAATAGCTAATTTTATTTTATGGTTTTACTTTTTTATGCTTATTAAGATAAATTGAATCATGAAGTATAAAATGAGCTCTATGATTAGAACCACTCCAAGAGTTGAAGACTGTAAATCTTATTTTTAAGGACTTCCTGTGTAGTGCCAGCTCTGTTATTAATGGTGGGTTTTGTACACATGCCTGATCTTTGAGTTAGTAAAAAATACCGCTGGAAACTGCATTCCCAGGAACAATGGAATCCCTGGCGAAGAGTTTCCTCCCTGAAGAATAGTAAAATGCCAAACAGACAAAAGTAGGAAAAATTATGTCTCCAGACAGACGCATTGCCACTGTAACTTCAGAATGAACTATTTTGTACAGTACACAACGTCTGCTATCCATCAATTATTTGACAAAAATACCACTTTGATCAAGAAAAAAGATCTTAATTATTCACTGATCTTTCCTATCCAGAATAACTAATGACAATAATAACAGAAAATCTGCCCATTTTGAGCACTGCAAGACAGGCACTTTACATACGTATCTCTTATTTCATCCTATTCCTGTTCTCATTTTAGAGTTGAAAAGAAACAGGTTTATACACAGAATAAAAATTTTTCTTGAAGAAACTCAGACATTAGTAGAAAAGTCTGGATTTAAACCCAGTTTTATCTGAGGCCAAAACCCTTCTTTTTTCACTATGGGAGACTGCTTTGGCAATTGTAGCACATAACTATAATGATAATGTCTTGTTTACCTACACCTTTCTGCAAGTGCCAAAGTGCTGTACAAAAGCGGGCAACTGATTTCTCTCTATGCCCATGAGGTTAGTATGTGTATATTATTACTCGCAGGCAGGCGCCCGCACAGACTATGTTGAAAGTGGACCGGAATCTCAGGACTCTCCATGTAAAAACACTTCTGACTCTCGAGCACATTTCCAAAACAAATCAAATGGAAAGAACAGGAATATCAAAACTAGATGGCCTCCTAACCTTGGTTCTTATCTGATTTTTTGGCTTTATGCCTGGGCATTATTTTTTCATCTAGAAATCATTTCTCTAAAATATGTTCTTCATGGCATCTACTCCATCTCCTCCCCTCTACTCCAGTGTGTGAAGCAACACCCATTCACACTACTCTCACCTGCCTGTAGACGAAACACACAAAACACTGAGAATGAAACCAAAACCACTCACCTTTTCTTGGATCCAGAAAGAATCAATAGTAGCATTTTTGGCATCTCCTTCCTAGTTATGTCTATGCCTCTCCATCTCTAGCTCTGTCTTTTTTATCTCCACTTAATGGGCTTTGCTTTCTTTTGTTTAAACACATTCGGTCACTCTGCCTGTATTGTTTTTGTGGCTTGCTGAACTTAAACCTGCCACTGCTCTTCATTCCAGTCAGAAGGAGGAAGAGGGAGCTTATAAAAGCAAAAACAGATCATTTACATTGAAGATAAGAAAACACGCAGTGTTTCTCTCACAGTTCTGGGACGCAGGGTGCCGGTTCTTTTGGATATGAGGCTCTCCCCAAGGGATGAAGGAAGAGGACTCCTCCACAAAATCTTATTTGGTCCCCAAGTTATGAAGATTTTTATTTTCTTTTTTTTTCTTCTTTCTTTTCCTCTTCCTGCTCCTCCTCCTCCTTCTTCTTCCTTTTTTTCTCTTTTTTCTTTGTGTGTGTGTGTGAGAGAGAGAGAGACAGAGAGAGAGACACACACACAGAGAAAGAGACTGTGGGGTGGGGTTTCATTCTGCCACTTAGGGTAGAGCGCAGTGACATAACCATAGCTTACTGCAGCCTCAAACTCCTGGGCTCAAGCGATTCTCCTACCTCAGCCTTCCAAGTAGCTGGGACAACAGACATGTACCACCAGCAGCAAATTATTTATTTATTTATTTATTTATTTATTTATTTATTTATTGTAGAGAAAGCATCTTGCTATGTTGCACAGGTCCTAAACTGAGCAGAGATCAAAGATCTTTGCTATGTTGCACAGGTCCAAGACGGAGGAATGCCTGGGGTCTTAAACTCCTGGCCTCAAGCAGTCCTCCTGTCCTGGCCTCCCAAAATGACGGGATTACAGGTGTCAGCCACCATATCCAGCCAATATTGTTCTTTAGCTTAGACTTGAAGAGACGCTAGAGCCATGTGGAGTGGAATCAATCTAGGTGGAGACAATTCAGTAATGCTGGGGTTTAGAAGGAAGAGGAGTGACAGCCGGGCGCGGTGGCTCACGCCTGTAATCCCAGCACTTTGGGAGGCTGAGGCGGGTGGATCACGAGGTCAGGAGATTGAGACCATCCTGGCTAACACGGTGAAACCCCGTCTCTACTAAAAATACAAAAACTAGCTGGGCGTGGTGGCGGCGCCTGTAGTCCCAGCTACTCGGGAGGCTGAGGCAGGAGAATGGCGGGAACCCGGGAGGCGGAGCTTGCAGTGAGCTGAGATCCGGCCACTGCACTCCAGCCTGGGCGACAGAGAGACTCCGTCTCAAAAAATAAATAAATAAAAAGAAAGAAGAGGAGTGACATATTTAGGAAAGTACATTTAAAAAGGAAAAGCAAATGCTCTTTTTAGTTTACACTAGATTGAATTGGGAGAATTTCCTACCTGGGAAAAGCACTCAGTAATTACTGGTTATGAGTACGTATGTTTGGCCTTGGCGAAGACGCTCTTCTTTGGGTGGGAGCTAGAGGTGATGCAGAGGCATGCCAGGGAGCAATACATAAGGATTTCCTCATTGGCTATTTCCCAATTATCCTGTGTTTTTGGTAAATAATCTACAGTAATGTCTCCCGAACTTTTCAGCCTGGGGCAAATCTAGAATATTCAGAGAAAGGATTAAGAAAAGAAGAAAAGATCCAGCTATCTCATAGCAACCTTTTCTTAGTGTAAATATTTGCCTGTATGGGCTCAACCACAATCCCAGCCTCTCTTCCATGGTGTATATTACTGGTCACAGGCAGCCACGTGAATGTATCAGCTGTTGTATCTCTTCTTTCATTGTAATTAAAATACCAATGTGTTTCCTTATCAAAACTGGAAAGCTAAGATCTTTGGACAATGAGTACTGTTACTGAAAAACAAGACAACTTGGGGGAAATATTTCACTAATATTTCATGATGGAAATGTATTATGTTTCATGATTCTTTAAGAATAGATGTAAATCTCGTAATGCAAGCTAAGAAGAGAAAAATGTTACCATGCCATACTAATATAGATAATAATTAATAAGAATGTTGAGTTTTAATCTAATTTTTAATTTAATTTATTAATCTATTGGTATAAAACTTATGATCATTGGTCTAAAAGTGAATGATCCTTGAATTTTCAGTTTTTTAATTTTTTAGTTAATTTAATTTTTTTTGCCTTTTTCCTACTGGTATTTTTTTACTTAAATTTGAAATTTACGAATCTCTTGGTCCCCACAGAATTCATTAACTCTATATCTAGAGTAAAAAAGAGCCAATTTAGCAGTAGCAGTGTTTGGTGACTCTCATTTTGAGCAAAAACGTCTAATCAACACCTGCAGTCTGGATATACATTAGTTAGTTTACTCTGCATGCTGCTGAGGAGGGTAACCTAACGATGCTTCTGATAGACTAAACATTTGCAAATGAGCCCTCCAGTGCCTAAGTTATCCATGCAGCATGACGCAAGTAGGGCTGGTTTGAAGTACTTTGCCTTCCTTTATTTATTATGACAAATAGGTTGGTATTATTTAAACACACCAGCAGCTCATGTGTCTTTTATTTAAAATGCTACCCATTTATGTGATTGAGAGAAAAAGTAGCAAAATGGTCACAATTTAAGTTAACTGGTACTTTCTATGCATTTTCAACTGTGTTTTTTTACATGATGTGAATGATACTTTTCATTTATTTGAAGAATTTTATAAATTGCTTGTTAAAACATGGATTTATTAATTTGGTATTTTAAAATAATAATAAATTATATAATAATAATACAGCAATAGTTTTTTATACCATAAATAAGTAGTCATATTCATATGACTTGTATTACATGTAAGAATCACTTGCAATGTTAGATAACACATACTGGCTTAAACTATTAAAAATATAAACATATTATATTATAAAACAAAATATATTTCATATGGTTTGTTCTGAAAAATGAGCTTCAGAATGTTAATAATCAACTCTGAAATTGAGTATATATTCCATAACCACACAAATTTATATATATTCAGTTTCAAATACAGAGTAGATGCCAAATTGTTTTACCATAATAGTGAGCAGTGCATTTTTTTTTTCCCAAGAATAAAGGTCAGGGTTCAAAATAAAATTTTTCTGGCTGCAGCTAGCGTTTTTATTTTTCTTCCCAGTGACTGGAATCAGCTCTCCATGGAGCAACTAGAGTTGTGTCTGCTCTTTGCAGATGGGGCTGGAGCAAGCTCAAAGACAACGTTTCTGAGAGTCAGCCATAGACAAACAAAAATAACCTGTCTAAACTTTAGGATCTAAATCCAGACTGGGTAATTCACTGTTTTATAGTAATTAATTTAGAAGTAATATTATTTAGTTGAGGTTAAGATCTTGTAGTGAACCGGAAATTCTCCCCAGGATCTAAAGATAAAAGAGATGATGTGTTCGCATTGACAGGTCAAAAAAGACTGTCTTTGCTGATGAGAGAAACACAGCAGATACCTACAGTTGATTACTATGCCTGCCTCATCAATGGCAAGTGCCTGCTGGAATCTGGGCACTTCTGCAGGATTCAAAGTTGCTGTACCATGGCAGTACTTAGTATTCATGGAGTAACTAACTAATTTTAGAGTCATCACTTGAAGGAAGGGCAAGTGACATGGACAGCTCCCATGCAAAGTTCTAATCACATGGGAAGGTTATGTGCTATGTGATATCCACAGGCTGTCTGCCAGACCAGTGACTTAGAAGTTTTGCCTATGCTGACATATACTTTCTCCCAACCCCTTCCTTATCTACCACGCCTACAATGGTCTTGACTATATCTAAACCCAGAAACAGTATTAAATTTGCTAGCAAACTTAGTTCAAGATTATAAGGAAAAAAAATCAATTAATATTGAAAACACATTAAAAAAACAAACTACGTGAAAAGTGTGTCTATAGTCATTAATAGCTCACAGAATCTCCGTTTTGGTTGACTTAGTACAAGTACAAGCTGCATAAATACATGACAAGGGCATTGGAAATAAAGTTGTCAGAGGAATGTCTCTAGAATTCTGGAAGCTGCAGACAGTGGAAGCCTCCATCCAATCCAGGCGGGTGCATCATTTGTTTACATTTGCAAGCCTCTTCTGAGATTGGCCTGTATCTTCCAACAGCAAGATCCCATGTTGTTTCTCATGTAAAACCCAGCTCAGGCATCCGTCATCCCTCCTGGTAACTGTCTCTGATCCCCCAGCTATAGTGTGAATATCCTTCCCATTGTAAGCTGTATGCATCCCTATCGTTAGCCTTCGTGTTAGAATTATTCTTGGAGAGCCTCTTTTCACTGCCACACTTCTCATGGACACAGAATTTGTCCTTGTGTTCCCAAAGCCTAGCACAGTACCTTTCCCTTAGCAGGCATTCACTAGTGGGTGTTGAATGACCTGTCATCTCAGACATCGCCACTCTGGATACCCTACTGGTTACTCACACAGATCTACTCAACTCTTTCCTTCAACCGTTTGGATGGGTTTTTGTACAACAAACCCCCATGACACAAGTTTACCTATGTAACAAACCTGCACATGTAACCTGAACTTAAAATAAAAGTTAAAAAACAGAACAAAAACCAGGTGGTTTTGGCCAACCCCGCTCATTCATGCTCAGTGGACACCTATAGAGAGATAGGGACTTGAAAGTTTAATAGGCATATTTATTTTTTCTACCTTTTTGTTGCTAAATTATTTTTATAAATATTATTTTTGTTATTGCCATTAGCTACTCAGTGATTGCCTACATTTTTAACCCTAAAACATCCTCATCCTCCAAATCTTCTTAAATTTGTTTCAGTAATCACAGCACTAAGTAGTTAGGGTTTCTTATGCATTTCTCTATGATACGATTATTTTTGACCTTTCCTATTTCCACAGGAAGGGCACTAGTTTAACTGAGCTCATCAGGGAAACTTCCTGCAGGAAAGAAAATCTCACCACTCTGTCATCTGTAGATCTCCTCTTACACAATTGTATGGCATAAAGATTATATCTTATTTCGGTCATTTTTAAATTAGTGTGTACAATCTATTCCATTGCAGAGAGGCATTGGTTTTTTAAAGAAAAAAAAGTCTAAAGGTACAGAAAATTAGAATAATTACCAGTAAGTGGTTTACACAAAGTGAAATATACCAAGGCAAACACGCATTTACTATATCCTCATAGCTATATTGTTTTTTATGTAGTTGTGAGTTGTGACCCAGTAGTGGGTTGTAAAATCAGTTCACTGAGTTAAAACCAGTATTTTTAAAAAATGATATTGAACAGAGTAGAAAATATCAGAGTTTATAGCACATAGTAAGGATAAATATTACTTTCTAAAACTTTTTCTGTGTGTGTTTAAATGCATATGTGTAATGTACATTTTTACTGTGGATCGTGATAAAACGAATAAAAATGAAACACAGCAATGTAAGTGTATTCCTAATATGGAATTGGTGATTCACAGGGTCTGAGCCTACAGAGTTTCTAAGATAAGACCAAATTGTTTTCCAAATTTGTTTTTTAAAAATTAATATATCCTTGAGTGGTTTACAAGTTTCTATTGTGCTACATCTTCAGCAGCAGTTGTTATGGAAGACTTTCAAATTTTTTTCTAATATGGTGAATAAAAAATGGCATGTCATGTGACTTTAACATACATACCTCAACTATCAATGATGTTCATCTAGTATTTAAAGGCATTATGGATTCTTCTTTCGAGAAGTGCCTTTTCATATTATTTCTCGATTTTTCTTTTTGAGTTTTTTTTATTTTTATAAGTCATATATATATATTTTATGGTTATGTGTTTTTATACTAAGGTATATTTTTCCAAATTATACGTAAGCTTTTCACTTTATTTCTGCTATATTTTGTTTAACGGAGTTGTTAATTTTCATATAGTCAAATTGCTCACTTCTTTCCTTTACTGGTTGGTGAATTTTGGGTTATATTGAAGAATTCTTTCCCTACCCTAAGTCATAAAGCCATCATTACACATTTTCTCCTATTTTATTTTTGAAGTTTTGCCATTTAGAGTTATGTCTTTATTTCATCTGAAATTGATTTTGGTGTATGGTGTGAGGTAAGGATCCAATTTCATGTTTTCTAAAGAGGTAATCTATTGTCCAAGCATCTTTTATGAAACAATTGATCATTTCCTCTTTGATCCATAATCAGTAATCTAATGCCACTCCATCCTTGTTAGTGTGTTTTGGGACTTTTGATTCTGTTCTAGTTTATCTATTTTTGAACTCTTATCAAATCATTTTAATTGCTATAATTTCCCTCATTTTGAATAAGTCTTGATATCTCATGGACACTTTTTTTCTTCAAAAATGTTTCAGCTATTTTTGGGCCTTTGCTCTTCTATGAATTTTAAAAGAAGCTTACCAAGTTTCCCAAAAGGTCTCTAAAGACTTTTATTAAAGGAATCTCTAAATACTGTATATATTTTTGCTATTTTAAATTTTATTTTAAAAATTATACGATTTGTTTGCTGCTAGACTATAGAAACATATATTACTTTTATATTTGTATTTAATCCTATACCCAGCCACTTTGTTATGCCTTCTTATCTGTGCTCATGTTTTGTCTAGCAGGTATTTAAGTTTTAGGGGTTAACAATTATTTCATCAAACTCTACTTCTTTTTTTCTAATCCATATATTTATTTTTGCTTCTTAACTTATTGCTCTGAGTATAATATTCAGTGCAAGCAGCTTTATTGCAGTCCTGACTTTAATAGGAATGCATTAAAACATTTTACAATTAAATACAATATTTGCTATAGGGTTTTTATAGATATCCTTTATCATCTTTAGAAGGGACCCTTCCACTTTTAGTTTTTTAAGCAGGTTTAACCATGAATAGATAATGGAATCTTATTGACTATCTTCTGCATTTATTGACTTAATCATATATTTTCCCACCTTTAATCTATTTATATGGAATACAATATATTTTCCATATGTAAATATATTAATATATTTTTCTATTTCTGTCTTTCTGGGATAAAACTAACTTGAGCAATTTTTTATTGTCATAATAGTTTTGTTAATATTTTTTATTTAAAATGTTTACATTTATATTCAAGAGTGAGATTGTAATTTTAAGTGAAATTGTCATAAACATTGATACCTGAATTGAGCTCATATTTTTTGAAGTGCCATTTTAAGTGTGCTTACACTGATTATTCATTTGTTTCAGAAACTTATCAGCATTTGTATAATAACACAGTTGTTAAAACGTAGGAACTAGACAGATTGATTTTGAGTTCTTCACTTACCCATTCCACCACTTACTGATTCTATGTACTTGATATATTTACTTTCTTTCTCTTAGCCTCAATTACCTTATCTGAAATATGGACTTAATAATTGCCTACTTTATGGGAATGTTTCATCATACATATGAAGAGCTAACACAGTACTTGGAATATAGTTCACGTTAAATAATGATGACTACTTCTGTTATTTTAATTTTATTAAAGAAAATTATATTTTAATCATGTCAACAAGTATTTTTATTTATAATTTAAATTTGTTAAATTTTGCTGTTCCTAAACCTTAACTGAATGGATCTGTTATTTTCAAGGGGACATTTAGAGTATCACTACTTCTATTCTAAATTGCCATCCACAGAGATTTTCATTTTCCACATTATGGAACAAAAGACAGTTGGAGTTTTTGTTAGTTTGTTTTTAATACTATTCATCCAAACTTCCAGTTCTCCCCTTGAGAATATAATGATATCACTTGCTGGTGTCAAGAAGAGGTGGAGCTGTCCACCAATAGAAGCTACATGAGGACAGCATGGTAGAACTCTAAGGGGCCTTTGAAGAAAGTGTCACCACCTGTGAACAATAGTCCACAGAATGTGCATTGGATTTATCTAGCTTTCTTTCCTCAAAAAGGAAGGATATTCTGCAATCAACTATAGCAACTCTTCCACTTTGTAACACTTTCTTAACATTACTTAATTTTAAAACGATGTCCTTACAGAGACACTTACTGCTTTCGTATATAGCAACAGTATATACAGAGCAGCAGGATTAGAGAATGAAAGTTCGATAGCTAGACAGCATGGGTTCAAATCATAGTCTACTGCCTTAGGTTAGTGATGGAACTGAGGCCTTAATTTTCTCTTCTGGACAGAGGATGATGGTTGTTGTTTAGGAGAAGAAATGAATTAATGTGCTGAGAATGCTAATTGATAACTAGCACTGTGTGGGTTACCAAAATTATTATCTTTATACTATACTAGGAAAGACTGTCTTTGGTTTAACTTTTGGATATTACCTAATGACATATTTTGAACATGTCTAAAATGCTCTACTTAATAGGTATTTTTTCTTTAGCCAATTCAAATCTTTGAAATGTAATTTTAATGCACATCTTATTGTTTAGTCTTAGTAAATATACATATTATGCCTAAAGATGAAATTATTGGGTCATTACATATAGCAGTCTTATCTCCAAATGAAACACTCTAAGCATTTTTAAATTTATTTTTCCTTATGGTAATCACAACTTTTTTTCAGAAAAGATGATTTTTATATAATGATTATTCCACAAATATTCTTTCATGGAACTCATAAAATATCCCTAATATTTTCTATCTGATAAATACCTGCCAATTTAGAAATTTACACTCACAGTATCCAAATGAGTTATATTGTATCTTGCTAGAAGCAATGTATCTATATCAGTGTCAAAATACTATGGACAACACAGTCATTATTCCAAGTCAAATTTTTATCCTTAAGCCCGAATATATATATATATTTTCAAATAAATGCACTGCTTCCATCCCCAGTAAATATATTTTTAGGGGAAATGAAAGTCAGTTCAATAATACCCATGGGCACCTAATACCCTTGCATAATCATTCTGACTTGGTTGAGAAAAGTTGTTGTATGGACATTGCCTACCTTATAGGAATGCTGTGAGGATTAGAGGAATATCTGAAAAATGATTTGAGCTTCTTCAGGAGAGATGGTATTAATATGAGATGGTATTTTTATTTCAATGAGCAGGGGATTGAAAGAGGATTATTTCCTGAAGTGGAAGGGAGGCCTGGTGGTGAAGAAATCAAATGCTCCACCTTAAATAAGATGGATTACAGTGATATCAAAGGGACACTCAGCTGGTTCAGACCTTAGTGGCAAGAAAGAGGAAACAGCCTCTAATCCTCCATCCAGCCAGCCTTGGTTTGCCTGAATAGATCCACTCTAGAGGAAAGTAGGTAGTGATGGAAAATGTTTGGGGTCAAGACAGTCAGTAGCTGTTGAGCTCACATAGTTTATTCTCTCCATGTCACTCCAGATGTGACGCATTATAATTTATGTAAAACTGGGAGGGAAGAGCGCAATAAACCATATGGTTAAGCTGGATATATTTAAAGAAAATGCCAACGGGTAGGAACTATGCATCTGCACTACCACATCTCTGGATATAGGCACACAGACAATTAATCTGGGAATAATAACTCAACAGAAACTAGTTGATTTTAGAGCAAATCTAGTCCCCCATCCCCACCACCATCATGAAGTTAAACAAATCAACACTGTTTGATTCTTATTGTGGGTAGTTAAGCATATAATAAAAGAGTAGACTTCTACCTTCTTAATTGATTATTTGTTAATTTGTTTGTTGTATTAGAGTTCTCCAATGAAACCAAACAAATAGCATATACATATATAATTATACATATACATATTCATATACATATACCTATATATACACACACAGCCAGGGGAGACACAGGGAGAAAGAGATTGATCTGAGAGATTTACTATGGGAATAGGTTCCATGTGATCATGGGGTCCGAGAAGTCCCACCATATGCCATCTGCAAACTGAAGAACAAGGGAAGCCAGTGGTGTAATTTAGTTCGGGGTTGGGTTGGGAACTGGGATATGGGGTCAAAAGGCCCAAGAATTGGGATCTCTGATGTCCAACGACAAGAGAGATGAATGACCCTGCTCAAGGAGAGAGACAGCTCATCCCAGCACTTTGGGAGGCCGAGGCAGGTGGATCATGTGAGGTCAGGAGTTCGAGACTAGCCTGACCAACATGGTAAAACCCCGTCTCTACTAAAAATACAAAAATTAGCTGTGTATGGTAACCAGCGCCTATAATCCCAGCTACTTGGGAGGCTGAGGCAGGAGGATCACTTGAGCCTGGGAGGTGGAGTTGGCGGTGAGCCGAGACCATGTCATCGCACTCCAGCCTGGGTGACGAGAGCAAAACTCCCTCTCAAAATAAAAAAGAAAGAAAGAAAAGTAGAGAAGAGAAAGAGGGAGAGAAATAATTTGCACTTCCTCAGCCTTTTTATTCTGTTTAGACCGTCCATGGATGGGGCCATGCCGATCACATTGGTGAGGGGGGATCTTCTTTACTCCTCTACTGATTCAAATGCTAACCTCTTCCAGAAACGCCCTCACAGAGCAGCTATGTGGGCATCTAGCAGCCCAGTCAGGGTGACACATAAGATTCACTGTCACAGTTGTATTTTTTTTTTCTCAGCAATCACAATCATTGTCATTTCACTGCTTTATTCTATTTAATCATTGTGGGTTTTGCTGCAGAAAATACTATGAGTTTTAATATTGTTACTACAAAAAACACAGAATATAGTCGTGGATGACATTTATTCATAATTCATGATTCAAAGTGCAGTCTATATTGGAAAGTGAAGTAAACCCAAGCTAGTTTGCATCAGGTACAACTATGATATGGCTTTTAGAATATAATTCAAAATTGATGTTACCAGTTAATTGCAGACAAACTCCCAAAACCTTTCTTCAATGAAAGATGAGAATTGTGAAACCTTCAGAAAAATCTGAATTTCCTGAAATTGAGTGGAAGAAGTACTATTGGTAAGGCATAAGTTAGAAAGCTTGGGCTCTGGGGCAGGTTCAGAGCTGGCTGTGTGATGTTGGGAAATCCACTTAAACTCTCTGAATTTCCATCATTGTCTTCGGGTGAGGCCTGGACCCCAATATTTTTTAAATATCCAAAGTTAATTCCAATATGTAGACATGGAGAATAACCAGGATGGGTACAGGTCAGTCCTTCTAAAATTTCAGTATGAATACAAAGCACTTGGGAATCTTGCTGGGCTGGTGCCTGAGATTTTCTGTTGGTAATGAGATCCCGGGTGCTGCTGTTGCCACTGGCTTGTGGACCACACTTTGAGTAGCAAAGACACAGGTGATAGTTTGGAGGGTGGCTAACGCTTGTAGACAAAAGCTATTCATTCCATCAGGCTACTCTTCATCTTCAGTACACTCCTTAGCTGGACTCCAGCATCTCTCTCTTCTAGAAAGATCAGAGCTATTTCTAATGGAGCCAGCTGTTCTATTTCAGGTTTCCACCAGAAAGACTCAGGAATAATAAACAATTTGCACATCTTTGGTTGGTATCTGTTGTGAGCATTTAGGGAAAAAAGTGTTGTAAGGAGTTGCCATAAATCTATTATATTTCTATTTCCAAAATATCACCCTATAAATTTTTTTAAGCAACACGTTCTCACAGTTTTCTCCTCAGGTACTTAACACTTAATATCAAATCAAAATGTACTGTTTACACTTCATCTTTCCCTTGAAGTTTAAAACATTCCTGTAGCACAAAATCATTAACAAAAGGACAGATTCTAATGTATTTCCAATGGAATATTAAAATTAGTCATTTGTTTTCTTTCTTACTTCTATAATTATGTATTATTTATAGAAAATTTGTAAGATGTTAGAAAAGTGAAATTCTGTCTTATTATGTTTACCATAATTGATTAAACCTCCACATTATTTTTATAGGAAGTCAAAGCAAATAAATGTAGCACGATTTTTCTATTTCTATTCTATTTTTCTTTACAAGTGAACGAGTAAGTTTAAAAGCACATGCTAGAATTGTCCCCAAAATATGTTGTAATTCCATTTCAATGTGACAGTACATTTCAGAAGAAACGGTTTCTCAGGTGATCTGGGATAGGTTACAATGCTAATCTCACAGCTGTCTCTGTAACTCTCAGTACTCATAAATCATGTGGTCTGTAATAAGAGAAGTAAGTTTGAGAGGTTAGAAATCTTAAGAAAATTATGACGGGGTGATAGATGATATGAAATGACTACATTCTAAAGATGTTATATAAAGGGGAATGTGCTGCATTTGAGATAAGTGCCTCCTGGATTTTTTTTTTTTTTTAAGCAGAAGAATATTAGCAATGGAATACATGGCATTCTTCAACAACATTACTTGATAAATTTTAAGCATTTCTATATCAAAGGTTTTTTATATATAATCAAGCTTCATCTGCGTTTTCAAGACGTCTTACTGGCCATTCATATTATTTTGGAGGTTTCTGAAGATATCTTATGTTCTCAAGTGTACCTTGTGGAGTTGTTGAAAGTATTCAATTTATTTTCTAAGTCTAAATTCATCAAACAATCTGAAAAGCATTTAATATATGGTGTAGGAAACAGAAACCCTGAAAAAATAACCATGGGACTAGACTCTTTTTTATTCCTGTGCTGGACTGTGAGGGCATTAGAATTTGTCACAGCGAGCAAATAAACTTTGAATATCATTATCTAAAAACAAAGAAGTTGAGGTCTCTATAAATGCTTGTAGCCAGAACACTGTAGCATTATTTCAGTTTTTGTATTATTTCAATTTTTGAAATGGCTAATTTAAGTAGAAAATAGTCTAATTCTTTAAATACTATGTAATAATTTTGACTCAGTTAATAGCCCAGTACTTTTCCATGTCACTATGAAGAGAATATCTTTTTACTCTAGGTATTGTATATTGAGTTCCTCTGAACAACCTGTAGATAGATAAGGAGAGTAAGCATAGAACTAGGAAAGAATTCTCTGAGGAATTCATGTCATGAATATATTTTTATTTATGCTCAATATTTTACTTTATGATTTAATAAAGCACTTGTATATTGCTAATGGTTTAATCAATCTTTATGTTCTTTTGAAATGCCTGCATATATCAGTGACATTTACCAGTGATTTTTAAAAAATTCATATCACTCTGAGTTGTTAAACCTAAGTTCTATAACAAACATACATGCTTAAAACATATTGTATTCAGAATGACCTTTTCTCATTTTGCTCGAATCCTTAAAATAATTGTTTTTTATTGCTATTAAAAATATATAAGCACACTGTCTTTCCATAAAAGGAAACATATATCAAATTGTATATGTTTTTATGATCATGATCATGATGTATTCGAATGTATGTACTAAGCAATTATGCTCTAATGATTGGCTGCTTTTTACTTTTCAAATAATATTTTAAATTTTTTGAATAGACTTAGATTTATAGAAAAGTTGCAAAGATAGTACAGAAAATTCCCATACACCCCATACCGAGTTCCCCCTATTATTGGCATTTTTCATTAGTGTGGTTCATTGGTCACATTAATGCCCAATATGATACGTTATTATTAACTATAGTCCATACTTTATTCACACTTTTCTGGTTCTTAACCTAATGCCCTGTTCCTGTCCCAAGGCATTAGGTTAAAACCCAGAAAAGTCTGAATAAAGTATGGACTGTAGTTAACAATAATGTATGATCTTGGGCATCCTGCCCGTCCACAATACCACGCACTACAGCTAGTTGTCAGGTCTCCTCAGGCGCCTCTTGGCTCTGAGTTTCTCAGACTTTCCTTGTTTTGATGACCTTCACAGTTTTGAAGAGTATTAGTCAGGTATTTTGCAGAGTGTCCTTCAGGAGGGATTTGTCTGATGTTTTTCTCATGATTAGACTGGGGTTATGAGTTTGTGTGAAGAAGATCATGGAGATAAAGTGCCACTCTCATCACATCATATCAAGGGGATATACTATCAGTATGACTTATCACCACTGACGTTAACCTTGATCATCTGACTTCAGGTAGTGTTTGTCAGGCTTTTCCGCCGCAAAGTTAAAGAAAATCGCTATGCACAGCCCTCACTTAAGGAGCGGGGCGTTATTCTCCACCTCCTTGAGGGACGGAGTAACTACATACCTTCCTTGCCATTCTACACAGGAGATTTGTCAATTTTCCCCCATTTGTTATTTATTCAATCATTTATTAAGACCAGTTTGTACTAATGGACACATATTTTATACTTTGGGTTATAATCCAATGCTACTTTATTTTGTTACTCAAGTTGTTCTAGCTTTGGGCCTTAGGGGCTCTTTCAGGAGGCTCCTGTGTCCCTTTGACATACCTGGTTGAGCTACTTTTAAGCACAGAATAGAAATAATGTGTGTCTGCAGATTCTGAGACATTTGGATCTCCAAATTTTCTGGAAGTCTGATATTTGGAAGCTGATTTTCCTAAGAAAGTGAAAAAAAAAAACAACCCCAGTTTGTTATGTTGCTGTGCACGATGCTAGTGATCTGATCTTGAGTAAATTATTTGACTCTTGTGAGTCCCAGTTTCTTTGTTAAGGTGAGAATACTTTTAATCTGAACTACATAAATTGTCAATATTCTACAACTTTTGACCTACAAGGCAATAACTTCACACAGTTCAAACTTAGATGTACCCAGTGCATGGGACTGTTGTAAAGATGAAATGAAACCTCACATGCAAAGTCCTTCCTGTTTATACAGCTATTAATGTTCTTTACAGCTACCCTACCCATTAGAAAAGGCCAAGTTAGGCCTTGATCGTTGACTTCAATAACCCATACCAGAAATAAACTGCTCTTAGTCACCCCAGGCCCCAGAAGAGGCTAGGAAATCTAAAACACTCAAACCCACGTTTCTGCTCAAATCTCTAAATCAGAAGATTTGGGTAATAAATTATTTGATATTGGGTCTTATTTTTAACTCTCTTCCAAATGCAAATCTTTCAAAAAATAAAATCCCATGAACTGATATTTTATTAGATACTGAAAACAAATTGATACTAGTTTCCTTAATACATTGAAAGTTCCCATTCTTAAGTTGAAAACAAGCCACTGAAATAATTATATTCCCTCAATATAATGAGATACATTAGATGAAGTGACCCCATCCCATTATACTGAATGGAGGTTCTTTAAATGCCGCAAAGCACCTGGTTGCCCAACTCAAGTGGAACAAGTGAGATTACTTCCCTGCTTCAAATTAGTTGTGCTTTTTCCAGCATTTCAAAGTTTATATTCTGTGGCAATGACCAAAAATGTGTTATATTCTTTAGGAGATCATAGGATGGAAGACATTTTATACTTTGTATTTATTTATGGCATGAAGATCTGGGTCTCAGACTATAGGGTTTTCCCGTTTTTGTGGTATTAAGGCTTTCAAAGAAATTTAAAATAATGTATAGATCATATGATTTATTTTATGCATAAATTAGAATAATTGGCCATCATAAGAAAGAGATAGACTTTTGTGGGTATTGTATATCTATGGTGTATATATTTTTTATCTTAGACTGGAATAGATTTTGTAAAAGAAAGCCTGGCCTGAATATTAAAAGCTAAGTCTTGATCTTGCCTATGACAATGTTTTTTTCCCAGTAATTACAGCTTTGTATTCCTATCTTCTCCCCTCCACCTTGTGCTGACCTTCTGAAAAGGTTGGGTATAAGAAGATGCAAAACAAATGACAATATTATTTTTAATAAAAGAAGATTTTGCTTGTGAATATGAAAATATATATTTTTACAGAATGCAGCATTAACCAGTAATGAAAAATAATTTAAGAAATGGTCAAAAAACTTAAAAAGTCTCATGTATGCTTTATGGCCATCTTTCACCCCACCTGCCTTGCAGATGTGGCAGCTAACTGTGTGGCTTTGTTCTATTGACATGAAATCAATAGGCGTTCCGAATATCCCCTGCCCCTGCAATTTCCACTGAGATTTTGCTGTTAGAGAATCACTCTTCAGGATGAGAGTATCGTGTTTCTATGAATCCCTATTAAATTGCAATTACACCTAGAGTGTTAACTTGTTGAGCTGTAGTCACTTTTGCTATCATCAGCCAAGGTGTTAATCTTAGCAGGTTTATTTTATTTCCTACCAAGTCTCATAGCAGAAAGCAGATCCTCATCAACCTGTTCACCCTTTGGCCATCACTGTGTAGCTTTTCTTCTATTCACAAGCTAAATGTCTAGTGTGTATAATTAGCATACAATGTCTCCAAATTTCTCTCCTCCTGTTGGCTTCTCAATGTCTTTCCTTTTAGCTTCTGTGAAGCCAAAAAGTTATTTCCCCAGGATGACTTCCTATTGCTTTGTCCAGTAGCATATTTTCAGTTCACATCCTACATAAAATCTTGTGGACCACTTGGGTTTTTTTTCTTGAAATACTTTCCTCTCTTTGCTTCGTGAAATCTCTCTCTGCCTATTTCTCTGTCTTCATTATTGAATTGTCCTCAGTTTTTGTCATAGTTAATTTTATGCATCAACTTGGTTGGGCCATAGTACTCTGTGTTTGCTGAAACATGCTTCTAGATGTTTCTAAGAAGGTTTTTTAAAAAAATAATGTAAAATCAAATTACTCTCCATAATGTGGGTAGGCCTCATCCAATCAGTTAAAACCCTTAGTCGAAAAAGGCCTCATCTCTCCTTAGGGGAAGATAATTCTTCCAGGAGACTGCATTTGGACTCTGAAAGCAACTCTTCTCTGTGTCGGCAGCTAGACTACTCTGTAGATTTTGGACTAGCCAGCCTTCAGAAATCACATGATCCAATTCCTTAAAGTAAACCTCCGTGTGGGTGTGGGTGTGGGTGTGGGTGTGTGTGTGTATCTGTGTGTGTGTCTGCATGCATGTATAGACATATGTATATATACAGTTGTGTTCCACATCATGATCTTTTTTTTTTTTGCTTTTGGTTTCTTTAATGACTAAGTAGTGTGCAAAATTAGAATCACAGACGAGGTTGGAGATAAGGCAAGGGTCAGACACATCTTACATTCACTCCATATTTAACCAAGAGTCCATGGTTATTCCACGTGCTCACCTCACAAAGGGCAATTACACATTCTGAGCAGAGTGCCCGGGAATTCACTTCTTGTCTGAATAGTCTCCTTGACAAAATTTTTCTAGTGCTTCTTCAGAGTTACAATTTACTTTTAGTGATTAATTTAACTGCTTGACAATAAAACTTACAGTTTTCCACTAGAAAATCTAGAAGATGGGCACCTCTGAGTTTTGTAGGCTTCCTAATCATACAAATTTTATGTTATCAAATATCTACTACACAGTGTTAGAGGAAAAACAGGTGAACTGCAACATGATTCATTATTTTCAATGCCAGACTACACAGTTCCTGAAGAACTCTTACTAAATATACATACACTTAATAACAGTACATTTCTTTATAGTGACTTTTTAAAATAGGACAAGAGGCTAACCCAATTCTAACAGCCTTTTTGAAAATCTTTATTGCTCTATTGATGACTAAATTAATATATACTCATAAAAATTTAAAAACTACTAAATAAAGTGGTAATAAGATGATACTGACTAAACATTTACTAAGGTACTATGCTAACTCATATAGATCCCAAAACTACTATCATTCCCATTTTACAGAAGAGGAAACTAAAGTTGAGAGAGATCATGTATCTGTCCTGAGATCACATGAGTGAGAAGTGGCAGAGACAGGACTTGAACATATCACATCATGATCTTTTAGTCAAAGACAGACTACATGGATGACGGTGGTCCCATAAGATGAGAATAAAGCTGAGAAGCTCCTATTGCCTAGTGATGTGGTAGGCATCTTAACAGCATAGGGCAACACACTCCTCACATATTTGTGGTGATGCTTCTGTAAGCAAACCTACTTCACTGCCAGTCATATAGAAGTATACCATATACAATTACGTATACTAAGTAATACTTGATCATGATAACAATGGGCTATGTTACTGGTTTATGTATTTACTATACTTTACTTTTTATTGTTATTTTAGAGTATACTCTTTCTACTTGTTATAAACATAGTTAACTATATACCAGCTTCAGATAGGTCCTTCGGGAGGTATCTAGAAGGCGGCATTGGTACCCTAGGAGATGACAGCTCCATGCTTGTTGTTGTTCTGAAAACCATCTAGTGGGACAAGATGTGGAGGTGGAAGAGAACGGTATTGATTATCGTGGCCCTGTCTAGGACCAGGCTAATGTTTGTGTTTGTGTCTTCATTTTTAGCAAAGAAATTTTAAAAGTAAAAAATAATATAAAAAATTTAATAATAATAAAAAAGCTTATAGAATGAGTATATAAAGAAATAGGTCTGGGCGTAGTGGCTCACGCTTATAATCCCAAAATTTGGGAGGTCGAGTCAGGAAGATTGTTTGAGGCCAGGAGTTCAAGACCAGCCTGGCCAACATAGTGAAATCTTATCTCTACAAAATAAAATTTTGTAAGTATCTGAATGTGGTGGTGCACACAGAGAGGAGTCCCAGCTACTTGGGAGACTGAGACAGGAAGATCGCTTGAGCCCAGGAATTTAAGGCTGCAGTGAGCAGTGATTGTGCCATTGTGCTCTAACCTCAGTGACAGAGTGAGACGTCAGTCTCAAAAACACACACACACAAAAAGAAAAGAATAAAAATTATTATTTTTGTACAGCTGTATAATGCGTTGTGTCAAAAAGTCAAAACATTTAAAAAATTAAAGGGTATAAGGTAAAAAAGTTACAGTAAGTTAAGATTAATTTATTACTGAAGAAACAAAATGTTAGTTATAGATTCAGTGTAATCTAAGTGTACAGTGTTTCTAAAGTCTACAGCAATGCACTGTAATGCCCTAAGCCAGTCACCGAATTCTTTGAGCACTCACTTGCTGACTCACCCAGAACAGCTTCCAGTGCTACAACTCCATTAAAGGTAAATGCCTATAAAGATACTATAAAATTTGTTGTATTTTATGCTGTATTTTTACTGAATCTTTTCTATATTTAGATGCACAGGCACTTCCTATTGTGCTACAAGTGCCTATAGGATTCAGTCGAGTCACATGCTATACAGGCTTGAAGCCTAGAAGCAAGAGGCCCTACCATATAGCCTAGGTGTACAGTAGGCTATACCATCTAGGTTCATGTGAGTACATTCTAAGATGCTCGCATGACAAAATCGCCTGATGACTTATTTCTCAGAATGTATCCCTATCGTTAATGGACACATGACTGTATGTGTCTGTGTATATACAGCCTGTTGGATCTGCACCTCCGGGGAACCCTAACTTATACAGTTATGTTTACCAAATCCCTCTTCTTTGACCATCCCTTAAATAAGTCAGCCTCCTAGGCCTCTGTCTTTTGTTCTCTGACTCCAATCATCTCACTGTACACAAATGCACTGGCAGAATTTCACTCTTTTCCAAGCACAGGTTACCAGCCCAGAATTCAAACTTGGAATTCCAAAGTCGTATTCCCAGTCTCCCACCTGACAGCACCACAGAGCGATCCTACAGGAAGTTTGAAGTCCGTGTGTACAGGAACCAACTTATCCTTCTTCTCAGGTTATACTCGCTCATAAAAAAGTCGTCTCTATTAATAAAGTAATGATCAACCTAGACCAGAAATCGGAGTAAGCCTCAGATCCTCTGAATATCTGACCTTTCCCAAGGCTTCACATCCACTCCCACATTGTATGCCCTCCACTGGCGCTGCAAACCAGTCCCCCAGTCCTCCTGCAGGTGTGCTGAAACTCTATTCCTTTTCCTCAACGTTCACCTTAGAGACTTATTTCAAGCTCTCACTGCACATGAACTAAATCAAAATACAATCTCAAGCTTGTCTTCCCATCAGATCTTATCTTCTTACTTCCACTACGCTTAAAAATTTGGAATGACTTCCAATTCCCTGAATTTGCCTTATTCTTTTATACTACTGTAACCTTATACACATTCTTCCTTGTTCCTATAATTCCTTTCTCCACTCTCTGTTAGAAAATGACTTCGATTCTTTAAGATGCTGCTTAAACAACACTTCTTTTAGGAAGCCCTGATATATCCACCTTTCCAATTCTTCACCTGATGACTCTGCATTTAATGTTATTACTGCATCCTTATGCCTAAATCTAATGTTGCTATGATTTCTACTTTAAAAGTTTTCTGTCTTTATCTCTAGTGCCTTGTGAGAGCTTTAAGAAGAGAAATTGAGTTTTATTCATCACTTTATCCCTATGTTTAAGAGGCCAGATATCCACAGAAGTAGCAGCAAAAATTTGAGTGCATAAGCGAACATGGAAGAAAAAATTAAAACATGATATGAGAGGTTTAACCCGATAATAACTAAGTGGAATTGGAACTATTTTCATGTGTTTTGTAAACTGCATTCCATGAGCAGAATTCAGTAATATTAGAAATTTATTTTTATAAAAAGGAAAGAAAAAGCCTTAAAAGTTAGAGATTTTAAAATCACTTCCTGAATTTTTGGATTTAAAAAAAGCCAGAATTACAATTAAATTACTTATAAAATAGACCAAAAAAGCAAGATATCCAATATACCCTGTGTGAGCTAACAGCGCACATGAGTGTGTGTGCAAGTATGCATATATGTGGGTGTGTGAGCAGGAGGCACACATCTAATTCAGTTGATATGGTTTGGCTGTGTCCCCACCCAAATCTCATCTTAAATTGTAGTTCCCATGATCCCCACCCGTCATGGGAAGGACCAGGTAGAGATAATTGATTCGGTGGGGGTGAGGGGGGGCAGAGGGGGCTTCCCCCATCCTTTTCTCATCATAGTGAGTTACTTCTCAGGAGATCTGATGGTTTGATAAGGGGCTTCCCCCTTCCCTGGGCACTCATTCTTCTCCTTCCTGCCATCATGTGAAGAAGGATGTGTTTGCTTCTGGTTCTGCCATGATTGTAAGTTTTCTGAGGCCTCCCTAGCCCTGTGGAACTATGAGTCAATTAAAACTCTTTCCTTTATAAATTACCCACTCTTGGGTATGTCTTTATTAGCATCATGAGAACAAATTAATACAGCTGTACAAGGATAAATATAATTTTTTTTCCATGTAACTACATCTTGTGCTGCTATTCTGTTACTTTGCAATTTAGCATAATCAAAGCCAATTCAGAATGTTTTTAATAAATTCAAGATCTCTCCCTACAACCACTCCTCCTTAACTCTGGGATAGCATGTAAGTGTTGGAGGAAGGACTGTATTATTGTCATCCTCAATAATACTGTAATTGTCATAATAGCTAACATGGTGCACTTTGTTTAAAAGTACCCGATGTTTATTAACTCATTTAATCCCCACAAATGCCCAAAATGTTATTATTGCCATTTTAGAGATGAAAAAGCAGAGCACAGAAGTTAAGCAGTTTCCTAAAATTCAAACAGCTAGTCAATTGTGAAGCAGGCATTTTGCTCCAGAGCCAACGCTTTTAGTGGCAAGATGAGGAGGGCAGGGCATCTTATCCTGTAGTCATCCTGTACTCATGGGCACACACTGGCCACCCCCATTTCCTCGTGTGTGTTTCAGTATTGGCTGTGTATTCACCATTCCAATAAAGGATGCTTGTTTAATTTTTTAGTTCTAAACAGGCAGTTAACTTCTCTGGGCTCAAACTTCAAACCGTGCTTGTTTATTCAGTCTGGTCCCCTGTGAATCTTCCCTGTGCTTATACTTGTAGAGTTTGGTGATCATTCAAGCATTTGGGCAGAGTTTACCTTCAAATTTTGTGATTCACACTCTCAGTGGATTCCTTGCCTTTGGAAAATCCTCCTAAGTTTCTGTGTTCTCCTCCAACTTCCAACTCTGTCTTCTGAAACCTCAATCCAAGAAACCTGGTTTTCTGCCACCTGAGCTGTGCACAGATTAGGGAATGCCTTTCATTTAAAAAGCAGCAAACTCACAAAATTTCTCCCAGTGAAACAAAGCATTTCAGAGATGCATGTCTCTCTGGTGTCAATCTGCCTCCTGCACCCCTCACCAAGCCCCCCTAGGTCTTCCCTGCAAACACGGCATTTAGGGGGCTGCCTGGAGTTTGCGCAGAGTTTGTAATTCAGATTTAGGGATCTGTTCTTTTTTTCTCACACTCCTAAAATCTCCCCCTTAAACCTCCAACTTCTTTTCCCAAAGCACAATGAGCCACAGACAAAACTCCTCAGACATGGAGTTAAAGAAGGAAGGGGCTTACTAGGCTGGCAGCCTCGGCAAGACTCCTGTCTCAAGAGCCAAGCTTCCCGAATGAGCAATTCCTGTCCCTTTTAAGGACTCACAGCTCTAAGGGGGTCCGTGTGAGAGGGTCATGATCGATTGAGCAAGCAGGGGGTACGTGACTAGGGGCTTCATGCACTGGCAATCGGAACAGAACAGAACAGGACAGGGGTTTTTTACGGTGCTTTTCCATACAATGTCTGGAATCTGTAGATAACATAACCAGTTAGGTGAGGGGTTGATCTTTAACTACCAGGCCCAGGGCATGGCGCCGGGCTGTCTCCCTGTGGATTTCATTTCTGCCTTTTAGTTTTTATTTCTTCTTTCTTTGGAGGCAGAAATTGGGCATCAGGCAATATGAGGGGTGGTCTCCTCCCTTATTCCAACATTGCATTCTCTTTGTCATCTTTAACCAATTCGGAGAGGCTTCATTTAGGAAGCATGCTGGGTCAAGAAAACTAGAAACTCACAATCCTTACCCTTTCTGTAACAGCTTTTCAAGGGAGAGAAAAGCTTCATTGACTTCTGCCTGGCTTTAGATACTTTCCAGCTACTTTTCCATTCCTGAACTCTCTTTGCCATGATCTCAAGCCAAGATAGTAAGCCCGTATGTGGTTTTCTACCCAACAATCCTGGGGATTGGAAGTGGGCTTTGGCAAGAACAGTTTAATCACCCAATTCTTACCTCTTCCAGTTGCAGTTTTTCAACAATCCATCCACTTCGCATGCTTTCCAGGGCCTTTCAATAGCAGTTGAAATGTTATCCAGATTTCCTAGTGTGATATGTGAAAGGTTTGCCTCATCACTTTACTCTCTGCCATTACTGGATGTCCCCCAAATGTCTTTTTATATTAATAAAAAGTATGATCAGCAAAATAATATACTAACTATAAACTACTATGTTTTTGAAGTGAGGAAGTATGAAGACTTTGTTATTTTACCTTATTTTATCTTCAGATGGGCTCTCTTTCCTCCAGCCAAATGCCATGAGGTGGAATCTAGGTATGTATTTACAGTACAACCATATGCCTTATAGTTAGGGTGAATATAGTTCCCAGTTTGCCAGCACAGTCTTCATACGTGCCCGTTATCCTAGTATATCCTGATATAATTATTAATAGCTTACCTTTTCACTCTCAGAAAAGTCTTTCTATACTTTATAGTTTATAAAATGCATACACTTTATGAGGGCGGTGGTCATGCCCTCACTTTATTAGGGCCCACCATAATGACCTCGTTTTATCTTCATCACCTCTTTAAATACACTATTGCCAAGTACGGTTACATTCTGAGGTTCTGGGGGTTAGAACTTCAACAAAGGAAATTGGAGGGGACACAGTTCAGTCCAGAATAGTCATAAATAGCAGTGCTATGAGTAGCGTAACAGATACTTTTAATGTCAGAGTGGTAAAATTGGCAAAACACAGCAGTGTTGATAAAACGTAGCATTTGGTTTAATTCCCAATTATTGAGAGGCTTCTCGATGCCAGGTGTTGTTAGTAGGCTCCCTGAACAGTAAACTTTCTCTGCATTTGTCAAGTTGATGCAAGCCATGTTTGGCACACAGCAGTCTTGACCTTGTAATTCACACCACTCTCTTCCTCGCCAACTCAGCGTTCACTGTCTTGATGCCAGTGTTCATGGATGTGCTCTGTGAATGAATCACATCCTGAACCACCTGGAGGGCCCAGTAAAAATGCTGTGTCCACACCAGACCAGACAACTAAAGGTGATGCAGTGAAAAGCCTGGGAATCCTCCTTTTTAAAAGTCTCCAAAAGATTGTCACGGCTCACTACAATTTGAGGGTAATCGAATCTCCCACATTCTCTGTGGATGCCTCTTGCACTGCACTTGACGAGAAGGACAGCAAATGACTTCAGGCAAAGTGAGTGAGTCAGGAAGAGTCTCCCTTCAGAGGCTGCAAGGGCTATTTCTGTGGATATTTGCAGTCTGCAGCTCAAGTTACAGAAGAAATTTAACTTTCAGTTTACTCACTAAAGAGAGAGCTTGGGTTAGCCCCTGAGGGAAGCAGTATTTATTCTAACAAGTTTCATGCCATTTGAAGAAGATTTTATCTTACAGGGAAAAATTTACATGTTAAGAATATCTAGATAAACATTTTTAAAGGCAAATTTTCTTAAACACAATTTCTTTGGAACCTAGAAGATGATAAAAATTTTTTCATGTACACATCTTGACTTTGAATAAATATTTGTAAACCTACCTAAATAACTAGGGCACTAGTGAAATGAGATTACTCTCCCGTAACGAGATAAGGAAAATGCAATAATAACCTCAATTTAATGGCTGACTTTTAAAATGTTAGCATTTTTCCTTAAGTGAAATTGACCTTGTCGCAAGGTATGCCACAAAAGTCTCTTCTTGCTAGGATGAAATATTGCTGCCAGAGTATTAACATTTATGTGGAAAGGTAAATGTTTTAAGGCCAATGACTCTACAAAGCCTGCATGAAATTGTGGTTTGATGTATATTACGGAGATTCAATAATTATTACTGGATTAGGTCAATAAATTTGGAAAGATGGAAAAGGATTATAGAATGAGAGTACTTTATGTTTTAAGAAATTGATTGAATGCCCTCTTTGACTAATTCATCCATGACAACCAAATTTGGCCCAGAGTTCCACATGCACAGTTCCCACTGACATCCATAGAATTTGTGCATGAGTTACAGAGCTTAGAATTAAGCCCTAAGGAAATAACTAAAGATTTTTGGTGAGATATACTTGTGTGATTAAATAAAATCATTTTTATGGGCTTTGTTTTCTTGTTTTCAGGCCGTTCCTTATGAAGATAAATAGCCGAAGCACATCGAGGTTAATACTCCTTTTAAGCTATTTGTCTCCATTTGGGAACTCAGTGCAAAGAAAAATGAATGTTGTACCTCTCAGAAGCTTTCTTCAGTTAAATGTTTCCACTAAATTCAGAGTCCAGCAAACCTTGCCAATTTCCCGGGAATAAGCATAAATCACATCGAAAAATCTTAGAAAATAGTGGGAAAACTTATCTAGTAGAAGGAGAATTAACTATGCAGTTATTTGTTCCATTCTTGTACCACTGTGACTGTAGTGAAACCTGCTTCCCTCCGTAAAAATAAAGAACATATAACTTGATTTGAAAACCAAAAAGTTAAATGGCATGCACCTCCAAAAAGTACAAATTAAAGATGTAAGTTTTGAAATCCAGTCTTATTTGAAATTTTAGAAAAATCCAGAAATAACAAATTGATGTAACATTTAGCTAATATAACTGATTTCAACTTATTTTTCATGAATGCACGAAAATCCTCAGTTTGTAGGTAACAGACTGTATGAAACTAAAGAGTATGAGCTAGGCACAATGCTGGCACTTTACATGTGTAATCCCAACTTTTCCCAATATTGCAGATGAGGAATTCAAATATATTCAAGGTAAGAAATTTATTAGTGAGACCCAGGATTGAAGATCTGGTTATTTGCTCTATTTAATATACAAAGGCACTTTAAAATCAAATGAAAAAAATTCAGTTCAGAGAAACAATTTACAAAATTCAATTTCAGGTGGATTCAAATTTCAAAATGAATCTTAGGGAAACAAGTGTAAATAAATGTGAATATTTGCCAGTTCTCTGTAGGGGTGATGAATACATCTTCTCTGAAGAATTAAAAAAAATTAGAAGGAAATATACAAACATAAAATGTTACTAAAACAATAGATTTCTCAAATATAGCTAAAAACAGAGGAGAAGAAATTGATGTGGTATCATGGTTTACTTTTCACAGTACATTCATATCATATGAAAAGTTCATATAAACTTGTGACAAAGTTCTAAGATTAAAAAAATAAGTTGGCAAGAGATGAATGAGTACTTCATGACATATTATATACAGTACTAAAATAAACATTCCTACTAATAAAATAAATGTGAATTTAAAAGTATGAGTTGGTATTTCTAATTTATAAAATGAATAAGTTCTAAAATTAAAAATATATATACTCAAAGTTGAGGTAAAATACTATATTTCATTTATATTCAACATTTTTAACCAGTTATTTAGTTCATTCAAAATTATTTTATTAGCTATTTCGTTCAGCTGTTTAGAAACCAATCTCAGAAATAAAATGAGTGTAAGTAAGATAAATGTTTATTCCTCTCTCATATAAAATAAGTCCTGAGGCAGGAATTCAAGGGAAGGTACTGTAACTGTGGATAGGAATCTAAGTACCTTCCCATTTTTGCTTCATTATCCTAGTACTCAAATTCTATCCTCAAAATTACCTAATTGCGTAAGATGGCTACTGGAGCTGTAGCTACCACCTCTATTGTCCACACAGCAGGAAAGATAATTCTAGGAAGTGCAAGAGGGATATATGCCAACCTGGCCATCTTCCTTTAGGAAGTTTCCCTGAAAATTCTGCATAATACTAATTGGTCAGGATTTAACTTCACATCTACCAGTAGTTATGCATAGTTTTCATGGGAGGCTAAAAGAAGTCATCTTCAAGATGGGTTTTTGCTACATCAGTTAAAATACAAATCATGCCATTAAAAGGGGAAAGAATGGATAGTTGGTGGAAACTATTAGTCTGCCATGATTGTTTAGTATTATTGGGTATCTGTATCAGGTACCAAGCAATATACTAGGTTCTGGCCCATTAATGTAAAAGCATAGTCCCTAGCCGCAAATAATATAGGGACGAGTTGGGAGACAGTTATTTAAACATGCATGGCTTATAGAAAAATGCAAAATATTTATCAATAGCTATTAAAATATTTACATACTTTGACATATTGATTTTCTTCCAGGAGTAAATCATAAGGAAATAATTCAAAAGGGAAAATGCATAAACAAGTTTATTGCCACATTGTTTATGATCATAAAATATTGCCTATAACTTAGACAAACTCAACAGGAAGGTAAATGTTTGGCAAATCTACTTAACCATTAGGCAACTTTTAAAATTCTTTCAAACCTTTATTGTATATGTATGAATCTATGGATTTGAAAAATATTTCCAGAAATATATGACAGGCACAGGTTAATATGTGGCCTTTACACTGTTAACTAGAAAAGTAAAATATTAATTGCTTTTATATTTCCACGTGGCCATCCAATAGTCTAATATCAATTTATAGTTTGAGCTCAACATAAGCATTTCTAAAGATGGACATTGAATGCAGAGAATGGGAATGCCATCTCCTCGGCTAACCTTACGTATCCCTGTCTCCCTCATTTTGTCTTCCTAATTTCCACTTTCTTATGCATGTCTATCATTCCATCTCTTTACTGTTAGAACCTGCTTCTGAATGAGATTTCAGTTTTGTCTTATCTGATCATTGAGGTACCTTACCAATAGTCTTAGCTATATTAGCTAATCCTACTTGTGACTTTAACTGCCTTGTTGTTGGGGTCCGTGCCGGGGGTGGTGGAGAATGAAAGAACACACAAAAGACAAAGACACACAGAGAACATGGCGGCCGCGCTCAGAGCCTCCGCCTCCCTTTATTTATACTCTATAAACCCCACGTCAGCAGAAAGAACGCAATGCAAAACAAACTTTCTTTTCCCAGATGTAACCTTCTACTCAGTTCTCTGTTTCTATGCTCTTCCTTATCTGCCCGCCTTCTTGGCGCCTACGGGAGTTCATTAAAAGTTCAATTGGAGATACTGTCCTTGAGCCCTATCTATTCTCAGCATACTGTTTTCAAAGGCCCCTGCATTTTCCCCCTTTTTTTTTTTTTTGTTTTGCCTCAATCCTAAAAAGGTAGCCCATATTTGTTCTTGTGTTTTCTTTTGTTTTTGGAGGCGACGGAGGGAGCATCGAATCACCAAAAGAAGTAGACCCAATCCAAGTGCCCAAAGCAATATACTTCCAGAGATTGTAGAAATCCATGTCTTCATCTGGGTCCATGGGTTAATAAAGGCAGCAAGGCGCTGACCCAGCTCCTGAAGGGTTACAGTTCCGGACAACACATGTAATTGTTGTCGAAATGCTTCAGAAATGTTCTGAGTGAGCTCTTGGATGTCCAAACTAATATTTTTATGGCCTATTAATAATTTTTGGACTATGGTCCAATTTTGAGAGATGTTAAAAAGCACAGGTGTTACACAAAATTGAGTGGAGTTCCAATCACATTGTAATGTTATCCGAGTACTGAGGACAGTGAGCTGATCTCCAAGCCATGTCAAGGCTTGTTCCATGTTGTCCAATCTTTCAGCAAGTTGAGAATCAATGTTTCGTTGTTGAAGCCATAACCGGTGAGATTGTTCGTGCCATTGCTGCACAAATTCAGCATTTTGTATGCTTTGATGAAGAGTGAGCCCTGCTATGGCCGCAGTGGAGACGATGGCCACAAGGCTCATCACCGAGGCAATTTTAAGTCCAAGGGCACGGAGGGTTCGCTGGAGAGAAGTCCAAATATAAGTCTCAAGAGGTGATGCCCCCTACGGTCGCGTAAGGTTAACAGGTAGCCAAATTTCCTTACGAGCCCTGAGGATATAAATATTCCCAGTAAAGTTGTGCCACCAGGAATGATTGAGGCAAGACAAAAATGTACACGTATCTGTACAATTAACAATCCCCGTATCATTATCCCATGTCAAATTCTCTGCTAATAATAGGTAGGGCTTATGGACACAAGCAATAATATATCAGGAGGTATTTCGATATAACTGAATATGAAAGGAGTTATTCGGGTTAGAAAGATTAAGGGGCATATTCCCCACAAAAGTGCTAATGGCATCGCCTGCAGCTAACAACTTCCAAAAATAACTCTGTACTTCAGGCCTCCTTCACACCATACCAAGGTTTCATTACTGTTAGCAGCAATACTTTTATTTACCCAGTGTCATTTCAAAGGTATGTGACTAAATTTTGTTTGAAAATCACCGTGCACACTTCAATCAGTTATTTGCATCCCATTGTATTCTAATAAAATCCAGGGTTTAGTTCCCCGACATTGTTGTCACTCCAGCACCTCAATATTAGGAGAAACCTCTAGAATAGGACAAAAAAGTAAAGAACTAGGAATAGTTTCATTACTATATACAGTATGATTATATTAAAAACTTCTAGTTACAATAATAACAGTATTAGCAGCCACATGACTATGATTATAACGAACAGCCCAGGCTTCATGCGATCTTCGGAGACAATGAGACTATTTCCCATGCATATTGGAAGTTCTTCCACTCCAAATTGATATGTGTTGTTTATAATTCCCGTTTCCCGTTCTATATTGTCCTTGTCCATATAGGGGGACGGCATCCAAGTAATGTCATTGGTGAAAACCTTAATTTCCGCCTCCCCCCAGGCGACTCCCTGATACAAGGGCGGAAAGGGAATATAAGTCCAATATTCATACAAAGCCTCACTAAGAGAAATAAGTCCCCCGCCGAGGCACATCCAACAAAGGAAGAAATGCATGCTGAATCCAGTTTTCTTTTCAACAGGGTTTCAATCATCTTGTAGGAAACCACTCAGGTCCGCTCCCTGTAAGGACAAGAGCGTAGCCCCATCCCTGTTTTAGAACTTGCCCTTGAACATACTTACCTTCTTCATTAGGATACCAAACCTTTAAACTGTCAGCGGGGACTATCACCGAGGGAGGTGAGGAAAGATGGGTTACGGCAGCGGAATCTTGCAATTGTCTCCATTGATTCAAAAAAATTAAGGTAAAAACAACCTTCAAAATCTGGTTTCAAAATCTGGTTTCTGGGGGGCTCATTTCCCCCTTTTTTGTTTTATTTTAATAGTTAAGTTTTTAAAGTTAAATTTGCACGCTCAATGATGGCTTGACCTTGACTGTTGCCCGGGATACCGGTGATATGTTGAATATTGTATTGCTGTAAGAAAACTTGTAATTTATGAGAGACATAAGCAGGGGCATTATCAGTTTTAAGTATAAGAGGAATGCCCATGATGGCGAAACAAACTAAGAGATGAGTAATAACAGAAATGAGAAAAGGTATCAATGGTATGATGAACATTTTAATCGTCCAAAAGAAGGGACATCTCATGGATTAACCCCAGGATGGAAGGATGGAATGCTCAAAGGAGCACAGGAAGGACAAGCTCGAATAAGAGAACAAGCTTGTTTATGAGTTAAATGAAACCATCGTTGAAGGCCAGAACTATTAGTGTGATGTAGAGTATATTTTTGTTCTGCAGCATGTAGGTGGCCGATTAAAAGCAAATCAATCTGAGTATTACCATGAACTAATGGTCCAGAAAGTTGAGAATGAGAACGAAGATGAGTGATGAATAAAGGAGCTCGACGTTGGCTCAAAGTAAAGGATAACAAAGAAAAGAATTTCTGAAGAGAAGAAGTAGTACAAAGAGGTAAAGTGGCCTGAGAAATATAAGAAGTAACATAAACGGCGTATTGAGAATCACTAACAATGTTACAACCAGTAGTAGGGAAATCAAGTAAGACCATGAGAATAGCAAACAATTCTCCCTATTGCACCGAGGGATAAGGATAAACTGTAACTCAAGATTGATGAAGCTTCTTGCCAAGAATCAGAAGTTGCAAGAAGATAAGTGATCTGACTATGAGTGAATTGAGAGATAATTAAGGAAGGATCTCCTCCCCAAAGTTGTCGACAGTGATGCCGTCCTTTGATGATCAGTTCAGCTAAACGATCGATATAAGTAGCCAAGCATTTAGATATTTTATTGGACAAAAAGATCCATTTTAGTAGTCGACTAGTTTGATGAATCATTCCTGTGGGAGAAGGTAAAGTATGAAATAAACAAAAGGAAGGGCCTTTTGAAGTTGCTCTTCAACAAGCTGGAGTTCCTGTAAAGCCAAAGGAGTTAAATGGCGTGAGTTGTCCAAGTGACCGTCTCCTTCTAGAATAGAAAAAAGATGTTATAACTGATATGTTGGTATTCCTAAAACAGGACACATCCAATTAATGTCTCCTAGAAGCTTTTGAAAATCATTTAATGTTTTTAAATGATCACGTCGAATTTGAATTTTTTGGGGTCGAATATTTTGTGCCCCCAAGGTATAACCTAAATATTGATAAGAAAATCCAGTTAAATTTTTTCTGTGGCAATATTAAGTGAGTAGAAAGAAAGCTGAGTTTGTAATGATACAAAAGCATCTTGCTGCTTTTCTCTGGTTTTAACTTTGTGGGATAAGGGCAGGATTAGGAAGACCAGGCTGTAAACTTTCCCTAGGTTTAATGTAAACATTTATAGTTTTAAGACAAGACAAAGACGGGAATTCCATGCAGAAATATGTGGCTTTATATTCCTCTCGGCCATTTGTTTTTTGACTTACTCCTTTAGAGTCCTAAGTATTTCTTTAAATAATGGTCACTGTTTCACCTAAATAGGAGTGGTGGCTATGAGTTTAAAGGATTGTAGCCCATTTTGAATATCATATTTTTGGCAGCTGAGGAAATATGAGGAATGTTTAAAAAAGCAGCAAATTGTTGTGAAAGATCTTGTTCCCAAAAATTAATATTGATAGGAACAATATAAAAATAAAAAAAAACACTTGACCTTGTTGACCTTCAGGACCGACACAGGTTAAAGGTTCTACGTCTTGATAAATCACAGAAGCAGCACCCAAGCCAGTGAGTATAACTGAAACTTGTCTTTTTTCCCATTGTATAGGCCACTAATTTAAACAAATAATAGACATATTCACCCCCGTATCAATTAACTCTTTTAAAACTATCCCATTAATGTGCAATGAACATAAGGGCTTTTGATTAGAAACTAAAGTTTCCCAAAAAACAGTTTTTTTTGTGCTACGAAACCCTCTCTATTGAGAATACATTCCCCTGCCTCTAGGCGTATAAATTGTGAAACTTGTACCAAAATAAAAATTTTATTAGTAATATCATGTCCTTTTGGCAAAGGGCCACACACTCTAATAACTAATTTATATATTCCTCTATTAGGAGACAAAGTATAAGGCTGAGTAATAGCTAAGTCAGCAGCGGCGCTCTGCTTAGTTGCCGCATAAAGCTGAGAAACTGGGGTAAGGTGTGGGATCCTTAAGGAGGACTTGAATTTATTCCTTAATGTTGTAGGCCATTGCTCACTGAATATTGTAGTAGACTTCTATTGTAATTGTTGGGGCCCCAAGCCTGTGGGCCCCGGCTCCCGTTTCCCAGGAGAGGAGACAGTAAATTTCCACTTTTATCAGTTTTGGAACGACATTTATTTGTCCAATGTCGACCTTTACCACAATATTTGTACACCTCTGAAGGCAGCTTTCTGCCTTGAGGGATAAAAGTGTTCAATTTTTATGACATTCTTTTTTGAAATGTCTAGGTTTACCACACTGAAAGCAAACACCTTGTTTGTTATTTCCTTTTAAGGCTTTAGACAAAGCTCTAGCAAATAATTGAGCATTATAAATAGCCTCTCCAACACTAACACAAGTTTTAATATGTTTATCTAAATTGGCCCCATTGGCCTTTAACGATTTTAACAATTTTTAACAGTCAGCATAAGCATTTTTAAAAGACAATGTTTGTAACAAAATTTTTGAAGCAAGGCCAGCACCCACAATTTTGAAGACAGCATCCTGAAGACGGGCTACGAAATCTGGATATAGTTCATTTGTGCCCTGTAAAATCTTCACAGAGGAAAGGGAACATTTTCCTGTTATCTCTACCTTATTTCAGGCCCTTAAAAACAAAGTCTTGATTTGAGTAAGGGCAACATCATCTAAACGAGCCTGAGCATTAAGAGTAGCATATTGGCCCGTGCCTGTGAGTTGTTCCTCAGTGGCTCCTGGGGGATCACACATAACATTTTTTCTAGCCTATACATGTGCCTTGTTCATTTACCAGCTGTGCAATTGTAACCACTGAGAACGATCAAGAAAAGCCTTCCCCAAAGTCTTCCAGTCTATAGGAATTATCAAATTTTCCGATGAAAAATATCAAGAAGACCAAGGATAAAAGGAGATTGAGGTCCATAGTTAGAAATGGCAGCTTTCATTTCTTTTTTAAAAATTTAATTTGTAAGGCATTAAATTGGACATTATTGCCACCATTTGAAAACTGAGCATTAGGAGCAAAAGAAGCACAAATAATTGGAAACAGATCCAGCTCCTTAAATTTTTTTTTTAATTAAAAGTATATATAATATATAATAATACTCATATCCCCAAATATAAAGAATCTCAACATATTAATAAGAAAAGGCAAATAACCCAACCAAAAGTAGCAGAACAAGGAAATGACAATAAACCTATATGTCTAACATCATTAGTCACTAGGAAATATGTATATTAATACCAAATTGAGAATCATTACATACACAATACAATGGTTAAAATTTAAAAACACAGAAAATATCAAGAGGTAGTTAATGTGTTAAGCAGCTCGAATACTCAACTTCTGTTTGGAGTGTAAATTGGTGGAACCTATGCACCCCTATAACATAACAATTTCCTAGCTGGGGTTATTAATACTATATTAATATTAATAGTTAATATTAATGTGCTTATTTATTAACTATTGAAATACTCATAATATTTTAACAAACAACAAGATATACATATACACTGGTTTTGACATATTAAACAGGTGTTTAGTATAAATTTAAAGTATGTCTGATGTGAACAGGGCTTCAACTTTGCCAAACAAAGGTAAAGATAAGGAAGCCGGGGGTTGGAGGCACTGGAAAATCCTCTTTTAACAGGGCAGAAGGAAAAGAAACAGGGAAAGCTCACAAAGGTGAATTAGAAGAATGTATCTGTAATATTTGTTGAAGCATTTCCATAATACACTGCATGTCAGAATTTCCCTTAGAAGAAGGAAGAGCTGGCTTTTTCTCTTCTCCCCCTTTTGCTACCCCCACCATCCTCTGTTATCCTGGCACAAATGGGCTCCATTTCAGATTTATTTATTTATTTATTTATTATTATTTTTTTTTTTCCAAATCCTCAGATACCTTTCCTCCTGTGGCTACATTACCACACTCTGAATCACTCTCAAGTAACTCTAATGTCTGAGTGATAGAGTCACACAAGGTCCACAATTTTAGAGGCATAATATCCCCTAACTGGAGAGCTCTAAGCAGAGTTTTTACTACCTGTAACCATTCTCTGCGATTCAGCTGCACTTTAGTCTGATACTGAAACCAGTAACAATGTTGTTCAACATGGGCAAACAATCACTTCAAAGTCTTTTTCTTTCACTTCTACTCCTATAGACAGCAATAGTCTTTGAAACAGCCGTAAATATTCTGAGGCCAGAGAGATGGAATTCCCCATAATGAAAGCTTAAGAAGGTTCCCCTTAACAATATCTGGGCCTTACCCGCCCCTAGGGGGTTCCCCTTCTTGTTCTCCCCTACTCACCCGTGCTGACCCTGCTCCCTGCGCCACTTGTTGGGGTCCGTGCCGGGGGTGGTGGAGAATGAAAGAACACACAAAAGACAAAGACACACAGAGAACATGGCGGCCGCGCTCAGAGCCTCCGCCTCACTTTATTTATACTCCATAAACCCCACGTCAGCAGAAAGAACGCAATGCAAAACAAACTTTCTTTTCCCAGATGTAACCTTCTACTCAGTTCTCTGTTTCTATGCTCTTCCTTATCTGCCCGCCTTCTTGGCGCCTACGGGAGTTCATTAAAAGTTCAATTGGAGATACTGTCCTTGAGCCCTATCTATTCTCAGCATACTGTTTTCAAAGGCCCCTGCACTTGTAGACTTGGAAAAGCCTTTTTCCTCTTTTCAGGCGAATGTACATTTGGCATTCACGGTGCCCTCCTCTCTTCCTCTCTCTATAAGCGGAAGTCATGTGTCCATTTGGAGCGTATGGTTCTATACTCTCCTGTTTTATAGCCTTTACCGTATTTCAGTTGTTCATTACCATATGATTCCAACCCAGGAGCTGAATAAGAACAGGAGCAGTATCTTTTGACCTTGGGTACCCCAGCATCCAGCAGGAAACTGGCACGTTTTAGTAGCACAATAAACGTTGATGAAGTTCTTGATGGACTCACTTTGATCCAAGATGACAAGCAAAGTTTTCTAATCACCACAGGCATGAAAGAAGGTTGATTATAGTTTGGGATACTATAAAAAGAGTCAAGCACTTGGAAGAAAGGAATACTTTTTCCTGTTTTTTTTTTTTTTTTTTTTCTTTTTCCTCATAAAATGCATAATCTCTTTTCGTTTTACATTATAATCAATAACAAAATTGTGGTCAACATTAGCTGAAGATATGATTACTTGTAAAGGAGTTATTTTATAAAAATTAGTAATATTTAGCTTGTTTATTAGAATGCCACAAACATATCTAGATGATTATGTGTATAAATGAGGACCTTGCATGAGCGACCCAGAAAAATCTTACGACTTCTTTTGAGACAATTAGTTATTCAGGTATTGCTTTTCAAAAAATAATATATGGAGCATGTTTTGTTTGATTTTTAAGTATATTTCTATCTACGACAGAGTTACCTCTTTCGGTTATAGCATAGCATAGGTTAAGTAATAAATAGCAACTTAGATACTATGGTCATTGAGCCACAATTTCTAAATACCTGGTATGCATGCTTCCAAGGAATGTTTAGTAAGAGACAGACGATGTAAAAATCAGAACTTTAAGATGTCCATTGGCCAGGTGCAGCGGCTCACGCCTTTAATCCCAGCACTTTGGGAGGCCAAGGCAGGCGGATCACGAGGTCAGGAGACCCAGACCATCCTAGCCAACATGGTGAAACCCCGTCTCTACTAAAATTCAAAAAAAATTAGCCAGGCATGGTGGTATGCACCTGTAGTCCCAGCTACTTGGGAGGCTGAGGCAGGAGAATCGCTTGAACCCAGGAGGTGGAACTTGCAATGAGCCAAGACTGCACCACTGTACTCCAGCCTGGGCGACAGAGCAAGACTCTGTCTCAAAAAAAAAAAAAAAAAAAGAAAAGATGTCAGTCAACAACTGTTCATCTGTCTAGGAATTTATGCCTACTTTTCTTAATGTAATTTACATCTTTATCACTCATTGGAGAAATAGGTAAGTTGATCACTCACTGTACAAACTATTTGTTTGGCCCTTAAGCAACATTTGATATTTATATCAAGTTAAACGGTTAGAGAGGTAACTCTAAGAGGAATTCTCCTCCTCCAAGTTGACAGGTGCCTCCTCACTGGTTGCCCCCTCAAGATATTCAGAGTTCCTACAGTAAGAGTGTAGGAAGAAGGTGAGCCCTGCTCCTCCCAGAGAAATTAGCTAGAGACCCCAGCAACCAGAATGTTATTAGCAAGTGGGCCTAATTATTGTTATCCCTTTCATCCCATAATTTTAGATTAAAAATTGGCCTTTTCAGGGTCGGGGCAGTGGCTCACACCTGTAATCCCAGCACTTTGGGAGTTCAGTGTAGGAGGATTGCTTGAGGCCAGGAGTTTGAGATCAGCCTGGGCAACATAGCAAGACCCCATTTCTACAAGCAATTTAAAAAATTAGCCAGGCGGTGGTGGCCCACACCTGTAGTCCCTGCTGCTCGGGAGGCTGAGGCAGGAGAATCATTTAAGCCCAGAAGTTACACACTGGAGTGAACTATGATTGTGCTACTATACTCCAGTCTGGGCAACAGAGCTAGACCTAGTCAGAAGGGAGGGGAAGTTAAGGGAAGGGAGGGGACAGGAGGGGGAGGGGGAGGGAAGGTGGAGGAGAGGTGGAAGGGAGTGGGGGAAGGGAGGGGGAAAGGGGAAAGGGGAGAAGGGGGAAAGAGAGGGGAAAGGGAGCGGAAGGGAGGGGAAGGAAGGGGAGGGAAGGGAGGGGAAGAGAAGGGAAAGAGAGCGAGAGAGAAAGAAAAAGAAAGAAGAAAGGAAGGAAGGGAGGGAGGCAGGAAGGAAGGAAGGGAGGGAGGAATTGTATTTTCAGAAAAGTTTCCCTCTGTGCTTAGGAAGAGCAATGAAGAATTATGACATTTTTCGAGATGCCTCTGTATTATTAAAGAGATTCTGCCTATCCTGCAAACCTGATTTAACTGAGGCAGAAAGCAATTTTCTAAGATGCTTTAATTCTTTATTTACATTCACTTGGACCACTGGAATTGATTTGTGCTGCTGTTGAAATTCTAATCATATTCAATATTCATGTCTTCAGAATTTTAGAGGAATAAATATATTCACAGAAAACTTTGTCCCATAGTGTCTAATGTATTCTCTTGTTAGTAGGTTAATACAACCCAATGTGGGTGTTAAAGAAACATTTCAAAGTTTATATTTCATTTTAAAATTAGAAACATTTGAAAGATTTGCACCATTCAAATGTTACTATGGTAAGGAAGTATTTGTGTGACAGCAGAAAGGGTGTCATGTTTACCATTAGAGGCTGGTTCAAAAATCATCTTCAAGTTATTATGAGGGTTATTTCTGTCTTCAGCAATTTTGTAAGCATTAGGCATGTTTATTTATTTTTTTTTTTTTGCTGTCACTATTCAGAGTCATTTTTATTATGAATTATGCAGTATCATTTCACAATGAATTGTACTAACAGCCTTTGAGAAGCTGCAAACTGTTTCTCCAAAATTCTGTGTATCTCCTTGCTATAACTCTGTTAGCTTCACTTCCTTGTATTTACAATGTGAGACAGTGTTAGTTGTGGCAAATCTACATTATGCAATCATTTTGGTTGGGGCTAGATTGTAAGTGGGTATCATCTTTATCAGGTGTCTCAAAAGATAAAAGAAAAAAACCCTGAGAATTAGCCTTCAAAATAGCCAAGGAAAATCTTCAATTGTCAATGTTCTTTAGAAGAAATGTGTTTTAAAATCTATTTTCAGGATTGTTTATTGCTTCTCAATAAAGAAGGAGTACAAAAGAATCACAAATAGACCTCAAATGGTTAGCATAGCTCCTTATATTCTCATATGGGGCACAGCTCTTGATGGTATTTAAATGTGTCATTTTCATCACTTACCTGTTTTGCCCTTTTGAATTATTTCACAGTATTCTCTGCTTTGAAAAAGCCCATTCCCTCACACATCAACCTCACCACCCCCGGCTTACTGGAAATCTTACCTTAGGAAGCGTGTTATCACAAGGTTATGCTGGTCTCAGATCAGTCTTCCTCAGTCCCCTCTGCAACTCCTGACCTGATGTATTATTCAGAGTATTAATATAATTTTGAAAGGCTTACATTTCCGGGACTACTTTATTCATCTTGCAGGAAAACAGCTTTCAGCTATTTTCTTCAATTACCACATTACATAAGAATTAGAAAGCAATTATTATTGTTCTCATTTTATCATTGAAAAGGAAGAAATGTGTACATGTGCGTGTTCGTATCAGTTTTACAAGTTCCAGTGACCAATCAATGATAGGTTCCAGGAAAGAATTCACAGGTGTCTCTATGGGCGTTTCAAATGTGCCTCAAACTGTCCCTGCCTTTACTAAGCATCTCATTGGCATTCATTTGAATTCCAGGTGAGTTTGGACTTGACTTTCAATTCTATCTCGTTCTTTTTAGCCTAACCTCACCCATAGCCAATAGCTGGCCTCTTACAAAACATAACTATCTTCTGAGAGAAGCAAAGTGCCTCCACCAAATCCATAAATGCCTCTGTGCCTGTTCTGTTCCCCTTCCCCCAGGCCTTTCAGCCCCAAGGAAAGGAGTAGCACCATCTTTTGCTCCAAATCTCATTCCTTGTTGCCTTATCAGGAAACTCAGTTCAGCTCCCAGCTCTTTCAACCTCGGTGTCGTCAGTGCTTCTCTCTCCCTCATGACTCCCTCTCATCACCCTTTGAACATTCTGAAAACCAATTCTTAAATCTAGAGCAGTGCAGAAATATCTCACTTGAATGTCACAGCAAGACTAGGAATTAAGCAATGCAGGTTTTATGCATAAAGAACATTAAATTCATAGTAATTCGGCGAAGACGGCACGATTCCTAAACAACAGATGAGAGTAGAATTTAGATCTTCCTACCCCTTCTCCAATATTATTTACAAATCAGTTTCTAGATGTTGGACTGTTGTTTGTCACATTCTATAATGAACTGTGTTTCATGTACAGTAAAGCGGAAATATAAAATTACTATAAAGGGCAAATTCACTGTTGAGACCTGTTTTAAGTAATGTGTTCTATGTTGCCTGGCCTTTACCCTAAAAAAACTGGGGAAGAAAAGGAATGTGTAAATTTGCATTTCATTTACATTAAAAATAATAACTTTCTCAAGAACATTTTAGAAAGGAAACACAAAATTTTTTTTTAACCTCTTTGTCTGCCTTTTATCTACTTGGTTTATTTCATTTTCAGGGCAAATCATAATTGAATGATCCTTCCGTTTTCCTTACTCCTAGTGATTACATTGCATTTAGTTTTTTCAACTGTGAGTCTTCTTACATATAATTGAAAAATATACTATTTGGAAATATAATTTTCATTATTGATTGCATTATTATTATTTTTTTACTAATCCTTCTTTAACTTGTCTTCTCATTCTTTTATTGCTCTCCCTAATTTCTTTTTCTTTCTTCTTCCTTTCTATTTCATAAAGTATGGTTTTCCCTCTTTTGATTTTTGCTCGTGGAGTCTATCTCATTTTTTTACTTGCAATCTTGGTTACAATCTTCTTCTTTTTTTTCTTTGGAGACAGAGTCTCACTCTGTTGCCCAGGCTGGAGTACAGTGGCATGACCTCGACTCACAGCAACCTCTGCCTCCCTGGTTCCAGTGATTCTCCTGCCTCAGCCTCTGGAGTAGCTGGGATTAAAGGTGCTTGCCACCATGCCCAGCTCATTTTTGTATATTTAGTAGAGACAAGTTTTTATCATGTTGGCCAGGCTGGTCTTGAACTTCTGACCTCAAATGATCCACCCGCCTCGGCCTCCCAAAGTGTTGGGATTACAGGCATAAACCACCGCACCTGGCCTACAACCTTCTTAGAATTTTTTTTTTTTTTTTTTTTTTTTTTTTTTTTTTTGAGACGGAGTCTCGCGCTGTCGCCTGGGCTGGAGTGCAGTGGCTGGATCTCAGCTCACTGCAAGCTCCGCCTCCCGGGTTTGCACCATTCTCCTGCCTCAGCCTCCCGAGTAGCTGGGGCTACAGGCGCCCGCCACCTCGCCCGGCTAGTTTTTTGTATTTTTTAGTAGAGACGGGGTTTCACTGTGTTAGCCAAGATGGTCTCGATCTCCTGACCTCATGATCCGTCCGTCTCGGCCTCCCAAAGTGCTGGGATTACAGGCTTGAGCCACTGCGCCCGGCCGGCCTACAACCTTCTTGACTAGTCTACTGAGTTTAACTTTTTAAAAAAGTAGCACTAAAACTAACATATTATAAATGCAGTCGTTACCTGTTCTCTGTATTCTCTATCATATTAATTCCCCTTTTAGTAGTATCTTTGTCCCTTAAGGCTATCTTTCTTGTGAAAATGAATCAAGAAAATGGTGGAAAATTACAGAATAAAATGGTTAGAGATGTTCTGTACAAAATAGGATTACAGATTCATAAAACATTAAACATGGGAGGGACATTTAAAACCATGTGGTCTAAATCTCTCATGATTCAATAAGCCAAGATCCAGAGAGGCTAAATGATTCATCCAAGGTTACTGAGTGCTGGCACTAAGGACTCAGATGGTGCAACTCCATGTTTAATACTATTTCTAGCACTCCAGGCATTCTAAGGGAATTTTTTATGAAAATACTAATTTATAAAAGAGTGGCATTGATGCCAAGGAAAGCTTAGGACTTACAGCAGATAGTAAGTATTACCTCCCCCAAAAAGTAAGGCATATGATTGTTGAATTATGATCATACTCAACTTGAATTATGATCTTAACTCAAAGTAGCAGAATTTTATATACGTGATTTTAAATGTTGGGATTCAAATGGCTTTAACAACTTCAGCCAGTTTACCCCATGAAGTGCCGGGTCAGGACAGGAGGCATGTGGCCTCACAGTGCTTTACTAGCCTCGCTTGCCACAGAGACCTGCTTTCAGTTGTTCTAAGCACGATTCTCCTTCGTGGTCACTGACATCCGCAGTGGCCTGGTTGCAATGCTAATGGCAGGTGGACACAGGGGATGTTTTCTGAAAGCTAAGGGGGAGGTAACATTGGACTCAGCAAGGAAGTCGTTTCTGTTTTCATACGTGCTCTTGATCAACTCATCAAAACAGAGAAAAGTTCATGTAGAACACATTTCTGATCTTTGTGAAAACATAGGCATTTACCTCTGGCCGGTTGGGTTGAACTCTAACCTTAGAAACTACAGTATGAATGCAGTCAGGAAAAAAAATCCAGAGAAAACTTGTCTTTCTCAGTCATGGATGACAAAGGATTCCGGGCAGTTTATTCAGTTCTGTCAAAATGATCACTGAACTACTAGCTTGCTCAGGCCTTCCATGCAGACCCGAGGCTTCGGTCATCCATTCATTCCCACCCTCTCATCTGTGCCTTTGGAAAGTGGAGCTCATCTGTTTGGGTTTTTCCTTTTTTATCTTTTAATTTCCTTTTTTTTTTTTTTTTTTGAGCTCAACACTTCAAAAGTTTAAAATGAATAAAGGAACAAGGAGTTGCCACTAATTATTTAGCCCAAATGAGATGGCTAACAGTTGTTGCGCTGAATAATACTTAGATTTGATTGGAGTGACAAAATGTTTCTGGCAAGTAATTGCAATTTTAGTATTTATAATAACGGAGAATAAATGCCCCCCCCCCCACTTTGGGATCATTTAAATGTGAACAGAATTGATTACATACAAGATGTTCATAAAGTCCTCATACCACATAAAAAACTCATTAGCTTTGAATGAAGGCCTAATAGAGGAAAACCGAAAACACAACACAGAGCCATGCTGTGTTGCATTTTAATACTGCCAAATTGATCGTTGATATTTTAAAAATAATCTTATTCATGGTATGTCATTTCAGGATGGTATCATCGCTTGTCCTCCTTTGGTAGAAGCATATTGTTGAAGATATATGTGAAGATGCTTATTAGATTGCTAATTATCTGAAATTGACATATATATGTAACATACATATATATGTAATGTCAATTTTAAAACAAGGCAAGTACAAAATTCAATACTATTGATTGCAGTTACACAAAAACAGTATGTTTAGGACAATAAGCTGTGACACTTAGTGCTTTGCAATAATTAATCCTAGCTTCAAATCAATCCATTTATAACTTACTTCTTCTTCTGCTTCAACCTCATGGAGGGCAGAGAAACCCTCACAGAGTCCGTTTTCCATTTTCCACTCCTCCTTTGCTTGTCTGCTTTCTTGGGTTACTAATCCTACATGCTTTTTCTCTCAATTTACATATTATGTTCCTCAATAATGTAATCCCTTTACTTCCCTTGTATAGCCTTCAAAATCCCTGGTACTAATTTGATAAAAAACTATCGAGTTTCCCACTAATGTTTGTTGAGTGCAGATTGCAGTGTATACATTAAGTCCATTATTATCTCAGTTAATCCTCCCAACAACGATATGAAATTGATGCCATGACACTGACAGTATTCTAGTAGATCACACCTATGTAGGACAGGCAAAACTTCACCTTTACCCTCTTAGAGTTTGTCAGCTGGGTCTGAGAATTAAATTGACGTCAGACAGATCAACATGAGAAAAGCATGCAGATTTATTTGATACAAGTTTTCCGTGGCATATAAGCCTTCATAATGAAGACCCAAAGATGAAGTTAGATTGAACACTTATGTACTGAACTGGACAAAGACAAGCAAATTATGAAAATATGAGAAGGCAAAGGGACTTGGGCCAGGGGAGTTAATTGGTGGATAAATTGCCAGGAAGACAGGGGTTAGTGTCTCTCTGGTTTGTACAGATTTCTCTTGGCCTAAACCATTCATCCTTGATGATACAAATGATACTTTCCTTCTGGTGTAAGGACATCTTTCACATGAAAATTTCATTTTCTGTTTTTAAGGAACAGAAGGAAGGTCAGAATGATCTCCTTGCACATGCTATTTTTCAAGTGCCTTTAACTCAAAGTAATCATTATGCCATGATGGCATATTGGGGTGTGGACTATTCGAAATCCTTCAGTTGTCCTCTGAGACCACAGCAGATACTCTAACACCATCTTCTCACAATGCAGATTCCAGAAGCTCACCCTTCCACTCAACAACTTGGCCTGGTGTTGTAGGCAGCTCCCAGGTGATGAGTCTATTACCCTCTACTATAAATCTTGCCCACACAAGCTACCTTGGCACTTCCCTCCCCCCATGAAGTTGGAAACATAAGAGATTTAAGAGATTCCTATGCCGTTACTGGTGCTCACGACTGCATGAAGGCTGTAAGGTCTCCAGATATCAAAGACGCTTCTTGGCTTATGACTAACTCACTGATTCTCAGGGCAGACGCAAGATGGAAAGCCAGCCCATAACTACGTTCCCAGGGCACTACACTGCATAACAGTAAGACATTTGTTTATGGCACCATTTAATTATTATATCCAAGACACCTGCATGTTTTACTTCCTTTCCTAGGATGTGCTATGGAATAAAAACCTCTAGTCTCCAGAGTCCAAATTATTTTCTTCTAATCTGGGATTTGGGGTGTCCTGCAGGTAGGGTTTCGAGATAATGAAGATGACAGAGAAATCCTTCATGTAAATTTCAGAGTATTTCGATCTAGAAGGCAATTTAAAATGTGGATAAAGGGGTCTGTAAGCTAGAACAAGTAAGACACAAAGGGAAGCATGAGGGCAGATGTGGACACTGAAACATAAATGACAGTGCTGAGGCAGCAGATTGGCGGTATGTAGGAACCAGTTCTTGGCATCATATGTGACTAGTGTTTCTGTCTCTGGCCAAATATCATGTGCGGGCATACCTTGTGTTTTTGCACTTTGCTTTATTGTGACTCACAGATATTGTGGGTTTTTTTAAACAATTTGGAGTTTTGTGGGAAACCTGCATCGAACAAGTTCATTTTTTCAACAGCACGTGCTTACATTTTGTCTCTGTGTCCTATTTTGGTAATTTTCACAATGTCACATTTTTTTTTTCATTATTATTATCTGCTATGGTGATCTGTGATGAGGAATCTCCAATATTACTATCGTAATTATTTGGGGGCCCCATGTACTGCCCCCACATAAGATGGTGAACTTAATGGATAAATACTGTGTGTGTGTTCTCTCTGCTCCACTAGCCATTTCCCCATCTCTATACCTCTCCTTGGGCCTCCTTGATCACTGAAACACAACAATATTGAAATCAGGCCAGTCAGTGACTCTACAGTGGCCTCTTTTTTTTTTTTTTTTTTTTTTTTTTTTTTTTTGAGATGGAGTCTCCCTTTGTCTCCCAGGCTGGAGTGCAGTGGGGGGTCTCAGCTCACTGCAAGCTCCGCCTCCTGGGTTCACACCATTCTCCTGCCTCAGCCTCCCGAGTAGCTGGGACTACAGGTGCCCACCACCTCGCCCAGCTAGTTTTTGTATTTTTTAGTAGAGACGGGGTTTCACCATGTTCGCCAGGATGGTCTCGATCTCCTGACCTCGTGATCCGCCTGTCTTGGCCTCCCAAAGTGCTGGGATTACAGGCTTGAGCCACTGCGCCCGGCCGTACAGTGGCCTCTAAGTGTTTAAATGAAAGAAAGAGTTACAAGTCTCTCACTTTAAATCAAAAGCTAGAAATGATTAAGCTTAGTGAGGAAGGCATGTTGAAAGCTGACACAGGTCAATAGGTAGGCCTCTTGTACCAGTTTGCCAAGTTATGAGTGCAAAGGAAAAGTTCTCGAAAGAAACTAAAAGTGCTACTCAATGAACATACAAGTGATGAAAAAATGAAAGAGCTTTGGCCGGGTGCAGTGGCTCACGCCTGTAATCCTAGCACTTTGGGAGGCCAAGGCGGGTGGATCACGAGGTCAGGAGATCGAGACCATCCTGACTAACACAATGAAACCCCATCTCTACTAAAAATGCAAAAAACAATTAGCTGGGCGTGGCGGCGGGCGCCTGTAGTCCCAGTTACTTGGGAGGCTGAGGCAGGAGAATGGCGTGAACCTGGGAGGCAGAGCTTGCAGTGAGCCGAGATTGTACCACTGCACTCTAGCCTGGGTGACTGAGCGAGACTCCATCTCAAAAAAAAAAAAAAAAAAAAAAAAAAAGAGCTTTATTTGCTGATAAAGTTTGAGAGATCTGGATAGAGGATCAAGCCAGCCACAACATTTCCTTAAACCAAAGCCTAATTCAGGGCAAGACCTAACTCTCTTTAATTCTATGAAAGCTGAGATTGGTAAGGAAACTGAAGAAGAAAACTTGGAAATGAGCAACTTCATGTTTGCTTCATGACATTTAAGGAAAAAAGTCATCTCCCTTCATAATATAAAAGTTCAAGGTGAAGCAGCAAGTGATAATGAAGAAGCTACAAGTTATCCAGAAGACCTAGCTAAGATCATTGATGAAGTTGGTTACACTAAACAACAGATTTTTCAGTGTAGACAAAACAGCCCTATATTAGAAGGAATGCCATTTAGGACTTTTGTAGCTCCACAGAAGACATCAGTGCTTACCTTCAATGATATGAGCTTCAAAAGACAGGTTAACTCTCTCATCAGGGGCTAATGCAGCTGGTGATTTTAAGTGAAAGCCAGTACTCTGTTATCATTTCAAAAATCCTAGAGCCCTTAAGAATTATGCAAAATCTACCCTGCTCATGCTGTAGAAATGGAACAATAAAGTCTAGATGACAGTACGCTGGTTTATACCAGGTTTACTGAATATTTTAAGCCCAGAGTTGAGACCTACTGCCTAGGCAAAAAGATTCCTTTCACAATATTACTGCTCATTGACAACGCACTTTGTAACCCAAGAGCTCTGATGGAGATGTACAAGGAGATTAATGTTGTTTTCATGCCTGCCAACACAACATCCATTCTGCAGTCCATGAATCTTGACTTTCAAGTCTTATTATTTAAGAAATACATTTCATAAGGCTATGCCTGTCATAGAGAGCTATTTCTCTGATGGATCTGAGTAAAGTAAATTGAAAACCCTCTGGAAAGGATTCACCATTCTAGAGTCAGTTAAGACATTCGTGATTCATAGAAGGAGGTCAAAATATCAACATTAACAGGTTTTGGAATAGATTGATTTTGACCCGCATGGATGACTTTGAGAGTTCAAGAGGGTCCACCTGCTCTCTTCTGTAACCTACAGGGTCACTTTGAAGGCTAGCTGATATTTATCTATTCTACACTAATTCCAAGATGTCCAGATATGCACGAATAGATAGACAATGGACACCTATGCTAAGAACTGACCATGGAAATATGTATAGATTAATGCTTTTTAATCTTTCCAATACCCAGTTTAGAACTCTGAGGCTAAATGAACAGGGCTGATCTAATGAACTAATGGATTATTGTGGTCACAAAGTTTCTAAATGCATTATGATTTTGTCCCACGACCCTATCCAGAAACAAAGATCAGTACTTGAACTACCTGCGTAAACGCCAATATGTAGTTTAAATTGAGAAATAAAAGGTCTTATAACATGCTTGTTTTGACCTTCTCCTTTTACGGAATCCAGTAGATTCTGAACAATCAGTAGCATGATACATTGGTTCAACTACATGTAACATGAAGGACTAACTAAAGCTCCATCAGTTGCAATTTGTTCTTCTCTGATTTACAGCACTGGCATTTTTATACTTCTATTCATTGGATTTCTGAAGAAAGACTGGCTATTTCAGTCAAGGAAACTTTCCAGAGCCTGCAATGGCATTTTATCTTGGCTCTGCATATTTTGCCTGGACTCTAACCAACTATACGCATTTGAAACAGATTTATTGATTTGGCTTTTCGTAATATCTTGTCATGGGAAGAGTGTGAAGCTGGATCCCACTTCTGTTTGTGTACATCTCAAGAAAGTCCTCCCCAATGAAATGCATTGACCCTCTGTGGGGAAAAATTCCTATGTATCAAGCACAAGTTTGAAGACTGGCATTGTACCAGTTTGGGTCTTCCAGGAAACAGATGACAAAATGGGATGCTATGTGCATAAGATTTATTGAGAACACATCTGTGAAAGATAAGTAAGGGAGAAAGCAGGAGTGAGCAAAAAGAGCATTCAGCCCCCGGTGCAAAACTGATACCTTTGAAAGAAAGAAAAGTGTGGAGAATGGAGGACTGGGTAGGTGGGGCCTCAGCGGCAGTGTAGCTCTGAGACAGTCTCAGCCATCCTAACAGAGAGCCCTAAAGCGAAGGGTGCCCCTTGGAGGCAGCCACCACTGGGCAGAAAGAGGCAGGTACTTGTACCTGCTGTGTTCAGACATCTGCTGGGAGTAGTAGTTCAGGGAAAACCTGGGATGAGTGTGAACGTTCTAGTGAATCCCAGGGTTTCAGCAACTGGAAGCTTATTGGCTACACAATTTTCTTTGCTGGATCTCTCTTGAATATTCGGAAATCTGAGCGGTGCACCTCTCCGGCTGACATGAACTTATCATGTTTTTAGCTGTTACAGAGAGTGTCTTATACAAAACTTTTAAAGTAGACATTTTCTCCAGTATGAAAGATGATTAAAAGCCTAGCTACCCTAAACAAATGATGGGTGTCTCCCATGCAACTCCAGACATAAAACCTAGAAATACAGTCAGCCCAAGGCTAAATGGTAAGTTATTAAAGAAGAGAAACCATCTTTGCTTCTCCCAATGCTTAGCAAAGCCCTTAGTATATATTACAGTTGCTCCTTGTATTTCTGTTAAAATGAAAAACAGTTAATAGTCATTCTTACTTCATTTTTGGAAGAGTTCACACTATTTAAAAAAAAAAAATCTAAGGGCCAGGCGCAGTGGCTCATGCCTGTAATCCCTGCACTTTGGGAGGCCGAGGCGGGCGGATCATGAGGTCAGGAGATCGAGACCATCCTGGCTTACACAGTGAAACCCCGTCTCTACTAAAAATACAAAAAATTATCTGAGCGTGGTGGCGGGCGCCTGTAGTCCCAGCTACTCGGGAGGCTGAGGCAGGAGAATGGCGTGAACCCGGGAGGTGGAGCTTGCAGTGAGCTGAGATCGCGCCACTGCACTCCAGCCTGGGCGACAGAGCGAGACTCCGTCTCAAACGAACAAACAAACGACAACAACAAAAAACCCACTAAACCCTTATATGCTGCCCTCAAAATATATATATACCTTGACAAACATACCTTTATCTAAAGTGGTTCCAAGTGTCACCAGTATGCCTCATGCACGTAATTTGAGAACTTTAATACAAAATAGGCTATAAATTATATTAATTATCTTTATTATCGCTAATTCCTCATCTTTGATTCATGTCAAAGGCTGTTGTGATGAATGCCTGTTCTCATCAAACTTGTTCTAGAAACAGACTTTAAAAGCAAAGTAGGGCCTAGAGGAGGGGTAAATGAAATCGGGTGAGATAATCGCCTATGATCCACTGGGTACCATAGCTATAGCTCAGATATACAAGTCAATTTCAATTCTACTTGCTTCTTCCAAAATCCTTTTTCAAAGAAAGGATTTTCACGTAATTTCACCTAGAGGGCTTCACTTACATTTTACTGTAATATCAGAAAATGAGATCCTTCTTTGTTCTGATCGAAGAACACATATATCTAGAGAAGAGGTTCTGGGGAAGTCTTCTGAAATGGGTTACAATGTCTGAGGTATAAGCAGGAACTTCAGATTCGGTTAGAGTCTTCCTTTACATAGACATCTAGGTATTATATTTCTTGTTTAATTTTTTTCAAGCAGAAAATGTTTGTTGTGGTTAACATGTTTGGATTCTTTTTAAATGAAGGGAAAACAAAACACTATAAATGTCATAGAAACAAAGCTTAAATAAAAGAAAGTCAGGAAGAAACTGAAGGTTAAATAAATTTTTAAATTAATTTATGTTCTATTCATGAAACATTCCAGTCATTTCTGATAATTGACCTTGAATGATGTGAAAATATTTATATTTCTTTACGTTAAGAAACCTCCTTACCTATCTTTATTTTTGTTTGTTTGTTTGTTTTGTTGAGACAGAGTTTCTTTCTGTCGCCCAGACTGGAGTGCAGTGGCAGGATCTTGGCTCACTACAACCTCCGCCTCCTGGGTCCAAGCAATTCTCACGCCACAGGCTTGTGAGTAGCTGGGACAACCAGTGTGAGCCACCATGCCTGGATAATTTTTGTATTTTTAGTAGAGATGGGTTTCGCCATGTTAGCCGGGCTGGTCTCGGACTCCTGGCCTCAGATGATCCACCCGCCTCAGCCTCCTAAAGTGCTGAGATTACAGTTGTGAGCCACCGCACCCAGCTTATCTTTAATGTTTACTCTGGGTCTAGTTCATCGATTGAATTTATGGAAAACTCAATCAAAATAACTAATATTTTCTGTTTGGATAAAATTGATTTTATTTTTTACATACATTGACGGAACAATTTACTTGAAACATTATTCAAGGTGCTTAAGTCCACAATTTCTCTTTGGCTTAATGTACTATTTTCTTTCTTTTTCTTTTCTTTTCTTTTTTTTTTTTTTTTTTTCTTTGAGAGATGGAGTCTTGCTCTGTTGCCCAGGCTGGAGTGCAGTAAGGCGATCTTGGTTGACTGCAACCTCCACTTCCCGGGTTCAAGCAGTTCTCCTGCCTCAGCCTCCCAAGTAGTGGGGATTACGAGCACCACCCACCATGTCTGGCTAATTGTTTTGTATTTTTAGTAGAGACCAAGTTTCACCATGTACACCAGGCTGGTTTCCAGCTCCTGACCTCAAGTGATCGCCCGCCTCAGCCTCCCAAAGTGCTGAGATTACGGGAGTGAGCCACCGCGCGGCCAACAAATTTCATAATAGAATAAGATGACAACCAAAAAAACGCTGTTCCCTTTTTACAGACCTGTCTTTAGGTCCCTGAATCTATGACTCTGGGTGCTTGAATCTACCTCCTTCCCTTTTTAAATATGTTTCTTTTAAAACAAATATTAAAACCTTCCCATTTAATCCCATTGTTCTATCATTTTTCCCCTTTACTAAAAACTATCTCAAATGAATGTAATTTCCTCATTGTCTATATTTTTAAGGAGTTTTTCCTTAACCCTCGCAATCAAATGTTTTCTTCTTTATGTATTCGCTGCTAATCAAGAAACGCCACCTCCTTTTTCTCAGTCTCATTCTCATAAGCTTCCTTCAGTATCTCATACTGTTCATGCCCCTTCTTTCTTCAAAAACTCCCTGTGGTTTCAGGGACCCTGTAACAATTATATGACACTTCCTTTTATAACATCTTCCTGGTGGCTTCCTTTTATAACATGTCTCACTGGTCCCAATTCTCTGTAATTGAACATTTTCTACTCTAAACATTTGGCATTCAAAGTCATTAAAACGATATTGCGCCACAAAAATGTGTTCACTTACCTGAATGTGCTATTTTTTGTTCTAGGCACCAATATACTGCAAAATTTACACCCTTAAAACAGACTGATGCCTTATCTTGATCAACATTCTCCATTTGGAAAGCAGGATCAGTCCTATAAGCAAAGCACGCTTCATAATAATTATACACACACACACAGATCTCCAAGCTCTTCCTCAGTGGGTAATGACAACATATTCAACATTTACTCCCCTTTTCATACCTACCATCAAAGATATTTCAGACACTAGGGAGCAATTAATTACACTAATATAAGTACTCGCTTATAAAGCTATAGACCAAATAATTCATGGTCTTTAGAAACTCTCCCCCAAAGACTCAGTGTAACCCTATCAGCCTTTTTTAAAATGGTACATTTTCATCTTGGGCACTTGAAATTGGTAATTCATCCCTATTCTGTTTATCTAAACGCATTTAAAATGGCTTTTCTATTTTTTGCTAATTAACAAAGGACTTTGAAACTCTCTGTTACAGTGTTTGTTTATAGCCCCATCAATTTAATGCTGTGGGGATGATCAAATTTTTACAATGGGGTTGTTGTTGTGAACACACAAGGATAAGGGGGAAGAAGGAAAAGTGCAGTGTGGCGCCTAAAAAATGCAAACACAAATTAAACTTCTTTAATTTGTGTGGGGGGGATAGATAAATAATGATTTGCAGCCACCAGGGATCTCAGATGGCTTTGTTCATATTTTAATAGTGTACTCCTCTTTGCAGTCTGAGTAATTAAGTCTTATGACATTCCAGAAACCATAAATCCTGCTGAGATGTTTAAGTTTGGAACAACCTCTTGATGTACAATCAAAATAATAAAAATAAAAAAGGACACTTCTCCGGTTCTTAACAAGCTGTTTTGCTGTTACTTCTGAAACACAATTGCATGTGGCCCTCTCAAACGGTTTTTGTCTCATTGTTAACTAGAAGCTCCTTTTGAAATTCATTGCCTTCAATTACATTTTTTAAAAGAATTTTAATTGCATGGCTGTAAAGAATAAAGATGCTCTAGGCTCCATTTGTTTATCATGGAGGGGCCTAAAAAATGAGGACAGAGCTTCCCAGCTCATGCAGGGGTTGCGGAGAGAGGCAGATGACTTTTAATTCGACAAGTTCAGAGAGATTTCTTAGTTTGACGCGCTCGGTAGGGGGTCTTTGAGCGCCTGGCAATGCTTCAGCATTCTGAGCTTTGAAAGTCTTTCCCTGCAGCAGAAATTGTATCAAAAGCCAATGATAATATTCCCTGCAAGGTAAAGCACCCTATTGAAGATTTCGAGAGCTGTTTATTTATTCATCACAGTTTTCCTTTTAGGACATATCAAGCATCTAGGTAATAATTCACATAGATGATAGAAAATGCAAAAAAATCCTCCTCATTAATCTTTCACCTTTTCCTTCTTCTACTTCTCTGTAGGCCACATGTAGATATAAAATGGTCTTTCTGCTTGTCCCAAACATAAATATCTTTATTCTGAATCTCAGTTTCTTCCCCTCTCTTTCCATTTTTAAACAAAGTTGTCATTTTAGTCTACCTTCTACCACCAGCTGAGCATATAAGATGTTGATGGCCATTTCCTCCTGCTAAATCCTCCAAGTGATTAATTAATTTTACAGAAGTATGTTCAGTGTCTAAGGCGTTTTTTGTATGTTGGTATTTTAAGTATGTTTCAGAAAGCTGTTTTCAAAGCAAATGTTAACAATCGTGTTGATCTTTGAAGGATATACATATTTTAATATTTTGTATTATATTTTGTACACATGGTAGGAAAAATACATTTCACTCTCTTTCACTGTTTCTAGGGCAGAACTGGGAGTAAGGGGCCATGACAACCTTTCTCTCTTGTGTCGTCAATGTCTGCTATCAGTTTGGCAGAATCAGTGAAGACAAAAACCATTTCCCCTTGTTTTGTTTTATTTTTTTCTTTCATCTTCTATGGCATTAAAAGTGACCTTGCCTTGAAAATACCGGTGAGGGACCACAAGGGAAGCAGTTGCCATAGAGGAGAAAGTTTTCTTTCTTGATTTCTTGTGTTTTTTTTTTGTTTTTTTTTTTGTTTTTTTTTTTAACTATAGGGGCTTGAGGAGAGTGCATTGCTTACAATTGCAGTTTTTTTTTTGTTTTTGTTTTGTTTTTTAATGGAATCAATGAAGGAAAACTATGCATGCAAAGAAACTTGGAAAAAATTCAGTACCTCATCATATTTGGGCATATATAAGTACATTTCACTTTACAAACATAAACCAGGTTGTAGATTGCATTTAAATATCAAAAGTATGAGAGGAAATCACCATGCCGAGTAGCCATTTCACTGACAAAATATCCATAGAATAGCATCAGCAAATATTCCATTCATCCATTAATATTAATTGAACTTCCACCGATTGCAAAGCAAGGCACAAGGCATCATACAAACACAGGCATGTCATTAGGATTTCAGACTCTCTAGTTGGTTCATGAGCATTTTTACACACGGGGAAGAAGAGGACCAAGGTTAACCCAAAATGAAATAGCCCCACACTGCACATAGTACAAAGAAGCAATTATTCGTTGTCAGGTTTGGGGGGATGATATTTTTGTAGTGATATTGGTGCGCTTTAAACAAAGATACAGTCATTTAGATATGAATTGGGCACCCAGCATTGGAACTCCAGGGAACTTGCTTCCTCTCTCCACTGCTACGCTATCCAGTGTTTCCAACACAGTCCATAGCACTGTGTTCTTCTAGTCCAGGTCTTGTTCTTAGACTAATATTAAGTTTGTCTCTCTCAAACTATTCTTGGGGTGGTAGAGTTAGTTGTTTGGGTGCCTCTTTATGCCAAATGAACATAATTATCTACCCTTTCAAACTGACTAGTTGTCACTTGAATAAGTTCTATTTAAGTAAATTTAAAATTAACATATGGTTTGTGATTAACCTTACCTTATTTCACATTTTATATTTATCTCTCAGTAAAATAACTGCGGAGATCTAGAACCAATTTTGAACGTTTAAGCAATCTCTATTTCAAATTCAATTAACAATACAGGCGAATAAGAAAATATTCAGGTGTATGATGGCAGTATGAGTCATCCCAGACCTGGGTAAGTTACAAGCACATTTGCACCTCTGATGTTTAAGGAAACCTTGCTGTCTTGACCCTTACTTCATCAGAATTTCCAGGATCTCTGTGGGTCTGCCCTTCACAATAGTTGTCTTGTGCAGTAGTGATACACAGGACAATTAATTTTTGCTCTGTCAAATTATCCCTGCACCCCTCCCCCGCAAAGAAAATAGTGCCAGTAGATATTTGTATAGTGCACTCAGATTCCAGTTTATATGATTGTTCATTTATATTTGAATTTTTTAAGCTGCATAATACAAACAGATCACTCACAAGACCAACTAAGGACTGAATTAAAGCATTTAAATGAAATAATATCCATAATTTTCCAAATAATATGAAAATTTCATGTCAAAGTTATGAGCTCAGTAGTTATAAAAAAGTTATCTTTTGTTTTTTTCATATGCGTGTAAAAGAAAGTGGCTTCTCTTTGACAGATATGGAAGAAAACTCCTAAACGATTATACTGCAAACATACCATCCTTTTCTCACCATAGCAAGGTCTTAGGGTAACTTAAGCACTGAAATTCACCTCACAGTTTGTTGGTGAGGGGGAAGTTTTACTGAAAATTTCTTTAATCTGATTTGATATCCTTATATTTGAAGCTTCTCATAATTTAGTATCCTTAATGTGTTATCTAAACAGTGCTAAGGGATTATTTTGAATGCCGTGAGATGTTTAAGAACATGCAAATAGTCTATATGCCAAGATAGTAAAATAAAATAATATATACATTTGAACAACTTCTGGATTGTAAATAAAGTATATCTGCTTAATATTCATAGCTGTTAATGTCAGAAGACATAATCAACTTGCAATTAACTGGGTTGTTTGAAAGTCAGCGTTTTGGGGAGAAGCATTTTGTTTCATGTAAGAAAATCGAAAACTCAATATGTAATGGAATGAAACATAGCCATTGTACATCTTGGACTTATCTAATCTTTATCTGTTTCAGCATTATTGATTACAAGGACAATTAACAATGATTTGTATGATGGGGCCAGAATGCCAGTGAAGACGTTTTCCTAGGTTGGCTGTTCCTCTGTTTGCTAAAGAGGATTCTGCCTTTATTTCTTCAGTTTCTGTTACTCCCTCATGCTAAGGAGGTACTTGCCACACCATTCCGGAGAGCTTTCAGATTGCACATCTAGAGGAAATGAGGGAAGGGTTGGATGATACAGCAATCAAGCTGCAGCTGGGAGTTGGGTTTCTTAAGGTACTGAAGAGAAGATTGCAAAGGCAGATGAAATGAGAGAGAAACAGGGTATTTCAGAAGTATTGCTATGACTTTATCCTTATTCCTTTATTGAGAAAGACAAGTGAAAAGCTCTGGAACCACACTGGGACTATTGTGTTTCTTTGCAAAGGAACCATATGGGGGACCACTGTATAAAGTTCATATTTTATATTTGCATTGAGTCATCATGCAGATATATTACTCAAGCAATAATTTCAGACAAAATGATTCTGAGTTACCAGAATTACACTCCTTAGCACATAGATGGTAGTGTAATAAAACCCCAGCCTGGCTTTTCAAAATCTTGGTGGAAGCCAAAAACACCATTTACTCCTCTTTAACGTTGGTGACCTTTACATCTCTCCAGACTCTGAGAACCCTGTTGGAGCTGCTCACCAAAATAACTGAGTGGCTTGTGGCAGATAAAAACGTAAGATGGAAGGTAAAGATACACATTGTTTTTTCATTGACAATGGGAGAAGTAGGTTACAACAGATGTTTTTGGCAAAGCTATAACGGAAACCAACAAATGTCTACCCCAAACAAGCAGGAGGAAATCTGGTAGGAGAGGGAATCAGGAGAATCTTAGAGTTACTGAGAAAGGAGGATGAGGTTTGCCTTAAATAGAATCCCAGATTTGTTCACCTTAACATGTAACGTTAAGTAATGTCCGGCAATTAGAAAAAAATGAGGTTCCCAGTTAAAATACTTTGGGCTCCTTTAGAAGAGAGGATGAAAGTTAAGTGCATGGGCAGTTTGAGAATTTAACGTTACCTTACCTAGGCTTCACCACCTCCTTCACTCATCTCTCCTGACAAAAGGCATCACCTTCTGTGTCTCATGAGGAGTCCCAAAGGAGAATCTGGAAATATTTCTGGAATAAATGAAAGTAGAAAATATGTCATTGACTGTAGTAATTTTTCTCCAAGTATGATCCATCCTTAGCCACCCATTTTCATCATTTCTCAATTTTATTTTCCTGTTTTGTTTTCCCGAATCTTTTCTTACTGTTCTTTTGTCTCTCTTCACAAGCTTTATTTCTTTACTTTCTCTGTTTTTTTTTTTTTTTTTTTTTTTTTTTTTTTTTTTTTTTTTTTAATTTCTTTTTCTTCACCCTCTCTACACCATTCCCCGTCCCTTGGGTTTGTTTTTTTTCATTTTTTTCATTTTTATTTTTATTTTAAGTTCCAGGGTACATATGCAGGATACGCAGATTTGTTATATAGGTAAATGGTGTGCCATGGTGGTTTGCTGCACCTATCAACCCATCACATACGTATTAAGCCCAGCATGCATTAGCTATGTTTTCTAATGCCTTCCCTCCCTTGACCCTATCCACCTGCAGGCCCCAGTGTGTTTTTCCTCTCCTTGTCTACACCATTTTTTTAAAAACAAAAACAAAAAAACAAACAAACAAACAAAAGGAATAATAAGTGGAAGGCCCTGAGAGAAAAAGAAAGGCAGACAACGTCAGGTCAAGAGTGTGGCTTCACATAACAGGGCGATACTTCTTTAAGTTGATTGATTGAACCATGAATCTGACCAACATGGAAATCCTCTGGTTTTTAAAATTCAGCTTCTCATGTGGGGATATTGATTTATAATGGAAAGCCCAGAAAATTGAAGCTTCATCTTTCTGGCCAAAAATATAGTAGAAAAAAAAGATGAGAAATGAATACACACACACACACAGACACACACAGACACACAGACGAAAGGAACCATGGCATTTATCTGTAACCTACACACAAGAAATAAACATGAAACAAAATTTTTAATATACTACAAGTCCGTAAGTTGAGTAATGTTTTTAAAGTCCTGAAGTGATTATGAAAATAGTTTTCAACTTTTTGGGGGCTGCATTTTGTTTCATGAACATATCATTAGAAATAGGCTTGAAGTCTACCAAAGCAGATTTCAAGTCTACAGAAATTTGGTGTAAACTATAAGAGTTCATACCAAATATAGTGGAACCAGATGTACTAAACCCTGTTTATAACATCACTTCTCACTGAATTAAAAAACCAGGGTTTGAGTTGCAACTTCGTCATTTCCCAGGTGCTTGGGTTCAATCCCCTCCATTGTAAAACTGAGATAATGATTCAAACTTCAGATTTGTTGTGAGGAAAAGCCCCTCATCGAATACCTAAGTATTGTATCCTATTATACCTATTATTATTCTACCACAACTAATGCACTCAAGGCAGAATTTTTTTTTTTTTTTGATTTTTTTTTTGGTGGGGACAGAGTCTTGCTATGTCACCTAGGCTGGAGTGCAGTGACGCAATCTCGGCTCACTGCAATCTCCATCCCCCGGGTTCACGCCATTCTCCTGCCTCAGCCTCCCCAGCAGCTGGGACTACAGGTGCCGCCACAACGCCCGGCTAATTTTTTTGTATTTTTAGTAGAGACGGGGTTTCACCGTGTTAGCCAGGATGGTCTGGATCTCCTGACCCCGTGATCCACCCGCCTGGGCCTCCCAAAGTTCTGGGATTACAGGCGTGAGCCACCGCGCCCGGCCTCGAGGCAGAATTTCTAATGGGTCTTTAAATCTTTAGGTGAAGCTCCAAAGAAAAACTGATCACCGCTTGGGGTTAGAAGAACAGCTACTCCTTGCTGGAAAAGTGGAAGCACAATTAATTAGCATTCAGCATTTGATTCCTCCAGAGAGGAGGAATCCCATGTTCTCACAGGGTGGGACATAAAAGCACAGTTGGCAAGAATATTCATCAGGATAATGGTATAAGACTACAAGACTAAAGTGAAGCAATATAATGTTAGATGTTTGTACTTGGGGAAAATCATAGCTGCAGCCTGGCACTGTAGACGGATGGCCATAACCAGGCCTCAACAATTTGCCAAGTCTCTGGCCTGATGGTATTGCTTTGGTATAAATTTTTAAACATATACATCTCATCCATATTTCCAGAGGTAAGGAGTTGATGTTAAGGGATAGGGAACAATTATCAGACTGGACTTTGTCACATGTAGTTTTTTAAGAGCTACAAGTTAGAATCTATTGTCCAACCCTTGAGGAGGACTTTCTTCTGTTTATAAACACAAAAATTCTAATGTTCCATTGTCCCTCTCCTAATCCTCAAATATTTTGTTAGTACAGATATTTTCTATTGTAATTTTAACAACTATTACTGCTCAGTGAATTGTATAATAATTTACATTTACCTGTATTTCATCTATGTCTTTTTTCATTTCAAATTTATTTCGTATTTTATTTCAATTTCATATTTGATTTTAATTTTATTTCCATTTGTGTGTTTTATATTGATATTAGCTCAGGCAAACATCTGAACAGAATTACTTTACTATATGCTGAATTCTACTGCACTGACTTCTATAATTGCTGCATAGGCTTTCTAGTCAGTTTCCTCCCAATACATATGAAAATGGTTGTTTTGTTTCTATTTCCATTGTTAAAATAAAAGCCATTTTCACTTGTACTTTCAGAACTCTCTCTTTATCTAACATTGCATTGTCTGATGTCCTGAGAAGAGCAGCTTGCATTTTGAATGCTTGTGATTACCTACAATTTCTCGTGGCATTCAGGGTAGAGATTCTACTGCATCTCATTTTTGATAAATAATTACAAAAGTGCTTTTTCAAGAAAAGGGTAGCTTTTAGAATGCCTGAAAGTGTGAAAAAAAAATGTCATTATAAAGCTTCATAACTATGTGGTCATCTTGGAAGCAAAATAGAGAAGAAAAATCAACTCAACTTCAACCTTTCAAATCACAAGAAGTAGTTCCTCTGTCATCCAGACAATATGGTGATGGCTCCTTGTGTCTGATTACCAAAGGAAATCTAAAATGAGTTTTATGTAAATTTTTCTACAACGAAACATTTTGTAAGTCATTATACTAAAAGGAACTTTTAGAAAGCACTTGCAAAATAAAATCAGCTGATAATACAGCAACATCCAAAGAAAATGTGAGACAATTAAACTTTCTCATGAATTACATGAATTCTACTTAGACATTCCTGTATCACTGCAGATGTGGAGGTAGAGATTTTCCTTGATTTCCCTTCCTCAGTTGCCATTTTCCCACTTAAAAGAGATCTTTAAGGCTATTTTTGGTCTGTTTCCTACCGCTACTGAGACATTTAAGTTATAGAGCTTGATTTTTATTTTAGTATCATGAGAAATGGTTTCAACTCGGGGAAGCCCAAACTTCAAATACCTATGGAAGTAAGATTAATGTAGTTTGAATTTTGCAGGAAAATAACTTCAAAGGTGACATTTTTGTTGGAGGTACTGAAATATCTACAGTAACACTTTTAACAAGGGTTAGTGTAGAGCCCTGCTTGGAGCAAAGAAATCTAACATGTACTATAACTGTCTACAGGCAAGCCAGAGATGAATTTATGGGCCATACTTAGCACTGTCACCTTGAAAGTGAAGCACTTTGAAAGGCTGAATGAAGATGAACAGTCAATCTCTGTTGGGGAAAGTCTGGCCATTTATTTTTTATTAGTTTTAAGAGTGATACCATGTGGTGTCATGGGTTGAACAGTGTCCAATAAGAATATGAGCTGTGCTTTGCAAACAGCCTTTAGTCACTTCCATCCTCCACTGGGAAAGTGCTCCAAGAGGGAGGAGAGGCAAGGGATACATGGTAATTTTAGCTTTCTTGGGACTCTTCAGAGATGCTTTTCCCCTCCCACCTACTGGTTCATCTTTCCTTCTTTTTCTGTTTCCCATCACTTTCCAACTTACTTATTCCAGTGGAATAAGTAGGTTGTGGTTTGATTAACAGAAGTGAGAAGTACAGTATCATTACTCTTTAAAGGCACATATTATGTTGGGGCCTCATAAAAAAAAAGACAATTAAAACATATGATGACATCTAGAAGACTTTGACATGTTCTTAAAATCAAAATAGCATAATCACTGCTTCTTTATAATGTGTTATATGTATATCTTGCATAATTATCATTCTTTTGAAGGATAGGGTAGAAAATCTGTTGAAGAAAATTTTGTATAACAGTTTTTCAAAGCTACCATACCAATGACAATAATGTTTATTGGTAAGGCATGATATAAATCTATAATAAATGAGTTATTTCAGAGTTATAATGTAATAGTTGGTTCTACAGCTAATACCAAATACTATAAATAAAATACCTGATCCATTCCCCTAAGAACTTATAATCCAGATAGAGGTATTAATATTTATTATAAGTTATATATTTCAAGTATCTAATGACAAAGTGGTATAGCAACAGGGCCAGCTTCATGAGTGTGCCTGCCACTGGGGCAATCTCAGAGCATCCTGCACATAGAAGAACCTGTGCTTGGGTTAATGCTGTGCTCTCACCATCTGCAAATCCTTGGAAGTTTCAAACCAGGACCTTCCCATTTTCATTTTATATTTGATTTTGCAAATGTATAGCCGGTCTTGGTAGCAAAGCATAATGAATAACTGATGAGGTATTGACTGAATAATCAGCAGAAGACCAGCTATTGCATTCTGGGGAGAGGAAGATGGTGATTTCACAGTGAAATCGGAGCTTCATGTGAGCTTTGAATAATGTGGAGAGTTTGGATAGGTGGATGGAAGAGAGGAGGGCGTTTCATGTGGCAAGAATTGCACAGACAAGTTCCAGAGACAAGAATGAGAAAAGAATGTTGAGAACCACATCACCTTGGTTAAAGGTTTTTGTATAGCCACTGGGAGACATGAGGCTCAACCAGGTTGTAGAGAACTTTAACTACAAGAACAATAAAGATGATTTCATATCGTAGAGTTTTGGGGGAATGTGGATATTGCTTTGGAAAGATTAACTCAGTAGCAGAATTAAAGCTTGAGCTTTAATTTTAATAATGGTCGAGGATGGGCAGATGCAAAAGATGTGAGTGAGAAAGATACGTCAGATGTGACACAATCTTGATTACTGGGAGAATGATGAAACCCTTGACATAGATAAGAAAGTCATAGTGGGAAAACAGAGAAGAAGAGCTTTAAAGACTGATAGCATTGTATTTAATTTAAGGATGAAATGGATTAGTTCGCCCACACCTCAGAGTGATCATGTGGCTTCTAGAAGCATCTAACCTGAAATCATATATTTACTTTGACACTCTGCAAACATTGAACATCTATTAGACAAGTACTCTAAATACAAAACACGTTTCTGCTTTGCAAAACTGAAACACAAAGTTTTGAAGATGCTAGCTCCCTGATATCTATACAAAGCACCACAACATTTGAATATCTTTTCAAATGCTTTTGCAGAAAAATTATTTGAGTATGTATATACATCAGGCATGCACACTAACTGAAAAAATATTCTAAATTCCTATTTTTATGTGAAAGGAAGGTGATTGCGTTCTGTGCCCCACACAGTTAGGAAGAGTTTTTATTTCAGCCACCTCTTTTACACCATTTTCCTGTGCATCCTAATGCTAAAATGAAATGTTTATTGTACAACAAAAGTAAACTACCAGTGCGATGCAAATGTGAGGCAAAGCTCAACTTTTTTTTTTTTTTTTTTCCTTGAAAAGAAAGGATTTCAGGCTAGGTAAATTTATGCATCAGTGGCTTTCTTCAGTTTCCTCTTGATAACGTCTGATTGACACTACTACAGCATTACTTTTAAAGAAACCAAAATGAATCCCGCAGCCTCATGCGGTTGGACCTTAAACTGTCAGTGCTTTTATGACCACTGAGGCCTGACTGATGGCACTAGCCACTGCATGAAATGTTTTCTAGCACTTAGGAGCTCTACAGTGTGGTGCAGTAACTTGCATAATTAGGTATTGTGAAGTAAAATCAGCAGTGAAGGCAGCTCCCAATGTCTCTTCTTGCTTACTCTTGTGTTATTTTTATCTATTTAAAGAGAATTATCCTAATGAAAATTGGTCACCCCTGACTTTTTTTCCTATGTTGCTTGAGGCCAAATATTGTGAATCTATATTGATTAACCAAGCAAGTCTCAGTTATTTAAGTCGTGATTTATGTGAGACCCTTAATACTTCTTTATTGTTCTGCTAATGTGTGGCCACTTGACCACCTTCCAAAGGATAGACAAAAAAGAAGATAGAAGAAACGCTCAAATCAGCCAATTCTATCACAATAAAAAAAATATTCTACTACTTCTATCTAAAGGCATATATTGTTGAAGAAGATTGAAACCACTAGCTAGGGTGAGGCACTAAGTCTATGCAGATTCAAATCATTCCTGTTCTCTCTCCTCTCATAATCATGGAGGCCTGCAGAATTACTTATATGACTTATATTGATACATATATAATTTCCTTTCAATTTTATTATATTACAAGTTAACACGATGCTATGTAAATTTAAGTATATGATAACGCATTATTATAGCAAAATGTCAAAACTTTTAAAAGAAAAAATAGAATGGAAGTGACAGGTCCTATATATATATTGCACATAAATGAAGTGTAGTAGTTTTAGATGGCATGGATTAAAGCATATTTATTGCTTACTGCCTTGAGATGAAGCATCCTGATTGTCCTTGAGCCATCCTTCATTGAAGGAAAGCATCCCATCTAGTTGTCAGAAGGATGCATAGCAATAGAAACATGAGGAAGGCTGATTTAAGCCTGGAGAAAGTATCATGTGAAAAGTGGAAGAGGGAAACCTGTGCACAGGTAACTCACTAGGCTGCCTAACATTTAAGAACTTTCTGGCTTGTTAAAAAGAAATTATTTTAGATATAGATTCTTGAAATCCTGCCACAGTGGTGACACCTAATCTCTTCATCTCTGGGGAGGCAATGGAATGGGCAGAGATCCAAGGTAGTGATGATGGATATTGTCTACTAAGATATGGCAGATCTTAGCCCTTCACAGTAAAGATGATGGCAATGATGAACAACTTCTGGTTCAGGTTTAAGTGCCTAGGTGAGGAATGAGAGAGAGAGAAACAGAGACACACACACACAGAGAGAGAGAGTAAATTGTAGACTTTGCTACTTTTACTTGGAGTTAGTAAGAATGACTGACATAAATACATTGCTGACAATGAAGGAAGCCAGACTCAACTAAGCAGGAGTCAGGAACTGAGATCAGAAAGCATTTTGAGAAACAAGAGATGGTTGAATGTGACAAATGCTGTGAAGAGGTTGAGGAAAGATGAGGTTTGAAAATTGGACTGGCCCTTGGGCTTAGTTGTAATGAGGTCGTCAGAGACCTCAGTGAAGGTCAGTTTCTCCCCAGTGACAAGGGCACAAGCTGGACTAGATGAAGTTGAAAAAGCAGCCTTATGAGAAGAATTGGCGGCAGGACAAGAAAACATAGACTAAGAAGCAATGTGTGATGAGGAATTAAGATCAAATTTCTACCGTTAAGATAATTTTATGGTGCTTGTGAAAATTTAACAAGGCTTTTAGGTTATGCTAAAAAAATTTTTAGAAAGCACCCGGTTTAGAATAACTTCATTCGTGCTAGAGATTTTGTATTGCTCTTCAGACATAGAATTTCCACTATATTTCTTTTAATTTTTTATTTGGTTACTTATCATTAGGCTAAGAGCACATAAACTACCTCAAGAAGTCTCAAAGTGACTCACATACACAAAATCAGAGAAATTAAAGACAGAGCAAGAAAGAGAATGCGAAAAAGAGAGAGGGAGACTGAGGTGCACACACACAAATGCAAATGACCACACACACACGTATACACACACGTACACACACACGTACACACACACGTACACACACACGTATACACACACGTATACACACACGTATACACACACAGAGACTCACCAGCGGGAAAAAGGCAGAGAATACCAAGACCAGTGAGTTTGCTTTTCTGTAACCTCTGTTGATATTCATGACGATTTTCTAATCAAAAATCCTATGTTTCAGACATAGGAATTTGCAGAACATGTTCAATATTGCTCCCTTTATTAAGTATACTGTACAATTTCATATTTGATAGAATAATCATTTATAGTTGTATTAAAAACTAATGATGAATTGGAAAAAATAATTCCGCCTTGAGAGGGTTAATGATTTTAAAAAGACTATATTCTTTCTAAAGGTGTCGGCAAGCGTTCGTTCTAAAATCCACCAACTTTTAAATCATTCTTCTTCATAGACACTATGACAGGTAAACTTGTTTTCCGACTGGGTTAAGAGACCATTGTGGAACACTCCATACTGTGTTAGGGCAGAGTTACATCAGGAGGCTACTATGGTCATGCTAGCACCAGGCATTGATAAGTGTGGAATTATCAGCAACTGAACATTGGGGGAATACATTTTTGCATCAAAGGTGCCCTTTACTCCTCAACCAGAAAACCAAACTGCTGATTCAAATGAGCAGACCACTTAAAATTAAGTGATTCTTCATCTGAAAACTCCATATGCTGTACTTAACTACCTATTTCTAGGGATTTGCCCTTTTTTTTTTTAGTAGAAAATAGCTTTTAATATCCTAGGGAAAATTTAGTGTTAAAGGTTTACATTAAACAAAAAGTAACTCTTGGTTGTCTACGTTATTTGGAAACTATGTTCAATGCAAATTTACAAAAAGGATACATGTCACTGTGGGTCACTACTGAATATTCTTTTTGGGCTTTCTCTGTTGGATATGCAATCTCAGCTAAATGTTTTGAAGAAGAGGAATCAAATAAATTGCCCTATTTTGGGTCTTTCTCATCTGTATACAGTTGTGCAGCTCTAGTAGACCTGAAAATTGCCCAGAGACAAACTTTAAAAAAATAGAGTGCTTTTGAGGCAGAAAATTGCTTTTCTGCGGTCTGGTCTAAAGGACAGGCAGTGACAGGAGGACAAGAAGTTGTCACCATGCAGTGATATTGTAAAGCATATCCTCCATAACAAAGAGGATAATTTGTTTTTATTTTCTTCCTTATTAACCACAAAAGGATCCAGTGCAATAATACTATGGCTTTGACTTAAACCCTTGCAAGCAGATGCACAATTAGATTTTTGAAAGTCCATCTTTAACCCATACGTGGTACTTAGTTTCTAGAGAAAACAAACAGCTCAATATGCTAGATCATTCACTATTTCTCAATTTTGCCAATAGCCCTAAATGTCTGGGTTTGGGATAAAATATAAACGCATTGTAGATTTGTCTTGGTTTCTGTGTATGTAAGTCAGTTCCTCAGTACCATTTCAACAAGACTTGTGTAGTTTAATATATATATATAAAGATTTTATGTATTTGGATTGGACCCTTGATATTTTTGGAAGATTTTTTTATGTGGTTTAATTTCCATTTTTATGATGGTATGAACGAAAAATGGTAGAAAATATGTCTTTTGTGTGTTAAGGGATTTGAAACTCCTCTGGGCCTGTTATCATGCTAATGAGACAATTGAGAGATAGCAGGATTTTGTGTATTAATCTTACCAGGCATTTGCACACCAGAAGTGCTCATTTAGAGTTTTAATGGCATTAACTGTGAATTTGCACAAAATTAACAAAAAATGCTTCCACATTATGGATCCATAATATCAAATGTTTATTAAAACCTATTTAAATTATAATACATACACAGTGGACCTTATCTAACGTACAGTATCTCAGTTAAAATTTTTTCTTACAATTTTGAAATAACTTGTTTTAATTGTTCACACAAAGATTCTCTAGGTAGTTTGATACCTGATCAAGAGCTTCGTTCCAGTGTTAATACTCTTTGATCTCAATAATTGTTTGTGTCGTGTTTAACAGAAAGCTTTTGTTCCTTTTAAGTCCTGGTTCTCCTGCACGACACTGACGCACAGATGTGCATAGTGTGATTGCACCAGTGAAGTTGACGATGGGAATGAGCACTGGCTGGACATTCCTCACTTTTCAACTTTTACTAAATTATTGAACTATAATTCACACAGTGGAAGGGATCTAAGAAATTATCCAAGCCTGCCTTCACATTCCCTGTGATGAATCATTCTTATATAAGTAGCGACTCATCCAGTTTACTTTCTTTTTCTCATGCTAAATAATACTAGATGTGCTAAGTGATCCCAATTTGGGGGGATCCCTAACTAGGGATCCCAATTTTTTTTATTTTTATTTCTTCTAAAATATCTATCGTTTTGCACTACATATCTTTTCTCTATAGCAGTCATTCTTTCTTTCATTCAACAAATATTTCTGGAATAGCTACAAGGAATAGTAATAGCTGGGCACTACAGGTACTCTGTAGACCCAACCCATGCTCTACAGGGTTTGCCATTCTGGGGAGCAGGAAGTCAGGGCGCCAGACGGACAATGTGGTGCACTGTATTTCTCACTGTAGTGAGGTTAAGCAGGTAAGATGATCCATAGTACTTGTATTGGCCAGTTACTCTCCTTTGGGGACAATAGATTCATAATCTTTGACTCTTCCTTCTCTAGATTTCATTCCTACCCACCGCCATTTTTCTGTCCTAATGAAACAATCACCTAAGACATATTACCCTCAAATGTGTATAGCTTTCTTTACATCACTTTTTCAATTCAGCTTTCCTTGATTTATACTCTAGCCACGTTGTTGGAAATCTAGAGGTGTCTGAGTCTCATCAGTGCCTTCTCCATGGCCCACTTCAGCAGGTGTTGGATGACGTTTGGTGCATGACTGGCAGTCAGATGCTTCTATCCTCACTTCTGAATGAGGGCACCTAAGAGATAACTGCTTAGTCTGTGGGATGTATACGGTAATATGAAATGATTTATCTGTTCTTTACAATGAACCCACATTCTGGATGATAATTGCAGTTCTTCCTGTACAATGGAATGTTTACATTATTTTCCCTGCAATGTTAACATGTCATGTTAATCGATTTGCCTGTGAGTTTCGCATGGAATCCGAAATTAGACTATCATGTAAAAGCCACTCAAATAACAATAAAACGGCATACAGCAGGTGGGCCCTGCCTTCATTAGACTGGGATGTTCTGAGCCGTAACTGTCGGGAAGCTGCCGCAGCCTCTTGCTGACGCGGGGCACCGCCTCCAGCCCGCTCACTGTCTCCTTGCCTGCCCATTGTAGTTCTTATCCTCTGACTCCTTTGGTGCAAAATGCTCCATTATTTTCAATTTGTGCTATGCTCGTCTCCTGCCTCGGCCTATTAATCCATGCCAACCACAGGGACAAATGGAAGCAGATGATTGCACACTCAGCATCAACGTCGCTGAATTTCTATCACGCATTCGCAGGCCTTTGCCAGAAGTGTACTCAGAAGACGAAATGGTAGAAGAGGCCCGCGGCTCACAGACGGGCCATCGCGTGTCAGTCTTCCTGACAAACATTCATGGCATGATAACAGGAAAAAATCACACACTGGCGATAAATTACAACCGTAACTGTTATAGAATATATGTAAACGTTAGTGCCAGAGTAAGCTGTCTTTTGTAAGGCCTTTACTATCCAGGGTGAACTGCTAGAAATCTTCACTTCTTTTGGATCTACATGTAATCATAATTATAATAAGTCTACCAATGGAAAATATATGGTCAAATTGACTTAACAAATCTATTCTTAAGTTTTAATCACAAGGAAAAGAACAGACATGGATATTTAAAATTCCACGATGTTGTCCTCTCAGTGTCCTAGATTGTGATTTTACATGAAGGATAACAATAGTCACTAAGAAAATGGAGTTAATTTGATAAAAAGCAGAGAACAATTTGTGCCCTCATCTATTGAGACAATGCTTTTCAAGTTGATTCCTAGGGACACCTCAAAATACCCTCGGGAACCAGGAGAAAGGGGGTTTACAGGAACCGAGAGGCAGAGCCCCACGTGCCTCGGTTCCTCATCCCTTCCTCATTCTGTTTTTTATCTGCTTTCAGTGATTGGTTTCTTCATAACGTTGTGTTAAGAACAGTGTTCTGCTGTTAAAATAAAAGTCTGAAATTCAAGGTAGAGTTACAACAGAGAAGATGACTTTATAACAAGATAGGATCTCAGAGTACCTTCATCATCAACGAAGTTAAACAAGCATATATTAACAGGGAAAAAAACCCCAAAGAGTCTCTGCTGGTACAAATAGGATACTGCAATGTAAGTACTAAGCATTTCAAAGCTCATTTTTTATGTATATAGTAATTTATGCAATATATAATAATTCTCTTTAAGCAGACTCTTCAACAGATTGATTATCTAATAATTTTGAATAAATGAATTTAATCAGTTGCACATTGAAAAGCCCATGTAATTTACTTTGAAATACATCAAAAGCAATAAAATATGAATAACATTGTCTCTTTTATTAAGGTGCTTTACACTTAATATAGATACATCTTTAAAATTGTGCCCTAAACTACATTTTTAATCAATTTTTTAGGAAATTTCTCTTTATGTATCTTAGTTTTAATATCATTTTGGCAATTTTCTATTTAAAGCCTAGTTCTTCATATTCCAAAGTAATTCGAAAGTTGTCTCCACATCTGTTTCTTTATCAGATTATATATACAGTCCTATCCTGTAGATTGATTTAATGTATATTAATTTATATTAAATTTTTCGAGTATTTAAAAATTCTGAGCAATTTTGCATTACATTTGACATCTTGACAGCACGACGTTGTCAGGAGGATGAACTAGGTTGCTATGTAGTTCATTTCCGCAGCTCTCTGAGTTAAGCTCTCAGGGTCAAGTGCTCCGAGGGAGAGCCAGAGAATCCATACAGCCCTTGCCATAAAGGAGCCCAGGAACTCTAAGAGTCGAATACGGCCTAACATTAGCCTTACAGGTGCTAAATGTCCTATCTTGGGTAGCCACTTCTGCAAGTAGAAAACAAACATTGATTAAAGAACCTAATCGAATGTTTTGCCTTGATAATTGCAGAAGCTGTGGGAAAGAATACAGGTTTTTCAAATCGAACTTTGCTAAATGAGGGTCAGTAGCTTCAAGCTTTTTATAGTACAAGCTCAACCCTGCAGTAAGTGAATATCTTAACCGCAGGAACACTGAAAATTCAATGATATTTTCATAATTGCAATTCGGATAGTCAATAAACACTGCAACCTGAAGTAGCTCACTTTGAAGAAAACTTGACTGCCTAGCTAAGAACACGGTACCACATAATGTTAATAAACCAAACTACCGAACTCCGAATATAATAGGACAATTACCTTCAGGAAGCATTAGTATTCATTATACCCTAAACATTAGTTTGTACAGACAGCTGCAGACACCATGCACGTAGTACAATTAGAGTGCACCAGAGACATTCCATATAATGTTATTTGAAATTTTCTGCACATCTTGTTATCTTGTCTCAAATACTTTCTATAATAAATACTTTCTTATGGCTAAATAGGAAAAAAATATATACTTATCTGTATGAATAGCTAGTAGTCGAGAAAAAGTAATTATCAGGCTCAATGAAATGTGGTAATCTAGAGGATATGAGATTACAGATAGATTTTTTCTTTTGCAGCCTAAATAAGAAATATTTCAGAGAAATAATATTAAATTATAAAATAAATGTCAGACATTATGAGAGCTTTATGCATGCCAATGCAATCTAAAGTATCTTCACTTTTTTTTTTTTTTGAGACGGAGTCTCCCTCTGTCCCTGAGACTGGAGTGCAATGGCGTGATCTCAGTTCACTGCAACCTCTGCCTCCTGCGTTCAAGCAATTCTCCTGTGTCAGCCTCCCGAGTAGCAGGGATAACAGGTGCCTGCCACTACGCCTGGCTAATTTTTGTATTTTTAGTAGAGACGGGGTTTTACCATGTTAGTCAGGCTGGTCTTGAACTCCTGATCTCAAGTGATCCACCCGCCTTGGCCTCCCAAGTATCTTCACCACTTTGGCTTCAATTTGGATTGCCATTGGCTTCTCTTTACTAAGTTATATGTGTTAGTTTCAAAATATTATAAAATGACCAGTGACAAAAAGGGAACATTATAACTAGCCTTCTAGAACACGATGTAGCTCTAGAAGTAAAAATTTTGAATGATGTTCAAGAAAGTAATAAATGTCAGACCCCAAATTCCTCAAGTATACATATTGCTTTTAAGAAACCAAATATATGCTAATTTAAGAGGTCACATGCAGACCTGACATCACCCTAAAATTCTACATAACCGGTAGGAAGTAACGCCAAATTACAAAGTAACACCAGATAAGTAAAGGACTATTTGAAAGGGGAATGGAATAGCACAGCATACTGCGTAACCAAAGACAGTTACTTTAACAGAAAAATCAAAGTTTTACAGAGCCCCTCCCTAACCTCTTTAATGGTGAGTTTTAAGGGGTTGGGGTAGTGACTAAAGTCTAAATATTCTAGTATTTTGCCAACTGAAAAATACACAATTTTTGAACTGTGTAGTATGTACCTTCAGTTACAACTGCAGCATTGATGGAGAAAATAAGTGGCGCTGAGAAATCAGACAAAGCCAAGTTGAGTGCCCAGGTTATTGGAAGGATAGCTATCAACTATTTTTGTTTTTTACATGAAAGGAAGAGGGAATGGGAAAGAACATGTTTCTATCAGTGACTTTAATTATGCTTCATTCAAATCAAGTCTACAGTTATTTCTCTTGACTTAGTTTTTGTTCATCATTGTCCCTTCAACTATTTCCTGTGTTTGGGAAGGAAAGCCACAAAGAGCATCATAATTTGGGTTTAAAACTATAAGTCAAAATATATATTATCCATCAACTCCATTTCCAGACCCAGGAAACATTTTGATTGGCATTTGTTTTTATTCTGATTATAAATGATATTAATAATATTCATGATAATGATTGGAAAATACCAGAAAAAGTGAAATTAAAATTTTAAGTAACCCCGGATCTACCTCCAGAGACAATAATTGTGAACACTTTGATACATTTTTAAGAATGTTTCTCTATGCATATGTGGATAGTATATTTTTATTTAATTTATTTACTTGATATCATATTTGGAGCATTTTTCCATGATACCAAGCATTTTAGAAAAATATAATTTGACTGATTAGCCAATGGACAATTAAATTATTTCTCATTTTTCACACTTGCTCGGCAAAGAGCAAGTTATAAAGATTTTTGTAATTTAATTTCACATTCCATTTGAATAAAATACAACTTATATTACTTAAAAATAAAATACATACAAAATAAGTAAATATTTCTGTAGGGTTTTATACAAGTAATTAGAAGAGAAAAAATGGCATCATATTTTAATTGAACTTTTTACTCACCTTTAAAGGATGAAAGTATCAACTTATTGAGTCCCACCCTTTAACCATGTCATTGCATGTAGTTCATTTGTTGTCATGTTGAGTACTCTTCCATTATATAGTTCAACTTATTTATTCATGTATGTGTTATTGGACATCTGAGATGTTTCCAGTTTTTGGCTATTATGAATAAAGCTGCCATGAACATTCTATAACAAGCATTTCTGTGGGTATAGGTGAATTCACTCTAAGGTGAATACGACGAGAGGAATTGCTTGGTCATGTGATAAATGTCAATTTAACTTTGTAAGAACTGCCAGTTTTCCAATGTGGTTGTTGCATTTTACTTCTGCACTACAGCTAGGATATATATTGACCAAGGTGTGTATAGGTGTGTGTGTATGTGTATACACAAATATTTATATTTATATAATACATAAATTGGATATATGTTATATAGATTCGCCAAAGGTACCGAATAAAAAGTTACCACTGTCAACATTTTCAGAAAGTTATTCTCAACTGAGTATCGTTACCTTTTACTCTTTGAAACTTAGTCCAAACATGTTTGAAACATATTACCATCACTTAAAATTAAAAAGAGAGAGAAATTTATATAATTCCAAACTTTATATTGGTTTGGCTAAAATGGAAGCATCTTCAAAATGATTTTTCCAATGGAGGATTAAGTTAGCTTAGGCACAGTATTTTTTTACCCAATAAGAATTTCATGTCTTTCTCTGTTGTAGGGAGAAGACTGGAAAGAAATAGAGCCTGACTCTAATTATATTTTTCTCTTGTCTATATGACTTTTGATTAAGTGACATAACTTATCAGGCATTTGTTTCTTTATTGTTGAACAAAGACAATGTCCAATCATTTAGCCTCTCTGCCCTTCAATACCAAAGTACAGGACAAGAGTACCTCTTTTACTGTGGTAAGATACAGGCTTCTCCTTAAATACATTTATTTTAATTTTTTATAGATTCCAAGTTTCTTTCTTCTCTAATTCCGATTATTTATTTTTTTATTTTTTTGAGACTGAGTCTCGCTCTGTCCCCAGGCTGGACTGCCGTGGCGCCATCTCTGCTCACTGCAAGCTCCGCCTCCCGGGTTCCCGCCATTCTTCTGCCTCAGCCTAGGAAGCAGCTGGGACTGCAGGTGCCGCCACCACGCCCGGCTCATTTTTTGTATTTTTAGTAGAGACGGGGTTTCACTGTGTTAGCCAGGATGGTCTCGATCTCCTGACTTCGTGATCCTCCCGCCTCAGCCTCCCAAAGTGCAGGAATTACAGGCGTGAGCCACCGTGCCCGGCCCAGATTAGTTGTTTTTAATTGACTCTTATTTTTATTGCTTGAGAAGAGAAATCAAATGGAGTTTTAAACAAATATATCCTTTTAGTAATCTCATGCCCCAAGTAGAAGACCGCGCAAACAAACAACTGAGTGAGATCATGCGTATTTGTAAATTTCGGTTTCCAAGTTGTACAAGTAAAGCAGAAATCACAGCATAAACTTCTGAACAGTATTTTTCTTAGGTTTCCTATCTTTTTCTAACAAACTTTGAGACTGTTTTTCTCCTTTCAGTTATTTGAAACTAGCAAGTAGAACAATATAAGTTGCGATATGCTCACAAAAACATACAGAAAAATGAGCCTTTTCTGATTTGATTTCTGCTATTGTGTAGTTCTTCTGGGGCTAAGAATGGTGCTACAAATAATCTGTATAAATTTGATGATGGATTTTCCATTAGCTCCTATGTCTTTCTTTGTATTTCTTGGAAATGTCTGTCTTTCACTTTAGAGACTAAGGACACTAGAACCATAATTTACATGCAGATGCAAAGATGCATCCAAGATAACAGTCCCATTTACCACTATTAAGTTAGTAAGTGGATTGCGAATAAATAATCAAAAAAGTAAACTAATGAAAAATTTGCTTCGATGGAAGGAAAGAATAGTGGAAGATTAAAATAGGTTTCCTATAAATAATATAAACCAAGAGAGAAACATTGTTTTATGCATTTTTGTATTTTCTATATGAATTCAGACAATTACCTACTCTGCATTTCTGGTGTTCTACTTATAAATAGGTTTATTATACTTAATACATAAAGATGCTCTAATGATTAGCATGAGATGATATAATTATAGTATCTAATAAAGTACCTAGAGTAATTATAGGAACTGTATGAAATTTAGGTCCCATGCATTGTAGTCCAACTGTGTATCTGTTGCTGGGAACCCCTCTCAAATGTCACACTGATGTGGTTCTATTATCTAAGGCTAACATACTTCTCGAGAGAACACTCACGCCCTCCAGAGGTCTACCTGTTTAATTTTAAGATAGGATTTGCTTTGTGTTTAATAGCAAAGGGATACAAAGAATTGTTAAAGTCTGCTGTACTGTCAAATTTCTTACCATCTGCTTGAGGATACAAGAGTAACACACATGGAGGAAGTAGAAAATATCAGATTATAGAAGTAAACAGATGCTACATCTTCTGGTAAAACAGTGGACATAGTCAGAATTTAAGAGGGGATAGTATGAGGGTCAAATCAGGAGGCTTTGCAAGGGAGGTAGGCAGGAGGCATGCCATAAAGGAAGCTGAAAGAAAAGTTGAGAGGCAGAGATTACCAGGGTAAATACAGTAAAAAATATCAAGAATATTGACTGAAATATTCTCGGTATTTTTATGTTGGCCAAAAGATGAAAATCAAGTTGCATGGTTAGAGCGGGACTAAACTGGAACCCTGGAAAATATGTTGACAGGTGCTTTCAGCCCTTAAGAATTCTTCAGCCAATGGGCGTTTCCCAGCCAGAGGGAATTTCTTCGGGCTTAGCAACTCTAAGGCTTGTTTAAATGGCCTATCACAAGGTATAGCATCTATTTTCCAAAGGTTACTTTGTTCAAAATAGTCTTAAGGGTGAATGCTGCCTGTTTTTCATAGTACATATGAATCTTCATCTTTTTAATAAAGCCTTCCCAAAAGATAGCAATATTAATGCCATGCTATAATTTATTTCTATACACACAAAGTGAATATTTTTATAAAATGAAAGGCTGCAGAATAAGCCATTCAACAAGATTACATTCAAACTGATATATATGGGTAAAGGGGTGATGAATCACCCTAAACAAGAACTTCTGTAGAGTGAGAAAGCTCCGAAGCTTCAGAGTGGTCAGTGTATTAAACATTCAAGAAGAACGTAAGGTGGATAGATACGTGTTATAAGAGAACAAGAATGTCAAGGTGATTTTTTCCCTTGTCTTTCTTGGTTTGTTTTCATGGATGTATGTTGGTAACTAACTGGAGAGAGAGCCAAACAACTCCAATTAATTCAGCACAGTTTGGCACAATTGGCACCCCCTGCTGAGAAGAGACAATATCTGAGCTAAGCAAAAGGTGTGAATCTTCCTACTTAAAAAGCTGCCCCTCCCCAGGTGAGTATTACCAAGGTTACCTGCAGTGTTTTTTCGGGCAGCTAACATTGCAGGTCGCTGCTATCATACCCAGCTAGGCAGTAAAAAAAGACCAATGTGCACCCTTGCCCCTAAATTTGAGAAGAATCTGGCCATCCTGGAGTTGAGATTGCTGTCAGTATTTGTGTGTGTAATCGTGTGTACATGTGTGTTTAGGTATGAGGTTGATTTGCTAAAATTGCTGAATCTGGTAAAAAAAAAAAATTCCATGAATCTTCAGTTTTACTTTTGAGTGGGAATGTGCACACTCTTAAATATTTGTTGCCACGGGCAGAGTTTTTCACCATTCATTTGTATTAAAATCTATTAAGTTTGCCATCACATCTCTTAAAGTCTTTCTCCCTATCTTTTGGCAACACAGTGTCAATTATTTTGGAACCAAACCTATAAGGAATTTTTGGAAAAAAGATCTTGCATTTTATTCAAAGAAAAGCAAATTTATTAATGAGAATCTGAGAAGTCAGTGGGTCTGGATCCTATTTGAAGACGAGGTTAACAGCTCATTTTATTTGTACTATCATAGGGAAATAATGACATGATGGAATAGATAATAAAAACTGGATTTTCATTAGTAATTAGGATTCCTAATAGATTTCTCTTCTTGGTGGGACATTCAACAAGCTTTGCAAGCTCTTCATCTTTTTGTCACTAGAGGTAACTATTTCATTAGCATGGATATTTGTAAGTCATTTAAGAAGTTTTCGGTAAAAAGGTAAAGAAGTTTTAGAGTAAATGAGGTTTTTGTAGAAAATGAGGAAAAATTGTCTTCAACTAAATTCTAGCATTACATTCTTTAGTAATCTTAAGAATTATTGTGTACCTGGGAAGTGTTAAAACTTTACCTGAATTATTTTTAGTGCTATAAAATGGAGTGTTCCATTTTCCAATTCCTACAATTGAATGTTGGATTGGATGATGCTTCCTCAGCTCTTCCATCGCCCTCCAGGCAACATATGTTATTAAACCACAGACAGTCACCAGGGAGAGCTGTGAGCATGTGGGAAATTAGGGTTCCTAAGTAGAGAGAAGTTGGTAAATCTATAAAACTGTGGATAATCTCTCTCTCGGGCCATCTCTCTACTTTAAATTATCCCTGTTAACCAAAATAAGATCAAGGAATCATTCCATGGTTAATGTGCTTTGATATATTTTGCTCAGTTGTGGACAGGAGGCCTGTCTTACGTTTCTAGAACAAATGTTTTCTCTAGGTGCTCAATGCTATTGATTTTGTGGCTACAGGGACGTGATCAATGACGTGACAGTTGCGGTCTAAAAATGATTGGGGCAGGAAACTTAGTAATGATGAGCTAACCTCAAAAGGCTTTACATCGAGATGCTTATCTGGACCTCTTGCCTTCTCAAAATTAGGAAGGAATCCTGAGAGAGCTACTTTTTGCAAGGGTTCTGTTGACACATACTTCATGTCAGGTCAAAAATACCACAAGAGCATCTTTCCTGCTGTATTTTAGCTGAAGGGCAGTAAACCCATAGAAGGCACCATTAAAAAAATAAAGTTGTGTTTGTTATATAATAGAGGGGACAGTGAGAGTTCATGACTTTGACTTCTGTAAAAAGGATCAAGTTATATTCCTTATTCATTTTCAAGCACAAATGAGGTCATCCAAAAATTAAATTTTCTCTTCTTGCAGAAACATCGGTTGAAAAATATACTTCATCTGTACCTATATTTATAAAATGGTTTTACAGGATCCATCTTATGCTCATAGAATTCTTTACTATGTCTGTTTTATGTTGGTAGAATTCTTAAAACTATGATATTATTCATCTAGCAGGTACTGACATGTTACTATGCAGTAGGTACCATGCTAGAGGCTGAGGATTAAAAGATAACGCTTTATGTGTAATCCTTTCCTTTAAGATATCCTACAGTCTATTTATCCGTACATATTACATTGCAATGTGTTAATCACAACAAGTGTAAGCCATGCAAGAAGAGGGAGAACAAATGTATATACATGAAGAGGGCCGTCAAGAAAGCCTTCTGGAGGAAGCACTGAGATTAGCATGAAAATTTGCACAGAAACTTGTTAGAGATAAAATACAAAGGCAGCACCTTATGCAAAGACCTAAGGAAGAGAAATCTCATGGCCATTTTACCATGTGGAGCTTAAATAATCCTAGATCACGGAGATGGCTTGAGAAAGAAAAAGCAGAGAGAAATTAGGCTAAAACTGGGCCCAAGTAAACTCATGAATGGCGATAAATAACCTGCTAAGGAACTCAACTTTACCTGTAGGCAATGAACCATCACTAAAAGGTTTTAAGCAGAGAAGAAAGACAGAGCTAGACTTGTAACAGTAGATGAGCTGACCGAGTATATGTAATGCACTTGTCAACCGAAGAGGCAAGGATGGTCCTGATTGTGTGTCTCTCTCTGTACCAGTTTGCCCAAAAGTATAACTGCAATAGTTCCAAAAGGTGATACACTTCCAAGGGAACTGAAATAGTAATAATAATCTTCCTTCTAGTGATATTTTTGCATATTTTGTGAAAAATGTGAGCAATTTGGCAAATTATACATATGCCCCCTAAGCATGCCCACTGAATTAAAAATGATATCATGAAAAAGTTTACATATTTTTCACACTAGTCTTGTTTACTTGTTTTAAAAATAGTGGACGTTTGCATTTGTAAGATGATACCATGATGCCATGAAAAGATACTGCATAGCATATTACGAGAGTACATTGAATGCGCTGGAAAGTTAGGCTTGTTATAGACAAAGGGATATGTACATGGTCTCTATTTTACAGCATTAAAAGATACAGTAGAAAAGAAGGAATTTTTGAGTCTAATACATGTAGTTAATACTATGAAACGTTCCTCTGGATAGGTGTCTTACGAACTGACTTTTCTTGTAAATAAAATATAGTAGCACTTTTTAAAAACAGCCTATTGATTAATTTAAGAGAAACTTCCACTCATAAGCTGAGTGTCTGATATCTTGTTTCAAAACTAAGGATTTTTTGAGTATTATTTAGATATTTCATTGATATGAAAACGGAACACTTGAGACTACAGGCAGCAGAATGCCTGAGGCAACCAGGCATACCAGAATATACTGCACAGAGAAACTTGTACTACTCCTGCTATTTAAAGACCTATTTTCATGAGCTTATTAGCTACTAGTGATCCCGAAGGAGAAATACAATTAAAACTTAATCATACCAAAAGCTGGGATTCTTCTGATTCAGCGAACTTGTAATCTATTATATTTAGTAGTTTACTTGTAAATGTCTGAAGGCTGAGAATGAGAATCATATAAATGGACTTCATTCCGTAGTAATACAACTGCTTTGAACTCACACCACAGGACTTGCCTTTTCTGCATGCACTTCACTGTATTGCGCCCTCCCTTTTTCTGTACACTTTTCAGCTTTTCTAAAGTGTGGCATCTCTCTTTTCTTTTGTGAAAGCACGATAGCTCCCATTCCCTTTAACTATCATATTACACCATTCCCAGATTTCAGATATGAAATTAAATCCTTACAAAACAGATGATGCTGAAGAATTTGAGCCCACATTAGCAAGTCAAGTTAAGAGTTGAGAGATATAGAGAAACCACGCTCAGATGATCCTATATTTGCCCAGGAGTTCGGGTGAACTGGGGGATCCTATTACTGAGAATACTAAGAGGACAATGCTGTTTCATTTACAATTATTGATTCTCATGCGTATCCCTATCCTCACCCCTGCCATCACCACCGCCTTCTGTTATGGGATAGCGTGAGCTTCCTTAAGGCCATGTCAAACAGAAAGAAGCGATGAGAGAAGGGAGGGTGGACGTTGCTTTCCATGAAGTTTTCACTCCAGGTGTCATTCAGGGGCCACTCCACGTGGTTGTTGCAGAAGGCAGCCTGGTAAGAGTGTAACAGGAGACACTGGGCAACCAGGGATTCTGCTGGTCTTGCAGCCACTTGCCAAGTCGTCTTCCCTGTGCAACTTCTGTAGGGACATTGACAGTCAGCTTTACCGCAGCTGGTGCCACAGAGGCGATCTTCTTATCCAGCAGAGAATCAAAGGCTTTCAGAAGGAAATGGAAGAATTGAAATGGTTTGTGTGTCACTTGGGAGCAGAACTTGATACTCTAACGGGTACTTTCATTCCATATTTCTTTAGAGTCTACTAGTTTTAGGAACTGAATTTATTTCGAAATGAGGCTATGCAAGTGTTTTTAACTTGGACTCAAATTGTAATTATTTCTTTATTCATTCCTATCTTTCTAAGGGGGAAAAGCACAAAGAACACTATACTCGGGGTTCTCACTACCAAATTAAGGTTCACTTATAATTTTGACTAAATTAAATGAAAGAACAAAGTTAGCAGCCCCAAAAGGAGAAATATAGATAAGACTATAGGCCGGGCATGGTGACTCACGCCTGTAATCCTAGCACTTTGGGAGGCCGAGGCAGATGGATCACCTGAGGTCAGGAGTTCAAAACCACCCTGGCCAACATGGCGAAACCCCGATTCTACTAAAAATGCAGAAGAATTAGCAGGCATGGTGGCGGGTGCCTGTAATCCCAGCTACGCAGGAGGCTGAGGCAGGAGAATCACTTGAACCCGGGAGACGGAGGTTGCAGTGAGCTAAGATTGCACCACTGCACTCCAGCATGGGCGACAGAGTGAGACTCCATCTCAAATAAATAAATAAATAAAAATAAAAAAAGACTATATAGGCCACATTATTAATGGCCTAAAGGATCTCATTAGTACTTGGGTTTTGTGTAGGGTCTACCAGTAGCTCTCCTGATAAGGAGGTTTTCTTAGGGAGAATCCAGTACCAGTATCTTTACTAGGATTCTCTTGCTTTAGTCTTGCTCCTAATTTCTACTTCCCTATGATGTTTTTATTCTTTTTCTTTTTTTTTGAGATAGAGTCTCAAAAAACCATATTGGCTCCCTGCAACCTCTGTCTCCTGGGTTCAAGCAATTCTCCTGCCTCAGCCTCCTGAGTAGCCCACCGCCATGCCTGGCTAATTGTTTTATATTTTTAGTAGAGACAGGGTGTTGGCCAGGCTGGTCTCGAACTTCTGACTTCAGGTGATCCGCCCACCTCAACCTCCCAAAGTGCTGGGATTACAGGCATGAGGCACTGTACCCGGCCCTTCTTTTTTATTCTTGTCATCACACTCTGCCTGTTCTTATGATTTACTGTTTGGAAAGTTTTGCCATTTGGCATTAGAATTTGTTTTTTTAGTGTATCTTGAAGTAATTGGGACAAATTGTCACATATAAATACACCATTTTTGAAAAGAATGAGTGGCAACAAAACGATCCCTTAGTGCTGAAGAGCTCCATTCTCTCCTTTCTGTACAAAAAGAGAGCTAGACTTTTCCTGCTGGGGCAGAGATCATTTGTCTTGTTACACAGCCCTAGAATTCATCACCGTCAACTTTTGGAAAATTGTTCTGAAAGTGACACAACTGTGCATTGATTTACACAAAGTGTTTACAGATCAAACCTGTACAAGAGGATGAAAATATTTCCATTTATTCCTTTTCCATTAATAAAGTACTACATTTAGGTTTTAATTCATGAATTATCATATTAATAAATTACCTACTGTATGCCAGACACACTTCTTGGAACTTGGGAGATTCCTGTGAGCCAAACAAGCAATGAATGATCCACGGCTCTATGGGGCTTATATTTCTAGCAATAGATAATAAAATATAGAATAAGATATATATAAAATAAGCTTTTATACATAGATATGTATATAAAATAGGCCCCAAATTTGAACAACATATTTTCTTGTTGTTTACCCATAAATAGCACCTAAATTAAAAATGGCTTGTGTAGGAAGATTTAACTGTTATTCTAAACAAAAGCAAGAAAGACCATGTCTAGACAAACAGCTAAGATTGCTGTGTGTCCATTCGATAACACTTACGGAGTGCTTATTATTGACCAGGCGATATTCTGAGCACTATTTTCTCCACAAGCTTATTTTACACTTAAAATACCTTTTAAGAGAGTCATTACTATTATCTGCATTTTACAGGTGGAAGGACTTAACAGGTGAAGCATTGAAGTTAAACTGCATGCTCTAGATAATAGAAATTACTGTTTTCTCTTTCTCATATTTAAAACAAGACTATTTTCCTCCTTATGAGGACCAAGTGAAATTCCTTATTCACATGAACTGACATTACCTGAACCATGATTTTTGTCCTCCAAAATTCATTGCCTTTATCCCTTTCTGGAATTCGGGTTACATGAGAGAATCTGACTTCTTTTTCTTCTGTGCTGATTGATAACAAATTCCAGTTTATCTTGCATGTAATTTTATTCCAACTTCCCTTTATTAATGATCCAGGAAACAATACTCCAGTTTATGTAATATAAAAAATAATAGCAAAAGCAAATATTCACACAGCATTTCCTATATTTTAAGTTCTGTTTAAAAATCTTTACCTATATTAACTCACCTTAATCTTTTTGATAGGCAATATTATTATAATCCCCATTATGCAGACAAGGAAACTGAGGCACAGAAGAATCAGATACTTTGACTGGGATCCACATGTGATGAATGTAGAGTCCAGATTCAAATGGAGACATCTGGGTCCGAGGGCTTCTGCTCCTAAGTCCTGCATGGACATGCTTGTACATATTTATACCACTGAAAGAGTCAGTTTCAAAAACTGAGTTTCATTATGGGGAAAATTTGAAGATCTATTCCATAGCTTTGGATATTTGGGCTTTTTATACATTCAAACAACACTGAGGTCAGGAATCAGTGTCAGACACTCAAAGATAAATCTCTCTTTATGGACTAACACTTCCTTCCAATCCAAAATGCTGACCACTGGGTGCCTTTCTGTCCAGTGTCACATTTTCACCAGCCACATGTCAAGAATTGCCTTATAATCTCTCAAGTTGGCAGGGTCACAGTCCTGCAAACATGCTAATTAGCAACATTTCAGCTCCAAAGCCTGCAAAGCTAAGCACAAATTATAAACCTATTTGTGTGTGTGTGTGTGTGTTTTATAAACCAAACCCAACTAGCTAAATCATATTAACTTTGTGAAAAATTTAATCCCAGGTTATGATTTGTGACATACTATGAATTTGAAAATCACACCAAACTGCTTCTGGAAAGAAGAAGTATAATTAAAAGGCTTGGAAACCCTTTTAACTTTTAGTAATTTTAATCAGTGATACGTTTCTAGCAGCACATTTTTTTCCTACAAGCTGTTTACAAAGGAATTGTACTGCGACGCACTTCATTCTGATTTGTTTTTCTCTTTTAATGCTGTTGAAACAGAATTTCTTCTCAGCCAGTGAAGGATAATCTAACATTAGGCTTTTACAGATATAAAAGATTGGCTATCATCTCTTTTTGCCTTCAGACACTTAAAAGATACATCGATATTGAAAATGTACAAGTACCCATTTGTACATTATTACTGAAAACTAAGTATTGGCAGGTATTTCATTCACTGTATCTTGCATTTTGCAAAATTCTTAAATTTCAAATTTGCCGGTAATCTTGGAAGATGGAGGAGAGGTTGGTATTTTTCTCAGCTTGCCTCATTTTAAGTGAGAAGCATAAGGGGAAATGATATGCCCAGGAGTTTTATTAACCACCATAAATATAGAACCTAACACTTATTTGTAAGATTTATCTTTTCTAAAAGTATCAATACTACCTGAAAGCAAATTATGATGAAAAATGGTTGCTATTTTAGCTATCTGCTCATCTTTTCTCTTGGAATCTTTGTTCAGAGCCATGGATATAACATTCCAGAAAATAACAACAGAGATTTCTTGCTAATCTTTCATGGACCTTGGTTATCCTCTGCCATCATCGGGGCTTTTCATTGACCTTGACATCACATCTACCTACGGACATTGTTGTTCGGAGCAATAATCATAAAGCTTTTTATTGAGTGCCTAGTATGTCCCAGGCATTTCGGTCAGCACCATACAAATGTTATCTCAATCCCGTCAACAAACATATAAAATAAATACTATTCATATCCTCATTTTAAAAGTGTGGAAACTGCCAGGCGTGGTGGCCCATGCCTGTAATTCCAGCACTTTGGGAGGCCGAGGCGGTGGATCACCTGAGATTACGAGTTCAAGACAGGCCTGGTCAGCATGGTGAAACCCTGTCCCTACAAAGACACAAAAATTAGCCAGGCATGGTGGAGGGTGCCTGTAATCCCAGCTACTAGGGAGGCTGAGGCGAGAGAATCACTTGAACCCATGAGGCAGAGGTTACAGTGAGCCAAGATTGTGCCACTGCACTCCAGTCTGGGTGACAGAGCAAGACTCCATTTCAAAAAAAATAAAAGTGAGTGAACTAAGATCTAGAGAGGCAAGTAACATTTGCCAAGGTCACATGGCAAATGTCACCTGTGAATATAATTTTAGTTAATTTGGCTTCAGAAGCTGCATCTTAACCCACTAGGCTATTTTGATGAGAATGTTCTTAAAGCTATCAAGGTTATGCATTTGAGGGCTTATTTCTATAGTGCCACTTGTATAAAATGATCGCTGAGAAATCTCCCAATTTTTATTTTCATGAAACTTGAAATAAGAGACATATTTCTATTCAATCACAAAAAGTAACTTCAGTAGATTGTGTTTCCATGAAGTAATTAGAGGTGTTTGATAAATTAGCTAGTGAGTTATATTTTGTTTATTATTTTCTCTCTAAAGTTTGTTACCTCTGCTCCAATATGGTATGAGCTATTGTACACAAGAGCCTATCTGAGAATAATAGCCTAAACCATACTGGGAATACGTATATCTCATTGCAAACTAGATTGATTTACTGATTGGCTGCTAGTAGTGGACAGATGTTATTCATTCCTTTGGCTGTCCTGACACATCACTGAAAGCCTGCTGGCTTAAAACAACAGAATATTCTCTCCCACCTTTGGAGACCAAAAGTTTGAAGTCAGTGTACCAGTAGGGCCACACTTCCTCCAAAGACTGTGGGAAGGAACCCTTTGCCACTTTCAGACTCTGGTGGCTGCAGGAGTTTCCTTGGCTTGTGGCCACGTTACTTCACTTCCTGCCTCCATTTTCACATGGCCGCCTTCTTCTTTGCATCTTATCTTCTTCTCTGTATGCCTCTAGTAACAACACTTACCATGGGCTTTAGAACACACTCCAGTGGTCTCATCTTGAGATCCTTAAATTAGTTACATCTACGGAGACCTTTTCTCCTAAGTCACATCCACAGGTTTTGGGAACTAGAACATGTATGTTAGAACACATAAATATATTGTATGTGGTGGGGGCTATTATTTTCCAACAGCAGTGGAACATGAAATATGAAATGATCCTTAGATTTCTGTAGACTGCGGACTAGAAGTTGAGTTGGACCATTAGTTGAAGTAAGGCAAACATAAAGAACGAAGTGCAGAGAGATGAAGAAAGAGAGGATATAATGTATTTTATTGTGGACTTATTAAGACTGGAATACTAGTGTTTAGTTTGTAGCTTCCGAAAGAGGTCAGGTTTGGGAAGAGAGATTTTTGTAACTCCTTATCATTCATCGAAAGTAAAGGCAGGAGACTGTTTAAGTTTGACTAAGGAGAGATAATAAGTAAGCAAAGTGGGATGAGAAAGAAATGAAAGAGAATATCACAGGGCATTGCTTTCATTTGATATGATGCATTATGGCAGAAGAGGAGCTATCAAGAGAGACTGAAAACGAGTGTTCAGTTTGGGGCAGCCAGAAATAATGTATTATGTTAAGTACATGGATCATACAAGAGGGGAATTCAGGAAATGCAACAGAGGAAAGGTGAATTCAGGAAGATGCCAAACAGCCTATTTCATAATGGTATCAGAAATCACATCTGTGTATTGCTAACACCTCACCTCTATCTTCTTGACCCAGTGGTTATTCATTGAATATTAACTGTCAGATGGATTCCATACCTTTTAATTTCTCTCTGGCTGTTTATTTGGCTCCAAGCATGTGGACCAGAATGCAGTATAATTTTACTCTGTAGCAAACTGACCAGTATGATAAATATCTGTGGTTGTCACTGTTAGACCTGACCCATGGTCCCCGTAGACCAGAAAGTTCTGAGTGACTGATTTTCCTCTCCCTTTGTGCACATGAGGATAGTTAGTGATTCCGTCTATTAGACTAAGCAAGTAAACAACCTTGGCCCTTTGGGCCACAAGGATGACAGTGGCAGTAGGCTCAAGTTGCCTCCTGTCATTTTGTCGGCTTTTTTCTTCCCAACTATTGTTTTGTTTGGTTTTGATGAAAACACAACTTTGAATTCATAACTTAAGAAAACTTATCTGTATAAACCGTGCACCTAAACCTAGTATTGGCAGTGTTTCTCAAACTTGTATCATTTTATGGTCCCCCAAATGAGCCTTTTGAGATATCTTCTATTTCTCATTACCACATACCCATTAGATTTTCATACGAAAGAGATATGTGCTATTTGGAGAAACAAAAACCATGGTAATATAAGTTTTTTTTGTTTTTTTTGGTAACCTTCCCCTTCCAAACCAATGTTTTGCCCCTATAAGCAATACCAACCTCCCAAGAAGGCCTGGATTAGGGTCTTCGTGTTAAAGTTCGTTTTAGTCCCTACAATGGTGAATGACGTTCTAGTCCTCAGAAGCATTATTTTGTTTCAAATTAGGGATCATTTTATGTCAGGGAGAGCATATTTTACTTGCTTTTCCTCCACTGTAGATGCGGGCACATTATTAATAAAGCTAATGAAAATTTAACTTCATAGATACTTATTGCTGAAATTAAATTTTTATCACTATTACTTATGATTTAATTTTAATCAAGTGCCACACTGCAGTGGGCACCTCCTTCAGTCCATGCCTTGACAAAACGTATTGCTCTGGAATGACCTATGTTAGTCACCTACTGAACTTAGTCACACAGAAAGGAAATTCAAAAGCATTCCCACCTCTTAATATCAATCTTTACTTTTTTAGCTGCAATCATGGAACCCCATTTGAGACTATATTCTCAGTATATTAATTGAAGATTATGTACCGATTTTCCACCCCATAAACTTGCTTCTTCAGAAGTATTCAGTAAATAAAAACTACTTTTTTGTGTGGTAGCTCAGGTCAAAATCTTTGGAGTTATTCTGTCAGCCTAACTCAGTCTGTACAACCAATTACCAGTAAACCCTGTAACTCTGCCTTCAAAGCAAAGCCAGAATCTTGCCACTTCTCACCCTCATCATAGCCCAAGCCACAATTGTCTCCCACCTCAGTGATCATAAAGTTCTCTTTACTGTAACCCTGATTCCATCCTTGCTCTTTACAATCTGATTGCAGCAGCAGCCAGAGACTCTGTTAAAACTGACTTTGTATCATGTCATCCTTCTGCTCACAATCATCCAATAACTCCCATCTTGTTCAGTGTAAAACCCGAGTCCTTACCGTGGCCTCTGAGGCCCTGGGTGATAGGTCTTCACTGCATCTTCTTTCCTCCTCCTGCTTACTCGGCTCTGGCCACATGGATCTCTTGGTTCTTTCTTGGATGGTCTAAAACCATTCCCACCTCAGGGCCTCTGTATTTTTATTTAATCCTCATATGTCCTCATGGTTTGCTTCCTCACCTTCTTCTTACCCCAATTCAAATATCTGTACATTAGTGAGGTCTTCCCTGGCCACCACATTTGTAAATAGCCAAAATGAAAATAGAAACCTTTTGGGGATGCCTTGTCCCTTATACTCTGCTTTACTTTTCTCTCAACATTTGAACTAACAGCATGTTAAATATTTGTAAAATATTCATCTGTCTCCACCCACCATAAAGTCCAGCTAGGGCACACATTTTATCTTCTTGTTCCTTTCTATATGTCTAATGTCCAGCAAATAGTAGGTGCTCAGAAATATTTATTGAGTGCAAATCTCCAATTACATTTTCTCATGGATTCTATCTACTACTTAATTGATATGAATTAAATATTGTTTTCAATGAACTTCAAATCACTCTATCATATGGGATCTAGTGTTTGCTTTCTTTTATTCAAACCCAAATCGCTGTTGCCAGGAGCTGTTGTAGTCAAAAGATATGAGAGAGAGGAAAACAGACAAGGTCTCTGCCCTGTAGCTTACAGTCTTTTGTTCCGTTTGCCTCTGTCCCTCTTGTATTTTATTAACATTTTCAGTCATTAAGTCTCAAAGTATGTACATCTAATTATCTCATATGGACTAATATCCCAGCATAAATAAAAATATGAATTTTCTTATTAAATATTACTTAGTAAACATGTTATATTCAAATGATCAGTAATGACTATTTTGTTTTATAATAATATAGGCCTATTTGACATGATAAAATGCACTGGATTATGGAGTAAACATGCCCTTGCGTAATTGGGGTCAATTGTTTTTTTTCAAGCATTGTTAACTAACCTTTCAAAACTTAAACACTGAAGTGGTAAAGATTCAGATCAGAGTAATATTTTTATCCTCTCTTGCTATTTATTTCTGATACCTAAACACAGAGAATCATTGCCTGAGCCTAGGGTTTTCAGAAGTATGATTTATTCAAAACACAAGCATATGAATTACTCACTTTTTAAATTAAATATAGAGCTTGATTATAAGTGTACAGGCAGTGTCTCCTTTTTTTATTTTTGGTACTATGATATAAGCATTACAAGTAAAGTTTCCAGGTTAAGTGAATTTTTCTTTCAAGTCAACTGCTTCTGTATAATTATCTCTGAAATCATGAGACAATAGATCATATATGAAATGCATAGAAGAGTAATATCCAAAACAGTCAGGTAGCGTTCCACCTTCACTCATTCCACCACAACCCACTGTGTGTGGCCCAGTTTTTTGTGTCTCGTGTCTTCTCGTGAATGTGAATCAAATTCCCAATTATACAAGCAGTTATTCATTTTATTTCTGCAAAGCAAATGTGGAACATAATAGAAAGTATAGTTGGCACTACTTTCAGAGGTACCTGTCCATTACTGGATTTCTGTAACAGTAAAACAGTGTTTTTCATATTTGCATTGAATATCTGGGTTAAACCTGCCTTTCCATAACTTATGTTCACTGTGATGCTTATTTTCTTGCTACTATAATCATATAGCTTCTTTGTCTCTTCTTTTACTCTTAAAACAAAATAAGAAGCAAATATTAAATAATTGAAAGTATCCCTGAACAAATGGTATCACCTATAATAATCTGCCATAATAAAGAGATTTTTAGACAAATAAAAATGGATATTTTAAAACTATGCTATTTGAGAGAAACATCCCACCAAGAATTTAACAAATATATTTATTCTCAGAAAACTTAAACATGTTAAAGTACAAGCACAAGATGATATAATCATTTACATAGAAATTACTGCATTCATTTAGAAAACCCCAAGCAAGAAAATATAAAAATTAATTAGACCCACACTAATTTTTTTCTATTGTTTTATATGCACATGTTATTTTGCCCAAATCTGGTCATTTAATATAGTAAATGTACTGTTTAAATGTTAGAATATGGGGGCTAAGAAACCTGAATTACTTCTCTAAAGGTTCTTTTCATGTTGACAGCATAATAAAAGAAATGATCCTATTGGTATAATTGATGTAATTAATTTTTAAAGCATTAAAGATTTAAAATTACTCAAGTAAAATAACACAAGAAATGCACTTCCTTTTCCCAGAGTTAAGTCCTGTATTCCTGATTGTAATTTTGTGTTGAATTTAGAAACGTTAACTTACCTTGTTAATTACCTCTCCAATGACCACCGATTTGGCTAACCTTAAACGCAATATTAATTACCTGATCTAATATCTTGCAGGTGCATATTATTAAAGAAGGCTATCACCGTGCTCTACCTTATCTTTTCTGTAGCAAGTATCTTACTATTTTGTGTGATATAAAAATGGAGATTTTGCAGTTTTGAAGTTTGTGTCTGAGCAAATATTAATAATGACGTGCTGCTAGAAGCTCTCATGAAATGCACACAAATTGTGTCTACTAATCTTTCTGAGGTATTACACCACAAGCAGCAAGGCAGATATTGTCTCTTTCTTCATTTTAAGGCACGTTTAAAGGATGTATGTCAGTTTTACTGGGAACTGCCCTTGTTTAGGCTCCAGATCAAAGAAAACCTGTTCTCATCCCTAGGTCATTAGGAAAGATTGCTAGAGAAAGTTAAATGTGAATGAGGAATCAACGTTTGAGCCAGGACTATAGAGATATTTCAAATGTTAAAAAAAAAAAAAAAAAAAAAAAATTTAGAAGATGTAGGACTTTGAGACCAGAAGTTTTAAAAATATTAAGTGAAGATAAATTTATTGGTATGACAGATTAGTTAGTAGGAAATAAAAAGAAAACGTAAGCAATAACTGAAAGTAAACAAAAATAGCTCAAATATATGTACAATTGATTTCATGTAACCTTCTTGATGAACTACATACTAGAATTAATTTGGGGAAGTTTTCGAATAATGCATAAACATGAACAGAGGCTGACTGGGTCAATGCATACATATACTCAGATACATATGAGTCAGATTATTTGGGGGAAAAAAACGTCCAAAGAGATGACACAACAATGATTTAAAAAAAAAAATACATAGCCAGGATTTGGAGTCTTAGTGGGAACCACCTGGGCAGTTTGAGATGAAGGTTAAAGGGCTTATTTCACTCTTCTTTTAGTCTTATCTAAACTTTACTGAAAAGGACATTTACAGTGACATTGGAGGCCAATCCCTTTTATCCCTTTGAACCACTTGAACAGTGGCTCTAACTTCTAGAATCATTCTTAGTGTAGTGATGACACTGGAGATCATGGGCCCCCTGCACAGTGGCCATGGGGTTGGCTGCAGCACTTTTTATCAGCCAGGGGGTCCAGCTGAGGATCAGAGACAGCGTTCCAGAAACCAATACCCAGGGCCATGCATCACAGGCGAAGGCATAACCCTTTGCAGTTACCTACCGAGGTCTTCCTCAGAGCCGTCCGCTGAAGCTGGGTGCTCTCTGCATCTCATTGTTCCAAATACTTGCTCTATTAATAGCATCTAGTGTAGCTCTTTGTTGGAATAAGTTATTGTGAAGCACCTAAAGTAGTATGAAATTGATGAATAAAAATGTTTCAGGTTTTGAATTTTATTCCCTATAATGCTAAATAAGAGAGATGGTAGCTCCCCTAAGATTACAGAGTGGGATGGGGTATCTGGAAAAGCTATAGATAGGGTTTTCAATGAAAGATATTTAACTACAATTAAATAGATACGTTGGTCAGGGAATGGCAAGGCAGACTATACTGTAACAGAAGCTATGTGCATCGTCTTCACCTCACCCTTGGGACCTGCTTGGCATGTGAGGTAATCACTTTCTTAGCCCCAGTATCTTATTTGTTTAAATGTAGGGATCGGAATCAGGTGACATGTTTAGCTCAGCTTGTTAAGATTTTATAATCCTGTTTCCTAGATTATGATCCTATGATCTTATCAGGACTACCAAATAGTTTCTGCCTTCAAAGAATTACCATCTAGTTAGGGAACAAAATTAATACAATAATCAAGAACTACACTGGATGGCAAATACATTTAGAACGATGAAAATATCCATGTTAATTGACATAAAACTGAAGATGTCAGAATCGGGAAAGTTGAGCTGAGGAGAGAGAAAAGTATCCTAGGCAGGGAATGGACACAGGAAGGTTTTGGAAGAGAATGTTAGAACTCGGAGGAAACAAGCCAGATTACAAATAAACTGAAATAAAGGAGTTTAGATTTTATGAAGCCACCTAAAAGAGAAGTTTCTTAAACAAAAAGTAACACATGGAATGCGATATTTAAAAAATAATAGTCTGGCCGGGCGCGGTGGCTCACGCCTGTAATCCCAGCACTTTGGGAGGCCGAGGCGGGCGGATCACGAGGTCAGGAGATCGAGACCATCCTGGCTAACACGGTGAAACCCCGTCTCTACTAAAAATGCAAAAAATTAGCCGGGCGAGGCGGCGGGCGCCTGTAGTCCCAGCTACTCGGGAGGCTGAGGCAGGAGAATGGCGTGAACCCGGGAGGCGGAGCTTGCAGTGAGCTGAGATCCGGCCACTGCACTCCAGCCTGGGCGACTAAGCGAGACTCTGTCTCAAAAAAAAAAAAAAAAAAAAAAAAATAATAATAATAATAGTCTGACAGTGGCTAAGGATTTATTCATTCAACAAATATTTATTGGATGCAAATTATGTGTCATGCACCCTGCCAAGCACTGGAAATTCAAATATGAAACAAGCAGACACCCACTTTTCACCATAAGGAAGGCCCACAGCCCAGCAGTGATAAGGAAGAGATGTAATAACCCTGTATTTTGGAATGGCACCTAACCTAGCCTTGGAAGGCAGAGTAAGAGAAGGCTTCCAGGAGTTAGTGATCTTTGCTTTGAAAGCAGAAAAGTTGGAATCAGCCAAGAAAGGCAGGTGATATGCATAGGATGGTTGATGCGGGAGTGTTCCAGAGAGAACAACCATAAATGATACATTTCCAAGGAGAAAGGGAGTCAGTGCAGGAAGATAAAGTAGAGCACTATTATAATTATTCAAGCCCAGGCGGATAATAGTCTAGGGCAAAGTGGTAGCAATACAAAGCAAAAGTAAAATACAAATATGAGAGGTATTTCATTACAATAATAGGTTCCAAATATAGAGAGAGTCAGATACTAAAATTTAAGTAGTTGAAATGTAAATTTCATAATTTTGTTATCCAAATATACCAATAAAAGACATGCAAAATGCCTTTTCTTTTGCCTTTATTTAGTTAATTATTATTATTTTTTTTAGAGACACAGTCTTGCTATGTTGCCCAGGCTCCTCTCAAACTCCTGGTCTAAAGTGCTCCTCCCTCTTCAGCCTCCCGGGTAGCTAGGATTACAGGTGCAAGCCACTGAGCCTAGCTTTGCCTTTATTTTAATATGCACAGCACGATGAATTGTAGATTATACAATTCTTGCCATCTTGAAGATACAGAAAAAGCTTTGAATTTGGGCCACTGAAGGGGTAGAATTTTAGAAATATAATATCCAAATTACTTTGTTAACTTATATCTGAGGTCGTTGTTGAAATGCCATTTGCCAGAGTTGGAAAGTTCATTTTGGTTTTCTGTATATTTATCTCTTAGGTAATTATCTGAAATCACTGATTTCACTTTTGTTATACTTTGCCTTTCTCATGTCCATGTAGCAGATATAATACAGTTGGCCCTCAGTATCTGCAAGTTCCTCATCCCCACAGTTAATCAACTATGGACCAAAAATATCGCAAAAAAATTAACCACAATAAAAATACTTCCAATTTTAAAACCATACATATGATAATTATTTACATAGCATTTACATTGTATTTGACATTATAAATAATCCAGAGATAATTTAAAGTATACAGGATGATGTGCATAGGTTTTATAAAAGGGACTTACCTAGGGTATGGATTTTGGTGTGCAGGGCAGGTGTTCTGTATTCAGTTCCCCTGAGGACACTGTGGGGCAACTATATACGTAAATGGGTCCTTTCACATCCTAGGATGAATGCCCCAAGTAAAATGTCCTAGACCTTATACATGCCTCTGTTATCTGTGTATCAAATGAATGCTTCCTAAATCTGGAAAAAGTTTAGTTTAACTCATGAGTTAAAAAAAAAAAAAAGTTCATTTATGGACTTCTGCAGTGAGTTCAAAAACAAAGAAGTTAATTTTAAAAGCTCATTATATTGAGTTAACAGTGAATTAAAAAAACCAATGAAATTAATTTTAGAGCCATTTAATTTAGTTCAGGAAAGAGTGAGACTCTTTTATTAACTTAATTATTTTGGAATTCACTGTTTTAAAGTCCAATAAATGTTATGTATTTTATTTCCAATTAACTTCATTGTGCTTGGAATCGTATTTGCTTTCTCCATGTGGCTAAATTTCACCTCTCATTTTGCATATAGGCCGACTGTTCACAAACGGGCTTGTCTCCCTTTATTAGATATAAGTATATTGCATCTTGAAAGTGACAGTAGAAACCGAATTTAGCATTTTGTTGACCATTACTTTAGTTACCAGAATTGACTTATTCCTGTACAACAGAAGGGTAGCCAACCAGCAATTTTCTAACTGTGCCTTTTGTCAACGATATATAAACTACTGTGTGGTCTTTATCAGTGATACTCTACCTGATCCATTTGCCGAAGTATAGACATTAGTGTAAAATAAAAAATTTAGGAAATTGGGTTGTACAAAGGGGGTCATACGTCAGTCCTTTTAATCAGATTTTAACAAATGAAACTCTAAATGAGACACAACAATTTGATCTGTAAAAAATTGAGTTTAACTTTGAATTGTATATAATCCAAAAGGGAGTTTCTACCTTTACTTTTAGAGAAATTTTGGAGAGGATTAAAAGGAACTGCTAAGTGCCTCAGAATGTGCAGATCTTAAATTTTACATTTTCCCATTTCCCATTTCTTCATCTGTTACATTAAAATGGGGGGAGAATTGTCTATACTATGTCCAGTGAAAAAAAAATCTGTTAGCTGACATTTATTCAAAGATTAGCTAAACCTCAAAATCCACATACTATTTTCTTATTTTTGGTCACGTGTTACGTTGTGTCATGTTGTTTTGGGTGAGCAATCGTCTGAAAAAACTCAACATCTTTTATCTGCTGATTTGACTTCTGTGTAAAATGAAAAAAAAATAAAGTTTTACCTCCCCGGTTGAGGCTGAGAATGGAGCTGTCAGACAGGAAGCCCGGTTAGAGCAGCAGCCATGGAAAACTTCTCCACTAATTGGCTGACATTCAGAGCTTGAGGATCAGCAGCTGTTGAAGCAAATTTAGTCTGGATATAAGGCAGATTTTTCATTTATTTCAATTAATTACCACACACATCAAAACTTCTTCTAAAAATTCTCAAATGAATACCTATAAGGAAGAAAGAATGCTTAGGTATGCACAGACTTTTACTTACTCTTTCAGAGCTTTCAAGATATGACCAACTTGATTTTACTCATCTAGAAACGTGACCTTTTGTAGAAGTATGGAAATAACGTATTTGTACATCAAAAAGAACTTCAATTTGATTCAAAGGACAAATTGCTAATGGTGAAATATAGGTATTGTAAAGCATATCAAGTATGCAGACAATTGCATGCATTTAGTGTATATGTCTCTGTATGTGGAAATAATGCTACTATAAAACAATGGAAAATTGTCACTGCTGCATGCTTATAATAGCTATAAAGCATACAACATGCATATTGCAATATCTGTGCACTTTACAAAAAGTTCTTTATCTGGAAGTAATGTAATTCTGTATGATGCAGTGCTCTAATTAGAATAGTGTCTTATTGGACAAAAAATAGGCCACCCAAACCTACACACTGGAACTGGTGACTATAGAATGTGTGATGTGTATCACATGTGCCTAAAATGTATATGCTTTTTCATTTTACTATAACACTGTTCTTTGTATATATTTCTTTGTAGATATGAATTAAAGGCACTCACTTATTGTGTGCCTAACAGCTGCTTTGAAAGAATATGAGAGGGACATGTTAATGCAATACAAAAACATGTACAAAGTTTAGTTTGAGAAAATGTGACTACATTATTATTGCAATTAGGTCATTATTTACTGTTGCAATTCATAAATCAAACTACATCACATTCTTGTCCAGGCTACCTTTGTGGATTACAAAATAGCTTTATATCATGAAGGGATGAAGAAAATGAATTCCATAATATATGTAAATAAAACACTCAGGGTGTATATGTATGTTACCATATATTTTAGGCAAAGAAAAATAGAACACTCAAACATTTACCCATATAATCCAGTATATCTTTGTTCTCTGTTTGAATCCCAGAAAATTATAAATTACTTCAGTAAGGGAGAAAATTAGGATATTAACAATTACCCCCACCCCCCAAAAATTTTTCTCTTCATAACACTTTTTACTATAAGCCCATTAAACATTTTTAAATTTTAATATTATATGGCATTTTGGACATACAAAAAATAAAGTGCAGTGATACTCATATACCTATTTCTCTGCTTAGAAAATCAAATTTTGCCAATAATTCTATCCCCTTTTGAACCCCTTCTATTCATTTCCTCTATTCTCCACCATGGAACTGAATTAGTTACTATAAAAACATGTTTAAATGACTAAATTTCATTTTCTTTGAAAATAATGATCTAATTAGCTACATTAAATGGCTAATAAGAAATCTAGATTTTTTTTTTTTTTTTTTTTGAGACAGAGTCTCGCTCTGTCTCCCAGACTGGAGTGCAGTGGCCGGATCTCAGCTCACTGCAAGCTCCGCCTCCCGGGTTTACGCCATTCTCCTGCCTCAGCCTCCCGAGTAGCTGGGACTACAGGCGCCCGCCACCTCGCCCAGCTAGTTTTTTGTCTTTTTAGTAGAGACGGGGTTTCACCGTGTTTGCCAGGATGGTCTCGATCTCCTGACCTCGTGATCCGCCCGTCTCGGCCTCCCAAAGTGCTGGGATTACAGGCTTGAGCCACCGCGCCCGGCAGCCACCGCGCCCGGCTAGATATTTTCAAATAAGCAAAGTTGAACCATCGCATTTTTTGTGATATTCCAGGATGTTTTACTTGTACAACTACAACGCAGTAGAAGTCTAACAAAACCCAGCCTCTGGCAATTATTTGTTTATTTATTTATTTTAAGAAGGGAAAGGAGGGGACAAATATCCCAAGGGTCGCCTGAATTACCTAGGAATATGCTTTCAGTTCCCTCCCCTCAAGTCTTCACAGGGGGTTCTTGCAAGTGTAGTTCTTTGAAACAATGTTTAGCTAATGACTCAAGAGGACTACTCAGAACCATTGAAAAGCACCTCAAAAACAGATGCTAAATGGACTTTTGTCAGGTTCTACTAGCAGAGCCATCAGCAGCACATCAAGTCGGAATAAATTGAATTGAGATCAACAAAGGAGCGTGCTGTTTACGGATGGTATCAAATCAACTTTCCCTTCCTGCTGGAATTCAGAGACAGCATGTCATAGGATAGTGAGTATTCCTGGAAATCCAGTGCATTTCCTAAGCTAAAGGAGTGTTTAAGAATTACACGGTGCAGGTTTTATTCCTTTTAAAATTTTATTATTTGAATATAACACAATTATTGTTTTAGTGGATTAATCCTCATCATGATCTCATAATTTGCATTGCCTAAACCAATAATTTATGTTCTATTAAACAAATCTATAAACAGAGATGTTTTTATTGGGGGTGGTGGTGATGAAACGTGAGCATCTGGCAACCACACCTTGATTCATTTTAGCCCCTAGAGTCGTGGTATGGCGCATTAATTTCTCAGTTTGTAATTTACCAGCTGCATTTAATGGAACCAATTTTCATTACATCTGTTCTATGGTTCAAAGAGCTCTTTTAGTTGCCAAAGGGGGCCAGCGTCACACAGATTCTGAGAGGGGCTAATATGCTGTTTCTTGAAGTATTAGATAACCAAGGATGATTCCTAGTTTTATAGCAAACAAATTATTTTGACAGAGGCAAGTTTTATATTCATGACTTAGCCACTGGTAGATTTCAAATTAAAAGTATAGTATGCCCTTTTCCCAAGAATTACATATTGATTTTCATGTCATTTTCTTCATAATACCCACTGATCGCCTGTCTTTACAATCAGTGGTAGATTTATTGTTTACTAGTTAAAGGAAACATAATTATGCTTAAGTAAATCCTCTTTGTAAATTGCAGGTGGTTAGAAGATGGGCATTTCTTAGGCAAATATGGAATTTATAAATGGTTCTTACATTTATTATAGTAAGCATTATTTATGGCCAAGAAAAGGTCATAGCTCTTCACAGTGTATAGTGGGAACATTTTTAATAGTAGAAATGGTTTTGCTTGGGCAACTTTACATTCTTGGTGTGTAATTTTAATCTCGTAAAAATATGTCACTGTTGTGTAATTCCAACTGTAGGATTCCAGTTGAAAGCAACTTTCAATGCAAAGGGCAGGAGAGAAATTTGAAATGTTCTACAGTGCTTTGAAGTTCTAAAGCTTCAGCTGGGAGAATTATAAAGCATTAAACCTGAAAAGTTTTCACCTGATGGTCATGAAATAGCATGCCAATATGAAAACTGACTGTTTCACTTCCTCGGGCAATCTTTTTTTCCTTTTCAAGAGTTTCAAAAATATCATGGATCATGTTACATTGAGAAGATCATCTTAGAAATACTTTATTCTTTTGAAATCATTAAAGTGCATAACATAATTGTATTTACACATAAAGTTTCACTGACATAATCTGCTTGTACTGGAGTTTCACTGCAGTTGGAGAAGTCGAGTTTGTACCAAAATTAGAGGTAACTTTACGTTTTGTAACCACGTTCAAATTATCATTTTTATACCTGTCTAAGAGAAAAATAAGCAGTTTGCCACTATTATAATCCAAATATATAGTTGTGTGTTACAACTTACAGCTTACCTAACAAATTTACATGCATCTCACTTGAGTCTCATGACCAGTTGAATGACCTGGTCCATGTCACAACGGGAGAAGGTGATGAAAATCAAACTCAAGATTTGTGACCCCAAATAAAAAGCCTTTTATCTCCAAACTATCCTCTGTTATTACTGACTTATGGTTAGGTTATAAATTCAAATTGTTTAATTCTAGCATTGGGAAACACAGGTAAGGTAATGTGAATAATTTTCAAACACAATAATTTGGCATTACAAGAATATATTCCTTCCATAAAGCTGAAAATATAATTATGACAACTAGTATTACTAAAGACTATTTACTGGCCCCTGAAAATCCAGCAGGCTTTAACAGTATGGCTACACAAAATTTTGAAGACAAAGCCACTGCTTCCTAGGAAACCAGATAAAAAGAAGACATTAGGCATTTCAGAGGTATGCTTAGGCAATGCTTGATATCATGTCTGGCTCTCAATAGACACAGAGGCATTCTAAAGTCAAAATCATTTGTTCATCCACAAAAAAACCCCCCACTTATTCTGTTTCTCTAATCACCAAGTGTTGCATTTACCTGAGTAAATAGATATCAATAGGATGTGGGGTCTGTCACCAAATTCAAGTCTAGGAAGAATTATCAATTGTCTCACATATGGTACAATGTTTAATAAACAAATTCAAATAAGCAAAAAAAAAAAAAAACAACATGAGACAACTTAATCACTGTTAAATGACTATTATTTTAGTGACTATGAAGACACTTTCATAAATCAATTAAAATATGTATGGAATGTCTACTATAAATTAAGTGTAGGTGCTGAATTATAGAGATGTTATATAGCAATTTGTGATAAGATCCTTGCCCTTAAAGAATTGACTTCTACTTGGGAGAATGAAATACGCAAATTTATGACCTGATTAACATCGTAGTGGGATTGAACCATTTCTATAAAAATTACAATATAATCATGTACACTTTTTAATATTTCAGACATAAAACAGAACATAAAAAAGTTCATGTAGAACTTTACTAAGAACTCAATGTCAACTGTACGTTATAATGTATGCTATATATAATTTAAAATAAGAACTCTAGAACTCTATATGTAATCATTTTAAGATGCATGCTTTTCAAATTCTAGCACTTTTGAAATTTGGATTTATCTTATAATTGGTGTCATCTGAGTATCGTGTCATAGTTTGAATGACAGTTATTATTTTTCTTAGTGATACACAAAATAATAGTGCATCATTAAATCAATGATAACTTAGGTGTGATAAAATAAGAGTATATAATATAAAAATATACCCCAGGTCACCTAATGTAGGATGAATGTATAATTTTAACTGTTTGTAAAATTATACATATAGTATTAAAATACTTATCACCTGCTTTTATCACTGCTGACCACTTTGTAGACACCATTTTACTTAATCTTCCAAAAATTTCTACAAAACAAATCTTGTTGTTGCTTTATAGATAAGGAAACTGAGGTCAGAGAGCTTAAATTACTTGCCCAAGATTACAGAGGAGACAGGATATATTAAACTCATGGGTTTTTTTTTTTTTATTTAAAATAAAATATTTCTACACATCATCCATAATGAGATGGTTAATTTCATGATTTATTTACCTTCTTAAAATTTAGAACTTTTTGGAAATGATTTAGATGATATAGGTCTCTTTCAAAAGGTTTTTAAGGTGAGTGTGAAATCCTACTTTCTTTTTCTATATCTCATGGAATTTCTTCTAGTAGGCAGGAATACTCAAAATCACCCCACTGACTTCTGATCTCATGAACTTCAGTTACAATAGAGCTGAAAGGTCCTCACAAATCATCTACTCCATCACCATTAAAGAGCTGATGCTCAACATGTTTCCATCAAGGTGAACAATGGTTACAGTCACGGCTGTAGCCCTGCCTCAACTCTGCTTATGGGTGCTGCTCTATTTCACGTGCACGTTGATTGGCACTGGAGTGGGTTATCTCAACTGTCTTTCAAGAAAGAGGTCTTTGGTCAGTACTTGTCACCAATAAAACAATGTTGTTGCTCCTTCTCATTCAAAATTACATTTACAACAACTGTGTATATGGATACTGCCTTTGTTTCTTTTGTCTTCTACTTCCTCCTTAGTTCCTTCAAAACAACAAAGCCGCACAGCATTCATCCTGCAAAACAACACCAAGAAAGAAAAAAAATTCCTTTTAGTCTCCTTGTCCGTCTCTCATAGCCATAGCCATGGTTCTTCCAGCCACTATTCAATCTGGCTTCTTGTCCCAGAGTTTTGCGTGGACCTGATGGATTCCCAGTATATAAGTTGCTAGACTAGGACCTTTATGAAAAACTTATCCTAGGAAATCTCCCTTCCACCCCTTCATTTTACCATAAATTTTCATTCAAAAATCAATTTAAAACCATTTATAACAGTTCTTGTTTATACCAAAAGTGCCTCCTACAACCTACCTTTTCATATAGTAACCCTAGTTCTTGTTATGCAAAACCCAGAGATGCAAGGCACAGAGTCTACCACAGTACTCAAATGGCACTTGACAGTGTGTTGACATGCTTTGAGTACTTCACCCTTCATTGAGAAGTCAGGTTAATTATAAGGTCATTAGCACCAACATTGCAAAATAAACAGAAAAGCAAGCCCACCTGTGCCCCAAGCACCCTGGACACACATATGCCATTGCCTTTGTAGACATAGACAGAAGCAGCTTGAGGAGTCAGGGAGATAAGATACATCACAGAGAATGGAAAGGCAAGGGCCATCACTCGGACAGGCAAAGGGAGAGGACAGCTGAAGAGCAGGAGGGGAACCTGGGAACTCCTGGCACTCATTGCCCTGACCCACTTTTCAGTGGGCTTTTGTTCTTTTTTTCCTAGTTTCCATTAGGCTTGCCTGGTTTCGTTGAGCATCAGAACTGTGATCCCTTACTAATTTGCTTTGCTGAAGTAAAGCTACCTGTATGATTGGAGCCAAAGCAGGAAGCCAGATGCTAGCACACTGATTGCACCTGTCTCCAGCCAGCCCTGCACATTTATCTGTAAAGAAGACCTAGAAATGCCACACACACACATAAGGAGAAACTTTGACCATATGCTTAAATCTGCACAAATCACTATAAAACATTTATCCTCCTTTGTAATAAGCCTCCTCAAGATTTGCTGAAGGACAAAAGAATACAGATATTGACCTGTATTAGTCCACTCTCATGCTGCTAATAAAGACATACTCGAGACTGGGTCATTTATAAAGGAAAGAGGTTTAATTGACTCATGGTTCAGCATGGCTGAGGAGGCCTCAGGAAACTTAGAATCATGGCAGAAGGGGAAGCAAACACATCCTTCGTCACCTGACGGCAGGAAGGAGAAGTGCTAAGCAAAATGGGGGAAAGCCCCTTATAAAACCATCAGATCTCATGAGAACTCACTATCATGAGAACAGTATGAGAGTAACTGCCCCCATGATTCAGTTACCTCCCACTGGGTCCCTCCCATGACACATGGGGATTATGGAAACTACAATTCAAGATGAGATTTGGGTGGGGACACAGCCAAACCATATCAGACCCCTTTACCTCTACCTTAAATATATATATTTAGTATATTTTAAAATATATTTCTACCTATAACATATACATCCCCATATTCTTTTAAATAATTATGATGTGAGGGAACTTTTCTAGAAACTAGAAAACAATGCTGCAGTTCAACCACCTAAGGAAACCCGAAAACAACAAAAGTTACTTTTCACCCTAGTCTCCAGAGAATTTAGTTTGCCTCCTAAACAAAAACCAGCAAGATAATTCATCTAATTCCTCTTCACATCAGAAGACAAGGTAGAACACCACTCTGAAGCAATTGCATGAATATGAACAGAGAGAAGTTCTGCTTATGCATTTTTAAGCACCATTCTTAGAGCAGCCTGAAGTTTTCCCTAGTATGAGCAAGATCAATCCCCAGGCTGCAGGGGAGCCTCCCTCTGGGCTTTAGGTTGGTCATTTTATTCATAATGAACTGGGGTCCATAATGTCAGCTTTCTAACCTGTCAGTTTGGGTGCAAGAAATGTAGTTCCTTCTCCCAAAGAAGCAGAGAGAGAGAGAAAAAAACACACACACACACACACACACACAATCCTCTGAGTCTTCTAATATCTTAGCCTTTTTCATTACAAGGAATCGATAAAAGAAAGGAGACTCTAGAAGTTTCTAAACATTTGGCAGCACACTCATGGGCTGGGTTGTTGTGTTTTTTTTTTTTGTTTTTGTTTTTTGGATTACTATGTATGGTAAGCTAACGATTACATTTATATTTTTTTCCAGGAGTAAAAATACATAAATTAACAGGAGAAATATTCTGTTAAACTATTTTTCTATGGTAATTTTAAACAAGATATAATGTCCCAAAAGGAGAAATGCTTGGAGACTGGTATTCAGGTTTAATAATTCCCTTTGTTTGATTTTAAGACCCAGGAACACAAGCTAAGACAATGGGGTTTTTCAAATGATTTTGAAATGTACAAGTGTCATAAAAGGAAAAAATGGAAATGCATAATAAGCAACAAACTGTAGGAATCTGAAACAGAAAGGAAAAGAATCAGTTTCATGATTAGTTGGTTTAAAGCTGTAATTGTTCCAGGGAACAATGGAATCCTAGAACTGCCCTTTTGAAAGGTAACTACATTGTCTTGCTTAAAGGATTCTGAATATTTTGTAGCCCTCAATGTTGATTTCTAAGACAGTACTCAAATTCTGCCTCCTAATATCTTATATAATACTAGTATTTTTATAGCTAATAATGTCTAATGTTGAGTTATGTTAAGTGTTCATATAAAAATTAGAGCACTTTCACTAATATTCTAGAATAATGGAGAAAAAAATTTTAGAATCTTCAGGGCATGACTCATGAGAGAATAGTATTTCCCTTGACATCATTATATTGTAACACAGTATATTTACCTTGCAATAAGATGTTTTAATTCATTCAACTTACTGCAATTAAACCTGTTGTATGCACTGTACTATTTTAGGTACTGCACATTATGCAAAAGAATTATGAAACATGACACCTGCTCTTAAGTAACTGACCGCCTGCTCAGTAGAAAAAAATCATATATAGGAAGCATTTAATATAACACAGTAAATCTTAGATTGTCTGTAATGTACTATAAAAACTGTTTAAATGGGAGTCAGAAGCTAAAGTTTGTTAGTCCCAGCTCCACAACTCTGTAAATAACGTACATTCTCTTGGACTCAGTTTAATTATTGGTAAAATGAAGAAGGTAGATTTGAATGATAGCTAAATGTCCTTCAGTGATGGCATTTTAAAAATGCCAAAGACCAAAGTATCTAAAAATTTGCATAAAGAGGAGAAAAAGATGAATTCAAAAAAAGAGGACATCAACTGGGGCTGGGATGCTGGAGAGGACTTTATGGAAGAAGGCAGTCAATCTGACTTCTGGGAACAGTGGGGTTCATATTATTGCATCCTTTTTCACTGACTCACTGACCATGTGCCCTTGTAGCAGGCGAAGTGGCTGCTGCAATATCTAAATAGTTGAAGGTGTTTCTAAAAGCTTAAGTAGAAAGTAATTAAAGATGAAAGGTTTTCATGTTTTTAAAAAAGGTGTCCATCTTAGTACTTTGCTTTATTTCCATCACATCATCAAAAGGTATATGTAAAAACTGACAATGTTAGGTAAAGATAGGCTGATAGACAACATGTGGAAAAATGTCAGGGCAGAAACACATTTATACTACTAAAAAATATTGTTATTATAAAGTTTATTCATGTGTGTGCTCATTTCTTTAAGCCTCTTCTTATCATTTTTATTTAATGTTTTGTTTTTTTGTCATGAGTTCCCCAGTATATATTATTCCTACTATATAAGTACAATGTCTTGGAAAATTTCTACGACGTTCTAACCATCAAAACACTGTATGATAAACTACCATCCAAAGTGGATGAAGGGTTATACATACTAGTAGACAGGTAGAGCTAACAGTGTATTTCTTTGCTCCAAAAGAGTAGCCTAAATATTAAGAAACTTTGACAAAGTAGTCAACCCCACCAACCGGTGTTACTGTTGCCAAGACATTTCATGATTTCTTGGGCAAGTCCCTCAAGTCATGACTGGAGCACTTGGTAACTTTATGTTGTTCTTACCATCCTCCTTGAGGCTCAATGACCTCAGTATCTGGGAGAGAAAGTTTTAAAAAGGCTGCCATCAGCAAGTGTACAGCATCTCCCAAGAACTTATTATTATCCTAGAGATATACTTTCCCACTTTCTTTAGTCTTTTTACCTTCATAGTACTAAAGTGAGGGATATAGTCAAGACACCTGAGGAAATGCATTGCCTAAAAGAGTATCAGTTTAAACACACATGCTTGGAAAACCCAAACATACAGGAATAAATATGAGACCTTAGACATACATATATTTTAAAATATTAATAACCATTTCTACCTTATCAAGAATATTTTATCAAAAATCCAAGGACTATCAATAGATTTGATACTTCAGTTGATATCTCCAATTCTTTGAGAAACATTGCATTATGCTCTGCAAAGACAAGCGTGTTGCAAGTATGAAGGTATTCTTTTTTTTTTTTTTTTTTTTTTTTTTTTTTTGAGACAGAGTCTCACTCTCTCACCCCGGCAGGAGGGCAGTGGCGCCATCTTGGCTCACTGCAAGCTCCGCCTCTGGGGTTCCCGCCATTCTCCTGCCTCAGCCTCCGGAGTAGCTGGGACTACAGGCGCCGCCAACACTCCCGGCGAATTTTTTGTATTTTTAGTAGAGACGGGGTTTCACCGTGTTAGCCAGGATGGTCTTGATCTCCTGACCTCGTAATCCGCCCGTCTTGGCCTCCCAAAGAGCTGGGATTACAGGCGTGAGCCACCGCGCCTGGCGAAGGTATTCTTTAATATAATCCATTCTCTTTCCTCCTGAGGCTTTTCATATTTTCTTATTACTATTATATTAAATGTTACTTTCTGTCAATTATTAGTGACTGAAAAAGTATAAGAGCCATTGATCAATTTGAGCATTTTCCCCATTGTAGAAAATAGTTAAATGGATAAAAAAAAAATTTGTTCTCTGTTTTATTATTTATGGAGAATATCTCAATGTTTTAGATGTTTTAGGTCCCACAGCAATCATTGTTTTAAACTTTTGTTCTCAACACCACTATTTCTTTTTGTAAAAATTATACTTTACAATTTTATTGAGTATTCAGATTTACATACTACATTCATCTATTAATACTTTCTCTGCATCCATTGATCCTAATATTCCGTGCTTTGGAATATTATATATTTTATGTAATCACATATATCTATGTAAAACTATTCTGCAATTTGATGTAATGCTGTAATGTTCAAAAACTTCAACTTTATCACCTCTATTTTTCTAAGGAAATAAACCATTCTTAATAGCGCTGTTCCTCTAAGAAGTCTAAATATTAAGTACATATACATAGATAGATGGATGAATTTAAAACATCTAAATATTAAAGAAATAACTCTGATTTCTAATTTAGAGGAGAGAACAAGTTTTAAATGAGAAATTTAATAAGATAAAAATTACCTTTTTATTTTTTATAAAAGAGAATTTGGTGTTGACTTCCTTTTTCTTCCCTACTTTAGGATAGAAAATTTTCTAGAAAACTTTAAACACTAATTTTCCAATATACCATAAAGACACTACCCATGATATGAAAGTGACAGCAAATTGATATCTTGCAGTACTTCCTTTTGACAGTAGGACATATATAGAAGAAGTCAATAGACAGAAAGTATCTTGTTTATAACCAAATTCTATTTATTTTGTAAAATGAAAAATATAATTATTGATATCAATATTTTTTTCTTATTACTAAAACTTTAGCAATGCATAACGTATCTTGAGGATAAGTAGTTCTTTTTTGTTCTTTTTTTTTTTTTTTTTGAGGTGGAGTTTTGCTCTTGTTGCCAAGGCTGGAGTGCAATGGCATGACCATGGCTCACTGCAACCTCCACATCCCAGGTTCAGGTGATTCTCCTGCCTCAGCCTCCCGAGTAGCTGGGCTTACAGGTGCCATAAGTAGTTCTTTTTTGTTCTTTTTTTTTTTTTTGAGGTGGAGTTTTGCTCTTGTTGCCAAGGCTGGAGTGCAATGGCATGACCATGGCTCACTGCAACCTCCACATCCCAGGTTCAGGTGATTCTCCTGCCTCAGCCTCCCGAGTAGCTGGGCTTACAGGTGCCCACCACCACGCCTGGCTAATTTTTGTATTTTTAGTAGAGATGGAGTTTCGCCATGTTGGTCAGGATGGTCTTGAGCTCTTGACCTCAGGTGATCCATGAGCCTCAGCCTCCCAAATACTGGGATTACAGGCATGAGCCACTGCGCCTGGCCCAAGTAGTTCTTTTTTCTCTGTTGTAGAAATAAGTCAAATGCTGTATGTTTAAGGCAATAATTTCCATAAAGAAAACATTAGTCAAAGAGGGTTGAGACAAATGCCTGATGTGTTTTCTTGGTTGAAAATAACAATACAGTGGGAAATACGCTGAACCATATGTAGCTTGTATATTTCAACATCTTGCAAAATCAGCTACTCTTTCCATGCACAAATGTGCTACAGCTGATTTTACAAAATAAGCAGCAATGTTTGTCCAAGTACCTGATTCAGCAGCTGCCCACATTTTTTATTATGAAAAATGAGGATTAATTGATGAGGTTGACCTTCCTTCTAAAGAATCACACTTTTAAAATTTAACATCTTTGTTTTGGTTGGCAACTTAGTATTGCTGAACTTAAATGTTGGTATTTTCAAGTTAAACAGTAGATGGAGAAGGTAATGTATATCAATTTAAACAAACAAAAAAAAGAATCATATAGCTAACTTTTCACTACCTTTTACAGCTGCTGTTTACTGTTCTGTTTTCAGTTATGCATTGCAAAAATAATTTTAGCAAACTACAAATGTTTGATTTGAAAGTTATTTGACCTTATTTGTTTTTCTTCATTGAGGAAAACTAGATACTTTCTATGACAATGATTTGGAAAACAGATAAAATTATTCTATAAACAAACTATTGATGTATTTTAAATCCAATGGATGTGTTCTGGGGACTGAAAAGATGACAGAGATTAATTAGATATGAATCTCATTTTCAAGGAAATATTGGACATCAGGAGAAAAGGACATATATTCAAATCACTATTGTTTCTGCAAATAAATTGCATTGTCAGTTTAGGCAACTCAGTTCAATTCTGTGATTCTTGATTTCTCTACATATGAGTCCTTATAGTTTGCAAATTCTATGATATTTTTTGAATCTCATAAATACAAATATATATATATAGAGAGAGAGAGAGAGAGACACACACACACACATATATGTAAGAAATATTTTTATAATTAAAAAAAGTTCCACTAAATGATTCTGGGTCCATGTAACTTTTTAAACCTTGCTTTAGAACAGTTTTCAAATATACACAAAGATACAGGGGATAGGATAATGAATAGCATATATCTCATAAGTTAGATGTACTACATATTGTTTCTTTTCCTGAAATATTTTTGTGTAAACGACAGACATCTTGACACTTCACTCCTAAATACTTCATTATGCAATGGTGTATTAGTCCATTTTTGCATTGCTATAAAGAACTTCCTAAGACTGGGTAATTTAAAAATGGAAGATGTTTAATTGACTAATAGTTCTGCATGGCTGGGGGTGCCTGAGGAAACTTACAATCATGGCAGAAGGCAAGGGGAAGCAGGTGGCCGCAGAGAAAGAGAGAGAGGGCAGGGGAAGCTGCCACTTTTAAACCATCAGATCTCATGAGGACCTCCTCACTATCCTGAGAACAGCATGGGGGAAACCATCCCCACGATCCAATCACCTCCCACCAGATCTCTCCCTCGACATGTGGGGATTACAATTTGAGATGAAATTTGGGTGGAGACACAAAGCCAAACCATATCATTCTGCCACTGACCCCTCCAAGTTTCATGTCTTTTTCACATTTCAAAACCAATTACGCCTTTTCACCAGTCCCCCAGAGTCTTACCTCATTCCAGCATTAACTCAGAAGTCCAAGTACAAAGTCTCATCTGAGACAAGGCAAGTTCCTTCTGCCTATGAGCTGGTAAAATAAAAAACAAGTTAGTTACTTCCAAGAAACAATGGAGGTACAAGCATTGGGTAAATGTTCACATTCCAAGTGGGAGAAATTGACCAAAACAAAGGGGCCGCATAGAAGTTCGCAACCGAGTAGGGCAATCATTAGAGCTTAAAATTCCAAAATGATTTCCTTTATCTCCGTGTCTCACATCCAGGGCATGCTGATGCAAAGGGTGGGCTCCCAAGGCGTTAGGCACCCATTCCTGTGGCTCTGCGGGGCACGGTCTCTGGGGCTGCTTTCACAGGCTGGCATTGAGTGTCTGTGGCTTTTCTACATGCACAGTGCAAGCTATCAGTGGATCTGCCATTCTGGGGTCTAGAGGACAGTGACCCTCTTCTCACAACTCCAGTAGGTGGTGCCCCAGTAGGGACTCTCTGTAGGGGCTCCAACCCCACATTTTCCTTCCACACTGCCCTAGTGGAGGTTCTCCATAAGGGCTCTCCCCCAGCAGCAGTCTTCTGCCCGAATATCCAGGCATCCATACATGCTCTGAAATCTAGGCAGAGGCTTCCAAGCCTCAACTGTTGACATCTGGGCAGCCACAGGTCCAACACCACATAAAAGCCACCAAGGCTTGGGGCTTGCACCCTTTGAAACAACAGCAGAGCTGCATGTTGGCCCCTTTTAGCCACAGCTGGAACTGGAGCACCTGAGACACAGGGCACCAAGTCCCAAGGCTACACAGAGCAGCTGGGCCCTGGACCCAGCCCACAAAGCCCCCTTTTTTTTTTCTCCTAGGCCTCCAGGTCTGTGATGGTAGAAGCTGCTGCAAAGATCTCTTACATGTGCTGTGGACATTTTCCTCATTGTCTTGGCTGTTAGCATTTGGCTCCTCATTATTTATGAAAATTTCTGCAGCTAGCTTCAATTTCTCCCCAGAAAAATGGGTTTTTGTTTTCTACCACATGAGCAGGCTTCAAATTTTCCAAACTTTTATTCTCTGCTTCCATTTTAAACATAAGTTCCAACTTCAAATCATCTTTTTGTGAATACATATGACTGAACACTTTCAGAATCAGCCAGGTCACATCTTGAATGCTTTGCTGCTTAGAAATTTCTTCCCCCAGATACCTTAAATCATCTCTCTCAAGTTCAAAGTTCTACAGTTTTCTAAGGTAGGGGCAAAATTTTGCTAGGCTCTTTGCTAGATCATAGCATGAGTGACCTTTACTCTAGTTCCCAAAAAGTTCCTCATCTCCATCTGGGACCATCTCAACCTGGACTTCACTGTCACTATCAGCATTTTGGTCACAACCATTCAACAAGTCTCTAGGAAGTTCTAAATTTCCCTACATCATTCTGTCTTTTTCTGAGCCCTCCAAATTATTCTAACCTCTGCCCGTTACCCAGTTCCAAAGTCACTTCCACATTTTCAGGTTATCTCAGTACCAATTCCCTGTATTGGTCCATTTTCACACGCTATAAAGAACTGCCTGAGACTGGTTAATTTATAAAGGAAAGAGGTTTAATTGACTCACAGTTCTGTATGGCTGGGGAGGCCTCAGGAAAGTTGTAATTATGGTAGAAGGCAAAGGGGAAGCAGGTGCCTTCTTCGCTAGGTGGCCATAGAGAGAGAGGGAGAGAGGGAGAGAGAGAGAGAGAAAGAGAGAGAGACAGAGAGACAGAGACAGCAGGGGAAACTTCTACTTTTAAATCATCAGATCTCATGAGAACTTCCTCACTGTCATGAGAACAGCATGGGGGAAACCATCACCATGATCCAATCCCTCCCACCAGGTCCCTCCCTCAACATGTGAGGATTGCAATTCAAAATGACTTGGGTGGGGACACATAGTCAAATCATATAAAATGGCATCACAAATCCATCATCACACCTCACCAAGTTAATAAAGATTTCTTAATACCAGCTGAGAGTGAGTATATTTTAATAACTACTCAATTGTCCCCAATTATCTCTTACAGAAGGATCCAGTCACTGTCTAGGCATTGCATTTTGGTGTTATATCTTTTTCAGTCTAGACTGGTTTTTCAGTCTCTCTCATCTTGTTTTCTGAATGTCATGGATTATTTTTTCGTGACATTGACATGTTCAAGACATAGATCTCTTGTGCTATAAAATGTCTCGTATTGTGGATTTAACCTATAGTTTCTTTTTTAAATGTTTTAACTCTTTCTCCAGACTTTTCTATTCATACTGTTCACAGAAGCAACTTTTTGGAATGTTTGCTGGAAAATAGCATTTAATCATGTGGATGTTGACAGGTTTTTGCAAGTGAACACTGGGTGCAGGGTTACTATGGTTTAAATTCAGAATATATTTGAATCCCCCAAACAGCATGAATTAAAATACTTAAAAGTTTGTACTATGGTTTCAGTTATATGTGATTGAAAATTGAGCTTCCTTCTATTTAAAATAGCACTCTATGATTTGACCGATATCTTCAGTGTGTAGAGTCACAGAAATATGAAGTCAAATTATATGGAGTCACCATTCCTGTTTAATTTCTTCCTCCTCCTTCTACAATCATAGCAGACTCTGTCAGTGCCTTGTCCTATCCCTCTGATCTTTCAGTACATCATGCACAGTTTTGCACCATTTACCAGAATTTCTCCCACATGATTAAGCTGTTGTCATCCACTGTGGTAGCTGAGTTAATGAGGTCCCCTTATTGGCAAGCTTTACTTCCCTGTGTGATTTCCACAACTCCTTACCAGTGTTCTCACTGTTTCCCCAATAAACTGTTTGGACTCAAATCCTTGTCTCAAATTTCACTTCTAGAAAAATCCATCTCTATTCCAGACGTAGTGACTGTTGGCACAAATCTGAAAGACTGAGGTCTGTTTTATCTTTAAATTTGCTCATATGCAAGTCAGTCTGCAAAGAACACAGCCCCATGCCCCCTCTTCTCTCTGTGACTGACAGATATTCATCTTCGTTTTTAACATTTAGTTTTATATATATTATATATGTATACAAAGAATAATTCCACAAAGCTCGTTAAAAAAATTGTTCACCTTTACTTCTCCAATCTCCTGCTTTTTAGAAGCAACTATTTTTGATGTTCGCCGTAGATTCTTTTAGGATTTGTTGCAATAACTTTTTTTTTGTTTTTTTGAGATGGAGTTTCACTCTGTTGCCCAGGCTGGAGTGCAGTGGCATGATCTCGGCTCACGGCAACCTCTGCCTCCTGAGTTCAAGCGATTCTCCTGCCTCAAGGCTCCCAAATAGCTAGGATTACAGGCATCCGCCACCACACTGGCTAATTTTTGTATTTTTAGTAGAGACGGGGTTTTACCATGTTGGTCAGGCTGGTCTTGAACTCCTGACCTCATGATCCACCCACTTTGGCCTCCCAAAGTGCTGGGATTACAGGCGTGAGCCATCGTGCCTGGTCAATAACTTTTAATCATATGATTATACTGCTTTTTCTTGATTATTCGATTGTGGGCATTGTCTCTTCAGTTTTCAAAATGGAAGAAGATGATTTAGTGTCTTTCATTGGCATTAATATCACACAAATACACAAACATTCCTGTTCCCCAATTCTTCTAATATAATTATATCATAATTTGGTTAAATAAATATATTGTTCATGTTAGTTAAACTATAGAAACACTACAAAGAGCAGTGGTGTATTATGAGTATTTTTCTTTTTTCCACAAAGTTTGGTTTTCTTTTGAAATTGTAAGTTATCCCATATTTTTAAAAATTTGATTCTATTCAATCAATAACTTCTCTGAATAAAAAACTGCTAAGAGAATGAAAATACCTGCTGCAGGCCACAAGAAAATGTTAGCAAAACACATATCTGATAAAGGATATTGGACTGGCATCCAAAATACACACACAAAAGAACCTTTTAAAACTCGACAGTAAGAAAACAACAACCCAATTAACAAATGGGTAAAATACCTGAGCAGACGCCTCACCAAAGAAGATATACACTGATGGCAAATACCCATTTAAAGAGAAGCTTAACATAATAGGTCATGAGGGAACTGGGATTTAAAACAGGAACAAGATGCGGCTACATATGTAGCAGAACGACTACAATTCAAACACAACACCAAATGCTGGCAAGGATGTGGAGTGGCAGGAAGTCTCATTTGTTATCTGTGGGAATGCAAGATAGTACAGTTTGTAGTTTCTTATAAAAGTAAACATACTCTAACCATATTAAAATTTGGTTAATTTTCTATTTACATATCATTAATTCAACCTCAAACCCTCCCCCAGTAGGTAAATTTCTCTCCTTGTGCTCTAATAATAAGATGTTCTGTCACTTTCATCTTGAAGAAATCTCTCTCTCCACGTTCTCAGACCTGATTGACAGTTTGAGTGTGTATAGAATCTGGGTTAGAAATAATATTTTTCCCCAAAACTTTGAAGATGTTGCTCCAATTTTTTTTTTAAATTCTCTTTGGAAGTTTATAGGACCTTTTTGTTTTTTTCCTGGTTTGCTGAAATTTTGACATTTCATAATGATGAATCAAATGGTTATGAATCGATTTCTATGCATTGTGTTGAGCATGCGTAAGGTACTTCAGTCTGTAAAATCACATCCTTTAGTTTGATAGAAATTGTTTGAATTTATCCTTCGAAAATTCTCCCATCTCAATTTTCTGAAGTCTTCCTTTATGAATTTCTTATTCTTTGGATGGCGTGCCTCCTGAATAAGTCCTCTAAATTTTTTTTAATAGTTTCTATTTTGTCTCCATTTTTCCATGTCTTGTCTTTTCAACTTTCTTGTAACATTTTGTTTGCCAAGCCTCCTCCTACCTTGTACACTTAATTTCAAAGCAATTTTAAAATGTCTGTTTTTCTTTTTTATAATATTCTATTCTTTTACCACAAATGCATATATTTTCTTATTTCTCTGAAGCTACTGTTATTAATTGATGGGTCTCGTTTTTCTTTTTCTCTGGCATGACTTCTTTTTCTTTCATGACTTCTAATATGCTAGCTTTCTTGTTTTCGTCTTTGCCTTTCATTTTACGTATTCTCCTCAAAGACTAGAAACCTTTGTTGTCAGCGTATACCTACAAATGCAGCAAGGGAGAACTGTATGCAAGCTCTCTGTGCTTTGCTAGGTGTGTTTGCTACGGTTTCCACACTGGGTTGGCCAGATTCTCTAGGGCTGGCCAGATTCCCCAGAGAAGGTTCTCTCAGTGTCCTGCCTGGAACGTTAAAATCTTGCTGCTAGCATACTGAGTTTAGTGAGTTTAAAAAAATTGGAATTTCACTCAACATTCATCATGTAAACATGTATTTCCAGTAAGTCATCTCCTTTACCAATCACCCTAGTGTTTCAGTCCAGAACCCTTTGTTTTGTCATCTCCGGAGATTAAACCTCTGTTCCTGTGCTAGGGAAAAATGAGAGGAAGTAACCTGGTTGTGGGCCAGGATCTGCAGGCCTAACTGCTACTTAAACAGATTTCAGCCAGTGCTCTGTGTACCAACTCCAGGACTACTTGGTGCAACCAATACATGTGCCCTTTGGTGACTCCATGGTATAAATCAGGCCACTTCCAAGCTTTCTCCACTGCTGATGGAAGATCCAGCCTTCCCAGGTCTGCTAAGTCAGTTACCAATTATCTCAATCTATGTGAGTTTATGAACAAAACAGTCCATTGTTCTTACTTCAGTTGTAAATGCCTGTGGTCAATTCTCCATCCCAAACCAGAATGACTTCTACATAACCTGTAAGAAGATTTAACTTGCCAAGTTATCTGGTAGGCCATTCCTGCCATCACCTGCTTCCACTTTGTCCTCTTCTGTATGGTAGAGAATCCTGGGCATCTCTGAATCTAACTTAATGCTTTCCAAACCACATGTCAACTATTGCTTTGTTTGTGTATCTGTCTTTATCCCCAGTGAATACAAAAACCTGGAAATGACTATCAGAGATCATCTTTTTGCTTAGCTGGTGTTCAGCTCATGGCAAGCCTCTATTATGTTTATTGAACACATTGATGAATGAATGAAGTTTTAAGAAATTGAGCAAAGGGCTAAAATGAGAAAGGGGATTCAGCTATATTTTAACTCTTACAACTCACTAGTAAAATTTGCTTTCCTGGCTTATTTATGGATGGTTTCACCAGTAGGTAGATGAAAACAGTGGGAGTGGAGGAATAAAGAATTCAGTTGCTTGTTATCTGCTTATGCTAATGAAAGTAAATACACAGCCAGAGCACTTTCTGAATTGTTTTGTGAGGCCATAAATTGCTGCATCTATGTCATCTTGCTAAATTTTATTTTTTACTTTTTTTGATCCCCCCATCTAAGCAGAAAAATGCCCGAAAGAAGAGTTGCCAAATTACGATGTCTATTTCATCGTTGACTATTCCTCATCAATAGTAACATTTTATTTGTTTTAACTAAAGTTCCAAGAAAAATGTGCAGAACCTCTAACATGTTATTGCTTGAAGGTTAAAGAATATGTTCACTTCATAACCTTGAAATAATGTGCTCTGTTTTCGTATTCACCCTATCAGAGCAGAATCTGTCTCCTGAACATCTATGAAAGGAAACTCCCCTAGGAAAAATATTTCATAAATATCTGACCACTCTAAACTTGATCTTTGATGTTTCTACTTCACAGGGAGCTGCTTTTGGTGATGGAGGTGTCAGAAAATTTGTAGTCAAGGTTTTCAGATTGTTCATTTGAGTTATACCAGTTCATCCCTTTTAGTCTTCATGTAGCGGAAGCACTCCACTTTTGGTACTAATTCTGGGAGGTATCCTTACCTGCTAAGCAGAGATAAGGGGAAAAATGATCTAGGATTTTCTTATGGGAGCAGCACTTTTTTAAGTTGATTCTGCTCAGGAAGAATAAAGTCAGGACACTGTTAGAAAAAATGCCTCTGCCCAGGCTGTAAATTTTCCAGGGAAAAATTTTGCCTGACATCACTTGGAGTGAGTCCAGGTCGGGGCTGCAGGCTTAGAACATTCTATGTGCACTCTGAATGGTCCCAGAAAGGGACTCTTGATTTGGGAACTCTGGGAACAAAGTAATTATTATGGAATAAGCAACTACACTTGAGATAAATTATATAAAGATTTACTAAACAATAAAAGTGGCGTTTCAACTAATGTGGATGCCTCAACAAGAACGTGATTGTGTCTCTCCCAGGAGTAGCTCAACTCTTGCTCTTACACTTGAACACTTTGTCTTCCCCTTTGTTTATTTTGTCTGTTTCTCGCTCCCTGAAAACCACTGATGTCTGATCAGATTTCAAGGGTAAAAAGGAAAAAGAAACGCTCTGGAGGGGTTTGCTTCTCCCACCTCTGCTCTCTGGTCAGGGGTCATCGGGACTTGCTTTTTCTTCTCCAAACTCTGCCTGGTCGAACACCCCAGACACTGTCTTGTCTCCTTCCTGTCAGCTCCATTGCCACACTGTGTTCTTCTTCTGTTGTTCCTACTGTCTTTTTATTTCATCTTTAACAGACTTAAAAAAAATTCTTAATTACAATTCAAATTTTCTGGAGGATGAAAGATAATACCAATTTACACTGAAAGGGTGTTTGTTGCATACCAGACACTGTGGAAAGCACTTTGCAAACGTGATCTTAAATCATTTCCAAAATAATCCTGTGTGCAAATTGTTTCTCATTTTATAAATGGGAAAAAAAATGAGATTCAGCAAAGTCAAGTCTATTCCTCAAGGTTATACAGCTTGAAAGCTCAGGAGCTGGAATTTGACCCTAACTCCACTAAACTTCCAAGTCTTTGATTTAGATATTTAAGAGAAAAAAAAAAAAAAAAAGTGAGAGTTACCCATAATTCCATAATCTGAAAAAAACCATTTTCTAGGATATTTCTGTTGTGCTATTTTGTTTACTATAGTGTACATAAATGTGTGCGTGTTATGTCAGTTTATATATGCTCACACATATATTTATATAAAGGTCTTTCATTATATATATTTAATAGAATAATTCTATGTCCATTTTTTCATTTGCCACAATTGTGAAACATTTTCATGTTATTATTTCTGAAAATAAAATGTGTCCATTTAAAATTTGTGAAAATAAAATGTGTCCATTTAAAATGCCATCTTTAAGGCTACATAATATCTCCCATTCAGAAATACCGTATTTTAAACACTTTTTGCCTGACATTTATGTTTTTTCTAACGTTTCATTGTGAAAGACGGTGGCGGTGTGGACATTTGCTTTAATCTTCTAAGGACACACATTAACCTACCCTCTACGTGTCCTCCTTGGCTACGTTCTAGCCAAAATGGCCAGTTTTCCCTCGTATTAATTTCCCTGTCCATCTTATCTCACTGGTGAGACTGGCCCAATATATTCAGCCTGCTCTAACTCTGATTGATCTTTATAAACGCATACGGAGAAAAAGACCAGTGACATTAGGAAGACTGCTCCCCCAGGAGACAAACACGCTTCTCTCTGTCTCCCCTCTCCTAGTTTTTTCATCCTCATTTCAGTTAGGCAACTGCAGCCGGGGAGGCCTGGGCTTTTCTTATGTCTGAGCACACCATTAATCAGGCTCTCACTCACTCATGTGTGAAGTGGACTCTGGTGGACCAATGATAAACTGCTCAGCCCCTGAAACTTCTTGTTCGCCGCTGCTCCCAAGAATCCACTTCTTAAGAGCAGATTCTACCTGGATATTCTTACGAAAATTTGGATGATAAGATTAAATCAGAAATTATTCTGAAGTTTGAAAAGATTCAAGTCCTAAGATACCTGTAAATACTTTACTATTTTAAAGGTATAGGCCTAGCCCAAAGTGTAGATTTAGTTACTTCTTAAAATTATTTTGAAAAATTAAAAATGTCGCCTGTGTCATGTAAACAAGACTAATTGGAGGGAAAGAAATTCCTTATAATATTTTCTTAAGACTTATACCGAACTCCTTATTCCCATTTTTATGATATTTAGGTCTCTGGCAAAGCTTCAGAAATTTGAACATACTTACACTTTTGTAAACTGCCTGACTGTAATTCTTCAAACAGAGTTGTGGAATGTTTTCTCTCTGAGCACCCAAGGAATATTCTGGTTTGGTATATTACTTTTTTTTTTTTTTTTTTTTTTTGCCTGGAGTGCAGTGGTGCAGTCTTGGCTCATTGCAACCTCTGCCTCCTGGGTTCAAGCAATTCTCCCACCTCAGCCTCCCAAGTAGCTGGGATTACAGCTGCCTGTCACCATGCGCAACTAATTTTTGTATTTTTAGTAGAAACAGAGTTTCTACTACTGTTGGTAGGCTGGTCTCGAACTCTGACCTCAGGTGATCCACCTGCCTCGGCCTCCCAAAGTGCTGGGATTATAGGCATGAGCCACCGCGCCCAGCTGGTTTGGTACATTTCTAGGTTCTCTGAATATTACATTCAACTTCCTTGTTCCTTGTTTAGAATGTTTGTTTTGATACTGTGAGCAACAAGGAAAGGTAATATTTGCATCCCAATATAAAAAAGTATTTTATTTCTTTTGGGTTCAAATATATTTTAAAGGTGACAGTTTTCTTAGTAGTGGGTGTTTGCTCCCTCAGTTTATAACTTCATTAATTTATTGTTAGTATTGATCCCTGTCAACTTCATACCCGATAAAAGTGGAGCTATTACATTAGGTCTGTTGAATGAAATAGCATTTATTAATAATAATAATAATTCATTATTCCCAGTACTTCCTGATCACCATGTGCTTCTCTGCATGTTTTGCATACTTATATCTTTTTTATTTAAAACAGTATTTTTCAGAGATGGGGTCTCACTATGTTGTCCAGTCTAGTCTCAAACTTTTGTACTCAAGCAACCCTCCAGCCTCGGCCTCCCACACGGCTAGGACTACACACATAAGCAACCACGCCTGGCTCCGTACTTACCTTTAATCCTCCTGACAGTCCTTCAAAGTCATGAGTTGATTTTGCAAATCCGAAACAGAGCCAGGGAGGTTAAATGAATTGTCAAGTGTTGTTGCCTGGTTTGGAAGAGAGAGAACTATGATTTGAACCCTAAATGCAGACTAAGAGTTTGTGTTCTTTCCCTAACTTTCTCCAGACTGATGTAAATTATCACCTGAAAATTTAAATGCAAAAGTAAGCACAATGCTCTTACCAACAAGGCACAGTAGACATCAATTAAAATTAGTAAACGTGAAGTGCAAGTGCCAGTTCCTGCTGGCAATCCATTCATTCATTCCACATGTTATTTACTGAGCATCTATTATGAGCCAGGCGCTGTGTTGGTTGCTAAAAATATGATGGGGAGAACAAGAAGGCATGGTCTCTAGCCTCATGGGAATAAATGTCTTGTGTATAGATAGTGCTGCCATTCCCTCACAACTTCTGTAATCTAGGTCCTTGTAATCTGAGGTCACATTAATAAACAGGAGTATACCTACCAGAAACTGCTGGGGTTTCCTCATTTCCTATGGTCTATGCTCCAGCTAAGTGCTCCCAATGACGGCATTGATTCTAATTCCTGGACAAAAAATTAGAATATTCATTAGAAATATTTTTGAATGTTTGTACTCAGCACCACCCCTCCTTTTCTACTCCCTCCTGGTCATGACTTTGTTTTTGTAGGACGGGTCCCAGGCTTCAGTACTATTGAAATACTTCTCAATGGCTTCTATAAGCAGCAATGGTTGAAGATACTCTTGGCATCCTTAGTAAGCTATGTTGCTTGTAATTTCCCATCAAGAATCTATAAAAGCTCTGTGACTGCAGCAGAAATGTAGCTTAGGATACAAGCCCTGACCACTGCAGCAGGCCTATTTCTGTGGCCCATTTTTTTCTAAGTTCCTGAACCACTGTTCACATTTCCTTTTCTGAATTTTCTTCATGGATTCCAGGTCTGAGTTGCCCTTCTGACTTGATGTTTTCTCCTTCTTTTCAGAATCTGTCATTGCTGAGTATGTGGATGTGATTCTGACTTTCAAAATGAGCTTGTGGTTCTCATCTGGACTGACCACATGCTTGATGCCACCATCTCCCTGGTGCTGTCCTTAACCCCAGTCCTTGCTGGTCCCACATCCTCTGATTTAGTAGCTTGGCAGTCTCTAGCTCAATGACAAAATGATCTGAGGCTATTTAAGGTTTACTCTCTTAGCAAGTTCAGTATATGATGCAGTATTATTTTGAGGCTATTTAAGACCCACTCTCTTAGCAAATTCAGTATACATTGCAGCGTTATTAACTAGAGTCACTATACTGTACATTAGATCCTCAGAACTTTTTATCTTTTATTAGGCTGGTGCATAAGTAACTGTGGTTTTTGCCTTTGAAAGTACTGAAGCCTGGGTCTCACCCTTCAAAAACTAAGGCATGACCTGGGTGGAGTAGGGAAGGAGGGGTGGTGCTGAATGCAAACATTTAAAAATATTTCTATTGGATTCTAATTTTTTTATCCAGGAATGAGAATCAGTGCAGTCATTGAGAACACTTAGCTGGAGCATAGGCCATAGCTGAAGGTTTGTACACTTTGACCACAATGTTCTCACCACAAAAATAAAGCAAAAAAACAAAAGTGTAACCAGGTGAGATGGTGTTAACTCCCTGATTGTGGTAACCATTTTATGATTACACATATCTCAAGTCATCACATTGTGCATTTTAAATATATACAATTTTATTTGTCAATGAATCCTCAAGGAGGCTGGAAAAAAAAAAAAAAAAAAAATACTATGATACTAAATTAAGCAAGCAAACAAAAAACATCAGAGACTCACATAGACAATCAGCCCACCACTCTCTCTCTTTTCAGTTTCTCACCAAGACCACACAAGGAGGGACAAGCTTTTCTCTCTCCTGTCCACACCCACGGTCTGTGTTTTTCTTTTACAACCTCTTTTCCTTTTAAGAGAACACCTGTAATCCCAGCACTTTGGGAGGACAACCGAGGTGTGCAGATCACGAGTTCAGAAGATCGAGACCATCCTGGCTAACACAGTGAAACCCCATCTCTACTAAAAATATGAAAAATTAGCGGGATGTGGTGGTAGGTGCCTGTAGTCCCAGCTACTCAGGAGGCTGAGGCAGGAGAATCACTTGAACCAGGGAGGTGGAGGTTGCAGAGCCGAGTTCGCACCATTGGACTCCAGCCTGGGCGACAGAGAAGGACTCCATCTCAGGGGGGGGAAATAAAAAAGAACACCTTGCTACTCATTTTGATCTGGGGGATTGTGTGGTGAGATGCTATTTAATGGACTTCTAGGCTGAAGGCAGACCTAAGAGCATTGTGCATTTGGCTCCAGGTCTGGGATCGGAGTGCTATTAACCTTGATCTGGGCTGCTCTGGTCACTGTTGTGTCTCCTTCAACTGTTGCCTCTCCTTCAACTGTTGCCTTATCTCAGTTTCTCTGATCCTGACACCGTTCCTAAAATCCAAGGTTTAAAATACCACACTACAGATAATGACATATAGTAACTTATAATTGGATTGGGGAAATATTTTCTTTCTCTCCAGAACTTTTATACAAATAGGAAGAAGGAGACTCTTTCTACTATACAAGGGGTATATCGAGACATTGTTAAAGTAGCCATAGCATTTCGAAGAGCCCCAAACAAAGAGAAAGTCCTGGGTGGATTTGAGGGAACGATTTGTTATAATGAACCAGAAATACAAAATTCCACTGAAACTGGAAAAGTTGACAGAATATAGTTGAACTTAATAAGACCTTCAAGGGAAATAAGGGTCAAACAAAGAAAACCAATGAATGGAAAAGCCCAATTCTGGTTTGGGATAAACATGAGGATAGTCACATTTGAGCATCAGTATCGTCTGGCCTCTCCCAGCAGTTCAGCCCCCATCATTCTCCCTTCTGACACACCTGCCAAACCCAGTGACTTCTTCATCTATTTTGCAGGTATAAACCAATTCAGCAGTACCCCTTTGGGCATGATACAAAGCCAAGAGGAAACTTGGTAAATGTCATACATTTACAAGGGTAGAAAGTACAGTGCAACCCAGTAGGCTGGTTGATTATTTACGTGGTGTCAATGCACGTGGTAGCAATTTCAGTCAAATCAGAGCTGCTACCACAAGTGAGTAACCTCTAATGCAGCCCTGACATGATGTGGATGTTCTTAACTTACTAAATTATCAACGTTGCAGAATGCGTTTTTGAGCTCCAGGTTTTCTAAACATTTTTAAGAGGCTATTAAAGAAGATGTAACAGAAACCTATGTCAGCAACCTAGGCATTGGGGAGGAACCCCGACTGGTTCTTTTTGGGACCTTTCTATGGGGACAACAAAGATGAACAAAAGAAATGTTAGCGTGTCAGAGCATATGACAAGTGAGAGGAGGCTGCAGTAGGAAGAGGGTGTTCTAGCCACAGACAAATACAGTTGTGTTAGAGGAGAGGTCTGGGCAAAGGAGGGGAAAACATCCCCCCAAACAAAAACAAAAAACCAAATCAAAGGACAAAAGGGTTTCATACAACACAGTATCAAAAAGTAAAAGAAACACACTAAATGCGTGAGCTAATGGTAAGTCAGTCCACAGCCTATTGTGATAGGCCCATCCAGCATCAATCAGATTTCTGCTCCTCTACTGTCCCTATTTTTTTAATTGTTTGTTAGATAATTGACTGACAAAAGAAAACATAGAGAAAGATATCAGCCGGGCATGGTGGCTCACGCCTGTAATCCCAGTGCTTTGAGAGGCCAAGGCAGGTCTATTGCTTGAGCCTGGGAGTTCAAAGCCAGCTTGGCCAATGAGGCAAAACTCCATCTCTACAAAAAATACAAAATTTGGCTGGGCATGGAGGCACATGCCTGTAGTCCCAGCTACTTGGGAGGCTGAGGCAGGAGGATGGCTTGAGCTCAGGAGGTGGAGGTTGCAGTGATTCGAGAATGCACCACTTCACTCCAGTCTGGGCGACAGAGCAAGACTCTGTTAAAAAAAAAAAAAAAAAAAAAAAAAAAAGAAAAGAGAGAGAGAGAAAGGTTTTATAATGGTGGAGAGCAACTAACAATAAGGAAGCAAGGAAGCAGCATGGTAGAAAGAGAACTCTGGAGTCTGACAGATGAGCATAAATCTGGTTCTGCCATGTCCTAGCTTTTAGAGGCTAAACTTAATCCCCAAGTCTTGGGAATTCTTTTATTTTTTATGTATTCCCTTACAAAATGAATAAAACTTTCTCATGGGCCTATAGTAAGGATTGGCGGTGATATGGGCAAAGCATTTGATTCAGAGGATGTATATTAGGGTCTTACATGCAAAGAAATTAAGGCAAACTAAAATTTTCTCAGTTAATAGGATGAGGGGAGGGGTTGACCTTATAGGAGCACAATATTTTTTTAAATGAATTTATAAAGTTCTGAGCTCTCTTAACTTGGTTACCCAATTTAATGTCATAGCAAAGATATAAAAATGAATTTAAAAATTTGTGGTAAATTAAAACTTTTCTGCTATTAAAATAACTTGTCCATGAGTCCCATGAGTCACAAGGCTGCATATGCCCTTGGTGGTCAGCAGGCATAGAGAAAAATATATCATGCATACATGAGAAAATCTACCCTGTACACTGTATTCAAAAGTAACAAAATTATTACAAATACCAAATGTACCAACTCTTGTGAAGTTTTATACATATTGTGTTAGTTTCAGGTTTGAATTTTTTAGCCCTTTAGGCTTTAGGTTTTGTATATTTTTTGTAGGCCCATACAGTCTTACAGGCCCAGGTCAGCTGCTTAGAGTGTCCCCGTGAGGAATATAGCTCAGCCTGCATGCAGGCCTGTCAGAGCCTGGAGCACAGATCAGGACACAGCCAGCTGGGCTGCCTTGTCTCCTCTGCAAAGGCAATCTTCTCCTAATTCTAGGGCTCTACCTTTGCAGTAAATGGGCTATTCGCTGTTTCTGCTTCAGCTGCCTATTGTGTTAAATAATGCTTTTGTTTTTCATCTCTGAAGTTCAAAATTCCAGAGAAGGATCTGGTTGATTCCACTGGTCCAATGTTCAACACCATGATAAACCGAATTCTACGGTCAGGACCAATCTAGGCTGCTGGTCAGCCCACAGATTGGCTGCCCTCTGGACATTTGCACCCTCTAGGGAGGGAGTGTCACATGGAAAAAAGCAGAGAGAACCAAGAGTAAGGAAGCCCTTGGCAGAGGCCTGAAGCAAGGGCAATACTATAACAGATAGTTTCTTGCTTGGCTCGTCCAATACAACATGTGCTCAATAAGTTGTTGAAATTATCCTAAATATTAAGTATTTCAGAAAAATTCCTGGGGAAAAATTATAAGGCAACTCAATAGTAAGCAAACTTATGATGGGGGAGACAATTAAACTGAGACTAAAATGTAAGAATGTTATTTCGTAATTGTTCAATGAATAATGTATTTTGTAGGTACCATGAGTTTAAATGAGGAAAGAGTTTTATAGGCAAGAGAGGTCTTGCTTAATGAAGGAGGGAAATGAGCTTTATCTTGAAAAATGAGTATGGTTATTAAGGCAACGAGAACATGGGAAAGAATTCTAGTCGAGGGGCAGTCTATGAGCAAAAGAACAGAAGTTGCAATGAATAAGTCCAGCTGGTGAAACGCCATAGAGGGGTGTTCAAATGAAGATGCTTAAATTGGGAGACACGTGGAAGATGAAAGTAGAATGGAAGGTAAAGGCCATTTGTGGAGTAATTTATATAATTCAGTAAGGAGATTGAGTTTATATTGAAGGTAAGAGTTTTTGAAGGCCTTAGGGCAAAGAAATAGTGAGATGGTATTGTTTTAAGAATCTAGTTTTTGTTGTTTTGTTTTTAGAATTATTCAGGGGATAAATAGATGAGAACTCAGAAAGATGAATTTTTTAAACATAGACTGGGAGAAAAGAAATAAATGTGAAGGGCGTTGGATACTAGATCGGCTATGGGGAGCCAGGAAGATGAAGGGAGCCAGACGCAGTGGCTGACACCTATAATCCCAGCACTTTGGAAGGCTGAGGTGGGTGGATCACTTGAGGTCAGGAGTTTGAGACCAGTCTGGACAACATGGCGAAACCCCATCTCTACTCAAAATACAAAAATGAGCTGGGCTTGGTGGTGGGTACCTGTAATCCCAGCTACTCTGGATACTGAGGCAGGAGAATTACTTGAACCCAGGAGGCAGAGGTTGCAGTGAGCCAAGATCCAGCCACTGCACTCCAGCCTGGGTAACAGAGTGAGACTCCATTTCAAAAAAAAAAAAAAAAAAAGAAAAAAGAAGAAGAAGATGAAGGGGTCACATGGTACTGGATATCTCAGAACAATGATGCCATCATCAACAGAATGGGCTGCATCCGGAGGAAGCAGCATTTGTTTGGCAAGTCCAGGTCAAGGAATATGTGTCAAAGCAGTCTTACTTATGATGTACAAAGGGCAAAACCATGATGAAATACTTGTTAGCATATGGGACTAAACTGCTTGAGGCAGTGACATATGAAACTGACACAAATAAAGTATGAGAAGTCCTCAGAAAATTGTGGAGTGGGCAAAAAGTGGCAGATGAATGATGCTGTGGTCAGATAAGATAATGCATTCAGGTGAAAGAGATAAAAACTGTAATTTTAGCACGGTGAGTTCGCTCATAAAAATGTCACTTCTGCTATATAAATTTGTAGTTTCAATATTCAAGGGGTTAATTGTACCAAGTCATTGTTGCCACCTAAGCAAAGGACATGGGGATTATTGCTGACTGCTTCATGAAGACCTTAAACCAATATGACATTGGGGAAAACACTAAAAAAATTTAAAGAGTATAAGAAAGTTTAAAGAACTACTGAATGTAAATATATATATATTTTATATATACTTACATATATCTATATATATACACACAGACACACGCATATATACTATGAGAACTGTAGAAGATTTAGGTTTCTTTATTTTTAGAAAAATATATGAGATGTTTTAAAGTTCCTTTAAAATAACTAATTCCCCTGATGGACTAAAAATGAGTAAGTCACAGCCCCAATCATTGAGAAAATTACTATTTAGTAATAAGAGCAAAAGCCTGGACAATTGAATTATACTAAGCTGTGATACAAAATATATCAGAGGCATACAAAGATTACCACGATAGCCGACACGATGGAGCAGTTAACTTGGCCCCAGGAAGTCAGTAGAAAACAACCAGAAGATTAAATATTTGAGTTGAGACTCAAAGAATGAGCTGGAATTTTCTGGGTAAAAACGTGTGTTAAGTCTTCCAAGCACAGATAGTAGGATCTGCAAAGCTGTGATGTCATAAAGAAGCGTGGCAGATTGACTGAGCAGTGAATTTATTATTCTTGTGCACGAACTATAGGAAAGGAGAATTACTGAATGGGGGCCAAGAACAAGAAAGTAAAGTGAATCATTGTGAACAGGCTAGGTTGTGCAGCAGGAACAGACACCCCCACATCTCAGTAACTTGAAACAAGGGTTTATTTCTCACTCCCATACATAGCCATCACAGTCAGCTCAGACTTCTGCTGCTCATCATCCTCTCTCTAGGGCCCAGGCTAACAGAACCCCCAACACCTGAATGCGGCTAGAGACGATGACAGGGAGAAAGAGACGTGGCAAGTTGGTCACTGGTTATTTAAAAAACACTCACTGGCCAGGCACCGTGGCTCACGCCTGTAATCCCAGCACTTTGGGAGGCCGAGGCAGGTGGATCACCTGAAGTCGGGAGTTCAAGACCAGCCTGACCAACATGGAGAAACCCCATCTCTACTAAAAATACAAAATTAGCTGTGTGTGGTGGCGCATGCCTATAATCCCAGCTACCCGAGAGATGGAGGCAGGAGAATCATTTGAACTCGGGAGGTAGAGGTTGCAGTGAGCTGAGATCGCGCCATTGCACTCCAGCCTGGGCAACAAGAGTGAAACTCCATCTCAAACAAACAAACAAAACACTCACCGAAAGTGAAAGAAATCTCTTCCTTTACATTTCATTAACCAAAACAATGTACATAGACATACCTAACTTTGAAGAGGAGCATGTGCCCTGAAGCTTGGTAAACAGCACTATGGACCACCACAGTAGCTTTTCACAAGCAACTGGCTAATCTTATTGGTTACAAGCAGATCTGTGCATGAGAGGAATGACACAGTTCGGTTTCTTATATAAGAAATTATTCAACCAGCAGAGCAGAAATCAGCTGCATCAGTGATTCACAAATTGAGCACTCCTCAGAATCACCCGGAGCACTGGTTAAAAACACAGACTGCCAGGCCCCTCACCCACTTTCTTACTCAACAGGTGTGCGTGGGACCTAGAGGTTTCTATTTCTAGCAAACGTGATGCTAGTGCTGCCCTTCTTGGACCACATGGTGAGTACCATGAAATGGAGGAATCAGATACCAGAGTTATTGCAAATGTTTGATGGTAAGGCAGCGGGTAGGATGAGAGTAGCAGCAAGGTGGCAGGAAAGTCCATATCAGATCGGAGAGATGTGTTTCAGGTTGAATTAACAGACTCTTACGACACTGGATGTTAGGGAAGAGGATGAGAGCTTTGGAAATGACCACAAGATAAACACTTTGGGTAGAAATCTGCCCTATTAACCAAGGTGAAGACTAGAGTAGCAAGGACAAGCTTAGGCAGGCGTGGTAGGGAAGTGGGGGATGGAGTGGAAAGAAAGAAAGGAGTCCAGTTTAATGACATTTTAGCTTTCAAGTACTTAAAGGCATCCAGATTTGATACGTCCAGTTGGCCATGGAAATGCAGCTCTAGATCTCAGAAGAGGGCTAATACCTGAAGGTAGAGAATCATCATGACTTGATGAGGCTGAAGTCATCGGATAAAATGAGGACATCCAAGAAGGGTATTTGAGAAAGGCAAAGAACCAAGTGTAGAAGCCTGAAATGTCCCGATAATTGGATAACTCAAAAGGATGTTGAGAAACCAGAAAGGATAATAAAAATGAAAAGTCTGAAAGGTAGAAGAACTAGCAGAGAGCTAAATTTCAGGAAATAGGAGAGGAGAGAGATTTCAAAATCAGGGAGTCCTCAGTGGTGTCAGATATTTTAGAGATCAGACATAGTGATGACCGAAAAAAAGACCTGCAATAATTGTGTAGTTCATTACTATTTCTACCGAGACCCTAATTCAGCTGTTGGATAGGATGTGGACTTCCCACCCACCATTACTTGGATTTTTTTGTCCTTATTCTCGAATTAATCAAGGAAGCCTCTATAGCCAGCAGGTTCATCCTTTAAAAGCCGCGGCCACCCCTGAGGAATGAGCCCTTTTACAATCACAGGCACCTGAAGAAAGTTGTCTTACCCTATTGGCAAAGGGAGGGATGGAGAAAAAAATGGGATCATTCTAAGTCTTTACTCAACAACACTGCAAAGGCTGCTAGAAACTGGAGCTGAAAGCGTGCTACACCTGGGGCCTATGGTTATGTGTGTGCAAATGGTGTCATTGTGCAGGCCTTCCTTTTGCTTCAAGATTCTGACACTATGAATATGAAGCATTGATATACCTACTTCTATTCCCAGGCCCTATTTGAATCTTCAACCCTGAACTTAATCTCTGACTTCTCTTCTTGCGTGGCTAAGATCTCTGTGTATCTACTTGAGTCTGTATATCTAGATAGATCTTCACTGGGCCTACCACTTGCCTTGACCAGTCAACATGGCTCTTCAGTTCAGAAGCAGAGAATTGCTAAGGTCATCTCGGGTCATCTGTGTACTACATCCCACCCACATGCCACTCAGGCACCTTTCCCTATGTGATCCAGCCTAGGCCTAACCCCTGCCTCTTCCTTACTCTGACTGAACTATGCCCCCTGTATCTCCCAGGCAGTTGAGCCTACCAGATACAAAAGCTGTGACTATGTCACACACTTTCATTGATGAAAGAGACCCAAATAGACCTTAACAGATCAAACTAAGCCTCAATGACCATGAATAAGGTAAGTTGTGCCTTACTTATTATATGTTTTTTAAAAACATATATGTGGGCAACTTCTATTTCATTTCAATTGAAAGAGAAAAAAATATTATTTCTTGGGCCTTCATCAAAATATTGCCAGTTTGAATCGCACTCATTTTTTTTTTTTGGTTTAAAATAGGGAAAAACACCCACAAATGATAAATAAGTAAGAATACATAGACTGTTGTTGTGAAATTATCTTAGTCCTTTATCTTTTTCAATCAAAATGACATAAATGTAAGAGAAACAACTCCCATAATAGTCACTGATTACAAAAGAGTAAAGAAAGAACACAAGATGTTAGGTCCAAGGCCTCTGCTCCAGATGTCTCAGGGACTCTGGGCTGCCTACACCTTTATTTTCTCATCTCTTCCTGGCAAATTCAGATACGATTATTTGATGTGATTCTTTCACCGCCTTTTCATCTCTTACGTTCAATTACAATTTTTATGAAAGAATATGTAAAAATAAATTCTGAACTCTATTTTATCCTTGCATCTTATCTTACAGACTGAATGTGAGCAGTACCTGCTCCATAAATAACTTACTGAATCATTTGGACAAAAAAAGTTCAGCAAAATAGTTGACTGCTTTATGATACAGATGGCATCTGTCTTTTAAATAACTTAAGTATTTAAATTGAGTAGTGAAAATACCTGACAAATCTTTTTCAGACTAATACAGCAAAGAAACCTGGAATAACATCTAAGACATCAGAAGTTGTTTTTAGACCTTCAAGATTTTCTTTTATTTAGGGGGTAAACCATTGTGCCTGTCCCTCTCCTCTTTCTCTCTCTCTCTTATGAATTCCGTCTGCTTATAAGTGTCATTGCTGGAGCTTGCAAGGAAACACTTTTGATTAGCACTAAAAAGGTCTAATGTTTGAGACCTTGAATGCAAGACTTCTGATAAAAATAAACTTCAAGGTCTCAGAATACTCTTATCAGATCAACCGTATGGTCCCAGAGTAGGTTGCTTAAATCTTCTTGGCTAAGCTTGAGAGTGCAAAGCTTAATACCCACAGGCTTGCAATCTTTTTGAATGTGATTATAATTCAGCACCAGCTTTGCATCCTGGATAAAGGTTCCCCTTGAACACAAAGTATGTTACATGCTTGTGTGCTAGTGATCAAAATACTCAGAGGATTATGGCACTTGCTGTTCTTAAACCTCCAAAATGGTGTTAAAATGCTACATCCAATCAGCTAAGCTGTAAATTAAATTTTTGTAGATTGAAGACGTAGTTTTATTTCATATGCCAGAAACTCATTTCAACCCTAGCATTTCTGTTAGCACATTGCATCTAGCAGCATAACTCAAGAGGTTTAATGAAAGTTTAAAAACAATCTGTTGCAGATTTTGTGCCTAATTTATTTTTAATTGCAAATTGTACAACACATTATTGCCTGTGAAAATAGAAATTTAATTTCCTTCCTGTTTTTTCTTCTTTTTTTCTTTTTAATAACTCTAATGCAACCTCAGAGAGGAAACAGGCTTCAACATGTAGTTTTCTGAATTTTATTTCTTTATTCTTAGATTCTTGATGTGCACTCTTTGGAAAATATACCTCACACCATTTAGCATTATCCTTCAAACACACTCTCGTGCTTTTAGAATGTGCTGTGTGGAATCCCTTAAGAAGGTTGCATTTACACAATTATTGCAAATGTATGGCACGCACCGCGGTTCCAGCTTCGCTCCATTGCATGTGAAAATCCTCCTGACTGTATCTGACAGTTGACTCCTGCAAAGAGTGTTCATATTCATACTTAGGGTTATTATAGATCGTGAAACTGTGCTGGTGATGGCGTAAAAGCACACATGAGATAACTTGAATTACAAGGATAGCTGGAGAGTTGGTAAAAATTAAATGCTCTGTCCCATGTTTTTGCACTAATAGAACCATGCCATTTATTAGCATGAAGTTTGTTTTCTAATATGACCTTTAATTTTTTTAATTGATCTTCTCCGGAAAACCGTGGAGAAAAAAATAATCAAACAAAAACACTCCCTCTGGTCTTTTCTTTCGGAAAGTTTTGTCACACTCTGCTGCTTCTGGTAGTTTGACTTTGGACGGGAATCTGAAATGAAGCTTGATATCAGTGCTATCAAGTGATTTTAGGAAAATGTCAAAATACAAGCGAAGAAAACAAAGGTCTTTTGTGCTGGATTTGCATTCCCTTCTGAAATCTTTGGCACTTTACATCAGAAAGGGAGTTGTATTATTTATTTTCAGTTTCTTGACTCTCTATTCTTCCTCTGTCCTTAGAGAGTGGCTATCGGCGCACTCCCTGCAGCCTTTCCCTGTCCTTGCTGGGCATTGTGTCAGTGAAGCGAGCTGTCTTCGAAGCTAGTGACAAGTGCAGGGCTGCCTCTCGCCAGAGCGGGCTGTGCTTGCATGTCGCCACCAGGTCTCCCTTCCTGCAAGACAGTTCTCTCTACCTCCACAAGGCCCAGCTTCCAGTGACGGCTCGATCAATGTGATATCTTGTTTTGGGTTGCTGTTGTGAGCCGGTACATTAGACAACATCACAGTCTCCAGAAGGAACACTTGTAGTGAGTGAGTGCCTTGACCTCCTGTAAGACATGATAGTTCATATGCAGGTAGGACTTGGGTCTGGGGTAGAGGAGGTGAACTGAAACTGCAATATTTGTGCACCTGAGCTGCACTGCCACTGAGAATTAAGCAGACTAAAGATCAGGAAAACGATTTGGAAATAACCAGCATGTAAAAAACCTAATATGCCTCTTCAAGTTGAGAGTTCTGATTGTTTTAAAGTAGTGTACTCACATTGAAAGATCTGATTCATGTAAATGTTACCGTCTATAACTGTTTCTCTAAGACATTTTGTGTTTTTATTTTACATTTTTAGAAGATATAAGCCTGCTATATGATGATTTTTCTCCCTTCAGGCACCATCCGTTAAATTATTATTTCTTAAGATATTTGACACTTTGCAGCTTTGCCATATTGGTTTTGATTATAGCAAAACATTGATACAAATTGTTCTTAATGAAGGAAATAAATATAGAAATTTCAAATAGATAAATTACATTTCTGTGTTATGCAAGAAAAAGTGCTGATTACCTATTGTATTTGTATAGCAGAAGTAGATATATGTTATTTCATAAAAGAGATTTGATAAAACCAGATACCTCTGAGAAACCAGATTAAGAGAATGGGACAGCCATGTCAAAGAAAGTTTAGGTGGATGCTGTTGATGAAATGAATGAAGAATGCATGGATAGTGTCAGATGCCAGAAGCATTCAGGATCTAACACTCTACAAACCATGCTGATACAAGCAGTATTTATTCATATATAGATCATTGTGGCAAAACTCAGTTGCCTTCATCATGAGCTTGCACCTGCTTTGTAAATTCCTGTCGGAGACTGAATGACAGGTTTCCAGAAAGAAGGTGCTTATCCTCCTTTCCTTCCTTCCTCCTTCAGTTCCAGAGGTCAGAGAGCTGTACGTACAGGCAGGTAGTCATTTGAACAGAAACTTTGGAGGGAAGTTTTGCTGGTGAGTGTGAAGGCAGCTTGAAGTTTCAACTGTCACAGCCTTTTCCAGCTAGGTCGATGCTCTCTAATTCTCATTTTTTTTCTTATTAAAGGGACACTCATCTCTTTTCTCTATACGTCTCTATAAACTCAGTTTAGCTTTGAAATACTTTCAATGCCTGGACACACACACACACACACACACACACACACACACACACACACACACAGAGTAACCCTCGCTGGAATGGAGATGCCAGGAGTGCATTTATAAGCTTTGAAGTTGCCACAGTTGGCTGAAGAGGAATAAATCTTTCTTTTAATCAGAATATTCAGAATGGAATAGATACAACCTTATTCAGGTTGGAAGATGGATATGAATACCCCTATCCCTTGCTTTATGAATTTACAATTTTAACTCATTCCTGAAAACCTTCCATTAAGTTAAATTTCTAAAAATGAGTTAAGTAAAAAATAGTAATGTCTTTTAATTTGCTTAGGTAAATTTATGATACATTTTATGCCAAGTAAAGATACTGCAAGATTGTTCACAGTTTTAAAAAATATATTAATTGAAAATAAAAGCAAGCAAACTTTTATAAGTAAAATTTGGAACATAAATTTTCAAATTTTATATATAATTTGTATACAAAAGGTATAACAAAAGTATATGATAATTATTTTTATTTGCTAATTTTGAAACTATTTTAGAGCTCATGGATCTTTTACTCCTAAACTGAACTTTAAAAATAAAATTTTAGTCAAATAAATGAAAAACACTACGTTAGTAAAGTATAGGAGCCCTTTGAAATACTTGGAAGTAGCACATGCATATCGGACTGAAAATTTGTGAGAATGCTACTCTTCACCTCTCTTACAAACATGATCTATGCAAAGCAAAAACATTTTGCGTTCATCCAAACATGGCATATGATTCAAATGTATTCTATCTTTGCCTGAAACCCTAATGTCAAAATATCACTTTTTAGAGTGTATTTATTTAGTGTAGAGTTTTGTTTTTGTTTTCTTAGGTGTTTTCATTTTTATTTTTACTTTTGGTGAAGGAGTTATAATGAAAAAAGACACCATCCAAAAGTGGGATGAATTTGCAAAAGCCATTATGGCAACAATAAAAAAGTAATTAACTGATGGCATTATGTGTGGTGAGGTAAGTCTGTATTCTGAATCTCGTATGATCTAATTTGTCTCCTGACACAATCTTTGAAGCAATTAGAGATTTCTGGGATCTTATGCCACGGTTGGAACCTCCCACAGTGGAATATTAGAACTGGAAGATATCTTGGAGACAACTGTCTAACATCCCAATTTTACAAATGAGGAAACTAGTGTGTAGAGAAATTAAATGGTTTGCCCATGTCATAAACCTCAAAGAGGCAAAGCCAGATTTTCTCATTTTGTCTTCTGCTATAACTGAACTGACTCTCAGAAATGATGGCATCCGCATCCTGATCACCAGCTCCTGGGATCTAATAGGGGAGAATATAATGCATCATAGTTCAAGTCAGGCTTGACGTAGCTTGGAGAATGAATTGGACTTTACATCCTTGAAGGTGGAATATTTTTGACCCTTTGAACTATATTATAGCTAAAACATTGGGTATTTTTGACAAAAGTCAAAAACATGATTTGAAAATAATCTTTCAATACACCATTATAACAAGCCTTCCCACTGGGCAACAAAATCAAATTAGCTTGTTTTGAAAAAATGAAACAACTCTAAGAACATGTCACATCAACTGCTGAGGTCTGGGTCATGGGTAATCACTCGGCTGTGATCACTACATTCTGCATTCTGAAAAATAATGCGGAATAGGCACAGGAATCAGATATGGATGTAAATAAGATATAAGTGGCAAGCTGCATACGAGAACATGGCTGGGACTTGAGCCTCTTGCTATATCCTCGCCCAATCTAGAGCTTCAGATAAATGCATGGGAACAGTTGCAACTACACAGCAAACCTTTGGCCAGATGTAGAGATCTCTGGCCTGCCCGCAGGGCTGGTAAACCCTGCCCTCACCAGTAGGAGTCAGAAGAAATCCTGCAACCTGTGCACAGAGAGAATCTAACAGAACACGTGAGGCTGGAATACAGGTGTGCCTAAGTGACGAGTGAGTAAGAGAAAAGGCAATGCTTCTTCCCTGGTATCTGCAGGAGGCTGGTCATCCTTTTTAAGAACTGAACCCGGAAATGGGGAAGACAGTGAAAAGCATTCTCCGTGTGCCTGCTCCCCTGGATTACAGGCTGCTTGTGAGCAGGAAGCATTCATCAGTGCAAGAAACATGCACTGAATGTCTAACATGGTCCTAGTACTCTACCTGATGCCGAGTATATAGAGGTGAGATTCAGATAGAATCTGTGATCTCACTAGGAAGCAGGCTCACTAATAACCAATCCCAAGGGAGGACTTCCACCATGTGGGTGATAGCAAAGGTTATGATTATGCCAGCCACCGGGAATAGGAGTTGAACACTTGTCCCCACTGGACCTGGGCTGCAGTTTTGCCAGTTATCTGAGTCTGGTGAAGCATAATACACTCACATGCAACAGGTTTTATATAAAGCAGATTTGTTAGTTACTGCTGGGCAGGAAGAGGCAAAGACACCCAGGATCCGTTGTGAGCTGGTTTCCCAAGACTCATGAAAGCTGCCTGGGACAGATGGAGGGGCCGTTTGATATATGTCAGGGGCTGGCCACATGACTCACAGGGAAAGCCTTGAGGACATTTTGCTCCTAGGGCAGACAGGAACAAATCTCAGCTCCCCTAGCCGTTCCTGCCTATCTCAAGATGTTGCATTTCGTCTGAGGAAAACAAACAAGGCTTGGCTATTTCTGGAAGTTCTTCCCTATCTCAAGATACTGTATTCCTAGCACATTCTACAGTTATTCTTTTTTTTTTTTTTTCTTTAGAGACAGGATCTCACTCTGTCACCCAGGTTGCAGTGCAGTGGCATGATCAAGGCTCACTGCAGTCTCAAATTTCTGGGCTCAAATGATCCTCACACCTCAGCTTTCTGAGAAGCTGGGACTATAGGTGCACACCACCATGTCTGGCTTTTTTTTTTTTTTTTTTTTTTTGTAGAAAGTGGGGTCCCACTATGTTTCCCAGGCTGGTCTCAAACTCCTGGTCTCAAGGAGGCCTCCTGCCGCAACCTCCCAAAGTGCTGGAATTATAGGCTTGAGCCACCGTGACCAGCCTGCAGTTATTCTTGAGAACTACAAATGAGAAAGGAAAGAGAAGTGAGTTAGTCCAATGGCACCTGGAGAATTGTCCTGCACTCGTGGAATATGGCTAAGAATGTGTGTTCCTCATAATTCCTTTCTCCATGTTACTATATCTTATACAATGGTCAGCTCAGCCACTGCAATGAAACTAACTACCTGGTCAATCATCATTCTTTATTCATTCAACAAACGTTATGTTGTTTGACCAATATATACTATGTACTGTGATGCAATTGAACTTCATATTTTTTCTGAGAATTGTGTTTCACACTAAACAACAGTATGAGGAAGGCAGAAGGAAATAAAATGAGATTCATAAATAGGAAGCTGATTTGAATGAGTACTTTCAAAATAAAATGTTATTTATAAACACATGCATGTACACAAACTAAGACCAATGAGAAAAATGCCATGTTTCCTACATGCAGCTCACTGATTTTTAGTTACAATAACCAGTAAATGTTTCTTCTTGTTTTAACCAATGAATATTCAATATTGTGATAATTTGTTATTTAAAGAAGACTTTTTTTTTTAACAATTTCACTTGTCCTTATGATATTACACTGATTATTTACTAAGTAAAAAGCATCTTTCCAATTTCTGGAGATCTATCCTTTTTTTATTTTATTTTATTTTTTTTTGAGACTGAGTCTTGCTCTGTCGCCCAGGCTGGAGTGCAATGGTACAATCTTGGCTCCCTCCAACATCTGCCTCCCAGATTCAAGCGATTCTCCTGCCTCAGGCTCCCGAGTAGCTGGGATTACAGGCACCTGCCACCACGCCTGGCTAGTTTTGTATTTTGGGTAGAGATGGAGTTTCACCATGTTGGCCAGGCTGGTCTCGAACTCCTGACCTCAGGCGATCCACCCGCCTCAGCCTCCCAAAGTGCTAGGATTACAGGCATGAGCCACTGCACCCAGCCTATACTTTTTTATGCATAACAAAAATAGCAATTTGTTACAAACATTAGTTCATACGGAGATACAGTGAAAAGAGATTTCCAAAGATGTGGTTTAACCTTGGATTTGCTACTTCCTAGTCACAACTTTAGACACATCATTTCAAACTCTCTGAGTCTCAGGGATATAGAATAATATAATGAGTTCAAATTCAGGTCCTTGAAATATCTCACGTAAGGAGGAATGTCCCAGGAATAAATAGGAATTTCTGAGATCACAGTACATGTCTGCAATTGCTTAAGAGATACAGTTGCTGGGTTAACAAATAAAAGGACAAGCAAGAACAGCCTCCTCTTACTTCCAGACTGCCTTCAAATTCTAGGTATTTGTATTAATTTGACCTTTTATGCATAGCTTAAAAGTGTGTGTTCTAAGTGGTTCAAAGAAAATAAAACATGATTCTTTCTTTTAACCAAATGGAGACCTACACAGAGAAACAAGATGCCATCCTATGCATGACATAGCTGACAACACAAGGCTGTGTGTAATCGCTGAACAAGTGTTGCCAACTGAATTTGAGTTAAAACGGAAAAATGATGTTTCAGTGACTTCTAATCTCTAATCTAGCCTCTTTCACAAGCTGTTAACTAGACTCTATGAACTCCAGTTACGTCTTCTGTAAAATGTGGTTAAGTACATATACACCATAAGGAAGGTATGAGAACTGAAAGGAAGAATTCAGTAAAGTAGTTAGAATCATGTTCCCAAGCAGTTGATGCTAAGTAAACGTCAATTTGTCTTCCATCCTTTCTCTGTACTCATTTGGCACAATAGGGTAATAATATTTGTTCTGCCTACCTTAGAGAGCTACATTGAGAATAAAATGAGTTCATATTTGTGAAAACGTTGGATGTTATAAGGACTTCAACAAATGAGAGGTGTTATTACTGGTAATGGAATTCTTGAACTCATTATGCCAAGAGACTTTACCTAAAAATATAATTATACTCCCAGAGACATTACATAGTCACATAAATGACAGGAGCATAATGAACTGCCACCTAAACTGGGTTCCAGCTAGTATTAGTCTTTATATCGGGAAGAACAAATGCCCCTCCACAACAGCTTGGAGCTGGGGGTAAAGACTCCTGGGTCTGGATTCAGGAGAGCGAGAGTTCTAACACTTCCAGACTTTATATGCTCAAACGCAGGTGACAACATGCCTTAGAAGGCAGGACGAGCATAAGAAGCTTGTGTTTAACAGAGTCTCTGTGCTGATGATATGTAGGGTACTGATTTTAGAGTCATTCTGTCTGCGTCCAAGCATCTGGTACCACCACATGCTATATATTTTTGGTCAAGGGACCTCGTTTCTCTAAACCTTAGAATCCTCATTTAGAGAGTGGGACTGATCATTACGTGTGCCGCTGGAGTATTTGAAGGGTAAAATGAACATCTGGCCCCTGATAGGTGTGCAGGGGATTTTAGCTATTATTATTTCTAAATAAGTGGAAAATATAGTACAGTCTTTTGTGCATTTATAAGAGAGCTAAATAAGTAATCGCAACCAAAAGAATAGGGATGGTGGTATGTGCTCCCTGCCTCCCAATGCCTTATGGAGGAGGTCAGTCTTTGAATAAACCAGCCGGCTAGACTTCCACAAGAAGATATAACCAACGTGAAAGTAGAAGGATACCCAGTGGACTGAAGCTAGACGAGAAAAGCTGTGTAAGATTTAGGGAAGCCAATACTAGAACTTCGGTAGTGAGCAGAAAAAGGTGGCATGGCAATATGTAGACTATATAAATACATGTTGGGACTCATATTTCTCTCTCAGATTATCTGCCCTGTCTATCCGAAGTAACTATCTTCCATCAAAATACGTGAAATACAATAGTGGCATAACACCCGAGTAGCTCTGTTCTTTTAACCCACTGAGACGAGGTCTGCATATCGCCTGTATTTGCCGTCACCTCCTTCACCTACCCTTTGCTAAAACATGTGAGAACATCTTTTATTTACCTACAAAACTTGAGTAGGCAGCTCAGGGCAATTTAAATGAAATCCCTCTGTGAAGAATGTAATCTCATATATTTTTCTTAAGGTATAAAATTAATAAACTCTCTCTGTAAGAACATGTGATATATACATTCACGTAATGTGGACCGCGTAGAGAAATCAGAAAAGGCTTTGTTTTGTAAACATCTGTAAGAAACCTTGCTATAGCAAAGTCTTAAGATAAATGTCTGGCTGGACGCAGCGGCTCACGCCTGTAATCCCAGCACTTTGGGAAGCCGAGGCGGGTAGATCACCTGAGGTCAGGAGTTCGAGACCAGCCTGGCCAACATGGTGAAACCCCATCTCTACTAAAAATACAAAAATTAGCCGGGCATTGTGGTGGGTGCCCCTAATCCCAGCTACTAGGGAGGTTGAGACAAGAGACTCGCTTGGACTTGGGAAGTGGAGGTTGCAGTGAGCCAAGATCGCGCCATTGCACTCCAGCCTGGGCAACAAGAGTGAGACTCTGTCTCCAAATAAATAAATAAATGAATGAATAAATTAAAATAAAGAAATAAATGTCTATAGGAACAGGCAAATACTGCTGTGGATGTTTGGGAAAGAGCTGACTTTCTTTGGGGGTGGCAAATGGTGGTACTGGTTGTTGCTGGCCATTGAAATGAAAGCCATCCTAACAAGGTTTTATCATCACGAACTGTATTTGTTTGTACTAAATTAGGCTCTCCACAGAAACAAACCAAATGATGACAACGAGTTGATTGATTTCCCTTTTAGATTTTGTAAGCTAGTTAAATATAGGTAGTTGCTGTAATTGCATATTTACTATTTCACTTTTGCAGCTTTTAGAGTGACAAAAATGCAGCCCCTCGTCATGAGTCTCAAATGCTAAACTGTCCTACACATTGGCGATGCTGTGAGAGATGAGAGTAACCAACAAACACTTCCTACATTGTCACACGGGGCTAATTTAGACTGCTGCAAATTAGAGGTTTGTAGAATAGAAACCAATGTGGTAAAAGTGAGATGTGTGAGACTGCCTAGTGACAGTCACACTCTGATGTGATGCTGTTTTATTAGCATCTTCTAAGATCTAAGGCAGTGTCGCCTTGCGTGTGGATCTGCAGTCATCCTTTAACTGTGCAAGCTGGCCAAGAGCAGGGCTGTGAGCAAGACCATGTTTTTGCATCGTATTTGTTCTGAAAATACGGATTAGTAATGAGCGTTACAAATAGAGAACCAGAGAGATATTTTTGCTAAATCAAAGAAGATTCATTCCTTCACAAAAGATAGACTTATATTCTGTAGTTAATGATTTGTTGCAAGATCTGATAAGTATCCTTCAAATATACAATTGATTTTAAAGGAGAGCCATGGATAGAGATATCTGTCTGCACCTAAACACAAAGCACACAATGAAACCTGTACATGGGATCTCTACAATTTATTACCTAAAAATATTAGGAGACAGAAATATCGAGTAACTCTGAAATAAATTATACTTTGATATTCAATTTGTTCTATCTTTTCAAGCAGAATTAGTTTTGAGAAGTATTTTAGTTCATTTATTATTGGAAAAGACCCTACTAGCTTATTCAAGCAAGAAAATTACCCCAAAAGCTTACGAGATTTATAATGCTTGGGGAAAAAAAAAAAAGCAATTCAAAACCTAATGAGACATTTTAGGCCTCATTTACATCTCTAACCTGACCCATTTTCTGCAAAACGTTTTTGTTGGTAATTTACATACTAAAAGCTAGTTATTTATCCATCCCTAACCAAAAAGTTGATGAGATTACTAATACCACAATGAAGTTAACATTACCCTGAAAGCTAACTACGAGCATTTCTAGAAGGTTGACTGTTGAGTCATTTATTTAGCTATAATCTCCATTACATCCTGGCAATGCACCCAAACTCGGAGAGAATGACATGAAAGACCAAATATCTCATTTCCACACTCACTCTATGGGCAGGAATCCGTCCAGGAACACACTCGTTGGAAATGAAGCACATTAACATGCTCTGTGTATGTACACACATGACTATAACCAAGAGAAAATAACGCAAGGAAACACATCATATAAAACAAGTTCAGATGTCATGTATTTTGGAATACCACAGAGCTTTGCATCTATTCGGAGGTGATAATTGTATAGATGTACCGAAGCTGTTGTATTAAAAAAAAAAACTTTCCAATGTTTTGTGAAAAAAGACTACAATGAGGAATTGAAGTGTACAGTGGCGCAGTGATATATTTCTCACTGTTTTAAGGAATATTTATATTTTTTCAGGATGAAAAAATATATATCCATAAATATATATGTTAATATTATAAGTGCATGTATTGATATATTTGTATTACCAATATATTTACATGTTTACTAAAATATATTTCTATTTTCTATTTTCTATATTTACATTTTATGTTTTGTATATTTTTATTATAAAACATACAATCACCATCTGTTGATAATTGTTCAATAACTTTACTCTCAAAAAGCATTGAATTTATAGTAACTTAACGAGTGTCCTTCATAATGTAAGCGTCTGTAAAATACAAACTGTTAACCATCTACAGTTTAGTTGAACATTATTTGGGCACATGGTGAGAATTATACTCCAAGACCTTCAAGACTGTCTTAGAGGTGAAATGTCCCTACCTCTTAGTATAAATGACCCCCTCACTGCCCTACATCAAATTCCCACAAAATTCAGAGATTGAGAAGTACATGGGACACGGCTGGGGCTCCTTGTTTAACCAGGCTGCATCGCGGGTCCCTTTGTTAAACTCTAGTCTTTGGGGGCAGTGTGCAATCTGATTTTAGTTTGTTCCGCATCTCCTGCACAGTTTCCTCCCTAGGTGAGCCAGGTGTTTCCTTCTGATCAGGGCCAGTCTGGTATCCAAGAAGGTCCAAAGTTCAACCCATGCCGGTGGCCCTGGAAAACCCAGAATGTGGACAAATGTGGCTCGATTCCTTTCCTATTTAGTCATAGTTCACTCGATAATGAGTTTCAGATTGTGTTTGTTTTCAGAAACCCTCTTTGCTGTTGTATTCTTCCTATGCGTAGAGGACTTACAAGGGGATACAGATTGATTATCAGCAGAGAAAACACTCGTTGGTAAATGTAATTACCAAAAACTCATCTGCAAAGTAAACTGCCATTCACCAAAACCTATTATCTTATGGCATGTTACGAATTGTGATTTTAGTCCCTATTTTGCAGCTGTCAAATACTGTGGGTACTGCAGCCGTGGTCTTCATGCGCTTCTCAATCTCTGGATTTTGTTGGGATTTGATGTAGGGCAGTGAGGGAGGGGGTTTATACTAAAAGGCAGGGAAATTTCACCTCTAAGACAGTCTTGAAGGTCTTGGAATATAATTCTCACTATGTGCCCAAATAATGTTCAACTGCCTCTTTTTATATATAATTATATCTTATATTATAATTAAATATAATTTATGTATTATATATAATTATATGAAATTATAATAAAATTAATGGGAAGAGCATTCCAAGCAGAGGATGTCGGTAGAAAGAGCCCAGTGCAGTAGAGTGCAGCATGCTCCAGGAACTGGAAATGGCCACTCTTCCATGTGTGATGGTGTACATGATGGTGGTGTGTGCTAGATGAGGTTGGAGAGGTAGACAGGGATCAGGAATCCTGACTGCAGTGTCAGAGTGGGCCATCATCAGCACTCCCCTGCATTCAATTTACACAACCAACATGGCCACTACTCCCTCCGTTCCCCACATCCTGGATGGCACCTGACCCTCAGTAAGATTATGGCATATAGGAAAACAACAAAGAACAAATGTTTTCTCAAAAGAGGCCAGCCCCCAAGAGAAAGAGAAAGGAATAATCTGGCCTAAAATCACCCAGGAATTTTTCATAAATTCACAATCAAACAAGTCATTTCTCCTTCCCTATGGCAGAAGAAATGAGGGAGCAGAAGTTGCCTGGACTGTTGCACTAGTGGAGTAGCCTTACAGTGGAGAGGAACACCAAGAGTGAGGAAGGGACTTCTCCCAACAGTTCTGCCCTCTCCCACACTCTCTGGAAGTAATGATATCATCTGTCCTTTTAGAAAGAAAAATCCTTACATGTGTGAAATTTTTTGTTTCTACCAGAATCCATAATGTGTGTTATTACAAAGTGAACAAGCTAGATATGCCCAAACACATGATTACACTGGACTTGAATGCTGTAACTTGAATATCCTAGCAAAATTAAATCCAATGGCAGCAAGACAAGAAACAGGGTCTTGATGGATCTGCTACCTAACTATAGCCCACCATATGTTTTCAGTGTTTTATCTGTATCTTGAGTGGATATTGTATACCTACACATGCATGGTTATATCAAATCTAGTTATTTTTTCCTCTTTTCCAGAAAAATACTTTAAAACTGAAATAATTATAAATGTGTAAATAGAAGGATTACTGATAAAATGCAATTTATGTGAATTACCCACGTGTAATTGTTAGGGATTTGTTGGCCTCTGTGTCAAAAATGCCCTTCTCTCTCCAGGTGAAGAGCTGCTTCCTTGGAAGGGCACCCGAAGGCTGGGTGGCCACCATCCTTTGCCTTGGCAGAGCGAGCCAGAAGGCCTAGGCACAACCCACTGTGTTTGCTGACAGCCAGTCTACCCTGGAGTTCCAGAGCGGCCTCCTAGGAAGACCAGGGAGCGGTGAGTGCCCATGTGAGGCCAGCAGTTTTGATAGCTCTGTCTTCTGGAAGAACTTATTTTCTGATATTCTACTCATTCCTGTCATTCTTTCAGACACACTTCTAAAAGACTGTCAAACAACTACTTTCTCTCTTTATACTTTTCTGCACCCTGCCTATAGTCATAGTACTTCTGTAAATCAATGACATCTTGCTATCTCTGTCTTTGTGCACGTAAGTGTGCAATGCTACAAATGGAAACTCACAAGCAGAGAGAGACAGTGAAAGAGAGAGAGAGAGAGAAGGTGATTTTGTATGTCTTCAACCTTACCATCGTATTTCTTTTAACATCAGTTAAAAATAGCTGTTATCAAGTGTCCAGCTGCCAGGAGTCTTTGAAATCCAGTAATTATTAATGGGAATTTTATACAGAAAAGGCAGAAAATGTAAAATAGCTTTGGTTCATAAAACAGGAAAGATAAATGTCACCAGGAAAAAAATCTATAACAAGTGTGTAGTGAACTATGTGAAGGAAAATCTGTTGTATGCTAGTGAGATTGTTAAATGGAAATCAAGGACATTGGCTGTGTTGACGAGCAAATTCTATTCATCTGCATAAAAGCAGTTTATTTCAGAACATAGGATATGTAGATCTAATTTTTATTGTTATGCTATTGTTGGTCATGGTGATTATGAATATATTACAAAGTTTTATAAAGACTGCAGTTTCACATCTTTTTACTGTGGGCATTTAAAGTTTTTTTTATTTGGAATTTTAAGTTTTTCTAAACATAATTATAATTTTATTGGCCACTTTATAAACAAGAATTATAAAAAGTAGAAGAGCATAAAATGTTCCTATTTACTACACCATATACCCTCTGAGTGTTCAACTATTTTAAGGTCTCTGACTAAATACCAGCATATGATACCGGTGAAGATTGAAAGCAGAAATTCTATAGAACGTCTAAATGTCACAGGTGTTATTGGAATAGAAATGAACTTTTTAATACATTTTATAGGTATTACATATAGCTAGAATTTTACACCATATTTTTACACTTTATTTTTTGACTTTTGTCACCTATCACCTTTTCCAAATTACTAAAAACTAAAAATACCCTTAAGAAATTAAGAGCATGAATGGTTTGGCAAATCAAGATGGTGCAGTTTTTCTCCTGTCGTGAAGGTCTGTGATATGTATCATTTTTCAATATTGCTGGTGGGTTGAGCCAACCCGACTACACACTGTGATGCGGCTCCTGTCTGTCAACTTGGAGTTACTACTTGGGCAATCTAATTATTTCAAAAAGGAAAGGGGAGAAAAATGAGTAATAAGAGTATTATAGAAAATTATATTTTAACAAAAGTGGAGTTGAAAGTTAGAAAGGAGCATACAATTAGGGCTAGGTGCAGTGGCTCACGCCTGTAATCTCAACACTTTGGGAGGCTGTGGCAGGCAGGTCACCTGAGGTCAGGAGTTCAAGACCAGCCTATCCAACATAGTGAAACCCCATCTCTACCAAAAATACAAAAAAATTACCCAGGCATACTGGTGGGTGCCTGTAATCCCAGGTACTCAGGAGGCTGAGGCAGGAGAATTGCTTGAACCCAGGAGGCAGAGGTTGCAATGAGCCGAGATTGCGCCACTGCACTCCAGCCTGGGCATGACAGAGTGAGACTCCATCTCAAACAAACAAACAAACAAACCAAAAGCCATATAATTAATAAAGTAGTTAATTTTGTTTGGTATTTGGACCCCCAGATCAGTCTTCATATTCTTTCATTGACAATATTCATGAAGTTCTGCAGAAATTAGATAGAATTAAGAAACAAATTCCTTTCAGAGCAAAATGACATGGTACATTCTTAGTTAAATGCTTATGTCATTCTGCATACTTTTAAGTAAATTATTATTAAACTGCTATTTAATATGTAGGAGAAATGATGCATTTAAATGCTCTCTTTATTTCCTTAAGAAAATATTACATTAATGGGTTAAAGAATAGCATCCCTTAGCACGGAAAAAACTTAAGCCCTTGAAAGTTATGAATATCCAAATTAAGTTCCGGCGTATACCTGTGTTTTGTCCGATTATGACGCCATAGCAACATTTATAATCAAATGTGTCATTTTAATAAATAACTATAATTAATAATACAATGGGTTCTATTCTTTATGATAATGCTTTTGGGGTAACATCTGAGTATTTGCTCCATATTACTGGGGTAGGTAATAAGGTCAATATTACATGCCTGAGTAATATTTATTGCAAACACTTTCAGTGTAGTTTTTCAGAAATAAAACAATTTCTGAAGAAACACAACCGTTTTCTTCCTAGGGACAGAAGGGCTTTTAAATGAAAAGAGCATCTGCTCCTTTTCCCCCTAACAATTTTATTGTCTTCTGGATCAAAGTAATTTGCTATGAAACAAGAAGTGTGTGGCCATTCGGTATCATTTTACTTATCTGAGTGTTTGTGCAACCGATTCAGAACGTGACCTGACTTGTTCAGATGACACCAGTTTCTCATACTCTTATGTCATCATTTAAATTTCATTTCATATTTTGACAACCTTCCTCAGTAGAAGGCATAGGACACATCAGACTGTACCTCTTGAATCTTCATTCTTAAACCTAGATGCACGATTCTAGACCTAATGTTTTCATAACATGTGGTGTCACTGAGGAGAATGAAAATCTCACTTTGAATATGCTGCTGTAATAATTTTCAGTTGTAAGCTATGATTGATCTGAATGATGACAACAAAAGAGACACTTAAGAAAAGTAATTTTAGTCCTCAGTTAACGAAGTTTAATGTAAGCAGCATTCTTTCAGGTTACATATATTTATGTGCCAGGGGTCGTGTTTCTAGGTGTTTGGGGATCATGGATCTTACACCTACACTGTGCTATCATCACAATTTGTTCGAAGTTATGGAAAAACTAAAGTCCAACATTTTACCTGAGTTTACATGTAACAGGCAAAGCAACCATCATTATAGAGGGTAAGGGTGGGGGTTGCATAGGGGATGTAATATTTGAGCAGACTTAAAGCTTGAATTAGCAATGTAAGGAGGAGTGGGTATTTTAGACAGTGGAAAGAACATGGACAAAGTTCCTGAGCTGAGGAACTGCCTGGCATGCTCATGGAACTAAAAGGAACCCAGGTGTCTAGAGCACAGACCACAAACAGAGAAAAAAACAGAAAGAGAACATACTGGTACAATGCATGAAGGACAGGTCACACAGGGCCTTGCAGATACCATTAAAGAAATTTGATCTTTCCTCCAAGTGCAGTGAAAAACCATTAGGGGACTCTAGGTAGGAGAGTGATGAGGTCAGGTTTCCATTAAAAATAATCACACTGGTTGATGTGTGGAGAATAGAACAGATGTAGAAAGGAAAGGATAGGAAAGACCAATCTGGAAGGTTTTACACCAGTTGAGGAAGAAGAAAAGAGGGAAGGTGTAGGGGTCTGAGGAGGAACTGCAGACAAGTTCATGGGTTCCAGCTGGATCAGAAAGAGAATGACCTGGGTGGGTTAAAGATGAGGAAGAGGAGGGCCAACAATGACTCTCATATTTTTGGATGGGGAAAACATGGCAATGTTCCTTGTTTTTATGTTCAGTTTGAAGTGGATGCAAAATATCTAAGACCATATATCCCGAAAAAAGTTCTGTTTGTAGTTTTGGAACTCAGAAATCTGGGCCGAAGATCTAAATTTGTAGACATTGGCTTTTAGATGGCAATTGAAGCCAGAATAGTGAATGAGATTGCTCAAAGAGAGAACATAGGGAGATATTTTTAAAGATCTTGAACAGAAAGCAACCTGAGGGACTTGAAGGAGCACCTGGAAGAGGAGAATGAGAAGAAACAGCCAGAGAAGTGGGAGGAAAATCTGGAGAGTTGGTAACATGGAAGCCAAGGGAAGAAGAGAGCATTTCATTATGGTGCTAAAAGCACGGTGAGATAAAGATTATGAAGTATCCCTTGAATTAAACAACAGTAACATCATTGGTAGCCATTGCAACAGAGTTTGGATAGAGGAGTGGGCAAAATCCATGTTGAAGATGGTTGTTCTGTGGATGATAAAGAAATAGAATTGACAAACACATACAACTGTTTCCAAAGTTTCCAAAGTTGGCTGTGAAATTGAAGAGATAAATAGGAATGTATATGGGAAATTGTGAAGTAAAAGGCAATTTTAAAAAATGTGATATGGTTTAGCTGTGTCCCCACTCAAATTTCATCTTTAATTGTAGTTCCCATAGTCCCCACATATTGTGAAAGGGAGCTGGTGGGAGGTAATGGAATAATGGGAGAGGTTATTCCATTCATGCTGCTGTTCTCATGATAGTGAGTGAGTTCTCAGGAGATCTGATAGTTGTGTAAGGGCTTTTCTCTCTTTTGCTTGGTACTTCTTGCTGCCACCATATGAAGAAGGACATGTTTGCTCCCCTTCCGCCATGATTGTAAGTTTCCTGAGGCCTCCCCAGCCAGGCTGAACTGTGTATCAATTAAACATCTTTCCTCTATAAATTATCCAGTCTCGGGTAGGTCTTTATTAGCAGCATGAGAACAGACTAATACAAAATGATAGTTTAAAATTCCTCAGAAGATGATGAGATGAGATCCAGCAATTTTGTGCAGAGCATAGTCTTAAAAAGGAAAAGGGCTAACACTTTCATTGTAACAGAAAGGAAAGAGGAAAGCATAGATACTAATGCCAAAAGACTTCATTGGTTTGGTGGCAGGATATCAAAGTATTTGTATGAAGGAAGGTAGTCTTGAGAGCAATGTGAAAATACGAAGTCATAGGCTTGGGCTAAGTAAAGAATGTTTGAAATAATCATGGCATTCAACAAAAAAGAGAAACTAGAGAAATATACAGTGAGATTGCTCAGCATTACTGAGAGGTTGTTAAGGTTGATGACTATAAGCATTTAGAGTGCTGAAAGATTTTCTCCAGAAGCTCTAGTGCAGGAAAACTCAGACCATTCTACTAATTCACAATGGAATTCTCCAAATAGTTGTGCAAGGAACAGAGGTACATGAGACTGCAAGACGATGACAAGGGAATGATTGACAAATGAGGCCATGGGTATAAACCAACATAGGAAACAAAGCAAAGACAGGAAGTGTCTGATGTAAAGGTCCTGATGGAGTCAAATAATAGGCTTAGTGAGAATAACTGAGCAAACAAGCTAGGTGAAGGGAAGCTTGGGGAGGGACAGCAGATTGTCTGAATTCTGTATTTCAATGTGGAGTTTTAGGTATGGACATCCTGTTTTGTGATACTGAGAGGGGATAGTTGAGGTGGAGTGGAGGAAAAGGTCACTAAGAATGTGGATATGAAGACATAGTGAGGCCAGATGATGCCATCCGATGACAGAAGTGATTGGCATGGAAACAGCCAGTTGCCAAACTCTTAATGAAAAGTCATGTAAAAGTTGATAGCAAAAAACACAAGGTCAAAGGAGACATAACTAGTGCACAAGACTCAAAGTGTAATTCCCCCTGCCCACCCAAAGAGGATGAAGAGATGATGTACTGGACCGAATGTGAACCAGCATGCAAAGCAGGGATGTTCATAAATAGCACTGTTCTGTCCTGCATGGTTTGAGAGGAAACAGCAAAGTCTTCAGTCCAACCAATAACCTCCATTAGTCCTGTAGGGATGCCTGAATTTTTATGACAGTCAGGTCTTCAGGAACTTCCCTTGGCCAGCACAGGAATGCTCCAAGTCTTAGAAGAAATGCACAGGAGACTCTGGCGCAGTGATCAGAAGGTCCTGGGTTTAAAATGTGGTTCTGCCACTGTGGTGTATTCTAGCTAACAGTCATGGGCATGTTCATTAACATTCTGTACCTTTTGACCTCTCATCTGTAAAATAGGAATAAAAATAAGAAGTTCTAATGTCTGATTGTAAAGATTAATGAAAGTAATATCTGTAAAACCAGGCTGACATTACCTGTTGCATATTAAGTATTTAATAAGTAGGATCTAATGGCATAATTATCATTATTAATGTCATGGAGCTCATGTACTAATATTTTAAGCTCAAATAACTTTACAAGGCTTCCTGCAGCAAACCACACGATCTCCTGCCCCATAACATTCTACATCCTGAAATACCCCTCAAGGTGCCCCTTATTCTACATCTGACTGGCACACTATCTTAAACTGGTTTAATGTACAGTCATGCACCACATAACAATGTTTCAGTCAACAGTGGACTACATATGCGACAGTAGTTTTCTAATGTTATAATGGAACTGAAAAATTCCTATTGCCTAGTGGTAGTGTAGCCATCATAACATCATAGTGCAATTACTTTAAGCTTTAAATAAGTCTAGGGTAGCCTAAGTGTACAATGTTAATAAAGTTTACAGTAGTGTGCAGGCATGTCCTAAGTCTTCATGTTCACTCACCACTCACTGACACCCAGAGCAATGTTCAGTACTGTAAGCTCCATTCATGGTAAGTGCCCTATGCAGATGTACAATTTTTTTTAACCATTTTGTATATCATTTTTATACCATTTTTTTCTGGTGTGCCTTTTCTATGTTGGATACACAAATCCTTACCACTGTATTACAATTGCCTACAGTTCAGTAGAGTAACCTGCTGTGCAGGTTTGCAGCCTAGGGGCAGTAGGCTGTGCCCTACAGCCTAGGTGTGTAGTTGTTTCTACCTACTTCTGTTATGGTTGGATACATGATATGGTTAGATTAAAGATTTGTTTAAGTACACGGTGTGAAGTTGGTGCATCAACAAAATCACCTAAGGACAGGTTTCTCAGAATACATTCCCATCATTAAGCAATACATGACTGTATGCCAGCCCCCAAATTATTCTCTGCTCAACCTCCAGACACGGAACAAGTAACCTTATTAATAAATCTTGTATCCCCCTCACCTGAAAGAGAACCTGGATCAGAGTAGATGCTAAACAATACTTTAATTTAAGATGGTACAAAAAGAGAACTTATGATAGGTTACTAAAAGACATGTGGCTGGTTCTTTTCTGCTAAAAGTACTAGGTATAGCAAATCAATGAAGGAGAGACGTATCCTGTTAATCTAGAAAGAGTGAGGACAGTGAGGTCCCCTTTCTTCATCCATTTTAAGTGCTGTTTTTTGTTACAGTGGTTTAGAAGGATAGACAATAACGTTATGACAACCAGTCTTCAAAAGAATATTTCTAAGTTCTAACATCCTCACATGATGCCGTGGAGCAGAGGTCTTACCAGCAAAATTTCCAATACAATGAAAAGATGTTTGAGTAACATTTGACAAAGGTTTATAAAACATGAACTCCTCTAAAAACATATTTAAAAGACTTAGTATTTCAAAGTTTAATATTGGATTAGTATTCAAGGGAATCACTTTTTAAGATGTTGAGTCCATTAAGAAGCTGATCATGTGGGCAAAACTTCAGTCTTTTAAAATTGTAATTAAATTAAAGATTATCTGGTTGTGTATACTATAAGTAATATTGGTGCTAATCTGATGGAACAAAGCATTATCAGCTGTTGAGGATTTAATGGGGTGTTGAGGTATTTATTCTTTAATATATATGAATGGCATTTAAAAAAAATCTCAACAGAGAAAAAAAGCTCAAGATTCTGAAAGTAGTGGGTTCAACTTTTTCTATATTAATGGCAGGTTGTCCTAACCAGAGAATAAAGTGAGATTATAGAATGAGGGCATTCTCAACAATAGAAATCAGCTATATTCATAGCTTTGATAGCTCGATCACTACCATGGGAAGGACAAAGGTAGCCAGCGGTCACTGAGCATGTCTGTTAACCAAAGAATCTTCTCGATACTATGTGGCATATTTCATTAAATCATCATTCATTAATTATTGTTCCCAACTTCCACATTGTAAAAATATGATACTGAGAAAGATTTACTTGTGTACATATACACATGTACTGGACACACACACATATATGTGTACACACACACACACACACACACACATATATATATATGAAGCTATTAAGTGACAGAGTTGAGGTCTGAATTCTGTCAGATATCAAAGCCAGTATTCTGATCCTGACGTATGAAACCTCAATTTATCCTTCGGTTGTCTAGAGAGCCCTGGACCATTAACCTATTCCTTTGCAAGTTCTTAACCGATTTGTTCTGATGTTGATATAACACAGATAAGGCAGTTAAGAGTTTAAAACCAAGGAACGAACGCATGATTTATGAGGGCTCAGAAAATTCAGCAGAATGACTAAAACAACTTTTGTCAAAATTTGTCATTTTCTTTTGATCGTTTTTAGGTTGATAAAGCAGGAGGCAGGGCTCTAAGCTAGTTTCTCTATACCAACTCTTCTATCATGATAAACTTGTGAGCAAGGTGAGTAGATGGGAGCTAGTTGATAGTAGAGATGGGCAATACTGGTGCTGGGATTATGTATTCAATAATCGTATTGATGAATGAAGATTAGATATGTAATTATGCAAATTACAGAATTTTTAGAGGAGGATTTAAAAATGTATAAAATAGAGTATTAAAAATTTTCTGTTTACAATATTTTAGAAAATATTTTGGATGAATAATGTACTAGAAATTTTATATTAAAAAATCACAAGACTACATTTAATATTGCAAGTCTACATTCTCTAACTTGTCTGAATAAATACAAAATTTAATTAAGAACTATCCATAGAATGGTGGACATTTGGATTAGAAAATTACCCTATATAGATCACCTCTTTCACTGGAGTAATTTATTTGTGGATTAAATACTCAGTAGAGAAATTATTCCACATCTAAGAGACAGCATCAACCAGAAAGTCTTCCTCTAGAGGAAGTCTCTAAAAGTGTTGGAGTTCTTAGATAACTTAATTGGTCATGAAGCAAAACACTGCAAGAGAAAGTAAATTAAACCTAAAAGGGAGAGTTTATTCTAAGTTAGTATTTTATATTAGAAAAACCTGATGGTAAAATAGTGAAAGTGATATTTCAAAATGATTTATATTAATTCTTAATATTTAATAACATATAAAAAGGTAGATATCAAATGAACTCTATAGGCACTTAAATTTGGTGATGTAACAACTCCTTCAGTGAGTAGCTTAGTATGAAAGATACAAAGGGCAATGTAAACAGAGACATCAATATGTTTCCCTCAAGTTTAAAATTAGTATTTATTTTGGAAGTTTCAGTCAACTTCATTATTCTGTCTCCTTCTTGGTAGTCAATTTTTTTGTTTGAGGCTCTCTCGATTAAAAACTGTCACTTCAGGGCAAGTTCAAGAGAATAGTGCATTATTGATATTACAGAAACAGTTGTTACTGATCAATATGTTTTGAACCACATACAGGGTATATCTTTAAGGACATAATTCATCAAAAACAGGCTTACTGGAGCTCCTCATACTATTTTCATTGATTTTTTCTCTCTAGGAAGACACGGTATTTAGTCTATATGTGACACAAGAGTTATATTCAAAATAAAGACGTCAGGTAGTCAGTTACAAAGAAAAAAAAATCAAATATAAGGGTTCTAAAAGAGGAAGACAATTGAATTTAAATTCTTATTCTCACATTTTAGTGTCCTGTTCAGATTATACAATCAGATGACTTATAATTATTAAAAAGTTTCACATAAAGAATACTGGATTCTAGGTGTGAATTTCATTTGTGACTTACTACGTGAAATGGAGGAAGAAAATTACTCGTATTTAGTTTTCCTATTACCACTACATAGCTTATTTTTGAATTTAAAATTAAGTATACCTATACATTGCTTGATACCATATGTGTTTTACATGCTTGTCTGTTAAAGCAAGTTTTAAAAGAGCTAGTGTCCAGCCTGGGTGACAGAGCGAGACCCCGTCTCAAAAAAAAAATAAATAAATAAATAAAATAAAAATAAAAGAGCTAGTGGAGTTCACATTGTAAAATGTCCTAAAGTAATTCCTATTGTACTGCAAATAATTGGTTTATAAAGGGAATAATAACCTTCTAATCTTGCAAATCTGCATCCTCATATATAATGTTAGCTTAAAAATCAAGATAATATATTCTTTTCAGTATTCACAAAGAATCTGAAATGGAGGTTAAAGGAAAGTAGTATATCGTAAATTGTTTTACAAGATAGAATATTGCTGCTCCTCAGAAGTAGGAGGGAAAAACTGATCTTTAAGTGAGGATTTTTGCTTTTAGAACAGTGAATTAGTGTCGATATTTTAGGTCACAATTTGCATTTTAACCTCAATATCTGCCCTAGAAGTCCATTATTCTAACTTTCTCATTAAAGGTACAACCCAACCCATCATTGTTGTAAACTGCTTGGGTGAAATGTCCTCCTGGATGGTCATAAAGAAATGCTTTTTTGAAAAAACAAGAGATGCATGAATAGTATCTACCTGTGACAGCTTACTCAAATAGCCTTGGAAGGCAAGAACAGTTTACCTTGCATATTCTCTCTCTCCTGGTCCAACCTTAATTTGAGATCTTATCACCACTTGGCCTCCCCACACTTTCCTTGAAACTCCTTATTAATCCAATCCATCTGATGCATTACTCCAGTATAATATAATCTTCCATAAAGATTTTCTTCCTTGCATGATAGTACATTGCTTTGTATTACTGAGTATTGTTTCATCAAATCCATATATGTGATGTATTTATTCATGCACCAATGAATAGGCTTTTAAGTTGTAATCAATTTCCTTGTTATTTTGAATAAAGATGCTATGAATATTTGAGTAAAATTGTTGGTGCAGACATATATTTTCATTTCCATTGAGTAAATACCTAGAAAGTGCTATTTCTTTGTCTTACGGTAAGTATGTACTTACCCTTAAGAAACTGCCAAATGACTTTCCAAAGTTGCCTTAGCACTTGGCATTTGAATGAGGAATATATGAGATTTTTATTTGCACCACATTTTCATGAAAACTTGGTATTGTCAGTCTTTTCAGTTGTAGTCACTCTAGGGGTTGTATAGTGGTATCTGGTGATGATTTTAATTGGCATATCCCTAATGACTAAATACATTGAATATTTTTTTCACGTGTTTATTAGTTACGGGATATCTTCTTTTGTAAAGTACCTGTTCATCTCCTTTGCCCATTTAAAAAATATATTAATATTTATTATGGAGTTCTTTCTATATGTTCCGCAAGTAATTTTCCCAGAGCGTGACTTGCCCTTTCATGTTCTGAAAGTGTCTTTTGAAGAGCACACGTTCTAAATTGAATAGGTAGACTTCATCAATGTTTTTATGATTTGAGTCTTTTGTAACTTACATAGGAAATCTTTCTGTATTCGATGAAAATTTTATCCTACCTTGTCTTCTAGAAGTTACATAATTTTGGTTTTCATATTTAGATTTTTGATTCATTTCAGGTTACCTTTTGTAAATGGTATGAGGTAACAGTCATTTTTTTACATATGGATATCCAATGTTTCCCACATTACATGTTGAAAAGCATATACTTTCCTCACTGGATTATCTGGGATCAGGAATTGGCCACATAAGATGGGTCCTATTTGTGGACTCTATTCCGTGCCATTGATCATTACATCTGTCTTCATGCCAACATCACATCACCACAGTTTTATAGTAAATCTTAAAATTAGGTACCATAGGTACTCCCACTTTGCTTTTTCTTTGAAAATTACTTCGGCTATTTTATCTCCCTTGCATTGCTATATAAGTTTTAGAATCTTCTTTTCAACCTCAAAAACCTGTTGTAATTTTTTTGGAATATCAATAAAATATAAATCAATCTGGAACCATTGACACATGGATGATATTGAGTCTCCTGATCATGGTATCTCTCTTCACTTATTTGCACTTTACTTACCTCTCTTCACTTTTCTTTATTCAACAATGTTTTGCAGTTTTGGGTATAAAGATCTTGTATGTATTTTAGTCAGTTTATCCTTACATATTTCATGATATTTGATGCTACTTTAAATGGTATTGTAGTATAAATTCCACTATTAAATTGTTTGTTGCAAATACATAGAAATATGATTGACATTTGCAAAATGACATGGTATTCTACAACACTATAAAATTTCTATGAACTATTTTGTAGATTCCATGGGAAAATTGAATAGATAATTTTGTAGTCTGTGAATAAAGACCATTTTAATTCTAATTTTCAACATCCCAGGGTAAAAATATGAGGAGAAATGGAGAAAATAGACAACCTGCCTTATTACTGATCTTAGGGAGAAAGCACTCCATCTTTCACCATTAATATGACTTTATCTGTAGGTCTACTGTAGCCAGCAGATAGGGAGTGTTGTATTTTTGTATTATCTGATGACCTCTGCCTTTTAATTGGTGCTTATTTTTCTTTATATATTTTTCTTCATATATTATAGTTCATAAAATATGTTTAATGTCATTTTTGATACAACTGGGTGAAAATCTCCTAATTTACTGTATTTTGCCATTTGCCCAGATATTTTTTCTTTTGTTTACCTTTTTTCTGCCTTAATTTGAATTAAATCAGTATATTCAGTATCCCATTTTATCTGTATTACTGTCTTACTAGCTATAGTTCTTTTATTTTTTTCATGGTTGCTCATGGCTTACAATACACACAGTTAAATTGCCACAGACTACTTTCAGTAACATATAGCACTTCATCTTTCATGTAAGAAACTTGCAACAGTGTAGGTTCATTTCCTCTCTTCTTTCTTTGCAGGAATATTGTCAAATGTTTTACTTTTGCATGTGGTATAAACTCCATAATACATCAGCACTAGGTTTTATTTTAAAGAGTCAGTTATCCTTTAAAGAGATTAATTTTTAAGTTTATTTTCTGTTTATGACATAGCACATCTATGGTTCTGTATCTATGTCCATCTAAATCTCTGACTTTTATGATTTTTTTTTTTGCTTGATAAGCATCCTTTAATATTTTTTGTAATGCTGATGATGAATGCTCTCAGATTGTGCTTATCTGAAGAGAAAAAGCTTCACTGTATCAGACTATTGGAAAAAAATATTTTCACTAGAGATACAGAATGCTAGGTTGGCTTGCTTTTTGTTTATCTTTTTTTTCTGGGATAGAAAGATCTTGATTCTTTGTCATCTGCCTTCCATAGCTGCTGTCATAAAGTCTATTTTAATTCTTATCTTTCTTCTGCTACACCTGTGTGTTTTTTTTCTCTGTCTGCTTTTAAAGCTTTTCTCTTTATCATTGTTATTTAGCAATTTGATTGTTTTGTACCTTGGTGTGGTTTTATTTGTTTATTGCATTTAAAATTGGTTGGGTTAGTTTGATATGAGGGATTATGATTTCAAATCTGGAAAATATTTTAGCCATAATTTCTTCAAATTTTTTCTATTCTTCCCCCTACTTACTGGAACTCTATTACACCTGTGTTAAATAACTTGCTCTACATGTCACTGATGCTCTGCTGATTTTTCCTCAGTCTTTTCTTTCTGCACTTCATTTTGGATCATTTCTATTGCCACAATGTCAACGTCAATGATTTTTTTCTATTGCAATGTATTATCTGCTATTAATCTTATCCATTTTGTTTTTCATTTCAGATACTGTGCTTCTCATCTTTAGAAGTTCCACTGGGTTTCTTTTCTCTACAGTTCATATCTATCCTCATCATATTTGTGTTTTCTTCAGCATCCTTGAGTATCTGGACTATATTTATAATAGCTGCTTTAATGTTCTATCCAGATAATTCCATCTTCTCTCATGTCTAAATCTGTTGATTCAATGGCTTGATTATTCTCCTGGATATGAGTCATATTTTCCTGCTTCTTGGTATGCCCAGTAATTTTGAATTGAATGCCAGACATTATGAATTTTACATTTTTGGATTCTGGACTCTGTTGTACATATTCTTTTCCAACAAAAGTAATGGGCCTTGTCCTGGGTACAGTTCAGTTACTTGGAATGGATTTGACCGATTTGCTTTTATGCTGTGATAAGGAAGGTCCAAAGCAACTTGATCCAGGGCTAATTTAACCTCAATATTAAAATGATATCCCATTTGAGAAATGCACAAAATTCTTTATGTGTCACGATGTCTTTCCTTTTAGATGGCGAGAACAGAAGCTCTTAGGAACCCTGCGCAATAGCTGGGACTTTCCAGTAGTAGTACTTTGGGTAATTTCCTCTTATTCATGTATAAATTAAAGACTCCAGGGGATGGAACCCATTTGCCAACCTCCAGAGTCCTTTCCATTTCCCTGCCCTGCAGGTCAGACTGCCTTGGACTCCCTGAACTCAGTTCTCTGTCTCCTATACCAGCAAGATGGTTTGGCTCTTCTGGGATTTCGCTTCCTGTGCTGTGGCTTTAAAACTGCCCCCAAGCAACAGCTTGGGACAATCTTAGGACTCATCTCTTTATTTATTTATCTCAAGGATCAGAATCCTATGCTTGCCGTCATCCAATGTCTGAAAACTGTCTTTTCAAATATTTTGTCTGGTTTTTATAGGTTTTTATAAATTTTTTATAGGCAGCATGGTATACTTGGCCCATGTTACTAAATTGTTCTTAGAAGTAGACTTTTTTGTTTGTTTGTTTCTTTGGGTTTTCTTCCTTTTGAAACATAACTCAGGTGTCATTCCCGCTGGGAAACTCCCACTGACCACTTTTTCCAGCTGAGTCAAGTTCCCACTCTGTTCATTTCCATTTGTAGGGATTCCATCCATTACGACACTGATTTTGCACGGCATGCTGAGCGTTGGTTTGCTTTTCTGCATCACTATATAATGTGCTCCTTAAGGGTAGGAACTGGCACATATGTATCTTATCCCTGCGGTCTCAGTACTAGTGCATCACCTGTATTGGATTGAACATATCAAATGTACCACTCCACAACAAACAAACACCTTGAATTATTCTGTCTTGTCTACATAGTAAGCACACATATCTCATCTTGGTATTCAAGACCGTTGGTCATGTGACTTAATTCATTATCATAGTCTGACCTCTCTCTACAAGAGCCTTATGGTCCAGCAAAGCTTAGGCCCACCATTTATAAAAAACAGCATAGCTCTCCCGCCCCTGGTCCTTTTTTATGCAATTTCTTCTACCTGGAATTTCCTTTTCCACCAATCCTATCTATCAAAATTATTTTCTTTAATATCCATGTCAAATACCACATCATCCCTGATGCTTACGCTGGTTGACCAGCATTTGTAATGCCCTCGCAATTTATTTACCCTGGTCATGTGTCCTATTTTATCTTGCCTGTTATATACATTCTCTCTATTTTATCATACTCTATGCATTTCCCATTCTGTGAATATTTCCTATTCCATCATATCATTCCGTGGCTGCATTAGGCTTACTTACAGCCCTACCCAATTCACCTATCTTCACTCAACTGGATTTTTCTCTCTCTAAGGTAAAAACTATGTGTTTCTTTTCTTTAGTAGCTATGTTTAAAATAGTAGGCATTCAATAAGATTTATTTAATAAAACATGGATATCAATTTTAAAAGATTTTTGGTTGTTGTCATTTTTAGTAGCAAATTTGTTAATGTACTAGCTTTATTGAGGTATGGTTCATAAACCATAATATTTACCTTTTTTGAAGTGGACAATTAACAGTGTTTAGCATTTCCATAGAGCTGATAGTGCAACCATCATCCCTATCTAATTTTCAAACATTTGTATCACCCTCCCATAAAAATCCTGTAGTCATTAGCAGTCACTTTTCATTTTCCCCTCCCCCAGTCTGGCAGCTGAGTCTACTTTCAATGTCTGTTGATTCGCCTACTCTGTGTAGTTTATATAAATAAAATCATTCAAGACATGGTTTGTCTTCTTTGACTGGCCTTTTGACTTAGCATAATGTCTCCAAGGTCCATCTGTAGTGTAGTATGTAGCAGTACTTTTTACTCCTTTTATTGGCAAACAATACTCCACTGAATGAATATACCACATTTTGTTTATCCATTTATAATTTGATGGACAGTTGAGTTGTTTCTAGTTTTGGACTATTATGAATAATGCTACTATGAACATTTGTGTACAAATTTTTGTGTGGACATGTGTTTCCATATCTCTTAGATATATGTCCAGAAGCAGAATTACTGACTCCCATGGCAAATCATTGCTTACCATTTTGAAAATATGCCAAACCCTTTACCAAAGTGGCTGTGTTATTTTACAATCCACCAGCAATATACAGAGGTTCCAATGTCTTCATATCCTCCCTGACAATTGTCATTGTCATTTTTATTTTAGCCATTCTGGTGGGTATGTAGTGGTGTCTCATTGTTTTCATTTGCCTTAACCTAATGACAAGTGGTGTTAAACATCTTTTCAGCTGGTTCTTGATCATGTATATATCTTCTTTTGAGAAACATCCATTTAAACTCTTGACCCAATTTTTAATGAGGCTAATTGTATTTTTATTTTTGGGTTGCAAGAGTTCTCATAATATGCTAGATGCAAGTTCCCTTATCATATATATTTGTTTGTATTTCCTTTCATTCTGTGGGTTTTCTTTTCATTTTCTTATTTTCTTAGAAACATATTTTTTTTTCAATTTTAAAAATAGTCCAAATAGCCAGATGCAGTGGTTCATGCCTGTAATCCCAGGACTTTGGGAGGCCAAGGCTGGTGAATCACCCAAGGTCAGGAGTTTGAGACCAGTCAGGCCAATATGGTGAAGCCCCATCTCTACAAAAAATACAAAAATTAGCTGGGCATGGAAGCTCATGCCTGTAATCTCAGCTCCTTGGGGGGCTGAGGCAAGAGAATCACTTGAACCCAGGAGGCAGAGGTTGCAGTGAGCTGAGATCGTGCCATTGCACTCTCTAGCCTGGGTGACAAGAGCAAAACCACATCTCAAAAAAAAAAAAAAAGTCCAATTTATCTATTTTTTGTCACTGATGATTTTGGTGTCATATCTAAAAAACTGTCATCTAACCCGAGGTGAAGCATATTATCTCTTATGTTTTCTTTTAAGAGTTTTATAGTTTTAACCTTTAAATTTGTGACTATAATTCACTTTGAACCAATTTTCTTACGATGTGAAGGAGTTCAACCTCATTCTTTAAAGATATGATTTTTGAAAGAAAAAAATTGTACCCATCCTTTTTTAAAACTTAGTTTTCATAATCATGTTCTTTAGTTGAGTAAACATGTAGATGTGTTCAGAGAAAAAAGACAACTGTAAGAAAAAACTTGGTAGAAATACATATTTATTTTTTCATTAACATATATTTTTATTTTTTTCTCTTGCATAGAATAGACTAACACATTCTTCAGACAGTGATCAACCAAACATTTTATGCCTAGGATTGCTCAGAAACAAAGAGTGCTTTTATGGAGAAATTACCTTTATGGTGATTATTCTTGAACTTCTCTCCTTGAAAGATAGTCAGAAAAGGTGACATCAGATAAAGTCAAATGCAAATAACTACATAATTTTAGAATTATGAAAATATGCAAAAACATTTGCATAAATGTTATATTTCTTTCTTAGCAGAATTCTAGAGCTCAGAAAACTTATGCTTTAAAAAGTTAGATTTTTGTAGGCATATATGGCCAAAACCACAATTACTTTCGCACCAACCTAGTATATTAAAAGGTCAATAGGACCGACATTCCCAAGGCCTCTGAATAGCACTGAAACCCACCTTCCTCCTTCACTTTAGTAGCACTTACAGTGAGTGCCAGACGGGGGAAAGTTCACGTGAGGAAGTTGCTAGATGCACATATCACATCATACCATGTCACAGAGTGAAGGACTGGGATACAGTGGTTTTAGGTCCCGCTGTGACACTGTGCCACTTGCTCTTCCTTGGGAAAAAATGACTTATTTAAAACTCTTCAGTTGACTCCACACTTTACCTTCAGATTGTGCATCAGAAGCCGCCTACGTGCCATAGCTAACTTTAAGCAATCGCTTGGAATTCTTGACATCCACCTAAACGTGGGTGGATAATGCCTATGTGGAAGAAGCCTGAGTCTCCTCCTAATTTAATTTAATTTAAATTAATTTAATTTTTGAGACGGAGTTTCTTTCTTGTCTCCCAGGCTGGAGTGCAGTGGTGTATCTTGGCTCACTGCAACCTCCGCCTCCCTGGTTCAGGCGATTCTCCTGCCTCCGCCTCCCAAGTAGCTGGGATTACAGGCGTGCAATGCCATACCCAGTTAATTTTTGTATTTTTAGTAGAGTTGGGTTTTCACCATGTTGATTAGACTGGTCTCGATCTCCTGACTTTGTGATCCACCCGCCTCGGCCTCTCAAAGTGCTGGGATTACAGGCATGAGCCACCACACCCAGCGTGGAATTTAAGGGTGATGCTGTCCTGAGGAAACTATATGCCACAGTGTGATTGCATCATGCTGTGTGAGCCACCTACATTTTACAGTAATTGGTTATATGTAGGCAATTTATTCCTGTAGAATCCATTATTATAATATAAGAAACTCCGTGGAAGGTTGAAAGAAGAACACATCACAGTCAGATTGTAGTAACTATTTGGACTATTTAAAATCGCTCATCTAGCTCCATCTTAGAAAAACAAGCCCTCTACAGTTTATGCGTGTCATATGACTTTCTGATTTCATACTTGAGACAGAACATGTTACTACACTTTTTAATGTTGATGTTTAGGAAAGCAATTGATTAAAATGTGAAATGTTGCCCCTAAGCATTTATAGATTGAAGTAAAATATTCTCCTCAAATTTACACCTGAATAATTTTTCTTGTAAAAATGCTTAACATTAACACAGTACTTCTGTTGTACCTAAAACAGTGGGTCCTCCTTGCTACCTCTCTCAAAAATTTTTATTGGTGCTATTTTTTAGGAAAATATCATAGACTACATTTATTTGAAATAACTTTACATATGTTTAGAATTTTCCTCAAATCTATTTTAGGTAAAAACTCAGAACTTACTCTATTACATGTGAAAACTGAGAACTGGGTAATATTTTACTAGTGTGTGTATATGTGTGTGTATATATGTGTGTGTGTGTGTACAAATGTATATATATATATATACATGTATTTTTCTGGAGGGGGCCAGAGTCTCGCTCTGTTCCCCAGGCTGGAGTGCAATGGCATGATCTTGGCTTCCTGCAACCTCCGCCTCCCATGTTTCAGCAATTTTCCTTGTCTCAGCCTCCTGGGTGGTAGCTGGGATTACAGGTGCCCACCACTGCGCCTAATTTTCGTGTTTTAGTAGAGACAGGGTTTCATCATGTTGCCCAGGCTGGTCTTGAACTCCTGACCTCAGATGATCCACCTACCTCGGCTTCCCAAAGTGCTGGGATTACAGGTGTGAGCCACCACACCCAGCCTACTAGTATATGTTTAAATTACCATGGTATCCAAGGGATTAGATCACAAGCATATTATGACAGATGTCTAGTTATTACAATTTACTGTTCCATTTCAATAAATGAAAAAATTTAGTGTGGTACAAAAAATAATTAGATAGAGTAAAAAATATTCAAGTTGCAAAGTATCTTTCTAGAAAAAATGGTTCAAGTGTAGATGGAGGAGAAATAAGAAAAATGAGCATAAGGTGACACCAGAAAATTGTAACTCTGGTGCGTGAGTCAAAAGGAACAGAACAGAACACAAAGAAAGAAGCAGTTGAGGACTCATTAGCGCTGATATATATTTAAAAGATGTTTGTGATGTGAGTGCTTTTTAGTGTTAAAAAATATTAAGTTAGTGATTTTTATGACTATAAAAGTTGTCACTCAAAAACACAGATATTTTCATTACTGCCATCTGGATTGACCCTATATTATGTATGTTAAAGGTTTTCCAGAATAAAAAATTTTAGACCTTACAAGCAAAAACACTACTTAGGTCAGTTTCAAGTTGTATCACCATAGTACTATGTAAAACTAAAAATAAGAAAAAAGGCCTGGTGCAGTGGCTCACACCTATAATCCCAGCACTCTGAGAGGCCAAGGCAAGTGGGTCACTGGAGCCAAGAAGTTCAAGACCAGTCTGGGCATCACAGGGAGATCCCATCTGTACTCTCTCTCTCTCTATATATATATATACACACACACACACACACCCCTATATATATAGACATATATATGCATACATAGACATATACACACACATACACACACACATATTTATATATATATACAAAAAATTCATCAGGTGTGGTGGTGCATGCCTGTGGTTCCAGCTACTCAGGAGTCTGAGCCTGGGAGGCAGAGGTTGTAGTGAGCCATGATTGTACCACTGTACTCCAGCCTGGGCAACAGAGTGAGGTCCTCTCTCAAAAGATTAAAATTAAAATTAAATAAGCAAAAAGCAAAAGATGGACTAGTCCCTTAGCTAGCCCACTGGTTTTATTCCCTTCCTTTATTGTCTTTTTTACATCTTGTATCCAGTTATTGTAAATGTGCTTCAGTTTTCTGCATTTTATTTTACACAATCAAGGACAAATGTAGAGTGATTTCTATTTCTGCGTGTATCATCCTTAGATAGGAATTCCAGTCAATTGAAGTCACAACTGAGCGTGCATGTTTGACCACCATCTGTATAGTGCGCTCTGAAACTTCTCCATTTTCAGTTCGCTAGCTTCCTTTAGCGACTACATTTGTATAGTATGACACATTAGTGCTGGAATTTTTCTCCAGCTAGCATGCCCAGGATCTATAGCAGACAAATGAAGTCTTAGATCTGTTTCTCACTCCATATTGCTGCCAACTCCCTGATGTAGATGCCGATCTTTTTTATGATTCCAATCTAAATTTCAGCTTTTTACAAGTGTTTTATTTTTGCTAGCATTTTGCCTTTGCAGTCACTGATTTAACGTGCTTTTCACATGGAATCCTCAGCTTTCCTCACAAATACAGTTTCTGGAAAAGTCGTTACATTTTACTAACCTCTTTTGATTCCAATGGACCCATTTTTCTCTCCTATGTAAATTTACCTTTTGCTTCCTTTTGATATATCAGTTTGTAAATGTAAGATGCCAACTTAGATGTCAGAATTTTTTTCGGTACGTACATAATCTCTTTCTTTGTAAAATTAATAAATGATTGAACTGCAGGTGTTAGACTCAGCTAAAAATTATTTTTTGATCGAATGGCTTTATTGTAGTTGTCAATTGTCACGGACATATTTTCCATTGGGTTGCTCTGGTTGTGTCATAAACTTTGACTTGGTGTGATGCAATGCTGTGCTTCCTGGCTTAAGAGTACAATGTAATCTTGGTAATATTTAAAATGAAATAAGCTGCATTACAGTTTTACAATCAGAGTCACTAAATTCTCTTTTCTTTCATATACATACGAAAGAAAAAAGATATATATACACACACACACACACACACACACATCTCCCTCCATATATATAATATGAATTGTGATCACTGCTACTTTTATAAATTATTGTGGCAATTAGGAAACAATGTTTTTACTTCGGCTCAAATATAATATTCCTACTTGGACAGAAATGAAGTTTGTTTATAAATAATCTGTTTTAAAAACATTTACTCATTAAAATGTTATTTTAGAGAACACTTGCATATTTTTTCTAAGAAACTGGGCCCAGGAACAGTTTTGAATGGCATTACAGTTAAGGGTAGTAAGCCATAGTTCATGGCCAGAAGAGCAAGCTGTTGGAGAAGTTGTAAGCCATTTTGAAATGTCTGTAGCCTTGCATAAATATTACTAAATATCAATTCCAGAAAACTGTTGTGAATAATTAAGTAAAAAGCTAATTTGTCTGGTTATTTTCCTGTTATGTTAAAATAACAGTATTTTGCAGATTTCCCTTTAACAATGTTATTCTTATTCAAAATGAACGAGTGAATAAAATCATATTAAATTGTTACACCTGAGACTTGCTAGCTTTATACTTAAACCTTTAAAACATCACTGAATTATAACCCCCATTTTATGTACAGATACAAGAAAACAGTAAACCCTGTGTGATTTTTTTATTATTAAGTCTGATTATTATGTACAGCACAAGGTGTCACTCCAGTCGATATGATTTATCTCAGATCACAGCATATGCGGTAATGAAATGTTTTCCTTCCCAACATGTGACTAGGTCTTCTCTCTGCCAATTCACAGTGCAAGATTAACTAATTGAGAAAAATGAAAGATAGCTTCTGTAGAAAAACATTATTCAAAAGGCACTATTCTATTTACTGATGTTTTAAATAAATTATTGTAAGATTAAATCAAGAATTTTCAACTATACAATAAATTAGCCTTTATAGAAACAAAATAGTATAAATATGTTTGGTCATTATCAGTTTACTGGGTCTTTGTGGAGAATAAATTTGGAGTAAAATGTACATTTAAGCTTCTTTTGAAAGCCCTCTGTTTAACTCTTCCAGTTTTTATACACAAAACGTATATATAACTGGAGTTTGTTTTACACTACGTGCTTGATGATAAGTTGTTTCTGTTGTAAAGTACTATTTTTCTGTCACTGTGGTATAAAAGGCTTGTCATTGAAATGAACTCTGGAAGGTTGCTCAGTGTTATAGTTAACAAAATTCCAAAAACACGTGTTCCTTCTCACTCCGAGAGTAGCACAACCTTACATGAGTCCGTGCTGATGGGAACCTACTGAAGCATGTCTTCCTCAGGATTTCCATTTTAAGGTTAAACTTATTTCCTCTGTCAAAGATCTTGGATTTAAACTTCTTCAACCTTTCTTTCTTTAGAAATATGTGAAAATTAATCAACCCTTTAGTAATATGATTTGCTAAAAGTATTTGCTATTCCCATTTTTTGTTCTTCTTTAATTCCTATGATAATTGCCTTGGAAAGTCAAATTCTAACAGCAGCATATCTACAAAGCATGCCCACCATGAGGCAACACTACAGGTTATAAGGTGAAAAAATGTTTTTTGAAATACCAGTAATTTAACCTCCTTGACATGAAATAACTAATTTATTTGTCCCAGTTACTATCTCACCTTTTGACATAATTTTTTTTTTCCTTTATTGCATAATTTGCTTAAGTTCGTGTTTGTTTTTTTTTTTTCTTAAGAAAATAGACATATCTTTAGAAAGGCCCCCATCAGCACTGACTACTGAGAACTTAAACAGAACCAATGCATATTGATTTTTCTCATGCCCACTCCTTGATGGGAATGATAAATTATCTTATTAGCTTCTGTTTTGTTAATTTTAAGAGAACTTCAAGTATTGCATATTTAATGGTTAATAAAATTTGTTTCAAGGAAAAAGAGGGGAAAAGTAGAGTCTAGAATTTAGGTTTACCAATTTCATTTCCAGTACATGGCTTCAACCATTAGAGGATACAAACATGGATAGATAGAAGGATAATTCAATTCAAATTTCACATTCCACATCCACTTTGTTAGAGATTATCACATTTCTAGTTACTGTTTTAAATTATTTTATTTAAAGCATTATTTTACAGCCACTATAAGAAGACTCAGGCACTGGAGCCATGTTCTCTTCCCTTCAACTACTGAATTGGTAGTTGTATGGGCGGTTGTGCCGGGTATTTAAACACAGTCATGGTGAGGTTAAGACAAACCGAAAGAAACAAACCAATACAACTTTGAACTTGGTTTATAAAAACCTGGGATCAAGTCTTGGATGCTCCTTTTGGTTTAACTTCCTTAATCTCACTCAGTTTCAGGCATTTATAGGAAGAGGTACCCCATTGGATACCTGTAGGTATCCTAATATTGGCTATATAAGGTTACAGGAGAGAAAAATAATATCTTTTCTCTACCCATTGCAAGGTTCATGGCTGACATTCCTATAAGAAAAGACATATTAACAAGAAAAGAGCATGACAAATATATTTAACCAAAGTTTTATGTAACACGTGAATCCTCAGAAAGGTAAGACCCAAAGACCCAGAAACGGTTGTGTATTTTTATGGATGGTCATGCAGAAGTAAGATTGGAGGACACAAGGGTATGATCTAATGGTAATAAGCTGGGGGCAACTTAGCAAAGCACCTGAAGGTGCTTCTTGATGTCCTTATGTATCATTTTTCCCTCCAAGTGTAGGGCAGGACCCTTGTCACATGAGGGTCTTCCTGGGAGAAAGGAGAGAGGAGGTCAAAGAGTGACCTACCTGCTTCCACTATTTTCTCAATTTGCAAGGTGCCATATTTTGGGGTGTCATGTTCTGAACCCCAACAAGGCCTACAGCCACCTGCCCAGATCTGTCCAAAAATATGACATGTGTGAGTGTATTTACTTATTATTCATTGATTTATGAGAGGAAGGAGGAGGCTGTTTGACAATGCTTGAGAGAGAGGACAGTGGAGATGAAAACACAGGGGAGGTAGTAGGGCAATGATATTAGGGCAGAAGGTAGAAGGATCCTTATAACAAGACCTTCAAGTGACTGGGGAACTTGGGGACCTGGGGCAAATTATAATACCCCATGGGACAAAGGTATTCTACCCCTTACTTCAATATAGAACAGCATGTAGAGAGCAGAAACGGCAGAACCCTCAAACGGCCCCCTGCCATAATGCCTGCAGCCAGGCTCCTCTTTGGACAAAGAGGCCAGATAAGGGGATGATTCCTGAGCACAGGGGAGGTGACTTCTGGAAGCTGGGCAAGGACAGGAAATCCTCCAGGCTTGGGAGTAGACGTGTAAGCATGTTCTTGTTCTTTGAGTTATTTGGAGTAGGAAGGTTGGGTCTTTGTTTCATTGTGTTTTGGGTAATAACACAGCATAAAGGCTAAGAGCCCCGCCCCGCAGCCAGCCTGCCAAGTTGAACCTGGGCTCTTGATCCCTCCTAATTATGTCCATCCTAGGAAGTTACAGAACAACAGAAATAATTACATCTGTTATGAGTAGAGTTCTTGTAAGAATAAATGGAATTAATACCTGTTAGAAGAGTGCTTGTGCAAACTCCAGTCATAATAGTAGAGAGAGTTTTGGATTTGACTGATCTAGACATAATATTTTTTAATCCTGCTTGTAATTGAGGCACTTCCATCAACACAAAATGAAAGAGGAAGGTGCCAAAAATTGAATAAAGATTTTAATATTTCATTAAACATTTTCATTTATTTCATTAAAATTTTCATTAAATAATATTTTAATGAAATAATGTTAAAAATCAAAATGAATGTAAAAATAATCTATGATGAACAAAATACCAAAATTTTAAACAAAGACAAGACTCTAACAGCTTCCTTACTGAGATGTTTTTCACAGACACACATCTCGCTGAGGTAACTGTTAAATAAGAAAGCCATCGCAGGGCTGAGTGAGGGGCTCATGCCTGTAATCCAGCACTTCGGGAGGCCAAGCTGGGAGGATCTCTTGAGCCCAGGAGTTTGAGACCAGCCTGGACAGCATAGGGAGACCCATCTCTACAAAATAAAATTTAAAAAATTAGCTGGGCATAGCGACACACACCTGTGGTCCCAGCTACTCAGGAGGCTGAGGTCAGAGAATCAGTTGACCCCGGGAAGTTGTGGCTGCAGTGAGCTAATGATTGCCCCCTGCACTCCAGCCTGAGTGACAGAGTGAGACTCTGTTTCAAAAAAAAAGAAAACAACCAAAAAAATAAAATGAAAAAAAAAATCGTTCTTGAACAGATTTTGGGTCTTCTTGCAAAGACTGACTAAAGGGATAGGACATGACTATGGGTTGCCCTTTTTCAATATATATCTCTAATCATCTAGCCATTGACACAATTTTAATTATATAATTATGTGTATGTACACATACATGTATGTGTATGTACATAGGTATGTACATAGGTATGTATGTGTATGTACATACCTATGTATGTTTACCCACATATATATAAATATATGTGTGTGTATATATATACTGTAAATAAAAATTACCATAGAATATTGTGATGGGCTCAATTTTTAAAATACAAATACATTTTGCCACTTAATACTGATACACCGTAAAAGACTAGAACTATCACAAGAATAGAAAACCAAACACCACGTGTTCTCACTCATAAGTGGGAGTTGAATAATGAGAACACATGGACACAGGGACGGGAATATCACACACACCAGGGCCTGTTGGGGGGTGGAGCTAGGGGAGGGATAGCATTAGGACAAATACCTAATATAGGTGATGCGTTGATGGGTGCAGCAAACCACCATGGCACATGTATGCCTATGTAACAAAATTGCACATTCTGCACATGTACCCCCAGAACTTAAAGTATAATAAAAAATTGTTTTAAAGACTAGAAAGTCATTCTAAAAAATAAAATCAACTTACACACATAGTTTTAGTCATCCATTCAATGAATATATGTTGAATGGGAAATTTTGGCTAGACTCCAGATAGGTAAAGAAAGTTTCCATAGCTCTGTCCAGTGATTTTCAATTTTTCCTTCTTATGTGGAAACCTAACATGGCAAACAGACAAAGAAGATAAATTCTGAGTTGTTCTGATTGTAATGGAGATGGGAACCTCTCAATCCCCCACCTCATATTCCCCACCTACAATCTTGGCCACTGAAGAGACTCTGGACCCCAAGGGTTTGAAAAACACTAATTTAAATAACTATGCAATAAATATCTTAAAATAAATAACAGTATAGTCCCCAAAAGACAGAAAGAAGATACACCTACAGGAGATCTATTTTACAAGAGAATATAATGATTTTGAATGTAATTTTTCAATGTACCAAAGCCTAATCTACTCTCTTGTTTCGCATTGAAACAGGCACCCGCTTATCTCTGAATAATCTCTAATATCTGTCAATGACAGCCTCTATTTCCCATGCTAGAGCATTCGGAAATTTTGTTTGGTGTCTTTATTTATTTGGGCCCCTATAGACCACTGGGACCTGACACAACAAAGTCATGCAAATAAATCCACTGTCTCCATATTCATCTGGTGCTCTTTCAGATGAAAATACCACGAAGAAAGAAACAGAGGTCTGGGTTTTTTTATTGAGCAATTGCTGTTGCATAATTGACGGAAAGCGTAAAAATCAAGAATTCTTAAACCTGCCCTTTTGCTCTCTGGGGACAGCAGAGATGTCTATAGGATGTTTTTGCCTCTGTGGCCTATTTGAGATGTGAGACACATTAACAGTGAGAAGGGTTTTAGGTCAGAATCACTCTGCATCATAGATGCCATTATCTGCTGATTTAGCTGGGCTGAAAACTGCTGAAAAATAATCCTTTTTGTGCCCTTGTCAGTGGCTTCAGCCTAGAGTTATAGAAAATCAGCTCTACCTGAGTCAGATAATCATTACAAAATGAATTTTGTTCCTGACTCAATGGAAGTAATTGGGGAGAAATATTTGATAGGTATGACGAAGATTATCTTAAGTTAAAGCTTTCTAGTACTTAAAAAGTACTAAGTGCTGCTCATAATTGAGCCAGTATAGGCATCCGCAAATTATCCTTCAAACTGAATGGAGGTGATCACTTAAAACATTTCTACCCCCCAAAGCTTGATGTTCTCCTTTTCCTTGGCTCTGGCGAGGGGCACTGGGTTCACCCCGCCGAGGTCTCCCCTTGCAGAGCGCAGAGCTGATTACCCAGCAGGCGGTGCGGCTCCAGCGGGGAAGTCAGAATGGTGCTGACTGTTCCCTGGGGAGGGACATCCTGTAAAAACACCAAGGTTGAGAACTGTCATATTCACAGCAGTAGGTGCATTTTCCTCAGAAATTAATGGAGCAAGCTGGGCAAAAATGTTTAAGCTACATCTTCCCTAGAGTAAGATGCAAATTCAAAGCTCTTTTGAAGCCCTGGAATGAAAGTTAAAGATAAGACTTTTTAGGGTCTTTTTTTTTTTTTTTTTTTGACATTGATAATATAGGCAACCCTAGAACCAGGAATATTAAATTGAAATGCTAGATAAGTGGGAGAGGTGTTATTCAGGCTGGCTCCGAATGCAGCAACAACTCATTCTTGAGCCTGTTTACCCACACGGCTTTTAATATATGATTACTGGGACGTGAGGGCAGGTTCTTCCCTCTAGTCAGTTATGGACATGCAATCCTATCAATTTATGACCGATTTATAGGGTGTGATAAATATTTTCAATGAGTGGCTTTGACCCTGAAAGTAGCATCTGGTAGGAAAGTAGCAGCAGCTTTGGAAGTTCTCTCTTCAGTGTTCTTCAGGGCGAAAGGGGTGAAAACAGCATTAATTTTCCCTGCACAGCACGCAATAATCTTAAATTATACATCCCGTTCAAGAGAGGTAAGAGAGAATTGTGTGCTAAGCTTAAAAGAATGCACAGCCCGTTTTGGAGAACTGTTTGTTACACTTTCTTAAAGAATGTGATCATAAATATGTTTCCATTGAGTTGGTGATGGCCATAGTCAAGGTTTTGGAGGCTTCCAAATTACTTCTTCCATCCACATATAGGAGAGGAAAAACCTAATACAGAAGTCCTTTCTACCTTGGAAGTTTGTGCAGAAGGCCAGTCTCCGGCTGGGATTTGGCACTCATCTCTCCAAATGAGGTGCAGGAATCCTAACAGCTCATGTAACACACACGCTTTCCACACATCACATGGAACTGAAAAGCTACACAGTTTCCAGCATTATTTGTCTCATTTTATCAAGAAGAAAATTGTGGCTCTTAGAGATTAGGTAATTTGCTCAAGAGAAGAAAGGAAAACCCGATTCATTCATTCATTCGTTCGTTCATTCATTCATTCATTCATTCAAACACTTATTGAAAGAATATTTATCAAGTTCTACTCAGTGCCAGTTACATTTTCCCTTCCACCACTGGCTAGTTCTGTAGCTCTCAGCAAATCCCCAAAACGCTCCAATGATCTAGTGATTTCAAATAAGAACTTGAGATGAGAAAAAGGCCTGAAAATTGGGGACTTGAATAAGTGATCTCTTATTTGAGATCTCTTCTAGCTGTAATTTTTATACTTGCATTTAAATTGTTTACAGTTCCCTCTTCCAATTTACTTACTGTCATATATGCTCAGAGGATACAGTTTTTCACTTTTGTTTATTTTGCAGCTGAAAGCTCAGGAGGAATGAAAATTGAATTAGAATAAAATTTCTTGGATTTTTTTCCTAATAAAATATTTTGGAGATTTTATTAGAAATATTTAAAGGTTTGAATATCCACAGCTCTTACATATCTCCCTAAATTATTTTTCCCACTGCCGAATATTCGAAGTCACCCAATATATGACCTGACTGTTGCTTTCAGATGGTGCATTTACTTTAAAAATAATTGTCTTACATACGTAAAATATTTTAATCGGGACTTGAAATCCTCAGTCACCAAATCGCTGCCAGCAACAACAACGAAAAATTGGGATCCAACTAATTGGAAAGCATTAGAGCATGAGCATTTGGGTGTGATTCATTGTCACTGATGATGCTTCCAATTACTCACACATATTTATACATTCGGAATCACGTGAATACTTAAAGGAGAAAAACAGGAGTCTACAATTTTGGTGTTATATTTTTGAGTGTGAATTAAGAGATTCCTAAATGGCCTTACCATCCCCCTGTCCTTCGCAGAAAGACAGAGTAGCCTATTTAAATCATTAACGATGGAAAAATATTTGCAGCTTGCTTGTGTACATGAGAAATGAACTGGATTATATGAAAAGTTGTCTCCAAACGTTCCATACAAATTATAACCATATCAATTAAATGCTAGTGGCAAATATTTCAATTATCCTTAATGCGACAGAGCTTATAAATGAGCAGATTGGGAGACTGCTTGTACTTTATACGTAGACATTCTCTTCAAAAAGCCACAATTATAGTTTTGCTCATGAAAAATCAGTCCATAAAATGCAAATGTGCTACAAGCGTGGAGTTTATTTTAATGTAACATTATCATACGGTATTATAATAACCTTACTAGTGCCTTTTGAAAAAGCTATAAAAACCAGACTTAGAGACATACATTAGTATGGTCTTTCATTAAAATGTCATCTTTAAGTGGACTCAGAATTTCTTTGGTAATATTCCTGCTTCTCCTTGCTGCCTAAGACATCTAGGAACTCGATCACACTCCTACTGCTGCAACATGCCATGTTGGCCAACAACAGGGATCACCATGAAAGCCCTGAACGTCCATGCTGTCTGCTCACATTTGCAAGCTTCAGGTTGTAATTGCTTTTGATTTCAACCTTTGCTTTTGAAAATACACTGGCCATTTTCAATCCTTCATTTTCATTGAAGACAGATATGTTTATTCTTTCAGTAAAAAAGAGCACTTTCTCTTCAACATACTTTCTTTAAATATATCAAAAGATTTAAATTTAGATATCTGAAAACTCCCGCTAGATGACACATTATTAAAACATCTGCCTTTCCATAAGCCATTCTGTTCCTTGCCATTCCACATGTCCTTTTCTACTTCACCAGACAAAATTGCCCAATCTAAATTTCAGCTCAAGTGTTTGATGGTTTTCACACTGAGCTCAAACTGTTAATGCTTCCCTGAGAGAATAGAATTGAAACGGGATTTAATCTAAAATAACAAAATAGAATAAGGGTTTTACATAGAAATAAGTAATGCCTTGCACATTCTTATGCAATTTCTAGATTTTGCACAGAGTAGAGAGAAATGACACATCGCCAACATTCAGAATTTGACTCAGTAGTGAAGAACATTCTAAATAGATAAATACTTGGTGGTGTTTGTCATACAATTAATGCACTTTGCTAAAGCCAAATTTTAAATGATTGAAAAAAAATTCCCAATTTTAGCATTTAATGTAATATGGTTATTTTAAACAGTGATATTTGCAAATATCATGTTAGACAACCATTATGAACATCTTGAAAAATGCTAATTGGAATAGTAGATAGTACCCTCCTTGGTACACATGTCACAAAAGGCAGAGACTAGCAACTAAGCATTCTCTTGTAGAACCCGGATGCTTCAATTGACTACGCATCGCAAAGCAAGTAACAAATTACCTATACATAGCATGACTGCAAAAACTGGGAGAAGGATTTTGGAGAGAAACCCTGTGGTCTTTGCCAGAGGAATTAAAAAACCCTTATTTTAATAAAGTTAAAATCACTTTATTAAAATCACTTAAGTCAGACAGGACCTATCTGTCTGTCCAGCCCTCCTATCTTCCTTTCTCTTGGGAAAATGGTCCTGTACTTTATCCTACTCTCATAAATATGGCCTCTTTCAGATAAAATTTAAAAAAAACACAGAGGAATTATAGTTTTATATCAAAAAAATTAATAGGACTCATTTTAACATAAAATCATGATTTGTCCTACCTTGTTGATACTGAAAAGATAAACATCTTTTGACCTGTTCTCCATGTGTGTATATATTTCTCTTTTTATAAAAAGATTGAAATATAAAATAAAATTACATTCCAAGATGTCAATTCAGTTCCTTCAGCTATCATGTGAGAATAGTTAAAATAGCTCTAACTCACTTCACTGGGTGGATGTGAGGCTTAATGGGTGAGAGAATATTTGCAAAGTGCTTTGTAAAATTTTCGGTTCTATGCCACTCTATGTTTTTAAGCTATGACCTAGTAATCACAGTGACCAATAACTGCCTAGCAATCACAGTGACCAATAATGTTAATTTTATTTGTATGACCACAAAGTACAAATCATCATACAAATAAAATTAATTGATAGCTAATTCCAATATTTTTTCAGGACCAGCTATGAGTTTATGTTCACAGTTGTCTCATACAGAAACCTAGACCAATTCCAATGAACTGAGTTGCTAAGGATCCTGCCACATTTATTTAAAATGTTTATTTTTTTCTCTTTTCTGCTTACTATCTATAAAAATAAGGACACATGTTTTATTCATTCAGATTATCACCTGGAAATAGTTGCTCATGCAGGAGGTCACAAAAGGTATGAGAATGAGAGCATAAAACTTATAATTGTGTCTCAATTTGCAAATAATGGAAAAATGTGTTGTTGTAAAAAGCCAGTTAGACAAGGTTAAAATCAACCATTAAATTGAAAGACAGATTTAACTTTTACTGACACTTGTTATCAACGTTTAATGTTAACCAAACATACAGTTCAGTGTTAGTTTTGGTGGTATTTTGTGAATGAATTGGTGATATCATTCTAGAATAGACCTCCACTATTAATAAGTTGGCTGCATTGTTTAGAAGGAAGATTTTTTAATTTCTTTCTGCCAAAATTAACATATGCATGAAGTCCCCACTTTTTGGTATAAGTTTAAAAATTAAATGAAAGCTTTGTATAGATAGGTAGAGATATGTAGTTTTATCTCTGTCTATAGATATGTTTTAGAGATATAAATCATGCATATAGTTTTTTATATATATCCAGATAAAACTATATATAGCTATATAGAGAGAGGTATAATATAGAAGTATTGATATATGTGTAATATAGATTTATATTAACAGTTATATATGTTTATTAGAACTGCTCATGTGTGTCATTCACTCATATATGAATGATAAGGTTGAAAGGTCTTGGCAGCATTATTATTCCATGAATAAAGGGTGAAGGAAATAATTATGTTTCAAAACTGAAAACGAATATGGAGATTTTTCATACAGCGATTGACATTTACCATGAAATGACTAGAATAAAATTGACTTAAAAATTATTCATGATAAATCAAAATTAAAAAGTTAAATGGAAGCATACCTACTTGAGGATAGCACTTTAAGAATTTTGTAGAGTTTTATAAGAAAAAAACTATAAAAAACTCGATCTTTTCTCTTTTGTTGGTAAACTTTATTGCTTTTGCTCAAATATCAGAAGTAATACAATCTGACTATAACACATTCACAGAATACACAAATGTATCAAATCAAAAGTAAACTTTCCTACCACTACCATCGCCTCCTCCTCAAAGGTAACATGATGTTTTATGCTGATGCTATACAGGCTCTGTTTTCTATGAGTATGTCACTTAATGTGGCAATGTAGAGAGACCTTTTCGAACATTTTATCATTTCTATTTGTCTGTTCATATACGAGGGTATTTAAGTCATTTGTAATTTTCCACTTTGGAAACGTATTTCAATAAATGTGCTATATAGACTGAGGAATGGAAGAGGCATGGCCATTTGTTGTAACCCATTCATATGCTCAACAATCCTAGGAAATAGTTATTAGTATCCCACATTTTACAGTGATGAACTAAGGCCCAGAGAGGTTAATTAACTAGAGTAAAACCACATCAACCAGAAAGCTACCAATCTAGCCAGGCTGGCTGTGAAATCCAGTTCTCAGTACCTTCTCTATTCCAGCAGTTTGGCCAGAACCTCAGGTCTATTGCTCACTCTTTGAGGCACTGAGCACCTTTCTTCTGTCTAAACCTTAGTCTCTTGATGTGCAAAAAGGAGAGAGAAGTATTCTATGTGTCTAGCACATAGTAAGTGTTCAGTAAAGGTGAATTATCATTATTCTTATAATTAATTTGACATTTAAATTCATATATTCTTCAAAAATATCTACAGAACAAATCCCTAGAAACAATGTTGCTAAGTCATTGCATGTTTCAGATTGTGTTCTTTGTTAGTTAATTGGCAAAGCAGTTGTCAGAGCTACTTCAATAGAAATGAACATCAGAACAGTTAGGAAGTATTGATTGATAATCCATGCTTAAGAAAATCAGATCAACTGCCTTCATGTTATAGGAAAAAGTTGTGATGGATACTTTTAAAAAATTGTATTTAATTTTATTTTTTGACTGACATATAATAATTGTCTATATTAACAGGGTATGTAATGATGCTTTGATACATATAATGTATAGTGATCAGATCAAGGTAATTCGCATAATGATGTCTACTTTTAAAAAAAATGACAACTTCTCCCTTCTACACCTAAGCTGAAAATCAGTCTCACACATTTATTTTCCCATTATCACTTAATACATCAACATAAAATGCTGTTTGCCTTAACTTCCATAACCTGTAAATATTTTGCTGTTCCTGCAAGCATTGGTTTGACTTTTGTTTCACTGTCATCTATACACTTATTTTGCTCATTTTCATCATTGAAACCATATGGGAAATGAGTAGCGATGGTTCAGTTACAAATAACATAGGTGTAGAGTGTAGCTACTTTGTGGAGATACGTATGATTCTTCCAAAATATAAATCCCTAAATGTAAGATATTGATCTACTTATTTATTAATTTATATTTACTGAAAATGAAGAATGAAAGAGATGCTTTGTTGATGACTGTTATCCCCTTTCTCCCTCAAAAAAAGGTTCCCTTTCTAAGAGGAAAGATATCCTCGCCTATGCTTTTGGTCACTTTTGCCTTCACCAGGTACTTTCTAGAAGATCCACTGGATGTGTTTTGTCTCTGTATTTTACCGACCTTTCGTTTTATATGTCTGCATGATATACCATTCTTCAATTATATTCCCATCCATTGACTAAAATATCAAAGAAGCAGAAATAAATGTAAGTGGAAGCAAGACACAGGCCAATCCTCAACAATCATTCTTCTTGACATACAGTGTTCGGCCGACACGTAGAGTAAGATATGAACATTCCACCTTTTGTGCCATGAAGCAGAGGGTATCCCAGATGCAAAAAATAATTGACACCATTCTTTGGGCATATTAATGCCTTCTCAGGCAAAAGCAGAAAAATGTTATTAAAATGTAAACATACAGCTGTGATTGGATAATTCTGAGTTCTTCTCTGAAATAAGTGTAAAGAAAATTTGGGGCTTTCTACTGGAAGAACTTAATATCTACTGGCAGATTGAGATTGAACACATATATCTCCAGTAGTTTCAGACTAAATTGTCCAGAATCTGTATCATTTTTGCCAGTTAATACTACTTTTTGGGAATGTATTTTTTTAATTACTATTTTTACAGCTTAAGACTGCTGTGACACTTCTCTGGTGAGAGGTATAATTTTATCCTTTGTTGTCGCAATTAGTATGTTCACACTATGATGCTAATTGAGCGAACCTCATCGGAAAGGAAGGCGGAAAAAAAATCATAGTCATTCTGTGGATTAAATCTGTAACTTTAATAAGGTGGAACTCTTTCAGATTCATCTGCAAGTCTTAGAAATAATTCTGAGAAAAAGTTGTACCGAAATATACTAAAGAATTGAAAACAAAAGATATGTAATATTCAGAGGGATTTTTTTAATGACTGATTTAAAGTTTAATTGTAAGCTCATTGCTTTTCTAATTATAGATCATATTTCCTTAGATTTTCTCAGGCATGGTTTTACACATATAACTTTGATATTTTACATTTGATTTGGCTTTTCTTCAGCCCAACTCAAAAGGCCAGCGTAGGTAAATTAAGAAAGACCATGCAGTGATATCAACATAAGTCTCAACCATGTGACTCATCTGATTCTAAAAATCCTTCAACCTTCCTTTCAAAAGGCTATGCAGTAATTGTTGTGTTACAAGCAGTTCTTTATCAGAAAACTTCTATCTCCAACAGATGACTGGTAGTAAACTTCTTTTCTGTATAGTCAAAGCTTGTCTTGATTCCTTACAGGTTTTTAGTCTATTTTCTATGCATAGAATACATATTTAAAGCAAAATGAAAGGTTCACAAACTTTAAGCTATTTTCAGTTTTACATTGTTTCAATGACAGGATGTGTGTCTGCACATCTCATTTTTTTTTTTTAACTTTAAAAGGATCTGACTTGTGCTAAGAACATGGTTTGGTTTGTATTTCCAGCTCTCACATGTGTGCCTGCGTGTGTGTATTTTATCCCAGCTAGTTATAACCTGATAACCTGATTTCATACTGTGCTTCGGCACAACAATAGAGTCATCACACTGAAGCAACACAGTAAGCGGCCACATTAACCATCATTTGGCTTGATCACTCGGGAGAGATTAAATTTATTCATTTTTCTGATAGATAATCAAATATTAAAACATGTTAAAGGAACTCTTGAGCTGTGACATGCTCATTTTGCCAAAACAATATCCTGTATGTGATGTGTGACGCTTCTTGGTGAGATATTTGGAGGAATTTTCATCAGATCCTTTTTCTTCTCATTTGCATTTGGTTTATCTAAAGTGAAATTCATTCAATTTTATTGAACTGTAATTCTAGTAATTTACAATATTTACATGCTGCGGTTAGATTGAAATCAGTCCTTAATTCAAATTCAATCTAAATTTACTGCATAGTAATTAGGGCTTTGTAACTGACACTAGGGGCCTATTGATTTAATGAAAAACTTAACCTTACAGTAAGTGTTTAATTAGTTGCTGCAGTAGATTCTGTTCTGTCCTAAATTGTGGACTTTAGAGAATCAGGTACTAATTTAAATTACACAACTATATAAAGATCAGAACTAATTTTTTTTTTACATGTAGCCTAACAGATGAATTAATTTCTTCCTCTTTGAAAAGGATAAGAGAAAGAGGCGGTAATGAAAGTAATTTCCTACCCTGCCTAATTTTATGTAAGGCCAGGCTAGCTATGCTGGAAATGATTACCTACCTCTGTTAAATATTGATATAAAGAGTTATGAAAATTAAAAGTCAATGAGATTTCTTCAAGGATTATTTTGTAAATGGAAAACTGAAACAATATACATATCTACTTAGGGCAGAAAGACTCTTGATCCAGGAAGAAAAATAAAAGATTACCCCAAATAAAACCAAAGGTGTTTTTCTTTAGATAATATTAACCGACAGCCCGAAGCATCCTTGTTTTCACAATCATATTAATTTTTCTGAATGAGAATTTAAAACATAAGTTTCAATCATTGAGAGTGATTTTAAATGGTAGTCACTGATGGTCTCTATAAAAATAAACATAATCAAAACAAACTATTTTAATTTTAGCTAATGTTTTTCCTAATTTAAGAATTACAATAAAGAATTAAAATAAGGACACTTTTAAACTGAATTTTAACTTGTCTGTAACCTGTCAGGTCTATAACTCATTGCTCTTAGTACACATTTGTGTTCTCGAAGCTAGAAATAGTAACGTTTCTATATAAAACTAAGAGATTAATGCCAAAGGAAAGAAGATTTCTGCTAGCGCATTATTCATCTCTTGTCTAATTTATATTAGATGTACTAAAAGTACGGTGGAAGAAGATTTTTTTTTTAAAGAGTATCACTTTGATTTTTCATTTCTTGTGAAAAACAGAATTATTTGATGGCAAAAAAACAGATTTTCAATATTTTAATGTATACTTTCAAATACTAAAGTAACTGTTAAAACATTCTAGGCAGATAACACAGATAACATCATTAACGTATGAAATTGGCACATAGAAATAAAGAACACAGTTAAATCATTAATGCTGCATTGATGCCTAATATCACAGTTGGTGAACCAAGCATTTCAACGTTGATCAACGTGGAATTAGTTTAAAAATATATAAGCAATGCCTACTGAATAAGTAAAATAAGATAAAATCTAATTTATACCTCAAAATAATTGGAACACCTGTTTCAAACGAACCAATCCTTACTAAAACAAAAATGTTTAATTCAAAGATTTCTCATTTCAGAGACTTCAATTTTTACCTTAAGCCACTGAGTGAAAAATTTTAAGATGTGAAATTCCTAATAGGAATAGAGACATTAAGATGCCATTCAAAAACTTGAGAGAAAAAAAACTGCAATATGTGTTTGAGTTTTTCTAAGACTTTATTTTGTGAAAACATTTTGCAAAAATATCTTTCTTTTCTTGACAAGACACCAAATTCACACTTCACCACCTTGACAATACACCGAATTCAGACCTCGCTCCCCCAACACACCTCAGCAGGAAAGCAATACACACCAGGTACAGAAGGTTGCAAACCACACACTCTTCTCCTTTAATGCTTGCTCTGATGAATGGCACACACACAAGCCATATTGCCCATCTCTCAGAGTGGCCTCTGCTGCCAGCACAGCTGAAATCTGGAGACTTGCCACATTCACATTGTCAGCTTAAATACCCAGTAAGGACTCAAACTGGGAATAAGACAAAGTACCATAGCATGTTGATCCACTTCACTGGCCCCACCAATTAGCTGTGAAGAATATGGCTCATTTAAAAGTGTATATGATCATACTGAAGCATAGCTGAAAATTAGATATATAAAAAAGGAGGTCATTAGCTTGCACTTGTCTTATCTTCAGCTAAATGAATCTCAGATAAAATCAAATAGGACAAGTTAGGTCTTTTTAAGCTTTTGAGCCCTTTCTTATGTACTTACATTAGATGGATCTCTATAAAGAAAGTTTATAGCACTGCTATTTACAACACCACAGTTAATGTTGTGTTACAGCTTTCATTACCAACCTCTATTTTCAGAGGTGCATAGCTTTAACATAAAAATTTGTTCTAGGTTAAACAGAAAAGCAGTGTGGTAGATTACATCCAGATAATAAACCTAAAGACGATAGCTACATCATTTTCGAAGTATTAGAATTCCAAGATAATGTACAATTACATTGGCATCTGGTACATGTTAACGAATCCTTATAGGTTACAAATATAATATTCTACTAGAAATTTAAATGCTATTTGTCTAAAATGTATACTTGAGATATTTTTGTTTGTGAGTAAAAATTTAAATGTGACTCATTATAGATGGAATGTAGCCAAAAATAAATAAATAAGATTCACAATAATTTACAATCACAATTATAATTAACTGCAGTTCATAAATAATGCACATATCATATAAAAATATGAGGAATATAAACATGTGTAATATACAATCTTTGTTCTTAAAACAATTTCTATAGTCATTTAGAGAATGTAAAACATTTTCAGCTAAAAGATAGAGGGGCTGCAGCAGAAAGTGTGACAGATCCAACACACTTGGTTTCAATAGGTTAGTAGATTGGCTGGTAGTTGGTTTTTGTTTGTTTGACTATTTATTTTTCAGTCTCTAATGATGGCACGAATATGAGTAAATCTGACAACCCCACCTGTATTAGTGTATTTGGGCTGTTATAACAAAATACCATAGACTGCATGGGTTATAAACAATAGAAATTTACTTCTCACAGTTCTGTAGTCAGGGACATCAAGATCAGGGTACCAGCAGATTCAGCATCTGGTAAAGGCCCTTTTCCTGGTTAACAGGCATTATCTTTTTACTGTGTTTCCACATAGTAGAAGGGGCAAGGGGCCTCCCTTCGTCCTTTTTTTATGATGGTAGTAATCCCATTCCGGGAGGCTCTGCCCTCATGACCTAATCACCTCCCCGAAGTCCCCGCCTCCTAATGTCATTAATTTGGGGGTTAGAATTTCCACAGATGAATTTGAGGAGAGCCACAAACATTCAGATCATAGCAATACTGAAGCATCTCTGGATATGTGACCTCCCAGAAATTCAGATCCATTGAAGGCACAGGGTCCAGAAAACCATATCCGGGTGGTCCTGCCGCATGAGATCCAAACCCCTGTATGCCCCTGAAGAGTGTGCAGGGAAAAGAGGGATGGCGTTCAGGCTTCAGCAAACACTGCTGGCAGGACCTGCCCCTGGGGAACAATATAGATGTCCAAAAAAATTCCCACACTGAGAACTGGGCTTCTGAAACTCTAGAGGTAATAATGACTCCTGAAAGTCATGAAAAATGTCTAGTTCCGAGCAAATGAGACCTGAATTGCATATTGGGCTGCGTCTTCAAGATCCTAGTAGATTATTTCAGAGATTCTGGAGGGAAGGTTGCAGAACAAACCTGAACTTTGCAGTCAGGCAGCCAGTTGGATTCTTCTTGGCTTTGTACTGAACCTCTACCTAACTTTTCTGAGATCTGTTTCCTGGAAATGGAATAAAAGGTACTCACCTTGCAAGTTGATTTCGAGAACTAAATGATATTTTTGTATCCACATCACACACTATGTATGCATAAATATACTATGTATTCTATAGATGGAAGTGATGGAGATTTTTATTGCTCCATGAGTACAATTGGTGAGAAGGCGGGGTTTGGCAGCAAGTCTTTACGTTTTCCGTGGCTCATCTCCAAGCCTTTCTTATCTCCGACCCTCCTGATTTCTCATCTGTGCGGGGATTTGAAACAAACCACAGGGTGAACATCACCTCTTTCTCTGGGAAGATTCGTTTTTTGGTTCAGCAGGCAGCAGTACTTAGAATTTGACTCTGAACTGGGAAAAAAAACTGTAGGAAATATAGTCAAATTTTACCATGATTTGGGCTAATTTCTAGAACTTTTGGTAAAGATGTTGTCTTTTAGCCACCTATGTGGCCACTTTAAAAACCTGCATATTTTGACCATCTTAAATAATAGAATAGAGTAAACTGAATTTTATGCAAATTCCTCGGTAAGTCAGCTTGACCATCATTTTTTTTATACATAGTCTTATATAGGTATGGATTATAACAAATAGAAACACATTTGCAAGATTCACTGTTCTTATTCAGCGGGTTGAGTACACACAGCAGATAGTGTCTGAGCCACCAAATAATACTGCTTGCTACATTTTTCAAAATATTTGCCAAAGTTATGATATTTGCCTCATCACAAACCTGGCTGAGCTGCTTCTCTCACATCCTGTACTGAGCAGAAATCAACCAGCAGCAAAATCTTCTTGCCATGGCTGCCTTGATTAACCTCAAGGTCCTCTAAGCCTTGCAATAATATCCTCTCAAGAATGCTGACAGCCTCAGTGGCAAGTGACCAGAGGGGACTTCCCTGGAAATTGGCAGAGTGCTGAGAAAACCATTCATTCATCTGCAGGCAATGGCACTGCAATTCTGTAAATGCCCAGTGTTTCTTCCCAAGGCAGCCTCTGGCCTGAAAACCTCAACCTCTTCCTGATCCATGAACAATATTGAGTTTTAGGACTTCACTGTCTCTAAAAGAATCATACTTGTATCACTTCCAATTTCCTTTCATGAGACAAAGCTCTCCTTGGCAATGGCTATCAGAAAGCTCTAGAATAAGGTACTTGACTTCAAAAATAGAGAAACTGGATTGGACTTTTAAAAGTACCATTTTATGTGCACATAGGCGTGTGTGTGTGTGTGCATGGGTGTGCAATAGTTAAATTCAAATAAGGCTGAGACTCAACAATTTAAATCATAATCAATGTGGGTTCTTTACTTTCAGTAATTTATTTATAGTCATATTCCTAGTTCAGGAACATTAACATTTGATCTGGGCTCTGTTTTAATCATCTCGAAGTCTCACTGTTTATTTTAAAAAGTTGTACAAAATATTTGACTACACAAAGCATCGTATAATAGGAAAAACAATCTAATAACACATATATGTGTGTATGTGTGTGTGTGTATAAAATTAGAAAATTCATATATAGAAAGCTAGAATCTTTTAAGGTTCTTTAAATAACTAATTTCATGTTTTTAAGATCCAGGTTTTAAACTTTATAATAAAGTAAAGCTCATGGAAAGTTTTACTTTCAGCCCAACATAGCATGCAATTTAGTAATTAGAGTTCATTTATAAATTATCCATCAGGATATATTCTTAATTTAGTAATGACATTTGTAATATTTCCAAATCATTTGGTTTGAGAATAGGTTAAATAAAATTCATTTTACTTTTGCAGTGTATATTGTAGTATGCTTGCACAGAGTTAAGATTATATTTTATCTTCTATAAATATAACCTATTGGAGTTAAAGTTCTTCAGTTTTTATTATTTTAAATACGTATTAGTTGTGCCTATTTATAGGGCACATGTGATATCTTAAGTCAAAGTGTAATAATTGAATCAGGGTAATGGGGTCTCCATCACCTCGAGCATTTGTCATTTCTTTCCATTAGGAACATTCTAATTTCACTCTTCATTATTTTGAAATGTATAACACATTATTAACTATACGCACCCTATTGTGCAACTGAACATAACCTATTTTTTGTTTGCAGTTTGATGAGGGAGGATTTTTAATGTCTACCTAGAGATGACTCAGTATCACCAGATGGTATCTTGCCATCCACAGGTTCCACTTTGCCTGTTTTGCAAGTTTGTGACAGCCCACAGGGATGTGCTGAGGCATCCATCCAGTCAATAATGTATCTGGGACAGTGCTAATACTGCAAACATCTTTATGAGTTTAAACAGTATCTATTTTTTTCTACTCCAACAAAATCGGTTAATACAATAAGGCATGGCATTCCATTCAGGAACAACGCACTGGACTAATTACCCTAATCCCGGGCAAGAGGACAGAACTAGTTGTAGTCATTTTTATGGAGTTTTCCAAAAAAGCTACAGAAACTCTTCCTCATTTTGTGCTGATATTCGTCATGAGTACAGAAAATCATTTCAGTAAAAACACCCTGCATATTGGTAAGAATTATAATAATGTCAGTGCTTATAATTGTTATCAGTAACAACTTAACATTATTACTACCAGTCATGTTATTTTTTAAAATGAGAATCTATAATGTGATGTGTGCTGTGCAGAACTTTTACCTTTTGATGAGTCTCTAGAGTCTTGTGCTATGGAGCAAATAATTTTCCATCTGTCTTCAGATTTTTCAAGTATCATGCTCTCTGGTGATTTGAAATTTTCTAGGCATTTCTCCCTCCACCCTCCAAAAAAGCATAATTTTTCATTTCATATATAAAACAAATGTGTCATGTAATGTATTTTCAAATTAAAATCATTTTGTAATATCTTGCAAATTAATTTTGACTCTATTTGTAAGTTTTAAAAAATACCTTCTGAGACTTTGTGATTTAGGAATGCCTAAAAAAACTTATGGTCTGACTGGAAAAAAAAAAAGGTTTCTAAATTTTAGTAACTGTGGCACTTATTTATTGACTTTATTAAGAAGGAATGGGAGTGGCAAATGCTATGTTAAACAAGAAAGATTATAGTAAAATTCAAGTTTACAATTTTTCTTGGTTGGTTTTAGGCTTCATTTTTTGTAAACATAAGTAAAAGCTGTATTCACTATGAAAAAAATGAAGTCATAATTCATCTTCACATTACAAGATATAAATATAGAAGCACTTTTGAGAAACTAAATGTATGTGTTTATTCAAAATAAAATGGAATTTTGGTTTATATATTTTTTATCTCATTTTCTGCTTCTCTTACCCCAAATGTTAGAAAAAAAACTAAGACCAGATGAGAAATGGGTTATTCCTCATATTTCTCAACTATATTGTATATAAATATTTAAAATCATGCCTAGACAAAGTAAGGAACAGGTAGGATTTCCCGTATGTGAGATATAAATTTTAGGATTTCTTTTAAAAATATAGATATAGAAATAGTCATGCCAATTAATCACTTTTGAAGGATGTTGAAAAGTAGGTTAAGTAATGATTTTCGTGAAATTCATTGTTGAAAGTTTGCAGAGATGAGTGCTATTAAAATACATTATTCTATGTATGATTTTGCTTTTAAACCAGAATTAAGTGGACATTAATTTGTAGTTTTCTACCTTAGTAATTTATCTACTTATGTAAATCACCTCACTTAATGTATTCTGACAGTTGGCCTTAACTAGAACAATTTGAATACCACTTCCTTAACTTATTATAAAAAGCTTTAAAAATTAAAACTCATATGATAATGTTACTTTCATCATTTCTCCTACTCTAGTGAATGGCATTTTGGAAGTAAATGTATATTTGACCAAATTAACTTAAGCTGCCCTTTCTTCTTGGTAATAGTAGGTAAACTTTGTTGTCATTTTATTAGCATTTACTATTATGCAAACATAGTGTTGCTGTGCTTCCATAATGTTTAGACAGTCGTCAATAATATTCGTTGGATGCTTGAACCAATAGGTTTGTGCATGTATGCGTGTGAGAAAGTCTATGCCACAATTCTTGAAAAAGACCTCTTTAATTTGAAGATCTTTTTAAGGTGTGATAAAATTAAACTTGTACACTTTTTGAGAAAAAGCTAAATACTGCTTCTTTTTTTCACAAAATACCACATATTTTAGCAAGTCTCCAAAGAACAGTCTGTAGAAATTCAGTTCATCTCTTTTTAACCAAGAGACATTGTAAGTATGAAACAATAAATGCAGATAGTATTGACAGCACAGAAACATAAATGAAATCTATTAATTGTTTCAGTAATAAATGTTTTGTAAGTACAGAATGAAATTAGAAAGAATGCATTTAGCAATCTAATTCTGCCAAGCTTGTTTTTCTGTCTTCCATTAACATAATGGTGTTTCTTTTAAAATATTAGTAAACATCTTTGGCTGACTGGGATAAAAATTTTGATTTCCAAAACGAATATTTTCAGTATTATTTATACAATTGGACATAGATTCTATCATTGTTCTACAGATTTTGTATCCCAGCTAAACTGTGTTGCAAAATACAACATGCAAGCAAGTTTTGGTGTTATCACAGGCCAGTCACTCCATCATCTTTCTCAACTCACTCTTCCTATCTGTAATATGAGAGAGTTAGATTAGATAAACTTTAGTTCTCTTGAAATTATACATTTTCATTTTCATGTATATCTATTTACTGTTACTTTCTCTGGTCATATATCAAGATAACTTCTTTTTAAGTCTATGTATGCCAATAAATATATTGGCTATAGTAAATAAGAATTTTTCTATATATATATCATTTGATTAGTTCCAATTTTCCCCCAAAACTTCAGATAGAAGCAGTGATAAGTATGAACCAGACCATTGTGAGAGGAAAAAAAAATTTGGATGCCCAAACCGAGACCAGTGACAGCGACACATAGTGAAGAATAAGCCCCAGGGAGGTTTTGGCACCAGGGGTTTTGGTCTAAATGCGTGCAAGAATTATTTTCCCTAAATAAGAACTTACACATCGAAACAGCCTAGATGAGGCGAGACACTGTGGCTCATGCCTTCAATCCCAATATTTTAGGAGGCTAAGGCAGGTGGATCGCTTGAACCCAGGAGTTCAAAGTTACAGTGAGCTAGGATCATGTCACTGCACTTCAACTTGGGCAACAGGGCAAGACCGTGTCTCTAAATAAATAAATAAATAATTCTAGATGAGGTCTGCAAATGTAAGCAAAATGTCTGCAAAAGATTAAGGTAACACAAAAAAGATAAAATTAATTTTTTTTTTTTGACAAATAAGACTTTGAAGTCTCTGGAGAGGAGTGATTTAAACTCATAGAGGTACAACCAGGCACGGTAGCTCACACCTGTAATCCCAGCACTTTGAGAAGCCAAGGCAGGTGGTTCACCTGAGGTCAGGAGTTCGAGACCAGCCTGACCAACATGGTGAAACCCCGTCTCTACGAAAAACCAAACAACAACGACAAAAATACAAAATTATCTGGGCATGGTAGTGCATGCCTGTAACCTCAGCTACTTGGGAGACCAAGGCAGGAGGCGCAGGAGCCGTGAGGTGCAGGATGCAGTGAACTGAAATCACACTATTGCACTCCAGCCTGGGCAACAAGGGCAAAACTCCATCTCAAAAAATAAAAATATAAAATAAAGTTATAGAGATAGGTTGTATTTTGCATACAACCTATGTGGAGGTTGTATTTGATCTATTTCACCTTAAACCTTTGACATTTGCCTACGTTCCAATGATCCAAAATTAATGTACCTATTTAAGATCTTTCTGCAGAGCTCCATACTTCTATTTACCATAACAGCAATAAGAACAACCACCATGATAATAATATCAAATACTTATAGAGGACTCACTAGGCAGTATCATCTAGCGCTAGGCAGTATTCAAGGAAATTTATGCATGTTAACTCATTTAATCCTCACAGCAGCCCTGTGAGGTGCATATGTTTCTTTTATCTCTTTTATAAGTGAAGAAACTGAGACACAGAACATTTAAGTAACTTGCCAAAGGTTATACACCTAATAAGTGGTGAACTCAAGATTTGAACCAAGCAGTCTGGTTCTATAATATTTGCTACTAACGACTTACATTCTCCATCAGCAGTCCATGGATTTTGTTCACTTAACTGCTATATACACCAACTAAAATGTCAACAGCTGAAAACTCAAATCTGCCAAAGTTGGCTTCTTTTTTTTTGGCGGAGGGGGGACAGTTTTGCTTTCGTTACCTAGGCTGGAGTGCAGTGGCTCACTGCAACCTCCACCTCCCGGGTTCAAGCAATTCTCCTGCCTCAGCCTCCCGAGTAGCTGGGATTACAGGTGTCTGCCACCACGCCCAGCTAATTTTTTTTTTTTTTTTAATAGAGATGGGGTTTCATTATGTTGGCCAGGCTGGTCTCGAACTCCTGACCTCACATGATCTGCCTGCCTCGTCCTCCCAAAGTGCTGGGATTACAGGCGTGAGCCACCGCACCCGGCTCAGCTTCTCTTTTTCTTATTGCCCCTACTATCAGTCATGTTCAGTAGTCTTACACATAAAATGTTTACCTCTCTTTTCCTTATCCTTCAATCTAGTCAAATTATGAAGTTCTTCATAATTTCCCTTTTGAAGCAATAAAATAAGACTTCCAATTTGTCACCACATAACCACTCATTTTCTTCCAAAGTGCTTCCCATACTCATCTTTGGTTTCATCTTTATAAATCCTCATGTTAATTTCCTCAATTAAAATTCATTAATAGGTCCCCTTCATCTTTAAGATACCGCGAATACGTCATCAGAAACTTCTGCTTGCCACTTCCATGCCTTCTTTCCAAATTGTTCCCCAATTCCCACCTCCTTCATCTTGTTCAGATAAGTTATCTCTTATTTTTTTCTTGCGTGTTCAACTCTAATACTCTACCCATATTTATTCATCATTCAAAATGACTTACTGAGAATTTATTAAGTTTCAGGCACTGAATTAAATATAATCAGCAAGGGAAATCAATATAGACATAGATATTTTCTTCCTTGAGTTTATGGTTTAGTTAATTTTCAAGACAAACAGGTTCTTAGTGAGTAAGAACTACATGGTAGAAGAACCACATTCTTTCAATGCAGATTAAGGAGGAGAAATGGAAAATTCCAGGAGTAAGTTAAGTCTGGGCTACAAACTAAAGGAGTCATAGGAGTTAGTGAAGGAGTTGGAAAATCAGCTCTCAGGCATCAGGGACAATGCCTGCAACATTTGGAGGGTTTTAATATTTCAGAGAACTTTGCATGTATGCAGAAATGAAGTCCCTCTAGGAAACGTCTAAGCATTCTCCTCTTCTGTGATCAGTGAGATTCCCAAACAGCCCTCATTTCTCTCCATTATGAAAAACGGTGACTATATAGAGTAATTGTTTTCTTGCTCACTAGACCTAAAGCTCCTTAGGGCAGGTCTTCTCCAAACATTTAGTATACACAAGAAAAAGAGAGAGAGAGAGAAAGAGACATTCATTTTAAAAGACACTGAAATATCAGCAATGGTGTATGATGATGATGCTTTGCATGTAAAATTGATGTTGAGTAAAAATAAAATTATAGTCTTAGATTTTGTGTGTATGCCCCTGTGTGCAGGTAAAATGAATCTGTTAAAGGGACCAAGGTCAGCAACAAAGAACAAACTTCTTATAGGAAAATATGGAGATGCACGAGAGAATTTTTTGTTTAAAATATACATACCTGCCATATAAGGAATCCTAAACTAGCAAAAAGCTAGAAAATGCCCGGCAAAATTCCAGGCATTATGGAAGGGTAGGAAGAGATACATTTTTTAAAAAAGAAACATAAAACTTTGCTCATGCAGTCTACCTGGGGTGCTTACTGTTTACATTTGGAGATAAAATATCCCCCAAATGAATTCATAGTGGCTACCAGCAAAATATCAGACACCTGCCAGAGCAAATGACCAGAAAATGACAAGTCACAGATATTGTCCGAGTCATTAACGAGTAGGTATTGAATATACTTTGTGATCACTTACAGCTGTCACAAAAATGGACACTGAGCCTCAAGAAATCTGAACAGACCCAAGGAAAAAAATAACAGAGTAGAAGAAACGAAACTTGGAGAGCAGGAAAAGACTAGTTTAGCAAATGTGGTATCTATTTTGCAGACAAAATTAAATCTTTGACAATGTGATATTTGAAAGCTATTCACCACTTATCTTCCCTTTCGTGTTTATAGTGCTTGCACATTTATGATTAAATTGCTTCACTATTCATCCATGCATTACTTTAATGTTTTATTCTGAACATTCTATACACATAATACCTGTATGTGCATAAATGGGCTTCTTCAGAAATCAGTAGCCCATGGGCCACATTTAACTAAACATTTACTAAAATATATTTCTGTGATAAAATAAAATTATTTTAACTGCCTCTTTATTTACAATGTGTCCTGCCATTAAAATAAAATGAGATAGAACTTTTCAATGTGTAATTTTAAATGCTCCTTTAAAAAAAAAAGTCATAGTTTATCTGAATTCAACACATTCGTTAGCATTGATTTACAATGGCATGTGTTTGGAGGTACGTGTAATATGCACGTGCCAAATGAATTCATTAAGACCAGTGTGATTACAGTGAATGTCAAATGAATTAATAATAATGGGACTTCTAAGTGTTACCATTACTTTCACAGTGTGTTAATGTTTTTATACTTAAGAGCCCTGAGGATAAATGACACTCACATATTACCCTTGAATATTAATTGTATCTGGATAATCAAAGGTTGGTCTAGCAACCTTGTGGGCAGTAACATTTTGTAGCCCCCTATACACAGAGAAATTACTATTATTTATAAATTTCATTGAAGACTGATTTCAAATTTTAGATTCCAATTATAAAAGGCATTTATATTATGCCTCCTACACATTCACTAAAATGTTACAGTCTGTAGACATATTTTTCTATGAATGATATTTAGAGTAAAGAATTTAAGTAGCTCAAGACTTTTTCTAGGCATTTGTATTTTTCTTCAGAACAGACAGCATACCACAGATAGACGTATGCTCATGGATACATATTTAATCTTCATTCTAATAGACACATACATTCGTTGTGACTCAATTACTGGACTTGGAAATCATTATATTTTTAACAGCAGCTCCCTCATCAGCAAAGTTATAATGAAACTACCTATCCCACACTATGAGCTTTGAAAGATTGTCTACTACCCTAAAGAAGATGCACATTTTTTTCTTTCTTTTCATTCCTAATCCAGCCTTTTATTTTTGTTCCAGTGATAACTGGTTGGAGGTGCAGGTAGGAGGTTTTGGACGGATAAAGAGGAAAAGGTTGAAATGAAAGAAAACCTAAGTTTGTTGTGGCTGCAACCACACGTAATAGATAAATCTTATTGTGATGCCCGAACAAAGTGATCATGAGGCCCAGTCCTTCAAATACGGAGGAAGTAAAACAAAAATGGAGGAAGGGTTTTCAAATCGAATGAAAAAGAAATCAGGAAACTAGAGTACTATTTTGTCCTTTTATCTTGAAACTTCAGTACCTAACGTCCTTTGTGCTTCAAGACATAGCAGATTGATTTGCTTGTTTATATTTTAATGATTAAGTTTAATAACCCTGCAACCTCCTTTCCCACTTCTTGCTTTCTATTAATTACAATTTCACATTTGTTGTTAACCAAGAATAAGTTCAATAAATGTTATTTCTATTTCAATGATAGGTATTCCACTAAAAAGAAAATGGATGAGCTGGAAACGCAACATCATTGATATGGTGTTTTCGAATAGAAAATATTTTGAGTTACACATAGTCAACTCACATGCTTTCTATTGCAATACAACAATTCAAAAATGTGTACTCTCTTTCCTGGTCAAAGTTTCGGTCATGACTTTTAGGGTCATAAATGACATATTTCTCAAGTTTGTAGATGGTATGTAACTGTGACAGGCAATTAATTCAGAGGTAGAAGCATCTAGATTCAAGAAAAGCCACACCAGCTTGAATATAATCTAACAAGAACATAGTCCTCAACCTACAACCTTACCCCTAAAAAACGATAACTAAATTTCAGAGAGGAGTCAATAAGGTTTGGCAGAAATATCTGTGAAAAAATACATTTTAGCTGACTATAAATTCAATAATAGTCAAGTGTGTGATGAAGCTAAAAAGAAAAAAAAAAACTAATTTATTTTTTGACCATATGACCAAAAGTATGGTATCAAAATCAAGGAGGTGAAAATCCCTCTGTACCCTGGTTTGGCAGGTCAGATGTGAAGGACACTACTCAGTTCTAAACATCCTATCTCAAGAAGGCATTTACACACTTGCTGCTCCCAGACAAAAGGCATGATAAGCTTAAGACAATAGTAAAAGATGCCACATGAGAAGATGCTGAAGAAAATAGAGGTTATAAATCAGTGGGAAAATTATAGCTGTTGTCAAATATGTAAAGGGCTAACATGTGGAATGGGGAAACATTTAGTCTGTGGTGCTTCAGAGTTTAGAGTCACATCTAATAGGATGCAGTTACAGAACCACACCTCATACAGATATGGCTCACTGTAACGACCAATAGTACCATTAGGGCTCAAAATAGAACTGACAATTTCATGAACAGGAAAATTCATCACCACTGATAAGATTCAAGCAGATGTTTAAATATCACCCTGTCAGGGTTAAGAAGGCAAGGGGATATCATATAGCATTAACTTTTAAGTATTAATTAGTAAGGCATTAACTAGGGGAAGGGTTAGATAATAACTTCAGATTTTTTTTCTTTTTACTGTGACCCACAGTAAGCAAGACATTTTATATTAGACGTTTTCACACATAGAAATCTGTAGAATTGAAATACAATTGTTCAGAAAATAACTCTTAATCACACACAGTTTACTCATATATTCCATTCTAGTCTGGTTTAACTGAATTCAGTTTTTAGTGCTATTTAATCTTGTTGGATTGATTTCAGTTCCCAATAATAGTTAACGACCCACAACTTATCCAACACTGAACGGGATGACCACTTCCAACTCCACAATTCTATGGTTGGATGTCACAGAGAGGACGAACGTCTCCCAGGATGAGAACCGGATGCCTCCCACGTGACTTGACAGTCATAAGCAAATAGACAGCAATATCATGAGTTTCCTCAGACTTCTCACATTTTTTACTTCAATTTAAATTGAGAACTATAATAATTTGGAATGCTTTAGCAGGGTACTTATACACAACCTATTTTTAGTCAATGATAACATCCAACAATAAAACCTAGCATCTAAAGGGAAGGGTTACCACAGAGATTCTTAGCAACTTCTTGATAATTCCATGCCATCGTTGTTACCTTGAACAAGGAAAATGCAGTATAGTGAGAATATGTGGCTGGCTGACATGAAGGGGCACAGAGGAGGGAGATGGTGAGTGACTGTGAGCATCCTATTACTAGAACAAGGCACGAAAGAGAAGTAGAAGGGAAGACTTAAACAGCCACCAACAAGTGCTGGGCATTTCCACACTTTCTTCCAATGTTCACAATGATCCCACAAGAAATATCTCAAGTGATTGAAAGGAAGCTGGGTGAGGTAAAGGGATGTGCCTGAAGCTATACAATGAGAAATGGATGTAATTACCACACATTCAGAACTTTACAAAATAAGTAGACACTTGGATGCTTCCTGTATGGTCCTCAGTTTTATACTTGGGATAAAAGAGATAAGTGACTTTTCAGATGGGGAAATCTTTCAGGCAGAAGAAAGGTAAACTTTCAGAAGTGATGCAGTCTAGAGAATTAGACCCATCATACTACTTGAGCACATCTTCTCGAACACTTCCTTTATTTGGTATTAGTGATTTCGAATTATATTTCTTTTAAGAGACTTTTTCACTGAAACTTTTGATGAAACAAAATCTACCTTTTTTGAGAAGTTTCACTCTTGTTGCCCAGGCTGGAGTGCAGTGATGTGATCTTGGCTCACTGCAACCTCCACTTCCTGGGTTCAAGCAATTCTCCTGTCTCAGCCTCCCGAGTAGCTGGGATTACAGGCACTCATCACCATGCTCAGCTAATTTTTGTATTTTTAGTAGAGACGGGGGTTTCATCATATTGGTCAGGCTGGTCTCGAACTCCTGACCTCAGGTGATCTGCCTGCCCCTGCCCTTGCCTCCCAAAGTGCTGGGATTACAGGTGTGAGCGACCACACCAGGCCTTATAGAAAAATGTTGCAGATTTTCTTAGGCCGATAGCTCTGACGTGGGCGGTGGGGTGGGGGAAGGGGGGAAGGGGGCGGGGAAAAAATGAAAAATATGCTCTTTCAAGTCACTGTGCATTTTGTGGCCATGGATGAAAACACTGCAAATCTGGAGAGGTTACTCACCCTGGATCATCAGTCAGATGTTCATACAATTGAGATGCTTACACTCTATAAATTTCAGTCACTTCCATTTTATAAATCAAATGTTTATTGTATATTACTGGAAAAATATCGGTAGAAAGGAAATATAATATAGTCATCCTCTCTGGTTTACTTAGTATAATCCAATTTGCACTCAAAGGTATCATATTCACATGTTTATATCCTCTCTCCCCATTTGTATTTACTTTTATCGATAATACTAGACAGCTACTCTGCTCAAAATGCAGTATTTTTCTTTCTGCAGAGGTTAGAACTGAATCATTTTGGGTGTCTTCCTAGAAACTGCTTGGTTGTTCTTTTAAGTTCATACAATTCTAGCAGGGCCTGCTCCCTATTTAGTCATTGGGGATAGATTTATATTCTCAGAGAAAAACCTAAATATGCAAGGCTAGCTTGACAACATGGTTACAGGGAACCCCTGCCCCACCTGTCAGTACCCCTAATCTCTTGTTGTGGCTTTTACCTGGGGCCCAGCCGCTAATGATGGGACAGTCCACCTGCCCATGCCTGGCTTCCCGCCCACCTCATAGAGTCACCAGCTGCCCTCTCTGGGCCAATCAAAGAAAAGAAATTACCATGGCAGAAAATGACTTCAGGACTTGGCTGAAAGTGGCAACTTAAGGGGTTGGCACCACGTTTGGACCTTGCTGGTGGTGGCGGGTGGTGGAGAAGACAGCTGTTTCAGACCTCCAGCCGGATGACTTGAGGACGCAGAGGCAGGGAAGATCGGGGAGATGTCCCAGCCGTTTGAAAGTAGATTTTTCTTGCCCTGGCTCCAAGCCCTAAAAGTTCTCTTAATGATAGTGAGGGAATGGATTGGGTTTTTTTCTTTTTTCTTTTTTTAGACGGAGTCTCGCACTGTTGCCTGGGCTGGAGTGCAGTGGTGCAATCTCAGCTCACTGCAACCTCTGCCTCCTGGGTTCGAGCAATTCTCCTGCCTCAGCCTCCCGAGTAGCTAGGATTACAAGTGCCCACCACCACATCTGGCTAATTTTTTTGTATTTTTAGTAGAGGTGGGTTTTCACTAGGTTGGCCAGGCTGCTCTCGAACTCCTGGCCTCGTAATCTGCCCACTTTGGCCTCCCAAAGTGCTGAGATTACAGGCGTGAGCCACCAGGCCCAGTCAGATTGTTTTTTTTTTTCTATGCACAGAACCAGTCATGACCATAAATATCCCCCTAAAATGTTATGAGTTCAAAGGTGAAAACAGGGCAATTGAATGAATGGATTGGACAATCCCGTTCAATCTAATATAAATAAACTGAGTTCAGTGATTTCAAGTTGGTGTACAGAGTCTGAGAACGCAGATGCCATAACCCATGCAGGCTCAGCTACAGACGAGCTGGGACATGAGTCAAGAGGGAAAGAAACCAGGGTGAAGGGCAGGTGCAGCTGGAGGTCCAGCCCAGGACACTCACAAGCATTCAGAGTAACAGTGCCTGTTTCTGGCCCACGTCGGTACCTAGTAGAACCCAAGAAGGTGGGATTTCCGGGCATCATTGACTTCTGGAGTCAAGGAGTGACAATATTAATGTTCTGGGCAACGCAGTCAGTTTGAAGCAAAACCTGATTTAGAAGGCGAAGCACAGGAGATTTTATCAATGAAACTCTCCTGTGTGATACTATAATGGCAGAGACAGGCCATTATATATTGGTCAAAGCCCACAGAATGTACACCACCAAGAGTGAACCCAATGTAACCTATGGACACTGTATGATAATGATTGTTAATGTTGGTTCATCCATTGTAGCACATGGGCCAAAATCTGCTATGGCTGATGCTGATGGCTGGGGATGCTGTGGGTTGTGGAGAGGGGTGCATGGGAGCTCTCTGCAGAATGACAGAAAGCTGTGTGCACCACAGTCAAACAGGGCTCTCTTCTTAATGGGAGGGCCTGGAGTAAAATGAGAAAATCAAGCTTAGGGAAACAGGTATTTGGCTTTCCTAAATTTCCTCGTGGGAACTTGAGAACAGAGCTTGTGGGAATTCTCCCTAATGGCATCTTCTATTTGTGGATGGAGATGATATGTCTCATGTCCTGGAAAACAGTCTCTCCATTGGCCGGAACTAGCACAGAGTGGTTCTAACCTGCTTGGTGGTGGAGACTGGTTTTCATTTATTGCTATGTGCCCGGCTTCTAGCACTCACCTGACTCATGGGGAAAGAGGGAAGCAGGAGCATAGCTGAGCCAGTCCCTGCTGGGGAGCACAGTTAGCGTTTGCCTACCAGAAGCTCAGTTCCTACAGAAACCCTCCTAAGGCCAGAGTCAGGTAGGTGGCCTCAAAGGTGTGCTGCCGACAATAAAGGGGTCTCTGGGAACGAGCAGAGCAAGAGTGAACAAACAGGAGGGAGTTTTGTTGGCATTGGTCATAATTACCAGCAAAAGCACATCACAATGGGTTATCAGACCACAGACCACTCGCTGGCTGTGACCATTTACAGCTTCCCTTCTCTGACCTTCGTTTCTTCTTAAAAATGGGAAGACACTTTGGAAACTCTAACATAAATATAAAATACGAACATTCAGCTGGACATGCAGTGGCTCACACTTATCATTCCAGCACTCTGAGAGGCTGAGGTGGGAGGTCCCATCTGGAGGCTGGGAGTTTGAGACCAGTTAGGGCAACATAGCAAGACCCCCATCTCTACAAAAAAATTTTAAAAATAGCTGGGTACGCTGGCCTGATCCTGTGATCCCATCTCCTCAGGAGGTTGAGGTGGGAGGATTAACTGAGCCCAGGAGTTCAAAGTTACAGTGAACTGTGATTGCACCGCTGCACTCCAGCCTGGGCAACACAGTGAGACTCTGTCTCTAAATAATTAAATTAAATTAATATGATCATTTATACAGTGAAATATAGTTTGTAGTTATAAAATTTCCTTCTGCTTTCCCCCATTTTTATTTGTAGATTGCAAAAGCAAATGATGAGATGTAACCTCAGAAAGAGATACGCAAAGATTAAAGGGGTCAGATATTCTCTTGAAAGCAAGTTACGTGGGAAGCATGTGTCATGTATCAGGGAACTTTTCCCATTTCAATAAACTATTCTGACCCAAAGGGAGGGCGGAGTTCCCTCAGGCAGAGAATGGGGAATGTCTGGTATTGGGGCTCCCTGGTTCTCTATCTGATTTAAACTAATATCCAGGAAATTTCTCCACTCAAAGTTACCGCCAAATGATCTGTCTATATTAATGGGGACAGAAGCTCTTCTCATGCCAGCGGTTCTCAGCCAAGAGCTTAGCATTTAAAGCCTTTCTTCCCTTCCTTTCTGAGCGCAGTAGCTGCATTCACTGCACAGTTCCTGCTCCGCTCGGAAGGAGGCTGTCAGGTTCCTTAGAAACCACCCCTTCCATGGCTGGAAGTGTCTCCAAGCAGTGCAGTATGCTGTGTATTTCTTATTCTTTCCTAAGTGACAGCAGCATTTCCACTTTTCCTGCTGGTTAATCCAAGGTTTTAGTGACAGAACAGGCTCCACTTGAGCACTGTGCCTTAATCAGCCTTTAGGCTACCTGGTTTACACTTGAGCCGCACTTGAGCAGGGGGTTGGGAGTTGTCAGCCAGGCATTTTCTCGCTTTGTCCCTGTGGCCCTCATGGTCAAGCGCAGGGACCGGAGCAGCCATTCTGAATAGAAGCAGCCCTGGCTTGGAAACACCCAACTTCCAGACGGCCCACAACTGACCTGCAGCTGCTTCCGACTGCGGAATGAGCCTCCGCATCAGCTGCAGCTCACGCTTCTCTCCCTTCTTACTCTTGCCTCGCGTGCGTTTTCCCCCAATCCTTTTTCTCTTTTCTCCCTTATAATGTAGCTCCCAAGAGCAGGCCCCTTCTAATAAAGTAAGGAACCAGTGCAGAAGAAAACAGGACTGCTGGTTTGAAATACTTCTTTAGGAAAAGCAGAAGGAAATTCCTCCTCCTTCCTGTCTTTACCTCTTCTTCTATTTTCTCCTATTGTCTCCTCTACTTCTTCCTGATTTTCATCCTCTTCCTCCTTTCCCACTGCCACCTTCCCTTCTCAAGACCCAGAAGTCAGGATAGTTCTAGCAGTATTACAGGGCAACTGCAATCCAGTTAGCTAAATAGGCTTTAGGGGCACAGGCCGGGAACCAAACCGGCTTGTGTTAGGTGTTTCCTTGGGAAATACACTTTAAATGGCAAACAACGCACTTACCTTGAAGACCTCAACCCACTCTGAAGCCGTGGGGTACAGCTTGTGGTGCTGGGTGTATTTTGGACAGCAGTCTCCTATAGTTAAGAAATCAAGACAATCCCCGAAGTATACGAAAGTATCAAGCCATTGTATGTTTTGCAAAATCATATTCATCTCTAATAGCATCATAAATTTGTTTACTTAGCCCTGCTAGTCTGAGTGGTGACATGCAATTGATCTTTGTCTGACAGAGCCTGCGACACTGGCCCAAGAGAACACACTGATTCGACTCCGCAAAAAGCATTTGGGGTTAAATGTGCCAGGTGTGGGCCGGGCAGATGGCATAGCAGCGGTGCCTTGTGTTGTCATGCATATAATCTGATTTCTGAAATGACCTCGAGACACCAATTTGCTCTGCTCGATATCAGGTGTGCTGTGAGGAGCCCGGTCTCTGGGGAGCACTCACACCACTTTTCAGCACTTCTCATCTGTGGGCTAATGGACAGCACTCTCATTGGAAATGGCACTGTTTGCTCTTCCCACAGGAAGAAATTGTTAAAATGCTGGTAGCTTTAGCAGGCGGCAGGTGTGGCAGTGTATCCTGAGTAGATAATTGCAAATATGTTTTTAGTTGCAACTTTGGCACCCAACAGTAAATAATACCAATTCCTACAAATGCAATAACACCAATTCCTACAAATGCACAAGGATTGAGTTTAATTTTTGAACAACTGTTGAGAATCTATTTATTTTCTTTCTACCTTTTTTTCCCTAATAAACTGTTTATTTTTTCCATGTTAAGCCTTAAGATAAATTTGCAGTGATACACTGCAGCATTATTTTCTTTTTACTGAATAATGGTGATAACACAACAAACTTTGCATTTATTTCTAGTGAACTTGGTATAACTCATAACAGGATGGGCTGTGTGACACAAATGTTTATATTTCTCTACTTAGAAAACTAAAAGAAACAGAGGACCAAGCTCTCCAAACGTAATGATCCAAAGACAAAGATTTTGCAAAGAAATCTTTGCAAAAGATTGTAGCAGAAATTCAGTTAGGGTTCTCTACTAACTTTTCCAATTTTATTTTAGTACATTTCTATATTTTGCTTAAAAACATCAGCTATCACAAAACTTTCAGCCAAAATTATACTTTTACATCCTAAAAATAACAAACAGAGGCCCTTACTTCCCTCCCCAGATTTGTGTGACACTAAAATCATATACTTTTTATCAGTTGTCAAATACCCATGTAATAGGTCAAAAAATTATTTCCAGTCCTGGAAACAGAATGAATAGATTGATTTAAAAAAAAGTTTTACTTTTTAGACAGTCAGGTTGATCATATAAAGATAAGATTTTGTCATTGGCAGAAAATTTCCATAGCATATGATCTTAAAGTACAGGATATTAAAGACCGATATACCATGCCAATAATGACCTTAGAGTAATGGTTTAAATTACTGACTATCAATAATGAAGGACAATATTTCTCCTGAAAACTTTGTACTCTCATCCTGCCGGAAAGTTTAGGGACTTCTTGGGATAGAACACTATTTTGATTTCTCACAAAATCATTCTTATTTCTTAGAAAAGAAAAATCCACTTCATGTATTTGACCTTTTTACTCATGACATGCATGGTGAGGCACTGTTCTGCCCAAATCCAGGAGGGTATGTTCATTTCTGGCCGCTGAATCTTAATTGGGAAATTGACACCCTGGAATATACTCGAAGAGAAAGATTCGGTCTTGAAAAAGCTGGAAAAAAAATGTCATCTAAAGAATGCCTGAAGGAATAAGATATTCATCATGGAGAAGTCAAGGGATGGGGAAAAACCTAGATATGCTCTCAGGGATTGAAGGACCGTCATGAGGAAAAGTCTAATCTTACACTGTGGTTCTGAAAGACAGAATCACCACCAGTGGCTGGAAGTCAGAGAGGGATAGCCTTTACATCAATTACAGAATGAAGTTACTCTTTCTGATAACTATTACAAATAGTGTGTATTCCAATATGACGTAGTCTCAGTAACTCTTATTCAAATTTCTAAAATAGCAACAGGCAGCATGGAGCTGTGGGAACTAGGACCAGACCACCTCAAGGTTCCCTTCCCAAAGGCTAAGTTTTATTCCTCCAGGTGATTCTGAGCAAATCCTTTAAACCTGTGCCCAAATAGATTTTGGTATCCGTAGCTGATCTTGTGGCATCTGGTCAAGCCTTACAGTTTTTCAATGTATACTTGCTCTCAACTCCTGTGCCTCTCAAGTTGATTTCACAACTGATTCCCCAGATTCATCTCTATCCCACAGAAGTATTTATTTTCACATGGCCAAAGTCATGGGGAGAAAAAGCTAAAATCAACAATTCTCAAAAAGCATTCAGGGTGAAAATTTTCCTTTTGAAACATCAAGAGTCTCTTAAACAGTAGACAAGTCACACGTGTGTCATCTGAAATTACATCACACCAGCCAATGGCACACTATTAAATGCATCTAAATTTCCTGCCTTCCTTTTCAGACTCTGTTTACGAAACAATTCCTAAACACAGATGGAGTCTTTTCTGCCGGCACATATTAATTTGTGTTTTTATTTATGCACTTCTGATCTTTGTGACGTTTTGTCCTTTAGCCTGACACCAAGTCATTTTTTATACATGTCCTGTGGAAAGGTGGCCCTTGCCCTGCAGTCAACCTCACAAATCCCTGACACACACGCATGCATTTTTTATTGTTCTCACATGTTGCTTAACAGCCTGCGCGATTACTGCTTTACAGCACAGCAGATGGGTTCTTGCGTAGCGGTGAAACAGATGAGATGCTCAAATCGATTGTTTTATCAACAATCAGTTGCAGATAAAAATCATTTTAATGAGAGAAATTAATGGTGTTTGCAAACATGATGTTAATTAAAGAACATTGCTTAGGCGATTTTTTTCGCCTCTCTCTTTTTTCTGCACACAATTTTTTGTTACCCATGACATCTTTCATTATTGACTCATGCCCCAAAGAAAAGGCGATTAAAATCTGCTTTTGTTTGATGTAGCTTTTATTGAAGAAAGAAATAGATCTTTCTGAAGCTTCCTGGTGAGATGAAAGTCTAATTATCTCCACAAATGAAAGGAAAAGCTTTAATTAGGCCTGTGCTGAATCTGCGCACTGTGAATTTGTGCATTGTGATGGATGGAGCCTGCATCTCCTCCGTGACTGCCGTTGAAATAATGAAGGAAGAGGAGAGGTAGCCTACTCCCATGATTCAGCTGGCAGAGTGGAGTTGCAGGCACACCTGGGTTGTGAGCGAGTGCCCAGAGCAGCTGCCACGGGCCATGTTTCAGTGCTGTGCATTCGGCTGTTTTACAGCCTCCCTCTGAGCTTTGATCTCTTTTCAGACAGCAGGGGTCCTAACAAATCAAGCTTTTCATGTTTCACTCAGTTTCACTCTCTTTTGCTTCCCCATTCACACTGGAACTCCAAAGAGGATGGATAAAATATTGTCTTTTTCTGAAGCAATTAATGATCAGCAGCTGACATGATTGAAGTGGGTATTATGCCTTACAAGCAGTATTTTAAGGTTGACCATAGGGAAGATTCCGGGGAAATAAATGAATGATTTATTGAACTTTTTAGTTGTTTACTTCAGTGTTTGTGATGCTATTAATCATTTGCACATGAGCTTTAATATGTACATACACTTTTGGAAGTGTGCTGAACTGTCCGTCGGCTCTGAAGGGTGACATTGTGAATTATTTTAACCTGCTCATTGTCACACGGCAGAAAGCTAAAAATAACAAAATACGGCTGGATCTCCTGTTTTGTCCCACTTTTGCCATGTTGAATGTAGCTTGGTCTGTTTTCATGTCATCCCACTGATGCCAGGAAGGTCAAACTCTGACTTGATCTGTCACTGCTTGCTGTTAATCTATTCTTTTCAGTCAATCCAAAAGCACTTCTGACATCAAGAGTGACGATGGGGATTATTTCCAACACTTTTTTTTTTGGCCAGGATTAAAAAAGAAGTTGGGAAGGGGGAAATGCTAACAAAATTGAACAGCATGTACAGGCAATTTGACCTCCCCATTGCCTCCCGCCTTTCTTTGGGTAGGAATTCCCTATCGTGAAAGAACGATGAATTTGTTTTAAAGGTAAAAAATAAAGCCTGCAACCCAAGATCACAGGGAGGAAAGAAACTGCACGTGGAGCATGGCACTTTCACTTACTCTAAGCAAAGGTGTAAACTGAAAGGCAATTTTCACGACCTATAAAAACTATCTGTAGGCAATCCTTCTTTATTTATCGAGGTCAAAATTGGGCAATAAACGTGTGTGTTGAAGGGAATGCGGATGGATTATCGGAGACAATTACTGGGGTGGCCTCTGATTTGTGGGTGGAAAATTTGAAATGAATGTTTTCTTGGATAGAGTTTGTTACTCTCCTAAAATTATGAAACTTCGGCTTTCTGGCTAAGGTGCAGTTTTTTTTTTTAGACTTTTGGTATTTTTGTTCAATCTCTTTGTTACTCTTTGGGCTTCCTCCCAACACTGCTCGTTCCTTGTCTCCTTGTCCCCTGCGAGAAAGCTTTAAGCCTCTGGGTTTAATCCTAGGGTGTGATCATACTGATTATAGATTCCATCCACAGAACTGACCTTCTTGCAGGTGGTTGGCACCCAGCAGGTGGGCTTTTTTAAGGTCACAATAAGGAATGGAAAAGGATTGAACAGAACTTGACAGCTGCCTTGCTCTAAGTGGAATGATTTCAGTTCTGGTCAAAGCAGTGCATAGGGAGGAAGGAATTTACGGAGGTGCTAAGGGTGAGGGATATTTAGAGAAAGTTGACACAAATTAAGAAAGAGCAGATGAAATCAAACAGTTCATTCAGTGGCACCTGTGAGCCCAGAGTAACTCCATCCTTCCCCTACAATCACGAGTGTGAGGGGAATGTGGAAAGTTTTGTCGCTCTATAATTTATTTCAGTGGAGCAGAGCATCAGAGTTAGAAAGTAAACTAAAACTATAACTGAATGCCACAGGACAGGTGCAAACAAACCCCCTAATTAAATGCTCACTTTCCTCTTCTCACGCTTTATCTGTGTCAACATTTAATTTCACTCTTTAGAGCTTAGCACCATCTCCATCATATGTGAGTTCAATAGTGACATAAACATCTTATGTGGGTGTGTGTACAATGCTTATTACATAAAAAGGAAATAGTGACACAGTGGTTACATGAAATTCAGAAGAGGCTGAAAAGTTAGACTATATTTACTGGTAGTTAACTTTCACAGCAGAAAATATTTTTGAATTATTTTTATCTTCCTTTTACATTGATATGGTATTTAGGCCATCTAAAGCCACAGTCAGAAAACTGGCCATTCGAACAAGTAGAAAAAGAAAACATGTGAGGTCCAAGCAAACAACATACCAAATATAACAAACAAACACAAAAACCAAGCCTGTGAGAGATTTCCCCCTGCTACCCTCAGAGCTGTCCATAATTCTCTGGGCCATCCACCCCAGATTCTCCAAGGGGTAAAAGTGTTTTGTCATAGTAGCCTCAAAATAAACACAAAACAAAACAAATTAAACTTACTAAAGATAGATAAAATTAATAAAAAACACAAATAACCACACATTTTTTTTTTTAAAAAAGAAAGTGTAATAAAAAGGAAAGAGATGTGTCAGCCGTCCTCATAGACACAACTAAAAGAAAATGACCCAGTCCTTTCTAGGGAATGGTGACAGGGCAGAATTTAAGAAAGAAAAAGAAGCATCTGAAAGGTAACACTCAGCCGATGGGATGTTTGTTTCTTAAAAGTCAGGAAAGCAGAATTCTGGTGAGGAGGGAGTGACTCCCTAAGGAAAATTCAAAGATAAGGTTCATCCTTTTTCTCACTCTAAAGTTTTGGAGCTAATGGTCCATGTTTCTTAAATTGTCTTAATTCTGATATATTTAGAACTATGATGTATGTAGAAGCTATATCCGGAACTGAAATCTGATATGGTAATGTCCTCAAGTCAACTTTGTTCTCCCTTTTGGTAAGAAGGCCCATATGCATGTTAAGAAATACACATTTACTTTGGGGTGAGGGTGAAGAAAAAGCAAGCATTCAAGAAAATAGTTAAAATGTCATTTAAAATTTAAATATTTAAAATCATATTTAAAATTTAAGTAATTTTAAAACCTTGTCACAGTAGCTATAGGCAGACATTTGGAATCTCTGTTTCTTAGATGAGAAGCCGATGACATGGGAAACTTACCCAAGGGATCCCAGCATGGGCCAGCAGAAGCTGGAGTACTGGGGCCTCTCTTTGCTCAGGCCTGGAGGAGAAGGGCAGAAGGAGCTCATAAGTGGGCACAGCAAGGAGGCATTCTCACTTCTTCCTTTCCCTCCCTCATAAGAGACGTTTGTTTGGGTTCACAGGCTGCCCTCTAAAAACACCAATCCTCCTCTTCACTCTGAGAGCAGTGTCCGTACCTTACTCCGGGTGATTTGACTCTGGCTTCAAGAATGTAAACTGTTCATACATACATTCACTTATCTATTTAAATGCTTATTTACTTGCCTACATGACAAACCAGCAAGAAAGAAGAGTAGCCAATGAGTACAGAACATTTTCAGAAGAACCAGCCCTGGGGAACTGCTGGGAGAAGAGGGTAGTCGGGAGCTCTGTGGTGGCAGACTGTGGGCCACCAGTGGGTCAAAATGCCAGCGGGGTGTATCCAGTCATGGAAAACACTTCCAAAAGAAAGGCTTAGAATGGGACAGAGACAAAATTGGCCTACACTCCAGAGCTGCATGGACTTGTACTGAGTATGGCACAGTGGGCCCCCAAGAGTCTGTGTCAGGGTGCCCAGCATCACTTCCAGCTCTAAAACCCTTTAGGGGACTCTCCATCAGCCTCAGGATGAAGTTCAGAGTCCTCAGCACAGCCCTACAGAGTCCTGTCCACAATCCATCCCGTGCTTTCTTGCCTCCTTCATTGCTCACTACCGACCCTCATTAAGTCAACATCCCAGATAGACCAAGCTCCTGTGCCACTCTTGAAACTTCTGGCCACCCATTCAGGCCTATGCTTCCAGGCTGTGGTCCTCAGTCTATACTCTCCTCACTACCTCTGTCTCTCATGTAGGTGCTTACGCTGTTATGGTCATCTGTCACCTAACATTTCTCTTCTAGAACAGTCTACCACGTTCCCTTGAGGCCAAGATCTACACCATTTTCCTCTATATTCCCAAAGCATAGTGCTGCAGCTTGCGGTGTCAGAAGTAGAAACAGAGCCCCCTCTTTTTTTTCCTAATAAGAAAATGTCATGGAAGAGTGAAGAAGAGTGTGGAATTGATCTTTGTTGCATAAAGTGTGTGTTTATGAATTATCGTAATTCAGACTTTCATGCTGTCTGGTGATTCAGCTATAGTTTCCTCCTTTACATTTTTAATATGAAAGTTCACTTCTTTTTGGAAAGGCTCAATGATTACAAACATCTAAATCCCACTTCGTCGCGGACTCATTTATCACCCAGGCTCCTGTGCTTCCACCTGCGTTTGAAACCAGAACGTATTTCTGCTGCAGTCTGTGAACCAGCTTATCTATTGCACTTAAAAGTGTTTTTATAGGAAACAACCAAACATAAATAATAAATAGTGAAGTACATTTTACTCTCCTATCATAGTATTAATTTGCCCTCCAGTTCCTATGTAATGCATCAGGTACAGAAGTCTAGACTCATTTAGATTAGAAATAGCCCAGAATGCATTTTAGACACATATTTATCATCTTGATTTATTAAGGAGCAGCTGAAGAATGATACTAATTAAGTGTCTGTGCTTTCGTTTTGAGACTATAATTGTTTTTTAGAACAAGCAAAATGTAAGGAAACAAATGGGCGAGGGTATTTGAATGCATTAAATCTCTATTACACAGACAATGTTTCTTTATATTTTTCTGCAACTTATACATTTAAGGAGGACATTCTCATGGTTTACAAAAAGTTGTCTATAGTAGACATTCCTCTGAGACGTTTTTTGTGGTGTTATTTATACCGTTTTGAATCATTTAGCCCACCGTTCTGGAGCATTTTCTGCCTGCTAAACCCTGTGCTCTGTTTGGAGGACTCTCGTTGCCAAGTTCTCAATCATTTATAATTAAAAAAAAAAAAATCAAAGCAATATAAATATTCACATGCAAGGGAAATGCAAGGATCTTATAGGCTTTTAAAAAATATTTTTACTCTTCAAAATTTCTGTAGAAATCATATATTTTACTTTTACCAGCTAGAAGCAGAACAACTAGAACTCAATCAAAATTTTCTTAAAAATGTAACCGGAAGCCCTCAGGGTTTAGCTCCGTTTCACACCAACACTAACCTAGAAAACTCAAATAAAAGTAAGTGCAACTTGTTTCAATTAGTTGTGACCATAAAATATATCAAGAAAAGGAAGGAAATTGTTCCAACAGATTTATATTAAGTAAGTCCAGAAAGACGGGAAGAATAAGAGCATCTTATTGCAAACTTCTGGCCTAATAAAACGTACAATAAATAACCTCAAATCTCTGCTTCCACACTATACACAACATATGAGCTTTTTATTTAAAAAGAAAATCTTCACATCATCATAAAACAGCTGAGGCTTTAACAGTAGGTCCTGCCTTCATCTAATCCTGTCGCTTGTTTTCTTGTCCCTGTGATCATTCCTGAAGTTCATACCATTTAAACACATCCTGAGTACAACCACCTAAAACCAGCCACTTGAGGTAGGCTAGCTCTTGGTAAGGGGTGGTTCACACCACAGCATAAGACAGGTTTCCTTTTATTCCTTTTCCTTTTAGAGAAGCAAAGCTGACTTTTACAAAGTTTACTAGAAACTGATTTTCCACATCAACTAAGAGACTTACAAATATTTAAAAACATGAAATAAAGAAATACCACAAGCACAACACACATAATCCTGTCAATCCATAGTAAATAACAGGTCTTTTAATTGTATGAAATGAGAATTAAGAGTTTGGAAAACAGTGAATACTTTTTTTTTTTTTTTTTTTTTTTTTGAGACAGAGTCTCGCTCTGTCGCCCAGGCTGGAGTGCAGTGGCGCGATCTCAGCTCACTGCAAGCTCCACCTCCCGGGTTCCCGCCATTCTCCTGCCGCAGCCTCCCAAGTAGCTGGGACTACAGGCGCCGCCACCTCGCCCGGCTAGTTTTTTTTTTTTTTTTTGTATTTTTTAGTAGAGACGGGGTTTCACCGGGTTAGCCAGGATGGTCTCGATCTCCTGACCTCGTGATCTGTCCGTCTCGGCCTCCCAAAGTGCTGGGATTACAGGCTTGAGCCACCGCGCCCGGCCAGAAAACAGTGAATACTTTTAATCCTTCAAAAACCTAATTCAAATGAGATTTTTGAAGATTTTGACTCTTATTTATAACTCCGACCCTTTCCACAACAGTGTTATATGTTACTGTGAGGACATAAACTTTTTAATTCCATTTTTAAAATTGTAATTACAGTTAAATTGTTTTTTAATTTAAAGCTTTGGTTCACTGACTTACTCTGTGCCTACCTCATTAACATCATATTGAAAATCCCAGGTCTGGAGGAAAGGTTGTCATATCTTCAGAGCATTTAACTCTTTTCTTCAACTCAGTCTCATCTGTACTTTTGCTACAAATTTTCCTGTTAAAAAAAGTGAAATAAAATAAGTAGCAGATAATTATATTTTCCTTTTAATTTTATAAAAATGTAAGAGATTTTTCCATTCATAAAGAAGTTTTACATTAGCTCACTTGGCTTTACAAATATTTGTAAGAATACTATAGTTCTGAAGCAATGAGCCTTGTTGAGGTAGCATGCGAAGGTGTATTAGGGTGAGATGGGGGATTCTTGCCAAATGGCTGGTCAAAATGGCAGCTGTTTGTGACTCCTCAGTTCTATAACTATAACAAAGTCTAAGAAAAAAACAAGACCATCTGCTTAGAAAGGCTAAATGTACACTTCAGAGTGTGAATGAAAGGTAATTTACTAAACATTCTGACATTTATTATCGCAAAACCTGAGACATGGTAGCCACTCAGGAGGGCTGAAGAGTGGATGTGGAATGGAAATTTCAGGCAACACACTAGGAATTTCCCATATGTTATAACAGCACCTTGGAACAGACTTGCGAGCCAATCTTGGCTATCCCTATTTTATGTGTTAGGTAACTGAGGCCAAACGATGTTAGGTGAATTCTCTAAGGACTGGCTTTATTAACAAGTGGTACAGCCAGGGCTGAAGTCCAAGTCAGTTTTTGGTTAAAGACAACCTTTAATTACATGAAACTTTCATATGCATAACTACATACAACCAACTTTCTACAATATGTAGTGGGGTTCACATATCAAATTCCAGTTCTCTTACAACAAAGTATATGAAAAATTTTAGTTTGTGCAAATGATTAAGGAATTGTCTCTGTTTTCCCCTGGCTCACATTTTTTCTACTTGGAAACATCATTTCTGCCATGTCTTACTGTGTTCTCTTTGCTCTTATAATTGCAAGCAGTTGGGACAGGTTGGAATTGTCATTTCTTGCATTACAGTTTATTGCGCTCACTGAAGATCACTGTCCTTCTCCTTTGCGTATACTTGAAGCAAAATGTTCCTGAGGCTGTATTTCTAGGACCCTTCTCCAATATGCATTGAAAAGATCTGCCACAAATACCCAGGAAACGCCTGTCTTTAGCACATTGTCGCTTTTCCTGTTTTCTGCTTGCTGCCTATGTGTTCTGCCCCATTGTCAGAGTCGAGTTCCCCAGAATGGTGAAGTCCAAATAGTGCTTTGAGAGTTCAAAGTGTGTCTAGGGGTTAAAATAGGTGACTCCAATTCACTCTTTAAAATACTCATATCCTAATACTTTTCCTGTGACACTGTGAAATACCTCTTCCTTATAACTCAGTGGTTTTGCTGCATCTCCATTATCTCTTCACTGTTTGTTCCATGATGAAACATTGTTCTGAATCTTATAAAGAAAGAGCTAAGATCTAGAACCTGAAATACCATTTTACCCAGCAATTCCCTTACTGAGAATATACCAAAGGAATATAAATCATCCTATTACAAAGATACATGCACACTGATGTTAATTGCAGCACTATTCATAATACCAAAGACATGGAATCCACCCAAATGCTCATCAGTGGTAGACTGGATAAAGAAAATATGGTACATGTACATCATGAAATACTATGCAGCCATGAAAATAAACATTATCATGTCCTTTGCAGGGATACGGAGGGATATGGATGGAGCTGGAAGCCATTATCCTCAGCAAACTAACCCAGGGACAGAAAATGGAACACTGCATGTTCTCACTTATAAGTGGGAGCTGAACAATGAGAACACATGGACACAGGGAGGGGAACAGCACACACTGGGGCCTGTTGGGGGATGGGGTTAGGGGAGGGGAGAGCATTAGGAAAAATAGATAATGCATGCAGGGCTTAATACGTAGGAGACGGGTTGATAGGTGCAGCAAACCGCCATGGCACATGTTTATCTATGTAACAAACCTGCACATCTACCCCAGAACTTAAAATATAATTTAAAAAAAAAATGAGCTAAAGTTAAGGGAATCAGACCCTAAATCCTATTCTGTGAGGGAATGAGAACATAGACTGAAGAGCTAGATACTTAGTCCCAGGCCCCAAAATAATAGTAGTCACGGGTGGGCACAGTGGCTCACTCCTGTAATCCCAGCACTTTGGGAGGCCGAGGTGGGCAGATCACCTGAGGTTGAGAGTTTGAGACCAGCCTGACCAACACAGAGAAACCCCATCCCCAAAATACAAAATTAGCTGTACGTGGTGGTGCATGCCTGTTATCCCAGCTACTCGGGAGGCTGAGGCAGGAGAATCGCTCGAACTCGGGAGGTAGAGGTTGCAGTGAGCCAAGATCGCACCATTGCACTCCAGCCTGGGCAACCAGGGTGAAACTCCATCTGCAAAAAAAAAAAAAAAAAAAAAAAAGTCACTTATATTTATGATCCTTTTACTATGTGCCAGGTTGTATCCTAACTATTGTATGTATATTGCTTCATTTAACAACTTAGAGTAAATATTACTATTGTTTCTCTTTTACAGATAAAAGAACTAGGCTCAGACCCACTTATCAAGTGACAGAGTAGGGATTCCAAACTCTGCAGCCTGATTCCAGAGGTTCTCAAACACTACCCTCTTTTTGTACTGATCCACTGTTCAGCCATTGTAACGCCCATTAAAATCCTGGGATTATACTCTGGTTTGTACACTGTCATGTATTCAACAGCCAAAGAGTGACAATTATATTCTTAACAAATGTAACTAAACAGAAATTGGAAATCACTGAGAAAAAAAAAAAAAAAATCCCTCAGGCTCAGTAAGAGATGGAGGGGAGGACAAGACAATTCTAGAAGCAGATGATGAGGCCTTTTCAACCCATTGTCCACTTTCTTATTTTATGAGGAACTGACATTATCTTACTCAATTTTCAGCCTCTGGAATGATATGTGCAATGTCTATTTCTGAATCACTAATCTTTTCCAAAGTCAAATAAAGCTCCTATCTGGGAAGGAGATGGTCCTAGAGTGTAGAGAATAGGTACCCATAAAAGGTGGGGACAGAGAAATTGTGTTAAGCCTGAAAAGAGAGCACAGAAATTAGCACTGGCCCTGCAGAGCCAGGCTGTACCTCTGCAAAATGCTTTTGTTACCAATTATTACAGAAATGCTACAGGACTCAGGATATTAACAAAAATTTCTCTTCGCACACACATATCTATGGCAGGGTTTATTCCCCTAGCATATCCCAATAGTTTTCCAATTGGTTTGTTCATTTATTTTTCAATAAGCAGAATGCTTTTTCCACTTCACAACTATTTCATAATAGTGCTGATGTCTGAACCATAGGGAAAAACCTGAATGATTCACTCACACTATCCTGTGTACTAAATTTTCTCCCACGTGGGGCTTTGCAAGTGATAATAGAACAATTCTCTATGTTTATCAAACATGCCCTTTCATTTCGGTTTGAATAATATTTTAGTGTATATTTCAGATTTCACCTGAGAAACCAGTGCTGACTATTTGTCTGGGTTTTAATTAAGCCCTTGCCAGCACGCTCAGGTACACTCATTCAAAGCTATCCGTCACATCCAAGCAAATCAGGAGGAGGGTTTAACATGTGTTGTGTAGTAATCTTGTCGTATTTGTATTCATCTGTTCATCAAGGTAAAAAAAAAATAGTCAATTTAAAGCGACATGGGAGTGGCAATCCCTGTCTTTAGGCAACGGCTGTATAATTGACCTCCTTTAGCATTTAATTTCTCAAGCCTCTAGGAAGCTTCATTTTGAACATCAAAGAGGTACCTGTGGAAGAAACTGTTCCAGACTGGTGAGTAAACAAATTAGAGTTAATAGGGTCATTAGCTTTCGTGGTAAAAAAATTTAGACTGGGTATTCCTCACCAACAGATATGTAAACTGTCAGCATGCAGGGTTTTTTTTTTTTAAGCCTTTAAAAATGTAATTAGATATAGAATTTGACAAGATGTTATATATTATTTGCTTAATGGCATTTCTTAGGTTTAGAGAGGGCTTGTTTTTGTTGTTGTTGTTTGTTTGGTTTGGTTTGGTTTGGTTTTATTTGAGACGGAGTCTCATTCTGTCACCCAGGCCGGAGTGCAGTGGCGCGATCTCGGCTCACTGCAACCTCTGCCTCCTGGGTTCAAGCGATTCTCCTGCCTCAGCCTCCTGAGTAGCTGGGATTACAGGCATGTGCCACTATGCCCAGCTAATTTTTTGTATTTTTAGTAGAGACAGAGTTTCACCATATTGGCCAGGCTGGTCTCAAACTCCTTACCTCGTGATCCGCCCACCTCAGCCTCTGAAAGTGCTGGGATTATAGGCGTGAGCCACCGTGCCTGGCCAGGGCTTGGTTTTTATAATGCTAAAGTGCTTATGAAAATCCTTCCTAGCCACATATAGTCCATACTGATAAATATATTCCTGTATGTCCATGAATGACAGAGTTCTGTGGTTCCAACCACACAGGGAGAATTGTACTCTCCCATCCAAAGTGCCAGTTACATAACAAAGCACCTGGATTCTAACTGCCCATAGCAAAACATGGACAGTGATCTGTTTAAAAACACTGAATACTCATCAAGATACAAGGTTTAGCAGGGAGATTAATAAAAGAGTTTGTTTTGCATTAAACCTCAAGACTGGTGAGGAACAAAAAAAAATATGTTTAACATAGGGAAAAAGCAAGTGTTTGCTAGCTTTGACAAAGGAGATTGTGGCAGCTATTTAGACTGGAAATCTGCAGCTGGGTGAGTACATCCAGTGGGAAACCACCTCCTTACTGTGAAAACTTATTGTACCAGCAGGATATGGGAAGTGAGAACAACAATGAAAGCTAAGGCAAAAAATAAAAGAAAAACGGTGTGAGGCAGAAATCATGTGGTGCTCTGTGTTTTAAGATGTGGGAGCTGCAGGATGTAACTTAATTATGAATAAAGATTTCCAAATGTATATTTACTCTTTCCTCTCTGAAAATATCTTATTAAAGCATTGTTGTAGCTATTCTCATAATTAGTACAAATTGGTTTTACACTAAAATTAGTCTTGATTGTCTTTTGTGTATCTTGTTAGCTGTATCAGAAGAAAAATGTTTTATTCCCCATTACTGTTTATATCAAAACAAAACACATAAATTTAAAAATAAAAATACTATAATTATGATTAGTTAAGTTTTTTTGAGAGACATAATTATGTTGGATTAGATGAACTATTCAGAGATTGTGATGTGATATTGAATAATTTTATGCTTATAGATGGTTGTTACATCATTTTTATTTAGTGTTGGATCAATCACATTTTCACTTATGGAAATTAAAATACACATTACTTGTAATTAATATATTGTTGACTTTTTTTTGAAATTTTTCAGGGGGGCTAGGTGGAGGAGTGTTAGCTGTTGAATTTCAGTCTCAGTGCCTCTAAGCCATAAAATTCTGAAAAATAGAAATACCACAATAAGCACGCTGTTGGAAAGCAAACCTCAGTGAGGAAGTTAAGCAAAGCCTGTAGGAATCACATAGACAATACCCACATGACTCATTCGGCACATGGAAGGTTTAGAATTGCTCAAGTCAGAATTTCTTTCTTATTTCTGAATATTCGCAGCAAAAAAATACCCACATGGAACTCAGGCCTGCGAGGCCGCCTGGCCGCTGAAGTCGTTTTAGGTTCTGGGTTAGCAAATGAAGCTTTCAGCTTTTCTACAAGATGGTGGCAAAGCCCCAAACCCTCTACTCTTTTCAAGCTTAGCCATCCTTAGAGAAACTCTGAGGAGCCGTAAAGGCCTTCAATTTACCACTTGTAAACAGCCTTATCATTTGATGTGGCACCGACACACCACTGCTGCACAGTACGGCAGCCTCCTGCGCCGTGGGGAGCCGCGCTGCGCTGGCGGAAGGGAGAAACTGCTGATATGCTTCCTTCTGCTGGATTGATGCCCTGCATTTTGGAATATTTCTGGTCAGGAGATACTGCTGTCACTCCTTCACCTTTGCAAGTGTCATGGGGTACCTTTGTGTGTGCGTGCATGCGTGTGTACACATACATCTAAGGAGATTGAAAGAGACATGACTGAAAGACAGTTTTGTAACAATTAGGCAAGTAACTATGCACCAAAAAAAAAAAAAAAAAAAAAGCAAAACAAAATAAAACAAACTAGAAAACTGTGGTTTTTGTAAGGAAATACCAGGAAACCTGCTTAAATAGCTTTGCCCAAGAAAGCAGCAAAGGTTTTCAGGAAAGAAAAGAACAGCAGAGGTGAAAAAAAAAAAAATCAATCCTGAAAGAAAAAGACAAGTCTTTTCTTTTGAACAGATGGAGCTTTCTCTTTCAATATCTACCTAATGAAAATTATGATATGGATAATATCGAGCCCCAAACGCAGGCTTTGGTGTAGACGCTTGTCAGTCCATGTTGAACGCTCAACAATTTCACGACCCCAAGCATCTGCATGTTTTACCTGAATTAATCATGTGGCATACATTAAAAGTAAATCATCAATCATCATTAATTATCTGTTCCACTGATGCCTGCACTTTCTTACACTTTAATCTTCATTAACATGTAGGAAAGAGAAAATCGCAGAGGGCATGCCACATGTGTTCCTCTGTTGTGCGTAGATCTCCCCAGAGCTCCCAGTCACTCAGCAATACAGCTCTCCTCAATGGGAAGCCGATACCACCAGGGTTTTTTCTCTGAATACTTCAGATTAAATCAAAAGGCTTAATTTGAGCAGCCATGGGCTAAAGCAAGATTCAGCTCTTTACATCTGAGACCCTGGCGCCCTGTCTCTTCAGCACCTTCTCCAACACTCGAACGGCGTCCTGTAAGACTCAGGTGGATTGCATCCTGGAGGAGCACGGCAGCTTCTTCATTCAGATGTGGTTCCTTGCTCTTTGTTATGAGCTGCTCTGAGCAAAAACAACTCTTACCAATGCCATTAGTTTTCTTTAGTTCTTGTTAAATACATAAGCTTTGTAAGTGCAGTCTGGTGTACAAAAATTGCTTGCAGTAAGGTTACTTGAAGCAGTTTACTTGTAAAGGTGAAATGTGAAGCTATTTTGATGAGATGTGTAATGAATGATCGATTTTATACAGAAGTTTCCCGTTTTCCTCTACTGAAGGATATAGACTGTCTTGACATGCAAAATCATAACTCAAGGATAAAAGATTATATTGTGTACAACAATATCCTTAAACATTGGAACCACTTTGACTATCCCCATGAATACACTAGTCTCTAACTGTAAATACAAGCTACTCTCTCCCTTTCTCAGCACTGGCACGCTTTGCTTGCAATTCTTCTCCCTTCTTCCCACATGTCCGTCATTACAAAGCATGGAAATGGCCTCTTCTGTCCTGCATCTGCTAAAGTCACTTAAGAAGCCAATGTGGGCTGGGCGCAGTGGCTCACGCCTGTAATCCCAGCACTTTGGGAGGCCAAGGCGGGCGGATCACGAGGTCAGGAGATCGAGACCATCCTGGCTAACACAGTGAAACCCCGTCTCTACTAAAAATACAAAAAATTAGCTGAGTGAGGTGGTGGGCACCTATAGTCCCAGCTACTCGGGAGGCTGAGGCAGGAGAATGGCGTGAACCCGGGAGGCGGAGCTTGCAGTGAGCTGAGATCCCGTCACTGCACTCCAGCCTGGGAGACAGAGCAAGACTCTGTCTCAAAAAAAAAAAAAAAAAAAAAAAAAGCCAGTGTGGAGAGATTGTATTGCTCAGCCTGGGTGCTATTTACAGAGCAGATACATCATTATACTTAAAATATCACCATGTTATACTTGAGATAATTTCACATCAATGAGAAGATCTTTCAAAAATCGTAACAGTACTCTTTAAAGCTGAAGATATTTTGTCATTTTGTGCTTGTACACATGGTCAAAGAGAGAGGTTACTTTTATTATCTGTTCTCAACCTTCTAAAATGTTCTAAGATGATTAGAATGATCTTACGAAAATGATTCTGTTGCACTCTGATTCATCAAGCAGATCTTCCAGAAAGAGCCTCCAACCTTTTGTCTAAACATCTTCCTTTTAGAAATGGTGATTATTAGAAAAAACGTTGTGATATGTCTTTCATTAAGGTTAGAAATGTAAGGACTCGAAATTTCTTGTAGCACTGAACTGATATTAAAAAGCCAGTAAATTTGGAGAAATAGATACACAAATCCAGCATCTGTTGTTCTTGAGGTCACCAATTATGTTGTAGTCACAGTTTTCAGAACCAAAAGTCAGAATTATGTGGACATAGCTGATGTGGCTCATTATTTTGAAAAAGATGTTGAAGGTGAATCCTTGTTTCATTCTTCTAAGAAAATGGACCTGAGAGTAAATAGAGAACAACTGAATCTGTATCCTGGTCAAACTTTAATTTATTATGTTGATAAAAATGCACCTGAATTTTCAATGCAGACTCTGAAAGCTGATGTTTATGCTGTTATTGTGGTTGAGGTGATAACAATTGTTGCTGGAATTGTTGTGCTGGTTATTTCCAGAAAGAAGAGAATGGCGAAGTGTGAGAAGGCTGAGATAAAGGAGATGGGTAGGAAGCATAGGGAACTCAATGCATAACTGCTATAATTTGAAGACTGTAGAAGAAGAGAAATCGTAAATGGACTCAGATTACAAACGTATAAGCATAAGACAAATACATCTTTGAAGGTCACTCTTTTGTTACTTTAACATCAGGTATTTGTACTAGTGAAGCCTGTACTCAAAATAGAAGCAGCTTGAAATTGGCTTTGCCAGTCTCAAAATTTGACCACAAGTGTCTTATTATATATGCAGATCTAATTTAAAATCCGGAACTTGAACTGCATAGTTAAAATTATTTATGCGTAACATTCAAATGTGTGCATTAAGTATGCTTCCCCAGTAGAGTTTGAAAGGCTACTATCTGATTTGTGATTGAAAGCTGCCTTTCTATTTACTTGAGTCTTGTACGTACAAACTTTTTTATGAGCTAGGGAATAAAACATTTTAAACTAAAAAAAAAAGAAAAAAGAAATTTTCCAGGGGTAAGATGAAGACCAAAGTGAGAGAGCCAGGGAGGGTCAGGGACAGTGAGAGGACTAGAAATAAAAACTCAGCCCTCATTCAGATGTCAAGGCTAACTCAGTGGTAAACAGGCCTGCACCATCGGAAAATGGGACTGTACGTTCTCTGGGTGTCTCTTTCCTTCAGATACTTCTGGAACTTGATTTACCTGTTCCCAAATGTCCCTGGCCCTCCCCTTCTACGGCAAATTGATAAACTGGCATCCAAATGTGTTTCCTTAAAGCAAGCTCTAAGCGAGAGGGGAGTATGATGTTCTTCTCCCAAGGATCAGAAATCTTCAGACAGGTCCCCTATGCGCCACAAAGTAGTTTTAACCTTCAGAAGTGTCTGCGTCCTTTGGTGTACTTAGAGCAAAGCTACACAGAAAACCATCCTACAGGATTCAAACAGTAGCATACAAGAGCTCAATCATCTCTGAAGAGCTTTCATTTGACAAAAAGGAAAAAGGAAACAAGTCTTTGTTGGTTTCCTTTTTTTTTAAGAAACAAAAGGCCATTCAATTCTTTCTTTTTCCTCTCCATCTTACACTCGCAGAATTCTACGTGGTCCGCTGCTACAGAAGACAAAGGTGGCTAGTTTCTTTATAATCCATGAAACACTAACATGGAAATCATGCAAATTTTTCTTTATAAAGATTAACCTGTGAAAATGTGGCGGAGCAGCACTTCCAGTGATTTCCATGGTTTTGGGGGCATGTAGGAGTATGGAATTTTTTTTCACCTCCACTTCACAAACAGAAATGTGGGTGGGACAATGACTCACCAGTTTCTCACCGGGCGAGTAGAAAAATATGTCCAATAAATTGGTTGCTTGTTTCCTAATGGATTGATTAGGATAACAGAAACTTCCATACTGGGCAAACATCTTTAGCTAAATACCTTTGCTATTGGAATTGACAGGAAAGGTTTAAATGAAGCAAAAGTGAACTCAGCGTCTTTGGGATGAAGGGATAGGTCTGCAGCCAGCTGTGGTATATGCCCTGATTCAACTATGAGTAAAGAGGCTATTTGATTAATCAGTTCCTAGCAGGTTTTATGCATTAAATTTACTTTGACAAAATCCAAAAGTTATTCTTATCCATATCTCTCAGTTTGTCTGATTAATTATCTATGGTTCCCCAGCACATACCATGATCATAGTAATGTTCTTTGGAGATATAATCATCAAAGAGCATCCCTTGGTTAGTGTGGTACATGAGAAGGGCATAAATAATGAAACAGAACAGGGGCCATTAATCCGTTCTGTTTTGTTTTCTGTGCTTGGAGGTTGGTTTACCAGATATAGGGGGTAAAGAGTAGATAGGAAGTGAGGGGGAGGAAAAGAGGAAAGGCGATGGGTCAGAATTCCTTTCAGCCAGTCCCTCTCCTCGGACCACACACCCTAAATCCCTGGCAAGTCTTGAAGGCTTAGAAGTTTTCATTGTGGCTTGCCAAGCTTTAAGTATGCACCTGACTCTCACTTGGATAAATAAAAATGTATTTCCCCAACACCAGATGATTAGAAGAAAGTGCTTGATTATATGACATTTATGGTTCAAACATGAATCTATTGTTTAATGCAGATTTTTAAGCAGTTTTTAAAAAACAATATTAAAAGTTTGACACATCAATGCTAATTAATAATGCGGAAGAGGGGCCAGCCATAGTGGCTCAGACCTGTAATCCCAGCGCCTTGGGAGGCTGAGGCAGATGGATTACTTGAGGCCAGGAGTTTGAGAACAGCCCAGCTAACGTCGTGAAACCCCATCTCTACTAAAAATACAAAAATTAGCCAGGCGTGGTGAAACCCACCTGTGGTCCAGCTACGCTGGAGAATTATTTGAGCCCAGGAGGGGGAGGTTGCAGTGAGCCGAGATCACACCACTACACTCCAGCCTGGGTGACAGAGCAAGACCCTGTCTCAAAAAAAAAAAAAAAAAAAAGAAAAGAAAAGAAAAAAAGAATGCAGAAGAACAGAGGGCAAAAAGTGAAGCTTTCAAACCGTATCTCCCCCTGACTTTTGAAAGGGTTAAGGAGTGGCTAACTGAGTAGAGATTAATTGCCAGGGTTCACTTGGTAGACCTCAATTGTGTATCGTTCTTCCTAATGTTATGGAACATTTATGTCAAGAAATCCTGATGGTTTGCTCCGTTGTAAACCCTTTGCCTGTTACCTTTTCCCCCTGTGTTTTTTCATTTTTGTATAACTAGAATGTTTCTATTGTATAGACATTTTAGAACAAAATTGGGGTTGACCAGCTTATTGAATACAAATCTCCTTTTCTCAAATGTAGCAGTCAAGAGCTGTGGCCTGGCAGGTCTTCTTACCACATACTAATGGGGGCAGCTGGGTTAGTGCCCTCAGGCAGAACTAAACCTTGCACGCGCTACTTCTCACATCTCCCTGTGGGTAATTAAGTGGTGTGATGCTCCAGCCTGCTAAGGCAATGTCAGCCCTTGCGTGGACTGATTTTTTTCTAGTGGAGGAAAGCAAAGCACAATAGATGTTCACCAAATAATGTAAATACAGGAGGTTTGAGAGTATGTGTTCTAGGATCTCTGCATTCAGCTTTCCCAGACAGTTCTAAACCAAAATATTCACTAGCAGTATGACTCTAACAAGTCCAAGGAAACAGACATTGGAGTATGGAATGTTTCCCTGTTATTTTCCTTTGGCATAATCACGAATTTAAACGATTGGCCCATTTCCCTGGTTGAAGGAAATCATTCTTTCAACCTTCTAAGAAGACAAGTTCTATGGAATTTAATCAGTTTTGCTTTATAATTTTTAATGGAAGAATCCAATTAAAAAAAAAAAAAACAGCCAAGTAGTGAGTAAGGAATAAAGACCTCAAAATGTACAAAATGTAAAATCTACCAGCTATGTATTTTGAGCCTGTCAAACCCATATTTGACAAGCAAAGCAGTGTGGCTTTTTTCCTTCGAGTATAAATTTCACTTCACCGTATCTGCTTAAGTTGTAGCCAGGAGAGATTGGAAGTTTTATAACGCGATTCAGATGCAAAGCTCAGTCAAACAGGAGTAGGAGTAGGTTTTTCCCAATTGTCATTGATTAAAGGGTTCGTCTTATCTATCCATCTGGGGTGCCACTGTGGGTGCGTGCTCTGGTCCTTTGCACTCTTCGGGGGCACTTACTCTTAACAATGTTTTGAGATTCTTTTTGTGGTGGTAGTGGTGGTGGTGATTGTGGTGGTGATTCCTGTCATTTGTGATTGGGACTTTATAGGATTGGTTAAGAGGAATTGAGACTATTACAGAGAGAGCAGTGTATAGGTGAATAGCAGTTACTTTCTTCTGTCTTACTTGGAAACTCTCCAGTCTCTAAATTTCTCTCCAGCATATGTCTATCTCCCTTTTTCTCTGATTTTCTCTCTCTCTATCAGTCTCCGACTCAATTTGTCTATGACCTCTCTTTCGAGTAGTAGTAAAAACATTTTAGTATCTTCATAGTTCAGTTAGGAAATAAAGTTCATGGCCAAGTGCTGTCTCTGTCTTGATCCTACGGCCCTTCCCAACTTGGTCCTCCTTGCTCAGTGACTTAGCCCGGGGTCCTTGCAGCCACCCTGCTGAAGGTCACTCCTCTGGCCCCCTGTGCGACCAGTCAGTGCTGTTGTGTTTGCACAGAGACCAGCTGCTAGGTCCACCATTGCAAAAAAGTTCCAGTCTACAAAGTGTTTTCATGAATATCTTCTTTTATGTCTGGAAAACATTAAATGTGATTTCACAGATGAATGATTTCAAAAGGTTTTAACTTTTAATTTAACTATTTTTAATGACTTTTTGTAAATGGATTCCCAGTAAAGCATTTTGTTGTACCTGTCTGAAGACATAATGAGCTAAAAAGTTGAGATATTTAATATCAGATTTTTTAGGTTCGTTTGTTTGTTTGTTTTTGTTTTGTTTTGAAACAGGGTCTCACTTGGTCACCCAGGCTGGAGTGCAGTGGCTTGATCTTGGCTCACTGCAATCTCTGCCTCCCGGGTTCAAGTGATTCTCCTGCCGCAGCCTCCCAAGCAGCTGGGATTACAGGTGCAAGCCACCATGCTTGGCTAATTTTTTTATTTTTAGTAGAAACAGGGTTTCGCCATGGCCAGGCTGGCCTCCAACTCCTGACCTCAAGCCACTGTGCCAGGCTAGGTCTTTTTTTTTTTTTTTTTTTTTTTTAAATAAAAGGATTACAGAATGAAAACTTGAAAAACACAAGTATGAATATATATGTATATATGAATGTGTGTATTCCTCTTCAGAATAAAATAATAATAGAAACATTCATAATTCTCCCACCAAGAAAATTGTATTTTACATTGTGTTACATTTGCTTGTAGTCTTTTTTTTCTTTTAATGTATGTACACACATTTGGCATTTTACTCTATAAAGCAGTTTGTAAATTACCTTTTCTTTCATTTAAACTTATAAATACTTCTGAGTTTTTAATGTTCTTTAAAAATATATTATTGGCTGAACAATACTCCATTATATGGATGTACCACAGAATACTAAAAATTGTTTACTTTTTTAAAACAATTTTTTTTTTTTTGAGACAGAGTCTGGCTGCGTTGCCCAGGCTGGAGTGCAGTGGCACGATCTCGGCTCACTGCAAGCTCTGCCTCCTGGGTTCACGCCATTCTCCTGCCTCAGCCTCCCAGGAAGCTGGGACTACAGGCGCCCGCCACCATACTCAGCTAATTTTTTTGTGTGTGTGTTTTTAGTAGAGACGGGGTTTCACTGTGTCAGCCAGGATGGTCTTGATCTCCTGACCTCGTGATCTGCCCACCTCAGCCTCCCAAAGTGCTGGGATTACAGGCATGAGCCACCACGCCCAGTCGACTAAAACAATTTTTAAAAAGGGAGGCTAAAGGAGGATAAAATTCTCTGTGTAAGGCATAAATCCTTACATACATCTCTGATTACCTTTAGGAAAAAAATAGAAATGAAATGATTTTGTCAAATGAAAACATTCTGTGATTTAAAATGTTCTGTTTTTATAAAATAGATACTTAATATACATATTTTTACATTGGACGTTTACTTTTTGGTATATACCCCACCCAATATGGCATTTAAGAATAAATCTATCTAACTTCTTCACAGGACTCTTTATAATCAATGACTTTCAGATCAGGCAGTAGTATAAAATTATTATTTTGATCCTAAAGAAAGAAAATTAAGTCTTATAAGTTCTATCTTGATAACTAGAAAAGGGGCCGTGGAGCACAGTGCCATGACACTATGGACTTCGGGTGAACAAAATTGAAGAGATTTAGAGTTAAGAATTATGACCCTCTCTTGTAAATGAGACTCACAAAGCACAGGAAGGGCTAAATGATTGACTTTTCGCTCTGTAACAACACTAAGAATAGCTAAGACTTGTTGCCTTCTTACTAGTGTCACAGTTTGAAGTGCTTTATGAGCATTAAATCATTTAATCCTCATAACAATCCTACGAGGTAGATTGAATTATTCACCTCATTTTACAAATAAGGAAAGTGAGGCTGATGGAGGTTAAGTCACTTTCCCAAGTATTTCACGGAGGAGGTGGAATTCCATCCCAGAAAGCCTGGCTGCAAAGCCTGTGCTCTCCACCACTGTGCAATGCTGCCCCCTAGTGCAAGTGTGCATACGCGCTGCGGAGGTTCCTTCCCTGAGGGGCAGCTCGTCAAGGAAGAAAAAGGCTGAAATGTGGAATGAAGGGCTGATAACCAAACACACACACGTGTATAGACACACACATATCTGCATGCATATATATAGTTGATATAAATATATGTATATATTTAACAGTATATGAGTAGCATAAATAAGATTAGTATACTTTAAAATGTTTAAAGAGCTTTATATGTTTTCCTGTGAGGAAGGCACACAGATTATTGAACCCATTTCACAGGTGAAAAAACCGAGGCTCAAAAGGTTTGAAACATCTGTCCCAATGCCCTGCTGCTGGGAAAGGCAGTGTGGGGATTAGAAGCCAGATCTTCCAGCTGTTAGTGCAGTGGAGCTTCTGCTCCCCTTATTCCTCCCCAGCAGTGCCTCTCCTACATGTCCAAAGGCATGAGCATAAACTAATGAGAAGTGCTACAGACAAGGAAAAAGGCTCTGCCTTCCCATCTGTTTAGATCTAGAATCCAGAAGGAAATGAGGGAACTGCTCTCGGACAATGACGATGTAGTGTTAACAGAAAACAGAGAAGGAAGAGCTGCTCAATTCATGTTTTGCTTCCATTCTCCTCAGTAAGAAGGATTAACTTCAAACAGAAAACTCAAGGAAAATAGACATAGGTAATGTAAATACTAGAGGCATAAATCCTTTCAGGAGACATGAGAACTTACAACTGACAGCCTAAGATAACTACAATCACATGGGGTGGGGGGTTGTTATTTACCCCATCATAATATAAATTATTCCTAATGACACCAGATAAATAGGTGCTGTTAATGAGCTTCACTTGGAAATAAAGGGACCACTTACTGACCAGATAACAGGAGGCCACAAGTATTGCATTTACACTTAGCCATTCATTGGCCACTTTAGCCTCCCTTGTGGCCAGGGGCAAACATTTGCGAGATGGCTACTTTTCGCCAGAGTTCAAAAGGCACAGTGCTATGTACACATTAGGTACTTGGAAAATATTTGTTGAATTAAGTAGAATTGGACTGAACTCTTTGATGAGGTTGTCCATGAGCAGAGATCCCTTGCTCTAAAATACAAACTTCCTATGTGGCCTTAAGAAAAGACCAAAGTCATTCCAAATGTGTCATGAAACAAAGAAAAACTAAGTAAGAATAGGACACATACAACAGCGTTTTGAAATCATCAAGTTTGGCTCTTCTCTTAACTCTATTATTCTGGTAAACTGGAATAATAAGTGTATACAATTATATTTTAATTTATGCTCCAAATGAAAGAGCACTTTTTAAAAAGTGGCATTTTAAGTGTCAGAGAAAAGGCATATTAAACTATTATTTATTTCTCAGTGATCATAAAAAACGTGCATTCTGAAGCAGGACAGCTAGATGCTTAAAAGCCCTACATATAGGGTAATAAATAAGATGAATGAATAATTGAAATTTTGCATTATGTGACACCAATAGATTAATTTTTACAAGGGAACTTATTTCAAGTAATGGTCTTAGGAAGTGATCTCTCATTAGCAGCCGTCAGCACGTGGAGGTGGCCAGCCTTTCCCACATAAAGCGAAGCAGCAAAGTTGAGTTCTCACTGGTATCTCTTAAGAGAAATAAGAGTTACAGGTATAAATGAGTTACAATATATGAGTTACAGGTAACCCATATTCACCCTAACAAATCAAGCTGGTCCTAAGTTAGATCCTGCCAGCAGAACATACAAAGCCTTTTTCCCCGCATCGCTACCAGTCATAGAATTTGTGAATTCAAGCAACTATTAATGAGTTTTAAGGGGACAGTGTGGAAAATATGCATCTTCCTTTTCAAATTATGTAGAAATGTAATCCTCCAAACAGACATAACCATAAAAATAAAACCAATCTTCAATGGATGTTGGTTCAACAACCAAAATATTGCCTCTTTAACTGTTGTGTTCGTTGGAGGAATAAATGTGTTGTGTGTGTGTGTGCATGCCTGTGCAGGTATGCACATGGGTCATGTGTTTCTGAAAACATGAACTGATCTAAGAAGTTCTAGTTATGATTCTCCTCATAAGGCCTTTAGAAGCTGACATCCATACCAGTTCTGTGTTTCACAAATTAGAAGGTGGTTTCTGCTACTTCCTTTTTTTTTTAATGTCAGCCCTAATTGTTCATCTTACTCTGATACCATTCTTAGTGACTTTCAGAGTGTATCATGCCCTTTTATCCATAATGAATGACTATTAGCATCAATTTTTATTACATTCCAAATAACCATCAATTTCTCCTTCAATTACATGTGTAAATGTCATGTGGTTATTTTCTGCCCTGTGGATTAGATAGCAATCAGGACCAGAGTGACTTTAACTTTAACTGACCATAGAATAAATGTGGTGCAAATGACAGAGAAAGGAAGGGGGAAAACAAACAGAAACTCACAATGATCATCTGAGCAGGGAAAAAAATAATAATAAAATTAGAGTGCAGGAGTGACCTCCAAAGACAAAGTTGTCAGATAAAATCTCTGTCTTCCTCAATTCTTGGCGTAACTTTGGTGCTGTGACAACCATCCACATATCAGGGGACAGTCCGACACAAAAATATCCCAGAGTCTGTTTCTGTTGGTTTTTCTCATCTTATGTTCTTTCTACCCTAAGCTCAACCTCTCCTGGAAGGGAGGGCATGACATTAAGGCTGCATGACATTATATTTTTAAATTAGGAGTTTACACATAGGGTATGAACTGTAATGAATTATTTACTGAACACCTACTAGTTCTAGACACTGCGGAAAGCTCTGGGAATACAGCAAACAAGACAGCTGGGATTCTTACTTTATGGAGCTTTCAGTATAATGGAGAAGAAAGACATTAAACAAATAATTGCAAATGTTCAATGCTGTAAAGGAGAAGCCCAGGCTGCTGTGGAAATATAAAATGCAAGACCTAACCAAGTGTGTGTAAATGCGTGTCCATGGGACTGGGAAAAGAGAGTGTGCAGAAGGCTTCTCTGAGGCACCATCTCTTAAGCAGAAAACTGAAGGACGGAGCTGAGTGGTCAGTACTGCGGTGCTGGTGTTTAGTTCTCAAATCTGAGAGGCACTGTGCACTCAGACCATATGATACCAATATGTGGATCACCCCTGCAGTTGCAAGGCTTGCTTTGAGCAACCATCCCCAGGTGTCTCTGAGCATGAGTGGGAGTTGGCTAGCTGATTAGCAGAATTAGATGGGGAGAAAAATGTCGCAGAAAGAGAAGCATTATGTCTTTGAGGTAGGACAGAAAAATGTGTCATAATAGAAGTAGAGCGTGTCTGGGAAAGAAAGTGGGGTCCCACCGGCTGGGTTTTATACACATCATTACAGATGTGTCATTTTATCCTGAAAGAAATGGAAAGCCACGTGTATGAAATGCATCAAAAACGTTACTCCTGAAGAAGATCTAAATGGAGGAGGGAAAAATTGGGCTTTAGGACTAAGATGTAGACTTTTATCACAGTTACAATGAGAATTTTTGCTTCCAGGATTAGGACCATGCCAGATTTAGGAAGCAGGATGTACCGTAGTCAGGTGTGGGAGGTAAAAAATAAGGAGGGATTCAGCATGACATTGAGATTCCTGGCTTGAGGGTGATTCATTGTGCCATCTCCTGATATCAGGCATAACAGTGGCCCATTTTTAACATGTTGAGTTTTAGGTGCCAAAGAGCCATACAAATGGAAAATGTTCAATAGCAAATGGCATTTAGTTCTGGAGGGAATAGGTTGTGTTTGGAGATATAAATTTTGGAGCAAAACACTCAATTTGAGTATATCTCATACTTGTATCAAGTCTTTCTGAGTGTGCCCCTATTTTAAAAAGTAAAGAGATTAGAAATCAGTACTGGTAAATATTTCAGAGCTTTAGGAAACCACCAAAGAGGAGAGGACATTTCTACTTTATATCCTAGTAGCTTTTATTTTACGAGAATGATTGTAAATGGCTAGTTTTTTGAGTGCTAGAATATTTAACCTAACTCTTATGATATTATTTATTTCATTTATAGCATAACATTTATTTTCAGCATGTTATTATGCATTCTGAGAATTCTATATATAAAACTCTTTTTGATGATTTTCTTAAAATTGTTTTTAGGTGTTAAAAGAATTTGTTTAAGACTGTGATGTTTTCAAAATTCTCTCTGTAACCCCTTTATAAACGTAAACTACCAACAGCATTTTACAAAATATGAAGAGATGGCTTTTCTATCCGAGGTTTTGGGGAAAGGACTGAGACTAGTGGTAATCTTTCCTAACAAAGTCTCTTTGCTCCTGGAGAACTCAATTATCAGGGCAGGACTGGGAGGGGAAGAAGCAAGGATCCAGCTACTCAAAGCCTGCTCTGGTTTCTAAAGTGAGGAAATAAATGTAACCCTTATGGCTTAGCCCAGCATACTGGGTCAAAAAGGAGGAGCATTGCAAGCTACAAGCCGTGCTCAGGACTGAATAATTTACATGCCACTGGCTTATTGTGTCACAGTAGCCTCACCATCATCACTTTTAATACAAAAGAGTTCACTCATCCATGCACAAATGCTTTCTCCTGGGTCACCCTCTGGGGAAGATCAGTGGATGGTCAGTCACCCTCTGAGGAAGAAGAAGTGGACAGAAGATCAACATTCACCTTCAAGTTCTCAACACCAATATGTGTTTCCATACCTTCTCTTGGTCCCTAAGGATGGATCGATTTTCTAGGTAATAGGCCCCTTAGAGGGGAGAAAGAAGCCTCCAACACCCATTATTGGGCATATGAAGTTCCTCTGGGGTCTCCTTCCCTCTCCATACCCTCTTTTCTTCTCCAAAGAGTCCCTCAACGCTAGGCATGAGACAGCTGTAAGCTACTGCCAAATTCAAAATACATTTTTAAACTATTTTCAAAGCCATTTTATTGCATGTCTATACCCCTGCCTTTAAATTAAAAAAAAACAAAAACTTTCATTAATTTTTCTCACATAGACCGTCCCTCAGATCCAGTCTTTCTCACTTCCACCTCCTTTCCAAACTCTGTCTTATTGGATCCATTGGCATAAACTCCCATCTTGGGTTCCCCATTATCACTGACAACTTTAACCAGTGCTATTATCATTTATAGAGATAAAACCCTCTATTAAAATCTAAAACATAACCCAGACCTCCTGAACACAGTTAATGCAACTGGACCTCAACGAATCTAGTGAATACTCCAGGTCATTGTGAGATTCACACAAAGACTAGAGAGAACTAAGTGGTTAATTGTAACTTGAAAACAAAATTATAGGCACAAAACAGATTTACAAAAGAACTACATTCAGGGCCGGGCGCAGTGGCTCACACCTGTAAGCACTTTGGGAGGACAAGCTGGGTGGATCTCAAGGTCAGGATCGCGCCATTGCACTCCAGCCCAGGCAGCAGAGCAAGACTGAGACTCCGCCTCAAAAAAAATTGCATTCAGGATGTTTGGAGTTATAAGGAAGATGTTTCTAAGTTGGTATAGAACATAAACAAGGAGAGTTCGACTTGTCCAAAGTGGTCAAATACATTTACCAGCCAATTTCTAAGCACAGTGATGAAGGCAGCATTTTAATCTAAGACGTTTTAGTTCCTTTGGTGGTCATGTTGCCTTTACAGTGGATGGAGACTTTCCCTAAGGTCTTCCCCGCTGCAAAAAAATACCTTTGTTTCCCTGCTTTGGTACCTTTAGCTTGGCTGTTCCTGAATGTGCTTTCCTGTGATGCCTGCTATGAATAATGTCTGCTATGACTGGTCTGAGCCTAGGTGTTGATTTCTCAGGAAAAGCTTCCGGACTGCCCAGAGAAGGAAAGATTTCTTGAGCTGTGTTCCCAGAGTACCTTGCAATGGTCCTTCATGGCATTTACCACACAGTTTATTTCAGGGCAGAAACCCCGCTGGAGTGAGTAAAGAACCCCCTCCACCCGCCGTTCACTGTTTCTCCACCTGGCCCTGTTGCATCTTCCTCTCCCATCCGTGAACGATATCTTAGGCAGGTCCCCTAGCTTTTCAGGCACTAAAACTCAGAACAGTCCTTGAAACCTCCGATTTTATATCTGATTCAAAACTTCCGTTCTGTCTTCTCCAGGCTCCAGTTCTTCTACAGGCTGTGGCCAGAAAGGAGGGTGAGCCTTTCTTTCTGCACAGCCATAGCTCTAGCACCCTCCTTGCTGGTAATTTCAGCCTCCCTGGCTTACCCTACACCGCGGCTCATGTCTTTTGGGTAACATGAGTTCAAATGCAGTGTTCTCAAGGAGCCTGTGTGTAGATGTCTTAAGTACCCAGAAAGAGTCTCCACGTGGGACAGTCCCAGGATGTCCCCACTCTGGCTGCACCACTCAACAGTCGGGACTGGACAGTGGTTCATCTGCAGCCTCTTGCCGTTGAGGCTTCCGACCTTCCAAGTGAACTGCCTGGGAGTTGGGATTGGTGATGTTCAGTATCAACTAAGCTTTGCTGCGTCCATGTCACTTGTTGGGAACTTAATGTATCCTTGCCATATCACCAAATATTGGTCATGCAGCCTGCTCCACTCCCACCACGCCTCAATTCTCTTGTCCCAGTTCAGATAGGTCTAAAGGTCAATCAGCCTCATGGTGTCTCCTAGGCTCTTGCAATAGCCTTCTAACTGAGCTCCCATTGCCATCTTTGTCCCCTACAGTCTCTCTCTAATAAACAGGATAATCCTGTGATAATGGAAGATAGGTCACGTCACCTCTCTGCTCAAACTCTTAAATGGCTGCTTTCCATCTCACTCTAGGTAAAAGGTAGATTCTTTATAAAGGCTTACAAAGCCAAATGATTCAGCCTCAGCCTTTCTTCAAGCTAGCCTGCCCTTACTTTGCCCTCACCACTTTGACCTTCTCAGTGCTCTTCAAGCACACCAAGCACGCTCTTGCCTTGGAGACTACGCACTTTCTATTTCTTCCATCTGCCAAGATGCTCCCTGGTACCCCAGCTCAGCTCGGTCCCTACTTCCTTAGATGTCACTCAAAGATCACCCAGAGAAGTCTTCTCCAACCACCTGTATTAAATGTCTATCCCAGCTGGGTGTCTTGGCTCAGACCTATAATTCCAGTGACTTGGGAGTCAGGTGGAAAAAAAAATTAGCTGGGCATAGTGGCACACACATGTAGCCCCAGCTACAGCAGGCTGAGGTGGGAGGATCACTTAATCCCAAGAGGTCAAGGCTGCAGTGAGCTATGATTTCACCACTGCACTCCAACTGGAAAACAGCAAGATCCTGTCTCAAAGATTAAAAACATTTTTTTTAAGTCAATGCCCTCATTCCCTCACCCTACTTTGTTTTTCTTTAGAACAATTATCACCACTTGACACATTCTATAACTCTTTATTGTTCACAATAACAAACCATACACACACATAGATACAGAAACATACATACACATGTGGAAAGTAAACCTCACACATGAGGCTGGGGACTTTGCTTTATTCATCTCAAGATTTTCATTTCTGGCCAGGTGCGGTGGCTCACGCCTGTAATCCCAGCACTTTGGGAGGCCGAGGCTGGAGGATCACAAGGTCAAGAGTTCGAGAGCAGCCTGGCCAATATGGTGAAACCCCGTCTCTACTAAAAATACAAAAAAAAAAAAACAGCTGGGCATAATGGCAGGCACCTGTAGTCCCAGCTACTTGGGAGGCTGAGTCAGGAGAATCACTTGATCCTGGGAGGTGGAGGTTGCAGTGAGCTAAGACTGTACCACTGCACTCCAGCCTGGGCAACAGAGTGAGGCTTCATCTCAATAAATAAATAAATAAATAAATAAATAAATACATACATAAATAAATAAAGTTCTTAGAGCAATACCTGGCAGATGCACAATAGGCCTTCAATTGATATTCAGTGTAAATAAGTTAATAAATAAATGAGTCAACTGATCAATAATTAATTATCAAATCTATTGTCCCAACAGATATTTATCTGACCCAGAAAGTAGAATGCTTGTCTCCCATATACCACTAGTCATACTAACGTGCCCCTCTCGCGCCTCCATTGGGGAGGGAAGAAAAAGCCTCTGAGATCACTGCGTTCCCCATAGGAAAAAGATCTCCAACCTCTGATTCCCACCCCAATTCTCTCCTTCCATATACTGAGATGAGCTGGGGTGGCAGGTTCGACAGCTCCTCATTAAGCCCCTGGGGAGGGAGAAGTCTGATTCTAATTTTTGGCTGCTTCTGAAGGCTATTTTTAAAATGAGAGGTATTTTCTCCTACAGTCCTCAACTTTGGATTTTAGCCACATTTCCATAATAACAAAATTCCACTCAGTATCTTATTACCGTTTGATAATACTTGCAGTATGCCTTCTCCCTGCACCTATATATTTTATGAAATGTAAGCCAAAAACCATCTCTGACTTGTTTGCTACTGAATCCCTTATGCTTAGCACGACCCCTGGTGAATCATAGGTGCTCAGTAAATGCAATCTCAGGGGCTCACCTATTTAACATTAGTGTCTTTCAATTTCTACTAATGAAATGCCCATTTTTCCACATTCGAAAGTCACTGCTGCCTTTTGAATGGGCTCTTCACTTTGTGTTCCCGCATGAGGAGTAATTGCAATGTTCGGCCATTATGCAGGTCAGAAATAATTAAGATATCCGGAGCAAGCTGCTCCCTTATTGCTCATCTGAAGTGACAAATCCTGCCCAGCTCTCTGAGATGACGTCACTGCAGTGTCTCCAAGAGAGGAGCATTCTAGAATTTCATCACTGTGGATTCACATGTTCAAATATGTATAAATATATATTTATGTTAGAGTCAGAGATATTGTCACATCAAATATAAAAAGGCATTTTGTCCTATGGCTCCTTGCCATCTGGAGCACAGGCAATCTGATAAGCAACTGTTACATTAGAAAGAAATCCTCATCTTTCCAATGAGGAAGTGGTCAATTTGTTTATTTCTACCATGTCATTAGTTCTTTAGACACATGCACCATTGAATAATTGGATTCTTCTAGGACATTTCATAGCTTCAGGAGTTAATACATCTTTCAAATAGCTATCATTATCCTGTACTACTGGTGGGTTCTAGTGTGCAGAATTATTTAATAAAGTGTAGCTTTGCAGGGTAGGCCCCTGGAATTTTTTCCATTGGCTTTAAAAAGGCAGTGTTTCATGAAAGTACAGTATTAATTTGCAATGAGAAATATGGAATGAGGAAATAGGAAGGGACCCTGGTGAACTCTGCTCGGTGTTACAGATTGCCTCATAAAACCTTAATCAGAGCTTCATCAACTTATTAACTTCACGTAGGTCAACTGGTACTGATAGAGTAAGACTTCCCTTTAACGAGTAAAGAGAACTTCTTTAAAAGGTAATAAAACTTTATATGTTTATATTTGCCTTTCCTAAGTGAGTTCAAGGTACGTTATAAACCTCACCCTCTTTTAAAAAAAAAGAAAGATGACCTTTTCCAAAATACTGAGGCAGAGTAAGATTGGGCTTTGATTAAGAAAGGGAGTCTACACCTTAGACATCACTTTCAAGTTTCCTGACTCCTAGTTCAATGGTCAAGACAGAATTTTATATTGCCATTATGACTGCAGTTTACCCTGGGAATACGGCCAAGTATTTTCTGAAAAGAGCTTCTACATGAGACATTCTCCTACCACATACACATTGTAATTTACAAATGCCAGCTAGGCTAGAGGAGACGAAATCACTGAGCATCTGGGTCCTTGTAAAAATATGAACAAGTCAGTAAGCCTCACCAATTCAAACTCATTGAAATAAGGGCTAGTCTGAGTTAGTAAAAAGGCTGAACTAAAAGATCTTATAATTGTGTTATTACTTTATAGTGTACCTAGAGAAAAGAGCAAAGAAAAGAGCTAACAGTCACTAGACATACTACATTCCAAGTACTATAGTGGCAGCTCTGCCTACAATCATTAGTAACATACAACCTCCATGTGATGCAGATGGCATTAACTTTATTTTACGGTTTAAGAAACAAAGAACCAGAAAAGCTAAGCAATTTCCCAAGGTCACACAACTGACAAGAGATGGTGGCTAAGAAAATCTGCTTTCCACCACTATATACCGCAGCCTTCCTAGTTAAGGTAACACAGCAACTAAATTTAACTAAACCTGCCAAGACAAAATCCTGTCTTTGCATTAATTTGCCAACAGTAACACATTGATAACTGGTTTTTACACACAAATGCTTAATGTAAAATTGCTTGAAATATGCTTTTCTTTGGGAGTGTGAAATGTACCCTTCATATATTAGACGGAATGGGAAGGCTTGGCATACGAGAAGACTTATTGACATGTTTGGTGAATTTTTTGTTTCAGCCCAAGCCATGTCATAATTAGAAAAATCAAAATTTGTGGGTGCAATATTTTCAATTATAATTGCTAGACCTTCAAGAAATGGGCAAGGATATAATGGAGAAGTATTTCCAATATTCATAAAAATATTATTTCAAATGTTAAAAATGCACTTTTAATCAGTTTTCTACCATGTTTATTGATTAATACACAGATTACATTGGTCAGCTCTCACAGTGCAGTCGGTACTTGGCTTGTAGCAAGCATGGCCAGAATAAGCTGAAATCCTTCATTCTTTTGCTCACTTATTTATGTATTTAATTAAACATTCATCTAGTCAAAAATATCTTTATTAAGTGCCTCATAGGCACTTGTAAGCATAGTAAACGCTCGGAACATAAAAGTGAATGCGATGAATACTGGAGTACTCTGTGAAGGAGATGGGATGGGGAGGGAGGTGTGGTGTGCTGGTTAATGGAAAGAAGAAACAATCTTAGTGCTGTGTGGGAAGCAGAGTAGGGGTAGGGTGGGGGGATATCAGGGGACTAGGGAAGCGTGTCCAGAACACCTATGAGACTTTGTTCCATAGAACACCTATGAGACTATGGGGCAGGTGTCCAGAACTCCAGGAAGAAGTGACACCTGAGCTGTGACCAGCACAAGGAGTATGCCTATAGAAACGTAAGCACAGTGTAATACAGAATGAACTCAAGAACTGGACTGTGGCTGTTTCAGTGCAATGTTCATGTTCTTCTTCCTTTTCAGAGAGTAGAATTCAGAGTAGCTTTTCTTATCATTTGCCTTTTCGAATCTTGACCCTGAATAATTACAACTTTGTTCTAAATAAATCCTGAATGAACACAATAACAGGTGTAATCCAACTGGCTTAGCTGTTTAATTATGAAGATTACACAAAACCAATTGACTTTTTAATTCTACTATTGGGGAAAAAGTGAGTAGTAACTAAAATGCTTAATGTTTGACTTATGCAGAGGATACAAATCTTTTATATTGTCCCATATATAGGCTAAAATCCAACACTTATCCTTCCCTTTGTATTTTTCACACTCAACCAGTGATCCTGGCAGACTGCATTCAATGTTCATGACTTGCTCACCACTGAATCTGCAGTAATATATTGTCAAATTATTTTTCTTAAAGTTTATCTTCAGCATTGGAAGAACCAACCAACTAGGGAAAACTAAAAAGGAGGGAACGTGTTAATGGAGTTGAAGTAGCCTATATGATAGAAATAAAGTTGTAATTACCCAAAGGCTCTTCAACTTTATCTAAATTACTAAAAATTATAACAATGTTTAAAATTAAATTTACTTGACATGGTTAAAATCTGAAAACTTGCCAGTATTATTTAAAGCAAATCAATGATTGCAGAATACAAATTATGCATTCTCAAAAGTAATTTTGAAAAAGAAAGTCTCATTTTATAAATAGCAGCAAACCAAAGCAAAAACATAACATTGTTTCTTCTTAATGAGATGAGTGTTTTCCATTCCAGTAAAACTTAATATGTTTATTCCTCTGAAAATCCATGTTAGTGACATTAAGCTTTTTTGTCGTCATTATTCATTTGAAGTGTAAAAATAAGTAAGGAAATTGATAAAGAAATAGATAAATGGCATGTCCTAGATCTTAGAAGTAGGCAAATAATTGATATATTGGATTAATGCAGATGGACATTAAATGGTCCAAAATATAAATTAACTCTTATGTCACTGATTTTTCTTTCCATAATCCTAGATTTTTATATCAAAATAAGCATAAGTTAGTTGCTGTTGAATATATGATGAAATTATTCCTATTTCTATAGCTGACCTATAAAAATGTGGATGACATTTAAATGATAGCTCACAGTAGATTTTTATTTACAAATACAACTATTTGGGCATATTACAAATTATCCATCAAAATTCCTCCTTGAAATACCAAGCCCTCGGGTCTTAGTTTCTAATATCATTTTCCAATAAGAGGAACCAGAGCTCCTTGGAGAAATGACTGCTTCTAGGGCTGGGGTGGGGAACATAAAAAATGAATCTGGAGCATCCTGGTAGTGCCAGAAACTAAGAAGATGCCAGAGACAGAACGTACGCCATGATGAGAAGACATCAAGGGCCTATTACAGGAGTCAACTGAAAGGGTCCCCAGAGGCCAAAGCTGAAGCAATTGGAGCAACAAATTAAAGTAGTAAAATAAAGTACTGTTGGATTGTAATCCGAATAACAAAAATAACGAGCCACAAGTACTGATACAAGCAAATAATTCAATAAATAAATAATAAATAGATGGGGGAGAAATGACAAACCCCTGGTGGTAGAAAATTCTAGATGATTTATGTAGATGCTCTACCACTGCAGAGATCAAGCACATGCCCCACTCCTTAAGTGCGGCTGTGAATAGTGACTTTCTTCCAAAGAGTACAGAGCGCACAGGGAGAGAAAAAGAGCAACCCTGCGGTGGGGAAACCCAACAAACACAACATCCAGCCAGGCCATGCAAGCTGACATCAACAACACGTCATGTGGGTAGCACATACCCTTTCTACACCATGAAAAGATCACTTTACCCCTGTGGTCTTCCTCCCAGACAGACTTTATCTCAGTCTAGTCATGAGGAAAACATTAGATGAATCCCATCGTGAGATATTCTACAACATACCTGACCAGTGCGCCTCAAACCTGCCAAGGTCCTCAAAAACAAAGACTGAGAAACTGGCACAGCCAAGGTAAGCTCAGGGGACGTGATGCCCAAATGCAATGTGGTACCCATCATGGGATCCTGGGACAGATAAGGGCCATTAAGGAATACAGAGGAAATCTGAATAAAGTATGGCCTTAAATAAATAGGAATATTTCACTATTGGGTCATTAATTGTAACGAAATTACTATACTAATGAGGGGAAGCTGAATGTGGAAATATAGGAACTACATGTGCAATAATTCTGTAAATCTAAAGCTGTTATTTTAAACATTTGTTTTAAATAGTTCCTGTTTGAGAATGCTTATAAGTGAGAAATCCATTTAAAGTTTATACATTGAAAGTTCAGGCGGGGCACAGTGGCTCATGCCTGTAATCCCAACATTTTGGGAGGCTGAGGCTGGAGGACGGCTTGAGCCCATGGGTTGGAGACCAGCTTTGGCAATATAATGAGACCCTGTCTCTACAAAAAATAAAAATAAAAAAAATAGCCAGGCATGGTGGCATGCACTTGTATTCCTGGGTACGTGGGAGGCTGAGGTGGGAGGATTGCATGATCCTGGGAAGGCTGAGGCTGAAGTGAGCCATGACCGCTCCCACTGCACTCCAGCCTGGGTGACAGAGCGAGATCCTATCTCTTAAAAAAGTTAAAAAGTTCAAAATCTAGAACAATTGAGCAGCTACTCAAAATTCACTAAACACTCAAGAAATTTGTTCTTGAGTTTCTGTTTCCTACTGACTGATTTAGATGAGTCATGGAACTCTCCCCCTTTGTGTATCGTTTGGCAATTCCAACCCCTCTGTTAAGAACACTTACCAGTAATAGTCCCACTGCATCCTATTGCAGAGAAGTTGCTACAGCACAAGAAAGAAAGAACAAATTGTAAGATGCCAAGGATGGCCCTCCCACAACTGGCCTATTCGTGGTATCCTTAACTACGCTGTTTCCAGGAGCCTCACTGATAACTCCAGGGATGTCTCATGAGAACACAGCTCCTCCAAAACACACAGAACCGCAGCTCGCTCTACCATGCAACATAGTTCTTTTAAGGATTTATTTTGCTGAAGATAATTTTACTCTAAGAAAGAATTTAGACCTCCAGTTCTGGGTCACAGTCTGTATCTGCTAATTATTCCCTATGTGCCTCAATTTCAGATGGACCATTTGCCTGCATACACAAATTGGAAGTGGGATACTTTGTGTCAAAAAGTGGGTCCTCACGGAAAGATGCCACCTTTCAAAAATTTATTCGACAAGCATTTGCTGAGTATCGACGACATGGCAGGCATTCTTAGGGAGAAGTATTATAAACCCCTCCCTCCTGGAGCTTAAATTTTAGTGTGGAAAGACAAATTATAATAATGGAAAGGAACAAGATATTTCACGCTATGATGGATGCTATAGAGGAAATTAAATAGAAAGTGCCTTTTGAATGGGCGCTTACAAGATGAGAATAACGTATTCAAAGAACAAGGTGAAGAGCATTTTAGGTACCGGGAAAAACGCGACCCAGAAGTGGGGACTCCCTTGATCTGGAGAGCAGCCAGCCAGGCAAATAATTGTCTGAGGTGCGTCTGCAGAAACAGCATCTATATCCTGTGTGGAGGGTCTCCAGCCATGGTAGAAAGTTTGGGTCTTATTCTAGGAGGAGTGGGAAGCCATTAAAGATTTTGAGTAGCGGACTTGATTTCTTTTTGTGAAGGAATAATCACAACTCTCTGAAGAATGAATTCTAGGAGAAGTAAGGATACCTGTTAAACAGCTATTGCAGTTGCTCTGAAAATAGATATGGGTAGCTTAGATTAGGCAAATAGAAGTAGGGATGGAGAGAAGTACATGTATTTAGAACTAACATGATTGTAGATGGATTGGATGAGGTACGTTATAGAGTGAAGTATAACTTCTAGGTTTTCATTTCATATGAAAAAATTTAGATTAACTAGCTTTGCCTAGATTAGATGACTTAATCCAATAACAGCAGAAGAATTCATTCATTTAAGAGCATATTCAAGGACTCCAGCCTTTGATGTCCAACTAAAAGTATATTCTCTTTTCATAGTCAGTTTCAAATCTCTCTGCATGTTAGAGTTGTGGTGAGACTATCATGAGTTTTGTAGTGTCTGCTATCCAAAAAAAAACCAGAGTTCTTTCCCAATCACTGCAGCCCCTCAAGGGTTCCCCCGTCCCCTACATTACCTACCCATCATATTGTTTCATCCTCAGACCATATATCCTGCTTGGTCCATCTCTTTCTCTGTCTATTCCAGCCAGCTCTCAACTACACTCAAATCCATTTGAGCAAGGATGAATGCAAAGTTCAGAAAATCTACTGTCAAATTTGAGCAAGGCAACTACAAAATTTAATATACCTGGAAAGCCAGAACCCCTAAATTTTTTCCCAGATTCTGTCTCATAAAATGTATTCCCTCTCTCTCTTCTTTCTCTCCACATTTTGTCCAGAAATTCCTTCAATTGTGTGTATTCAAAGCTGGGCCTTCATCCAGCTTGAGATTGGGAATCTTTGGTCACCAGAATTACAGAGCTTTCTAGGTAGGTCTGGAGCACTTAGAATACACAAAGGACAAAATGTAAGGGGAGGGGAGTGGAAGAGGAGGAGGAGAAGGACAAGATACAGAAGGAGGTGGCAGATGAACAAAAAGGCCTTAAGATATGGATTTAAGAATTGTCTGAGCAACTTTTTATTCAAGGTACTATCAAAGGAGTTGATTCCTCAGTCCAAAGCTCTGACTTAATTTCTGAAGGCTTTTTTGTTTCCGTGTGATGACCAGCTCTCTCAGCTTGCCTTGCACCGTGCTTTTGTGACTTTGCCAATATTAATCCAAAACCTGCCTTTTCCCAGCTAAATTCTACTGCCAGCCACCTGCTGGCCTACTGCCAGGTCTTATAAATCCAACATGTAGGTGAGTATCAATTATAAAACAGGCCCTGGCACCTCAATTCTTCAACCTGGCTCCCTGGAGAAATTATTTTGTAAGGTAGTTTTTAGTGTTTCGTATTAGGCTGATGAAGCCCAAAGGCCAATGCTAGCCACATTTTGCTGATTATGACTATATACGTTCTCTCTTAACTAAAGTCATATCAACAAATAAATGAGCAACATGGTACTTTAAAATACTTCCCATAATTATATATTGTTTGAATAATAAGGAAAAAATATGATTTTATCTTCCTGAAATTCAAATTTCAGGATGTCATGAAAGCCCATGAGTCCATTCGCTGAACTGAATATTTACATAGTTTTTAAACATGTGGTGAGAACAGAAATGAAGAAAGGGAATAATCAATGAGATGATTTAATTTTTAAAAATAGATTGAGAAAATTAGTTCATTATTGCTTTTCGTTCTAATTCCATTACCCCAGAATGCCAAATAATACTTCAAGAATTGACTGCAAATAATTAATCATGGCAAGTCATTTCTTAACATCATATCAAGGTTAAAATGATATAGGAGATCTATTCTATAATAATAAATTTCTAACTATAAATAAACCCTTGCAAGAGTGTTTCATATTTTGTCTTTTAAAAATAAATGAATTTCTGATCCATAGCTAACTAGTTAAGCTAAAATGAAAACCCGGCTTTTACTTAATATTCTAAAATATGGTCTTTTGCATTCAAATACTTCAAAGTGATTTCTTTCCTTCAGGATTAAAAAAAAAAAAAAAAACTATAACTCATATGTAACCAAGTCTCAATTACCCACATTTGAAAAACTCACATTGGCAATTCTTCATAGAAGCATTTAATTCCAGTCTCACCTATCCCTGCCGCCCACTTCTGGGTTGCTCCCTGCCGCTGTCAGTTGGCTTGCATTTAAGGAATGCAAACATATTTTAATATTAGTTCTAGCAACGCATTAGCAGGAAGGGAAACCTCCCAGGGAAAATTCACATAATGTATTCTAAAGTCAAATATCAAGTGATTTTGGATTATCGGTGCCACCATAGGATTCCATTCAGACAGATAATTGAGAATTGACTATACTACTGTGCTCATAAACTATGGACCACATGTAGTCCGTGAGAAAAAATGATTTCTAAGACACAAATTAAAATAAGGAAGCCAGACGGTGCTGTGAAAACAGTGGGTCTTCATAAAGAGGGAACTGGAGCTGACAAATGTTTTTACTTTTTCTTTCTGCATGAGAATATGAAGTTTTAAATGATATGCAGCTAGAAGCAGATGAAATTATAGCTCTCAGACACTTTATAATTCTGAAACAGATATTTGATTGATTGCAAGGTGGCATCGCTGCTGGCAGTTTTTGTCGGCACATTTTGATGATACAGTTTCTTAGGTGAACTTCAAGTACATCAGTGACACACACTCCGTTTCAGACACATTGAATGATTTTGAAGCTAATAATTTATGAGAGCTTTTGGAGCAAGTTATTAGGTTTGAGTCAAGAGAGATTTATTTTGTTTAATCCTAGGTTCCTTGCTGTGTGTTCTGTTTATCTCATCTTATTTTGCTAGTAAACAAATATGTAAAACTTTAATGTGGATGTTTCCCCTTTATAACAGTGCCTCTGCCTAATGACGTTTCCCATGTGAAACACTTTTACTAGTCTGTGGTTTGTAGCCATTTTGTTTCTTGAGAAAGAGGACAGATGGCCAGGCTTGGTGGCTCACGCCTATAATCCCAGCACTTTGGGAGGCTGAGGCGAGCGTATCACGAGGTCAGGAGATTGAGACCATGCTGGCTAACACAGTGAAACCCCATCTCTACTAAATATACAAAAATTAACTGGGTGTGGTGTTGGGTGTCTGTAGTCCCAGCTACTCGGGAGACTGAGGCAGGAGAATGGCATGAACCCCAGAGGCAGTTTGCAGTGAGCCGAGATCGTGCCACTGAACTCCAGCCTGGGTGACAGAGTGAGACTCCGTCTCAAAAAAAAAAAAAAAAAAGAGGACAGATAAAACAAGGCATCTCAAGTTGGGATTCCATCAAGGAGTAACTGAAAGAAAAATTAAAAATTATTTGTTCTTAATTAGGAGATTAAAGGATCACCTACCACAGAATGTATTACTTCTAGGTATTTTTATTTGAAGTTAAGGATAATAGTCGATTTTAGAAAATGAAGTGCTCTTCTGAGGCTTTTAGAGGCTTTAAGTGACAAATCAAGAGGAAATTGAAATGTATTATGAGACAAGGTCTAAATTCAATCTTTTAAAAAGAGTCCTTTGGGTTATGTTTTGTTTTCAGAACCTGATGAATGCTACATATACCAAATTTGTTTAAAATTAAAGAAATTTTAAATTATTTTTATATTACAGCAGAATAACAATGGAAAGAAATTCAGCATGCGTAAATCCATTTTGTGCAATAGTCCTAGATCATTTCTGCTTGTATTTTCTTAATGACATACTTTGATTTGAAGAAAGAAATATAAGTATATGTTTTCATGCTATTTTTCATGTGTTTGCAGCTATTCTTTTTGCATAAAGCAGATCCATTGAGAAGCACCATTATTCTGCAGAAAAACTGCACATATATACAAGGAGTAAATATGATGACAGGATAGTTCTCTTCACCGTGCCTTCAAAACACACACAGGAAGCTTTCACACAAGGCCTATTATTGCCATGGTTTGCCTATCTGACATTTTCTCTCTGGTGGCCACTGCAAAGGTCTTGCGTTCTTATGCATTGAGTGCAAATCTGTTTTTTTAGACCATGATAGTGTGCATGTGAGTGGCCTCTAGAGGCTTGTCAATTCAGATAGCCCCTTTCAGGCCAGATCCTACTTCTCCCTTCATATAACTTCATTTAGCTGTCACAGCTTTTTGTTTTCCTTCTTTGTGGTCTTTGATTAGTCCAAAATGTATTATATTGTCTGATAAACGTGTGCTCACAGTATAATTGCACACCATCATTAAAAATTAGCATTCTTGTGATAAATTTTCCATTACACACATTTTTATCACATTGGTTATTTTAGTAAAAAGCTATTCTGCAGAAACGGCACCTGAGTCAGGTGGAGCTCTTTCGAGAGGGAAGTTGGATACCACGCAGTTGCTGCTGTTTTTCCCCATGTCTCCAACATACCTTCTAGTAGGGCTTCTTTTTTTGTTTAGCTCTTTGTTTTCATTCGTTGTGTGTTTGCTAATTCCTGCTGCTCTTGCTAACTCACATTGCATTTTTCCTAAGTATTCTTTGACCTATCCAGATTCACCACCTTAATCATCTGTCAGTAAGCCCTGCCCATGTGCATAAATGATCCTACCCCCTTTTTTTGGCACCTTATTCTTTTTTTTTTTTTTTTTAAGACGGAGTCTCGCTCTGCCGCCCAGGCTGGAGTGCAGTGGCCAGATCTCGGCTCACTACAAGCTCCGCCTCCCGGGTTCCCGCCATTCTCCTGCCTCAGCCTCCCGAGTAGCTGGGACTACAGGCGCCGCCACCACGCCCGGCTAATTTTTTGTATTTTTAGTAGAGACGAGGTTTCACCGTGTTGCCCAGGAAGGTCTCGATATCCTGACCTCGTGATCCGCCCGCCTCGGCCTCCCAAAGTGCTAGGATTACAGGCGTCAGCCACTGCGCCTGGCTGGCACTTTATTCTTAAATGTAACGAGATAGTTGAGGATTCTAAAACATTGGAGAAAAGCCTCTTCATGTGAAAGCAGAAAAGCAGAACAAAGTAAGGAAGTAAAATAAAATCAGAGAAAAGAGAAAAAGTACAGAAAGCAGAATCCTTCGAAATAACTATAATTAATATCTTCAGAAGCATAAAATATGACATTTTATATACAGAGAAAGAAATGACTCATACAAATATCCAAAGTTTAAAAAACATTGGTAGGTTTGGAAGATAAAGTTGAAGAAATCTTACAGAAAAAAAAAGAAAATGACCAGTGGTAAGATAATCTATATTATTTAGAGCATCAATCCAAAATATGTAATATCTTGGATAATCTATGTTATTTAGAGGATCAATCCAAGATATATAATATCAAACCAATCAAAAATTCCAAAAAGTTAAAATAAGGAAATATAAAATCAAAATTATTTTAAACATATACAAAAACATGCAGGAATTAAAAAGCATTCACACCAAGTAAAACTGTTGTGGAATTTCTGAACGCCAGGAATAAAGAAATAATCCTAAAAGCCTCTAGAGAGTGAAGATCAGTAATATGAAAGACAATTAAACATGAGATTTTCCCACTTAGTACACTGGACACTAAGAAAATGAAACAATGCCTTAGTTATAGTGAGCTTTCTTATTCAATACCTTAAGACAATAGTTGCTCCAAAGATATCCCAACTTTTTAACGTTTCTTTCGGTTTTCATCTGATTGAAGGAGTACAGGGTTTAAAATTAACTGAGAAGCGGTCTCAGAAATATAATTTCCACGTCACTTCCTCAGGAAGCTTTTTGATGATGTGCCTCTCCCAAGCAAAAGACTAAACCAAGAAAGAGGGAGACATAGAGAGCCAACCCTAGGAGGAAGATAAGAGCCATCTCAGAATATTAATAAACAGACATACCAGATGACAGTTTTGGAATGGGTGGAGCAAGGAAACGTTTTAAAGTAGAGACACCATTGGAGCAAGTATGATTTTATTGTCAGTGTTCATTGACAAGCTGTTGCTCCAGGGCATTTGTGATATTGAACGTATGACTGAAAGGGTTTACAAGAGGCAAATATGCAAGTTAATGATAACATATATTCTAAATCTCCTTTCCGTAGAATCAAGGTAAAAACAGAAGGTAACTGGAGCCCAAAGGAGGATGGGTAATCCTGTTGGCCTGGAAGGCATTCTGGCAGAGTTGACATCTGTGTAATGAGGCGATGGTAACACATTCTTCACAAACATCCATGCTTCCAAAGAGTGGCACCAAGAATCCTGGAACTTCAGCTTAATTGCTGTCCCTGAACACACACATTTCCTCCATCTCCGCCCTCACCCCCTTACCCTGTACTCCTGCCCCAGGAGAGGCCACCCCGCCAGAGGTCCCTCAGTGGGTTTGACCAGGGAGAAACGGTGCCAATGGTAAGTCACCTGGACTGGAAGCCTGAGGGTCAGCTCCAGGGGCACGAACATGAAAGAGACAAGGGATGGCTGGCAATCTCCAGGAGGATGACTCACATCCTCTTTATTCTCCAGTGTAATGACATGAACATGCAATCATGCCATTTTACATCATTATTATCCTTGGTAGTACTTTTCCCTGCACACACTGTGCTTCTTTAAGTAAGGTTTCTTGTGGGACTGACCAGTATGGACCAGAGCCTGCATGAAGTCACCAGTCTGTCTGTAACACAGGTCTGTGTTAGGCCAAGCTCTGTGCTCAGCCCTTCCAGGCATGTATGCATATGCATGTGTTTGGTTTTGTGAGCATGTATATTTTCTTTTCTAAAATGGATCATATGGTATATTCATTTTTTAAATTATTTCACTTTTTCCTATACCCCAGATTCTTAGGTAATGACCTGACTTATTCCAGGAAAACACATGATAGGCTCTGAGTGATCCCCATTTCCTCCACTGGGTCTCCACAACCCATACTTTGATTAATCCTGTTCAAAATTTCCCTGTGCCTGAGGGGGGGACAGACTTGCATGTTTAATAGTATAATCTTATCTTGGTTTCCTCAGTCTATAAAACAAGGAAGCTGGATTAGATCCTCTATAAATATCTTTTCAGCACTGAATTTCTCTGATTCTGGTACACCTAATACCCAAATGTGATTTTTAAAAACCACACACTTTTTTTTTTTTTCATTTAACAACTTAAAGATGTAATGCGTATAATGTGTCTCGTCAGCATTTCCCATAGTAACAAGAGTGCTCGGGGTTCATTTTACACTTCTGGTTTTCCAATAAAGTGTTAGATAACACTTTCAATTGACTAAAAAATGTGGTAACCTAAACAAAAGACTAACAGTGTATGGGAGACAGTATGTTTTAACTGAAGTCACAAAATGTCTTATCATAAAGTCCATAGAAGGGACTACAGTAATGTTCATGAGAAACAGATTTTTTTCCCCAGTATGAGATTTGGATTATAACATGAATTCCCTGGATTCAAATTATTTTATTTTCAGGAATCTAAATTTCAGTTTATGAAGATTCTCTACTTTGATCATAGCCAATGACTAGTACCAACTACCTACAGCAAATAAGCTAAATGCTCTTAATCAAAGGTGGCATTCAAATGGAGATCAATTTCTAGCATCTCTGTAATGGAATTATTGAAAATTCTCTACCAAAATAACTAAATAAGCAAATGCTCTGCAGCCATCTTTTTGTGATTGAACCGTATGAATTGATAGTGGTGAATGATCGGCTCTTTCTGAATGCTCCTTGTTGCTCAGGTCCAGCGCAGGCTGACACTGACACACTGATATATCCTGGATCGCTACAGGGCAGAGGGACATGAAATGACTGGCATTAAAAACATGCCATGGTATGACCACCAGGTTACAGAGGAAGAAGAGAATGGACATTTAAAGATAGCCTCGAGTATATCCAAGTCTTCCATATGTCATTAAATATATTCTTCAGAATTTCTCTAAGCAGTTTTTATTATTACTCCAGTTTTATAGCAAATAAAGAAAAATTTGGAGAGACTAAGTAATGGTCCCATATTTACATGGTAATGACAAGCAGTGTTAGCATTGGAATTCAGATCTATCTGGCACAAAGTCCATGCCCTCCTGCAAACTACCCATGATTTAATAATGTATATGTTTTGTGCATGACGTCCCCATTCCTCCATTCCTGTAAATGGGTGGCCTCATTCCCCATTACCTTTCGGATGATTAGTGCTATTAAATATCTCGCAGTTACTGGATAAGGAACTCAGCATATACTGATAAAGTAAAGCACCTTGATGGATTTTGCATTAGTGAACAGGAATGAGGAATTGTCTGTTTCCCCCCCGAGAAGCAGGTTATGGTCGCATGCTCCCATTCTCTCTTGACAGAAGCAGAAACAAATTCTTAGAGTGAATATGGAGTTACCCCAACTCAATTTTCAATGGACTGAGGAAGCATCTATTTTGTTCCTGCTCTTTCTTGAAGATCTAATACAAAAAACCTAAAGGAGGTAATAATGCATATTGAGAATGAGAACTTCTTTTTCTAGTTACAATTAGTGAAGGTCTTAGTTGAAATAAATGCGCCATTTGAGGCAGATACACACTCAGGCACTGGAAACTTTGTATGGCACATTCACATGATAATGTTTAACGTGGGCTGGTACTTAGGTCTTCCTGGAAATGTTATGATCCTTTTTGATCACACTAATAATACACTATGAAGCGTTGCTCTGTGGGACGTAGTTAAAGCTTATTTGAGCTTCGGCAACCACTGGCACATTCCTGGGGGAAAATATCAGAACATTTTTATTTTTATCTCAATCACTCCAGAAAACTTCATGGAGAATAGCCTCTGTCAGGGATACAGGGCAATTGCTGTCACAAACAGTGTTTGAAAAGAGATGGCCTAAATCATCAATATGCTGTGCTGGGAAATGGGAAATGGTGAATAAAAAGGTTCAATAGTAAATGTCTAAACTTTCTTTGAACCAGAATTGCTGGGATTTTATTTGTTATTTTGTATTTTGCAAAATAGGCAGTTAATAATATATATGTTAATTATACGTGTATATATATGCTTATATTCATATATATGTATACATATATACTATATACGCATATATATGTGTGTGTATATAATATATACACATATATGTGTGTATATGTATATTATATATACACACATGTATGTGTATATGTATATTATATATACACATATGTATGTGTATATGTATATTATATATATACACATACATATGTGTATATATGTATATTATATATATACACATGTATATATATATGTAAATTTTGTCTGTATTCTTTCCACCAAATATTATCATATGAGTTTTGAAAAATATTCAAGATGCTTTTCTTGGTTTTTAATTATTGGTTCAAAAGATTAGGTTGTAAGTTATTTGCAGATGTATATGTGGGGTAGGGGGAGGTGAGAGAGAGAGAGAGTGAGCGTGGGTGTGTGTGTGTGTGTGTGTTTGAATGTGTTTAAATGTAAAGAACATAAATACATACCTCTAAGAATAGAAAGAGTAATTTTCTTCCTGACATTGAGCAAATATATTTCAGTAAATATGGGAGAAAATCAGATAAGGGAAGTTTTCCTAATTTCATCCAAAAATGCTTATGACATAAATCATATTGGCTCTTTCAAATAGTCAAATTGGTAACTCCTCATTCTTTGGCAGAAAACTACACTGACTTTTCCCCAAGCATGATTAAGTATATTGAGAAGAACAGATTAAAATATATGACGGTGTATCGTTTTGTAAGCATTTCCTGTGTCATTAGTGTTAGCAGTATCTTTCTGATATCAATTTCTTTATTGTTTAGAAAGTGATGGTACAATAGAAAGCCGATTTGCTCATGAATGCAAAGGCTCTAATCCCTGATTCAGAAACATCATTAGTTCCTCCCGTAAGAGCTTCCTCAAAGCACTCACTAAAGTCCTGTCAGCACTTGTAATGATTTTCTGTAAACCAAAAGCTTCTATGAGTTATTATTTTGAGAACGTGCCATATCATAGGCTGTAGCTTTAGCTTTGTATGTTTTCTGTATTCTCAGTTACTGGGGGAAAAATGGACTTTATTATTATGTTCTTTGGGATGGTTGAGAAGAGAAAGATTTACTGTGTAAGAGATTAAGAGAGAGAAATAGTAGTAGGAGTGGGAGAGAAAAAAGGCAGTAACACCACTTCCTTAGAACAAACTTCAAAGGTACTGGAAGTCCTTCCATATTCAAATTTGGGCTTTTCCAAAACTGGCTTATTTACAACAAGTTTGCTAATTCATTTGATTTCATAATTTCGGGAGTTCCACTTGTGCACGCGTGCGTGCGCGCGCACACACACACAACCCACACACCCCACACACACACTTCCTTATGTCGATGGTGCTTTTTCTGACTCCCTTCTAGGCTCTTCCTGATGAATAAAATATCCCTGCAAAAATCATGTTTGATTTTTGAGCAGCTGAAACTCACTTGATATGGGGCTTGAACATTTTGGTTTGGAGTTATGTTGTTCCTTTCATCCTTGTAGAGAATTATTTTTAAATAAATGGCCTTGGGACAATTAGGCTAGTCCCTGTATCTTAGATCCTCTAGGTCCAGAAAATTTTAGAGCACATTTAAGCTCTTTATTCTGGGAAGCCAGGTTGCTATTATAGTCATTATGTGTGTGAGAGTGTGTGTGTGTGTGTGTAGTGTGTGTGTATATGTATGCGTGTATACACACACATACACACATATGTAATATAGATATAATATATTTTTTGTATATATCCAAGCATGCCAAGGTACTGGGCCTTGGTAATTCAATGGTGAATGAGATAGAAGGGTCTTTATTCCCATGGAGTTTATAGTTTAGTAGGTCATGCTGTCAAGTAATTGTGAAGAAACCAGATGAAGCTGGGGACAAACTCATAACTCTGATATCTAGTCTGAAATTCAGGACTTCTCCCTTTAAGTGGGCTCTTAGCGCTGCCCAGCAATCCTGCTCTATCTCCCCACCCCACTCTCTGAGTTGATTACTTTACCCCTGTGTCTTCTCTGCCAGCTTTCCATGCCTCCTCCCCGTTACTTGCGTTCAGCTACTGACTCTGCTCCCTTTTTCCCCCGTCTTCCCTCCTGCTGCTCTGTGTAGAAACCTAACCTTATGATTCTGTGGTTGGGCTAGCAGGAGGAGGAAGAGGATAAGCAGAATAGTACCATGGAAAATCAGAGCCTGTAGCCAGCCCAAGATGAGGAAAGGTAGATGCTTTCAATTGGATAAATATTTGGCACTGACGTAATTACTAGAACAGAGTGAAATCCACATCGCTCTGATCTGGACTTTTGTTGTCTAAGGACACACTGAAAAGTGGCGGGCGGTATCTGCCTGGATGTCAGTCTCATGTCCAGCTAAAGAAAACATTAACAGAGCAAGTTTAACAGGGAGGGCTGAGAAAGAATAAACATGCTTCCTGCTTGTAACTCACTCAGTTAGGCTTTGTCAATCAATTGGTTACAATTACATGCATAATAATCATTTGATGATGAGCAGAATAATTATAATGTTACTAACATCTATGATGAGAACATACATTGAGAAGATTCAACAGAATCTAGTTCATCTCTGAACCTACGATAAATTCTTCCTAGAATTGAAGAAAATGTTGTCATTGCATGGCTATTGTCCCAAACCAGACATTCTGTCCATTTCCAATGTCTACATCCCACTTCACCTCATGGATGTTATTAAATTCCTTATTAATTTAGCCTTCTGAAAACACTGTGCCAATGAGAGGAGAATGTTTGATGCAAAATAATGCATCTTCGATTTCTAAAATGGAAAACGTTTCACATTGAAGTTGACAACCTGTTAAATAGTCCCTTTGAAATATTGGCTGATATAGAAGCAAGTTGACTTTAAAGAAAGGACTTAGATGGCTAATCCAGCTCCAAGTGCTTATTCCAGAAGAAGCACTCAGCTTGATTTTGTTTGGCCATCTATTGTAACACCAGTTTACTTTGAATCAGTTTACTTTTTAATACTTGGAATGCATCTCTGCACTTAGCCAGATTAAATGTCACCACTTAAAATTGACAAGACATAGAATTTAACTGGTAATAATTTTATATTTTTATCATTTTCCATAGTACAGTGTATTTTTTAAAGTATGAACCTTTTCTAGCAGTATTCCCTGTTACTAATAACAATAATGAATGCTAACATGTATTGAGTGGTTCCTACGTGGTAGGCAGACCAAGCACTTTAAATGCATTGCTGTATTTCATCCTCATAACCATGAAGTAGGTACTATTATTTTCTTCACTTTACAGAGGAGAAAGGTGGGGTTTATAGAGGTTCACAGACTGGTGCAAGGTCACACAGCTAGTTACTGCTTGAGTTAGGATACTGAGTTCTGTCTCATTCTAGACTATATTATCTTAGCCACTAAAAATTAATTGCTTCTTATTCTAAGTGGATAGAAAAGTACCATACTTGGCATTCTGATCCAACCGTCTTAATTCCTATGATTTGCTTTATTTAAGGTATGATCAGTTTTAGAAATTTGAAATCAAATTTAAATAACTCAACAGGCAACCATACTTAATTAATAAAAACAAATAAAATTCTTCAATATAAGCAAGTTAGTGATCTCTGCTTCTAACCTAGGCTTTCCCTTGTGTATTAATCAACTTTGTAACAAGTATCCTTAATGCCTCAATGACGAGATATAGAAAAGGTTAGTTCAAGTTTAGGTTGCAGTCCGACGAAGATTAGCCCATTCTCTGTTCCAGGTGTTCAGGAATACTTGCTCCTTCTATCTGTGGGTCTACCATCTCCTAAAGCCTTGGAATTCTCCCCTATATCCTGTACCTTTGGCCAGATATTGAATGAAATGAATGTGGAAGATCAGGCTAGAGATCTGAATAGCATACATCATACATCACTTCTGCTCACATGCTATGGGCCAGAACTCAGTTGAGTGACCACACTGAAACACAAGGGAGAGTGGGCCATGAAGCTTGGCAGTGAACCTAGAAGACAGAACATGGGTATTGATGAATAAATAACTAGCCAGTCTGCCATGCCTCTATAAGCCTCAAGCTACTTTGACTGACAGGTTCAAAAAGTATTCAGGTCAAAAAATGTTTCCCAGGTTTTCATGTGTTTACTATTACCTTAGGGATATTTTATTCTCAATATGTTTGTCCTTAACATGTTTTTCCTCAGCTCTGAATCTGTAGGCAGTGGGATTTGCATTGCCTGCCAGCAAGTTGGTTGATAATAATCCAAGGAAAACTTATACATTTTTTTATTTTGTATTTTCTTCCTTAAGATTATAGAACTTCCCATGACTTTTATCTTTCCATATATCTTCAGTACCTGACAGAATATTTTTTTATATTGTAAGAGGCTGATGTATGAAATTAATGTGGAATTTCATGCCTGATAGCTTACTAATTGGATGTTCAGTAGATTCTAATTTGTGGGGGTTTTTTCTAAATTGAATAATGTACAGTATATCAATTTTACAACATTAACTTTATGAAGATTTGACAATAATTTATAAACTTTAATTAACATTGATATACACACATTATTGCTATTCTAACAGTAACTAGATATTAAGAATCAAGCTTTTTATTGGTTAAAGACTTACATCATTTAAAAAATTATATACTCTAGATGTTTTTTCTATTACAACTAGTTTTCAATGTGCATTCATAGTAAAAGGCATGATTTAGTATATAAAGATAACCAATGTGAACACATCTACTGTTTTCTTTGTTTTTCTACCTGTACTTCAATTCTTTATTATTATGAATTTGTCATCCAGAAGCATTGATGCATTTTTGGTAAAATTAATCTGTTGTTCTTTCCTCAGTGGGTCATTACCATGAGATTTCATAACATTTTTCATTTGTTCTTTGAAATTTTGCATTGTCTTCATTATTATAAGACTTTATAACTTGCAACATCCTCAAGTGCATAGTATACCAAATTCAGTGTAATGAGAAAACGTAACGGTTTTGACCCTATGAAAGCTCTCCCAACTCTTTGATTTCATATAATATTATCTCTTTCACCTACAGCCTTGATGTAAAAAGTCTTGTTATTAATCATGGTTAAGTCAGAAATGTATCTCAGAAATTTTAACATTAATGTTAAAAGTTCCACATTCTGGACTTTTTTCTCATTAACCCTCTTTGTGCATATTTGCAGTAGGTATGGTCTACAGAATAATACTGGGAAGAAAAAGTGTCAGGTACTACACAGAACATAACAGGCTCATAGCATTATTTGCTTAATGAATAGGTAAAAATGTGGAGGAGTTACTCTTTGAATCATTATTATTGTCTCCGCTGTCTTCCAGAAACAAGGTCAATGGGTCAAAATGTCAGTATTTAGAAGATGATGGATATATTTTTAACCCTTGCATAGCCACCTAGGCCAATTCCTACTTTGCAGTTGCATTATATATGCAGCCACATTCCAAAGTAATAGATCCCTTTTCAACTTTTATGTATGGAACTGTGCATAAAAGTAAGAGAAACCACATGTTGAAAATATATCATAATTTACATTTTATTGAAGTTTCTTTATACAAATTGAATCTGTTGGGCAAGGTATACACCTCTCCATATATTTCTTTTCTTTTCTTTTTTTTTTTTCTTTTTAAACAAGGTCTCACCCTATTGCTCAGGTTGTAGTGCAGTGATGCAATCACGGCTCGCTGCAGCTTTGACTTCCCAGGCTCACGTGATTTTCCCACCTCAGCCTCCCAAGTCACTGGGACTACAGGTGTGGGCCACCACCCCCCGCTAATTTCTTTTTTTGTCTTTTTAGTAGAGACAGGGTTTTGCCATGTTGCCCAGGCTGGTCTCCAACTCCTTAGCTCAAGAGATCTTCCTGACTTGCCCTCTCAAAATGCTGGGATTACAGGCGTAAGCCACCGCGCTTGACCTCTCCATATATTTCTACATAACTTAAAATTTAGAAAATTTAGAAAATAAAAATAAAGCAAAGATATTCCTAGATTTGCAGAAGTAAAGATGTTGTAGGAGGGATTGTTGAAGGGATTTTCAGGTCTATCGAAGCTTATTCCTGCAGTGATTGCTGATGCCAGAGTATTCCTCTTCAAATGAGAGGCTGTGAATTTGTTCTGTTTAATGGTTTCCAAAGCAGTTGGGAGATGTGACCCTCTAGAGATTTTGAAGGGATTTGATTTTTGATGCCTGAGTACTATTGAGAAAGTTCAGGTATTGAAAGAGTGTATGAGAAAATCTATATAGAAGATCAATTTCACAAGTACTTTGTAAAAGCATCAGACAAGAGTCTCACTTGACACAGAATATAGAAGTTCCATGCCAGAAATTTGTCAACACACTCGATCTCGTGGACAAAAATATAGATTTGAACTTACAAAGTATGATGTCCTGTCAAAGCACTGATCACTCCACAATTGAGTTCAACAATAAATTCCAAGAGGCTTGTAAAACCCATTATTGATGTGATTCCTGAGCATGAATAAACAGTTTGGCCACAGCTCTGCTAAAATACAAATGTGGATCATGACATGGGTAATAAATTAGTATATGAACTATTCAATACAGGATTATAAACTATTAGGCAAGCACTTATGAATATTCCCTTTCACAAACCATTCCATAATCCATGCAGACAGTTTTCTGTCAGTCCAAATGGATGCATTTATGAAATAATAGGTATGCCTGGGAGGACCCCTCTAGAGCATTCTTGGTGGCAGTGATGCCTGTGTTGTGAGGTTGCAACGTGTATCAATAGTCAGTATTCTGCAATAACAGGGAAACACCTGACAGTTCTCCAAATGCATAGAAGAACAAAGCTATATGGCCAACTGCAGTGTGGCATGGGTCAGGGAGAAGATATTTGAGTTAATCAAATTTTATGGTTAATACCTTGCATGCACGAAAAGTTTTCAAGGAATTAAAATTCAGTTTATGCAAAAAGAAATATTGTAACCATGGCTTAATATTTGATCATTTCAAGAGCATTTGGGAAACTTAGCCTCAGGGATATAAATATGAATCTCTCTTATTTTACTGTAAATATATTGATGTGCTAGCTCGTAGAGCTTTTGGTAGATAGCACACTGACCGTCTGACCTTTGTTTATCTTCTGTTTGGTATTTCAAAGGGTGACAGTGAAGAATTTACTTTAAGGATTTGACTTGCTTTCCAAATTAAAGAAATGATACACAATTCCAGTGAGTACGTATAAGCAAAGTGCTTCCTAAAGGGTAATTGGAATAATTATCCATTAATGACGACGGGAAAAGCATAAGGATTTAAAATTTGTTTCTTCTGATTCTTTCTGATAATCTCCTGATTATTCAATGATTTAACCCTGAGATCAGGAAAAAAAGTTACTAAAAATAAATAGCCCAATAGAGAAAGAACGTGTGTACTGACCCACAGTGGCAAATCGATCCAATCTGTTTTCTGACCTTTTCAATTATGGCTTGTAATTTTCTAGGAAATTTTACATAGGCAGCAGCTTGGAGTAGTGATTATAGGGCTTCTAGACTCAGAAGACTTGAGTTCAAATCCCAGATATTCCAATCACTATTTTTGTGACTCTGGACAATGTACTAAAGCTCTTCCAGTCTCTGTTTCCCCATTTGAAAAAATGCATAATAACTTTTCTTCATTATTAGGAACAGTAGATGAACTCATACTATGTGAAACATTTAGAACAGTGCCTGGCATATACTAAGTGTTCAAGAAGCAGTAGCTATTACTGATATATTTAACATCATGACTATCGAATATCAATTCTAACGTGGCAGTGTCGTGCCTGCGTCATTCTGCTCCATGCCCTGTGCCTTTGCCCCTGCTATTTTCTGTGCCTAGGAGGCTGCACTCAGCCATGTACCAGCCAAACTACAACTTCATCTTCAAGGTGCAGCTTGCCTATGGTCATTGAGAAACCGCACACAGGAGGCATTGAGAAATCACAGGCTTCCTTGCTGGCTCAAAGAAGGAATTAATATGTGTAATGTCCACTAAATTAATTAACTTAAAGATTTTGATCTTAAAACAGGAATATAATTATTAAATGTCATGGCCTTGATTTTTTAGAATAACAATGACATATTTTAGCTTTTATTTTAATGACTTTTCTTAGTTTGTTTAGGCTACTCTGACAGAGCACCCTAGACTGATGGCTCATAAGTAACAGAAATGTATTTTCTCATGGTCTTGGAGGCTGGGGACGTTCAAGGTTTAGGCGCCAGCAGACTCAGCGTCTGGTGAGCGCTGGCTTCCCAGTTCATAGACAGCTGTCTTCTCACTGTGGCTTCACATGGCAGAAGGGGTGAGGGAGCTCTGTTTTGTAAGGGCACCAATCCCCTTCACAGGGGCCCACCCTCATGACCTAATCACCTCCCCAAAGTCCCACTTTCTAATAGCATCACATTGTGAGGTCAGGTTTCAACATATGAGTTAGGAGGTGTGGGGACACAAACATTTCATCTCTAACAAGGGTATTGGGCTACCATTCATTTGCTTTGTTTTATTTTTGAAATTATATAAACACATGGGGAAAAATTTGAGCACTAGAGAAGGGTAGCGGTGAAAGGAGATCAATTCCTTCTTCATATGTCAACTCCCAATCCGCCTTCTCAGAGACGTACTCTCCATATTCAAGTGTGTATGTCTACAACATACACTCTTTCATACAAACAGGGACTCAGGAAACATAATATGATTTACCTTATTTTTGTCCTTCAGGAAGTAGGTTAGAATTTTTCCATATCAGCAGCACAACTGACCTACCTCAGTTTGTTAACAGTTGCATGACTCTACTGCATGAGGAACCAAGCTACTGAGTGAAGTTCCTCAACCAGGAAGGCCTGGGAAGGCAGTGCCCAGCACCCTGCCTGCTTTGCTCAGGAACGCCCACACAGACAGCAGCTCTTTCTCTGCTCGCAATGCAGGGCAAAGCAAAGCAAACTGGAGGGCATGGCTGTAAGGCTTTTTTGTGGACAACAACAAGGGAGGGAGGAAGAAGGCTGTGACTTCCCTCAAGTTAATAATTTTTAGCCCTTATTTTATTTTATTTTATTTTATTTTAGGCTGAGTCTCTGTCGCCCAGGCTGGAGTGCAGTGGCACGATTTCAACTCACTGCAACCCTCGCCTCCTAGGTTCAAGCAATTCTCCTGCCTCAGCCTCCTGAGTAGCTGGGATTACGGGTGTGTGCCACCAACGCCTGGCTAATTTTTGTATTTTTAGTAGAGACGGGGTTTTACCATGTTGGCCAAGCTGGTCTCAAACTCCTGACCTCAGGTGATCTGCCTGCTTCAGCCTCCCAAAGTGCTACAATTACAGGCATGAGCCACCTTTCCCCACCTTTATCCCTTAATATTAAGACAATCCAGTAACATGTAGTTTAATATATAATTTAAAGACAGTTTCAGCTACATGCTGTGTGAATGAACCAAAAACCTTCTTGAGTATGACATTAAAATTGAAAATGAGGGTGCATGTAGCCTTATTTTTGGTGAGTAGTTAAATTTTTTTTTTCCTGATTACAAACTATGATAGAAAATTCAAACATATGAAAACCAAAAGCAAAGAATGTGTTAAAGATCATTCGTAATTTCACCAGCAGGATGATCAATCAGTAGTAACCTTTCATAAATTTTCTGTACATTATTACTTTATAAATCACTGCTTCACTTAGTAGAACATCACACTCTATGAGATTCGTTTCCTTGTTTTCTTTTGAACAACATGAATTTTACATTCTAGATATGTGCTGTGATTTGCTTAGGCATTTCACATATAACTAATTTATAAAACTTAATGTTGGACTTTTTATTAATTTATGCTATTATTAATAACACTGTTGTGAGCGTGCATCTTCTCTTAGATAAATCCCTTAAAATGTTTTCCTAAAAGTAGAATTTCTGGTTCAAAGAGTATGAACAATACTGTTACACCTTTTGATACATATTGTCCAATAACCATCTGGGAAGATAACGATGTAGCCTCCTACTCGCAGTGTGGGAGAATATACACATTCCCCTGGATCCTTGCTAATTGTGGATGTTTTCTTTTCTTTTTAAATTTCATCTAATTCATATCTGGTTTTAATTTTGTGATGTTGATCACTTTTATATTTTGCTAGCATGAGGAATGCATTTGTCATTTTTTATGGATTAAGAGTACTTTATGTTGTGTATTAACAAACATCTATCACGTATTTAAAATATTTTTCCCAGTTTTATGTTACTTAATTAGTTTCTTTGTTTTGATATGCAGATACTTAAATTTATTTGTAGTCAAATATAGAAACCTTATCTCTTATTTTTTTTTTACTTTGTCTTCATGTTTAAAAATTTTTCCTACTTCTAGGTTTTTAGCTTTAAATTTTCATATACATGTGGTCAGATCAACATTCATTTCAATTTCTTTTAATTTCATCTTTCCCAGTTATCATTTTAATATGCTATATCAGCTAAGGAATAAAATACATTGGTATAAGACAAAACTCCCAAAACACAGTTGTTCAAAAGTATGCTGTAAAAATTAATTGTCTCACACATAATATTCTAGATGTGGGCCACTTGTCTGAAACAGTAAGCAATTTGGTATGTGTAGTCTTCCAGGGACCCATGTATTTTCCATCACGTTGCTTCTCTATTTTAGTTTTTTATCTTTTGCCCGTATCTTCAGAATCAAACCTGGCTCACCAGCAAAATAGCCACTTTCCAGGCTGCGGTGGCAGGAAAAGGAGAACAGAGAACACATAGATTCTTCTTAATTTTTTTTTTTTTTTTTTTTTTTTTGAGATGGAGTTTCATTCTTGTCACCCAGGCTGGAGTGCAGTGGCACAATCTCAGCTCACTGCAACCTCTGCTTCCTAGGTTCAAGCGACTCTCCTGCCTCAGCCTCCCAAGTAGCTGGGATTACAAGCACCCACCACCATGCCTGGCAAATTTTGGTATTTTTAGTAGAGGTGGGGTTTCACCACCTTGGCCAGGCTGATCTCGAACTTCTGATGTCAGGTGATCAGCCCGCCTGGGCCTCCCAAAGTGCTGGGATTACAGATGTGATCCACTGTGCCGGGCCCTTCTTCTTAATCTTAAGGCCAATGGGGAGTTGTGTACAATACTTTTGTTAATGTTCTTTGGACTGGGACTTAATCACATGACCACAACTAGCTGCGATGGAACCTGGGTGCATTTGTTTGCTAGGCTGCCTTAACAAAATACTGCACACGGGAAGGGTGGCTTAAACGACAGAAACTCATTGCCTCACAGCTTTGGGGAGTAGAAGTCTGAGATCAAGGTGTCGCCAGCAGGATTGGTTCCTTCCAGGGCTGTAAGGAAGAAGCTGTTCCCAGTCCTTCCTTAGCTTCTGGAGCTTTGCTGGCAATCTTTGCCATTTCTTGGCTTGTAGAAGTTTCACTCTGATCTCTGGCTTCATCTTTACTTGGTTTTCTCCCTATATGTGTATCTCTGTGCCCAAATTTCCCCTTTAAAAAGGGACACCAGGCATATTGAATTAGGGTCCACCTTGCTGACCTTATCTTGACTTAACCAATGATATCTTCAATTATTCTACTTTCAAATAAGTTCATATTCTGAGATATTGCTATTGAACATCAACAAATAAATGGAGATGGAGAGAGGAGTAATTCAACCGGAAAAAACTTGAAAGATAGTCTTTACCTTAGCAAAAGAAAAGTTGTGGGAATTTGGAACTGAAAGCCAATTATTGGTCTCATTTATCTTGAATTTATTTTAATCCTGCATTTGAGATAGAGATATATGTTCATTTTTATTCAACTTTTAAAACCAATTTTCTGCTGTCATTAAGTAACCCCAAATTGTCTCACTATTTAAAATGACATTTTTCCTGTGTTCAAAATAAGGCCCATGCTCTTAAACACCAAGTGAGATGTGTGTAGTATGCTGAACCATACTGTAACCCTACAGTAGATCCTACAATATAACCATACAGTAGACCAACAGGATCTATTTACTCCCTGTATTTTGTATCATATTTCATTGATCTTGTCTAACATTCATTGGAATCACATAATTTTTGTGTATTGTAACTTCATCGTAGATAAAATAATTGTAACTTCACCGTAGAGAAAATGATCTTTTCTTTTCTTTTCTTTTTGAGACAGAGTCTCTCTCTGTTGCCCAGGCTGGAGTGCACTGGCAGGATCTCAGCTCAGTGCAACCTCTGCCTCCCGGTTCAAGTGATTCTCCTGCCTCAGCCTCCCAAGTAGCTGGGACAAACACCCAGCTAATTTTTGTATTTTTAGTAGAGACGAGGTTGCACCATGTTGTCCACGCTGAGAAAATGTTTTCTATATTTTAGGATAGACTGAGTCATTCATTATAATATTAGCGACACATATATTCAGTGGTTACTAAACACACAACTAACTTATGAAGCGGGCACTATTTTTTGCCTGTTTAAGGAATGAGGATAATGAGGCACAGAGAGCTTGAGTGACTTGCCCAGAGTTGCAGAACTATTAAACAAGGATCAGAGCATGGATTGAAATCCAGGTGCATCCAACTCAGGACCTAAGGTCTTAAACACCATGGAATAAGCCCCATGTCCAGTGCACTCAACTATAAAATGACACCAACTGTATCTATTTACAAACTCGCCATTAAACAGTGTGTATATAGCTTATCACCCAGTGTCTTACATGAAAAGGGGTCTTCGTTAAAACATCCTCCTTCCTCCTCCCCCATCTGTCTCAGTGGACACAGCAATTCTCTGCCGTGAAAGTGTAGAATGTTAATGAAAGAGTTCATAGTTAAACCCAGTCAATCACTATCTCTGACCTCCCATAATTTGCAAAATATTTTTGTATCCTTAATGAAGTCATCCATTTACATAAGCCGCAGTATCCTGCTGTGTGAGTCATTGGCATTAGGCAGTTTCACCTTTAAAGTATTAATGAATCTCCACTTTTTTCTCTGTAATATCTCAGTGGGCAGCTTTGTGGCTTTCTGATCAAACTGTTCTCCCATTGAAGGAGCCAACATGGAATTCATCAATATGTGTCTAGTCCAGTGTGACATCCTTTTATCCGAGGACCTCCAAATCCTCAGATAGTACCACAATTGTATATATCAAGTTAATATTTCAGTTTGCTTATTTATTTGTGAATATGTCACTTTGTAACAAGGTAATTTACAGCCTGTTTAAACTGTTCTCAACTGCAGCTTTCTGACATAGTTGATTTTTGTTACAGTCAAATAATTCCCTAAGTTAAAGACTGCTCTTTCTCCCTCAAACTGTCCCATGACCTTCATCAGAGGGCGAACTGCAGGATAGGAGAGTACAGGCAATGAGGACGAATACTCCTCTCTCCATTAGACCAGAACACGGCATAATTTCAATCTACCATTGATGATCAAAGTTACACGGACTTATTTAAACTCAGGTATTATGAAGAGACATACTTAGAGAATGAATTTGACTGAATGGTTACAATATTGCCAGATACTATGCTTGGTCTTAGAGAAACATCAATCAGCAAAACAATTCTTGCCAGAAAAGTGAATCTTAGCATGTGGGAAACAGGTATATAAAGTGATTATGTATAAGAAGTGCAACGGCAGAAGTACATGCAGAATATTACAGGCACGCAAACAAGGGTACATAGCAAAGTCATAAGCTGGAGGGTGAGTATCAGGGTGGCTCCCTAGAGAGAGAAACAGCTGAGCTAAATCTTAAAGAATGCACGTACTAGGTGTACCTGTTATATATAATATTTTATTGAAGGTATTATCATATTTGCGATTTTATTTCTATGTTAGCTAGAATAATTTCATGCTAGAGAATTGTATTAGAAAAGTAGATTGCAATTAATTGATTGATTTTCTTACACACAAAAATCCATGATGTTAGTGTGTATTAATACCAGGGAAAATCTTACGATTTTTGGAAAGGAAGAATTACTGAAACCATTACTAAAGCTTAGAGGGGTCCAGAATGATAAAGTGTGTGAGTAATCACAAAATGTTTGTTGAATTAGTTAATTTAAAGTGAGACAGAAATTAATCACATACACATTGTTTTAAATTAGAAAAAAGGAGATAGAAACCATATACTACTACATGCAGAATACAGCAGAGTCTAACTATTTCCACACAAAAACTAGTTTCCCCCAAAGAGGTTTATAGATGTTTGTGGCAAAGAAAAAAATGTTTTGTATTCAAGTAATTTGGGGAAATATAGGCTTAAATACAATTAGAAAGAGCTTCCTTTTTTTTTGCAAGATTTTTTTTTGAACTTTTAGTATACTAAGCAATATCTCCCTGAAATTGTCGATCAGGGAAATTGTTGCTTTCTTACTACTGTGCAGTCAAACTAGTGCTTCAGAAAAAGTGTTTTGAGAGATACTGACATGAGAAATTCAGCAGAAATTCTGGGAAAGTGAACTAGACCTTTGCCAATGAACTCAATGTCTTCTAAGTGCATGTTTGGGGGAAAAAAAAAAATCTTTATTACTAAACTGAATCTCAATCCTGGGATTCTATTCTGCTTGCCTGCAGGGATCTCTCTGTAATCAATGGCAGGTAAGCTTGATTTCAGAATGTAATACCATCAGTCTGAGTCTTTCCTCTTTCCCACCCTTCTCAGAGGGCCATCAAAGTGCTGGTGAGCTTCTGCAGGATCGTAGCATTGGGATAGCACATATGGTTCTCATCTGGTAACCGTCCACACAGCCACCAGCTGTGGTTTACACAGGCCCGTCTGGTTGTCAGCTGTTGTTATTCTTCTCTGAGATGTCTGCCTCTGCATCTGGCTCTCCAGCCGCGTGTTCACACTATATCCACCACAACGTCACCTCCTTTTGATTAAGTGACTACTTCAGGTCAGCCGACTCTCTCTTAGCTAATTTCTGTGCAACTCAAACTGTGAAAGAATTAGGCTGCTTCACTACACCACTCTAGGTCCATGAGAAGCTTGGTGAAGCTGCCTAAGACCATCCCTGCCTCTAATAGTGCTTGGATGCCAACAGGTACCAGGAATAGTCTGTGAAGATGCCATCTTCTAAGACTCCAAATAGGGTTCTAGCCTCCCAGAACTTACCTGGGCATGAAGTCATTCCACCCACTTAAAAGCTAGGTGGTAGTGGGGTTGGAATATGAGGGATTCGTGCAAATGGTCCCGCTTTAGACACTATACTCAGATCAATAATAGTAGAAATAATAGTAGAATAGTAGAATTTTAATAGGTTTTATTTGCCTGTGGCAAAGTGGAGCATACCTAAAGGGCTATCTCTTCATCATCCCCTTTAAGGATCACCCCCATCACCTTCAAGAACCTTTAATTATAGCTCCTTTTAAGTTCTGTGCCCTTAATAAATTCTAAAGATTTAATTTATAATTTGTAAAATGACTTTTTAGAAATAGTTGCATATATTCTGTTTGTGTCTCTTGCAAATGTAGAAACTGTATCTTGACTTAGATACTTTTAGCAAAAATGTGAAGCCTAATTAACGCTATTAACACTAACATAAATTACGAACTCTAGCACAAATTATTTAATTACCACATCAGGCAGACACCTTCAAATTGATCACCTTGTAACTAAGCAATACTAACCTTCCCCACAGAGAGTTCCTACCAAAACCCCGAAAGTGATTTTAAAAAAGAAAATTCTGATCATATGGCTAAATAAAAAAGACAATGTGACATCCTTTGTTTCTCGAACTCTCTCTCTTTAGTTAGGATTAAGACTAAAGCGGGAAAATCGCAGTATGCGTGTCTCCATGAACTAGACGTTGCTAACAACTTCTTTTTTACTCTTTTGTAGAGTAAAAGGAAACTGTTATGTTGTATATGTGTGGGATACATGAGGTCTCTCTACAATAATATCAAATTTAGGTAAATACTGTTATTGCTTACTGTACAGGTAAGGAGACTGAGGATCCGAAAGGCGAAATAATTTGTCCAGGGTTATAAAACTATGAAGATGTGGAGATCATATCTTCATCTTCTGTTGACAAAGCCCATAGCACCTTTGGCCAACTTACTTGTCAGAGACGTGCTTTCTGAGAGATGAAAACAGAAAAAATTTCATTTATTACATCAGAAAATAGGAAATGCATTGAGTTTCTTAAAATACGAGTAAAGGAATGATCAAGCATCTAGCAGTTTTTCTCATCCTTTTTTACAGTTGACAGGTTTAGGGCCTGTGTTTTCCCCATAGGAAGGGTTGTGGGCAGTCACTCACGCCATGCCAACTACTTCTTTTTTTTTTTTTTTTTTTTTTTTTTTGACAGAGTTTGTCTCTTCTTGCCCAGGCTGGAGTGCAGTGGCGCAATCTCGGCTCACTGCAATCTCTGCCTCCTGGGTTCGAGTGATTCTCCTGCATCAGCCTCCCAAGTAGCTGGGATTGCAGACGCCCGCCACCACGCCCAGATACTTTTTTTTTTTAAATGTATCTTTAGTAGAGATGGGGTTTCACCATGTTGGCCAGGCTGGTCTGGAACTCCTGACCTCGGGTGATCCACCCCTTGTCCTCCCAAAGTGCTGAGATTACAGGCATGAACCACTACAACTGACCGCCAACTACTTCTTTTACTGCTGCCATCTTGGGGTCCACATATCCTCGTGCTTCCTCTTGCAGTTGCAGACCCTGTGTGACCCACCCCAACCCCATGCAAACTCCTCAGGGAAATCTGGTACCTAGGACCTTTATTCCTCCGGGAACTATCTTGTGCTGACATATTTCTTTCTCAGGCAATAGAGCCCTCGCAGAAAATCTGATACTTTATTCAACAGTTTAGAGTAGCTGGTTTAATAGAATGTCCCACACCAACAAACAGATCCCACTTCCTTAATCCTTTCAAAGCTCCCACAGATCTTGCCATTCCCAAGAGCCGGCTTTGTTTCCTGTGACACAAAGGGCATATCCTTGTCATGCGAAGGCACCTATAAAGTCGCAGTCCTTTGGAGGATTAGCGGAATGAGAGGCTTCAGCTCCCCACGGGTAGGAATTGTCTGTTCTATTATTTGTGTATCCCAAAAGCCTAGAACGGTACCTGGAACAGAGTTGACACTTAAAAACTAAATATTTATTGAATGCATAGTAATAGCAAGGAGAAAAGTAATAAAAGTCGGTTTTTGCTGGTGCAGTGGCTCATGCCTATAATCCCCGCACTTTGGGAGGCCTAGGTGGGACCATCACTTGAGCCCAGGAGTTCAAGATCAGCCTGGGCCACATAGTGAAACCCCAGTCTCTAAAACAAACAAACAAAAAAACCCAGCAACAACAAATGTGAGTTCTCCCTGCTGCCCTGCTGTTTCTCATTTTTGCATCTGATCATCTGAGGTGAGAACATGGTATGCATATAGTTCACCAGGTCCTTGTTTAAACTTCTTGTTATTTCAAGTGGGCTATTTGACCATGATAAGCCTGGGATTTAAAAATCTGACTTATTTATATTCTAAATCCTGTTGCTACTATACTACAAGTTGTTGAAAGTGTTGTTCCTTTGTGTGTACATTTTTATTTCCAGCAGTGGATAGAAGAGAATGTAAGGATTGTAGAATCTCTGTCATGGTAAGGTTCAGCCTATTTTCTAACTCATTTTCCCGGCTGGGGTTGGTTCCCCTTTCTGCACTGGATTTCTGTCTTGCGTGCTAGATTTTACCTGGCTTCTCACTGATGAATACACAACCAGTTAGGAATCCGAAAGGTGTACAAACCCTGTAAGAGTTGTATAGACCCTGAGGAGTAGGCCTTTTGACATTTTCGGTGGTGTGTGATTTAGCCAGCCAATGAAATAATTTCTGGTCTCAGGATAGTTTTTCATCCTGCCACTAGATGTCAGGAACAATAAGAGTCAGCTTGTATCTATGTGACAGAAAAGAACCAGGCTCCAGAACTGTTTTCGTATCTTTCTCAGTTCTGACATTCGTGTATTTGATAAATACTGAGTACCTACTATGTGCCAGCCACAGTTTTAGACATTCAGGAAGAATCAGGACACAAAACAGACAGTAACGGACCTAAGAGACTTTGTAGATTTAGGAGGTGTGTACAGATAAAAGAGAGTTCAAGACCAGCCTGGGAAACCTAGCAAGATGCCATCCCTACAAATGTTTCTTAAAAAACGTATCCAGGCATAGTGGTGCATGCTTGTCGTTGCAGCTACTCAGGAGGCTGAGGTGGGAGGATCACTTGAGCTCGGGAGGTCAAGTCTGCAATGAACCATGGTCACACCATTGCACTACATCCTGAGTGACAGAGAAAGACCCTGTCTCAGAGACAAAGAAAAGAAATAAAATGAATGAAAGAAAGAAAGAAGAGAGAGAGAAGGAAAAAGAGAAAGAAAGAGAGAGAGAGAAGAAAGAGAGAGAGAAAGAAAGAAAGAAAGAAAGAAAGAAAGAAAGAAAGAAAGAAAGGAAAGAAAGAAAAAGAAAGAAAGAAAGAAAGAGAAAGAAAGAAAGAAAGAAAGAAAGAAAGAAAAGAGAAAAAGAAAAGGAAGGAAGGAAGGAGAGAAAGAGAAAGAAGAAAGAGAGACAGAGAAAGAGAGAAAGAGAAAGAGAGGAAGAAAAGAAAGAGAGAAAGAAAGAAAAGAAAAGAAAGAAAGTTAGTTTCTAGTAGGCAGTGGAGTAGGTAAAGGCAGAGAATCTTCCTAAGGGGGATGCCAACAGGGTTGGTGTGAGTTGGGGTCCTCTCTGAGGCACACAAGACACAATTCAATCTGCAGGAGATTTATTGGTGGCAACCCCTGTGAAGGGAAAAGGAGATGGAACCAGAGAAGGTGGTGAAAGCCCTCAAGCCCCCATGAAGTTCTGACCCTATGAAATGGGGAAGGCAGGAGCATTGGCACTGGGGAAGAAGCGTCTTACTGTTCAGTGCAGATCTGATGACCAGGTTGATGGGAGAGCCTGAACCAACGTGGCCAACTGAGGCATCTGTCTTTTAGGAGTGGACATACATTTGTCCTCTGCTGTGCCATTGGGAATGTTCTGTGGATTTATGGTCCACCTGGAAAGGAGACAGTGGATTGAGAAAGGAAGTAGCCGGTGCTGTTCCTCAGTTGTGTTCACCACTGTGGGATATCTGAGTAGTGCATTTCTTAGTGTCTTTGGAATTCAAGGAAACTAGAGGCAGGAAAGTAGAAAGGAAAGGGACAGAAGAGCAACTACATCCATTTCCTAGATAAACTATTGCTGGGTCCGTGAACAGTAACGGTGGGCATTCATTAAATGTTATTGATTGTTTTAATTATTTTATTTTATTTTATATATTTTTTAGAGACAATTTTCACTCTGTTGCTCAGACTGGAGTGCAGTGGTGTGATCACAGTTCACTGTAACCTTGAACTCCTGGGCTCCAACGATTCTCCCTGTTCAGCCTCCTGAGTAGCTGGGACTACAGGTGGTTGCCACCACAGCCAGCTGATTTAGAAAAAATTTTTTAGATACTGGGTCTCCCCATATTGCTCAGGCTGGTCTTGAATTCCTGGGCTCAAGACATACTCCTGCCTCAGCCTTCCAAAGCACTGGGATTACAGGTGTAAACCACCATGCCTGGCCCCTTTTAAATTATGTTATTTACAATATTTTTTGTAATTGATCATGAGTAAATACAATTAGACATGAATTCTATAATCTTGAATAATAATTAAAACAATAAAATAAGGCAAATCAGCTGTTCCCTCTAACACCAAGCTCTGTTTTTATTAAGCATAACTTACAAAGTGTTTTGTTCTATCCTTTATAGTGTATAGTGTATCCTAACTTTTCTATCCTTTTATTAGATTTATGACATTACAGATTCCAGTTTCTTGTTATATCTGTTATTATCTTCTTTTTCCTTTTGGAGAAAAAGCAAAGAAAAAAAGAGAATATATATATATATATATATATATATATATATATATATATTATTTCACCAATATAATTATAGGAATCTTTATAGTATGTATTGGCTCAAATAAAAAACCGGCATTTTTTTTATGGCTCTAGCATAGTTTATCTTGTATTTTATCCTTAGAGATGCTGCAGAAATTTTCAAACTATAGATAAACCACTGTTCTGATAAAATATGAAATTAAAAATGTTTATAAACATTTTTCTACTTAGAAACTTCTATCAGTTTTAGAGATTTGTTTTAGCAGCTCCCAAAGTTAGAATGCTTAAGTAAAATTTTCCTAAAAACAAAAGTACTGAACAAATGGGCTGAGAGTCTCGTGAGAAAAATCCTGTCAAGATTCTCAGTCTTTCCTGCAGTGGCTCAGGGAGAAAATCCCAACAGACAGGATTTTTATTGTTAAGGTATTGACATGTTTTCTTCTTCTGAGAAACATATGAAAAAATAAGAAGATATATAAAACATAATAAACTAAAGTAGGTTTATATCCAGTTAGAAAAAGAAAAAAACAGTGTAAAAGTGTTTAAGTTTCCATGTGACTGCCTTACAACTCTGATAGAAGCAGTATGTTCCTTAAACAATTTTTCTTTCTTTGATTTGATTTGAACTTGCTACTTTCTTACAGTTTCACACTTCTTTTTTTTTTTGTCAATGAGTACATTCCTTATTGTTTTACTTTATTTTTTATTTTGATGGAACAAAGTATGTGTATATATTTATGGGGTGCATGAGGTACTCACTACAGGCATACAGTGCATAATAATGACATCAGGGTAAGTGGAGTATCCATCAGCTCAAGCGTTTATCATTTCTTTGTGCAACACACATTCCAGTTATACTCTATGCCATTCTAGCTGATGTGAGATGGTATCTCATTGTGGTTTTGATTTGCATTTCTCTGATGGCCAGTGATGATGAGCATTTTTTTCATGTGTCTGTTGGCTGCATAAATGTCTTCTTTTGAGAAGTGTCTGTTCATATCCTTTACCCACTTTTGGATGGGGTGTTTGTTTTTTTCTTGGAAATTTATTTGAGTTGTTTGTAGATTCTGGATATTAGCCCTTTGTCAGATGAGTAGATTGCAGAAATTTTCTCCCATTCTATAGGCTGCCTGTTCACTCTGATGATAGTTTCTTTTGCTGTGTAGAAGCCCTTTAGTTTAATTAGATCATATTTTTAAATGTATAATAAATTATTGTTGACTGTAATCACTTTGTTGTGCTATCAAATGCTAGACCTTATTCATTCTATGTAACTATATTTTTGTGCCCATTAATCATCCCCAGTCCCCCCACCTTCCCAGTCCCTGGTAACCATCCTTCTACTTTCTATCTCCATGAGTTCAAAGGTTTTATTTATTTATTTTTATTTTATTATTTTATTATACTTTAAGTTCTAGGGTACACGTGCGCAACGTGCAGTTTGTTACACATGTGCCATTTTGGTGTGCTGCAGCCATTAACTCATCATTTACATTAGATATGTCTCTTAATGCTATCCCTCCCCACTCTGCCCACCCTACAATAGGCCCCCTCTGTGTGATGTTCCCCACCCTGTGTCCAGGTGTTCTCATTGTTCAATTCCCACGTATGAGTGAGTGAGTGTTTGGTTTTCTGTCCTTGCGATAGTTAGCTGAGAATGATGGTTTCCAGCTTCATCCATGTCCCTACAAAGGACATGAACTCATCCTTTTTATGGTTGCATAGTATTCCATGGTGTATATATGCCACATTTTCTTAATCCAGTCTATCATTGATGGACATTTGGGTTGGTTCCAAGTCTTTGCTATTGTGAATAGAGCCACAATAAACATACGTGTGCATATGTCTTTATAGCAGCATGAATTATAATTATTTGTGTATATACCCAGTAATGGGAGGGCTGAGTCAAATGGTATTTCTAATTCAAGATCCTCGAGGAATCGCCACACTGTCTTCCACAATGGTTGACCTAGTTTGCGGTCCCACCAACAGTGTAAAAGTGTTCCTGTTTCCCTACATCCTCTCCAGCACCTGTTGTTTCCTGACTTTTTAATGACTGCCATTCTAACTGATGCGAGATGGTATCTCATTGTGGTTTTGATTTGCATTTCGTTGATGACCAGTGATGATGAGCATTTTTTCATGTGTCTGTTGGCTGCATAAATGTCTTCTTTTGAGAAGTGTCTCTGTTCATATCCTTCTCCCACTTTTTGATAGGGTTGTTTGTTTTCTTCTTGTAAATTTGAGTTGGTTGTAGATTCTGGATATTAGCGCTTTGTCAGATGAGTAGATTGCAAAAATTTTCTCCTGTTCTGTAGGTTGCCTATTCACTCTGATGGTAGTTTCTTTTGCTGTGCAGGAGCACTTTAGTTTAATTAGATCCCATTTGTCAATTTTGGCTTTTGTTGCCCTTGCTTTTGGTGTTTTAGACATGAAGTCCTTGCCCATGCCTATGTCCTGAATGGTATTGCCTAGGTTTTCTTCTAGGGTTTTTTGGTTTTAGGTCTAACATTTAAGTCTTTAATCCATCTTGAATTAATTTTTGTATAAGGTGTAAGGAAGGGATCCAGTTTCAGCTTTCTACATATGCCTAGCCAGTTTTCCCAGCACCATTTATTAAATAGGGAATCCTTTCCCATTTCTTGTTTTTGTTAGATGTGTCAAAGATCAGATGGTCATAGATGTTTGGTATTATTTCTGAGGGTTCTGTCCTGTTCCATTGGTCTATATCTCTGTTTTGGTACCAGTACCATGTTGTTTTGGTTACTGTAGCCTTGTAATATAGTTTGAAGTTAGGTAGCATGATGCCTCCAGCTTTGTTCTTTTGGCTTAGGATTGTCTTAGCAATGTGGGCTCTTTTTTGGTTCCATATGAACTTTAAAGTAGTTTTTTTTCCAATTCTGTGAAGAAAGTCATTGGTAGCTTGATGGGGATGGCATTGAATCTATAAATTACCTTGAGCAGTATGGCCATTTTCACAATATTGATTCTTCCTATCCATGAGCATGGAATGTGCTTCCATTTGTTTGTGTCTTCTTTTATTTCATTGAGCAGTGGTTTGTAGTTCTCCTTGAAGAGGTCCTTCACATCCCTTGTAAGTTGGATTCCTAGGTATTTTATTCTCTTTGAAGCAATTGTGAATGGGAGTTCACTCGTGATTTTGCTGTCTGTCTGTCTGTTATTGGTGTATAAGAATGCTTGTGATTTTTGCACATTGATTTTGTATCCTGAGACTTTGCTGAAGTTGCTTATCAGCTTAAGGAGATTTTGGGCTGAGACAATGGGGTTTTCTAAATATACAGTCATGTCATCTGCAAACAGGGACAATTTGACTTCCTCTTTTCCTAATTGAATACCCTTTATTTCTTTTTCCTGCCTGCCCTGGCCAGAGTTTCCAACACTATGTTGAACAGGAGTGGTGAGAGAGGGCATCTCTGTCTTATGCCAGTTTTCAAAGGGAATGCTTCCAGTTTTTGCCCATTAAGTATGATATTGACTATGGGTTTGTCATAAATAACTCTTATTATTTTGAGACACTTCCCATCAATACTGAATTTATTGAGAGTTTATATCATGAAGGGCTGTTGAATTTTGTCAAAGGCCTTTTCTGCATCTATTGAGATAATCATGTTTTTGTCTTTGGTTCTGTTTATATGCTGGATTACGTTTATTGATTTGTATATGTTGAACCAGCCTTGAATCCCAGGAATGAAGCCCACTTGGTCATGGTGGATAAGCTTTTTGATGTGCTGCTGGATTCTGTTTGCCAGTATTTTATTGAGGATTTTTGCATCAATGTTCATCAGGGATATTGGTCTAAAGTTCTCTTTTTTTGTTGTGTCTCTGCCAGGCTTTGGTATCAGGATGATGTTGGCCTCATAAAATGAGTTAGGGAGGATTCCCTCTTTTTCTATCGATTGGAATAGTTTCAGAAGGAATGGTACCAGCTCTTCCTTGTACCTCTGGTAGAATTTGGCTGTGAATCTGTCTGGTCCTGGACTTTTATTGGTTGGTAGGCTATTAATTATTGCCTCAATTTCAGAGCCTGTTATTGGTCTATTCACTGATTCAACTTCTCCGTGGTTTAGACTTGGGAGGGTGTATGTGTCCAGGAATTTATCCATTTCTTCTAGGTTTTCTAATTTATTTGCATAGAGGTGTTTATAGTATTCTCTGATGGTAGTTTGTATTTCATAGGATCAGTGGTGATATCCCCTTTATCATTTTTTATTGCATCTATTTGATTCTTCTCTCTTTTCTTCCTTATTAGTCTTGCTAGTGGTCTGTCAATTTTGTTGATCTTTATAAAAAAACAAGATCCTGGATTCACTGATTTTTTTTTTAAGGGTTTTTTTGTGTCTCTATCTCATTCAATTCTGCTCTGATCTTAATTATTTCTTGCTTTCTGCTAGCTTTTGAATGTGTTTGCTCTTGCCTTCTCTAGTCCTTTTAATTGTGATGTGAGGGTGTCAATTTTAGATCTTTCCTGCTTTCTCTTGTGGGCATTTAGTGCTATAAATTTCCCTCTACACACTGCTTGAAATGTGTCCCAGAGATTCTGGTATGTTGTGTCTTTGTTCTCATTGGTTTCAAAGAACATCTTTATTTCTGCCTTCATTTTGTTATGTACCCAGTAGTCATTCAGGAGCAGGTTGTTCATTTTCCATGTAGTTGAGTGGTTTCTTAATCCTGAATTCTAGTTTGATTGCACTGTGGTCAGAGAGACAGTTTGTTATAATTTCTGTTCTTTTACATTTGCTGAGGAGTGCATTACTTCCAACTATGTGGTCAATTTTGGAATAAGTGTGATGTGGTGCTGAGAAGAATGTATATTCTGTTGATTTGGGGTGGAGAGTTCTGTAGATGTCTACTGGGTCCACTTGGTACAGAACTGAGTTCAATTCCTGGATTCCTTGTTAACTTTCTGCCTCATTGATCTGTCTAATGTTGACAGTGGGGTGTTAAAGTCTCCCATTATTATTGTGTGGGATTCTAAGTCTCTTTGTAAGTCTCTAAGGACTTGCTTTATGAATCTGGGTTCTCCTGTATTGGGTGTATATATATATATATATGTATGTATGATAGTTAGCTCTTCTTATTGAATTGATCCCTTTACCATTATGTAATGGCCTTCTTTGTCTCTTTTGATCTTTGCTGGTTTAAAATCTGTTTTTATCAGAGACTAGGATTGCAACCCCTGCCTTTTTTGTTTTCCATTTGCTTGGTAGATCTTCCTCCATCCCTTTATTTTGAGCCTATGTGTGTCTCTGCATGTGAGATGGGTCTCCTGAATACAGCACACTGATGGGTCTTGACTCTTTATCCAATTTGCCAGTCTGTGTCTTTTAATTGGAGCATTTAGTCCATTTACATTTAAGGTTAGTATTGTTATATGTGAGTTTGATCCTGTCATTATGATGTTAGCCAGTTATTTTGCTCATTAGTTGATGCAGTTTCTTCCTAGCATTGATGGTCTTTACATTTTGGCAAGTATTTGCAGTGGCTGTACCGGTTGTTCCTTTCCATGTTTAGTGCTTCCTTCAGGAGCTCTTGTAGGGCAGGCCCAATGGTGACAAAATCTCTCAGCATTTGCTTGTCTGTAAAGGATTTTATTTCTCCTTCACTTATGAAGCTTAGTTTGGCTGGATATGAAATTCTGGGTTGAAAATTCTTTTCTTTAAGAATGTCAAATATTCACCCCCACTCTCTTCTGGCTTGTAGAGTTTCTGCCGAGAGATCCACTATTAGTCTGATGGACTTCCCTTTGTGGGTAACCTGCCCTTTCTCTCTGGCTACCGTTAACATTTTTTCCTTCATTTCAACTTTGGTGAATCTGACAATTATGTGTCTTGGAGTTACTCTTCTCGAGGAGTATCTTTGTGGCATTGTCTGTATTTCCTGGATTTGAATGTTGGCCTGCCTTGCTAGGTTGTGGAAGTTCTCCTGGATAATATCCTGCAGAGTGTTTTCCAACTTGGTTCCATTCTCCCCGTCACTTTCAGGTACCCCAATCAGACATAGATTTGGTCTTTTCACATAGTCCCATATTTCTTGGAGGCTTTGTTCATTTCTTTTTACTCTTTTTAATCTAAACTTCTCTTCACACTCCATTTCATTCATTTGATCTTCATTCACTGATACCCTTTCTTCCAGTTGATCGAATCGGTTACTGAAGCTTGTGAATTTGTCATGTAGTTCTCTTGCCATGGTTTTCAGCTCTCTCAGGTCATTTAAAGACTTCTCTACACTAGTTATTCTAGTTAGCCATTCATCTAATCTTTTTTCAAGGTTTTTTTGCTTCTTTATGATGGGTTCGAACTTCCTCCTTTAGCTCGGAGAAGTTTGATCATCTGAAGCCTTCTTCTCTCAACTCGTCAAAGTCATTCTCCACCCAGCTTTGTTCCGTTGGTGGCAAGGAGCCGTGTTCCTTTGGAGGGGGAGAGGTACTCTGATTTCTAGAATTTTCAGGTTTTCTGCTCTGTTTTTTCCCCATCTTTGTGGTTTTATCTACCTTTGGTCTTTGATGATGGTGACGTACAGATGGGGTTTTGGTGTGGATGTCCTTTCTGTTTGTTAGTTTTCCTTCTGACAGTCAGGACCCTCAGCTGCAGGTCTGTTGGAGATTGCTGGAGGTCCACTCCAGACCCTGTTGGCCTGAGTATCAGCAGCAGAGGCTGCAGAGCAGCGAATATTACTGAACAGCAAATGTTGCTGCCTGATTGTTCCTCTGGAAGCTTCATCTCAGAGGGGTACCAGGCCATGTGAGGTGTCAGTCTGCCCATACTGGGGGGTGCCTCCCAGTTAGGCTACTCGGGGTTTAGGACCCCACTTGAGGAGGAAGTCTGTCTGTTCTCAGATCTCACACTCCATGCTGGGAGAACCACTACTCTCTTCAAAGCTGTCAGACAGGGACATTTAAATCTGCAGAGGTTTCTGCTGCCTTTTGTTCAGCTATGCCCTGCCCCCAGAGGTGGAGTCTACAGAGGCAGGCAGGCCTCCTTGAGCTACAATGGGCTCCACCCAGTTCAAGCTTCCAGGCTGATTTGTTTACCTACTCAAGCCTCAGCAATGGCGGGTGCCCTTCCCCCAGCCTCACTGCCACCTTGCTGTTACATCTCAGACTGCTGTGCTAGCAATAAGCGAGGCTCTGTGGGCGTGGGATCCTCTGAGCCAGGCACAGGATGTAATCTCCTGGTATGCCCTTTGCTAAGACCCTTGGAAGAGTGCAGTATTAGAGTGGGAGTGACCCAGTTTTCCAAGGGAAACTGTGTGTCACTGTTTCCCTTGGTTAGGAAAGGGAATTCCCTGACCCCTTGTGCTTTCTGGGTGAGGCGATGCCTCGCCCTGCTTTGGCTCTTGCTCAGTGGGCTGCACCCACTGTCCTGCACCTACTGTCTGACACACCCCAGTGAGATGAACCCGATACCTCAGTTGGAAATGCAGAAATCACCCGTCTTCTGCGTCGCTCACACTGGGAGCTGGAGGCTGGAGCTGTTCCTATTTGGCCATCTTGGAACCCGAGGTCAATGATTTTCACTTTTAGCTCCCACAAATGAATGAGAACATGTGAAGTTTGTCTTCCTACGCCTGGCTTATTTCACTTAACGTAATGTCCTCCAGTTCTATCCATGTTGCTGCATATGACGGGATTTCATTCTTTCTTATGACAGAATAGTATTCCATTGTGTGTAAGTGCCACATTTTTTTATCTGTTCATCTGTTGATGGGCACTTAGGTAGCTTCCAAATCTTGGATGTTGTAAATAGTGCTGCAGTAAATACAGGAGGGCACATATCTCTTGATCTATGATTTCCCTTCCTTTGGGTATGTACCTAGCCCTGGGATTGCTGGATCATATGGCAGTTCTATTTTTAGTTTTTTGAGGAACCTCCATACTATTCTCCATAGTAGCTATACAAATCTACATTCCCACCAACAGTGTACACAGATTTCCTTTTTTTCTACATCGTGGCCAGCATTCATCATTGCCTGTCTTTCTTAAATACTTTTGTTAAGGAAATATGAATCTTGATGTTAACATGTAAAGTCACATGACTAATGATTACTGTTTCATTCAAGAAGAGGATAATTATGTGGTAATAATGCTATAAACTGTAAATCCTTGCTGAAAAGATATGAATTAGTGAGGGCATGAAATATAGAAAATGAATATTTAAGGAACTAGACCAAGGCTAATATAGTGTCACCTGGCAGAAATTTCTTCTCTCTCTGTCTCTCTCTCTGTCATCTTAATGCACAAATAATTTGCTGCCAAAATTTGAACCCAACTAATAACAAACTCAGGTTATATTAGAAAATCAATATTTTAATTTTTAATATATATTTAGTGAATAAAATGTTTTATTCTTTTAAAACAGATAAGCATTAAAATTATACTCCTATTCATACCCTCTATTGCTAAGCAAACCCTCTTGCTGGTACAAGTATATTCTTCAGAATAAACCTGTCCCAAATATCTCAAAGGACAAATTCATGGAATTCAGAGAAATGTACTTTCACAGGCAGAAAAAAAAATCTTTAAGATATCATATAGGCATAGTTTGCACACTGAGAAACTTGGAGATGTATTCATAAATCTTACAGAAATTGAGGACTCAGAAAAAAAGTCCATTAATAAAATTGAAACTCCTCAAATATTTAATATTGTGAAATACACAGTGAACAATTCCACAGCTAACTCTCATAACTGCTTTTATGTTTCTGTTCAGTTGAGGAAAAATCCTTTCACGAGTTCCTACCTAATCACTTTACTTGAGGTCTTGGCTATCAAGGAAGAAAAACAATCTCTTCACCTTCATATAAATGTCTTCTAGTTTATGAGGATATGATAATTGATCAAGAAGTAAGTGAGTTCAGTAAAGGTCATAGGAGACAAACTCCCCATGAAAAGATGAAAGAGGAGCAAGTTATTAGACCACCATGGAAATAAAATTAATTGCTTCCCTTTATTAAAGGTAGAATTACATTGTTTTTAAATATAGATCATTATATAGAAGCCATAGGAACTTAGAACTGGAGAGGGATAACTTAGGAATGATTTAGGTTGGGATCTTCATTTTACAAAAGTGAAAATGTACTAAAGAAGGTACATCATGGGATAAAGACCTAGTTGCAGCAGAATTGAGATAATACGTCAATAATTATGGAGATGCCAATATATTATTGTTAGGGTTTCTAAAGAAGTCTACATCAGGTTCTGTTTTTCAGCCATTTAAAATGCTATTATTTTTGCATTGAATGGAATTTTGTTGGCAATTTTTATTATAAAAGTAATTCATGCAAGTAATTTTTTTAGTGTTATAATGTAAGAAGATATGAAACATAAATTAAAATTCTTGACCACTACCAGTCCCCCATTCATTGCCCTAATTCCACTCTCCATAGACCATCAGGAGTTTAAGTTTTTGTTATCCTTGTAGTTACTGATATAATATTTCATTATATATTTTTCTTTTTAATTTAGGAAATTTAGAATCTCTACATCTCCACTAAAAACTTTCAAGAATTTAGTTTATTAATTACACTTTCTGATGTGTCAATTATTTTCTTGTCCTTTATATTTATATTGTAGTTAATTATTCCATAGTATACCAATAGGTTGATCTAAAAAAAATAAACAGATTTTACAATTCGATGGTAATGTCATTTTTTGGGTTCTAAAACTAAATAGAATTGGACCCATCAAAAAATAAAATGTAATTCCAAGTCTTTCAAATGGTACCACCGAAAAAAGACATTAGCAAGCAACCCAGTATACTACCTCTGCTATTATTTTCTTTCTAGCATCTTCTGGATCCTTCTCAACCATGGTTTTTCTTGCAAACATGTTGCCTCTTTTCTTGGAATTATGTATTATCTTAATTGCTGAATTTGAAGAGCAAATTTTTTTTCATATAAGTTGAGTGGTATGGAAGCTTTCTGAATTGACGCTCTAACACTTAATCTGATGCTTGAGCTATACATGACATTTGGGGTTCAACTCCTTTTTCTTCAGAATTTCAAAGTATGGCTTGGTTTCCTGACTTCCACTGCTCCATTTCAGCAGCCTGCTGTCAGACTGCAGAGAGACTGACGATCTGCTTATCTTCTCCATGGACACAGATAGACTGTATTTCCCAGCCTTCCTTGCACTTAGACATGGCCAGGAATCAACAGCAGGAGTGATGGCTTCCATTTAGGGGACAAATTTTGTTGTTTTGTTATGTTCTTTGTATAAATTCAAGAGGGTACAAGTGTAACTTTGTTGCATGGATATATTGCACAGTGGTAAAGCCAGGGCTTTTAGTGTATTCATCACCTGAATAATGGACATTGTCCCCACTATGTAATTTCTGATCCACCCCTCCTATCCCTACCCTTCCTAGTCTCCACTGTCCATCATTCCACATGCCACGGCCATACGTACACATTATTGAGCTCCCGTTTAGAAGTGAGAACATGCAGTCTGTCTATTTCTGAGTTGTTTCACTTAAAATATTGGCCTCTGTGTTCCATCCATGTAGCTGCAAAATATACAATTTCATTCCTTTTTATAGCTGAATAGTATTCCATTGTGTATATGTATACATTCTCTTCATCCAGTCATCCACTGAGGAGCACTTAGGTTGATTCCATTTCTTTGCTGTCCTGAACTGTGCAGAGGTCTTTTTGCTCTAATGATTTCTTTAGCTTTGAGTAGATACCCAGTAGTGGGATTGCTGGATCATGTGGTTCTATTTCTAGTCCCTTGAGAAATCTCCACACTGTGCTCCATCGAGGCTGTACTAATTTACATTCCACCAGCAGTGTGGAAGGAAGGATGCAGAGAAAAGGGCTAAGACTTCTATGAAGCAACTATGGTCCCCCTACACATTCTTTCCACAGACAGCAGAGTCACAGGAAGGAAGGACCTCGGTGCTTGAATGCGTATGTAAGGAAAGCCACCCACAGAGAGCTGTTTTAAACTATTAAGCACCTGAGGAAGAAACATCTAATTATAAGGCTTACCTATATTTGTCATAGCAGCTACCATTCATTTCCTCACTGGATTTTTCTTTCTCTTTTCTTCTTTTCTTTTTCTTTTTTTTTTTTTTTTTTTTTTTTTTGAGATGGAGTTCCACTCTTGTTGCCCAGGCTGGAGTGCAATGGCGAGATCTCGGGTCACTGCAACCTCCGCCTCCAAGGTTCAAGCGGTTCTCCTGCCTCAGCCTCCTGAGTAGCTGGGATTACAGGCATGTGCCACCACACCCGGATAATTTTTTTTTTTTTTTTTTTTTTTTTTTTTTTTTTAGTAGAGATAGAGTTCCTCCATGTTGGTCAGACTGGTCTCAAACTCTTGACCTCCCAAAGTGACCTCACCCTTCTTGGCCTCCCAAAGTGCTGGGATTATAGGCATGAGCCACCACGCCCGGCCCCTCTCTGGATTTTTCTTAAGAATTTTTCTTTTGTCCTTGGAGTTTTGAAATTCCACTAAGATGTCTAGGTTTGAGAATTTCTCATGCATTCTGATCAGAACCTTTCATGGATTCTGATCAGTTCTTTCACTTTAAATACTCAAAGGTAACATTTCCGCTATTCCTTCTCTACATTCTCGTTCCCAACATTATCTCTGCTCACTCTTCCTAGAACTCCTATGAGACAGATGTTGAACTTCTTGAAACTTGTCTCCAACCCTATACACTTTCCTCTAATATCCTGTGCCACTCTGAGATTTTTACTGTGTGATACACTGACTGCCTCAACTTTGTCCTCAAGATGCCCAAGACTGTTTACATTTTATTACATGCTCTATCCATTTTGGTGGGGGTGAGGGATTGTGACCACATTTTTAATATATGAGAGTTCTTTCTTTCTACTCTGCTCTTTTTTTTCAATACCAGTGTGATCTAATTTTTGATGTATGTAGTCTCCTCTGGAAACTGTTTAAGAATTCTAACTTTTTAAAATTATCTCTTTTGTTCCCAGAAATATGTTTTTCTCTTTTTCCACCCTCCACCCTTTCAGTTTCCCTCCAGTCTGACAGTCCTTCAGTCTGTCAATCCTCCATTGCTCTTTCATGTTGATGAGCAAGTCCTTTGGAGGCCTCACATCCCCCACGTCTACGTACCCCACAGGCCAGTGCACTCAACTGTGGCCAGGGGCCTTCCGGCTCCCTGGAAGTGGCTGGGTTAGGCCCATGATCCAGAGGTTTCTGTGCTGGGAAGGTGAGCAGGGAACGTGTGGAAGGGTCAAGGACTCCATCAATAGTTACAGAAAGCCTTTCTCTGGGGATTGAACTGTGTGGGGAAGTTGCCTTTCCTTTTGTTTGTTTGTTTTTTTCCCTCTTGGCCCATTGTGGAAGTCCAGCTTTGCCTGGAGGTCTGCACTGCTTCTCCCTGGACTCCCAAGCCCTCTGATTAGGCCTCCCCTCCAAGCAGTCCTTTCTCCCCACTCCCTGGGAGAAGAGTCTCTAAGCTTAACTGACAGCAAAAAAGGCAGCGTTCAGCCCTGGCGAGAGACAGAGGAATAGTTGCCAGGGTCCGGCTTCTCTGACGTGAGCTCATGGTTGTTGCAAAAGCTTCTGTCCACTGCCCGCTGCAGAGACGCACTGCCCAGCAGCAGGGAAGGGCCAGAGGCTGCCAGTGACGAGACTGGACTCTGCCACTGACCAGTGATGTCACCTCCTGCAAGGTCCTCATCTCTCCATACTTCAGACTTTGCCTCTCTACAGGGCATAATCTCAGCATCTCCATCAAAGGACTGCAGTGAGAAGTTTCTTCTGAGGCGTTTCCCCTTGGCTGCAGATGGCCGCCTCCCCTCTGCATCCTCCTGTTGTCATCTCTGCCTGTGAATATCTGTGTCCTAATCGCTTCTTCTTATAAGGACACAAGTTATCTTGGATTAACCCATTATGCCTCATTTTACCATATTCACCTCTTCAAGGACCCTATCTCTAAATACAGTCACATTCTGAGGTATTAGAGGCTAGAATTTCAATACACAAATTTTTGGTAGGTGGGGAAGGGGACACAATTCAGCCCTTCACACATGCAAACCACTGGAAAAGCCTCTGCACATAGCCAACTTCCCGTCAGTATGAGATAGCGCTCATGAGAAAAGCAGGTTCCCCTCTCCTGTTCCTGCCTGGGCTTCCTGATCACAGGATTTCTCTGTCCTTGGCTCCCTGTGGTCATTGGCTCCACATGGAAGTCCCAGGAAGAAGCAGACTCTGGCCAAGTCCAGGTCAGGCTCCTGCTCACCAGAGGTTGCAAGAGGGGAAAGTAAGCATCAGTGAGAAACTGAGCCCACCCCACTGTGATCCCCCACATCAGGGCGGCCTCACCCCTCACATGGAAACAGGGTCACATTAGAGACACCTCCTAACTGCTTTCACTACATCTACTCTGACTCCTTTGCAAACTGTTCTGTCCACTGCCACCATAGCGATCTTAAAAATACTTAGCACGAATTTTACAAGTTAAGAAATCCTAGGAAGAACATTCTACTTTTTTCCCATAATATTCCTTGATGCACTATCTCTTCTGAGAAAATTCTGGAAATTGTATTCTTTATGGATTTAAGCAGGCAGGCAATAGGATAGGAAGGTTGATTGGATTCCATCTTAAGTTCTAAAGAAACTATGATGAGTTATGGGTTTCTTAGTGAATCTTTTATAACTATACCAAATTGGTCACTTTGAATTTTGAAATGTAAATTACCTCCAAATCCTCACAGTAACTTTCAACTCGGCATCTTTTTTCAGAAATGCACAGATGGCCAGAATAATGGTAGCCTTCAGATTTAAGAAGTGTTTGAGACTGAGGGGAATTCCTAAGCCAGAATTTCTGAGTAGCTTTTTCCTACAGACCATATCCAGGAAGAAGAGACTAGGTTCATCAAGAGTGGAAAAGTTTTCTTCCTTTGTAGTAAACCTAGCCACTCGGGCTAAGTTCAAGGTGCCCAGGACCATCCCCATGTTTGGGAGACTGACACTACGGTTCTCTGGGAGAAGTACCTACAAGTTTATTTTATTTTATTTTATTTTATTTTGTTTTATTTTTTGAGATGGAGCTTCGCTCTTCTTGCCCAGGCTGGAGTGCAGTGGCGCGATCTCAACTCACTGCAACCTCCACCTCCCGGGTTCAAGCAATTCTCCTGCCTCAGCCTCTGAGTAGCTGGGATTATAGGCATGCGCCACCATGCCCAGCTAATTTGTGTATTTTTAGTAGAGATGGGGTTTCACCATGCTGCTCAGGCTGGTCTTGAACTCCCGACCTCAGGTGATCCACCTGCCTCGGCCTCCCAACATGCTGGGATTACAAATGTGAGCCACCGCACCCAGCCAAGAAGTACCTACAAATTTAAAGGGAGCACACAGTGGTGGCTTCCCCCACTGAGAGGCTCCTGGGCATAGGCAGACCTTCTCCATCTGCCACCCCAACCCATTGGTGGAGCCAGGCAGCTCCTCTCCACAGGAAACTGCAGGGAGAGAGCAGGGAGTCTCTGCGCAAAGTATTACTGTCTCTCCAATGAGGGCTCTAAATAATAAGTGATGTTTTGAAAATAAGATAAACCCCATCAACAGCTCAGATAGGAGAAATGGGGCCCCCAGCACCTGCCTGTGCTTAAGAAGATCACACTGCTTTTTTGCTAGGACAAAGAAGGAGAAACGAGGGAGTCCCAGACCCCCTGAGAGGAGAGATCGTAGGGTAATGAGAGATAGCGACAGAGAGAGAGAGGAGAGAGATGCTTCATGTTCGTCACTTTGCCTAGGGTTAGCCCCATGCAGTATCAGCGTAAGTCTGGCTCAGAATTCATTCAGGCAGGAAATGACCCAGACTTGGTGGCCTCCCTTCATAAACTCTAGACTCCTGCTGAAGGTGGTGGTACCTTTAGGTTCAGAATTGCTCAGAGTCAATAAATGAGGAGAGGAGGTTTTGCCAAGTAGGACATCAGGGGCAGAAAATGTCTGTGTGGCTTGGTTGCAAACAACACAGAAAACTATCCAAGGAGCCAGGTCGTCTTGTATTTATTCTGTTTTCCTTGAAAACCCAGGCATACAACCAGGGACAGATCATTTTTCCCCAAGCTTGTCAGCTCAAGGAAAACAGGAAAAATGGAATATATAGCAAAGAAAGGCAAGTGCAGCCCCAGGAAAATAACTGGAAGAATGAGGAGCTATCAATGAGGGGGGAGGGAAAAAAAACACAGTTCGAATGAGTGCAGTGGCTTACACCTGTAATGCCAGCACTTTGGGAGGGTGAGGCAGGCAGATCACTTGAGCTCAGAAGTTTGAACATGATGAACCCCGTCTCTATGAAAAATACAGAAATTACCCTGGCATGGTAATCCTAGCTACTCGGGAGGCTGAGGCAGGAGAATCGCTTGAACCCGGGAGGCAGAGGTTTCAGTGAGCCGAGATCATGCCACTGCCCTCCAGCCTGGGCGGCAGAGCAAGATTCTGCCTCAGAAACAAAACAAAACAAAAACCCAGTTTGTTCTTCAAGTATCCCGGTTTTCCTACGATCTTGCATTTAGCAGTCTTTTGTAAAACATACCATAGAAGATCAAAGAAGACAAAACTTTTCCCCTTTTCAAACTCTCAAAATACCACTGCATTTATTAAAAATTTAACAAAACAATTCATTGCCTCCTCAGAAGAACCTGTGGAAAAATACCCTACCTGTTATTCTGTGTGGTGAACTTCCTCCGGGTTTCCCTCTTTAAAAGTTCCGCTTTACTTTTTTTTTTTTTTTTTTTAATTTGAGACAGAGTCTCGCTCTGTCGCCCAGGCTGGAGTGCAGTGGTACCATCTCAGCTCACTGCAACCTCTGCCTCCTGGGGCCAAGTGACTCTAGTGCCTCAGCCTCCTGAGTAGCTGGGATTACAGGCACCCACCACCATGCCCAGCTAATTTGTGTATTTTTAGTAGAGATGGGGTTTTGCCATGTTACCCAGGCTGGTCTTGAACTTCCTACCTCAGGTGATCTGCCTGCCTCGGCCTCCCAAAGTGCTGGGATTACAGGCATGAGATACTGCGCCTGGCCCCACCTTACATTTACTTTTGTCAAGCAATTAATTCTCAATGAGCGTAAGCTCATATTGTAAGGACATATGTTTGCTGTTGGGAGAAAGTTGTTAATGGCTAAATGTATTCATTGTTCCTGGTTTCATAAGCTCATGATGGCAGGCACCATAATGTTGTCCAAGTCCTGGTGACTGTTTTCTTTTGCGCAGGGCACGGGACTGTCTCTCACATTCACAGCTGTTGTGCATGCTTTGCATTGAGAAAAAGCAAAAGGAGCTGGGAGAGGGAAAAAAAATCATTTGTGATGGGTGTGTGAACAAGTGCTAGCTCATCCTCTCCCACTCTGTCTCTGGAATGAGTCTGAATTGCCTGATACCTTCCTAAAACGAACCGGAGGCCCAGGCAGGTGCAGGCGGGCTGAGTTAATCAAGACGAAGTTGCTATGACTTTAAACCAAACAAACAGTCTCCCACGGTCTGGGGAGTAGTGGTGGTGGGCGCGGGTAATCCCAGCTACTTAGGAGGCTGGAGCAGGAGAATCGCTTGAACCTGGGAGGAGGAGGTTGCAGTGAGCCGAGATAGTGCCACTGCACTCCAGCCTGGGCAACAGAGGGAGACTCCATCACAACACACACACACAAAAAGAAAACAAGAAATAGAAAAGAAAACTCCTTTGCGGTCAGTAGTGAGAAAGAAAGTGAGAATAGCAGCCCAGGCTGCACAAGGACTGCCCCCTACTGGTGGCCAAGGTGCTCAGAGTCTGAAAAGGAAAGGGGCCATCCTGTTAGCGAGGTCGTTGACTATAAGGTAGGAAGGATCTTGTTCAGTCACCTTTGAAGAAAGTTATGTGGTCTGAGCAAACTCTACTTATTCTAAACATGCTTATTTCTCAAGAGATATGAACTACATTATTATGCATGTAGCATTACTACATATATATAAATAGACCTACCCACACACGTGTGCATTCATACACACTCATCTTTGGGTAGATATTCAAGAAATAGTCCCTGGGCAGTGGGACTAGGGGAAGAGGTAGAAAATATTTATTTTTTGTTTCACACCCTTCTGTAGTGTTTATTTTATTTTATTTTATTTTTACTTTGAGCAGATATCAACTTTGTAATTAATAAAAGGAAAGCAGTAATAGCCACAAGATTTCCCTTCCAATATCCATATACTTTAAAATGATCTGTGTTATCAGAGTGGTATCATATCAGAATATTCAAGGCAAAGTTCCACCAGGCCATATTACAAAGCATGGTTTTGAGGTAGCTGGCTATGATTTGTGCGGGCAACATGGATGTCTTGCTAATTGCTTTTTGACATCATCTCAGCTAGGCAGTAAAATATAGGTAGGGTGACCACACTTTCCATTTCATACCTCTCATCCTGATACTTTTCATGCTCAAAAATGTCCTGGACAATAAATTGTATGTCCACCCTAGTTATGGGCAGCTATATGGATTGTTCATTTAATCTACCCTTGAAAATAACACTTTAGGTTAAAAAAGTTGGAGGGTGCTACCTCCTAGTCACTGTGATAAGTACTTTATATACATTGTTTAACTTAATCTCACAATGGCTTTTTGAGGTCAGTGAAATTATACTAACAACAAATTGAGATTTGATAACTTGCCCTTGATTTTGACTGTCTTACCTGCTGATTTCAGAAGTTCAGTCACACTGTGTTATTGACTGTGTCTGTCCTTTCCAAATATTCAGACACACACAAACTCCTAATGTCTATGTAATTCTAATAATATCTTCCTACCTCTAATATAGACTTAATACAGATTTAGAATCAAATCTTGTTCTTGTTCTCAACTCAAAATCCATTTCCTCCAGGACACCTTCCTTGTCTTCTTAACTAGATCAATTTCTCTTGTTACATACTCTCATAGCCACTTTCAAAGCAGCTATTCATTTATAAAGATTTAGTTGATTAAGACCTGTATTCCCAATCTTCTAAGCTTCTTGCAGGCAGTAAGCACTCCTGTTTGCCTTTCAGTATTTCTCCAGCACCAAGCATGTTACGTGAGTAGCACTGACATATTCGTAGTCACTCAATGAGTATGTGTTGGAAGAATTAAAAGCAATATCTTGCCTGAAACACAGAAGAGGGGTTCTAGCATCTCACATGTAAACCAAAGGATCCAGCCATAAAAGAGGTGGGGAAAGAAGAGAGTGGCCCTTCTTTCCCTCAGAGGCTCAAATTCTATGCTAACAAAGCCAGAATACCTCAGGTTTTCGGAAACGGGTATAAACTGCGGTGTTTTGCGATCTAACTCCCGAGGAAGCCTCTGTGACCTCATTTCATTTAGTCCTCTTACCTTACTGTCCAGAGTGGCCTCCACCAAGCTTTTTCTGTACTAATCCCACTACCAACATTCAGCCTTGATGGTAATGCTTCAGTTAGATCATAACTTTTTCACATATTCCTAACTGTGTGGTTTAGAAATGGCAATCTGAAAGAAAACACACACAAAGTGACTTTGGCAGAGCAATTATCCATGTCAAGTAGTGGGACGGGGTGGGAATGACTAAGGGTGATTACGGGGTGGCTAAACGCCTTCCACCCCCAGCTAACCCTTTTAAATGCCAGTGGTGGTATTTTTCAGTGGTATTATTATTCCTTTTTTAGAGCTGTGTAAATCATCTCACATTTAAATAAAGGGAATCACAAACACTAAACACCCTCACTGGTTAGAATTTTCTTCTCCTTTAAAATATCCAACTAAAATGTTTTAAGTTAATGCAGAAAACTTCACATATCTACTACGGTCCTGTCCCTAAATTAAAGAAATCTCGATGGGTGGTAGGCTACTCTGGGACTCAAATTTTCATCCACGTTTCTGTTCCTCTTAACAATATTCATCTTACGGGTTTTGAAATAAAAGTTTGCAGAACTTCTTTTTAAAATGACAATTGCACCTCATTGTTTCATTTGTAACAATAGCAACATGCACAAACATGGGTTCCTAATGAAAGTTTTCCCTTTGGATACAGCCAACTATGTATTTAGCAGCAGAAAGCAAAGGCATAAATAGTAGGTCGCTTTTGGCATTGTTATTAGATTTGATTCATCTGTCGGGACGCGGTAAGACTAAGGAGGATGAATGTCTATGTAGTTAAATTAAGGAAGTGATGCAAAATAAACATATCCAGTGGAAAAAAAAAATCCTCCTTTTTTTCAACCATCCAATTACTTACCCAAACAAAGATTTCCTTTATATGTGATGTGATCACTAACTGCCTTTGCGATTTTTCCTTGCGGGTGGGAAAAGTGCAGAACTTGGCAACTAAACTTGTATATTTCAACTAAAAATATATGACTTTAGAAGCCATGGAGCACCCTGTTCTGATTCACAGATGGGCCAATTTTTTTAAAAATCATTATAATTTACAGTTCTCAACAATACGAGACTACATTAAGTATGCACAGAAAACAAATGCAGCCTCTGAATTTAATCCTAGTTTGCATTATCTCTTATGTGTTGTTCTTATTTGTATATCGCAGCCTGAAGCTTTTGACATTGTTCATTAATCTGTCAGGAAAAATGTTTGGAGGAAAGGGATCACAGAGACCAATAAGAAAATTCATTGAACTACTGAGACTTGTAGGTTAATTTAAGTAGTGAGAAAACTCTATTTTAAATGTGATGATATACTAGAAAATGAGACTATTTAGCATTGTACTTTCCCTCTGGCAAGGCAAAAGGGCACTTGGTCTCGTGTTTTCATTTCTTTTCTTTTTAAAATTATTATTTAAACAGGACAAAAATAATGTAATGCAGAACAAATGTCATTAACTCTAGAGAACTAAATATCTAATGAGGCCATTTCAATCAAATGCCTAAGATTCTTTTAATCAAGCATTTGTTGTCAGCAGGACCATATATTTCACCTCTATAAACCACTATCAACCCAAAGTGAAAGAAACCTTTATTTCACTTCTTTATATATTCTGCTTCCTCCATATCCTTTTCTTCCTATTAATCAGGAGGGTCCCCTAGCTTGGATTTTTTTCAGTGAGGTTTTCTATGTTGTCCAGTTTTGTCACTGCTTTGGCTGAAGTCCACAGAGGCTAGGGACCTGCATCAGGTAGCCTAGAGTGTTGGAGGCTCAGCAAAAATTCTAATTCCAGAAAAACGTGCCTTCCAGGTTTTGCTTTAATCATTAGAATGCAGGGTCCAGAGGTAGAATTTACCAAAAGAAACTGAAAAGTAATTATTTCTTTGCATTTAACTAGGTAGGGTGGAGGGAAGGGGAAGACTTGAACTCATTCCTCCACCACACTCTGGCCAAAGTTTCCATCTGATATCTCAGCCTTGAAGACGAATGGATGTTTAAAGGATTTCCCTGACAGGCAACGTCCATGGTACATGTCGGTTCTCACACAGCTAATGATCATGAAATACAGTGGGACATCCTTAGCATTTGAAGGAACATCTTTAGAGACCTGAGGAAATCCCCAGACCTGATTTCCCCTGGTTCTGATCATGGTAGCTTCCTTCTCTGTAAAAATAAAAATAATAAGAACACATCCTTCATATAACTGTTATGAGGACTCAACTAGATGATGGATCCAAGGAGAGCAGAGGAACTATGAGAAGGGACGACGGCCGGGCAATCTTGTGAAAAGGGGGTATCTCTGAAACTCTCTCCATTCAAATCCAAAGCCAAGCGGTGGAGTTCCCTTAAAAACAAAACAAAAGGGCCGGGCGTGGTGGCTCACGCCTCTAATCCTAGCACTTTGGGAGGCTGAGGCGGGTGGATCACGAGGTCAGGAATTCGAGACCAGCCTGGCCAACATGGTGAAACCCTGTCTCTGCTAAAAATACAAAAATTAGCCAGGCATAGTGGCGCATGTTGTAGTCCCAGCTACTCAGGAGACTGAGGCAGGAGAATCGCTTGAACCTAGGAGGCGGAGGCTGCAGTGAGGCAAGATTGTGCCACTGCACTCCAGCCTGGGCAACAGATTGAGACCCTGTCTCAAAAAAAAAAAAAAAGACTATTCTTTTTTCTTAAAAGAAATTTCTTAACAAAGAATGTTATGTTAGGCTGTTATTGGTCAATAACACGTCAATCAACTCAGCCCAAGTACACTTTTCTTTATTCTTCTTAGTCACTAAGACAAGTGAAAACTACCTTCTCCACCGTTTCTCCTCTCTTTGGTCAGTCTTCCTCCTGTTTAACCAGCAAACCACACTTTTTTACTTAATAAAAGATGTCTAGGCCAATGTATTTAACATCAAATTCTCTTTTTCCGTCTGAAGTCTTTCTATACTCCCACACTCTCTCCTTATTCCTAGAGCTGAGGAAGAACAGACCATTACCAGTTTAACAAATTCAGCCCTCATTGATTCAGGGCCAGGCACCATGCTTAGTGCCAGGCACCTTTTATCCATTAAGTCAACCATCTCCCATTCACCTTGCCAAGGCCTCTGTCTTCATGGGCTCTGCACCTGCTGAGGCCACTCCTGTCCTGGAAGAAGACCCACTCTATCCTCTCTCTCTCCTTGGTGCCAAGTCCAAAAAATGAAGCCTCCATTTGCCGTCTCTTATCTTTCATCAGTGAGTACGACTAACACTTCATAGTGCTACCTTAGTGCCTGATATTTCAGCCTAAAACCAACCTATGATGTTGGTACTATCCCCATTTTACAGATGAAGAAACCAGGGCAAAGAAATTGAGTGATGTGGCCAAGTATGACCACCAGTAATGGGAGAAATAAGGATTCAGTGGGCCATTTGGGACCCCACTGTTAACCAGAAACTCTACTGCCCTCAAATACTAAGTTGAATGTTGAGGATTTCTTCAATCTGGGCACCTCGCTTTGTTTCCACCTTGTTTCAATTACATCAGTAACTTCAACACAGCTTCCTAATCTGAGAGTGAGGAGAGAGTGATCCTAAATAGCATTCATTCTTCAAACACCTACCTTCACCTTTGTTATATTATGATTACTGTTTGAACCCTTACATTCTGGGGAAGTTGGAAGGACTCACTCTGGGAGCTGTATCCATGACTTTCAGTGACAGGGGTAAGGAGCAGTTCTTAGCTGTCCTGAGATGGAAAGAAGGGGTGGAGACGTTGATTGTGAGGGGCAGGAAAGCAAACTGCAGGGTGGAAGAGAGCCGCCATCTGCACTTGGTCATGGGAAAGCAGGGAGCATCCGTTCAGACAGGGGCACGTGCTTTTTAGAGGAGACATGCCAAGTTGCCCAGTGGCCACTCTTTTGAAGCCAGTGGGAACGGGGGAGCGGCCTCTGCTCGTGGTCCCATGAGAATGGCCTGTGGTGTACTGTGAACAGAACACATCAGGAAGGCAATCCTTCTCCACACATCAAACACATCTAAAGTTCACATTCCCTAGGAAGGGATACTCTTTAAGCTGTATTTCCTAACATTTAATTATCTCTAAATCCTTTTGAAAGGATTCATTGACACCTAAAAGAACATTGAGAATAAAAACTTACACTAGTCATTGCTGCTCAGGAGACATCTCTGGCTGGAGAAAAAGATGACACCAGAAAGCAGGGGAAAAAAGTGAGCTTTGTTCAGAATGTTGTCATTGTCACCCCGAATCTAATGTCGAGGAAGATGGACAACCACTGTCATAGGGAAGGATAGAGATTCCAACTGGGATCTGTAGTAGACGTAGTTCAGGAATTAAAGCCCTAAAGCCTTAACCGAAACTGTGACTATGAAGCTGCTTTGAGAAATACTATGGGATATTAATAGCTAGATCTAACCGTTTGTTGAATTTTGTGTTGTAAATAGAGAAGAGAGGGAGTAAAAGAAACGTGGAAGAAAAAGTAGAACATGGAACTACAAATACAAGGAAACTGCATTCCTTCAGAAGCAAAATTAGCCTATTTTGATTAGTTTAATTTCCAAATGTCTGTAGGGTATTCAGTAGACCATATCCTGTGGAAAGTAAGAATTATAGACTTATAAAGAGGGTGAGAGGTCAGAGATGGAGATGTCAACCCCATAGAGAGGATAATTGAATCATGTGTCTCATTGAAAAATTGTTTAGATCTCCAGTTCTAGCGGCTATGAGAGTTAAAATTATCCTCCTTATTCCACTCAGTGTATTTCATTATTTAGACATCATATATTAGACATAAGGAAGAGCGCCTTGAGTGTAAGAGTGATTAAACACTGAAACAGACTCTACCAAAGGAGCTTGTGAAATTACCGACTCTAGAACATTTTAAAAATAGAGGCAACCATCTGTCTTAAATGATTTTGGTGGTAATTTGTCTTGGAAAAGGAGACTGGACAAAATAAATTTGATCAGGGAATTTTAGGTAAATAATTTTCTGAACGTTTTTCTAATCTGGTGGCCTCACGTATACACATACATTTTTATTTTTATCACGAACTGTTCTGACTCTGTCATTTTTGTGATGTTGGTTTATAAATTACTGAAGGGCTAGTCCTTGCAGAAATTGTTATATCCCTTATGCTGTGTTTAATATTATTTCTCAATATTTGGTTTTTTAAAGGAGAACATTGAATGCTATGTACAATATACACACTTTAAGGAAGATTTAAAACAACTGTGGCTCAAAGCATGGTAAGGTAAACCCCTAGATTAGAGAGATAAAACTAAAAATTTAAAAAGGAAGGAAAGACTGTAATGTTTAGGGGAGGCAAAATTTTACCTCTACACTTTTAGGAATTTTTGGCTGGACCTGAGAATTAAACTGACACAAGACAGATCAACAGAAGAAAAGCATACAAATGTATGTAATCCAAGTTTCGCGTGGCACAGGAGCCTTCTCGAAGAAATGAAGACCTACAGATGCAGTTAGAGCTGATCACTTATGTACTGAATCCAACAAAAGTAACTTGTGAAAAAAGCAACCAAATGATGTGGGAGACTAGATGACGGGTGATTTTAATAAAGACTGTACATGATTCTCTCAGCCTCGATGTCCTGTTTTGGATGACAGAAATGTTACTTTCCTTCTAGTATCGAGAGGACCTCTCTCACATGGGAATGTTATCTCCTGCTTTTACGAAACAGAAGGAAGGTCAGCCTGATCTACTTGCCCCTCCCATTTCTCAACTGCTTTGGACTCAAAGTAGTTTGCCAGAGTTACATATTTGGGGGTGCCATCTTCTCAAATCCTGCAAATGTTATAAATAGGAAAGAGGTAGTGAACAAATATAAAACTAACCTTGAAGTATAAAGAGATCATTTTGATTTGTAGCCACAAGTCCTTTTATTCAACCCTTCTTTCTTTTACGACTGTTGACCAAGAAACCAGGTACATAAGAAACAATGCCAAATAGAATGGGGAAGGTTGTACCGCTCCATGATCTCATCAAGGGCCTTCTATCCCCCAAAACAGGGGTCCTGGGAAAAAGCATCAGTGGCATATCCAGCTGCAGCCAAGAAGCTTGAAGGAAACTTCTACTTTATCTTTTCTCCCCATACTCTAAGACTCTCGGCTATTTCAGATGGAGAAAACAAACTCCTGTCCGATTTACCTTCCCAGTCACAGATGGCCATCTTGGAACAGAAAATGAACAGCAGGTCTGTGCTGAGAGCCAGACCTACCCTGTCTTGGGGAGCTTCTTACCGAGGAAGGGTCAAGAAAGGACAGCTAGAGGCATTATGTGTGGGCACCATCCTTTAACACACTGGGAGCCTTCCCACTAGTAAAATGAAATTTGATAAATGTTTTGGTCTCTGACCAATGACACCTTTAGGAGGAGCCAGTAAAGAAGACAACAGAAGAATTGCCTTCCCAACAGATGAAAACATAATAGTCTACAGCACAGATGCTTAAGCAAGGAGTTCACAGAGGAATTTCAGATATTTGAACTGGATTTCCAAGGAAGCATTTCTTTGATTTCTTTCTTATATGTTGAAGATTATTTATGTGGGGTGAAAACAAGAAAACAACATCAATAATAAAAATTAACCAGGTTCAATTTTATTATGAAGAAATCATTTTACACCTAACGTGGATAGAGTTGGATATGATAGGAATACACTATTGTTACCATGCTATGATGTCTAAAACATTTTTTTGATATAAATAATCTCCCTTAATTACTATTGATATTATTCTTTGTTTACATCAAGCCTGGATTACACAGGGCAATGTCAAGGAAAAACAAATACAATGAATCTTATGCAACCTTTGGTCGATCTGCATTGACAAACATGTTGGAACACCAAAGGGTCAATATGGCCTGTGGACCAAGGTTCTTGCAAATTGAAACATAAAACTAAAACCAAAACTACAATGCTTCCTCTATTCACATATCAGAATGTCTAAAATTTAAAGACTCACCATACCAAGTGTTGGCAAGAATGTGGAATAACTAAAACTCACACACATGACTGATGGGAATGTAAAAATTGTGTGTGCACTTTGGAAGATAGTTTGGAAGTTTATTAAAAACTGAAAATATACCAAGTCTATGACCCATCCATTCAACTATTAGGAATTTACTTCAAACAAAAAAAAAAGAAAGCCAGTGTCCATGGAAAGACTTGTACATGAACATTCATAGCCGTTTTTTAAATAATAGCCTAAAACTGGAAACAACCCAAATGTCCATCAGTAAATGAATGAACAAACAAATTAGGTTGTTCAAACATACTATAGCAGGGGTCTCCAACCCCCAGGCTATGGGCTGGTACCACACAGCAAATACCCAAGTCAGGAATTGGGCCACACAACAGGAGGTGAATGACAGTTGAGTGCACATCACTGCCTGAGCTCCGCCTCCTGTCATTTCAGCCGGGGCATTACATTCTCATTGGAGCACGGACCCTGTTGCAGACAGCACATACAAGGGATCTAGTTTGCACACTCATTACGATAATCTAAGGCCTGATGAAACCACCACCACCACCCCCACCACCACCACCACCACCACCCCCCTACTCCTGTCTGTGGAAAAATTGTCTGCCATGAAACTGGTCCCTGGTGCCAAAAAGGTTGGAGACTGCTGTGCTGTAGAATGCTACACAGCAACACACAGAAATGACTTATTGAAACACGCAACAATGTGGATGAATCTCAAAATAGCTACGCTGAGTGAAAAAAGCCAGAAAAAAAAAGAGAGTCCATACTCTATGATTTCCTTTGTATTAAGATCTGGGCAATGCAAACTAATCTTCAGTGACAGGAGGCAGATTAGTGGTTGCCTAGGAAGAGGGACTGCAAAGGATAAGAGGAGGAATTACAAAGGGCCCAGGAAACTTTGCAGGTGGTGGATATGTTCACTATGTTGACTGTGGTCATGGCAGCATGGGTGCATATATAATGTCAATTAGCAGATTATATACTTTCAAAATGTGCCATTTCTTATGTGTCCGTTATACCTCTATAAAGCTGTTTAAACACACACACAGACACACACACACACACACACACACACACACACACACACACACACACACAGAGCTGAGAAAGCCCCTTCTATCTGCTCCTCCTCAAATACAACAGACCATATGGCTCTTTTTTTTTCTTATTAAGATGACTAAGCTTAAAGAGGCTGGAATGTACCCACAATTTACTTTGCCTGGTCACAAAAGCCTAGACTTGAAAAGCTGTGCAAGGATGCTTGACAAGGATGCTTGACAGAGGACAGGTCGCGAAGCCCATTAACAACAGGAAGGAGTCCTGTTTGTTTTCAGAAAGAAAGAAGCCCATTCTCAGAACCGTGTGACAGGAAGGAGTTTGTTCCTGACTTGGGGTTTGGCTGGTATTTTCAGCTAAAAGAACGAAGTAAAACTTTTGAGTCAAGTCTCTGAAGTTACTATTTTGGAGACTGTGGAAAATCTACTTTTTTTTGGTCCCGGTTGCCTCTCTGGAAGGAAAGATTGGAAGTGGAGAAGCAAACTTTTCAATGTGGAGGAAACATTTCTGGAGGCTGGTGTCAAGAGTAACTCAGCCTTTCAATTTCTCAGCAGGCAGAAATCTGCAGAACTTTCTGAAGGTTACTTCTGCTCAGAAGGCTTTAAAATTGAAAAAGCAGAATTGTAATCCTTTTGCTGTTAACACAGATGGTCTCAATGATTCAAGCCTTACCACAATGTCTTCTTTGAGTTGAACACAAAAGAAATTAAGGGATAGGATTCTGGTACTCCTTGACAAACCTCCTGCTCATATGACAAAGTAAGCCATGGGAGTTTGATTTCGGTTTGCTTCCGCCTTCCTTTGTGAGTACTGGTTTTCTTCACTTCTTGAAGCCCAAATCTTCCATCAGTTGGCTTTCAAAGATTGTTTACACATTTCCGGTTGTGCCACAATCACTTTTTATACAAACCAAACCATAAGCCTCTTCATTAAAAGTTGCTTTGAGCAGAATTAAAGCTTATCTTGTTTTAGTTGCAGAGTTTGGAGGCATTTCTATTTTACGATTAGGAAGTGATCATTATGAAAATCAAGAATGAACGTGCCCGGACGCTTCCTAGGTTTTTATATACTGGCTATGTGCTGGAAATGAACGTGGAGAGAAAGGAAATTAAGCTATGGGAAATATTTGCATATATGCTTTTGTGTATTTTTTAGAGGTCAATAGGCTCCATCAGCTTTTTAGAGACACATGATCCAAAATAGTTTAAGAGCTGCTGGTCTAAAGCAACACTGCTTTGTTAGGAAAAGTTGATTAGTACAGTTGTACATACGGTACTCCTGAAATGATGGCTGGATCTTACAATGGAAACTGGCAGTACATGGCACTAGATAAAGAAAATTTAAGCATTAACATCAAAAAAAATGTATTAGCATGTGTATTTTTAAACTATTGAAAATCAGAAGAAACAGTACTTTGCTGCTACTATACATTTTAATTTTGTTTTAGGCCGGGCGTGGTGGCTCAAGCCTGTAATCCCAGCACTTTGGGAGGCCGAGACGGGCGGATCACAAGGTCAGGAGATCGAGACCATCCTGGCTAACACGGGGAAACCCCGTCTCTACTGAAAAATACAAAAAACTAGCCGGGCGAGGTGGTGGGCGCCTGTAGTCCCAGCTACTTGGGAGGCTGAGGCAGGAGAATGGCGTAAACCCGGGAGGCGGAGCTTGCAGTGAGCTGAGATCCGGCCACTGCACTCCAGCCTGGGCAGCAGAGCGGGACTCCGTCTCAAAAAAAAAAAAAAAAAAAAAAAAAAAAAAAAAAAAAAAAAAAAAAAAAAATTTCTTTTATTTTGAATTACATAGATGGGAAGAAAACCATAAGCTTTTCTTAGTCCAGCCTTGCCAGCAGGCCATCAGATCATGTGAAAGCTGGGAGACAGATTAAGATTCAGGTGGTATATATTGATGTAATAATTGGAGATATGGAAAATATGATTAACAGTAACTAATTTTTTTCAATTTTCTTATTGGTGTTAGATTAAATCTTTAAATGCTGAATAAGCATCAATTATGATGTAGCCATCTTCTAGCAATCCTGACTCAATGGTCATTAAGATAAATAGAAGGGTTATAGATAAACTCTGCAGGTGATTTTTTTTTAAATAATGAAATTGGCAGTGGCTGCTTCCATGCCTCCATAGATCAGTGAATACAGAAGTGATAATCAACCTAATAAGGTAGCTGTTTCCAGGTGTAAGAAGAACCATTTGATTAATTGCTTCTAGACTGAGGAAACATGTAACGATTTAAAACTAAGAAAACTTATTATGCTTTTTACAAATGATGAATAAGCATGATGAATAGGGGGAAGTGTGAATTATCTACATGACCCAATAATGTGTTTCATAGTAACTCAGCTGAAATTTGCTAATTAGCTTTTTATTTTTCAAAAATCCCTAGCAATTTTTATTTAAGAGTTAAATAGCTAACACTTTTTAAAAGTTATACTTGATTTGTTTACAAATAAGCTGATGTCATCAATTCAATGGTCCACTCCCAGCTTTATGTTACTTGACCTTCATTAGCATTGGTCCCCCCACTTTCTTCATGAAATACTGTATTTTCTAGGTGTTTCGCACAAAACAACCTCCTTACTACTATCCATTGGTCACCCATTCAAAGACTGCATTTCTGGGTTGTCTCTGTCTCCAAGATCTCTCAACGTTGAGGACTCCAAACTGTCTGCTGGGTCATTGTCCTTTCCCATCTATGCTCTATTTAAGCAGCCTCAATGGGTTCCATGGTTCTTAATGCCCTCAATATGCTGAAGATTCCCAAATCCTTTTCTTCAGTGCCAGTCTATCTCCTAACCCATGTTCACTGTACAACTGCCTTTTAGACATTTCCATTTAGATAACCATGAGGCATCCAAAATTTAACATGGCCAAATAGAATTCTTGTTTTCTTCCCCTACCCCCACACACAATCTCACAAAAAAATATGCTTCTTCCAAAGTTTTCTTTATCACAGAAACGGGTCCAAACACCCTCCCAGTTGCTTGGGCCAAAAAAATGTACATGCCAAAATTTGATTCCTCTCTTTGTTTATGGTAGAATTTCACAGAAAGGCCCATACCTCCGTGTTCTATATATATATATAGATATATATGTTTTATATATATGTTATATATATGTTATATATGATATATATGATATATGATACACACACACACACGCGCGCGCACACACACACACACTGCATCTCCCATGGAAGCCCAAGCCATTATATCCTCTTTTCTGAACTACTGAAACAGTCCCTAACTGTCTCCCTGGCTTTCTCTGCCCACCTGCAGGCTTATTCCATCTATCACTTCACCCTGCGTGATTTTCTACTAAAAGCAGAACTAGGCTGCGCATGGTGGCTCATGCCTGTAATCCCAGCACTTTGAGAGGCTGAGGAGGATGGATCGCTTGAGGTCCGGAATTCGAGATCATCCTGGCCAACATGGCGAAACCCCATCTGCACTAAAAATACCAAAATTAGCCAGGCGTGGTGGTGCCCGCCTATAATACCAGATACTTAGGAGGCTGAGGCATGAGAATCACTTGAACCTGGGAGGCAGAGTCTTCAGTGAGCCGAGATCGTGCCACTGCACTCCAGTCCGGGCAACAGAGCAAGACTCCGTCTCAAAAACGAACTAACAAAAACCAACAACAACAACACAAGCAAGCAAGAGTAGAATTAAATTCAACTCTTCACCATTATTTAAAGCTTTGTTATTTGAAGTGTGATAGGAGGACCAACAACGTGGGTTTCACCTGGAAGCTTGTTAGTAATATAGAATCTGAAGCATAATGAATCAAAAAATGTGTTTTAATAAGATCCGCCAAGTGACTCACATGTGCATTACAGTCTAAAAAGCTCTGGTTTAAAAGGCTGTACAAGATCTGGGTCCTGACTTCCTCTTCAGACTCGTTCTCTACTCCTCTCTTCTCTTCTCTCACCAAAATCAGCCACAATGGCCTCCTATCTTTTTGTCCAACACAGTAGGTGCATTCTGTCTTAGAGGATTTTTCCTTGCTTAGCCTTCTACTTGGAACTCTGTTCTCTCAAATCTTAGCACAACTGAATCCATGTGCATTTAGGTCTCGGTTCAGATGACACTTCACAGAGAGCTATTCCAGGCCACTCATGTGACAGTGCCCCCCACCCAAGTCACTGGATCACATTATTTCTCTTTTTCTTCACTTAAAAAGTATTTGGGCATTTCTCCTTTGTTTGTCTTTATGACTTTTATTATCACTCCTCACAAGGTTATAAGCACCTTGAAGATAGCGGCTTTATTTGTCTCAATCATTCATAGATCCATAACACCCAGAACAGTTCCTGATGCAAAGCAGATGCTTAATAAAATAAAATTATAAGTAACTGAAGTCTTGTTTTTGTAGTCTATGAAAAATGCATACACGTATTGCTTTAGTTAAAGGAAACTGTGTGAATATCTATTTATTCCTAAACTACTAACATGGCAAAATTATTCTCCGAATCTGATCTAGAAGTAGCTGATATTTTGTCTCTAGATGTGTTTTGACAAGCTTGCATGGTTTGTTTGTAAACTGATTCCAAATATAGGAAGATTTTAGTTAAGATCCCAGTTTTGGGCGTCTTTAAAAGTCTTGAACATCTGGCAACACGAGGTCTGCCTTTCCTCAGAGTCACAACAAGGAGAAGTTGAGTAGCTGCCTCCAGGTCTCTACCATTCACACCATGAATTCAGCCAACATGTAAGCTAACTTTTACTCATTAATGAAACCTGACTATTAAGTTTTTGACCCTGATCCCAATCAAAGTAACCTTTTCATTTGTAGCTTTAAAAAATATATATTAAAAAAAAAGATCCTCATATGTAAAACTTGTGTACATAATAGCAAAGACATGGAATCAACCTAAATGCCCATCAGTGATAGACTAGATAAAGAAAATTTGGTACATAAACACAATGGAACACTATGCAGCCATACAAAAGAATGAGATCATGTCCTTTGCAGGAACATGGATGGAACTGGAAGCCATTATCCTTAGCAAACTAACACAGGAACAGAAAACCAAATACCGCATGTTGTCACTTTTAAGTGAGAGGTAAATTATGAGAACACACAGACACTTAGAGGGGAGCAACATACACTGGGGCCTATTGGAGGGTGAGGGGTGGGAGGAGGGAGAGGATCAGGAAAAATAACTATTGGGTACTATTGGGTACTAGTTAATAATAATCTGTACGACAAACCCCATGATACAAGTTAATCTATGTAACAAACCTACACATATATCCCTGAACTTAAAATGAAAGTTAAAAAAACACCTTTTGTACAGTTATATTCAACCATTGTTTCATGAAACTTTCGTTTAAATATTATTACATGGCTACCATGCCTAACTTTAAATCCTCCTTGATCTTTCTGCTAAAGAATCGTATGTTCTTAAACAATGAGTATTTATTTCTTTAGGGAAAAATTAGATCCAGTCTTATCACTTCAATCCAGTGATTGAAGTAAGTCACTTAACTCTAAATCAAATTTACTCTATTTAAGCCTTTCCTAAACTGTGTTTGCAACAGGGCATAAACATGGTGCTAGATTTAATCTCAAAAACACCTGACAACTCAGCACGTCTACCTTTAGGACTGGAAGACACCAGCGCTTCTTTCTACATTATGTTCTTCTTTATCTTGTATCTGCCAACATCTATATATTATCTTTTATTAAATTACTGCCTGTTTAGGAAACATTTCTTTTTCTTTTTTTCAAGTATTAACATATCTAAGGCTATATTTTAATCCCATTTAAATATTCCTTAACAGTTGTCTATAAAATATTTCAGAATGTCACATATTGCCTAATTGATATACCACTGAGTCTCCCTGGAGAAGGAGTGTTGTAAAATAGCTTACCAAAGGTTCCCTCAATAAATCAGAGTTCCTGTTGTTTTGAAACACACTGGGAAGAGCTAAAGCTGTAGTTTTGATTAACATAGATTAGTCCAAAACGTTTCTCAGTTTTAAATGTTTCCATCAATCAGTAGTTCAGCTCCAGAGTTGCCATAGAAGGTTATGGGAAAAAATCCTTCTGCTTTTCCAGTATCAAAGAGAGAGATGTTCTGGAAGGTTTTATTTTTGCCATCCTGTTTCTAATGCATTTCACCTTAAGAATAATATTGCTCATCTCCAGCGATCAGGCTCAAGGAGGAAATTTGATACCATTCTGTGGGTCATCCCCAGCGCTCTGCAGGTTTCTGGCAGATGTATGATGTAGTGGGCACCACTGACATTTTCTGCTAGGGTATTAGTAGGACATGGTCTACTGAATACCCGACAGACACTTGGAAATTAATCAAAATAGGCTAATTTCACTTCCTCAGCAATGCAATTTCCTTGAATTTGTAGTTCCATGATCTACTTTTTCTTCATTTCTCTTACTCCCTCTCTTCTCTGTTTACAACACAAAATTCAACAAACTGCTAACTCTAGCTATTAATATCCCATAGTGTTTCTCTAAGCAGCTGCATAGTCACAGTTTCAGTTAAGGCTCTAGGGCTTTCATTCCTGAACTACATGTACTACAGATCCCAGTTAAAATCTCTATCCTTCCCTATGACAGTGGTTGACCACCTTCCTCAACATTGGATTTGGGGTGATAATAACAACATTCCAAACAAAGCTCATTTTTTCCCCTAACCTCCAGCTAGATAGGAGAAATGTTCATGTTACCCCTCTTTAGATTTATTTTATTAAAAATATGTTTAAAGGATTTTTTTATGATTTAATGAGACACAATGAAAAGACATTTTGACAAAGATAAACATCTGCAACTGAGGCACGAGATTTTAGATGTTGCCTACGTAACCATTATTCCACCATCAAAAGCCCAATATTTAACATATCCTGATTTCATCATTAACCAAGCATAAAAAAGAAAACCATAAAAGTGAAATACATTACATCTTGTAATAATACAGCTATGAAATTCTGACCAGAATGAAAATATGAGTATGAAGAGAGTAATCATTTACTTATTAATTCAAGGAACAATTTGCCATTTTTCAAGTATTATGAAAATAATACTTACACTCTGTTTTTAACCACACAGGTTTTTCAAATATATGTACAATAATCTCATTATACCTCTGGTGAAAATTTTGATAAAAACAAAATTTTCTGTCTTCTTTTACATACCTTACCCTTTTCCAAAAAAAAGTGTTTAATGTTAACCAATGGACAGTTTAACTACCTGAAGCTTTTCATTCAGCTTTATTTTCTCAGCAACTGTGATTGAAACTGACAAGTCAGGTGAAAGGTTGTGTAAGTATCCGGGCAGGGGCAAAAATATCTAGTTATCCCCAAATACTAACAAGCACACAGGTAGAATATTTCTACCAAGTTAAAGAGAATAAAGGAATCACATTGAGCAGAGCTACCTTATTCAAGGACCTCATTATCTCAAGGCACCCCAATTGAGTAAGTGTTCCATTATTCCCTTCGTTATGTGCAAACAGCAGACGTAGAGCACAAAGAGAGATGATTCCAGCGAAGCGCACTGTAATTATAAATGCCACATTTAAAAATGGAGCAAAAGCAACAGCAGGACACTGTAACGTCAGTTACAGAGAGACATTCTCAAAGGCCACAACAAATTACATGATCCAGTTCTTCGTTACAGGCAAATTATTGGACAATAAGAGAGATACTGAACACAGCTTCTCAGGGGTAAAGTAACTTGCACACATTCTCCTACCACTGAAATATTCCTGTTACCTACACAACTGCATTTGTATATACAAGCAAGAATTTTGATGCACGAAGTAATTGATATAGCTCTCTAGTACTTTTTACCTCTGTGCTTATTCTATTTGGGCAAGTTTCTTTGTAAGGTGTGGTAATAGCAGCATAAAAAATAAGATCAGATTTAGGAGTGAAGAACACTGCATTGGAAAAGATAGTTGCTAATTTCATTGTATTTTAATTCTTTGACCGTTTGTGCACAAAATTAAATAATACTTGCTTCATCTCTATTTTTCACTCATCTATGACCTTCTTTTATTATTTATTCCTTTTTACTTATTTATTACACAAATTTATTAACACTTGTGAATATATCTTACAAGCCCCAGACCTAGACAATTCACAATAACTTACATTTACCTGTGATTTCCTTCCCTGTATCCCAGACCAGAGAAACCCCTCCTCTGAATTGTGACTATATCACCCTCTTTCTTCTAACCCACATCCATGTGTATCATTAACAATCAGAAATTTTTAGTTTTGGTTATTTTCAGATTTATGCAGTTAATGCTGCATGTAATCTCCTGTGATTTACTTTTGCCTCCAAATATTATGTTGTTAAGATTAAGCTACATTGTTCCTTATTGTTGTGATTCAATCATTTTGACTGCTGTGTAATATACCATTGTGTGAATTCATCCATTCTTCTGGGGACACTTGGGTTGTTTCCAAGTTTTTGCTATTGCACAGAATGCTGTTTTGAACATTCTGATTGACACAGACCTGCCTCTAAAATCTGAGGGCTCCAGAGCAAGAGGACAAATGGAGGCTCACACATGGTTATCTCACACTAAGTGTTGTAAATCCAGCTCCACCCACTGCCCCAACCCTCCTTATACCCAGGGACCCTCAGCCTGTTCCTGGCCCTGGCACTTTTGAGAGAAGACTGGACCCTCCTGAACCCAACTTCAGACTAAGTCAAGCTTTCCCATAGGCAGGCAAACGTTTTCCCCAGCTCCTTGCATTTCTGACTTGAGATTTTCAGATGATCCTAAGCACCTCTCAAAACTGCCTGAAGGGAGGCGGTGTTCATTTTCTGGGAACTCTGATTGCCTGGCCTTTGATGCTGGGGCTTCTGGGTGGGAGCCATTCTTTCTTTGATATCCCAGGGCTGTGGCTGCGCCCTGCTGCCGTAGACACACACCCACTCTCTCACACACAGACAGGCATCCTGCGACTTGGGATGGTACCAGGTGAGTTCCTTGCCCTATCATTCTCATTAGCACCATTTTCCAATTTTCAAGAAAAGTTCTTATATTACCAAAAAGAAAAAAAAAAACAAAGCTTGACTTAGTCTCAATTTGGGTTCAGGTGGGTCTGCTCTCCTCCCAGAAGTGCCAGGGTCTGGTCTAGCTTCTGCTTATTCTGCCCGCTCAGATCACAGAAGCGTGGTGGCCTAGGGGATGGGATGGCCCTTTGCATTTCCATGTTTGTGATTTGCAGCTTCCTCCAATGGGCAGACCCCAGAGAGGGGTCCCACCTGCCTTGGTCTAAGAGCAATACTACTGGTGCACATCGGCAAGAATTTCTCCCAGGTGGGATACCTGCATTCGTTTTCTATGGCTACTGTAACCAATGACCACAAACTGGGAGATTCAAAACAAAATAGGAATTCATCTTCTCCCAGTTCTGAAGGCCAGATGTCTGAAATCCAGGTATTGGCAGGGCCGCCCTCTACTCCATATCTCTCTTCTAGCTTCTGGTAGTTACCAGCAACCTTTGGTATCTTCGTTTGCTATGGTTGCCATAACAAAATGCTACTGTCTGGGTGATTTAAACATTGAAATTTATTTTTTTCACAATTCTGAAGGCCAGAAGTCCAAGGTCAAGAAGCTGGCTGGATTGCTTCCTTCTGAGTCCTCTCTCCTTGGCTGGCAGATGGTTGCCGTCTTGCTATGTCCTCATATCATCAGCCCCCTACATGCACACGTCCCTGGTGTCTCTCTGTCTTAATGTCCTCTTCTTATAAGGACATTGCAGTGGAAGCCTAAATTGTTACATGTACTTTGGAAAACGCTTCATCTCATCACGTTGAGTATTTATGTATGTTTCTGCTCAGCAATTCAATTTTATGTATATTGTTTAGTTTTAGTTGCCTTTCACTTTATAAAAATGTTATTATAGGGGTTAAATTTCAACCCCGTCACATGAGACTGGAGCTCACCTTCCTGGCCTCATATGAACTTAATGAACTCTTTAAAGACCTTATCTGCAAAGACAATCACATTCAGAGGTACTGGGGGTTGGGCTTCAACATATGAATTTCAAGGTTAGGGGGACACGAATCAGTCCATAACACACAACATGCCTTATCTTGTAGAAACATCCTTCCAATTTCTGCCTCCAGCTTCATATCACCTCTTCTATGTATCCTGGTCTCTTCTAAGATGCTTGTCTTTGGATTTAGGGTCCACCCTAAATCTCCTCTTGTGATCCTTAACTAATTTATATCTGCAAAGGCACTTTTTCCAAATTAGATTGTATTTTTAGGTCTCCAGTGGACAAATCTTTTGGATGCCAAAATTTAACCCGTATAATAAGGTTTTATAAAGTGAAAAGCAACTAAAACTAAGCAATATCTTTAAAACTGAATTGCTGAGCAGGAAAATATATAAATACACAACTTTATCAGATAAAGTGTTTTGCAAAGTGCCTGTAACAATTTAGACTCCCACAGCAACATTTAAACGAAATTCCATTGATTTACATCCATTACTCACCAAGCTTTGTCCTCACTGACTATTTTTTCCAATCAAGTGAAGGTTAATGGCATTTTATTGTTGCCTTCATTTGCATTTCTCTGGTTCCTTCTGAGGTGATTGCTTTTGAAGAGTTTTTCTTGCATCGTAGTTAGTATTCGGTATTGCACACCATCATTTGTGATGAGATTTTGCCAAGATTTTTTTGAGTCATTAGTGACAAGTTTTATATTAAGTCGAAACTTGAAATGGAAATTCTACATCATCAGAAATTGAAATATTCTTAATATCTGTCAAAAGTCATCTTGTGTGATGCTAGACAAGTCATCCACTCTTGAGAACTATTTCTCTCAAAGTTAAGAAGAAATAGGCAAGGAAAAAGAGGTGGCAGAGTTGTACTCGTTATTCTTTGTATGGTGCATCTAAAACTCAGGGTTTTAGTATTAAGGAGTAAATTTCAATATCTCTAGCGAATTTTTGACACATGGATCACTACAAGAACTTGCTCTCAGCCCAGTAAGTCCTGAAGGCCAGAATGATCTGACCACATGTCATTGTTATATTTTAGCTTAGTGCATATGCCACATATCTGCTTTTGATCACTAACAGCATCTTCTGCATACTAAAGTTAGAAATAAGAAAAAAAAAGAAGAAGAAGAATCGGAAATGCACAATAGGACCAATCAGTGGTTGCTCATTCATCATGCTGCCTTCAACTGTGTTGCCTAAAGGAGGTTCAGACACTGCAAATATGTGCAGTGCCACCTGCTGAAATGGCTATTTCCTGCCACTCTCCAAACGTTTATTAGGGATATAACCAGGCTATCTGGATGACTCAACATGCAACTCCTAGGAAATGAAGAGGCTCTTAATGACAAAATGCCATACTTGTTGAAATTATAGCAATATTCATTTACTGACTCTATATGAAGCAGTAAAACTTTTTGATTTCCAGTTGAGACAATCAGCTGATCTTGCACATATCATGGTGTGGATCTTGAGAGCAGAAAACTTCAGTTGAAGATCCTAATAGGGCAATAATTTTATTGTTGGGGGGTCTACGGAAGTGAGGTGATGGGTGTGAAAGAGAACTATCAACCCTAAAGAATGATTTATATATTTGAATTGTCATTATTAGCCACTTCATTTAGGACTGGTTTGCTCGCCCCAAAGAAATCAACAGTCACGTAAAAGAAAGACAACAATACCATCGGCACTTTCCAGGGCTTTCTAATCCTGAACAAAAGTGAAGTCCAAGGAGAAAAGCAAATACAGCAGCAGTGAGCATAGAAAATTAGTCCCTCCATGTTTCCTCTAAAGTCTCAGTAAAAATGATACGAAATATAGAAATAATGAAATGTTAAAGTGCTTCTTCACATCCAACAAGCACCTACTGCAAGCAAGGAACTATAGAAGCTGCTTTGATAAGTATAAAAAAGCATAAAGACATAATCCCTGCCTTCAAAAATCTTAAAACCCATTGGAAATAAAATCATAGAGAAAATAGAGCTTTCAGTACTAGCTTCAGAAGAGAATCTGCCATCACTAATAAACTGCATGAAAGAAGGCTAGAAATAAAGATGACTTCAGCTTGCCTAAAGAAATTCCTGTTGTGGATAGAGCTTTGAGTTGCCTGGACCTATCATAGCTATATATTAATAGAAGTCTTCATTAACAGATGGGAAGGTCTGCTTAGATACCTGAATGATCACCGGGCATGGTGGCTCACGCCTGTAATCCCAGCACTTTGGGAGGCTGAGGCGGGTGGATCACGAGGTCAGGAGATCGAGACCATCCTGGCTAACATGGTGAAACCCTGTCTCTATTAAAATACAAAAAACTCAGCCGGGCATGGTGGCCGGCACCTGTGGTCCCAGCTACTCGGGAGGCTGAGGCAGGAGAATGACGTGAACCCGGGAGGCGGAGCTTGCAGTGAGCCGAGATTGCGCCACTGCACTCCAGCCTGGGAGACAGAGCGAGACTCTGTCTCAAAAAAAAATAAAAATAAAAATAAAAAGATATCTGAATGATCTTTCATTGAATAATCTCTCTGCTAACAAATAGGCACTCAAAAGCAAAACGAAACAAAAATCAGAAATTTCGCTTGTATTTGGAGAACAAAACAGAAAGCACTGTGACACCTTCAAACTACAAATGATCTCCTTACTGTTCCCTAGGAGGATATTTCAGTTCTCCCCACCCACTTACTTAAGACACGTTTTCCCACTTCGAGCCTCAAATGGAATGGCTGTGCGTTCCTTGGGGCCACTGGAGCCCACCTCCAGCAGCAAGTCCAAAATGTGTACCCATTCCTGAGTGCCCGAGACAGAGTATGGCCTTCCTACCTACCCAGTGCCACTGCCTCCTCAGCTGACATTCTGCTATAAGAGTGCTTGTTTTCTAAGCAGAAAGGTAAAAATGCTTTATGGGTGGCATTTCATCACCACGACTGTTTACCAAGATCTGACTGAGATCTGGTGTGGAATGCATCCTAGTCATATAGCCTAAGAGGCAGCACATAATCAGACTGTAGCTTCTGGATGAAAATGTCCTAGCTCGTATCTCAGCTCTCTGAGATGTTGGGAAATCATTTAACCTTGCTGCACCTCACTCTCCTCATCTGGAGAATAGGGTAATAAGACGACCCCATATTATTGTTGTGGAGGTTGGTTTAATGTGTGGTATTGTGCAAAATGTTTATTAAATGATGGCCATTATTATTACTGTGGTATAATATAGTCATGTAATCTTACATCCACCATGTGATTTAGAGTCACCTGAAATTATAAATGCAGGATTTCACTTGAAATTATAAATGCAGGTCACTGTTATGTGACCCTATTAGCTCATGGGATAAACAAAGAAATACATAAGGGAACAGGTAAGAAAACAAGCAGACCAGCCAGCCCTGTGGCTCACGCCTGTAATCCCACCACTTTCGGAGGCCGAGGTGGGCGGATCACGAACTTAGGAGATAGTGACCATCTTGACTAACACCGTGAAACCCCATCTCTACTAAAAATACACACACACACAAAAAGAATTAGCCAGGTGTGCCTGTAATCCCAGCTACTCCGGAGGCTGAGGCAGGAGAATTGCTTGAACCCGGAAGGCAGAGTTTGCAGTGAGCTGAGATCACGCCACTGCACTCCAGCCTGGGCAACAAAGCGAGACACCACACCAGATTAAAAAAAAAAGAAAGAAAAAGAAAACAAGCAAACCAACACCACATAAGACATTTGTAATAAAACCAACTCATATTCTTAAGCGTAAGAGAAAGGATATAAAGAGAGAGTACTAGAAAAGTACTAGAATAAAATGAAACTCTCATCTTAGAAATGGTATTTTTGGAACATTATTATAATCTAATAAGTTGTACCCTAATTGTCCAAAAACAAGTTAGCAGTTAAAATCTTTTGATAGTATTGGGCCTATGGGATTCAAGCATGAGTTAAATTTTGACTGGATTTTTCCTCCGGGCAATTTCCAACTCTGAGAGGATGGGATTCATTTATAGATTTGGATTTAATTTGGACCGTCCACATCATCCTTTTCTTCAAATGACTTGAGGGTCCTGAAGTGAGTTCCACTTTCTCTTCCTTCCTCAGTTGCTCATGACAGTAAATGAGCACTCACCCAGATGCTCCAGCCAAAAATCTTGATTCTAAGACCTTTCAGTTCTACCCTCAGATTACATCCTATGTACATCTGCTTTGCTCCACCCTGCTGCCATTTTCCTGATCCAATCCACCAAGATCTGCCACCAGAGTCCCCTAAGCAGGCACCGTATTTCTGGTCTTGTCTCTCTCCAGTGTCCTAGAGCAGCCAAAGGGACAGTCAATGTCCATGTTGTCCCTCTGTTTGTGTAACTCCACAGCATGCTCCTGTCTCTCACTGTGCCATGCCAACCAACCCAGCTTGCAACTCTTCAGCCACACTGACTTCCTCTTGTTCCCTCCATTTTTCAGCTGCTTTCCAGCCCCAGGACCTCTGCAGGTGTTCTTCTCTTTGCTGGGAACGCCCTTTAATCTACCCTAGAGAGTGCTTAGGTCTCAGTTAGGTACTGTGTGCATGTCTGTGTGTGTATGTGCATATTCATTCATGAGAGAGAAGATTGTGGCCTGTAAGAAATGGAGAGAGCTGCATTAATCAGGGAAAATCTGGCTTTGCTCATGAATGGATCCATGGCCTCGCATGCAGCCACTAGACCCTGATTCTCACTTCCTCTGCTCTTGTTGTTCCTTCTATAGCCACTAGTCCCAGGCAGGCCTTTTTGTTTGGTAAGAAGGTTGCCAGTCTTATGTGATATCCTCTTAGCAACTCTAGCAAAAGGAGGAGGAGCTTTTCATACTTAGCCACTCAAGCAGAAGGCCAGAATGACTTCTAATGAGGCCTGATAGCCATGGCTCCAAGGGCAGCATGTCTTAATCTCTCACTGTGGCTAGGGAGATGCAAGACTCGGTTCACCAGCCCAGGGCCATTTGCGGGAGCCATGAGTAGAATCAGCCCCACTTACACCACTTGGCTGAGAATAATGGAGAGATGATCATTACCAGCAGAGACAAGAGTGGATACTAGTCAGTCAAACACAATGAATACGATAATACAAGTTTGTCCACTTACACAAAACCAAGTGTACCAGAATGTTCTCACACTTTTCAGTTATGCTTCATGCTAATGGAAAGGGTCAGCTCTCAGCCAAAAGCAGGCAGAGTTGGAATTTGGTCTTTGGCGCTTATCCTGCCTGCTTTGGCGGCCGTTTGCCATCTTTAATATCAAGAATTTCCTGCACATATACTGTCAGCCACTGTTCCCTTGGAGTAGCCTATGTTTTTGTTCATCAGACTGTCCAGTAGAGCTTTCATGGTAAAAGTCTATGTCAGTGCTGCCCAATACAGTAGGCACTACCATAAGCAGCGATGGAGTACTTGAGATGCAGCTAGTGACTGGGAGGAACTGAATTTCTTGAATTTCATTTAGTTTTAATTGATTGGCATTTAAATTTTTTGTGTTTGTTTTTTTGAGGCGGAGTCTCACTCTGTTGCCAGGCTGGAGTGCAGTGGCGCGATCTCGGCTCACTGCAACCTCTGCCTCCCGGGTTCAAGTGATTCTCCTGCCTCAGCATCCTGAGTAGCTGAGATTACAGAGGAGCACCACCACGCCTAGCTAATTTTTTTTGTATTTTAGTAGAGATGAGGTTTCACCATGTTGGCCAGGATGGTCTCAAACTCCTGACCTTGTGATCTGCCCGCCTCGGTCTCCCAAAGTCCTGGGATTAGAGGTGTGGGCCATGGTGCCTCGCCAGCATTTAAATTTAAATAGCTGCCTGTGGTCAGTGGCTACCACACTGGCCAGCACAGAGCTAGATCTTTCCTGCAGTTTATTCTCACATCAAAACTTTTCAAGCCAAATTGCTCTGCCAAATCAATTTATTATGATGAGCGAAAAATGACTTCATTTTATTAATACTTTCAAATTAATTGCTTATACTCTATCAGGAATTTTCAAAGCCTTAAAGGAAAAGAGTGACAAATGGTGACAACTGGGACATTTTTCCTTGATGCAAATGTCTACTTGGTACCTCTCAAGGAGTATCAAATATTTTGCTGAATAAAAATTATGTTCCCAAAGTCATCACTGAGCAATTGGCAGGTAAGTTTGTGAAGTGCAAACATATCTAATAATTTGTTGTCACCCTTGGATAGTAAGCTATTTCGATTTTACAAACTCTTATTTCTTTAGAGGTAAATTTTAGCCTTTGTAACCCCAATTTCTACTTGCCTAAGAGAGAGCAAGAGAGAGCATGCAGGCTAGAGAAACAATTTAGAGAAATTTGCAAAGTACCTTTTAAGAGATGAATGAGTACAACATTAAAGTAAACATGCATAATTTGAAAATAATTTGAGGAATTTGCATTGTTTTGACAAATTGAAATCTGCCCCTCTGCAAGAGGTTCCAGGAAGACCAGATGGTAGTGCAGTGTATTGGAGGGGATCCAAAATTGCTTTTGTGTTAATTGATGTAGTGTGCTAAGAAAGGTCTCTGGGGAAAAGTATCCCCAGGTAGTTGATTGCTTTGGAGTTCCAGCAGAGAGTAACTGTGTCATATGAGAAAGGAAACATGAGTTATTGAGAACTAATGTCTTAGATTGGACCGGCTAATTTTATCACTGGAAATTCAGGAAAATATTTCAAAAAATATCAAAAAGATATTTCTGAGACAGGGATAGGAATTGGTAAAGAACTGAAGTAAATTAGCAGCATGCAGACCCAGTGTGACTTCCCTTTGGTGTGTAGAAGATCCTTTAATGTTATCGAGTGTGTATAAAGCTGTGACAAGGGGTTCAAGGGCTTCGCTTTTTAATTTTGAAGTGCTGACCCTAATCAGCTGAGCGAGGAAAGGGAGTTGGTTGGGATAGAGCCTGACATTGGAAAAGCTTAGCATCTCTTCAAAAAGCATTTGCTATTTAATTGGAACATTCACACCTGCTAAATAGTAGTTGTTTAAAATGACACATCGAAAAAGAGATCAACTGTTTTGGGGGTTTCCAGAGAGGAAAATTCCTGCACTGCACAAGCAACTCGGCAGTTTCACCTAATGGGAAGTTACAGTTTTGCTTAGTCTTAGGGTAAGGAGTACTCACTCTTCATCCCTGTTTTTTATGCCAACCTTTGCAAAAGGAAGGGAGGAAGGGAGAAAGGAAGTAAGGGAAAAAAAGGAGTGGGGTAGGGAGTAAGGCAGGGGCTAGGAATGTGGGTGTGAATGAAGTGCTGAAACAGAAAAGGGGGTGAGGAGACCTTTTTTACGAGCTCTCATTTCTCCTAAATTTACACTGTTAATGGTTTTACTCTTACTAGTTTACTTTTCTTTTGACTTCTTTTTTCCATAAAGTTGAATAGAAACGCTTATTGCTGGAAAGGAAATAAGATGCTTTTTTCATAATGGCCAAGGAAGAGGGTTTTTTTCCACATCACTCTGTAAGTTTTTTAATACAGTTGCTTAATATACTGCCTAGAATATATTGCAGTTTTTTGCATTTCTCTTTTAGCCTTTTTCATGTAGTGTTCTTACCATTAAGAGAAGAGTTGTCTGACCTTTTTCTAGGAGGTTAATAAAGAATGCACAGCCTCATAAGCCTGATTCAATTTCCTTTATGTGAACACGCTGCATAAGTGGCCATTATGATATTTGTCTGCTTCTCCGTGCTTTGTTCCATAGTTCCCAGTCTTTTATATGAATGACCACATATGTTGTGCACTTGGCCACATCAGGTGAGAAAAAACAAAATAGATTTTCCTGAGCATTCAATCCAATTTCCACACAATAGGGTCTCTAATGTGGATTTGAAATGTATCTGGTCATATATTATTTAACTGCATTGTATTTTGTGTTTTAAAAATTTCTACCACATATTCAATTTTAATAAATGTATGAGGACCTGCAATATTTGAGCTGTATATTTTAGAAATTCAACACTTTCAACAGATTCTTCAGACTTCAAAGAATTTAATATTAGTATCATAAAAGGTCTTTTGAAGAATAATACTGGAACATAAGAAAAATGACTGCCTGAGTGTACCCTACCATTTAGAAAGTGTTTTATTGCTTTAATTTCCTGTCTTCGTAAAGTAACAAGCAGCATAATAGAAGATATATTGTTACAGAGTTTGCAATTTATTAGAAGGCTTGAGCAAGTTGAAGACTTTGTGAAGTGCAAAAGAAAACCTCTATTTAGCTGAAAAATGGAGACGAACCACATCAATGTTGCAGCAGCTTTAAATGGAGTCCTATCTTTGACTGATAAGTTGTCTCTACACGCCCTGTATGTTTGCATGAAATAAATCCATGGATACAATCCTCATTTTGTGCTAGCTGTGTGTCATTAGGTTCCTAGAAACCTAATGTTATTTCATTTGTGAGGCGTGTATAAGATGACTGTTGCTATTTGGATTCTATAGCACAAAGGTGCTATTAAAGCAGAAATGACCCATAACATACATTTTCATTCATTTATTACATTTTTTGCATGCGTGACTGAATTTTAATCCCAGGCTTTGTCAACCTAGTGTAGTTATATCAAGCTTTTTAACATAGTTTCATGTACCCCAGTTCGCTGTCTTTTACACAGAGGCGTAAAAGCATTAAAAAGGAAGACATTTGTGCCACTGAAGTACAGAGACAATTCATTTCTGCACCAAAAATTGTAGAAATGAGTGATGTGACACTGTGACTAACCTGTAAAAATAAGTTGTAAAATTACCTCATAAATAACTTCAGAGAAAGGGGAAGCAGGATATTTAACAAGTTTAGGGGGTTGTGTGTGTGTGTGTGTGTGTGTGTGTGTGTGTGTGTGTGTGTGTGTTATTCTTTAATAACACAGTAGGTACTCAGATGTGCAGACATCAAGCAGCCCTCTGACATGGAAGCTACCTGTTTATCAGGGCAGAACAAGAAGTATAAGAATCACAGGTGCTCCTTAATCCCACCACTGTTCTCCCACCAAAAGACTGCAAAACATCTGTTCTTGACAGATTGTTTGGTTTTTCTACTAAATAAATCAAAGTGGGAAATATTACCATGTGGAAAGCCACTGGAAAAGACCCAAAGGTCAACTGACCTCAAGTTTGTTAGTTCCAATGAGTTTAGTCAAATTAGTAGGTTTCACAAGTCAGAGAGTTATCTTCATCACTCTTGATTATATTTTGGATGCATGCTAAGGAATATGTTTTGTCATGTTCATTACCTAAATTCATTGACTGATGGATTTAAATTAGTACACCTAAGCGTCATAGCTGCAGTACCTGTAGGCGAACGAGGGAGAGCCCAGACATTTCTGGTTTTCTCCGTTATCTATGTTTATCTTCGGAAGAATAATGATTTCCAAGCTTTATTGCTAACTGAAGCGCAGAAGATGTCCTCTGGGCGTACCACAGACAATCCTCAGGCACATTAGAGGAGTCATCTAGAGTTAGTTCAAAGTGAATTACTTTATTTTAATCATGGTGACTTTACCGACTGTGTCAATATGCTTTCCTGGCATGTTGTCAGACTTTTATTCCTCCTCTTCCACGTTTTTCTTTTTTCCTTTCTCCTTTTTAAATGATACCCAGGTCACTTTATTTTAAGGCATACTTTTTCGTCTATTCAAGATTTATGGATAGAACGACACTTCAGAATGCCTCGTCGTGTTTTACGTGATACGAAGTCTTGTTTGGTAACTCTTTTTCCTCCAAATCCTTGGCTAAAATCTGAGGTCAATTCTTTATTTTTTTAAACAACCACGTGAGTACTTAATGTGAGGCATTGACAATTATAGAGTTATAATGAGTGTGAACTTTAAAATGCAAATAAATAAAATGCTGCACTCAGGGCTACTAGAGACGAAATATTTACTTCATCCTCACTTATTCGCAAACAGGAAGCTAGGGTATAGAGCGCACAGACACATCTGCATCTAATGGTTATTCAGTTCACCAACTAAAAGACACATTTGATCATTTGGAACTCACTTGAAATTCTGTGTAAAATCACTTTGGAAATCTCTTGGGTAGTGTGGCATTTTGCCATCAGGTCCCATACATAATAAATTTATTTTTTCTTACATGATTATTTTCTCATTTACTTAGTTCTTGTTGTGAAAGTCAATGATAAGTGTGGACTTTATGCTTCAGGAAAATCATGTTTTTCTGATGCCTCTCAGGGAACTCGTGTTCCTTTGCTCCATTCCTGCTGTACAAGGAGACGTCCGTCCCCAGAGCCCCAGCCTCTCAGTGCCAGTGGCCTCTGTGTCATAGTTTCATTCATCATTTCAGAGATGAGGGTCCCCTCGCCCAATGCACGAAAGCTCTATAATTACTTTCATTTCTTGGTTAGCATAGGTCATGGAACTAGTGTTAATAATCGTCTTTCCCTCTGGACTTCTCTGTATTTATATATCTCCGATCCCATGACCATTGAGACCATAGAGGTGCATTTTGTCTTCATTTCAGTCCTCATGGTATTGTTTTAGCCCAGGGGGGAAATCAAATGAGGTACAGAACATGTAAGCTCACACAACTCTGAGGTCATTAACACCTAATTAGAAACAGCTTAGAGATCGAAATGATTCTTTGGTTAAGATGTGTGTGTGTGTGTGTGTGTGTGTGTGTATGAGAGAGAGAGAGACCTGACAATATTGAACTTCTTCAGTGCCCATGTGGTCTTTATCACCAGTGGCTGCGGCAATACCTTATTGTGTTTTTTCAAAGCTTAAGTAGGAGTATTTGTGTGTGTTTGTTTTCCTTTTCTTTTTCTCTTTTTATGTGACAGGATACACAGTCTGTTAAACCACTGAATAGCAAGAAGAGAAGACCGTCCAAAGGCTTAACCTACTAATTGATTTTTCCTTAACAGAAAGCCATAATATTACTTCAGTTGAGGCCTAGACAACCTAAAGATAAAGTTTTCTAAATATTATGTGATGAGGAAAACATTACTTGGTGAAATAAAAAAGATACAACACTATTTTATACCAATTTGAGGGACGTTAAATCCTATTTTGTCAGGATAAGAAAATACTTACATCTAAAAATATGACAGTCATACATTTGTAGTACCTTTCTAATAGGTCTTAAGTTTCTCTATGTGGCAACTTTTGAAAGCTTCTAACATTTTATTTGTTCTAAATGTATAGTTATTCTAATGCCTGTCATGCCGTTTGGTACGTTGAAAAACACTAGGAGAATTCATGCCTTTGTGAATGCTGTTCTACTGAGGACCTTGTTTCCCTAGGACAGGTCGATGTTGAAAAAGACAGAAGTTAGATGTGGAAAACACTGCTGCCTCTAGTTTAGGTGCTACGTAAGTGAAGGAGACACATCTCCTTCTCCTTGTTCCCAGATTTGCAACTCAGTGTTTTAAATATTTGAGGCGTGCCTTCTGCCAAAGGAGTCCTTCCCCTCAGGAACTAAACCCACACTAGCAAAGCCCAGCTGGGGGGATCAGAGCCCAGGAGCCACCAGCTGGGGGAATGTAGGGGATGCTGAGGGAAACTTTGCTGTCAGTTCCAGGCCCATCAGTCTCCCCAGACCTTGCTGATTGCCTAAATTCTTCTTTCAGTGTCCTGGGAATATGCTCGCCGTCAGCTCTCCTAACGTGGAGGCAGTATAACAGCACAGTTAAGGTCTACAGTGCTGGGAACAGACTATTGGGTGTAAGCTTGGCTATGCCGCTGACTTTGTATTATGTCTCTCTGCCTCAGTTTCCTCAATTGCAAAATGGGGAAAATGATTAAAAAAAAATACATCCTTCACCAGGTTGTTATGAGGATGAAATAACATAAAAAGCTTAGAATCGTGTTGATTTATTCAGATAAACCACTGGTTCCCAAATTGTGAGTGGGGGACCCCTTTCAAGAGGTCCATAAGACCAAACCTATTTTCTCTTTAACATTAAGACGTTATTGAACTTTTTTACTCTTAGTTTCTCATTAGTGGACTAAGAGTGTGCAAAAGCCACACACATGACCTGTGATTTCACAACAAATTGAGTGCAGAAGTAGGTGGGAAAATCCAGCTGTCTTCTGTTAAGCCAGAAAGGAAGGTATTTGTAAAAATGTCAAACAATGCCACTTTTCTCATTATGATTTTGTTTTGGAAAGCATAGTTAATGTTCTCACCAAAATACGTTATTTCTGTTAACAAACAATGGAGCTATTATTGTTATTTTAAATATAAATTCATACATAAATATTTTTTCTTTTCTCAATTTAAATTTCTAATATTGTAAATATTGATAAATATAACCCACATAGACAAAAGCTCTTTGGTGTCCTCAAAGATTTTTTTTCATGTAAGGAAGTCCTGAGGTCCAAATATTTAAGAATTACTAATATAAGCTATTATGACTATCAGTTTCTCGCACCTGTAATTTTTGCATTTTTCTCCTGCAAACTGCCTGCCTAGTGAAATGTTGTCTTCACATCCCTGCCTTAAAAAAAGACCTGATTTTTTTGTTTGTTTGTTTTTATAGGATTTTGGGGGGGATAATTTTTAAATCACCAGACACAACCAACCAAATGTATTTACAATTCTGATTCCTGGGCCCCACCTCCAGAAATCCGGATTCTAAAGGTTTAGATGAGACCCAAGAACCTGGATGTTTAACCTCTAAGTGATGCTGAGATATTACCATGTATTTTAAAGGCAATCTTGCCCAAGGATCTCCGTGTTCATCTCTGCATATTTAACACAGTCTCTGCATTCAACTGTTTTTCCTTCTCAATGTGAGCTTACCACCTTTCCTCACTGAAGGGCGTGCAGTCTTTGTAACAGAGAAATGTCATCAGAATGCACAGTAGATACCTCCCAGACTTCTATGGGCGCTTTGCAACTTTGAGGACTGCAAAAACTATCTACCAGCTTTCTAGATGTCTGCATAGCCCAGTAGGAATTAACTTTGCAGCCACAAGTAGCTCCTTCAACTGCAAATTTCCTCCAGGCTCTGAGGATGATGGAGGTAAAAGAGAAAGTATAGGGAGAGGACGGGTTGTGGGGAAGATCTGAGAAAGGCTGAGGATGGACTCAGCTAGCTTGTAGAGTGAGTCAGACTCCTGGCCTGAGTTCTCACCGCGTGATTTTTATTTCTCTTTTGGAAATGGAAGGCAGGGGATAGAGACAGGATGTAGAATCCACAGCTTGCTGCTGAATGTCTGGCTTCCCAGGTTGGTCACTGTTCATCATTTGTGAACATTCGTATTTACCTTCTTTGAATCACTCCTCTGGGATCAGAGAGGTTCATCTGTAAGCTTCTATTTTCAAGACTTACTAGGACTGGGTGCGAGAGTCCAAGCCTTCAAAACCATCCTCCAGCTTAATTTTCTAAATAGCAGCTCTCTACTGAATTCTGATTGACTTGTGACTGATTATGAAAGATCTACCAGAGAAAGACGCGTTAACCCCAGATAAAATTTACAAAAAGAATCCTGACCGCAGCTCAGTATCTTTCAAAAGAAAATTGTCATGAAGTCTACTATCACTTAATGAATATCCCACACCCGTTCAACTACCACCTACCACCCCCTACCTTCACTCACTAAAGTTTTCTCTACATCAATCCTTCAGTTACAATCATGTGCCCTTGAATGTATTACCATTTTTATTAAGTATTTTCATGATTCCATTTAGAAGGCAAATGAATTATTTCAGGGGAAAGCAAAAACCAAAATTGAATGGGCACATCAAACATCCAATATAGTAACTCCCAGCAGCTCAAAATGCATTATGAGGGCTTTCTACACCAGCCATGCTCCTACTAATGCTTAGAGAGAATTTTTCCATGAGTTTAAAATACGGTATTAATTCTGCAAGGTCAGAGGGTACCTCATGAACAAAATATGTTAGTAGATTGTGTTCGTTGTGGTTGTGCCAATAAGAAAGACCTCAGAATGTGAAACCTTTGAAAAATTTCCTATAGGGAAGATATTTTACCGTCTATTAGGAACTAATACTTCTTACTTTGAGAAAGTCATTTTATTATCCACATAAAGAAAAAAGTTTACTGAGAGAAAATCGAGGCAGAAAAAATTTTAAGTACTTTTTAATAACCAGTGGTAACTAATAGTCTCATTTCCTGCATTTGTTTTGTGGTTATTAGAGCAGATCTTGATTTTGCTTGAGAGAGAACGAAAACATGTTTTTCCCCCTTCTTTGACAATTAAATGTAAATAACAACACAAATGCAAAATGTCAACAGAGACAATTAGTTTCCAACTTGGTTTAATCTTTTAGGTAATTTTTAGTATGTGATGTTAATTTGTGTTAAAATGAATACATACACAGGCTGAAAAGGCAATCAGTGTATTCCATATGCTAATATTTCTCAAATCTGAGAAGGTGGTGGGATCCTCCCTGTATTAGTAAAGGTTTCCAAAAAAAGAGAGAAAGTACCAGTAGGATACACACACACACACACACACACACACACATATATATATATCAATAGGATATATATATGAATAGGATATATATATATCAATAAGATATATATATACCCCTATATATATAGGATATACCATATATATACCCTATCCATATAATGTAATATTATCCATATAATATAATTAATATACTATAATATCTATTATCCATGTAATATTATAATAATATAATATCTATTATCCATATAATATATGTATATTACATGAGAGGATTTTTTGGGGGAATTGGCTTGTATGATTATTGACGTTGAGAAATTTTACAATAGGCCATCTGCAAGCTGGAGAACCAGGGCATCCGGTGATGTAACTCAGTCAGAGGCCAAAGGCCTGAGATCCTGGGGGCTGTTGGTTCCAGTCCTGAAGTCCAAAGGCTGGAGAATCTAGAGTTCTAATATCCATGGGCAGGGGAAGATGGGTGTCTCAGCTCCAGAAATGAGAGAGTCAATTCACCTCACCTCTGCCTTTTTGTTCTATGTGGGTGCTCAGCTGGTTGCATGGTGCCCACCCACAGGGTTGAGGGCAGATCTTCCTTACTCAGTCCACTGGTTCAAATACCAATCTCTTTCGGAAACTCCCTCATGGACATACTTATAAAGAATGATTTCTTTACTGTTTTCTGGGTAGCCCTTATTCCAGTCAAGTAGATACCTTAAAATTAATGATCACATCCCCTTATGCAAACTTGGTACCTTAAGTCCAGTAGATACCTTAAAATTAATGATCACATCCCCTTATGCAAACTTGGGCATGTCTTCAGCGTCTTCTGTATTCCCATCATCTTGCTACTGGGGCACCCACTATCACACACACTAATGCACCAGTCTTCACAATATTGTGCATGTAAATCTTGTAAAATGCTTGAAGGACAGACAATAGATGGTCCAGTGGAATTTAGATTTAGAGAAATTTATTCAGCAAATATTTAATCATATGCAGAAAATATTATGTGTTAAGAATTGTGCTAAGAACTGGGAATTCTGTGGGGAACAAAATAGAGGCAGCAGACTGTAACCAATAACCAAAAATGTTTTCATTCACTTTAGATGTTCAGTTTCAGTAGGCATCATGAAGTAACTATACAGGGTGATGTAATAGGGAATGATCAGAGGGAAGGGAATATTTCTAGATTAGCCCTTCAAAGGTAACAAACATTTTAGCAGAGACTGAACTGTTGAGACTGGGTTGGGGAAAGAGCTGCAGGACGCTTCCCTGCAGTGGGAACAGGAAGCACCAAGGGCCACGGTGGGAAAGCCCAGTGCCTAGAGGGCAGACAGAGTGCGAGAGTAGGCAAAGATGCCAGACAGGGACTTTGTCTACCGTGCTTATGAGTTGGACGTTCTATTCTGTTTACAATGGGGAGCCCTTGGAAGGTGTAAGCTGGGAGTGACGTAATCGTCAATGAGCTCAAGAACTACGACTAGAAATATGGAACACCTAATTACAACTGTGCTAATTATAGTCAAGGAGAATTTCTCATTATGCCCTGAGTTGTGGGAATGTGGAATTACCATGAGTAAACTGGATACCCTACAACTTTCCATTAGTAAAGCCAACACCACCATTGAAAAGGATTTCTACAAAGACAGATACACCAGAAAATGATAACCCATTTGGTGGAGCAGGGAGACAAGCATTGCATGGTTCTGCAAAGAATGGCAGCAACCACAAGCTGAAAGGTAACCTTTATTGAGTGCACAGTATGGATTGAACTTGAAGTTCTATATCAGAGCTTCCACCCCACCTACACATACATAGCACAATCAGCATCAGTGGTGTCATCTGAAAATTAAGTGCAACAATATAAAGCTTGCAGTCAACGGCTCAGGCTTGACATTTACTTCCCCTGAGTATAGCAGGCTTCTTATCTAAGGAGTCTGCACTTGTGACAGACCATGGCCCTTATGAGTTCCCGCAGGCACTCTAGGGTGAGTTGGGAGCCAATTTATCAACATCGATGACTTATGCTGGTTTCAGTCCTCTCATCACTCTTTGGCAGACTCATCCAGCTAGCAAGCAATTAGCTGTGTCCGCTCTGCAGCATTTCATTCAGGGAAAGCGGCAAAAACTTTCCAAGATGACTGGAACTCAACAGATATATCCATCCCATTGCTCCATCACTGCTGGAAAAGGCAGTGAAGGGTATTAGCTTATCAGCTGTTGACCAGAGGGTGATTTCAGTGTCAGTTTTAACTTCCTACAAGTTGCCAATGTCTGCAGCATAGGAGTCTATTTTTGGCCAGAGATTTAGGAGGCAGTGGTAGTTTTGAAATGCCTAAGGCTTCTAAGCCAATTTGGAAAATTCAGAGGTTTGAATGTAATAAAGTTCTATAGATAGAACTCATCCTACAAATATTTTCATTGCAAAGGGAAAGCCTAAAACTTATTTCTCTTGGGATTTCCTCATCTGGAGCATGTAATAAAGTGGTCTTTGGTCAGACTCGTGGGTGTGTGGCTACAGTTTTTACAAAAGGGATCTTACAACACGAAATTGATGAGTGGGATGAACCAGGTTCCCCCTTCAGTATTTTGCTTCTGGAAAATATGGAGAAAAGACAAGAGTACTGGCATTGCTTATGAATGCCAACTCAACAAAGCGGACACGCTGGGGAATTCAGAGCAAAACAAAACTGCTTGCTGTGATGGGTGCTTCCGCTTTGCCCCTGCAGACCCACTCTCTACTTCTGCACCCTGATTGGCACCCTGGAAGGCTGACCTTTAGGGACCACAAAAGCAGGCTTCCTTGATCTCTGACTTCCGGTTGAGCTTAGCCAATGGGAGACCAGCAGAGATCGAAGCAGGAAGGAGAATGTAGTAGGGTAGTAGGGATGTGCACTACCCAAGCCTCTCCCAAGGGAGCTGTGAGGAGACACTGTCCCCCTCCTAAGGCCACAGCTCCCTTGGAGTTAACTTCTGCTCTACTTGCAGCTCCTTTCTCTGTGGACCACAAAGTGCCCCTCGACTTTACAGGCTTAGGGCTGGTTTCCCCAGCCCTGTCCATACCCTCATCAATAGCCCTTTATTAAAGCCTTCTGTGATCCTGTTGGTGTGATCCGCTTGTATTTCTCACATATATAAATAATCCATGGCTCATTTTTACAAAGGAAAAAAATTCTCTTTATAACATCAAAATTTAATACCCATTTTTAAATTTTTATTTTATTTTATTTTAGAGACAGAGTCTCACTCTCTTGCCCAGGCTGGAGTGTAGTGGCACGATCATTGCTCACTGCAGCCTAGAACTCATGGGTGTAAGCAATTCTCCTGCCTCAGTCTCCTGTGTAGCTGGGACCATAGGTACACACCACCATATTTGGCCAATGTTTTTATGTTTTATTTTGTAGAAATGGGGTCTCACCATGTTGCTCAGGCTGGTCTTGAACTCCTGTGCTCCAGCGATCCTCTTGCCTCAGCCTCCCAAACTGTTAGGATTGCAGACATGAGCCACTGTACCTAACCTAAGTACTCATTTTAAAGAAATCAATATACTTGTCAACCTGCAGTTACCTTCCAAATACAATTGGTAACCCATCAGAGTCATTTGGAAAGTGAGAGGTGCCCCAGGCTCAGGGAGCAGGTGTTACTGCTTTCAAAATCCCCACCAACAGCCGTATTCATTGTGTGGCAGTCAAGAAATGAAACTTTAGGCATTTGACATCCTAACCTGGTAGTTGATTGGAAGTTTTTATTTGATGTGTGACAAACTATATTTTTTCTCATTTAAAATATGCTCTTCTCCCTCACTTTGGGAGGCCGAGGCAGGCAGATCACTTGAGCCCAGGAGTTTCTGTCCAGCCTGGGAAACATAGTGAGACTCCATCTCTATAAAAAATACAAAAGTTAGCTGGGTGTGGTGGCGCATGCCTGTGTTCCCAGCTACTCGGGAGGCTGAGGTGGGAGGATCACTTGATCCCGGGAAGTCGAGGCTGCAGTGACCTGTGATTGCACCACTGCACTCCAGCCTGGGTGACAGAGGAAAACTCTATCTCAAAATAAAAGTGAAATGAAATGAAATATACTAATCTTTTGGTGTACACGGGGGATTGGTTCCAGGACACCTGCGTATACCCAAATTCGCACACACTCCAGTCCACAGTTGGCCGTGTGGAACTGGCATGCACAAAAGGTTGGCTCTCTTTATACATGTGTTTCTCAGCCCACACATAATATATTTCCAATCTGAGTTTGGCACTGGGTTGAAAAATATCCACATAGAAGTGGACTGGCACAGATCAGACCCGCATTGTTCAAAGGTCAACTGTAGTTGGTAATGAACTCTCAATGTTCCGTGCAGAACGCCTGTTTTTCAGGAATAGATTCCTGACATTTGGCAGGGAAAGCCTACGTGAGGAGAAAAGATTCTCATAGAGTCCTTTAAAAAAAAAGAGGAGAAAAGAAATAGTTAAGAGCAATATAATGTCTGGATTGATTTCATTATTTGTTAAGTAGAAAGAATGACAGTACCTACCTCATAAAATTGCAGGAATGAAAAATAAGGAAACTGTGCCTGGGACATGTGATTTCTGTAAATGTGAATTGTTATTATGTATCCTAACTGGCTATTTTACCCATTTCTCAAATATAATTTTTTAATGTTACCACTTATGAAAAACAAAAAATATTTAAGAATGCCTTCATGATCTATGGATGGATATCATACCTATAACATAAATAGAATGCAGCTGTCCTCTTGACTTCTGCATTTAGCTAACTATGGTACAGACTTACACTGAAACATTTCAACTGGGTTTTTCTCATTATGTGCAAGCACAGGAGACAGAAGGAATAGGAAAGAGGGAAAAGAAAGGGAACACAGTTTACAATCATCAAAGAGGTCAAATTGCTGATATAGTTAAAAAATTATGATTGAACCTGAATGTGGATGAAATTATTAACAAAAGCCTCAAGAGTCCTTCAACTTAATGATTCTTTCATAATCAGAAACTACCATGTTAAGTAAATGTGCACCCTGTAAAGTACATGTTAAATGAATGATTTTCTTCATGCCTTACACACTGCTAAGGGAGACAGTTGCTTACCTAGGACAAGGTCAAGAAAAATATTTGTTTAGTACTTTTTTCATAACTATATCTTTATTTGTTTTCAGATTTGTTATGTAGAAGAGCAATTTGACAAGTTAAATGCTCATTTTTTCCCATATTTTAATGCTGTAACACACAGAACAATAACATATCAATTAACTTTAATTACCCTCTGGCTTGCTACCTCAGATCTCTGACATTATAAGCAGTGTGCTTTTATGAATAGCCTCCTGACAGTGAAAACCTCGAGAGGTCGATAACTCCTTTTACAATTCCTGTCCAGGGTCTCACAAAAAAAAAAAAAAAAAAATCGTTTAATATATTCGGTGTGTTGCCCCATCCTTCCAATATTCTCAGAAGTCAGAATTGTATCATTTATAAGTGGATATTAAAGAAAGATTCATGGAGTCAAGAAGGGAAAAGATCCAACCACAGTGAAGTGAACTCTTACTGCCCGAGCAAGGAACTCCTAAGTTTGTACTAAACTGAGATGCAAAGGTAAGAGGTTCCCTGTGTGTCATGGTTACAAAGCTTAAGCAGCTGAGAGGTGGCCCGGAACTATGAGAATGAGAATGAAAGGCGAGTGTCATTCTCTTTCTCACAGTTCAAATCGAGCCTGCAATACCTTCCAAGTTAATTCAGCTGACACACGCACACAATAACTTTCGGTAAAATCTAAAAATCCAAGCACTTAGTCAGATTTAAAATAACGCCTACTGGTAACACTAGCTCCTCTGATGTAAACTTCAGGCGATGTTACACACAGGATTAATCCTCTGTCTGATGGACTTTTTCAAGATAGTGATTTCTCTGTATTAATCAGTCCTGAGATGTCCTACATGGTCAAGTGGTCTTCTAGAGAGGATCCAGGAAGCAGTGGTCAGCTAAGTCATGCATCGCTGTGTGTGCCCCACTGCCTCTTTCCTGCCTTGTTTCCCTGGTCTCTCACCCTTGCAGCTCTTGGATTGTACTCACCAAACACAATATTGGCAATCAATCAAGCAAGCAATAAAATACCAAGAGTCAAAACATGTTTCTTGAAACCTTCTTCTTATAATAAATACTATAACTAGGCCAGGCGCGATGGCTCGCACCTGTAATCCCGGCACTGTGGGAGGCTGAGGCGGTGGATCACTTGAGGTCAGGAGTTTGAGACCAGCCTGGCCAACTTGGTGAAACCCCATCTCTAATAAAACTACAAAAATTAGCCGGGCATTGTGGCAGGTGCCTGTAATCTCAGCTACTCAGGGGGCTGAGGCAGGAGAATCGCTTGAACTCAGGAGATGGAAGTTGCGGTGAGCTGAGATCGTGCCACTGTACTCCAGCCTGGGCAACAGAGCAAGACTCTGACTCATAATAAATAAATAAATAAATAAATACGATAGCATGGCTTTTGTATGAGATGAGAGGGTTTCATTGAAATAGAACAAGCCCTGAGATAATGGGCATATAAATTAGGTTTGCCTTGGCTTTTGGTGCCCAACCTTTCACAATCCCATTCTCTGTTACTTTCGATCTTTATTGAATGCCTGGTTATTAGGTACCAAGTGAAGTCATTATGCCTCTAACTCTCCCAGAATTAATTCTTAACTGAGGTACACGCATTACTAACTTAATACACATTAACAATGCCATGTGTTACCCTTCCAGTGGCATTACATTTTTTAGAAATAACTTATAGAAGGGATGTGGATAAACCATAATGAATTCATTTCTAACGGTAACATTTCAGACAAATCTGTGGGACATAAATTGCTGTGGAAATAAGTTTGAATTAAAAAAACCTTTTTAGATGCCATTTAAATCACACAAAGTTGACAAAAAATTCAGGATCAGTATTCCATCAGACTTGGGCTCTAACGGCAGTTTTGCTCTTTACAAGCTGTGAGACATTAGATAAGTTACTTAACCTCTCTGTGCCTCAGATGTAAAATGGGGAAAATAATAATACCTACCTCATAGACTTATGATATGATTAAGTGAATTATTACATGTAAAGTCCTTACCAGCATAAGCGGTGTAAAGGTGCCACAGTGAAGTGGAGGAACAGGCTTACTTCACAGGACAGTGTGAGCAGGTCTATCATAGAAGGAGGTGAAAATGCTAAAGGAGTAAGGAAGAGGGTTAGGCTACCTTTTGCCTGTGTGAACAATCAAGTATTTATTCTTTGTCATGTTTGAGAAATTATTCCATTATCAACTTCTGTTATCAACATCAAGGCAATGACTCATGAAACTCGGCCTCTTTATTGAGACACTTGATGTGAAAATCATTCTTAAAAATCTATAAAATCATTGTTTAAAGTCACCATCTCATGTGTAGGAGCCACTGCTAAAATTATTCAGTGCTATAGGATTTCTTATGCTTTGTAAACAGTCATTTGTTAAGTTCATTGGAAATTAAAATATCAAGCTATCAGCAAGAGGAGTTCATGTACAAGCAGTAATTTTGATGACTCTGAGCTATAGAAATCTTCTTTCAGATGTTAAGCAATTTTATGTTTGAGATGTAAATTTAGTTTAAAAGTGAAATATGATGCATAGAAAATTTCTATAGTCTTAATATTGATGTGCTATTTTATAGGACATAGTGATAGTATACCTGTGATTTGGTGGGTGTTCTTTAATTCTTCTCAATAAGGGCCTTGTCCTTGCTCCTTTTTGAGCACAAGTACTGAAAGAGGAGTGAAATTTACTCTTTGATATTCTGAGCAACTTTTGTTGGGTGTGGGAGGAGAACTTTTAGCATAGTAAGTATCCAGCTTAGCATCTACTGTGTGAAAATCTGTATCCCACAAGATGGGCGAGGTTGCATCACAGCAACAAACACCCCAAACCCTCTGGCTACAAGTTCATCTCGGGTCAGCTGATGCTCTGTTTGACTTGTCCTCACTCCAGAATACAGGCTGATGGAATAAGTGCTGTCCACAGCACCGCCACTCGCTGGCAAATGAAAAGAGAACGGCGAAAGGTGTCCAACTACGCACTGGCTCTTAAGGCTTCCAACTCAAACTTCAATGGCCGAAGTAAATCCCATGGCCACATCTACCCTTAAAGAATCAAGGAAGAGATGTTTTACCATGTCCTGGAAGGGAGAGAAGTGGAAACATTAGTAAACGGCCTCATGACTGCACTATAACTGACGTTTTCTTTGTTCATTTCTTGTGCTTTCTTTGTTTATGAGCTCATTTTCTCTGGTAGGACAAGAAGACATGTAACAAATCCAGGATCATTATTATGAAAGAAGAAAAGAACACCATATAAAGTGATTTTATAAAATTAAGACCAATAAAGCCATGGTAATATTGGCTGGCACTCACGCGTGGATTTTCTCTATGCTTTCTTCCTAGCCATCTATTGCTGCATCATGGACCACCTCAAAACTTAGTAATCAAAATAAGCACCATTGACTTGCTCACAGTTCCGCAGTTTGGATTGGGCTTAGCTGGTGATTCTTCTCTTGGATCAGCTGAGCTCACTCCCGCAACTGTAGTCGTGTGGTGCAGGAATGGTTGGAAGGTCCACCATGGGCTCACTCACCTCTCTGGTAGTTGATATTGGCTGATGCCTAGGTTTCTTTCTGCTCAAAGATCTTTCTTCCTCAAGGAGTTCAACCCAGGACACTTTATACAGTAATCTCAGAGCAACAAGAGGGAAAGAGTGAAAGCCAGAAGACTTCTTGAGGAGAAGCTAAGATGTCATATGACTTCACTTTCCCTGTGTTTTGTTCACCAAATCCAGTACAGGGCCCACCCTGTTCGAGGGTAGTAGAAATAGACTCTTGATGGGAGGAGCAGCAGCTTCACATGGCAGAAGAGTGGGATCCAGAGATGGGAGGAAGTGCTGTGTCTACCTTTGCAAACAGTCTACCACGCCTGCAGAGGATGGGATGATCCCTGGCTTTGGGGTCTGCCTGGAGAATGCATAACCAGCCCAGAAAATATAGCATGATATTCCAGAGATTTCTCAACAGGTTTGCTTCTGTTACAAATGGACTGCAGTTTGTAAAACAACTGAAAACTGCATTTTCCATTTGTGAGAAGTACAGAGATTTTCCCTTGATTGTTTTGCTATGTCCTGCCCATCAGCAGAGGACTCCATCCCAGCAACTACCTCTGCCTGCCTGAGGGGCACGTGAGCCACCTGCACTTCGCAGTCCCTGATTGTTTTCCTTTTGAAATAATATTGTATACCTTGAAAACTCAGTCAAAGTAGAATGGGAATAAAAGCCTCTACAACAGACAAGCAGTGGCCAATGTCACCCATTTCAGGGATTTTTTACTGTGGACATTTATTTGCCAAGGTCTGCATAGGCAACAGCAATGTGGATAACCAAACTCATCAGTTTTTCTATGATGTCATATGATAGAGAAATAGGAAGTCAAAGCTAACTTTGCAAAACTTTGCCAGCTGAGCTCATTTGATCTTCAGATCTTACCTGGCTCTGCCACAATTGGGTAAATTGAAGGATCAGGAGGGTGGAGCAAGGCTAGGTGGGAAGAAGGCTGCAGTGGCAGAAGGGACAGTTGTGCATGAAGGCCCTCATGTAGGAACAGCAGAGCATGATGAAAGAGCGAGAAAAGGCCAGTGTGGCTGGAGGGCATGGCGTCACATGGGAGGGACAGGAGCTGAGGACAGGAAGGTGGATAGGGACTGTGTTGGTCCATTTTTGTTTTGCTATTAAGGGATACCTGAGAAAAGAAAATTAGTCCAAGATGATTTATAAAGAAAAGAGGTTTCATTGGTTGATGTTTCTGCAGGCTGCACAAGCATGGCTCCAGCATCTGCTTCTGATGAGGGCCCCAGGAAAGTTACAATCATTGTGGAAGGGGAAGTGGAGCCTGCATGTTACATTGTGAGAGCACAGCAAGGGGTGTGGGGGAGATGCCATGCTCTTTTAAACAACCAGATCCCATGAGAACTCAGCAAGAACTCACTCATCACCACGGGAACGGAGCTCAGACATTCATGAGGGATCTGCCCCTATGATCCAACACCTGCCACTCGGCCCAACCTCCAACATGGGGAGTCACATTTCAACATGTGATTTGAACAGAACAAACATCCCAACCATATCAGGGGCCATTCAAACGGGTTTGGATTTGGAAAAGATTTGAACTAGAAAGTGATACAATCAGAGATGCATTTAAAGATTGCTCTAAGTGTTGCATGAAAAATAGATCATTGGACCAGGGCAAGAGAGAAGCAGAACAGGTCTATTGCATGGAATCTAAGGGAGAGATGCTGGTGCCTAGAACTAGACAGGTGGCTGAATCTCCAGGATTTTATGACAAAATAAATGTGGGGTGAGGGGAAGAGAATGAGTTAACAATGGTTCCCTACAGGAGAAACACTGAGATCTTATCTGACTCTAGTGGCTAATTAAGAAGGGCCAAGCACAAGACATTTTCTAAGGAGAGTCCACATTTCTAATCTTCTAAGGCAGTGGGAGGTTTACAAATTGGGGTGTTTTCACCTGAGGGGTGCTTAATATATGGGGTGCAGAAAGAAAATATTAGAACTGCTATACATAGTATTTTACTAAAAGTATAAGAAAACAAGCTCTTTTGATGTTTGATGTTGAGATTGATAGTAACATGCTATAAATACACAGGGAAGTATGTGTGCACACATTTTTTACTGATGGAATGCCATATTCATTTTCTATTGCTGCATAACAAAATTCTACAAACATAACAGCTCAAAACATACCCTCTTACTGGCTCACAGTTTTGTAGGGCAGAATCCTGAGCATAAGCGAGCTGGGTTCTCTGATCGCGGTATCAATAGGTTGAAATCAAAGTGTTACCCAGCTGTGTCCTCATCTACAGACTTAACTAGGGAGACAACTGCTTCCAAGCTCCTCAAGATTGTTGGCAGAATCCATCTTTTTGTGGTTGTAGGACCTCAGTCCTCAGTCCAGCATCCTGATGTCTGTTAGCTGGAGACCACTTTTAGCTCCTAGAGGCCGATCTCAGCTCCTTGTTAATCTCTACCATAGGCTCTCTCATAGTGCCAATCTCTTCTTTTAGGAAGGGTCCGGTTTGTTTTTGGTTTTGGTTTTGGTTTTGGTTTTTTGGTTTTTTGTTTTTTGTTTTTTTTGAGACAAAGTTTTGCTCTTGTTGTCCAGGCTGGAGTGCAATGGCGCAATCTTGGCTCACCATAACCTCCGCCTCCCAGGTTCAAGCGATTCTCCTGCCTCAGCCTACTGAGTAGCTGGGATTACAGGAATGCCCCACCACCACGGGTCACTAATTTTGTATTTTTAGTAGAGACAGCGTTTTACCATCTTGGCCAGGCTGGTCTTGAACTCCTGACCTCGTGATCCACCCGCCTCGGCCTCCCAAAGTGCTGAGATTACAGGCGTGAGCCACTGCGCCCAGCCCTGGCCCAGTTATTTTAAAAGGCCCATCTGAGTAGTCCAGGTCCATCCCAAGACATCTTCTTTTTTATCAATTCAAAGTCAGCTAACTTGATGGTCTTAAGTGCATCTGCAAAATCCCCTCACCTTTGCTATACAAAATGATCTAATGATCATATTCACAGTCCCACTAAATCAAAGGAATAGGATTACACAGGGCATGTACACCAGGGGCAGAAATCTTGAGGGATATTTCCAAAGGTTGCCAAAAGTGTGGCATTCACTTCTCTAGTGTATCAACTTTGTGGCTATTTTTCAAAGCCTATCATTTATTGTCTTGTAGGAGTTGGGGAGAAAAGCAATTTCTAAAATCATTAGAGCACAAAAAAAGCAATGCGTTTTTTAGAGTAAGATAAACCTATTGCTATTACACAAATCCAGGTTGTTACCACTAGCTGAGTATGAGGTGTGATGTATTGGTCTGTTTTCACACTGCTCTAACGAACTACCTGAGACGTGGTAATCTTTAAAGAAAAGAGGTTTAATTGACTCACAGTTCTATATGGCTGGGGAGGCCTAGGAAATTTACAATCATGGCAGAAGGCAAAGGGAAAGCAGGCACGTCTTACATGGCAGCAGGAGAGAGAGAGCGGGTTGGGGAAGTGCCACACTTTTAAACCATCATATCTCATGAGAACTCACTCACTATCACAAGAACTGCATGGAGGAAATCCGCCTCCATGATCCGATCACCTCCCACCAGGTCCCTACCTTGACATTTGGGGATTAAAATTCCAGATGAAATGTAGGTGGGGACACAGAGCCAAACCATATCATATTTTCCATCATAAAAATAGACTCCTGCATTCTACACCAACTGCCTGAAGCTTTTTAAAGAGCTTCGAAAATATTAAGTAAACCAATTTTTGATATTCTGATTCCAGGATTCCAGTGCACAGAAATATGGGAAAATGAGATGAGATCTATATAGTAATGGAAAGCCAGAATCTTTTTGTAAAAATTATACACGAGTAACATGATTTTTAGCTTGATCTTCTTCCTGAGATCTAGTTTCCTCCTCAGTATGGATCATATATGATCCCCACTTTAGTAGATGTTTACCTGGGGTAGTATAACATCCTTGGGTTCACTGCATTCTTGGACTTTACCTCCCTGATCCCCTGAATGTTGCCTTACTGAGAACCCTTCCATTTTAAAGGAGGCAGTTTAGAATATGACTGTGTTGAGCCACAGTGGCTACCCTTTTGAGTTGGAAATCTTAAACCAAACAAAACAACTTCAGTAGAATAAATCTTCAGCAGCAGTCCTATAACCAATTAAAATAAGTGTCATTTTGGGTTTGTTCTGTTTCGTTGACTTAAAGGAGAAGTCGAGTGCTAAAATAGCAACTTTAGGTGAGGATTTTCTCCATGACAAACATGCTCGTAGATTCCTGTCTGAAATTTGGCTATCCTTCCGGAAGTACCCCAATTTCTCTTCCCTGGGGGGAACTTCAGAAGGAGTCCAAACCACTTACACCATACGGATATTAATCTCATATGGTTGCTGAGGACAAAGCGTATGCAGTTATTGCTCTGTGAATTCCCTCAGCAACAAACTTGCAGCAGTAGCCTCACAGGAAATGTTGTTGATTTGTTGATCAATATTTTAAAATTCAAAGGCAAACTACCCGAGGAAAACCACCAAAGATAAGAAGGCTTACGTAGTCTGTGTTGAAAGGGAGGGTAAATAACCTTTATTTTAGCAGCTATTCTAGATCATCTGGTACAAATGAGCTGCAGTACACACGAGGACTTGCATATTTGGGTAATAGTGCACCTGACGTTGAATTTATTTTTCTTTTTTTGTAGTCAGGTGCAAATAGGTCCCGGAGGAGCCACACTCCGAAACAGGGAGGAGGCTTCCCGAAATATTATGGTCTCTGGTGCTTTTCCAGAGAATATTCTAAATGACCCTGAGCCCTAAATGAGAATTATCAAGTTGTTATAGTCCAGAACTAATCTGAAAGATGCCTCTTCATCTGATTTCGTCCAGGGCCTGAGGGTTATGACTACTTGGATATATTTAAGAAAAAAGGGATTCTGTGGACTCAGAACTGATGTCTGAAGGCACTACTAATATGTCCATTTTCTCAGAAGGTTCCAAAGATGCTCTGAAATGGGCTTTGGGAATTTATGCCTGGAGTGCTTTAGCACATGGGACATAAATTTGGGTCAGCAGCATTTGTTCCCACACACAACCAGGGACACTAAATAGAGTCGTGTCAACCCCTGCGGGGCAACAAACTAATGTTCTTTATCAATTCCTTTATGCAATATGCTGTTTTTTATTTAAGATCATGCTACCATTTTATTCAGGGAAAGTGAAGAAGATCTCTTTTACTTTCTTCCGTATTTGTGGTTTGCTCTTAAGAGAAAAATGTGACTTCCATCTTCAGTTCATCCACATCCATAGCCTCAGTCTAACACATCAATGGTAGGTAGCATTTGACAATGGTCTCATTCAGTTAACAAATATTCTGTCTTGTCACAATTTAGAATGCCTGATGTTTGGCGGAGCTATAAACCTTATTTACATATTTGCCTTTGCCAACTGTAAATTTCCCTTTTATCGTTCTTGGCCTTATGGGGCTGTAAACATTGGCCATTTGCTCCTTGAAAGTTCACCCTGAGTAAGAAATATTGAAGTCACAAATGTGGCATTCTTTCTTCCATCCTCTGAAAACAAATTCAGCCTCTCCAACGGGTCTGTTTTCAATGTACACATCTGTTTGATTCTTTTATTTTTTTAATCCTTTTTTTTTTTTTTTGCAAGAGACTTTATTTCCTTTATAGCCATTTATCATCAAGGGGAAAGGTGTGAAACACTTTTTTTCACACAGCATACCTTGCAAATCCAAACCATATGCTATCTGTTTTCCTATGTATTTTGTATTGCTAGTGCCATATGCCTCCAGTGATTGATCTTACCGTTGTGAGGTAGCTAAGGATACATATATTTTAAGTCTCTCTTGTAGGAAATAAGATATCCCTCTATTGCTCTTTCAAATTAATGTGCTAAAAGCCTCTGCTCATCTCTAATGGATGATCCATAATTTACATCAAAATTTCAATCACTTTAAATTAATATAGCCATTTCCTTAATGAATCAAGCTACTAGAATCTGCTCTGATTTTCACAAAACAATTCAGTCGTGGCTGTTTACAATTTTTTGGTTAGCATGAAAGCTGAGTTTTCACAGCATTTTTCATTTTAGTTTTTGAAATTAATTAATAAATTACTTGTATTATTTTGAAATGAGCATCCTCCATATACCCTTTTATGAAAAACATATTCTATATTCATCCTCACCCTTTTTTTTCATCTGCTAGGGGATTTCATAAGAAGCAGGAAAGAGAAAAATATATGTATTCTACTAACAGACTTACATAAATATTGTGAGAGCTATCTCTGAAAACATGAGGTTGTTTATTTCTTATTTGTCCCCATGAGATTTACAGGAGTAAGTCACATTAATTCTAATGGGATTTAACCATCAAAATTTTCTCAGCATCAGCAGCAGAAGGGAGGCATGTGGGTATAGCAAACAAGAAAGTTGAAAAATGAATTTTTGTGACCTAAATTTTTTATTGTAATTGTTACATAATTAATATCGCACCTTAATACTAGTTCACCTCATTATAGGTATAAATATCTGGTATGTATTTACTCTGCAGTGAAAATAAACACTGATGTGCTAATCACAGCTAAACATGGGATTGAAAAACTAATCAATCTTCACGAGGGACATCAGTAGTCAGTTTCCATCGAATGATCAAGTTGATGAAAAGAGGATATCCTAATACATGCTAATTTGACATGGAAAAAGGTGTTTGCTGCAGTTCAGCTGAGACGGCTGCAGGTGAACAAGGGCCTTACCTAAGTGGGGAGTGTGGGTTCCACCATACTGATCCCCGCCTGTCAGAGGGTCTCTTCCATAAGACAGTGGTTGTCAAACTGGGTTCAGGGAGCCACCAAGCTACCTTGGAAACTTCTACGGGCTGAGAGGGTGGAGTGGAGAGGAACAGGATAGGACAGAGGCCTACCGCTTCTGCTTCCAACCTGGGGTGATGCTTCTCCTTTTACATGTTTACATATTAGCTTTCTTTGTAGGATTTCCTGGGAAGAAAGGGTGCAAGAGCTTTAAAAAAATTGTTGCAGAGCACGGTAATAGTATAGGCTTCTGGTGGGAGTCACATAGACAAAATCAAGAGAGGAGGCCACAGTCAGGAACTGAACAGACATGGCCATTCTTGTGGCAATTGGGGGGAAATTACATCATGGGCTGTCTCTTCTCTGCTAACATATAGATACACATATGCTATATAAAAATATGCATAAACATACATGTATATATATGTATATGTATGTGGAGGGAAAGAGAGAAACCTCAGTTTTTCCTCTTTTTTGTTTTGAGACAGTTTCGCTATGTCATCCAGGCTGGAGTGCAATGATGCACTCTCAGCTCACTACAACCTCTGCATCCTGGATTTAAGCGATTCTCCTGTCTCAGCCTCCTGAGTAGCTGGGACTACAGGTGCATACCACCACACCCTGCTAATTTTGTACTTTTAGTAGAGACGGGGTTTACCATGTTGGCCAGGAAGGTCTTGATCCCTTGACCTCGTGATCTGCCTGCCTTGGCCTCTCAAAGTGTTGAGATTACAGGCGTGAGCCCCTGTGCCTGGCCAGTTTTTGCTCTTCAGGCCTTCAGCTGCTTGGATGAAGCCCACCCACATTAGAGAGGGTAATAATCTGCTTTATTTAAAATCAAATGATTGCACATGCTAATCACATCCACAAAATACCTTCATAACAACCTCTAGACTAGTGTTTGGACAAGTAACCGGCTGATTCTAGTTGATCTTTGACACGCAAAACAAACCATCACTATGTCATGACAGGTTCCTCTCTTCCTCTCACACGCACAGGCAATCCATCAGCAGTTACTCTTGACGCTACCTTCTCGATGTACCCACACTCCACCCACTTCTCCCCACCTCTGCTGCTGCCCCTCAGTGCAAGCGCCCATCGTGTCTTACTGGATTATTGGAACGGCATCTTCACAGTTCTTTTCTTTGCTTTTCCCTCTTTGGTTTAACCTCAACGTAGCAACCAAAGTAATCCTGTTAGCTAAATGGATCATGTCACTGCTCTTCTGTTTAGAGCCCCTGATGGCTTCCCATCACCCTTAGATTAAAAGCCAAACTACTTACAATGCTATCATGCCCTGCATCCTTTACACTTCCCCATTACCTCTCTGACCTCAGCCCCTACCCGCTCTGGTCTACACCACTCCCGTCATTTCGCTTGGCTTGATGTTCCCGAGAAACTTCCACTTACACACATTGCACGTTTGGTTTCCACTTTCTAAAAAGGCTTTCCCTCTAGATACCCACGTGGCTTGCTCTCTGCCACCTTCAGGTCTCCACACGAAGGCCCTTCCCATGAAGACCCTCTCTGACCACACTGTACAAAATTGCGAAGCCCCCTTTTCCCCAGCAACTCCTATCCTTTTCTCCTCTGCAAAATTAGTTATAATTATTCTATAGTTTCTATAACAACAACAAAAAAACTTCAGGATCTTATCAAAATAGAAATGTATTTCTTATTTATGTGAGTGTTCCTGATTCGCAAGCAACTTTCCTCCATGTGGTGACTAAGAAACAAAAACACGTCTTTTGGCTTCCCCAGCAGCTCCGGGCTGTGGAGTCCAGTGCATTCAGCACATGGGTGGGGAATGAGTAGGTGGAAATTTATACCCACTCCTTAAGCCAGAAAATGACACACGTCACTTCTATGCACGTGACAGTGGCAAAACTTACCACATGTTTCTATCCAGACGTGAAGGAGACTTGGAAATATAGTCCCTGGATGAGCTTGTGTTTCTGCAGTAACATCTTCACACTATGGGAGGAAAAGCAAAAACTTTGGTGGAACACGGATGAGACTCCACCCTCATGACCTAATGACCTCCCAAAGGCCCCGCCTCCTCATACAATCACAGTAGGGGTTAGAATCTCAACATAGAAATGTTAGAGGAACACCAACATTGTCTGTCGCAAGCACTTACCAATTCTGACATATGCTACATTTGTACTTATTTATTGTTTTGTTGTCTGTCGCTTCCACTAAAATCTATGACCCGTGAGACATACATTTTTCTTCGTTTCAGTCGCTGATGCATTCTCAGAGCCTAGAACAGAAATAAATAATTTCGGAGTGAACAAAGGAGTAAATGGGTGGATGGAGAAGTTGCTACATGGATGCATAGGAATGACAGGGTGTGTCCTGCCCAGCTTCGGTTCATTAGTAGAAGGGATTTGGACCGCACGAGGGATTTTCTTGGCCAAGAGGAAGGGGGAAAGTAAGAGGACAGACTGTCTACAGGACACGCTTGCCCTTGGTGACTTTTTCCTATTCCCTTTACCTAGTAATTGAGCTTTATTATCATGTAACTTTAAAAAATTGGTTTATTCAAAATCAAGACATGGTTATCATTCTCCTTAAACTGGTTGTTGGTAAGAGAACCTACTTATCCCACACAGACTAGCACAGTGCCTAACTGAGAGACACACAGAAAATGTTGGCCAACTAAGTAATTAAATCATGAATAAGTGGGCATCAGGTTAGGTTCCCTCCAGCATAAGCACTGGGACTCATTCAGTCAGTCTTCAGCAAATACGTACAGGTAAGCCTGTGAAAGTTGTGAAGTTGTGGTTACATAGAGAAATACTTAAAGCCCCCACTGTGTTTGGGGATCACCCAGTATTTCTTTTAAGAAGTATAAAAATTATTAATGTCAACTTTCCCATGTTCCTGCTCTCACCAACATAGAATGTTCCATCTGCAGAACAAATCCAAGTCAGAGGTTGAAATCCTGAAGTCCAAAGATCATTCATCTGTCTGAACCTTTTCACTGCTTCAGAACCTTAAAAATTCATTATGAGAACAGAGAGGTTTGCTCTTTTTTGCTACTGCACTCCATTTTCTCTATAGTAAAAATGCAAACTGTCTTGGAAAACATCATACATCAATTGTAATGATCATCATAGTTTGAGATGGTGGGTTTTTTAAAATGTTACTTTCCTGAATAATCACTATGTATTAACAACTGTAAATATATATATTCCAGAGTTCCTTTAAATCAGCAGAGATGCACCTGCATATTTTGGTCTCATATATGAAAAAGGGCAATTAGCTTCTAAATTAACATATCCATGTATTAATAACTGACATTTAGTAGTAGCCCAAAGGTCATATTGAAAGACTGTTCATGCATGAAACTGCAGAACTTATTCTAGTCATGCTGTACCTAATTGATTCACAGATGATCTAACTGGACAAATTGTTAAATAAAAGTGTGGCCTAGAATTCATTTTGTTTTGCATTTTTTTGATTGTTTGAGAACACTTCCAGTAGATTCCTGTCATCACTTGTCCTTGTTGTAGTCCATGAATCTGACATAGTAGAAAGTTCTTCTGGACACTGGTTGGATATCAAGAGCAAAAAGCTATGGGAAATGATAGACTGATAAATGAAATGGCACAGCGAAAAGGTAACTAAGCATAATAACCCAAATGAAATAGCAAGCATATCATGGCATACTGAATTAAGAGCTATTGTATTTATTTGTTGATTATTTATTTCATATGAATATATCAAGCCCACTGAACCCTAGTTAGTTATACAAATGGGCATCTCATGGTGACCATCCAAATGCAACCAAGGCAACCCCACCCCCTGTAGCACTATGTCACCGTCATTCCATAACAGGGTGCTGTTAATATCCCCACCACCAGCCGAGCATGGTGGCTCACACCTGTAATCCCAGCACTTTGGGAGGCCAAGGCGGGCAGATCACCTGAGGTCAGGAGTTTGAGACCAGCCTGACCAACACGGTGAAACCCCATCTCTACTAAAAATACAAAAATTAGCCAGGCATGGTGGCAGGCACCTGTAATCCCAATTACTTGGGAGGCTGAAGCAGGAGAATCGCTTGAACCCGCGAGGCAGAGGTTGCAGCGAGCCAAGATCGCGCTATTACATTCCAGCCTGGGGGACAAGAGTGAGACTTCGTCTCAAAAAAAAAAAAAAAAAAAAAAAAAATCCCCACCACCCTCAGAGTGGTGCCCTTCCCTTAGCTACTGTGATACTACACACTCTCGATTTTGTTCCTACCTCTCAGCCAAGGAGATCCATCCCAGCAGAGGAACTCCTGCCAGGAAGGCTGAGGGCTGCACAGCCCCTGTGTGTGTTGGCTTATAGGCTGGATAGGGACTGTGCCATGTGCAGTTTACAATGCCATGTCTCTTTGCCATTTATTTTGTGATGCAGTGAATACATGTGTCTCCATAATAATTGGCAAAAGGTACCCAAGTGTATCAGCCACGTCCTGGTGCTACACAGAGAGCACTCACCAAAAGGAGAAGCTGAAGACAGTTGAATGAACAGGTATGCAGGGCTAAGAGACACCAAGAAGATGAAGGGGCTTTAGTGAGTTCTCTGGACCAAGAGCAGCATCACCTGGGAAACTGATGGAAATGCCAAATCTCAGTCCCTACTCCAGACCTACTGAGCTTGAGACTCTGGGGATAGAATGCAGTAGTCTGTGCATCAGCAAGCTCTCCAGGTGGTTCTGATTGCAAGTTAGAGAACCACTGTAACAATGGATCATGGCACGCCCTAGCAATAGAAGCAACTGGAAGGTGCAAGGGTAAAAATAAGTTGGTCAAAGAAATTTAGCTTCTTCCAGGTTTGACTCACAATTGCCTATCACTGCTTTCATGCTGTAGGGATTGTTATGGTGCTTTCCTACAGGCATCTATTTACTTGCAAGCCATCCTTTTCCTTATACCTCCTCTGCTACTTCTCTGAAGCTGTCTCAAATGATGTAAATTTTCCAACACAACACCCTTTATAATACTTAGTCATGATTTCCAGCAGGCCCAGTATTTTCCCTTGCTGTGCCAGGTATTTCTGTTTGCCCTTCCAGACAAGTTCCCTATCAATCTCCAGTCAGCTCTGTGCACCCTAAGTCACCCACACTCTGTGGCCATCTCATTCTTGATTGGGTTTGGCTGATGGGAAGCACAGGAGGCGATGCTAGCATAGCAGCAGCAGGAGATCTGGCTTCCCCTCTACCAGGCCACCAGGTTGACAGTCCTCTACCAAAAGCCTGAGCTTTGGTTGGGTAATCCCTTCCTCCAATTCTATGTCTTGGTAAATTTCTTTGACTAGTTTTTGACCACACATGTCAAGATTTCCATAGTAACCATAACACAGAGCCCCATGTAGTACCAAGCTACTTCCTTTGAAAGGGTGAAATATTTCTTCAAAAAAGTCTAGTGCATGACAACATACACTTGAAAACCGGTAATCACACAAGTGACTATTTTCATTATTAAGAGACTATGTTATCAAAATATTGAAACAGGGCTTCCTTTAGCTCCTATTTCTTCAATACATGTGAAAGATTATATTTTTTTTCTATACTGGTACCAATAACCACATAAAAATGGTCTGCACATGAAAAGAGTGTTACTTTATTATTATTATTATACTTTAAGTTCTGGGATGCATGTGCAGAATGGGCAGGTTTGTCACATAGGTATACATGTGTCATGGTGGTTTGCTGTACCCATCAACCCATCACCTTCATTAGATATTTCTTCTAATGCTATCCCTCTCCTAGCTGCCCACCCCCTGATAGGCCCCGGGGTGAGATGTTCCCCTCCCCGTGTCCATGTGTTCTTATTGTTCAACTCCCACTTATGAGTGAGAACATGCAGTGTTTGGTTTTCTGTTCTTGTGTTAGCTTGCTAAGAATGATGGTTTTCAACTTTATCCATGTCCCTGCAAAGGACATGAACTCATCCTCTTTTATGGCTGCATAGTATTCCATGGGGTATACGTGCCACATTTTCTTTTGTCATTGATGGACATTTGGGTTGGTTCCAAGGCTATTGTGAATAGTGCTGCAATAAATATATGTGTTCATGTGTCTTTATGGTAGAATAATTTATAATCCTTTGGGTATATATCCAGTAATGGGATTGCTGGATCAAATGGTATTTCCAGTTCTAGATCCTTGAGGAATCGCCACATTTTCACAACAATTGAACTAATTTGCACTCCAACCAACAGTGTAAAAGCATTCCTATTTCTCCACATCCTCTCCAGCAGCTGTTGTTTCCTGACTTTTTAATGATCGCCATTCTAACTGGTGTGAGATGGTATCTCATTGTGGTTTTGATTTTAATTTCTCTAATGACCAGTGATGATGACATTTTTTTCATATGTTTGTTGGCTGCATAAATGTCTTCCTTTGAAAAGTGTCTGTTCATATCCTTTGCCTACTTTTTGATGGGGTTGTTTTTTTCTTGTAAATTTGTTTAAGTTCTTTGTAGATTCTGTATATTAGCCCTTTGTCAGATGGATAGATTGCAAAAATATTCTCCCATTCTGTAGGTTGCCTGTTCACTCTGATGATAGTTTCTTTTGCTGTGCAGAAGCTCTTTAGTTTAATTAGATCCCACTTGTCAATTTTGGCTTTTGTTGCCATTGCTTTTGGTGTTTTAGACATGAAGTATTTGCCCATGCCTATGTCCTGAATGGTATTGCCTAGGTTTTCTTCTAAGATTTTAATGGTTTTACATCTTATGTTTAAGTCTTTAATCCATTTTGAGTTAATTTTTGTATAAGGTGTAAGGAAGGGGTCCAGTTTCAGTTTTCTGCATATGGCTAGCCAGTTTTCCCAACACCATTTATTAAATAGGGAATCCTTTCCCCATTGCTTGTTTTGTCAGGTTTGTCAAAGATCGGATGATTGTAGATGTGCAGTGTTATTTCTGAGGCCTTTGTTCTGTTCCATTGATCTATATATCTGTTTTGGTACCAGTACCATGCTGTTTTGGTTACTGTAGCCTTGCAGTATAGTTTGAAGTCAGGTAGCCTGATGCCTCCAGCTTTGTTCTTTTTGCTTAGGATTGTCTTGGCTATGCGAGCTCTTTTTTGGTTCCACGTGAAATTTAAAGTAGTTTTTCCAATTCTGTGAAGAAAATCAATGGTAGCTTAATGGGGATAGCATTGACTCTATAAATTACTTTGGGTAGTATGGCCATTTTCATGATATTGATTTTTCCTATCCATGACCATGGAATGTTTTTCCATTTATTTGTGTCCTCTCTTATTTCCTTGAGCAGTGGTTTGTAGTTCTCCTTGAAAAGGTCCTTCACATTCCTTGTAAGTTGTATTTCTAGGTATTCTATTCTCTTTGTAGCAATTGTGAATGGTAGTTCACTCACAATTTGGCTCTCTGTTTGTCTATTATTGGTATATAGCAATGATTGTGATTTTTGCACATTGATTTTGTATCCTGAGACTTTGCTGAAGTTGCTTATCAGCCTAAGGAGATTTTGAGCTAAAATGGCAGGGTTTTCTAAATATACAATCCTGTCATCTGCAAACAGAGACAATTTGACTTCCTCTTTTCCTATTTGAATACCCTTTATTTCTTTCTCTTGCCTGATTGCCCTGGCCAGAGTGTTACTTTTTTTTTAACTTATCGATGCTAGACCAGTTGGTTGATGGCTCTGTGTAGACAATTCTAATTGGACTAAGGACTTGGCTGCATCAAAATGGAGCAGAGCTGCACAGAGAAGATCTACACCAGTGTGGAGCCAGGTTCCAGAACCCTGAGTCAAGGGTCAATAATTACAACGTTAGTAAGATAAAGAACTCTCTCAGCAGAGCACTTCACAAGAGAATGCTCATGAAACAACGCCTTCAGTGAGTTTACATTTGTGTAAGTGAATTGCAGAAATGTCAAGGGTGGGCCAAGTGTGGTGGTTCATGCCTGTAATCCCAGCACTTTGGGAGGCCAAGGTGGGCAGATCACTTGAGGTCACGAGTTCGAGACCAGACTGGCCAACATGGTGAAACTTCATCTCTACTAAAAATACAAAAATTAGCCAGGTGTGGTGCATGGTGGTGCATACCCACCTACTCGGGAGCCTGAGACAGGAGAATCACTTGAACCCAGGAGGCGGAGGTTGCAGTGAGCCATGATCATGCCACTGCATTCTAGCCTGGGAAACAGAAAGAGACTCCATCTCAAAAAAAAAAAAAAAAAGGTGAAGGGTGAGCAAGGAATTCTGCATGTGAACAAAGACAAAGAAAGACAAAGAGGCCTCATTTTCTTGGTCCCTAGTGCCTTTATAAAAGAGACATTTCCTACATGTCCAAGCAACTAGCCAGTGTTCCTTTCCTGGAAGACAGAGCCCATAATAGTCTCTGATTATGAACAGAAGGGTGAATATTCTCAAGATGCACCAGGTCATGAGAAGGGAGGAAGACAGGGAGGAAAACTGTGATTGTTTACAGTTCAGGGCAACAGGAGAAACTCAAGGGGCCCACATCGCCAAATCTCTAAACAGAATTGCCTCCAAAAAGGTGAAATCTCTTATCTAAAAAAAAGAAAAAATAAATACTATAAGGGCATTTCACATGAGTCTCCTGAAGATGAAAGATAATCAAATTCATACCCCATGCTTCTGCAATCTCCTCTTTCTCTGCTTTCTCGCCCACTTGTAGTTCCAAACTGTCCTATTCATGCCTTCCGCCTGCCTCACCAAATTCAGGGGACCAAGACACAGAGTGGCTTCTCTGTGGCCCCTCCCTCCAATTTGTAATGTTTGGGCTGATCTATTCCGGTTGACTTCTTGTTTTTTTGTTGTTTTGTCTTGTTTTTGTTTTTTCTTTTTTTTTCTTTTTTATGCTTATTACCCAGATTCTCACCCACAAAGGTGAGTTCAGGAACCGACTCCACCAGAAGGACTCCTTCTAGTTCAGTCTTTGTCTACCTCCTCTATGGTTTTAAAAGCCCTGGATTGTAGCTAATGCAAGAGAAATTTCTACTTAGAGGGCCACTTAGAGGAAAGCTTGAACAGACAAATAAAAATGTTCCTTTGTAGAAAGGCTGGGAGAGGAGGAGAGGGTGGTAAGACTCAAAAGGTTTAACGAAGTTTGTCCCAGACCATGTACATAATGAAATAAACAGGCATTCGAGTAATTAATATTCTAAGCACCTTCCTAAATAAGGTGCTTAGAATTTCTACAATTTTGTAGAATAAAGTGTTTTCCAAAAATTGGTGAATGCTGTAGATAGCAAAAGATTTGCTTAAAATGGAAGATTCCTGGATGATCACATTTTTCTAGGGTGAAAAATGAAATCTATTCCTTGAATCAAGAATCTCCAGTAGGGAGAGGATGTTAGAAGCTCTTGGAAGACCTCTTCGGGAGATTACAGTTTTAGACCTGATTCTTCCACCTGGATCCTATCTCTCCTCCTCGCCAGCTATCAGCCTGATTCCCATGATTCTGGTGGTTAGAGGGGAAGAACAGCAGCATGGTGCCCTTCTGTGGCCACCGCTGAGAGCCTGGGCAGGGGTCCTGGGAACTCGGGAGGAGGAATCTGGGGCTGGGACTCCATAAGAGCTCTAGTTCCCACCGTCACAGGCATTTGCCGTGGAGGGACATTTGGTCCCTGGTCATCTCACCCTTTTAATAGGACAATAGTCAAATTTCTCATGTATTCTCAAAATTATTACAGAACTTAGGTTACCTTTTACTATTGTTGAAGGTGAAATGCTTAAAAATATGAGACGGGGAGTGATGGAACCTCTCAAAAAAAATCACATTGCAATAAATCATCAGCTAGGTGGAACTCGTCCAAGTGATATGAAGGAACTATAGAATGAAGTAGCTGTGCTACTAACAAAAATATGTAATTTATCATATAAAACAGCCGTTGAACTGGAAGACTGCCAAGGTGATACCCATCTTTTTAATAGGACCAAAGGTGATCTCAGAAATTATACATCTGTGAGTTTCACATTGATGCTAAGAAAAATGTCTTTACAATTAAAGTGATCTCCCATCTAGCCTTGCACATCGTTTTTGTGTTTTTTGTTTGTTTGTTTTCGTTTTGTTTTTTTAAATTGCTTGGACCGCCCAAATTTTCATTGGGTCTAGAAAGTTGGCCTGGGTGCTGCCCACATGATCTTTCACAGCATCAGCTTCCATGCACACACCCAACAGGAGGTCCAGATCCTCGCAGGTGCAGGCAAACTATGGACACACACATTTGTGCATTAAATTCTCCAATGCGTGCAAAGCCCTGAACACAGTGTACCCCAGTGCAACACAAAGATAAAATTTGGGGTGCTAGGTATTGCTGTTGTTTTGTTGTGGTGGTGGTGGTGGTTATGAATTATACATGCAAACATTAAAAGATACATGAGAAATTATGTGAGCTTGCTCACATTAACCTTCCTTTTCTTTTCCTTAGTTCTTATTTTTGCAATTATTAGGACTTCCTTCTTTTACCCTGTATGAAGGACACAGAAATTTTATCTCAAGAACAAAAGACAGGATTACTGGGTCACAGGATCTAGGAATCTAGAGAAATTGCTGCCCCACAGAGTGTGGTGATCTGAAGGGACAAAAGTTAAAACAAAAGGAAGGTGTTTTGACAGAGTTTTGTGGAAAGCGGCAAATGGAAGCAGCCAAAATGATTTGTAGGATCATGGGGCAAGGAGCTTTCTTCTGCAGCTTGCTGTCTGTTTTACTCAGCCCAAACCTAAGAAGGAGAGAGAATTCATATTTCTTGAGCATCAACTCTTGTCCCATTAATTCTCCTAAAGACTCAAGGCAGAAGGGCATTATCTATATTTTAAAGATGCTATTTAAATTGAGGCTCCCAAATGAAGTGGACAGTGCAGGACCACAATGGTGACAGTTGGGGTTAGGACCCAGGTGCGTCTGACTCTGGGACCCATGCCTTTTCTATTACTTCACCCTGCCTCCCCTAAGTACAATATAAGCAGAATCACAGTTTTTATAATGCTTTATGAATTTTCTGAGAGCTGTAGCATCAGTGACAAAACAACTATCTAAAGATAATTTATTTATACATTGAGGAGTCTTAGGATACATTTTCAGTAGAATCGTTTAAGGAAACCGAGTCACACAGGCAAATCGGAAATTCTATTGTGGATTAAATGGACAGGGGAAATAACTCATTATTTTAAAATGACGCATTTTCATCAGGAAAGTTCATGAGTAAAGCAGCCCAAGATTGTCTAAGCAGAGTGTAGATGCCGCCTGTAATGATGACTCAGAGGACATATGGAATATTAACTAACAATATTTGCTGATCACACATTTTTAGGATAAGTTCGGAAAAGAAAGTATGATAAAAGTTTCCAAAGAACATGACGACAACCTAACACCGCAACAACTTCACAGATAAATTAGTTTTACGTAGACGAGTGCAAAGCAACATATACGTTAGATATATGTATGTGAACATACACATTGATTTTGTTTGATGGAACATTGAACAGTACTGTATCCATGATGAATTCCAAATTATCTATAAAGCTTCCAAGACAAAGATAGAGGCATCAGTTTTGGGAATTGGGTAAAATTATCTATTTCTTGGCAGCAGCTCTAGGAGGGAACAATGTGTATCTGCAATATGTAGGGTAATATTAGACCATATTAATTAAGAAGTGTAGCAAAAGGGTGCAATATGTGTGATATTCTCATGTACGGTTTTCTGAATCTGTTGTATGCTCACACTTTGATCCTATGTTTACTTTTGTCACTCATTTCACAAACGAAACAGCCACAAGATAAAATAACAACAAAACGTCCAGAAATGTGTCATGAAATTTGCAAGAGCTGTGAAGGGGAAGTCACTCCTCCAAGAAGAGAAATAGGAGTGATGAATATAGAAACGGGGGCAAGGAAAAGGACACGCCGTGGGATGTGCTGTGGGAAATAAGGAATAGTGTTAAGGAAACAAGCTGATACCCTATTTTCTCTTCTTGGTCGCAAAGAAACTCGAAGGCACTCAGGGAAACAGAAAGGCAGCAAATCTGAAGAGAGAGAGGGAAATAGATTCTGAACACAGTGTCTGTAATTCCATCGAGGTGCTTGTTTGGTTTCAGCTGGAGTCAAACTTTTGGGGAAGGTTTGAGAACAGGATTCCACATTGCTGTGAGTTCTGGCAGTTTATTGTCAAGGATAAAATTACAGGGATGCTCAACTCGACTGCTTCAGGGCACACGCTGCTGATCGCCAGCTGGGGATGGGGAGAAATTTCCCCCTGTAGTCCCGTGTTGCACAATTAGGTGTATGATGGGGGACTGCGTCTTCTGGAGCGTGCAGCATTGGCCATATTGGAGACAGGGTAGCAGACTCCCTGCTCCACTGGTCTGTTCTGGTAATTATGGTGTCCGCACGCTGCTCATTTAGGTTTTACAAGTTTCTAATTCACAAGAGTACTGCTAAACACTAGAATATGGAGATACGGCTCTAATCCCTCTACTGCTGCAAAGTTCACGCACATTGTAAAGAAAAGTCGGGTTTCCTAAAAACGGTTTCCCCTTTGCCTCCTCTGAGACAATCAACTGACTCACATACCGCGCGCTAGATGTCCTCAGCTGCCATTTTCTTTAGTAAAGCTCAAATGCCAAAAAAAGCGGTATTTAGCGATCTTCCAAAACAACAACAGCAACAAAACAAAATTGGCTTTTGTGCAATTTAAAGTTGCTATGAAAACTCTCATGGCAGTTTCTTGAGTGAGCAAGAAACTGGGTTTGCATTTTGCATTTGGGGAGCTCTCTTTCCAATTTACAAAAGAATTCTGATTTACCAGGGACAGAGGTAAGGAAGCTTAATATTATTTCTCAGTTCTCTCTGACCAGGGAGCATTAGATTATTAAGGTATATCCTGTACTAGCCTCCCAAGAGAATTAATTCTAAAACCGTGTCCTTCTAATGATTAATAACGGCAGTAGGTGGTGCCCATCCCAAATAACCACTGGGTGTGTTACCAGCAAAGCTGCCTGAACCAAGACCACCCATCAGATATCAATCTAGACCCTGCAACATTCCAGGCCTTGGAGTTTTGTGCATGAACATGGACAGGCTGAGAGGCCATAATCAAGGGCAATGTGGTGATTATAAACAACTGGGAAACTCTACTGACATTCCTTAAAATATGTCCTCCTTCATTTGTCAGCCTTTCCTGCATAGCTGGTGCAGGTGCACTTCGAAAAATATTGTTATTATTATTATCATTATCATTTTGGGCAGTATTCTCACGGTTACTGTGGGCAAGGCAAGGCCCCTACGTTTAAGTATCATTTTTACCTGCCCCCACCTGCATTTCTAGCAGAGAAGGAATTTTCCAATCTTTGAAAATGCGTCAGGCTGAGTATCTGAATAAATGGTTAGCGGCTGCATGAAAATAGTTTTCATTGGCTCCCTATTGCTAGAGCAGAGCCTCTTTTCCGTCAATTATTGAGGCTGGTGATTACAGTGAGTAATGCGAGGCCTACAGCCATTCTCTCTCACCCGTCCATCAATGCTGGTGTGAGGCATATAAATGGATCAGGTGGGAAAAGGCAATAAGTCATATCTGATGAAGGCTTCTTTCTTTTTTCTCTGAGTTGTCTTCTAAATGACTATTTCTGTATCGGCCTAGACTGGCAGTATTACATGCCATTAGGCCTTATGTGTTGACAAATTTGTATCGGTATTTGTAGTTCTTGGTTTCTTGGCTAAAAGAAGCCAGAAAAAATCCTTAGGGAACCGCTAATGAAGAGTATGGGACAGTTGGGTGTCATTATGGGAACCCAAATGGAAGGGATGTATTCATATGTTTTGACTTATAAAAGGAAGGGAAAGACCTAAGAGAATCCGTGATTTGTTGGTTTTAAACTAGCACAAGTTTAGTTGATCGTGAAAAATGTATTTCAGCACCACTTAGTAAATTTCATTCATTTTCCATCACCGGGGGATAAATAATGTCTGACAGTGCAGAAACTGGGTGATATTTTATAACAGTATCATTGTCTACAGTCTCTGTGAAGCAGAGCTGTCGTGGTACGGAGATAATGTGTCAACCCAGTCAACTCGGATCAGGAGTGGATTGTGGGTCCTTAAAAAGTTGTACCTGGAAGGAAATGGTAGCTGAAATGGATGGAGTTCTGGTAGGAGTGATTATCACTGGGTGAGGAATTCTGACAGCAGAGACAAACTTTGTTTTGGGGAAGTCACTCATTAGACAAGTCAGGCATAGTTTTTCAGAGCATGTGGGCTTCTGATTATAAGAATCGGAGAAAGTTTGATAGTAGGAAAGGAATCCCTGTCACTCAAAGATTATGCATAATAGCCTCAAACTGGCATATCACTGTGGCTGTTCTTAAATTCCCAGGATACCGCATTTTCCGAAACAGATTTACTGACAGTTACGCCCAAGACCTACATGAGTCAACAAACGTTTTTTGTAATCCTACCCACTAGAATTTCTTAGACTTCTCTTTCAGATTGGGGTGTTCAGAACGCAAATTAAAGGACAGAACATAAACAAAGCATGTAGAAAGCCAGTATATAGACACATACCATGTGCGCTGTCGATTACTACACTTCTCTGCTACATGGGGGTCATGTAGGGCTTGTTAGACCTTTTCTACTTGCCTAGAAGCTTGTACCTAGGAACACTCTTAACCCTCAACCTTATCATGTGGAGACCGGATGTTCATCATCCGTTTCTCTTTCTTCCTATCTTAGTTGTCATGGCTACAATCACTTTGTTTCCTTGTCACCTGTAATACTGCAGATCCCCATTAGGAGTACTTGTAATAGATAATTCTGGCTTAACATGCACAGGAAAACATACAATGACTCAAGGAAGCTTGCAAACCCCAGCTGTCATTTCATACAATTAATTGAATAACAGGAATCTAGAACTTTCTACAAGAGCTACAGCACTAGAATGAGGTGTGAGAGACATTTTAGAAAAAAATACCAGCACATTTAATGCTGTTCAAGAGCAAATGCCACATTCCTATTTTTAAATCAAAATGTTACATAGTATTTGGAAAGTGAAAGAACCGTTGTTTTCTTATCTTCCCTTTGATTCCTGCTTGAATTAAAACGTATGCTTTACAAGCATTCAGAAAGGTAATGGATTGTTTCACAAATTAATTCCTAAGTGTTCAGCTATTTCAGCTCTTCATTGCCATTTGCAGCTTCTTACTTGTTAGAGGATTTCTCCTGCCTTCTAACAAGCATGATGGGTGTCTTCCTGTCCAGAATGCCAGAAAGGTTACTGAAATTTTAGGAATAAAAAGCATCAAAGTGAAAGAAAAGTTTAACCTATGGTTGATGAGTACAGCATAAACTTTACAACTTCTATCCATGGTACTAATTTAACGCTTACAAAAGGTGCATGGATATCAAAATGGAAATGGAAATTAATATAAATTAAGTTTTCCAAAACCAGCCTAAATAGGCATGTCATTTTAAACTATAATCCCATGTAATAAAAAGCAGCAGTGTATAATTCCAACTTGATGGCCGGCACAGGGGCTCACACCTGTAATCCCAACACTTTGGGAGGCAAAGGCAGATGGATCACCTGAGGTCAGGAGTTCGAGACTAGCCTGGCTAAGATGGTGAAACCTCGTCTCTACTAAAAATACAAAAATTAGCTGGACACAGTGGCACGCACCTGTAATCTCAGCTATATGGGAAGCTGAGGCAGGAGAATCACTTGAACCCAGGAGGCTGAGGTTGCAGTGAGCTGAGATCATGCCACTGCACTCCACAGCCTGGGTGACAAGAGTGAGACTCGGTCTCAAAAAAAAAAAAAAAAAAAAAATTTCCAAACTGATATCAACATTTTTGTAACCCATACTAGGTATAGAGAACTCTATCAGTAGGTGTGAGTAGACAGAAAAAACAAGATGGCATTACAACTAACACCAAGGAAAACTGAACTTCTAGAATTTTAAAACTAATGGGATTGTGCTGGTGTTGTGTCTAATGTAATATTTGGGCCTGTTCTTCAATAGCATATCACAGAATAATTCCAATATCTATTTCAAATAAAACATCCATTCAAATAAGACTGATCTGACTGTGTTGATTGCACCTCAATGGACAAAAATGGACTCTTGTACAAATGAACCCAGGACACATTAAGGTTTTCACGGCAAATATTTTTGTAATTACTATACTATAAAGATATTAGTTTTTGATTTCCCTTTTACATGTGAATATCATACTTGTGCATCACAATAGCTTATAACATCTAATATAAAATCATTATTTAGCATGCATTTCATTGTTCTATCAAATTGTTTCTCTTCTTTCAATTCCATTTCTTTTCCCTTTTGGCAAATCACAAAGCACTTCGGGGGAAAGAAAAATCCACTCAGGCTGTTGTAGTCTTCCATGGGACATGGTTGAAGGCAGCCCATAATTCATCCTGACATTTCTTCAAAGAAGAGGGTTTCCAAAGTCATCATTATTGGACCAATCACAGTGTTGCACTTTGCAGAAGTCAGTAAGGGCGCAATAAGATATACAGGCTGCTCCAAATATTTTGACTCCTTTCATCTACAAACTCTCTTCCTCCTCCCCTATACTCTCTACGGAAGTCTGTGTGTCTCCTTCTTAACCAAGATAAAGACCAAATAATGCCACTGATGCCATGTTTCTTCACTGTCCCCTCCAAAATGCTCTGCATCTTATATTTGTAGCCTCATTATCAAGCATCATGTTTTGCCATATAGGAAATATGCCATGTTGACTGAAACAGCCTAAATCCCACATTGGACTGCACCATTCCAGAATTGTCAGGAATTTCATCCTCTTTCTCATGCATCGTGACTGTGCCCAGTGATTTCTATTGTTTTGGCTATTTCCCCTTCATCTAGAAACATCTAGAAACCTCCAAAACTTAAAGTACAAAAAGGAAACAACAGTACTTTCTGTTCCGCTAACATTAAATAATAACAATAATAATAATCAATGTTTTCAAAAGTGAACTCATTCCTTTTCGCCCAAAAACAAACACATGTAATGACTAATTGCCCCGTTTCTAAAGTCTGAAGATTTACATTTACACCGAATCTTCACACACGAACAGCTGTGACCTTTGCCAAGATTTTTAACATCTCTAAAATTCTTCTCTTTTGTGAAATTTTTTTAAAAGATCTTACTTCATTGGATTGTTGGAAATAGCAATTATTTCAATACATGAAATGATTTAGCACACAGCACAATATATAATTTTGTCTCAAAAATCGGCAGCTGACATTATAACCCTTGTTCACTCTGGAGTTATTTACCCAGAGCCTACTCCGTGCCAGGCACTGCTCCAAACACTGGCAATACAGCGATTGGCGGGGCTGGCCAAGACCCTGCTGCATGGCACATTCAGTCTAGGCCAGGGACTCTCAGGCTTCCGCACTATTCAGTGTCACCTGAAGAGCTCCTTACAACACAGATTGCTTGGCCCCACTTCCAGACTTCTCTGATTCAGTAGGTCAGGGGCAGGATCGAAGAATTTGCGTTTCTAACAAGGTAGAAGGAGCTGCTGATGCTTCCGGTCTGGAAATCACTCTTGAGAAGTCACTGGTCCAGTCCATTGTTTTGTTTGTTTGTTTGTTTGTTTTTGAGGTGGAGTCTCACTCTGTCCCCCAGGCTGGAGTGCAGTGCTGTGATCTCTGCTCACTGCAACTTCCGCCTCTGGGTTCAAGTGATTCTCCTGCCTCAGCCTCCTGAGTAGCTGGGATTACAGGCACTCACCACCACGCCCGGCTAATTTTTGTATTTTTAGTAGAGACGGGGTTTCACCCTGTTAGTCAGGATGGTCTTGATCTCTTGACCTCGTGATCTACCTGCTTCGGTCTCCCAAACTGTTGGGACTACAGGCGTGAGCCACCAAGACCGGCCTTTTTTTTTTTTTTTTTTTTTACTTTAAGTTCTGGGAAACGGGTGCAGAACGTGCAGGTTTGTTACATAGGTATACTCGTGCCATGGTGGTTTTCTGCACCTATTGACCCGCAATCTAGGTTTCAAGCCCTGCATACATTAGATAATTGTCCTAATGCTCTCCCTCCCCTTTCCCCCATTCCCCAGCGGGCCCCAGCATGTGATATTCCTTTCGCTGTGTCCATGCGTTCTCACAGTCTAGTGTTGCCATCATTGGTTCCATGGTCTCAATGTGTGATGTTCCCTTTGCTGTGTCCATGCATTCTCACAGTCTCGTGTTTCCACCATTGGTTCTGTGGTCTCAATGCCTGTCCCTGTTTGGTTGGTGCCATCGTATTCCCAGCCAGTCAGGCTGGCAAACTGAGTGGCACCTTTTACTCCTCCTTACGCCGCCCTTACGTCCTCACTGCCACCCTCTTTCAATCTCTTTCCAGGACTAACGTAAGCCTAGCTAGTCTTTTTCTCCTGCAGTTTTTCTTACATACTATTCCCCAAATAATAGTCCTAAAATAAAGCTCAATCACGTCTAATCTATGTGCTAAACCTTCCTCTGGTTCTGTCCTGCCTTCAGGAAAAAGAAGTCCAAACTCATGGGCCCCACCATTTCAGGCTTCAGTGATTTAGCCTCAGTAAGAACTCTGATAGAACAAGAAAAATGCCACAGAGTTTTGAGACATTTGAGCTTAATTGGAGGAAAAGAATATTCCAGCATGTGAAAAGTATACATGCTCCCTCATGTGAGATGGCATTATGATGGATTTATTTGGGCTACATTGACAAGTTCATTTCGGCTAAACAAATTCTTCTCAAAGAGTGGTCCTTCGCCTGTAATCTCAGCACTTGGGGAGGCCAAGGCAGGCGGATCACCTGAGGTCAGGAGTTCAAGACCAGCCTGGCCAACATGGTAAAACCCCGTCTCTACCAAAAATACAAAAATTAGCTGGACTTGGTGGCGGGTGCCTGTAATCCCAGCTCCTTGGGAGGCTGAGGGAGGAGAACCACTTGAAACTGGGAGGTGGAAGTTGCAGTGAGCCGATATTATGCCACTGCACTCCAGCCCGGGCAACAAGAGTGAAACTCCATCTCAAAAAAAACAAACAAACAAACAAAAAAAAGTCCTCAGATCACTCACTCATCTTTGTTACAAATGCAGATTCCTCGGCCTCACCCAGAATCTGAGTGGTTGGGGCTCAGCAGTCTCCATTGGTAACAGGCCCCTTCAGCCCAACATGAGAAAACCACTGGCCTAGATCAAGAAGAGGAAAGAGGTGAATGTGGAAACATCAAGTGAGACCAGGTTTAAAGATAGACAGACAGACAATGAGCTGACCGGCCATTTTCAGGCATTTGCAATCAAGTTGTTAAAGACTTTTAAAGAGATGAGAGTAATCGACTGTGTTCATTTTGGGAGGAAGCCAGGAAGGCCAGTCATGGGACAAGCTATTGCAGATCAACTTCCGGAGTCATCCAAATAACAAAAGGAAGTTGCCAGGGGGAATCAAAAGTCAAGATAATTTAGGGGTCATTTCAGAGGGACCTTAAAAATAACATGGTGTCCAAGGAGTGTGAGAAGAGTGGAAAAGGAAGTGAGTAAGGAGTGAGGATGCTCAATTTTCTACTGGGGTCACTAGAGAGATGATAGTGCCATTCATTAAGACATGAATTGCGGGAGAGAAAACAGTCGGAGGCTAAGGAGGGAAGATCATTAATGGGGTTTGGTCATTCTGCATTTGAATTTACTCTGATATGACAAAGCTGTGTTGAGGATCTACTATGCACCAGACATCGTGCAAAGCAATGGGAGAAACAACCTGTGAGCAAGAAAGAGCATGCCTGTTCACACGGCCTGTTCACACAGCCTGCCACACAGCCTGCCACACAGCTCTGGAGGCCACTGTTCACACAGCCTGCCACGCAGCCTGCCACGCAGCTCCGGAGGCCACTGTTCACACAGCCTGTTCACACAGCCTGCCACGCAGCTCTGGAGGCCACTGTTCACACAGCCTGCCACGCAGCCTGCCACGCAGCTCCGGAGGCCACTGTTCACACAGCCTGTTCACACAGCCTGCCACGCAGCTCTGGAGGCCACTGTTCACACAGCCTGCCACGCAGCCTGCCACGCAGCTCCGGAGGCCACTGTTCACACAGCCTGTTCACACAGTCTCCCACGCAGCTCTGGAGGCCACTGTTCACACAGCCTGTTCACACAGCCTGCCACGCAGCTCCGGAGGCCACTGTTCACACAGCCTGTTCACACAGCCTGCCACGCAGCTCTGGAGGCCACTGTTCACACAGCCTGCCACGCAGCCTGCCACGCAGCTCTGGAGGCCACTGTTCACACAGCCTGTTCACACAGCCTGCCACCCAACTCTGGAGGTCACTGTTCACACAGCCTGCCACCCAACTCTGGAGGTCACTGATTACATAATTAAAATACTGTTGGGTTGGTGCTATGGCTGGTGACCTGCCATGTGGTTTGAGCATGCGTGGCAGAGACCCCTTTCGTAGTTTGAAATGGAGGGTGATAGTCCCTGAGGATTTCCCAGAGGTGGTGTCATCCCATTAAGGTGTGAAGGGTATAATGGAGTTTCAGGTAAAGGGAGAAGAGCAAGAGAGAAAATGCACACCAAAAAGAAGAAATAAAATATGGAAAGTCCAGAAGTGATAAAGTACATGGTGTTTTGAGGAACTGAAAGTAAGCTTATCAGAGCTGAGGTGAAGGAATAAGATAGCAGCTATTAGGGACAGATTTGTCAGAGGAGTGTCTACCCTTTAATAACAGAAATACCACAAAGCAAAGGGTTTAAATATGCTAGAAGCTTCTTTGTCCCTACTGTAACAGACATGAACAGACTGGGAAGATCGTGTATTTGAGGAGGCTCTGCCATCCTTGTGAGTTTCCATCTCCCTTGGCCCAAAATAGTTGATCCAGTTCTTGTCATTTCTAGCCAGAAAGATGCAAGAAGGAGACCAATGAGCAAAGGCCCAGTCATTGTAACGGTGAGCCTTGGGGATGGCACACATCACTTCTTCTGTCACCCTATTAATCAGAACCCAGGCATTTGAGGCACCTATCTGCAGGGGAAGATGGGAAATGGAGCCCCAGGCCAAGCTAAGACCCCACAATGTAGAAAGGATGCCACAGCAGCCTGAGACAGAAGTCAGCCAAAGAAAGGGCTTGTAAGCAATAGTAAAGAGTTCACATGACCTCCTGAAATAACTACATAGATTTATGCAAGAGAGTAACATGAAGATATTTGTAGCCAGCACTGTAAATAAAGAATTAGAAGACAGCAAAACTTGAGGCAAGGAGATTAGTTAGCATGAGGGAAGTGCGGTTTGGGAGTGGAAAATAGAATGGGCAATGGTGTCATGACTGACATTCAGAACACAGGAGAAGATGCGGACGCAGATGGGCCCAGGAGAGCAGCGGGGAGGATCTGAGTTCAGTTTTCAAAGGATCCATCAGGCAGTTTAAAATATAGGCCTAAAGGTGAAGGTGGATGTTTAGGAGACAACCGGGAATAGCTGACAATTGATGTTTGCTGTGTTGTTCATCTGAGGACAATGTAAAAATAGCAGGGGTGGAGTTATGAACTGAATATTGAAGGGAGGAAGAAGATGTAATAGAAAACTGACAAAGAAGTGTTGCCAAGACAGAAACATCTCAAGGAAGCCAAGGGAAGAGAGGATTTCAAGAGGAAATGGTGCGGTAAATCTGAGAGTAGCTAAAATAGATTTGAGCTTTGTATGTGCCAGGTAGGTTTCTAAGCTCCTTCCTGGCATCACCTTGTAGCAACACAGTGAGATAATGTTTCATCTTGGCCTCTGTTTTCCTGTCAAGGAACCTGAAATCCCAAGAGACTAAGTTAGTGCTTCAGCTCACCGGGTGCAATGGGATTCAGATGCAGGCAATCAGCTCCTCAGCCTGTGCTCGTAGTAAAAAGAACAAAGAGGGAAATTACGTTGTTGGGCTTGGCTGTTAAGAGTCTGTATGTCTAGTTCAACCATTATGGAAAACAGTATGGCGATTCCTCAAGGATCTAGAACTAGAAGTACCATATGACCCAGCCATCCCATTACTGGGTATATACCCAAAGGATTATAAATCATGCTGCTATAAAGACACATGCACACGTATGTTCATTGTGGCACTATTCACAATAGCAAAGACTCGGAATCAACCCAAATGTCCATCAGTGACAGACTGGATTAAGAAAATGTGGCACATATACACCATGGAATACTATGCAGCCATAAAAAAGGAAGAGTTTGTGTCCTTTGTAGGGACATGGATGCAGCTAGAAACCATCATTCTCAGCAAACTATCACAAGAACAGAAAACCAAACACCGCATGTTCTCACTCATAGGTGGGAACTGAACAATGAGATCACTTGGACTCGGGAAGCAGAACATCACACACCGGGGCCTATTATGTGGAGGAGGAGGGGAGGGATTGCACTGGGAATTTTACCTGATGTAAATGACGAGTTGATGGGTGCTGACGAGTTGATGGTTGCAGCACACCAACATGGCACAAGTATACATATGTAACAAACTTGCACGTTATGCACACGTACCTTAGAACTTAAAGTATAATAAAAAATTGAATAAATAAAAATAATAAAAAAATAAAAAATAACATAAAATAAAAAAAAGAGTCTGTATGTGGACAGGATGAGAGCAGCTTAGAAGACCAGTGATCTTCAGATATGCTTCTCGCAGCATTATGTCAATGAGTTGCACCAGGAAAAATAATTCTGGGGCCACATGAATTTGGGAGACACCATACCAACACTTTCTTTGCCTGGAAATTTATAATACACAGTAACTTAATAAATACATGAGAAGTTCATAAACAATTCAGCAAGCATAAAACAACCCCATTTTAAACATAGGCAAAGGACATGAACAGACACTTTCAAAAGAAGACATACAAGTGGCCAAGAAACATAAGAAAAAATGCTCAGCATCACTAATCATCAGAGAAATGCAAATCAAAACCCCAATAAGATACCATCTCACACCAGTCAGAATGGCCATTATTGAAAGTCAAAAAATAACAGAAGTTGGTGATACTGTTGGTGGAAATGTGAATTAGTTCAGCCACTGCAGAAAGCACTTTGGAGGTTTCTCAAAGAACTTAAAACAGAGCTATCATTTGACCCAGCAATCCCATGACTGGGTATATACCCAAAGAAAAATAAATCTTTCCACCAAAAAGGCATTCTCATGTTCATCACAGCTGTATTCACAATAGCAAAGACATGGAATCAACCTAGATGCCCATCAATGGTGGATTGGATAAAGCAAATGGGATACATAATCATCATGGAATACTATGCAAATATATATATATATATATATTTATTTATTTATATATATATATTTATATTTATAAAAACCTGTCTTTTGCAGCAACACGGGTAGAGCTGGAGGCCATTATCCTAAGTGAATTAATGCAGAAACAGGAAACCAAAAATACTGTGTGTTCTCACTTACAAGTGGGAGCTAAGCGTTGGGTACACATGGACATAAAGATGGGAAAAACAGACACTGCGGACTCTAAAAGGAGGAAAGAAGGGAGGGAAGGGACAAAGTCTGAAAAACTGCCGATAGGGGACTTTGTTCACTATCTCAGTGATGAGATCCATAGAAGCCCAAACTTCAGCATCATGCAATATCCTCTTTATAACAAACCTGCACATGTACTCTCTGAATCTAAAAGTTGAAATTATTTGTTTTAATACAGACAAAAATATATGAGAAGGTCACTAGAAAAAAGAATGTTGTTTTGTTTAATCCAGAGTTTTCCTAGCTTGTTTGATCATGGAGATATTTTCGTTCATACTACCTGTTAAAATAAGAAATCACATGTTGAAAAACATTTTAGGAGATTGGTGGAACCACTGGCAAGTGAGTGAGACAGTGGTGAAAACTTACAGAATAACCGTCCATAATGTTGAGGGTTGAGGAAGCACAGAGAAAGGGCAGTATCTCGAGTGTACCGGGGCAACCTGAAACTTCTCTTAGCCTCTCAACCTTCAACTCTTAAAGGAAAAGCCCTGCTAGACTCTTCCAGCACATTCATGCCCCCACTCCCACCTCCACCACAACTAATGCTAGTCATGCCTCATAATGTGTAATTTTATTTGCTGCGTACAAATCCTGTTCTAGGCTTTCTGAAGGCGGGGTTTTGCTACATTGATTCTCTAGCTTCCATAGCACAATGAAGCAGAGAACGTTTTGGAATGCTTACCCTGTGCCAGGCACTTTATCTAGCACCTCACCTTCATTGTGTCATTGTATCTGTAGAGCAGGTAGGCTATTTAATTAGCCCACTTTGCAAATGAAAACAACAACAACAAACAAACAAAACAAGAAAACACTGAGACTTAGCTTAAAGAAACTAAAGCTCCAGCTGACGGGAGATGGAGCCAGGACACTCTTCCCCAGTTCTGTATGACCCCAGGCCCATGCTTATAATCATCATTCTGCCAGAGACATTTGAACCAGAGCGACTGCATCTTGAGTGAGGGCTAGGAAAAATTAGGCTGAGACTTGCTGGGCCACACTCCCCAAAAGTTAGGTATTCCCAGGCTCTAGATGTTTCCAGTTAAGGGAATAGATTGATAATGTTTACTAAACAGACCCAGACTCAGGAAGGTCCTGATATCCCAATATCGTAAGAACAGAAGCGTTCCTAATTTTGCTTTAAAGATAGTAATATTGATTATTGCAAAATATAGTAATTAAGAAAATTAAGGCTTTGTCACAAACTCTTGTAGCAAAGCACATCTCCCCATGATTTGTTGTTGTTGCTGTTATTATCCTATAAATAAACAAACAATGTACGTAGGTTGGGCCAATTCCTCCTCTTATTTTTGGGAACGCCCCGCTTTCACCACTTTACTTTCTTAATAAGCTTGCTTTCACTTTGCCCGGTCAACTCACCCTGAATTCTTTCTTGCGCGAGATCCAAGAACCCACTCTTGGGGTCTGAATTGAGACCGCTTTTCGGTAACAATTCTATGAGGAATAGAATTACAGAATTATTGTCTGAGCGATTGAAGAAACAAAGATTCTTTTGGTGACTGATGACCAATTTTCTCAGTGCATATCCATTAAAATTAAAATCTGAGACTATTTCTTCTACCTAAACATTAACCAAAGAAGGTAAAAGGTAAATCTTCTAACAGCAGCCTGTTCTCGAATTATATAAAAGCTATTCAGGAAGAGTGCTGAAATGTACAGCTAGCTACAGAATCACCTCAAAGTAAAGAGCTGTTTTTCATCCACTCTTGAATATTGGTTTCAAGGTTTCCCCTTGGCCCCAGATATTAAGAGAGTCACAACTAAACAATGGTGTGTTGACTGGGTAAACATCGTATTTCCTTTTTATTGCCTTTTCCCCCCAAGTAGTACTGTATTGAGTTACAGTCTTATTCATTGCTTCTTCTACAGAAAGACACTTTGAAAAATTGAGCTTTTGTAGTAATACTGACAACAAAGCAGTTGTTGTCACCTCCCATTAGCATTAACTTAATCGGTGATTCACTACAATAGACAACGAAGGCCGCTCTGTGGTGGTCCTTTCTAGGAGAAAAGGGAGCCGCAGAAATAAACATCGTTGCAGAAAATGTACTGAGACATCCTTTTTGGGAATATTAAATGTAAGCTGCATGAACATTTGTTTTCTCTTTATCAGCAATGAAACGTTCCTAGTTCGCTCTATACTGGGAACACCATTGTGGGGGTATGGTTAATTGGTCTTGAAAGACAATTAATATCTGTCAAGAACATGTACAACACACACAGGTTTTGCAAACAGTCAGTCCCTTTGCCCCCTTTTTCTCTGTTGTTCTGTTTACTGTGCCCAGTTAATGTGCTCTTTTGCCATAATAATCTTCAGCTAAATGGTAATTGCTCTATTGACGGCATTACTGTACATTTTTGACAGATCATTATTCATACTTAACCACTTGACCTGGAATAAATGTTAAAGCAATTACCACTGAGAGCTTTTCTATGCGAAAATTGAGGCAAAGTTTAGAGATAATCAAAATGCAAAGCTGATCATGATAGCAATTGGAAAAATGGCAAATCCTATTAAACAGATTTTTATTAGCCAAGTTGATGCCAGTAGATATTATCTGGTAATTTAGTCTTATTAAAAAGAAAATAAAGCAGCTAATTGTTTACTATTCTGGAACTTATTCCAGCTTGCAATTTGCAGCTGAAATTAGGCTTTATGTGGCTCATCTATTTTGTCACATTGAAATATGAAATCGTTTGGTACAAAGCACATCTGCTTAGTGCCTCTTACATTACTGGAAAAATCCCTCATTCAATATGTTTTACACCTGTTGAGGCATTATGGATGGATTAATTTATAGCAACCAATACAAAAGCTAATATTCAGTATCTTCTTCTTATATCAAATATTTTTAAAGTCTGTATTTCTAAGGATTAAATTTTATCCGTGCTTTATCTTAGTTTGTATTAAAACATCGACACGAGTGATTTCTTTTTGCATCAAGCCACAACGCAATAAGCTTCTAAAAGCACCACAGATGTATGTTCAAGTCATTAGAAATAAGAAATCATCTAATAATTTGAACCCCAAACTTGAGTATGTAAATGGAAGGGACAATGATAAATTGTTCAACAATATAGTTAAGATAAATAACTGTCAAATTTTGGAAGTAAAATGCTAAATCGGTTGTGTAGTGGTGAAAATATTTAATGACATAAAAACTGACTTTAATATCCATGAGCACAATGTCTTCCTTGCTCTTACTTTACACTTTGAAATCAGCACATGCTCATGAGCTGACTATTTATGAGTCAATTAAACCCACAACTTACTCATCTCGTTTCATCACTTAAGTGGCTAGTGGAAATGCACTTTCAGGTTAAAAATATTCCGAAAATTGCCTTTTCACATAATCTTTCCATACTAAGTTGAGAAACTATTTGAGACCACAAAAGTTGACTAAATTCCATTTAAATTTCTGCACAAAACACCCTGTTTCCCTTAGTTCTTAAAGGTTGTTTTGCTGAAAAGTTTGGCAAGATTCAGTCTTTGGACTAATATCTAGAGCAAAGCTGTAATCAAAAATGTGTACCAAAAGACACAGAAAGTCTTAAACAGATAGTGTAGAGTTTTACTAGCCCCTACTGAATCGTGAGCCCTGTTTGAAAACTATCATTAAAATTCAGAAAAAATGATTACTGATATGCTGATACGGTTGTCCTGGGAGGTGCAGTTATCAGGGTCTGCTCCAGTTGGTTGCTGTAGTTTCTGTATTAATGGAGGGTTTTTTCACAGTTAATGAAAGGAGAGACTTTCTTTTAATAAGTCCATAAAACATTAAGTGGATTTTTCCCTCTTTCTTCTGCCATTTTCCTCCCAAAAGAGTCCTTTTGAAAGTCCAAAAGGTACACATTTGGCAATGAGATAAGGACTGGCAGTTTGTAAAAAACTCATTCTGCTTTTCGCTTCTTGGGCTTGGCCTTATCAAATTGGCCTTATCAAATATAAGATAACAGACCCTAATTGTTTCAAAATTCTTCATATGGTAACATCACTTCTTTTTAAAGAGCCACCCTTCACAAGTTTTCCACATGTTCTGAAAGTAAAATAGCCAGAGAAGCAAAAAATGGCACAGGATTGAACTACTTCTTTAGCTGTGTTTGTTAGCTTAAATTTATTCTTGCCAGAATGTATTTATTTAAAATTTCAAAAAGCAGTTTTATCCACTCTGACTGATATGTGAATTATTTTACTGTGGATCTAGATGCAAATCTAAATAAAGTCAAGGTGTTTTTCCAGTATTTGTGTTCAATTCTGAGTTTACATAATCCACAGTACAAAGTAGGCTAAAATAAATGAGATATTTTCATTTGATTTTAATAATTTGCCAAAATCCTTGGGCCTTGCTACTTTAATGTGTGTTGATTATTTCTGTTGACCGCGTTTATTATTTTAATATGATATATGTTCTGCAATCATCGTATTAGTCTACTACTTCTCCACACAGCTTTTGAAGCAATGTTCCTTGTCCTTCTCTGGGATATTGGCATGTCAGGAATCTGAGTGAGAGACTTTGTTCCTGACCTCGGCCTGGGCAGAGACCCAAGACGATTCTCCCATTAGGACATTGTGTCACGATTTTAATGCACGCTTTCTACTGAATAATTTTAGTATTATGAAGACACAAAACAATTGAACCATATGTGTCTCATGTCAGCTGCATAATGAAAGGGCTGAAGTAATCCATAGAACAATAAACAACTAAGTGCTTTATATTCTTCTCCTTGAAGGGTTTTATACATTGATTCTGCCCAATGTATTCTAAGAGGGTTTTTTGCCCCATTAGGATTACTCTTTTACCCGCTCCTATTTTTTATTAACACAGATAGGGTAGGAAAAGAGGATAAAGTGTTTCAACAGCTGCCAAATAGTATTGGTAGGAAATGGCCATAGACCAATTAAAGATAAAAGATAAGGATAAGACTGCAATAGTTTTTACAGCTCAATGATACCCAGAGCTTAGAAATTGCACACTACTGACAAATTGGCCAGAAGTGTTTCAAGACAATTTATTTCCTGGTTTCCATTTTTGTGTTATACTGAACCAATTTCTAATTAGTAAAGTGATTTAAAAATCTATTTTTTCTGCAGGGTCTGAAAAATTGTCACTGGTCACTCATCACCTAGTTCAACAAGGGGTCTGCTTCATGGACATTTTCCATGGTTTTGAGGCAATATTCCATATGGAACTCTTCCTTTCCCTGTTCCTGAAGCCTCTGTGGGGTCCTTCTGGGTTTGGCTGTGCCCAGAGGCCTTCAGTTGGTGGAAATGGAGGTTGAATCTTTCCTGGGTTCTGCACATTCCCCTATCTAACACAGGAGCAACAACTTGAAATTCTCCAAATGCACATGGATTTGGGGCAACCGTGCATTCTAATGTTATGGTTTTTAAAAATCATCAATCTTATAGCATAAATAATTTGAAACTTCCTGTCCCTTAATGCACATTCTCATCAATGACCTTATGTAGAGAAAAAATATTACAGAGTTTGGGTAACAAAAAGCTGGGTAGAATTTAAAATTCCAAATGAGAGTATTAGGAAATAAATATTTTATGAATTACAGCTTTTCATCTATGCTTAAAGAGCTGTAGATTTCAGTAAGCAAAGATGGGGGGAACATCCTTCAAAATTAAAGGAAGATATTTTTCTGAGTGAGATTTGACACCAATGTCCAGTGTAGGCAAGGAACGAGGGATGGAAAGAAACATGCAAGGGCAGGCAACTTTTCCTTGATTCCCAGGACGTACTTCTTCCTGAGTTAGTGACTGACAATCCTTTCTTAGCTTCCAGTGTGTGATTTCCTTGCAATGCAATGAGGCAATGCTGCCATCATCCTCTGCCTCCCCCAGCACTGCTTTCATCTTTACAGATGATTCCAGTGTTTTCCTTTTATTCTTCCACCATTATCTTTGATTACTTCAGTTGTCAGGTATATGGCATTTCAGACTCTTTGAACACATAATTCTTCATGATCATTCAGGCAGGTAATTCAGTGGTATGGTTAAGAGACTGGCCTCTGGAGCTCAACCATCTGGATTCCAATTCTGTCTCTAGCACATACTAACTGAATGATACGACCAAGCTTCTTGCCTTCTGTACTTCAGTTTCTTCATCTGTTAAATGGGATAAGAATGGAACCTAATGGCCGGGCGCGGTGGCTCACTCCTCTAATCCCAGCACTTTGGGAGGCTGAGGCGGGCGGATCACTTGAGGTCAGGCATTCGAGACCAGCCTGGCCAACATGATGAAACCCCATCTCTACAAAAACTACGTAAATTAGCTGGGTGTGATGTTGGGCACCTGTAATCCCAACTATTCAGAAGGCTGAGGCTGGAGAATCACTTGAACCCAGGAGTCAGAGGTTGCAGTGAGCCCAGGTCGCACCACTGCACTCCAACCTGGGCGACAAGAGCAAGACTCCATCTAAAAAAATAAATAAATAAAATAAAAGAATAGAACTTACTGCAGAAAGCTATTGTGAGGCTTAAAAGAATTGATACATGAAAAGTGCTTAGAACGATAACCCAACATGTTATTAGCTATCACTGTGCACCATCAATGTCTCTACAGACTTCCAAGCTCACTGCTCAACTTTCACACCTGGCCAAACCTTAGCACATTGCTTCAATAGCCAAAGATCTGAAATTCAGTGCACCCCTGTCATTCACAGCCTCCTTGCAGGACTTGGCTGCCCGTGATGTCCATGGCTTTCTCCCTTCTGAGCTACTCCTTGGTCTGTGCAAGCTGCACATTGACCCCACTCTTGTTCTCCACCCTCATGCTCTCCTGGAAGAACCCTGCAGACGATGAATGCTGCTTTACCTCCATGCTCCTTGTCAACTCCTTTAATTCATATGCTCCCTTAAGGAATTCTTTCATTCTTTTTTTCAAAAATGAGATCACATTCTCACTAGTAGGTAATATTAATAGTGCCAACTATTTGCTGGGGTTAACTTAATTATACCCAAGTCAACTTTATTAGGTGGGTGCTACTCTTATTCTAATCTCACTGAAGGAGAAACAGGCTCAGATAGATGAAGCTGCACCTCAGAATGTCCCCAAGCTCACATTCTAGCAGTTGGTGAAGTCAGGTTGCCAGACATGGGTTGTGAGGATGCATACCCTAGGCACTGAGGCACTAGAACATCGTCTCTTTGGTAAACCTTTTAACAGATACCTGGAACATCCTAGGTGTTAAATGTCGGGTCATTTTCTCTTAAAAGTTAAACTAGTCTTTAAAATATTACTGAAGTAGTACATAAGCTGCTTGAAATGCAAATAGAACAGAAGATATAAAACGAAAACTAAGTCTTCTTGTCTTTTCTCCTAGTCCCATTCCTTACGAGAAACATTCTGTGCCATCCTTCCAACATGCTCTACATATTTAAGCATCAGTACAAATATTATATGTGCATTTATATATATTGTACGTACAGATGCATATGTACTTGTTTGCTAATTAATTAGAATCATAGTGTGCATGTATGTATACATATATACTTTTTCATACATACAGTGTGTGTATATATGTATATATACAAATTTACATGTATATTTATATATGTATATATACAAATTTACATGTATGTTTATATATGTGTATATATACACACACACAGACGTATATACACATACAGACATATTATATACATATATATGTATATATACACACGTACCCTGTTCTGCATAAAGACATAAAAGTCTAGCGCATTTAATACCTGGAGACAATTTTTAACCATTCTTCTTTATTTTTGGTAATAATCATTAAATTAAAAATAAATAATAATGTTTAAAGAAAGAAAACAAAGTGAAATTTTTTATTAAATTTCATATATATATATAAATCTAAAAATAAGTAAAATAATGCATAAAATAAAGATAATTAATATTTTTAGCTACATTGATTTTTTTTAAAAACTTATACCTACATATTGGTCTGCCACAGTAGTGAATAGTTCTGTATTCAAGCATTAACTTCCGTAAACTTATCCAAGATTTTGCATTGTTATGTCTAATAGAAAGTATGGCTGGATTTGTTAATATATCCTCACTTATTAACTCAACACACTTTTTATTAGTCTTTATTTTGAAAAGTTTCCTTCACATAAGAAAATACATACACAAATTAAGTAAAGTCTTAATGATAAGGAAAAGTCCGGCAGAGATTCATAAAATCCCATTTAACAAAAAAACTTCAGAAAGAAATTATTATACTGTCCATGTCTTTATTTATTTGGGATAGATTTTTAGCAGCTTCCAAATACATATGCAGTAAAAAAAATTTCCTAAAGTATCTTCACCAGAAAATGTATTATACATTTCCATTCCATTTTATAAAAACTTCCAAAGTTCATGATTCAGAATTGTTCAACCTCTCCTTGAAAGCAGCTTTTCTACAATTAAGCAGTAGAATCACAATCAACAATGATAGCACAGTGATTAGAAAGATTAAAAAGCAGAATTGGCATTTTTCCTCTCAAAATGAACATATATTACTGAGTCAGAGGCCAACTCTATAACCAGAAATTCTCTGAATCAATTTCTATGTAGACTACAAGGCTTATTAAGGGGTACGTAATAGAAATGTACTACTTCGAAGCTTGCATATATTATTAAAACTCAACAGTAGCTGCAACAATTGTTTCAAACTGAGACCAACAATTTTTTTTTTTTTTTCAGAAAGAAGTATTTGATCACTGACATTGTTAACAATTGCTATTGCACAGTGATAATAAAAAGCATACTGGATATAGTAAGTTTCCTTAGCGTTTTTCAGTACCCTACAGATAATACATCCCCTGGTTACCTGCACCCAGGGCAGACATTCCCATCGCTCTGCCCTTGGCTCATCGACTGCACCTGCACTAGTCCCATATCATGAAATGCTACAGAGACCTTTTCATATCAGTGCATCGAAGTCTATCTCATTCATGACTGTATCATATCCCACTGTACAGGTGCAGACATACCATCGTACTTTGACAGGTGCTAACATTGTTATGATTACAACACTTTGTAATGTACATTCTTACACATGCATTTTTGTACAGAATTATAGCTGTATGGAATCAAAACTTTTAATTTTGCTTCTTCCTAGATCCCACATTCTTCTCCATAAGTCCCACTACACAAAATGCTTCTCATTGTCCACCTCTGTGCCCTCATCAGGACATCACTGCTGAGGTATCCGTCCATTAATTCCTACGTTCAGCCTCTTAGGTTCTGCTCTTCCCTTAATGTCTTCTCATTCTATCCCATCCTGCACATCACTTCCAGACTGGTCATCCAAAACAGATGTTTCTTCATGTTATTCCTCTGTTCAAGAATCTACCACTACTGCTGTATGTTGATGACAATGGCTCTCAAACCATCTGCTATGGTTTGAATGCATCCCCCCAAAAGCATGTGTTGGAGACTTAATCCCCAGTGCAACCATGTAAGAGGTGGGACCATTAAAAAGTGATTTGGCCACAAAGGCTCTGCCCTCAAGAATAGATTAACGCTGTGATCTCAGGAGTGGGTTTGTTATGGAGGGGAGTGGATTCCTTATAAAAGGATGAGTTCTCCCACCCTCACTTTCTCTTGCCCTTTCACCTTCTGCCATGGCATGATGCAGCAAGAAGGTCCTCGCCAGATGCCAATCCCTCAATCTTGAACTCCTCAGCCTCCAGAACCATGAGCCAATAAATTTATTTTCATTATAATCACCCAGTCTCAGGTGCTTGTTGTAGCAGCACAGAATGGGCTAAGACACTGTCCTTTACAGAGAGAACTCTGGAAATCCTGAAGGTAGCTGAGGACCTGCCATAGGGGCACAGATGTATGAGACAGGTGGGTCAAATAGTAACCACTTGTCCCCTGTTCACTTTTACCACTTACCTCTTCTACCAGAGCAATTTTATTGATATTGGTCTCATATAGAGAGCTTCCACTTAATATTTCCCTTGAAGAAATAGTTCTGCTGAGAAACTTTGTGTGTGTGTGTGTGTGTGTGTGTGTGTGTGTATCTGCTAGAACATAAGCACCATGAAGGCAAGAATTTTTATGACAGTTTCATTCTAGGCCCAATGCATCCCAAGTGCCTAAAACAGTGCCTGGCATAGAGTAGATGCTCAAATATTTATTGGGTGGATGAATATATGAATATGAATATGAAGAAATACACATAAGCACACACATGCAACGTGTTCAAATATAGTGTCCACACTTGTCTGTCTGGCTTTCATGTTCCTCCAACATTGTTTCTACCCTATCACTAGGCTTACTTCCCTGTAAGTCTACTGATCTAAAATCGAATCGGTCCCCTGCATGCTCCATTTTTATTCCTGTATTGGTTTACTGTGGATGCCATAGCACAATGTCACAAATCCAGTGGTTTAAAGAACGTAAATGTATTGTTTCACAGTTCTGGAGGCCAGAAGTCTGAGCTCAAGATGCAGGCAGGGCCATGCTCCATCGGAAGGTGCTGGGGAAGGTACTGCTACAGGTCTCTCTCCTAGCTTCCAGCCGTTCCTTTGCTTGTGGCAGCACAACTCTAATATTCACATAGTGTCCTTCTTGTAGGTGTGTCTGTGCTCAAATGTCCCCTTTTTTCTAAAGATGCCAGGAATGTTGTACTAGGGACCCACCCTATTCTAGAATGACCTCATCTCAACTATCTGCAACTACCTTATTTGCAAATAAGGTTCCATTCCAAGGTGCTGGCGGTTACAACTTCAACATATAAATTTTGGAGTAACACAATCCAAACCACAAGCGTTCCTAGCCCTCGGCCTCTGCCCTTGCTGCTCCTTCTCCCTGGAATGTCCTGCTCTACCTTCTACTTATCTCTTACTCAAAAACTTCAACTTTCATAATATCAGAACGTTTAACTTAACTTACACTTCACTAGCTGGATGCCTTTTCATTTTGTTCCTTCTCCTTGATAGCAAGGTCCTTGAAAATAGAATCATAGAGAGTATTTCCTGTTACCTAGTGGAGTGTTTGAAGCAAAATAACTTCCAATCATAGGTCAGTACTAGCAACTGAGGCTTCCCCTCAATTCACAGCATTGTCAGGAACAAAGACAATACCTGAAAAAAAATTGCCAGCAATAATTGAGCCCTGTTTAGATAACAAAGCTTAAATCCCTCAACTTACCAAGAATATTTGCTAACTATAATAGTTAAGATTTCTTGAAAACTCACTATATGTGGGACACTGCTATAAATTCATTACATACTAATGCATTTAATCTTCACCACAACCCAGGGAGAGAGTATAATTATCATCCACCTTGATTTGATGAAGGGATTCCCAGAGAGATTATGTAACTTACTGAGATCCTACACAACTAAGGAATTCTTGGGAGTTGGACCAAGACTGTTTGGCTCCAGAGACCATGTACTCCTAATTATTCCTCTAAATTCCCTGCCTTTTAAGGAAATACACAATATACCCCCATGTCATATAGCTTATGTGGGGTATTTGTGTAGAGCCTTACCGGGTATCATGGAGAAGTTGAGTTACAGTTCTTAGTAAGTAGGGTTCCTTCCCCTTCTTCCCTCCTCCATAATTTCCCAGTGTTTCCCCATTCGGACTTGAGAATCACTTTTGCTAGACCAGATACCCCCAGCATATCAGCACAGAGGAACCTACAAGAACTGATTGCTTCTCTGCCCCCTTTCTGACTTGCAAACCAGGGACACGTCTATCTAGTCCTGACACACCTGGCTGCCTGTTCAGTGGATTCGTCTGACCTTGACTTTGGAGTCCACTGATGAAGCCGACTCTGTTTAAGAATGTTATGACTGTGTTGAAATCCTTGTTCAATGGGACCTCTAGGGAGAACTCCAGTGTGCATCAGCCTGCTGAAGCATTCCAGCACATCAGCAACAGGTTGAAACCTGGTGTAGAAAGAATGTAAAAGATGGCTTTCTTAGCAGGCTATTAATAAAAAAAAATCTTATGATTATTCCATTAAAGGGCAGTTTACAATTTCTAATTCTAGCTATGAAATTTTATTTTCATATATATATACTTTCTATCTCCAGAAGTATATCTTAGCCAAGAAAAATGTAGAAGATAAACAGCTTATAAGTCTACTTCTAGAAATTGATCTGTACGCTCAAGGTAAATGGATTGCAAGTATTGATTAATACTTTGGAATGATTACCATTTCATAATTTTTAATTAACCACTAGGTAATATTTAGTGGAAACTGCATAATGTCATAGATATGAATTTGAAAAATGGGGAGGTAAAAGGGTCTGTCCCTTAGTCCCATTGTGGTGAAAGTAATTGCCGAGAGTGACCAATTTGTAACGTGTTTTCTTCTCTGGTAATTCTAGGTTATTAATGTCCCAAAGCACAGAGTGATACTGCTATATTAATACTCTTGGCCTCAAAATGATCCACAGCACAATTTAAGAACCATGCATCTTGTCATTACTTAAAATTGTTTTTAACCCTGTGAAAGATAGAAGAAAAGACAACAGATCTTATGGAACTAGAGAAGGAATTCACCCATATATGTGATCTTTTGAAAATACTAGCAATATTAAATAATACTAGTTTTGCTGTAGACACATGGCACTGAAGTTAAGAGGGAAAAAATTTATACTTGGTTGTAGGGCATTAAATACTGTAGGTACTACATCAGCAAGTAGCATTTGGGTAGAAATGGAAACAATAAAGGTACAGTCTTCACATAGCGAACTATTAGAAGTACCGTGTGTGTCGCAGGAAGAACCCAGAATTTAAATGAACCATTTATGCCTCAGCTGCCCTAGGGCAAGTACAAGCTACATTAATAATGCAGTGTTTATTTGAAATATTTTATTATAACACACATTTATTACAAAAAATTCTAAACAGCAGAAAAAAGCCAGCATTGCACAGGTTCAGCATTCTGGACAAGTTATTTTCAAAATGGGATTCTTGGCAAATTATATCATTTCTTTCAATACTTCACCTGTGACACTATAAATAATACATATTTATTTAAGTAGTGGTGTTCTACGCTGCTACTTGTGTTGTACATAATTTATAGAAAATGATCTACCAACATGGGTAGGTCATGTTCCCCACGAAAGTAAATGGGTAGAATTAGAAAGTGATGAAGAGCTCTGAGAGTTGCCTAATATTAGGTGGAGTAAATTAGACTCCTTAACAAGTGAGTTCATGTTTTCCAAAAATTATGGTCAACTTACCTCCTATTATAAATATGAGAGCAATTATTGCTAAAGTTTGTCATGAATAAATTGACCCATCTATTAAATACACATAAAGTAGTATGAGAATGCTGTGATATTTACTCCTACAGGAGTAGATATATGTACAAGCTGTATTTACTGTCGCAGAGTGCTACAGAAAGTTTCAGCTCATCTGGATCCCCCTGCAGTAAACGGGCAGAGTGTGATCTTGAAAGCAAACATACCTAAATAACTCCTGGCTTAGCCTCTTAATACTCGTATGATTTAGGGCAAGTTTGTTCACCTTTCTGAGTTTCTGTTTCTTCATTTGCACAGTAATACCTGCCTCACAGAGTCAGTAGCAGAATGAAATAAGAGAAACCACGTAAAGCACCTTAGCACTTGGTGCTTGACATACATTATTTCATTTCCTGCTGTGGACCTTTATGCCCAAGCAGAGTACAATAATTATTGCATAGCAGTTTAGTACCCAGTTAATTGCCTACTTTTCCCATCCAGCTGGTTATTCCTAGGAAACAAACTTTACTTTTTTTTTTTTTTTAATCTTTGCATTTCCTGCCGTGAGCAAAGGGCTTGGCACCTGGTAGCTCTGGTTCATACATTAACGTGATTCCTTCTGATGCACTCCAGTGTCCCAGACAGGGACAGTCATCAGCCTGGCCCAGGGACGCATGTCTTACTTGTCTCTGGCTCATGGGATAGATTGTATCTCGAGACTGACTAGGAATAGGGTTATTCCCCTCTTTTGTTTTTCCTAATAAAAAGATAACATCTCTTGAAATGTAGACTGCAAAATTCCAAAATATATACTTTGGATAGCACCTTAAAATCTTTGCCCCTCTAGAGAGGTCAATAACCACGTTTGCACCTGCAGAACAATATACCGAAGTATGTGCTGCCGTAACAAGAACTCTGTGATAGTCTGTCCGGAGGACTCTGTAATGTGGTAAAACCACCGCGAGGCTCCAGTGCCCTGTCTTGCGCAGATCTTTGCACCTCTTTGAGCTTCACTCCTTCTGTGAAATAGAGAATAATAACATAAAGTTCACTGTGATTTTTAAGTGAGATTGAACACATATTAGGCACTCTACAAATGCAATATTTACTTTGTTATTTCTATATTTGGTGCTAATACTAGTTTTTCAAACAAAAAGCAGAAAATCAACATTTATTGGGTACCCACTGTCAGCCAAGTGCCATAATAAAGATTTTTCATATATCATCTCATTTAAACCCACTTAGCACTTCTGTGAGTGAAGTGATGTTCACTTCCTTGAAAATCCTCGGAACAGCACTTAGTGAAATTAACCAAGATCACATAGCTTAAGAAGCAACTTAGTCCAACTTCCTTGTCTCTCACACATGGTGTAAAAGACTACTCAGATTAAAGGGGAGACTATTCTAGCTGTTAGCATGTAGTTTTCTCATAATGATTATTATTAATTCTATTTTATTTCTATAACAGTTTACAGAAGTGCCTGCATCTGCATTATAGGTGCTAGCAATAACTTCTCTTTTTATGTGCCAGGAACTGTGCTAAGTACTTTGCATACAGTATAATCAATTTTCAAAATAAATTCTCTGGCAGATGTGATCTTCATTTTGCAGAGTAGAAACTGAAGCTCAAAGAGTTAAGTACTTTGCCCTTGTCATGGAGCTTATAAAGGGTGGAGCTGGCACCCCAGCCGAGGACTGACGCCCTCTCTTTCTGTAGCTGTCTCTGTTCTCTGTATTTGCTGTGTCGGCCTATTTGGACCAACACAGTAAACAAAGAAGCAGATTATTCGGTCTTCATATCACAGATAAGGACATCAAAACTCAATGAAATAACCTAAAAGTAAAAAAGCTAGAACTGGGACCCTAGGCACAGCCCTAGTCAACACACAGCAGTCAACAAAATGAACTTTGCAAAACTTGAGCATGTTCCACATGTTCATGAAACTCCCTATTTTATGCTGTATTCCTATGTTGTAAACAAACCAGACTCTGTTCTCAGTAGTGTCACAGACATATTTCCATGGGGAATGTGGATTTTTCCATGCCCTATAGATGTTTCTATAGTTTCTACAGTGTCTCAGTCCATGGACTTTTTTCTGTTTAGCTGTGTTTCAACCAAACGACTGTCTCAGGATATACGTTATATAAATCCTGCCTTTGATTCAAAAACGTATGTATCATGTAACATCATGTAAAAACAAGCAATTCAATAAATATTATTGGTTGGTGACAAGAATTATAATGGAAATTTTAAGCAATTTCATCAATTTAGGAATCATGTATTGAATATCTAGAATATAATAACATGATACTCAGAGCTCAGGGGAGAGAGCAATTGTAATGAAGTCAGTTCCTATGGAAATCAAGAATCTGATCTCATTTTAAAGTAAGGATTTCCAGAACATCCTGTTTCGAAGAAGCTTACCACTAACAATACCTTTTAAACAGAAGAACTAAGAATACTAATAAAGTAAATGTATCATCATTTCATACTGTTATTTGTTAACATGGGTAGTTACTATAACTTCATTCTTAATTCAAAATCTCTTAGATCACACCAATTTCCATAGGGAGATTTTGATATGAGGAGTAGTGACCACCTTGAAAAGTCAGAAGTGTGTGTGTTGTGTGTGTGTGTGTGTTTTAGAATTATAGCAAAGAGGCCACCACATTACACATGATTGAGGTTGCAGTCTTCAACCAACCACAGCAGGAGTATGGTGAATTTCTTTTCTTTTCTTTCCTTTTCTGGGAGATGGGAGACAGGGTCTGGCCCTGTAGCCCAAGCTGGAGTGCAGTGGCATGATCATAGCTCACTGCAACCTCTACTTCCTGGGCTCAAGCCGTCCTCTCACCTCAGCCTCCCAAGTAGCTGGGACTACAGGCACATGGCATTACACCCAGCTAATTTCTTTGTAGTTTTTGTAGATACAGGGTTTCACCATGTTGCTCAGGCTGGTCTTGAAATGCTGAGCTCAAGTAATCAGCTTGCCTTGGCCTCCCAAAGTGCTGGGATCGCAGATGTGAGCCACTGCACCCAGCCCAGTGAATTTCTACCCAGGACAAAATACAGACTTACTACTGTAGTAATAATCTTATTAGTATATCTAGCTTAAGTTTTCAAAACTGGAGTTTATTGGGGTGTTAGTACATGGTCTATGGGAAAAAAAAAAACCAAACTCATGTTAAATTAAGTTTTGGAAATGCTGAGTCAGGTAACATCAAACAGTTACCTTTTGTGCAAGATTTCTCAGAAGTCTTATTAAGCTACTATGCATTGTGAAATTCTAAGAAGGTGATTCAGCAAGCAGGACTTCATGAAATTACTTGAATATGCAACTTTTTTCCCCATAGATCTTCTATTGGGTTTTCCCCGAAACAGAATGTTGGAAATGCTAATTTGGAAAAATGGACAGTTGAGGCCACAGATGATGTTTTTTAGACCAGGATTCCTCTGAGTAGACAGCACTACTTCGGCAGGTCAATGTGCATACTTTATTAGTGTTTTGGACCACATTCAGAATAGCACTGTGCTTCCAAAATGTCTTGCTTTTGTTAAAATATAATTACCAGAAATTGTATAGCAAGTGAGCATGGGGACCCCTTGTATGTATTGCATAGTCATCACGTTTTCCCAAATTGTAGACCTATCGCATATATTTTTTCACTCAAAAGTTGAATTAGAAACAGGTTCTATACCCTTAACACTGTCCCATAAATCATTCCAACACCTAGTTCAGTGCTAGAGACACAGAAGGTCCTCAAGTAAAATCTACTTGACAATAATGACTTATAATTCTTAAATCCTTCTCAGGTGAACCACTAGCTAAACAGCAAGTCTGGGTCTGCCAATGCTGATACACGTGCCTGAATCCGGGTATATTTGAATTGAAGTTATTTCCCAGAAATATTATCAAATCTAAGAGCAGATAGAATGCCCTTTTGAAATTATAGGATATAAGACTAGTGCTTTATGTGGAAGATAGAGCTTTTTTTAAGTAATCATTTATATTTTATAAAGTGAACCATTTCCTTGCAGTTTGGAAAATGAGTTATACTGGAGGAATTGTGGCTTCTAGGTAGTAATAAATATGAATGTTTTATATGGCCCTTTTTATTGTTTCAGAACTTCAATATACCTAAAAATATTTTTCACGAATATGACTTACAAACTTTTATTATGATTATTACTATCTGTTACAATTTGGGAAATAAACATTAATTAGATATAAGGCAAGATGGAATAAAAATATGTATGCAACTGTACATGTGACAGTATATTTTATCTTCTTAACATATGTGCCTTAAGTGCTCACTAGGCCAGGTACTATGATGGGCACTGCAGAAACAGACGCGGCAGAGGCACTCTAGGTCGTCAGGATAGTTTTTCTCTTGTGTGTGGCCATAGGGTAGAAAGCCTGATTTTCATATACTGCATGAAAATCATCATTGCTCTACCGTTACCGCATGAGGGGTAAACATTTTTCCCTGAAAATAATTTTTTGCATGCAAAATAAGGGTAGAATTGGTGAAGAAATATGGTTGAACTTCTTCAATTCAGTTAGTTTAGATTCCATATTAACTGATCCAGTTTGAGTTGGGTTAAATTGGAAGGTTTGATTATAAAAGTCCCTTATGGAAATATGGAAATATTTTATGCAAAGAATACCTTAGAAAAGAGTACATAGACAACAGAAACGTTGCCTCATAAATCAAGTTTCTTCCTCTCCTGACTCATTTTCAATATATTTTCCAATAGAATCATTACTAATGAGCACTCTTAAAGTGTCCTATGGGGCTGGGGGAAGGGAAGTGCATTTTCTTTCTCTGTAATTTAATTGAAAGACACCATTTTTCCCAGGGTAGTTTTGAGCTTCAAAATGCGCTATTAAATTGGACTCACAATTCTGAATTAAAGTGTAGCACAGTGAAATGCATACTGGTCTAAATTGCAGTTGGTACTGGATTTACGTAAAGAAAACTTCACAAACAATATGTAACATGGGAGATTAAAAACAGGGAGTAGGGGAGGACATACTAAAAGTTGGGAAATCTGGGTTCTCTTTCAGACTCTGTAATTTTGAAAAAGTGCTAGGAATTTTCTTTTCTATCTTTTATTTTAGTTGCAGGAGGTACATGTACAGGTTGGTTACATGGGTAAATTGCGTGTTGCCGAAGTTTGGAATACAAATGGTCCTGACACCCAGGTAGTGGGCACAGTACTGGATAGGTAGTTTTTCAACCCTCCCCCTCCTCTCCCTCTCCTCTCTGGTAGTCCCCAGTGCCAGGACTTTTTCTTAATCTAGTTAACATATGTACCTTAAGTGCCTGCATTCATGCCCTCCCCAAATTATCAATTTTCATACTGCAGTGAAAGTGCTTCTCTAAAAGCTCAAACCTGGTTCTCTCTTGTTTAAAGGTATCGACTGCCTTTTTGTTTTTCTTTAGAGAAAGAGGGACTTTAAATGATCAGCCATGTCTTTCATGATCTGGCCATACTTAGCCCTGGAGTCTTATTTGATCCTCCCACCTTCCTCTTCTCCTGAGGTCCAGACTCATTAGCCTGATTTCAGTTCCTTAAATAGGCTGCACTCCTCCCTACATAGGAATCTTCACATACTGTTCCTTCTGCATGCCTCTGGTCTCCCAATTTCCTTTCGCCAGCAAACATTGTCTGATCTCCTAGGTCAACTTTCCTTTTTATATGGCTTGGAAGCATCAGATTTCTTTGAGAGAATTTATCTCAGTCAGATATTTACATTTATTTTAGGGATTATTTTGTGCCCTCATTCAACAAATATTTACTGAGCACTTACTGTGTGTGAGGCACATGGTAAGGTGATAGTAAACATTGGCGAACCAAAGAGACAAGCTCTGTGCAGCTACAGAGTCTATAATCTCATAGGAAAGATGACAAATCACTACATACCACAAAAATATATGTACATTGTGAATTATAATAACTTTCTTGAAGAAAATAGAGTTCAGTGCAAGGGAAGAAGGGGTTTGTGGGAAGACTTGCTTTAGGAATCAGGAAAGAGCTCTCTGAGAAGGTAGCTTTCATACTGAGACTTGAAAATGTGAGGGGTTGGTAGGGCTTATGACAGAGAAAATGCATTACCTGCAGAGGTAAGAGAATTGAGGAGGTCTTGAGGAAGGCAACGAGGAGGGCAAGAATTTAGGAAGCAATTTTATGTCTGTCCTTTCTCTAATCCACAAACTTTGAGGATGAGGTAACATGGCTGTTTTTCTCTCTATCAAAACTCTAGTGCCAGGATCATTAGCTGGCATGTACTTATGGAAAGAAAATAGATAGGCATAACTTACTTTACAAAGTAACTTCATCCTAAAACTGAATGTATAATTAAGTTTGAAATAAAAGTATCATTTAATAATTATTTCATAAATCATTAAGAAAATTACCAAAATTAATTTTAGGTTGAGATATATAATATATATATAAATATATATATATATAATTTTGCTTAAAACCTATTTGCTTAATTTTCTTTACAAAATATCTATTATGTCTATATCATCTCTCTTAGGCTATTTGAATGAAAAGCTTCCCAAGAATATTTTAAACAAAACAAAACAGAGAAAGCATGATTTTGGGATATGATTATCTACCAATAAAAGCTGTAAATAATGGCAATATGATGATAATACAAATTAATTTTTGAATTATTTTGCTTTAAACTTATTCCAATACGTCTATTAAGGCAAGCTGAATAGGCCTAAGGACTCCATACCTCTACATTGAGTCCTTGTGGACAAACTGTAACCTAGCTTAATAGGTAAACAAGATTGAAAACCTAACTTAGAAGCGTGCACCTGTAACAATAGCTGAGTCTTGGCCAATCCCAGCAAGGGAACTTCAACCATTCATCTGCTGAGTGTTCAAACTGTGATCAAATAAGGCAAACACCAACCTATAACCAATCCAGCCGTTCTGTACCTCACTGCCAATTTCTGTACCTTCATTTCCCTTTGTTGTCTTTAAATCTTCTTCCGCCACATGGCTGCATTAGAATCTCTGAGAGTCTGCTGTAATTCCGGGGCCTGCCTCATTCACGAATCATTCATTGATCAATTAAACTCCTTTAAATTTAATTCGGCTGAGAATTTTCTTTTATCACTTCCTAGAAGTACATTATAAACCTTCTTCTTAACACATCAGTTTAAAACACAACGTTTATTCTTACATAAAATTCTTATGCACATTTCCAAAATGAGATGAGTATAAACAAGCAAAATATATGTTGTGTACCATTGGAAATATTTCCATGATTTGATTCACTGTCCTAGATGGAAATTTAATTAAACAGAATTTCTCAAGCTATTTTTATCAGGACTAGATTATTCTGAAACAACTCACCTTCCTCCTGAAGGAATATATATGACACTGATTTAATTCACTTTAAAAGTGTATACTTTCATAATGTATGACAAGTCAAAACATTTGATCAAGTGTATTATTGGGACTGAATTATACTAAATAGTGCCTATGTTATAATAATATAAATAATACATAAAACTAAGTCTTTATGTTGGAAATAAAGTGGGAGTTTGTCTAGATAATTTAAACACTCACTTCTGCATTATTTATGTAGTTAGTTCAAGGTAGGGTTCAGGCAGTATGAGACTTGATACACAAATCATTGTCTGAATCTCCTGGCTGGCTTGACTGAGATGACAGCTTTACCTGGCAAATTGCTCGTGTATGTCGTGATCACGTCTAATCAATTCCCCATCCAAATTGCATCTCATTGTCAGTGTAGCTCTCAGCTACACCTACCTACAGCTTGGTGCCACACTATGACATAGGTGTAAACATTTTATTTTGCATTTTATATTCTATTTTATATTTGTGAAGGTAAACCCGTTGACATGTTAAGCGTCATTTCTGAGCTAATATCCTTCAGAATTATATCTGAACTCTACAATCTGTAAACTAATGCTTTAATATTCTTTCTTTCTCTCTCAAGTGTGTAGGCTATAAATAGTAAATACATTCCATGTAGTAAGTCCTAAAGATTTTCTGTTACACTTTTGTAAAAATTGTCCCAAAGAATATACAATATTTAACTCATCTTTTTTAAAAATAAATTTTAATCACTTCTAATTTATCAAAAAAAATTGTAAGCTGAGATTTTGTTGGATCTATAGACATGCTAAAATAAGCCAGTCAAACTATAGGTCAATAGACAGAGGAAAACTTCATTAAGGATGTCTTGCCAAAGCAATCAATTGTTGGATATTTTTCATTTGTTTCTTTATCTTGCTTCTATCTTTGATATGTTTACTATGATGTGTTTTACATTATAGTTTAAATAATCAGTTAGGGAATTATAAAAATAGAAAATCTCTAGAGAGTAAAGGTATCATAATAAGTTATTCCAGGTTGGGTTTTTTTTTTTTTCTATAAAAGATTGCCATGCTGAACCAAGGTGCTCTGTAAACTATACAGTGCTAGATATGAGATATTGCTATTACTCAAGTCAATCCAAATGGTTAAGTTTCACAGATGCATCATTAATCTCAACATTTTAAATTTCCCATTGACTTTATGTTTTCCAAAAGGGAATTTCCATCTCAATTATCCAAATAATTGTGTCAACTGTCCATGAAGATAAATACTGAATCACATGCAGAAAGCCTATAGAAATGAAGACACCTTAACAGCTAAAATGTGAGCTAGAAGATAAACTGAACATTATCTTTCTGTACTTTTTTATTTGTTCCTCATGGGACTGTATATGTGGAGGTATACTAATGTTATATTCATACATTCTTTAGCTAATAAGAAAACTAGCGTAGATTGTCTAAGTTAAGCATATTCCTGTTAAATGGAAACAGTCCATGTGCAAAATTTCCAAGCCAAACAGAACAGAGGGCAGAAGAGAGTAAAGGAGCAAATGCATTTGAAAAAGACTGCAAGTCAAATCTCATAGCCTGACTGGATTATGAAGTAGCCTAATTGAAATCAATGAAAAGATGATTGCATTTCAGTTTTTTAAAATAGAAATAACTAACATTTCACTGGACCTTGATATTTTCTTCCCTTGGAAAGAAACTGCTTTGTACTCGTCGGCAGGTGTAAAGAACACCAGCCTTTTTCTCCCCCCTGGTCTGAAGGCATTTATCACAAAAATTGTTCAACTCTGAAAAGCCTTAGGGGTTCACTGGGCCGTGATTGCCTGAGTACTGTTTCTGCTACCCACAACTAGAAGGTATTTTTCTTTATTGCCTGTGTGCAATATCTTTTCTGTATAAGTAACTTTACAATAAAGTTAGCTAATGCTTACTCTGTCTAGATCAGAATTTTTCTTCACTCCACCAAAAATATTACTTCAACCTTAGGGTGATAATGAGTCAAGGAAATACCGACTCATGAGGATACATCAAGTAAATGCTTTCCATCTCTATGAAAATGAAATTCACATGCAAAATTTAGTTTTAGGTAGACTCAGCTATTTTTTCCCAGTATGGATAAAACAAGATAAAGCGGGTGATTTTTCTAAATATTTTTAAACATTTTAAATATTTTGTTTTGAAATATGGCAATATTGTGATGAAACTATATGCCTTTATTAATCAGTGTTCCTAAAATTACCTGTACATGTGAGATGAGGGAACACTCCAACAGACTGTGTTCTAACTTCAGATGATCTCACATAAAAAGCATGATGCCATTGCTACCAAATGTCATACATGAAGGTTCAACAATTCCTTTGAGCTGAATTTAGAAAAATAATAACAATATTGCTCAGCTCTTGAAACCTGCTAAATGTGAATTATCAGACACTTAAATATGACTGGTGCTGAAGGCCCCCAAGTGGAGCACCATATAATTGAAATCAACTGTAACAATTAACAAAAAGACAATTCAATAAATAGTCCAACAAAAAGTCCTTGTGAGTATCTTGCCACTGCCACAGAGGGTGTTTATATCATCGAACGAAAAATCTCATTAAGCCAGCTAGAGTCTGTGCTTTGAATTTCCCTTTTTGTGGAGGTCTTCTGTTCAGTGACAGCAGGGTTTTTCCAAGACATTTTCCCTGTCTTTTTCTCCTTTAAGTTTGCATCTCTAGGCAGCTTACTAGTCAATTCAGTGAAAAATGAGAAAAAGCATTTGTTTCACCCGGTTGACTGACTGATTGTTAAAACAGTTGATCCCATGACCCCTCTACCTGTAGACATGGACATTTGTGTGAACCTGAACATGGCCTCTTTTATTTAAAATAATGCAACTGGATGTGGTTTTGGGTTTGACTCAAAATAACATTGTCAAGATAAGAAGAGAAAAAAATATATATATATGCACATATTAATTCATCTATTGGACTGACTCGTACCACGTGGAATACCATCAGACTTTTAAATGACCTTGGTAGATTGGAAGAGTGGTCAAAAATAAGTAGAAAGAATTAAATAAAAAAAAAAAATAGGGCAATTCACTTGGGTGGTGTGGAAGAGGGAAATTGAGCACAAATTCCAACCAAACACGATGCAGTGCTTGAGCTGGGGTGGGTAAAGGGAGAGGTTCCACTGGAATTCATGTTACGGTCGTGCACATCCTACACACCCAACCAAGAGGCAGTGCCATACTCCTGAGATCTCAGCGGCGGCTTATAACAACTTTCAGAATAAGGCTAGGCATGGTAGCTCACACCTGTAATCCCAGCGCTTTGGCAGGCAGAGATGGGACAATCACTTGAGACTAGCCTTGGCAACATAACAAGATTCCATCATTTAAAAAAAAAAAAAAGTTAAATAAAAATAGATAAATAAATAAAACATTAAAAAATAAAATTGGAAGTAGGAAGTGTCAGAAAATAACATTACAGAATTAATAACAATGATAATATCCCTAATGTATATTGAAGACTCATTATATACCAGGCAGAAGACTATTATCAATTGTTGTGTAAAACCTAGGAAATAGCTCATTCCGACATTTACAGATAAGAACCCCGAAAGTCAATCATGACTCACCTAGGGTCCCAAGTCATCTTTGATGAAGCAAAGATGCAAGTCAAGCATTTTGACCCTAAAACTTACACTTCTAACCACTGTTCTAGGTGGACTCCTAGATTATAATGGGCCTCAAATCTCTTGCTTAAGAGCTTACACTTTACATTAGAATCACTTGGGAAGTTTATTAAAACAAAGATTGCTGGGCTCACTCCCAGATTTTCTTGTTCTTCAGTAAGTCTAGGGTGGGCCCAAGAATTTGTGCTTCTATAAGCTCCCAGCTGATGCTCATGTGACTGGTCCTTGGGCCACCCTTTGAGAACCTATGCCCTAGAAAATAAAAGCAGATGAAGCGACTTAATCAAAAGATGAGATGTGTCAGATGAAGCTTTCAGTTACTCATGCAAGACAATGCTCTAGGAGAGGTGAAGAGGGTATGGATAATCCCAAACCGTGACTGCAGGAATGCAGCAGAGTCCTCGGAGAGAGTGGTGAAATCTGTCCTACCCGATGATGAACCCTGTGCTGTCTGAGACGGGACAGAAGGCAGGGGTTCAGAGCCCTTGTTTTGAGATCAGGAACTCCACCACCTGAGCAGCCTTTGAATACACAACTTGACTTGTTCTTCGTTTCTTTAAGCTGAGGTTAACATGAAAGTCTTCCCTATGAAGCCTTCATGAGAATCCAATGGGTTAAACTCAGAAAGAAATTAACGTAATACCCATCATGGGGAATCATTTAACAAATAGTAGTTATTATTTAGGTGGGAGGAGGGCTCTGGGATAACTTGAGGCAGTTTTTAGCCCAAAAGTCCAGGTGGATTGCTTCACTTTGCTTAGAGTTCCTGGCATTCTCCACACAGGTTGACACCTCCAGGTCTGTATTTATCCTGCATCCCAGATCCCGTTGATTCCAGTTCCTATGCAGTGTTATTCATGAGTGCATGTGGGAGGAGAAGGGGCCGTGGTAAGAGTGAAGGCCAAAAGCCCTAGTTTTTTACCAATCATTTTATAGATACAAAAGTAGGCTCAGGAATCCATTATTTTGAATGTGATCTATGGACACCTCCTCTTTCTGCTGCCTTCCTACTATCCCATTCCTCGTCCTTCTCAATATATAAAGAAAATAAACCCTGTGACTTTGAATCTCATGTTTTTACATCGCATTCACTTAAATCATCTCTTGAGAATCTGTTTGTGTGAAAATGTGAGAAATGTGTTTTTAAATGAAATGAATGTGATGATGTAAGTGACACACATTAGATTTCTTAGGGAACCCCTAAATGTATTAAAATACACACTATGCATCAAGAGCTGGATTGAACCATGGATGCTAATTCCGACGGGACAGCCCTTATTCTGTATAGCCTGATGTCAGTGATGTTTTAAGATTAAGACTGAGATAAATAAAAAGTGGTGTATGCAATACCCTTTCCTCTTTGGGAAATTAAGAACTTACATTAGTGTCTGTTTTTTGTTTGTTTGTTTTGTTTTGTTTTGAGGTAGAGTGTCATTCTACTGACTGGGCTGGAGTGCAGTGGTGCCATCATAGCTCACTGGAGCCTTGAACTCCTGGGCTCAAGTATTCTTCCCTGATCAGCCTCCCAAATAGCTCGGACTACAGGTGTGCACCACCATGCCTGGCTTTTTTTTTTTTTTTTTCCTTAAGTAGAAACAGCATCAAGCTGTGTTGTTCAAGCTGGTCTTGAACTCCCAGGCTCAAATGATCCTCCTAACTCCCTCCCAAAGTGCTGGAATTACAGCCATGAGCCACTGCACCTGGCCAATGCTTGTGTTTTGTTTTGTTTTGTTTTAACATAGTTATCTAAAAAGATGCCAGGAGTCAATAAAGTATACAGAATGTGATTAAAATCATTTCTTCTGCTCTTCAATGTTTGGTAGAATTCATCTCTGGTGGAGATTTTTATTTGTTTAATAAGAGATTTTGCTCATTTAGTCCTAATGTTACAAAATTATATCCCATTAATTGTACATCTCTAGAGGAAAAACTTTCAAGTGAAACTGAAGATTTCAAATATGCACTGCTGAAAATCGTGTCCCTGGAAGCACAATCTACCATCTCAATTTATTCCATAAAAGATGGCATTCTATGTTAGTTGGTGCTAGGGTGAAGTCCAAACAAAGCGTTGATATTATTTCATTAACCTCATTGCATTTGTAATGTTTGGTTAAATCCACTTTTAATATTTTAGACAGGTTTACAATTTTATAAGAATTTTTCAGACTTGTTTTAGAAGTAATACCTCAACCAGGTGACTAACAGTTTTCACAGTCACACCCCGAGAGCATCGTGTGGAAAGATCTCCAAAAGAAAAGCCTGATTCAAATCGAATAATACTTAAAGAGCAAGTAATCCAGAATAATGTCAACGGATGGTTGGGCACCCTGCCCCCACCCACCCCAAGAATGAGTTTTTGACATTGCAGATGTGCTTATGTGCCCTCGATAGCTAGTAAAGGTGGCAGGTAATTAATGATAAGTCAAGTGGTTTCCTGAAACATTGGAAGTTGTTCAGCTTGCCAATGTCAGAAACCCCTATATGAAATCCCTGCACATTTTCTCATCTACTAGTGGGTGTTCCTAGGAAACACGTTTAATTGTAACTTTTCAGATATTGTTTTCAGGGAATTAGTATTACTTGTCTGCATTGTTCTGACATTTCAGAAATCGAAGGTGTTTTTGTATGGGAAACAAAATGCAGGATGACAAATGAAAATCATCAAATCAGATCAGTATGCATATTTTTTCTGAGTCACCGTGCCCTTTGCTGGGCTCTGGCACACTAGTTTTACTCATCTTTGTAGGCGAAGTATAATAAACAATGACTGCAACATCTACGGTTTAGAAGTCAGCAGCTGCAGATAGTGGAATGACTCAAATACCAATCCATGCTACCCAGACATCCCCACAGCATAAATAACAGTGAACAAGACTTTTCTGATAAATGTTTTAGGATCACTCTACACTTTTGAGATGGACATTTTCTTTGTGATAATTCCTTATTTCAGAAGAATACTTTCGAAATCTTTTTAGTTCGTAATTTAAGCAGTGCCTCTTAATTGTTGTTGAATCAGAAAGATTTTTCTTCTTGTCCCTCAGTGAGAAGTACTAGAATTGCTTTCTCTCAGATGGAACTTCATATTTCAGGCTGTTTTTAACATAAAGGACAAAAGATCCCCATAGCCTTCTTTATTTTCTCAATAAACATTTATTGTGCCCAATTATGTGGAAAACACTCTACGAGATGTTATGGAAATTCACAAATAAGTAAGACATGGCTCCTGGTCTTAAAAGATTTACAGTTTAGCAGAAGAGGCAACATATCCACAAACCTGTGGAGAAAGACAAAGATGATTCTACAAAATTAATGCAACTACATTTTTGAAGTAATTGTTTCTATTTAATTCGTTTGCCATCTTCTTTAATGGAAATCATCTAGTAGGTTTCCTGTTTATTTTTTAAATCACTGTAATTTTTTTAAATAAAATAACAGACTCCTGTTGGCCATTTCTATATTTATTGATGAACTATAGCTTACCATGTACTCTTCTGAAAATGCTTTCTCATTGATTTAATAGAACAAAGTAGATTTCCTTTTTCTTCCTCTCTTTTATACTTTGTATTTTCTTTGTACATTGTTCCATTCAGTAAATGAATCGTCGTTTTCTATAAAAAAGTTATTTCTGCTTTACCATCTAATTGCATATATGCTGCTTCTCTGGGTTCTTATTGAAAGAGAGGGATGCATAGAGCTTACCTATAAAATGAGTTTTAGAAATATACCCTTTGATGCCAAATAAGGAATTTTATAGACCTTCCAAATAAAATTTTATTAAACCATTTAATAGTCATATAATGGAAGAAGAATACCAATTTAAAAAACACTGACCATTACATGTGTTGGTGGAAAGACATTAGGCCAGCTGTTACTGAAAATGACTATTATTTAGTGGTTATTTTTTTCGTTTCTGCATTGTAATGAAATGATTTAATCCCACACTCTAATGACTAATCTGTTGGGTATATAGTGATTTCCATTTCATCAAAATTAGCTTTGCTGAAAAGATAGCACAAACTTTTGTAGAAACTAAAAGTAGTTGTTTTCTTTTGTTCTCTTCCCAGCTTCATAGTCTTATAAAATGCTGACTTTTTATCATTTTCAACATTTTAAATACAAAGTTTGAGAATTCTTTTGACAACTTGTTTTCATCTGTTTTTTTTTTTTTTTTTTTTTTTTTTTTTTCATGTCTTCAAAAAGTCCTCTGTATCTGGGCATTGGTGATGACCCCAGCCACTTGTTTGCAGAGGCCATTATAGAAGCTGGCAGTCTAGGTGAAGTCTGCCAGAGCTCAAAAATCTAGTCCTGAATTATTTCATATCAGAAATTCCCATGAAGCCATCACTTCTTTTAGGCAGAGGTGAGACTTATTTCTGAGTTAGTACTAAAGCCTGGTCAGCCTGAGACCGACACAGAAGGCACTAACCTCCAACATTAGGTTAACTGCTCCACGACTTCCACAAGTGCAGACCCTTGGTATTTCATTCAAAGTAACACTTTTGTGGCATCAGGGATGAACAAAGTCTTTTGATCTGTGATGAAAACATTAAGCATATTCTATAAATAATCAGTAATACTAGCAAACATTTACTGAGTGTAAGTGGGGGTGTTGTCAGTGATTTACATAAATTAACTCACAGAAAATGGAACAATTTGAAATATCTGCTCTCTATACTCTGTTTCTAGAACCTGTGGAATGAATTCCCTTAATTTTGGACAAATAAATTCCATAGTACATAGGAGCTATCTTTGTCATCACCTTCATCCACTTCTTGCAAAATTATCATAATCTTCTAACCAGAGCAAAGGTATTCATTAACCCAAAGTTGAACATGGTTAAAAATCTGTTCACTAGGGTAAGTTTCTTTGCCTGAGTCTAAGCCATTTTTTTAAAGTTTCCATTTCAGTTCTATTTAGTTCACAAAGGAAATTTGATTTTTTTATAGTGATAGTAACTAGGGAAAAAATGAAAAATCAGTATTTTTTGTTTAAGTCATATCTTCAAATTCAACAAAGTTAAAGTTTTTCTCTTAAAAGAAGCCAATTCATGTGCTCTAGTCTGTGGTTAAAACATTTTTTTTGATCTTGTTCAGAGTTAGCCCTTAGGGTTTTGCAAGTAGGTGTCATTGTGTCTCACATCCCCTGCTGTGAAAATCAACTTGCATTTGAATGTGCATCTTGACCCATAAATGTCACTGTGGTCCACTGAGCATCTGACTTCAACATTTCCTGTTGTAAAATGTACAATGGGAAACAATATTTTTTCTTGAAAAGGGGGCCTGCCACAGAGTATCTGTGTATGTCCATGAGTGTTTGTAGCACAGACAGGAGAAACTGCAACAGTAAGGGTTTAAGTGCATGTCTCCGACTATTAAGCAAGATGATACCAGACAACAAAGTTTCTGAACAGCTTTGTGGGGGAAAAAAAAATACCAGATTATCGTTTCTGTTTCCAATTCACTTCTCCCTTTCACAGGACCCCATTCACCCTGGGTATCCTTAGTCTCAGACTTCACATTTTCCCTCAAAGTGAAGATATATCAAATAATCTCTCCCCAATTCATTTTGCTGCTTTCTCTTTGCCTCTACTCGACATACATACACTTTATCTTTACATCCACATGTATAGCCCAATTCATAGAGCAGTAGGCTGGTGCCGAGGAGTTAATGAATGACTAAGGCACACACAAAGAATGCAGGCGATGACGCCGCCCCACATGCAGAACCCCCGGCTTGGATGACCAGTACCTATATTTAGAATTTGTGTTTCCAGTAATTTATTGCATGGAATCTCGAGATTCTATGCCAGCATTTTAGACAGAGCAAAACTCATCTGAAAATTAGAATGCACAGCTATTTTTAAAAATCCAATTTCTGACAGTGCTTGTTTTAATCCATCTAAATTTTATTTCTGTTTCTTGTTTGAAATCTGGCCAAAGTGTGTGACCCAACTGGAAATCCATCCAACTCAGAGAAGCCACACCTGTCAAGATGGTTTCCCTGCTGGTCTTCAGGTCAATGGGCACATGACGTAAAGGAAAGGGGAATTCACATCTACCAGGCATAGATTCTGTACCTAGGTATTTCCCCTATGTCCAGGGTACAATTCTGGTGAAGTAGGGTGAAGTAGGGAGAGTAGATGGAGTATGAAACTCAGATCACTCCATCATGGATCATCTGATTTTTGGTAAAAGTATGGCATGATCTTCCTCTACTGTGTTTAAGAATTCACTCTCCTTTTCGGACATTTTTCTTTCAGCCTTTCACTAAATAAAGGGCAAAGGAAGAGAAGGGGAATAAAAGTCACACAATTATCGATGAGCAGTTTTCATTGTAAAGGTTTGATGGACCAAAAAAAGAAAAAGGGTGCTTTTCTTCTTATTGGTGGCTGTCGTGGAGGTCAGTTAGGGATACATTCCCTATAACACTAAAGGAAGTTGGCTGCTTACATGGGCAACATAAGCATTTAGGTATATATACATAAAACGTGGAGGTCAAATTTACCAGTAAGAGAAGGGAGAAAAGACGTATGTGGATGAAGAGGTGATGCGGGGTGCGGTTTCAGTAGCTTTCAGGGAGATTGCCATGTGCATATTGAACATGTCAATCTGAGATAAAATGTGATTCCCAGGCACCCAATATGGTAACAGAGTCTAGTTGATGGGGCTCATTAAAGCAGTTTGAAACACCTGCTTTCCCTGTTCAAAGGACTAAAATTCAGGGACTGATGTGTCAGTCATTCACAGAGAGGGTAAGCCTGTGAGTATTCAAGAACCAGCAGGAGGGCACACGTGCGTGAGCACGTGCGCGCACATACACACACACACACCCCGGGATTATTTGGCACTTTCTCACATGGGGAGGGTAGACATTGAGGTGTTCTGTGGTCTTCAATCATTTCAACCAGGGCCATCGCTTTGTAAAAAAGCTCTGTGATTGTGTGGTGTCAACACCAATAACCACTGTCACTGCGTCTTGTCAAAGCAATGGCCATTTGTTTCTGGAAGAAAAGCCTGGAATATATAACTGAGGTAGGCAAGGATTTTTTTTTTAATGGAAATATAAGCCTTTAAATAAATAATTGTCTTTTCTGAGCACATTAAAAAAAACATATGTATAAAAAATCATACTGAAAAAATTTATACTCAACGAAATTGTGACACTCACTCATCTAAAAAGCTTTGCTCATTCAAACCAGAAAGATTAATCACAGAAAGCAGATTAAAAAAAATTCCCTGAAAGAGAAGGGAAATAATTTAGCAGTAAATCATAGAGCAGGGCTAACATGAATCACAGAAAAAGGTACCAGCTCTTATGATTTAGGTGACATATGAAAAATAGCCCTTCGTGGATTGACAGTTATAGGTATAAATGATAAAATTATTCAGCAGTGATATGTTCTCTTCTTGTCATTTGTCATTTTGCATCTGATTACTTCTAAGAATTTAATTAAAGGGGTAACAGAACCATATAGACCTTTTGTGACTCTAACAAGCAAATACCTTTTTAAGCCTTTTTAAAGAAAAATGTATGACTGCTCTCTCCTTTTGCTTTGTCCTTACTGAATGCTCTATGCATCTTCATGCATGCAATTTTTTTTCTTTATGCTATTTTAGGCTTCTAAGGAAATTTTAGTAAGAAAATATTAAAAATCAAATGCAACGTCATGCATTGTTGTTATTAGCAGAAAAATTATTTTAGTTTAAATATACACTCAGAGACTGAATAAGAACAGCTGCCAAGCCAATGTCTTCAGGTTTTATTTTTGAAATAAAATCAAAGATAATTGTACTTTTTCTTTCTGGCTCTGCAATTCAAAGTGAGAAATATGAGCTTGTGTGTGTGTGTGTGTGTGTATAATAAGTACATGTGTAAGTATATGTGTGTGTACAATACTTGTACACACACATATACACAAGCTGTGTGTTAAGTGTGTATATTCTTATACACACACGATAAGATCATACATTTCGTATCAGCGTGATAGACATTTTTCTGTAGCAGGACTACAGATCAAAGCCTAGAATATGTAGAAGGTGAATGACATCTTATAAAAGTAAGTGTGAAATGCAGTTTTAGCAAAGAGGCCCCCTTAGCATGAATTGTGTGTAACTTCCCTAAACAGGAGGGTTTTTTCCTTATACTGTTTATTTTAATGATAGGGTAAATGAGTTTTATGCAAATAAATCCTGCAATAGGATCTAGACCATCAAAATTCTTGTAAGAAAAACAAAAGTTGCAAGAACTAGTGTGACCATTATACAATGTGACCAACCAATACATTCTTAAAAATACACCCTGTGTGTGCATTTTTATTTGCAATTAAGAAGAGTTAACGCTACAAATCCAATTCACAGTCACTTTAAAGTTTTGCCTCCAAACCACTTCAATATTTTAACTGACTAAATTAAGACTTTTCTGTGTTTTCCCCACCCCATCTCCCAGAGCAGAAATTAAATCAGTTTTAATTTATTTTATTTGCTAACACTGTGAATATAATTATTGCTGCCTAGTCTTTTTAATTGTTTTCAACTAGGTGCTTGTCTTTAAGTTGCAATAGACTTCTAATTCCACATTGTTGATATTCCCTTGTTAATTCTGACAAAGTGTCATAAATTCAGGTATTTAGGCTTATTGAATTTTGAAATGAGGTGATTAGTTGGTGCATGGATGAATGAATTGATGCAAAGCAAAATGAATTTTATGATTTACTATGGTTTGCAAGTTCCCTTGGAACCATTATGTGCAAATTGTATAATGTATTAAGAGGTAAGATATCACATTTATAATCAACTTGGCAAATTTTGCTCAAGTAAAGATATTCCAGCATTCTGCAAAAGAGTCACTGTTGAATAAGTGTTTGGCATACACAATTAATTTTCACTGTGTTGTCTTACACTCTATCATTTATAAGTCTAAGAGGCTAATGTATAAGATATCAGAGGCTCACAATCAATGCAGAGCATTATGTGTGTCATGTTTTAGGATTTTAAATTGTAGTCTAATGTTCAAGGTTATTACCAGTTCAAAGTTCTAACAAGATGCATGTAACTGAGCACTTTACTTTAAAACATAAGGTTCCTCACTTATGTTTCCTCATTGACAGAGGACATAAGCACATGGGTTTTACATTATTGCTTTTATTGAGTGTAAACCACGTATTTAGTTTGGTATTGCATTAATTGTAAAAATCTGTGTCCTTGCATGCATAGACACAGTTAATTTAGATGGAAAATATTAATAGCATCCTATGAGAGTAATACCAAAGAGCCTAGGCAGATCAGGATCTATGGCTGGAAAGAGTGGGCATGGAGGTACAGGATGGTATGCAGGGCATCAGAGGGTCTTTGCTGCTACTGAAAATCTATCATTAGTAAATTCATCGCTCTTTATTTGCTTAATGACACTCTTAAAACCCCAAGCTGAGATGCCAGCTTTCCAACACTTAGCTGCGATCAGCTCTGTGCTAAGAGATGCTGTCTTTGCCATAGAAGCGAGAGAGAATAGAATATATCAACTACTCAAAGAGTTCAGTGCTAGAACAGGCACTGTGAAGGGGAGTCCTGGAGAGTTTGGGATCCCTTTGGAATCCCAAGGGATAGAAGAACCAGAGGAATAGTAAAGAGTCAGCCTGTGCTTGTTCCCAGACCCAGCCGTGAAGTTTTGCTACATGGATAATTTGCAGCAAATCAAATGCACCAGACTTTTCAGTCCTAAACAACTAGTTCTTACATTTGGGGTCATGTGACATTCGTCCTGTATAACTATTTTAACTGAAAGCAACCTGTAAAGAAGTGCACTGCAGTTAAGACAGAACTAGCTAAATAGCCCATTGTAAATTTACGGGGTTGTGTCTATTGGATTAAAATCCAAAATATTCATTTCTCTGTGACTTGTCTTAGAGACTTCACAAGCCTTCAGAGGTGACCTGTCAGGTTCATTTGCATCTAATCAGATCCATCACCCATAATTTTATTTTGGTGTGTTAATTACCACTGACAGTCCATTCCTCAGACACCCAGTGGAGATGGCCCTGAGTGCCTGGTGCAATCTCATCATCCCATCTAAAACGTGTAGCCGTCCAGGAAGAGTGCAGTTATGTGGTCTCCTGACTTTGACTTTGGAAAAGAAGTGGTGAAATGAATTATTTTTGCTCTCGGGGGAGAAGAGGAACCTTCAGGAGTCCTCATTTTTAAGCTCCAGCAGCTCACAACTTGGATCCCTGAGTGGAGTTCTGCAGTGGGAGTCTGAGCAGAATTACTCTGCCCTAGCTTCTGAGAACTCTGCATGGTGCCTAGGTCAACATCAGCTTGTCCCTTCTGGAAATCCTACCCTCAGGCAGAAGGACTTGAAAGATTTCCTTCTTCCTACCTGGAGCAGAGAGGGTAAGAATAGCCTTGCATGTAATGGGCACCAGTAGAGATCTAATTGGCTGATTAGGTCTTCTTGGATAAACCTGCGTGGACGTAGTTTATTAAATTGGATTCTATTTTCAGAATATGATACTATTCGGGGGTGATCAGAGTGTAATAATTAAGAACACAAAATCTGTAGTCAGAATACCTGGGCATCTTTAATACATTTCTTAATCCCACTAAGCTTTCACGTCTTAATCTAAAAATGGGGATAATAATAGTACCAATTCCACAGAATTGTTTAGAATATTACATGAGATTATTCCATTGTGTAAAGTGTTTAGAACTGTGCCAAAACATGGTAAAGTTTCTGTAGCAGTCAGCTGTTATTAGTAAGGAAAATAAAGAAGAATTGAAATAAGTTGGTTTCTGACCTATGCACACAAAGAAACAGCGTACATCAGACAAACCTGAGATTTTGCTCCAGGTCTGCTGCTGGCGCAAACTATCACTACAAAACAACAAATTCATTTATTAATTAAAATTCTAAAATCTCTACTCAAGCATGTAACTATGTACAGCCGCACAAACCTTTACTAAGCCGCTACTCCTGTGCTAGATCTAAGGATAAAAGGATAAATAAAAACAATCCTTACTTTCAAGGCATTAACAGGATCATTGTGTACATTCACAAGCTAACCAATGATCAATTTCTGGTTTTAAACCAAAGGTAAGCTTAGAATGAGGTAGGAACACACATGTGACCTGGCCAGAGAATAAGAACGACCCCAGAAAAGCTTTTCTTCCTGGTATGGAATACACAGAGCTTTGCGTTAACAACAACAAATTTGTTCAACCCAACTTTCTCTCTTATTCAGTTCTTTTCTCTATTTAAGAGAAAAAAAAAAACATGTGTTCATTGGCTGTTTTGTGATTTAAGACTCTGCTATCCTAGAAAAAAGAAAATTATCTCTCCACTGTAGTATTATTCCAATTGCCTCTCTGTCACCTTAACTTCAAAGCCAAACTACTTCAAAGTCAATATTTTCTCTCTCCATGCTCTTCAATCCAACCTAAAATTAAGATTTTGTTGGATTAATTTCATTTTGATTCTATTGTAGGCACTTTGCTGACTTCAGAAAGCATGAGAAATATAACGTATGATAAAATGGTGGTTTCTTATCATTCTGTTTATTATAATTGACTATTTTCAACATCCTAAAAATGCTATTAATATTTGCCTAACAAATAATTTTGCTAGTACGTTATTGTAATGATCAGAATGGTCTGACCTCAGAAATGTCTGGGAAGGACACATAGCTAAAGATGGCCTCTCTGTCCCTCAAACTTTAGCATTGTGGAATAATCCAGAATTTACTGGAAGACAATTTAGCAAGGAGACTCAACTCTTGGTAACAGACCCAATAGAGGGGGAGCAGTGATGTGAACAATTAAAAATCATGAGTAATCCTCAAATCAATTAAATGTAGCTTTTGAATGTGTTTTTATTAATTACTATATATTTAAATATAGTATTTATAATATTTAGGTATTTCACAGAAGAGCAACAAAGCAAAATAATGAAATCCTTGGAGCTCAGTTTGATTATTCAACTTTCTTTCTTTCTACTAGCATGCTCTCTCCCACTCCCTACTATGTGTGGAGTGTGAATTATTCCACTTCCCAAACTGATGCTGAAGACTGAGCTTCCTTATCCATTTTCTTGTTCATATCTTCTCCTAGGGCAGGGAGATAATTGTTTTGGGTTGAAAGACTTCCAACTTCTGAGCCAGAACAGACAAAGATTCTTTTATGTTAACAAAGTACTTCATTAAGCAGAGCAGGTTAACTTTGTAGATTAAAAAACAATTTTTTTTTTGAAACTGCTAATCTACCATGTAATGGATCCTTGATCACAGCCAAAGGAAAATGAACAATTTGTGCCAGGGAAATGGGCAATATTACTGACTGTATTCTTTTTATAGGTTAAGTCTTTTCTAGAAGAAAGACTTTTTTTTTTTTTTAATTTTTAATTTAGGGGGTAAAACAGCACTTCCATGCAAGTCAGAATATAACTTTACTATTTTGGAAATGTCATTTAGAATAATAATAATGGGAAGTAAAGTCACGTGTAAATGAGCCCCTTAAAGCCGGACATGCGTTTGCATTTTCAAAGACTATTCTTTCGGCATTTCATGACAATGCAACATGGTAAATCGTAAGACTAGTGAAATTACATTCCATCTATCGATGTACATTAAGAACTAATAACTTGAGACGTTTTAGCTGACAGAGTTACAGTTTTATAGTGCATATAATAGAAATCTTGTAGTGATAAAGTATGTTGCCATTAGACTTATAGCACACAGCAGAGAAGGCAACACAGCTTTCCATTGCTGCCCTACTGCCCCTCTCTCCCCTCTCCCTCATCAATACTTCCTTTATTACCTGACATTTGTTCACCAATGTATTGACCAAAGGGGACATTGTCTCCAAAGGCTGCAGTAATATGCTGCATACATGAAAATTGTATCAGGAATGCCCTCTAAGCCCATGAATAAACAATTAGCATGAAACATTCTACCCACTTTCAAAGCACCACAGATTTATGTGCATATAATTATGTATCACAACAGCTCATATAGACTACTGTGTCTGTTTTCATAGATTTCTAATAAATATCTGATTATATAGAATGTTCAAGTAAGGGGCCAAATTTTATTTATTTATATTCTCAGTGCCTAGCACAGGGCCTGGACCATGATACTGTATGCACTCACTAAATGGTTAACCAAACTGAGTCATTATGAGTTTTATTCTATGTATGAGACGACTGAGGCTCGGGGAATGGAAGCGTCTGGAATGACAGCTAGTGAGTTACAGGAGCAAAGATTGAACTCAGAACTTGTGACTTGAACACTCCGGGCTCTCTGCATTTTAGTACTCTGACCCCACAAAGGTACAGATAAGAGGGTGTGCGTCAGAGCATGGCGTCCTGGGCACGCCAGTGAACAAGAGGACAGAGCCTCAAACAAAGAAGAAGGAAGAAAAGAAAGTTTGAGAAGCCAGATTTCATCTCGTTGTGTTACAAATTGTCTAGTATTAACTAAATTCTCTCTTCATGGCTCACACCCCTGTAATTAGGGACCCTTGATGACCAACAATTATCTGTCTGTTATAACTAAACATTTTCAAAACTACAGCTATGGCCCAAGAATCTTCAAATGAAATTCAGGCTCAGGACGGGCATGGTCTTTTGTTCTGGAGTGAACTGAGGGTGGCGAGTGCCTTGGCTGCCATTTTCTGGAGACCAGGGGGTTCTGTGGAGGAGACACGGGTTCTTCCCGCAACGTATGGCTGATTTCAGCAGGTGGAGGGGTTTTTCCTTTGAAGCCATCAGTAGATCCAGGAAGTGCATCAGAGTGTTTCTTCCACTTCCTGGTGGGGTTTTGGTTTGTTTGTTTGTTTGTTTTGTTTTGTTTCTTTGACGGAGTCTCACTCTGTCGCCCAGGCTGGAGCGCAGTGGCGCCATCTCAGCTCACTGCAGGCTCCGCCTCCCGGGTTCCCGCCATTCTCCTGCCTCAGCCTCCCGAGTAGCTGGGACTACAGGCGCCGCCACCTCGCCCGGCTAGTTTTTTGTATTTTTAGTAGAGACAGGGTTTCACCATGTTAGCCAGGATGGTCTCGATCTCCTGACCTCGTGATCCACCCGCCTCGGCCTCCCAAAGTGTTGGGATTACAGGCGTGAGCCACTGCGTCCAGCCCATTTCCTAGTTTTATAATGTTATATTACAGTACAAATCTCACTTCATTTATATTACTAAACACTATTAAGTGAAATGTGCAGAATAATCAGATTTTCTAGCTGACTGTGTTAATTTCTAAAAGCAAAGAGAAAATAACATTTATTGAATGCCTACTCTGTGCAAACCACTGTTAGGTATGGATTTTGCTCCTAATATCTAAAAACAGCAAAAAACTAAAAGCTCTGAAGATAAAATGTATTGACTGGGTGCAGTGGCTCACATCTGTAATCCCAGCACTTTGAGAGGCCAAGGCAGGCAGATCACGAGGTCAGGAGTTTGAGATCAGCCTGGCCAATATAATGAAACCCCATCTCTACTAAAAATACAAAAAATTAGCTGGGCGTGGTGGCAGGTGCCTGTAATCCCAGCTACTTGGGAGGCTGAGGCAGGAGAATTGTTTGAAGCCGGGAGGCAGAGGTTGCAGTGAGCTGAGATCACACCACTGCACTCCAGCCCAGGTGACAGTGTGAGACTCCGTCTCAAAAAAAAAAAAAAAAAAAAAAAAAAAAGAAAAGAAAATGTATTACATCTTCCTCTGTGAATAAGGATGCAGGTTCAAAGACAGAAATAAGGTGCTCAAGGCCAAAAACTAGTAAAGGACTATTAACATCTGATTCCAAAGATTTCTGATTCTCTCCATTGTCTATTCCAAGTCTTAAAGATGTTTGCAGTTATTTAATACCAACAAACTTTTCCATACACATTTCCGATAAACCATGCATTTAAAGGCTTTATTTTAGAAAAAATCACTCTTGCATGCTTTAACTGCAGAACTGTTCTTCATCCAGAACAGTAGCCCTCTTAACCAGAGATCTCAACACTTAAAAAAATTACACTTTTGGTCTCCAGATAATACGCTGAAAGGTGGTATGGAATACAAAGAAAAATACAACACTGTAATGGAAACCAGCAGCTCAAGATTCTGACCTCATATCTGCAAAAAACTAGCAGTAAGATCTTGGCAAATCAACTACTTCTTTAGACCTCAATTCCATTCCAATATAATCAAGATGATCTTGAAGGTGCCTTGCAATTCTAGACATTATCTGTCTATTACTATACGTCATTTAAAAAGTGATTTTCAGTTATTCATTTAATGCACAATTTTACCTTGCTTTCAAAAAAACAATAATATAGATCTGTTAAGTTCCCTCTGATATAATTCACAGATACTAACATGATTAAAGAATCTAAATGAAGATGACTTTTATTTATTTTAACTTTTTTAAAAAGAAATCACAGACTTCAGGTGAGACTATTTTGCTGAGGACTGTGTGTTGGAGAAATAAGTAGAAGAACAAAGAGAACAGTATTAAGGTAAAGTTTACTGTGTCAATTTATGTGTTAGTGTGTCTACTCCAATACCTGACCATTTCTCCATCAAGATTCAGGCCTGTGGGCAACAGAAATAAGAAAATAGTATAAGGCCAGGCATAGTGACTCACACCTGTAATCCCAGCATGTGAGAAGCCGAGACCAGAGGACTGCTTGAGGCCAGGAGTTTGAGACCAGCCTGGTCTACATAGCAAGACTCTATCTCTAGAAGAAATACAAAAATTAGCCCGGCAAAGCTACTTGGGCGGCTGAGACAGGAAGGTCCCAGACGCTTGATCTTGAGCCCAGGAGTTCCAGGCTCCAGTGAGCTATGATTGTTCCACTGCACTCTAGCCTGGGCTACAGAGCCAGACCCTGTCGTAAAAATAAATAAACAAACAAACAAACAAAGAAAAACAAAGAAAATATTATAGATATATTGCTAATATAATACATCATTATTACAATTTATACAGACTAATTAGCTGAGGACTTTTTCACAGCTGAGATAGGTACAGAATATAATTTCATTTAAATTGGGAAGGAAATTTAGGGCAAGAACTCTGAATATATTTATGCAGTTTAATTTTAAGGCTTTAAATCAATCAGACATAAACTTATAGTCATCTCACATAGATGCTATTTTATTTCCTTTTGTAACAAAACAAATGTGTACAGAAAGTATTTGAATTCTAATAACTGCAGAAAGAAAATTAGATATGCCCTATGAGACAATTAGCACCTACTAGTTTAACCTCCACAATGAATGAAAGGCTGCCTAACTAATGGGCACTTAAATCCAGATGAAGATTAACAAGTCCTCAGAAGATGATTGTTTTTCTTTCTTGTAAGAGAAAGATAATGACAAATGAGTGTAGTATTCCTAATGAGGTAGGTCTATTTGTTTGTTTCCGTCGTCCTGGTAAACTCTCTAGGAAGATGGAGAAAACTCTCCGGAAACGTTGAAAAGTGACCCTCCAGTGTGGCTGTTCCATCATTCACATTCAGAATCAGTGAGACTTTCCAATAAAGTAGACACTGACCGCATGAAACAATGTCGCTAGATTGTGCAGACTGCATGTGGGAAAATAAAATGCTCATGAAAATTGCCTCCTTGAAGTGAATGTCAGCATTTCTAAGTTTGATTTTTATTTTATTTCAGGGTCTTTTTTTTTTTTCTGTGAGAAAGCATTCCTGATATAAGTCAGTGACAAAATGATACGTAATTTTTTGCTTCTCAGGAATACATTTCTTGATTTTAATCAAGTTAAAAAGAATCAATTGCTTCTAAATAGAGTTGTAAATACTACTGATCCAAAAAAGAATCCATCTGCTAAAATTTGTAGCATACAAGGGGAGGAGAAAATATATTTCGATATGTGATCTCATTAAGCGTAGGCTTTGGATTTGGCATGTTTTCATAGTTAATGCAATACATTCCATTTTGCATCTCATTTCATCGCTACGTTCTTGCAACTGAGAACATGAGCAGAAGCCTAAGAATCTTGATGAAATATTTAATCTCCTTAAAGATGATCATCTTTTCCCTTCCCTTCATTTTTTGTGACCTACCTCTACTACCTTGCTGCAAAAATGATGAGCCATCTTTGGTCACACAAAATATATTTCAAAAAATAAAATTCCCTTTATAGTAGTAGTCACTAGCATTTTGTCAGCTTGGTGTTGTGCATGGCCACAGGGGAATAAAAAATAAAAAAGGTATCAGGACTTCCTTTCACCGAAACTGGGGCGGAGGAACATTCCTGATGTGAACTAGAAAAGGAGAATATTGAAGCAAATCATCTAATGTGTTTGGACGAACTTCGATTTCACTTTTTAAATTTATTTTTAGTAAGGAGTATTTCCATGTCAAATCAGCAATTTTTATACTTTACACACTTCAATAGAAAACATATCATCTTTTGTCTTTAATTCCACCTTTACTACAGAGGTGAAAGTGGTGTCATTTTGTGTGATTGCCTACCTACCGTTCATTAGTGGAGGCAGCATCGTTAAGTCCTACTGGAGCATTTGTAGGAGCTAATCTTCTGGGCACTCAGCATTCTCGTTGACCTTGTTAAAGGTAAGGGAGGTCAGACTTGGGTTCAACAGAGGCACTCTCCCACCAAGGAGACTGGCATGACAAAGTGATCGATGTGTGTCACTTTTCATTAATCACACCATTTTCCTTTTCATGAAATACCAGCAGATAATTGTTACTGAACGTGATTCGCAACACTCAGTGCAGCGGTTGAAGAACCAGAAATAGGCAAACAGATAAACACGTTGTTTAGCTTGCAGGCAGTGAGTGTTTGCTATTCAGAGGTACATCGTGCATAAACATTGATCTAGCCATGAGCTCACACTCACTAAGCTTTTGCTGTTTCCAGAAAACCCTGTGGTCAGGCTAGGTAATAGCCAAAGGCAAGCACTTTTACCTGTATGGCAAGGTTACATTCTATTTCAGTTGCCTGGTCTGAAATAAATCAGTTTCCCCAGTGTTAGGCCACTGTGAGATTGCCATGGATTGGAACCAAGTGCACGGAACAAAATGCTTGCCTTTGTGGTGAAAGACTCCTAGAGGGCAGCTGTTGATATTGAATAAATATTTCATTAAGTTCAAGTGCCTGCACACGATTTTGGAAGCTGAGAATTCCTTTAAATCAATGGAGCTTTCCAACTTTCTTTCATAAATGGATACTTTTATTTACACACAATGAAGGAAACTTTTATTTTCCTTATCAGGACATCCCCATTTTTGAACCCATGTACAGCAAGTAATGGTACTTTAAAATATGCTTGGGGAACATGAGGCATTTGGCATGTGATGGCTTGTGGTTATTTTATAGCTAGGTCCTTGTCCAGTTTGCCATTAGCACAGGATGTGTTGACCAGAAGCAGCCTGTTCCATGCCATCCACCCACACCAGCAGCCAGCCTATACTCAACGTGCACTCTGCAAATGTTGCCGGGCACACGACAAAGCCACTGAACAGTGCACACTATGGTCTTGTTAATTCAACAGTAGGTTGTGACGGCAAACAGAAGTGAGCTTCTGATATGCAGATAGAGCAGGAACTGAAACTGAGGCTATGGACAACGTTCTGAGGCTTCTGGTCCTTGCTGTCATTCCTTTGCTTTTCTGTCCTTCAGTCCAGTAAGACGTGGGATCAGTGCTAATGTGTTCAACTGCTTTCTCTGCTATTACAATACACAAATAGAATGGAAGAATTCAACACAAACAATATGTGCTAATTGCCAAGAAGATTTCAAAAGACAAACTTAAAATTGGAAAGATTGTTTTTTCTCAAAAAGAAAACAGATGATCAAACTCCACTTCTCAAAGTTTTCTCAATGGGTAATACGCTTGTCAAACAAAAGCGTGGTACATAGTACAGGGGAAAAACCATATTTTGGCAGAATGGAAAAAGTAATTTGATCAGATACATACAGATTTCTTTTTTATAAAAAACAAATGGAGTGGTTTTCTTAGATAAAATCTATTTTGCAAATAGCTTATCGATTCTGAAGAAGCATTTTCACAAAGAAAACTAAAGTTTAAAAATCCAGCCAATAATAATACATAATGCAAATGTAAAAACATATTTTACTCACCACTAAAAGAATTAGTCCTCATTGCATACACAGCTAGAGTATTCTACTTTTTTTTTGAATCTCAGATTTCAACGTGTGTTCACATTTCATATTAGGGTAACTTCTGTGATCATTAACATTTATCATATTTAATTTTTAAACATTGGTCATTTTAGAGCATTTAGCATCTAATGAAACTGACACTTATATAAAGTATGAATTGTCCCTGGCCAGTATGAAAAAAAAGCTAACACTTACTAAGCATTAACTATATGCCAAGTACTCCAATCATATTAACTCACTGAATCCTTGCAACAACATATAAGGTAGGCGATATCATCATCGCGATTTTATGGAAGAGGAAGTATAGGGGCAGAGGGCTTCAGTATCTTGATGAGATCACACAGTAAGCACTGGAGCTGCTTTCAGACCAAACCAGATGAGCCAGACTGACTGCTACTCAGTCAGTCACTAAAGGACACTGCCCCGACGCACATTCACATGCTAAGTTAACACGCCACATACCAGTGAAGTCTCTCCCGATTTCAGATGTGGGAGTTGTGCACTGCATAGAAATGGCACGATCCCTTTCAAAAGACTGTACATGTCTTCTCTTGGAGAGCCTTCTATTCTCTGCTAAGTGCTTGGGGATTTGAATAAATTACCCCGAGGCTTTCTTTCCTACAGTGCAAAATATTATTTCTAATATACATAAAGTAAGATTGCATAGTTTTAACATAAATGGATGCATACAGATCTAAGAGGGGAAACAGATAAGACCTAGTAACTGGATGATGGATTTTTGTCTTTAACGAGGTGCCATATTGATGCATTAAAACCTTCTCCCTCTTCCCTTTATGACTTCTTCTCCCCCAGACTCAGAAACGTGATCAGGGTCACTGTGTTTCCTGCTCTCTAAAGCAGAGCAAAGCGTGGGGGTTCTTGGGAGGCTGTTTCCTCTTTGGAACAGCTGAGTTGGCTGACTTCACGTTTCCTGTGTTGAGCAGGTGGAAGCAATGTCTGTCTGCCTAGCTAAGCTAATTTTCCTTTTCCTCTTGGCATCCAGGACTTATCTTCCTTCCTCTTTAATGGATGGAAGTTCTTTGGGGAGGTTTTTTTTTTTTTTTTTTTTTTTTTCCTTACCTGTGTAAGAAAACAGAAAAGCAGTGTATTGTTTTCTTCAACCTTATTAAATTGCATTTCAACCTTGAAAAATGACCCTATGGTTCAGTGTCTGCTTGGGTAAGAAATATGACAGAATATTCAGATGTGGATAAAGCCTTGTCCCAGACATACTGTCCAGGAAAGGAATGACACATAGATAGTATTCCCCTTGGTCTTCTCTGGAAGTACCAACTTCTGCAGTGAGGTAGGCGGATGTGGTCATTTGGCACTTCAAAGAGCTCAGTTCAACAACCCAAATAACATCAAAATAACTCCATGCTTCCCTCTTATCTCTTGAGGCTGTAAAGTTGTCACATAGCCCATACTCTTTAAGCAACCCCTTATGTATTTTCCCTTTCACTGTTCTGTGTTACCCTCTCAGTCATCCCCCCTACCTACCCCTGAGCCCACCCAAAGAACCTCCTCAGCTCCAGGGTCCAACCCACGTTTCTCTCCCCCTTCCTACTGATTCTGCCTTGCAAAGTCAAAGGACTTACCTGTCCCAGGGAGGAATATTGTCAGCAGTAGGTGTGGGTAGGAGACTAAGAGACAAACATAAATTCTCCTTACCAGGTTGAGGGAAAGGGAAAAGTTGCAGCTTCTTGTATGTGAAGACCTTTTACCCCTCACCAGTATGTCATCTCTTTCCTCCTCCTCCCTCCTGTCTTCACTGTGACCCCCAAACAATTTTGTTCAGATACAAATTACTTTTTTTCATTCTGGTAGACCTTTGAACATACAAACACGAACTGAAATTATAACAGATGGACCCATACAGGAATTTCTCATTTAGATCATTGGTTGTTGAAAGTTTCCTAGCCTATAATATTTACTCAGCAGCTGATTTGAGCTTTTCCTGCATATTCCTACATTATGCTACACTAGGTGATGGGATTTTAGTAATAAAGCAGAGACCCCCAGCAAGGCCTGGTGGCTCACGTCTGTAATCACAGCACTTTGGGAGGCCGAGGCGGGCAGATCACCTGAGGTCAGGAGTTTGAAACCAGCCTAACCAACATGGCGAAACCCCATCTCTACTAAAAATACAAAAATTAGCCAGGCTTCGTGGTACATTCCTATAATCCTGGCTACTCGGGAGGCTGAGGCAGGAGAATCGCTTGAACCCAGGAGGCAGAGGTTTCAGTGAGCCCAGATCACGCCATTGCACTTTGCACTCTAGGTGACAGAGTGAGACTCCATCTCAAAAAAAAAAAGAGTGACCCCCATCTCTCTCCTTATTGGATGTAGGGTAGGTAGAGGGATGGAGAATGGTCATTAAATAAATCAACATCAACATAATACATTTATTTCAGTTATTATAAGAACTATAAGAAAAAGTACAATCTGCTTTGAAAATTACAAAAGTGAAGTATCTCCTGAAACGGGGGAGGGGGTTAGTCATTATGAAGAGTTTACTGATGAACTTTTAATGAATCAGTACATTCAAATATTACATACAAGGCTTTAGAGAATTCCCATTTGGGGGAAGTATGACTTATCTTTTCTGTGTTCTCTTTTGAATTTATTGTTTCCACTATGAAACACTCGAAAGAGAAATCTTTGGAGTCTGTATAGCTGGATAAAGTATAGCTAACTTCCAGCTTGCTGCTGTCTAACCATCATTTTCATTGATGAGAAATGACTTATGTGTTTTCATCAATGTTTTTCTCTTTGGTTGATAAGATCAGTGACATTAAATCTTAAGATCTTTAAACATCGGTTGTCTCTCTTTTTTCAGCTTAAATCTATACATTTCTTTAGGAAAGATAGCTAATCCATGCTGGGCTTAATACCTAGGTGATGGGTTGATAGATGCAGCAAACCACCATGGCACATGTTTACTTATGTAAAAACCTGCACATCCTGCACATGTACCCTGGAACTTAAAATAAAAATCAAATTTATTGCCTGTTTAACAGTCATTTTACCCAATCTCCCCTCCAAGGGAGCAAATTTTATGAGGGTGAATAGCATGGACCTCTTCACAGGGTGCAACCACCCTGGGCTCCTAACCCTACACTACCGTGTACTGCTTTCATTTAATATAAATTTAAGTCATTGAGCCTGGGCAACAAGAGCAAAACTCCATCTAAAAACAAAATAAAACAAAAAAAGAAACAAAAAGCAAAAAAATAATTAACTCATTGTATTAGTTTGCTAGGGCTGCTGTAACAAAGACTGGATGTGGCTTAAACAACAGACATTTATTTTCTCACCATCCTGGCAGGTAGCAGTTTGAGATCAAGCTTTTGGCAGGGTTGGGTCCTTCTGAGTGCCATGAGGAGAATGTGTTCCAGGCCTCTCTCCTTGACTTAGAGATGCTGTGGTCTCCCTGTGTCTGCATGTGGTCTTCCCTCCGTCCATGTCTTTGCCCGAATCTCCTCTTCTTATAAGGGCACCAGTCATACTGGATTAGGGCCACCCCCAGTGAGCTCATTTTCACTTCATTACCTCTGATAGGACCCTGCCTCCAAATCTCCAAATCCCCAGCATTCTGAGATCCCAGGGCTGGGGGCAGGGGGTGGTGCTGGGACTTCACTATGCGGGGATGGAGAGTGTGCAGAATTCAGCCTATAACAGCCATCTTTGTAAAGTCGCCCATAGACTGGTTGTGACTGTTGCAGCATGGCACAGACCCAGTTTTCAGAAAATTAGTAGTAAAGTTATACACAAGCCTATAGAAATGTGCAATCAACATATTAGAATTTCATCCCACTGATGGGTAGGGTTCCCCAGATAAGTATTCTTCTTTATTGAAATAGAATGAATATTAAAGTACTTTTTAAAGCAATTTTATATATTCAATGTGATAAACTAGGAAAAAAAATAAGCAGGCGAAGGAAGCTGGTTCCACATTGGTTGACCTCACTGTGCTGTGAGAAACGGGGAGTGTTTCTCCTCTGCTGTCTGAGACCTGTCAACATCACAGCTAAAACCTGGATTACAAGATGTAACAGGGGAGAAATGAATAAGCCCAGGCTTCTGGCTGGATTTTCTCCATCGTGGGGTCATCTTAAGTCTTCTGATATTTGTTAGCCTGTGTTTCCATTTGTGGCCACTTCCTCTGGGTACTGAGGTCCTGAGCCCAACTGCGTTAGCCTTAGCTCAGCCAGGTTGCCATCTCCCTGGTCCCGGAAGTTCCTACATAAGGATGTTGAATGTGTCTCACTTCTTCATCTCCCACAAGTGAGAATCTGATTGAAGTACTAGACTGCAGGCCATACTGTTATATTCTCCAGGAGATGTACTAGAAAATGCTTTGCAGATAAATGGGCAGGATCTTAGGGCCTAGAAGAAGGGGACTTTCATTTTTCTACCTTTCTGGCTGGCAGCTTTGCTTGGCCCAAAATCAAGTTACCTGGAAAGTAACAACAGGGCGTGAAATCTAAAAACAAAACAAAATGAATACACTGTCTAGAAATGGAAAGCTGCTTTGTACCTTGGGTTTTATAATAAGTTTGAATAATTATTTTCTGCTAGACCCATTTTTCTCTCTAAATTGAAAAGAATCTGGCATCTCAGAGACAAAAAGTTCCACGTGCTAATACAGCAGAAGAACACCATCTTTAGAGACTCATCTGAAACTCACACACAGAATAAATGACACACTAGTAAAATAAATCTAGAGTTATTGATAACAAAAGTCACTGTCCCTTTCTGGGTGTTGGTCTTCTTATCTAAAATGGGATTTTGAGAAGTCCACAGCTAAGCGTCCAAGAGTGGTATGAAAATTTTGTCAGTGACTATACATGTATTAATTTTCTGAATAGGCAGTTCCTAAACTTCCTTAAGTGACCAAAGGCATCAGTGACTAAAAAAGTGTAAGAAATATCTGGTCAGATGACCTCAACCCTCCATATTTTTCCAGCTCTAGCATTCAATAATTATAGATACGATACTACGTGCCTGTTTTGAATCCTTCTTTTAACCGCTGTTACTAAGGGTTTATTGGTCTAAATGCTATGTTAAGTACAAATAGAAAATTAGCATATATGGTTTGCTATGCATAATGTCTCATGGATTTTAGTAGAATCTAGTAATTGATTCATAAAAGGATAAAGAAAAGATAAATTATGGAAAAAATAGGATATAGCAGAAGTAAACAAATACATAATAATTCTTGGTCTTTTTTTTCTGCTTGCAACAAATGATTAATTAGCAGGATTGTTTCTATTGATGCCTTCGAAGTTATTAAAAATTCTCAACATGTTACCTATGATTTTACTTTTCATTTCATTCCAGAAAGTATATTAAAGTGGGTGAAAAACATTGGGTCAATAATCTTAAAAAGTTTTATATATCATGTTGTAATCCTCAAATATATTTTGCTTAAATTCTCTTGTCTAATTATAGCATAGGCTAATTGTTCTTAAGCCCTAAATGGAATCGTAAAATAGTTATTTATAGATGTATTTTGATAAGATGTAATTAGTTTTAAGGAAATGGCATTCCTTCATTATTTTAAATCATATAATAATTTGCAGACATAATTTGGTTTGACAGTATATAGCATCGTGTTACCAGATTACACAAACTGGTACCTTCAGAAGCACATATAAATTTTAATGTTTTATATTAGAACAAGATAAGAGAAAACTTAGTTGAATAAATTACAAAGGAAAACATGAACATCAATTCAACCTTCATGAAGAAAAGGTTTGGGTTTGGGTTTTCGGGGGTTGTTTGGCATTTTTGGTTTTGTTTTGTTTGGTTCTGTCTCTAAAATAACTGAAGGGTTTTTTTTTTTCGTCCTAAAACCAACACTCTATGAAAATCAAATATGACCTTATTATTCTCCTGATCTGAGTCTCCAGTAATATTCTCAATCTTCACTATGCCTTTAAAATAATACTGATACATGGATCCTGTTGCCAGAGATTCTGATCTGAGTGGTCTAAGGATGTTTTAAAGCTCCTGGGTGATTCTAATGTGTAGCCATGCTTGAGAAACACTGCCTTAAAGAAATGAGAGTTTTCGGAGGATGGCTAATGCCATGTTTGCAGTCAGCAACATCAAGATAGGTCTAGAATGTTCTGGCTTGTCAAAAAGCAAGGATAATTTCAAAAGTATCTGAGATAGGGCTAAAATGTAGAAAGAATCCAACTTAAAAGAACTTCCAAAATTGCTGCCATTTGAGTATCAAATAGAAAACAAATAGTCAATTGGAGTAAGCAGAATTTATAAAAACCACTAAGTTTGTAATGATACTCACAAAAGCTATGTATGTTGAGGAGCAATACAGATATAAAACTGTGCTAAAGGAAATATGTGTTTCCAGTAATATTTACAGAAGACACTACACATTAATCAATCTAAATTATTTATTCAAAGTTTCCTAGATTCCTTATTCATCAAGTATTTGAATGCCTACTGTGTCATAGGTATTGTTTTACCTGCTACAGTAGGACACAGAGGACACAAGAGATATATCGTTGATTTCAATAAAGTTCTTGACTTCAAGCAATGCATATTCTAGCTAGAGAAGACTGGGTGACAGACATATATAATAACATGTCAGTGAGTGCCATGAAGAAAAGTAGCCCCAGGGTATGAGGATAGAGAGGTAGGAAAGTGTGAGACCATTGTAGAGATCACTATTGGGAATGCCTCTAAAATTTTAATATTTGAACGAAGACTGAGTAATGTGAGGGAGGCAGAATATTCCAGGCTGAGGGACTGCAAGTGCAAAGGCCCTGTGGTAAGAATGGTCACCAAGAGGCCGGGCGCGGTGGCTCAAGCCTGTAATCCCAGCACTTTGGGAGGCCCGAGACGGGCGAATCACGAGGTCGGGAGATCGAGACCATCCTGGCTAACATGGTGAAACCCCGTCTCTACTAAAAAAATACAAAAAACTAGCCAGGTGAGGTGGCGGGCGCCTGTAGTCCCAGCTACTCGGGAGGCTGAGGCAGGAGAATGGCGTAAACCCGGGAGGCAGAGCTTGCAGTGAGCTGAGATCCGGCCACTGCACTCCCGCCTGGATGACAGAGCCAGACTCCGTCTCAAAAAAAAAAAAAAAAGAATGGTCACCAAGAATACCAGCATGGCTGAAGCAACAAATAGAGGTCAGCAGGGTGGCCCCTGGCCAGATCACATACAGGACATTGGAGGGACAGGGTCTGTCTGCTGCACGGATGTGGATCATAGGAGGGGACAGCCATGGAAACAAGATTAACTGGGAGACTAGTTGGGAGTCTAGAGATCAGTGTGGATAAGGTGAAAAGTGGTTAGATTCAGGACTTACTTTTTGAAGTAGCATTCAGAAGATTTTTTGATGGAATCAAAAAATTTGGAGGAAGGAGAAACTCAGGGATGAATCAAGTTTTTGTTTTGCATGACTAGTAAAGAGCAGTGCTCTTTCCTGAGCTAGAGAGACTGAAGAAGAAGTGTATTTGACGTGTAGCAGGAAGAATCAGTAATTTACTCTGGACACATTAAATTTGACATGCATGTTAAATAGCCCAGTGTTGGGAAGGCAGTGGGATATTTCACAGGTAAGCTCAGGGACATGTTGGCTTTAGAAACAGAAATTAGAGAACCATCAGCACATACATAGTTTTTAATGCCATGGTACCAAATAAGAACCTAGAGAGAAATCAGAGAAGAGGCTTGAGGACTAAACCCTGAGGTACCACAAGTTAGAGGCCAAGAGGAGTTAGAGGAAAAAAACAAGAGCCATTAAGATAGAAGAGCCAATAAATAGGAAGAAAACCAGAAAAGCGTTTTCTAGGAAGTCAGGTTGCATTTAAAGGAGAGAGTGGTAAACTTCAAAAATGCTGACGAGGACCAAATAAGATGCAGACTGAGAAGAGCATATTTGATCTGGCCAAAGAAATGAGGTAGACTGGGTGTGGTGGCTCACACCTGTAATCTCAGCACTTTGGGAGGTCAAGGCGGGCAGACCACAAGGTCAAGAGATCCAGACCATCCTGGCCAACATGGCGAAACGCTAGTAAAAATACAAAATTACAAAAATTACAAAATTACAAAATTATACAAAATTACAAAAAAATACAAAAATTAGCTGGGCATGGTGGCACGTGCCTATAGTCCCAGCTACTCGGGATGAGGTAGGCTGAGGCAGGAGAATTGCTTGAACTTGGGAGGCAGAGGTTGCAGTGAGCTGAGATTTCGCCACTGCACTTCAACCTGGCAACAGACTAAGACTCCATCTCAAAAAAGAAAAGAAAAGAAAAAAGAGAGAGACAGAAAAAAAAGAAAAAAAAGAGAAATGAGGTAGTAACTGAGGAGAAATATGAGATATCTCTGATTCTAACTGGCAATAGAGAAGGGTACTTTTAAATATAATGTGTATAGTGTTTACTAAATTTAAATAAATACAGTTAATCCTCACCATTTGCACTAGACCTGGTGTAGGGTAGAACAATATAAATTACCTTTTCTACATTAGAAAAATTACCTAGGGCTAAAATAACTACAAATTCACATGCTTTGACTTTTGTATTCTAGGTGATCAAATCAATTTTGCAGTAAGCCAGGCTATCCAACAAGCCACTTATGCGCAAGAAATGATATAAACGTGATTGAAATTACTGCAAATAATTAGAACTCTAGAAGAGGGGAAAATACTAAAAGTACCATCATTCAGTCAATAAATCATTTATCAGTTTAAATCCACTGTGTGCCTCCAGGAGGGCCACAGCACATCCGGACATAGAAAGCCTGCCTCTGAAAGGATAGAGTGAGTCAGAACTCCTGGGAGCCAAGAATACTATTTCTAGACCCAAGTGTTTTAGACTTGAGATCTGCTTCAGTTCTTGGATCTTCTGAATCTGAATCTATTTGAAAATGCCAAATAGAAACAAAACAATCCTATTTGACATTTTAAAAAGTAATACAAAATAAGAGGTTGCAATTCTAAAATAAAAATTTAACAACATCAGCAATAAGGTCAATGAATGAATGGAAGACCCTACCTTGTGATCTACAAATTTTTAAAGTTAAAGGAAACTCAACTTGGTGGCCTTCCATTCTTGTTCTCATTAAGCTCAGCATTTCCTTAGAAGGCAATATTGTTAAGTTTGTGAGCACAGACCTTGAAGCCAGTTTGTCCAGGTTCACATCCCACTCCCACTTCCTCTTGGCTGTGTAACCTTAGATAATTTCTTTTCCAATCTCTGTGCCTTTGTTTGACCAGTTGTGCAGGATGGGTGAGTAGTGGAACCTACCTCAAAGGGTTGTTGTGAAGAGCACATGAATGAATCATGTGTAGTGCTTCGAGCAGAGCCTGGTCTGTGGTCAACCCTAGGAAAATGTTCATAGTGATCCCCATTATTTTTGTTTTGTTATATTTATTATGGTATAAATACAAAACATACAATTATCAGACGAATTCCCCATTTTTATTTTGTATTAAGTCAAAAGAGAAAATATTTCATTTCATTTATTCCCTCTTCCTTACTCCTCCCCAACTCCAGTCAATCAGTTCACAGTCAATAGCAAGGTCAAAGGAAGGAGCATTGAGAGCCCTTTGGTTCTGATACCTTCTGTAGACTTTAAGGACCTGATATGGTTTGGATCTATGTTCCCATCCAAATCTCATGTTGGATTATAATCCCTGACGCTGGAGGTGGGGCCTGGTGGGAGGTGATTTGATCATGGGGGTGAATCTTTCGTACATGCTTTAGCACCATCCCCTTGGTGTTGTTTTTATGACAGAGTTCTCACAAGATTTGGTTGTTTAAGTTTGTGGGACCTGCCCACTCTCTTGCTCCCACTCTGGCAATTTGAGAGGCATCACTCCCTCTTTGCCTTCCACCATGATTGTAAGTGTCCTGAGGCCTCCCCAGAAGCATAGCAGATACCAGCATCATGCTTCCTGTACAGCCTGCAGAACAGTGAGCCAATTAAACCTCTTTTCTTTATAAATTACCCAGTCTCAGGTATTTCTTTATAGCAGTGTGACAATAGACTAATATAAGCCCCTATTACTCCCTCAGTCCATATTTAATTGTTTTATTTTTCCCTCTCTTGGGAAACAGATAGAATTAATAAGTGCAGCGGGACTGCAGTTCATTATACCAATGTATGTTATGTGAAAATCTTGACTTATCTTTCTCATAACAATAAATGTCTGATTTTTTAAAAATAGAAACTACAAAATTTCTCTTTTAAAAATTGTGGAAATATCAGTAAGAATGATTCAGCAAGTAACAGAATCCTCAGCTAAATATTGATTTGTTTAAAAAGAAGACTTCTTTTCTCATGTCACAAGAAGTTGGGATATAGAGGGGACTTCAGGGTTGATTAATTAATTAACTCAGGACCATCACAGAGGAAGCAAGTTCTTTCTATTTTGTTCTCCAACTATCCCATCATCACTATGACATTCACAGGTACAAAAGGGAATTATTTATTCTTTATATTTTTGAGAGCTAGGAAACCTTTCCCAGAGTACCCACAGCCAACTTGTCCTCACATCTCATGGACCAAAATTAAATTGCTGACACCTTCTAAAAGTGAAAAATAATTACAAGTAAAATGATTGGTTGAAACTAAGTGTGCCTTTGTCACTGGTAGAAGAGTCACTTTCCATGGTCTCATTGCTACAAAGAAGAGGGTGAACATCTGAATAAGAGCAGGTCTTCATCTGCAGAGAAGAAATGGGAGGCATGGACTTGGTTAGACCGCCAACAGGTTCTTACAGTTGGTGAGCTCCTAAATGTTGCTGGTCAAGAATAAAGGGATATGCTTTTTGAAACCCCATTATGTGGGATGATGGAGTTAAACCTCACCACAGTCAGTCATATTGCCCTAAGAGAAGTCGAAGGAGGTATTGTAGTATCTCCTTTGTTGTGAAGCCTTTAGGGTTGAGGGAAAATCTTCTTGGTCACTTCCCCCAAAAGTAAGGCCTCCATGTGCCTTAAACATTTGGAAATCACTCCTGGTGTTGGTAAGTACTTAGTACCATCTGCCCTCAAAAAGATATAAAACAGCCACATCTTTATAACTAATTATTACCACTACATTCCTTGTGGTTTGGGCCACCAAGATTGAGAACAAGTAGAGTAGATGTCCCTATACCTTCTTCTGACCTCAGAATTCAATTATTCCATAATATCAAGATACGTAATTAGACTCTCAAATTCTCACAGAAAAAACAAACAAACAAACAAACAAACAAAAACCTGTAGATTGGTTATTGCCATTTTTTTGTATTATCCTGTCATACTTCATTTTTATTTCTAAATGCTCATGGTGATCAAGGTAGCCTTAGCCAAGACAGCATTTCCCACAGTGGGATCAAATAAGTTTCACAGGTTAAGATAGGTACTTTGTGGGGTCTTTCATATGCTACCTGCTTCGTGACCTGCTGAGGGAGGCACATGTATCCTCAGATAAACTTACTTGAGGAAGAAGGCCTTTTTACATGGACCATCCCCTGGGCATAGTTGTCCTCAGAAAACACTTTGGGAAACACTGAGTACATTTCATTGCATGCAAGATGGTGCACTGAAAATTTTACCTTGGGGCCAGGTGCGGTGGCTTATGCCTGTAATCCCAACACCTTGGGAGGCCAAGGCAGGGGGAATACTTGAGGCCAGAAGTTCAAGACCAATCTGGCCAACAGGGTAGGACCTCATCTCTACAAAGAAGTTAAAAACAAAATTAACTGGGTGTGGTGGCACACGCCTGTAGTCCCAGCTACTTGAAAGCCTGGGGTGGGAGGACCACTTGAGCCTGGGAGGTGGAGGCTGCATTGAGTTATGTTCATGCCACTGCACTCCAACCTGGATATCAGAATGACAGAGCAGGATGCTATCTCAAAAAGAAAGAAAGACAGAAAGAGAAAACCTTAGGCTCATTGGAGGAACAGATGACTCAGAGCCATAATGGCAGAGCAGACCATCCTATCCTATAAGTGGTTTGGCAGTTCAGGAAGACGCCAGCCTTGTGGCTGTGATCAGTGTATATTTTCTTGCTTTCTCTTCCTTTTAAGAACACATTAAAGTGAAAGAAGTCCATTCCTCCCTCCATAGGCCAGCTCTTTCTGTTAAAAATGTGGATGTGATGCTGGAATTCTTTTATTATGAAAATTTAAATATTTATAAAGATAGGCAACATAACACCATTCTTATTTGTTTACCTTTTATTTTTTCAATGAATATTTACTGAGAACCATCTATGCAAAAAAAGTAGAGCAAAGACAAATAAAATATATGTGTTGCCTGTGAGATTCTAGTGTAGGAAACTTCACAAAGTTTTAAAATCTACAAAGAGATAAATGTTCATTTCTATTGAAGTTCTCAGAAGCAATGAACTCAATATTAATACCAAATAATTGTTTTACAGCACTTTGAAAAATACGTTCACAGATAATTCTTTAAGATTTTGCTGGCATATTCCAGTGGGAAAAAGAACTGAGGGTTACCAATATTTGCCCATCTTCTTAATTATACATGGTAGAGCAGGGCCTGGAACCTTCAGTTTAATCCCACACTTTGAGAACCACTACTGTATATATTATTCTTTACTTCATTCTTTCACTTAAGATTCTACTATGGCAGTTACCTCAGCAATAGAGAAGTTCTATGTCATTTTGTGCTGCATAGTACTCCATTGTGATGATGTACCGGAGTTTGTCCCACCAGTTCAAATGATGCACATTTGAGTTGTTTTAAGTATTTAGATATTACACATAGCACTGCAGTGAATAACCTTGTGTATATTTCTTTTACTAGTCTTGCTAATCTAGTACGATTGGGATAGATTCCTCAAAGTGGGGATTCTCGGATATAGGATAAATACATATGTAAATTCTTAACTTCCTCTTAGCTGGTGATTCAAGATAGTTTATACATATTGTACTTTTATGGAAAAAATCCATTATTCCTAAATTCATGTTTCTTTAATAATTTCACGACAAAGAGATCCTATCCTAAACAACAAAGTAACTACATTCTTTGGTTTCTTGTGGAAAATACTGAAAGGACTAATTTGAATTAAAAAATCCTTTAAACACAGCAACAAGCAAAATATCAAAAATGGATAATACTTTGATTAAAATTTGATATTTTAAAATGCATTTAAAAAATTTAGAGCTTATTTATACTAAAAATAAGAAGACAATATACTGGTAAGAGCATAGATTAAGATATAAAATTTTCTATGTTTGAATCCTAGATATTGACCTAAAACAATAAAGAAACTGAGTAAGCCTCAGTTGCTTTGTCTATGAAATAGAAATGACAAAAAGAGTGCCTATTTTCAGGGTTTGCCATTTTCAAAGATAAAAATAGTCAATCCACAGAAAGAGTTTAGCCTAGAATTCTCAATTTTATCAGAACACTATGCTCTTTCTTAAATTAATATTTTATAATGTCCCATTTACTGTCTGGAAAATAATTCATACATAATATCACCTCAATGCATAGATAATTTAAAAAATGAATATTTTGCCCAAGATATTATTTAAAGAAAAAGAATGAGGAAACCAATTTATAATAAAATAATATGTATTGTTCGTGTAAATGATCATGCATAACAAATCTAAATGACAGAATGAATGATAAGATGCTTGCCTTTAAAGCATCTTGATGGTGGTGGCTACAGTAGTGTGCACACAGGTGTACTGGATCTGCAGCTCTACCACTAATTAGTGGCATTGACATGCATGATGTCAATGAATGACTTTAACTTTTGTACACTTCTGACCAAAGTACAGTCTTTCCTTGATTTATGTGGTAACTGAATCCTGGGAAAACTTGGTGCACATTCCAACTATGCAAAAAATACTTTGTATTTTAATGTAAGCTTTTAGGTTGAGCCAATTAGGCTGAAATAATTGTAAAATGCTGTTTTCTCTGTATGGGTATGCAGTGAGATTCTTCATCGGGTAGAAATGACCCAGGACTTCTTGTACCACTGGCATCTTTCCACTACATGTCAGGACCTCCTATCAATCATTGGGACAACCAAAAATGTACCCACAAATTTCCAAAATGCCCACTAAGTGGGCAGTACCAACTCTATTGATGGCACTGGCTTGGCAAATGCTTGACTTGTAAGTACTTAATAGATATTGGTGATATGATGCTTATTATTTTTCTTAGTGGCCCCATAGATAATAATAGGATCACACTTATTCCTCGTACAGATGATGCTTGACTGCACTATTCATCAGTCATGTGGTCATCAACAACCTTTGAAAATAACTAATGCCTCTACAGTTAGTCCATTGCATGGTTTTATGTAAAGGCTCAGTTTACATTTTTAAACTGAAGAAATTACACTACTATTCATATGTAACAAGTTAACAAAATGTACAATAAAAAGGAAAGAAGCATCTATGTTTGGATTAAAATTTACTGATTTTAACAGCAATATTGCAAAATGGTTAAGAGTCTAGACAGAGCTATCATTAGAAATATAATCTTAGGCACATATATAATTTATAATTTTCTAGTAACCACATTAAAGAAGTAAAAAGAAACCAATTTTAATAAAGTAATATATGGATTTCATTCTCTATCAATTAATTATAATATGCCTTTAACCCAATATATCCAAAATATTATTTAAGCATGTAATCAATATAAAAGTTATTGATGAGATATAGTACATTGTTTTTCTTACTAAGTGAAGTCCTGTGTCTGTTTTACACACGCAGCACATATCTCAATTCCAATCAGCCATATTTTAATTGCTCAGTAGCCTTCCATTGCTCTGCCTACAACACTGGCTAGCACAAGTCTAGTTGCATGTAAATCAGGCTTCCTGGGTTTGAATCCCAGATTTCCCATCTACTAACTATGTACCTTGGGCTATTTTTCTTAACCTATCTGTGCCTTCAGTTGGTAATCTGTAAAATCAGAGTCGTAAAAATAGAGTCTACATCAAAAGGCTTTGTGAGAATTAAATGAGATAACATGTATAAAATACTTAGAAGTGACATAAAGTAAGTCCTCCTTACAGGGTAATCAATATTATATGGGTTTAACTTATATATGCAGAGTTTATCAAAACAATAAGAGAAAAATATCAATATCAAAAGGTGGGGTGAAAACAAGGAATTTCATCAGTCGATATCATAACATATATGAATTCTCCTTTCTCCACCCCACTCCCGGTTCCACTCCCCCAATACCTTATCAACAAAAACTGTTTCTCAGAATACTACTTTCAGTTTGGGATTATTAGCACATATTCTTGCCAACTTTGGTGGAGAAGCAGAAGCACAGAATGTACTAGTCTTTTAGCCACTCCTGATTCTAAGTCTTAGAGCTTTGATTTGATTTTGATCCCTTAGCACATATCATGTGTTAAGGGATGTATGGATTTGAATCTAGAAGTTGTCTGCTGACTTCTAAGTAAACAGGAATTTATGCAGGCAAGATCATTCACATCATTATTTCATTGTCGGGCCCCTTGCTGAATGGCACATTAGACGTATGTGAATGATCTAGGAGTTGAATGTGGATGCACAATTATTGGCAGGTCCCCATGTAATAGGAGTTCTGTCTTTATTTCTTTGTCCATGACAAACTTTTTCATGTCAGAGAGAAAAAATTGCAGGAGATGATCACGGGGTGTAAAAATGTCCTAGTAGAGATATTTTAAGTTTTTCTTTTATTCTATACACAACAGACATTCTTTTATTTTCAACCTGATGGTTCCATTTTCTATTTTTTAGTGATGCTGATAGGCACTGTAAGTAAACCAGATAATAGACTCTTAAAGTTTCTGTGTGCAAATTGAAAGAGCACATTATAGTGCCTGCCTTTCCTGAGGTCTTACAGTCTAACCAATATGGTATATAAATACGACACCAGCGGAAGTTATAACAATAGTTTCTGTCAGCCTGTCTGAGATGGTTAGAGAATAGCTGTAGGGAATAACACAGTAACCCAGAAATGTCCAGATTCTTCTGGCCCCTTTTATTGTGATAAATCTCTTGTGAACTTTGCAGAGGTATTGTTTGCATCTGGTATATCTCTGTCTAGAATGTGTATCTATTCCTCCTGACTGAACAATGTGGCACAAAAACCAATTCAATTGTATTAAAAAAATAAAACATCGTGCAGGAGAGGAGTAGAGATAATGCATTTGAATAAGATGAATTAACTTCTGTCTATACCTTCGCGGGATAAGATGTGAATAGTGCAAGATCGTGTATGTTTAAAAATCTTAAACAGTGTTCTCTTCTTATAACTGAAAAATGCCTCTTCTGGATGCTGGTTTACTGCAGGATACATGCGATAACTTGCTAACTGAGAAAACTGGGGCTGTGCATTCTACATAATATTGTTTTTCCTTAATAAAAGAACAAAAAGGAAATAATCATAAATGCTGGCAAAATATTACGTTCAGTTAAATATTTCTAAATGTATGTTTGAAAGAAATTAGTGAGGAGTATAAAAGAATGGAAGAATACAAGCTTGGAAAGACATAATGCCAATCTTTCATGAAATAACATGCAAAGATTTCCTGTGATCTTGGAATTGGATCTTTTTCTTCTCGGCATGAAACCTCCATAGCTGACTGCTTTTGGATCATACACCATGCGTGTACCTATCACTGAAACTTTGTTTCTTCCACATAAGCTAAATGTCCTATGGAAAACTCAGTCTACCTAATTCTTACATGTCACCCAAGGTTCCGTTTGAGTCCCATCTAACCCAAACCTCCATAGCTCATGATTATGTCTCTTTTTATCTCTTATAGTGGGTTTTAGTCTAATTTGCTAAGCACCTATTGTATGTCCAACACCACAGCTAGTAAGAGATGAAGCCAGGATTTGAATTCAGAATGAATCCAAAGCTTACCAAGGGTTTGATTGCAATGGAAATTGCGTATTTAGATTCATAAATGTAAAATGACTGTCAATTATTCCAGAGTTTCTAGGCTTATGTGGACCAGCCTCTCATCTGTAATCTCACATTGTTTTTCTCTGTTTTACTGTATTAAATTGCAGTGGAATGTGTCCAGCTGCCCCTCTGGACATTCCTGAAGGCAAGGATTAGTTGGGCTTTTCATCTTTGTATAGTCGGCGGTAGGAAACTGCAGCCCTTAGCTATGTGTTCACCAGTAAAACAGACACTGCTTATGCATGGCCAGAGTTTCTCCTTTATTTCATATATGTAAATATAAATGAAAAAAATATAGCTGTAATTCAGGCATCAGGATTCTTCTTAGAAAATCTGCATGCCCAAACCAAAAGAGTTCTAAATCATGCTAAAAGGGCTTGGGTGCTATCTTCATCAGTTGGGATGCTATAACAAAGTACCATAAACTGGATGGTTTGTAAACAATGGACATTTATTTCTCACAGTTCAGGAGGTGGGAAGTCCGAGATCAAAACATCAGCAGATTCAGTGTCTGGTGAAGGCTTTCTTCCTCATAGGTTATGCCGACTCACTGTGTCCTTACATGGTGGAAGCACAAAAGGGCTCCTTGCGGCCTCTTTTAGAAGGGCACTAATCCCATTCATGAAAGCATAGCCCTTATGACCTAATTATCTCCCAAAGGCCCTACATCCTAATCCTATCACCTTGGGGGTTAAGGTTAAAACACATGAATTTAGGGGAATTCAAACGTTCAGCCTGGGGCAGACAGTAGTGTTTCCAAGTGATAGAAGATAACATGTAATTGTAACCAATAGTCTCTATCATAAGTTCAACTTACACAGAATTTAAATGATGCCTTGATGCTCGTTAAAGTGAAATCTGGAATCTTGGAAGTAACGACTCAGTAAATACCTCTGGGTCTCTTTGCTGATTCACAGCCACCACTTGGATTCGTATTTGGTATTCAATTCCACAAATGTATATTATGTGCCTACTGCATGCATGTTTCATTTGTTTTATGTTAATGCAATGCCTCCACTGTGTGACATTCTCAAAAGACCTTGATACCTTAATGTGCTGGATAACTATTTTATAAGAACAGCTCTTTATGAAGCTGGGTCATATATGTATTCTAATTTTTATCACATATTTAGATTTAAATATTCAAATATTGAACAACAAATACTTCAAAATTAGCATTTCATTCTTTTTCTCCTCTTCTGAGACAGAATCTCAATCTTTGAGAAAAAATACTAATAACAAATAACAGTTTCTATGGCTTTATTTTGATAATAGACTAAGAATAAATAGAGAACAATGAATTAAAATTCCATGTTAGTACTGTTATATTTTTTCCGTTACTATTCTAAGCCAGTATAATTCTCCCAAGATATTCCTATTTGATGTCATTTTTTATTTCATGTATCCTGATTGTGATTATTTTGATGTGTAACAGTATTATGTTCCAGTTATGTGTGGTGTTACAGGCTGCATTTTTATACCATTTTTCCCTCACCCACTGATTAAAAGTATTTATATAGGGCATTCCTTTTCTGAAATTAAAAATTAGCTTGGATTTTTCATTCACAAGCTGTATTCTAAATGATTTTGTATTGAAATATGTATTGGGTACATACTGTATACATTTAAAACTATAAAGTCCTTTGATTTTTTTTAACAAACACTCAAGAATTCCTATATCTGACAACAGTCTTTTGAATATTCTCAGTGGGAGGAAGTCTTTGTCCTTTGAAAGCATATTTGACTTTTTTGAAATAGCCAAAAGTTATTCAATGTCAAATCTGTGAAATAATTTTGGTGATCACACTGGGCAATATTATTTTTGAAAAAAAATGAGTTTGGACCATAAAGGTAAGTTTTCTTGTGTGAGTCATAAACTAATTCTGAAGGAAATCCCTCTGGAGAAGATCTAGTGAAAGATCCATCACTGAAACAAGGTTTCCAGTGGGATGACCATGAAGTGAGGTGGCCAGGCTCTGAAAGACTGATGCCAAAACAGGGCCTGCCAGAATCACATAGGAGAGATGCCTGATCCAGATGAGCATGAAGGCAGAGTCAGGGACAGCGTCTCTGATGAACCAACTCCTGAATTTATGACTGATTAATAGCATTCAGATAAATACCAAGGGTAAGAAAAAAGGTCATTCCAGGCGGGGGGACCATTATGTACAAAGGCAGAGAGGCAAGAAGATACATAAAATATTGTTCTGTAAGGTTAGAGGGTAAGGTTGGCAGGAGATGATGTTGAGGAAAGAAGCAAGGTCAAGATAGAGTTGTGAATGTCATGGCCTGAAGTTCAACCCTTATTCTGCAAGTTGAGAAATGTCTTGATTCTTTTTAAGTAGGCCCCTACCTACACATGATCAAATTTACAGGTTGGAATGCTCACTCTGGCAGTCGTACAGAAATGGAATGGGTAGAGTAAGATCTGGGGAGGAACAGGAATGCAGCCCAGGAAGATGGAAGTCAAACCTAGGTACGGATAGCAGAAAGGGAGTAATTACAAAGATTTCAAAAAGGCAAAGTTAATGACCTGATGGCTTACTGTGGGCAATGAGAATATGTAAAAGTAAGAAGTACAAGATAGTGTGTAGCCTCTTAGCTTAGACTGTGGGGTAGATGGTGTGACTGTCACAGACTTAGAAAATATAAGAAAGGAAAACACATCCCACATTTGGTTAGGATGTGTTGATGCAGTAGTGCCCATGGGAGATGCATATGGATTTGCCACTAAGGTTGGTCAGTATTTGGCTGGGAGATCTGGGGAGCAGAAGATCATGAAATACTTCTAGGGAGCCACAACTGTCAGGCTAGTGTGAAAAGATTCAAAGGACACATAGGAAGAATGGAAGGGTAGCATTACTTGGGATCAGGGCATAATGGAATCCAAGGGAAATGGGTGTTTTAAGAAGAAGAAAGAGGTAATTGGTGTCAAAAGCCTAGACCAGTTCATGACACATAGTAAGCAATCAATAAATACTGGCTGGATGAAACTCCTAGGTGAAATTACATGAAGACTTAAGAATATCCACCAGTGATGACAATTGCCAGAGTAAACCCTGTAGAGCATATGGATAGAAACCCTATTGCAATGAAGTTTAGGAGTGAGTGGGAGGGTTGGAATTAGAGACATTGACTATAGACCACTCTTTCAAGGAAACATAATTTTAAAGGAAAAGAAAGGAAGTCTGTAGTCCATTTCTTCATTTCCATGATTTTTCTTTCTCTTTTTGGTAGAGTACTGTAGCTAGAAGTATCATAAGGATCAGAGATTTGTTGTTTTGAGTAGTTGTGTCTAATATGTTTTTCTGATTTGAAAGTTAATAATTATTTCTAGTAGGAGACATGGAAAATGCAGAAAAGCATAAAGAATAAAATTAAAATTCCTCATAGTGTATTTTACTTTATATATATTGTATCTATACAGTACATTTTAAAATGAAATTGTGATAATAATGTGGACCCAATCTGTCTCTTTATTCAATCTTTATATTTCGTGATGATTAATTATCTTCTCTGTTCTTCAATGTTCCTCAAAAGTATGATTTTTAATGACTGCAGATACTCAATAATACAGTCTGGGGAAGTCACTGGGAAAAGCCATAGGTGAGTCTTGGTAAGCACAGGACTCATCGTGTGTAGGGGTCTAGAAGGACCACAATGGGTCAGGCTTGATGGACAGTGGAACCACTATCAAGGAAGGAAGCTGCTCTATATTTTTTTGCTTCTGAGCTCACTATGGCCTACCTCTTCTCTCAGGACTTAATTACAGCACAATACTGACCCAATAAAATGTGCGTTCTACTAAGCCAGAAAACAGGGACATAGAGGGGACACTAGAAATGTCATCAGCAAATCATCAAGATTAATAAAGTACTGGTCTAGATCAGACTCAATCAGGCATTCTGTCCTCAATTTCAATTATTGTACAATGATGTTGGGTATGTTGTTGAAGTCAGCCCTCGGAATTGTCTCTTAAATCTCTGAAGTCTTTCAATCCAGACTGACTGTCTACTGCATCTCATGTGACCCTGTCTTCCTAGAATCTCCATTCATTATCCTCCTTTGAATTATTGATGGTTTTCTTCTGTGTTGCTTTTTTAATTTCTTAGAATCCATTTCTTCATTTCCATAATTTTTCTTTCTCTTTTTGGTAGAGTACATTCCCCAGTAGCTTAATCAGAAAGGAACATGGCGGGGGTAGGGGGCTAAATGTATTTTTGTTGGATGTCTGAAAATACCTTTATTCTGCCCCCAGTTGATGGATCATTTAGCTGGGTATAGAATTCTAAGTTGGAAATACTTTTCCTTCAGGATATTGAAAGGTGTTTTTTCGTTGTCTCCTAGTTTTCTGTGTTGCATTTCAAAAGTTGTTCTGACTTTATGTATGATCAGATTTTGTCTCTCTGAAGTCTTGTTGAAATTTGGCTTATTCACAAGTTCTTAAGTTTCACAGTGATGTGCACCAGTAATGTTCTATATTCATCTAGTGGGCAGCGAACTAAGTGGATTCTGGAAATTTTATTGAATCATTTTATTGATGGTTGTGGGAAGACAATTCTCAATGGGTTTCTGATACTCCAGACCTGCACAGTCTGGACATTCTGGGAAAAGAACATTTTTTATTAGCAAACTTTAGAAACTAAAAATAGTATGTCCCTCTAAAGAGACATCTCAAAGTGTTAAAGAAGAGCCATCTACTTTTCTCCCTGGAGGTATTTGTTTACATTCCAGGATGATGAGCAATCTCTTTCTTTATGGAAGGGAGAATGAGCAGATGTGCCAGCAGGCCTATAAAAGCTCAGAGTCATGTAAAATATGGGATGCTTCTCCAGTGGTTCACCTCACTGCACACACAGGTAAAATCTAGTTCCCTTCATGTTGCCCTGTGGCATTTGGAGCATAGAGAACCCACAAAACAACTTTTCCAGCTGCTGGTTTTGTTATGGGTAATAAATGATTTGTTTTTCCAATTCAGGGATGTTGCATCTTCTGTCAACATATGTATATAAATCTGTTGTAAGCATAACTTGTTTGTCTTCAATTAGAGTAAAATCTCAAGTCTTCTAACTTAATAATGGCTATCTCTTGTCCATTTTCTCTATTCTTTCTTTCTTGGTATCATACCTCCTGGACTAAGTATTTGCCTATCTTCCATGTCAAATTATCTCAATTTTATTTTCTAATATTCTATTGAGCTTTTCATTTCTGCCATCATATTTTTTTAATTTCCAAAAACTCTTTGTTTTCCTTTTTTTTTTTTTTTTTTTTTTTTTTTTTTTTTGAGACGGAGTCTCGCTCTGTCGCCCAGGCTGGAGTGCAGTGGCCGGATCTCAGCTCACTGCAAGCTCCGCCTCCCGGGTTCACGCCATTCTCCTGCCTCAGCCTCCCGAGTAGCTGGGACTACAGGCGCCCGCCACCTCGCCCGGCTAGTTTTTTGTATTTTTTAGTAGAGACGGGGTTTCACCGTGTTAACCAGGATGGTCTCGATCTCCCGACCTCGTGATCCGCCCATCTTGGCCTCCCAAAGTGCTGGGATTACAGGCTTGAGCCACCGCGCCCGGCCAAAACTCTTTGTTTTCTAAATGTAACTTATTTTTAATAACACCTTGCTTTTGTTTCATAAATAAAATATCTTTTTTATCTCTGTAAGGTAATTAATGTATTTTAAAGCTTTCCTCTGCCCACGCAGTGACTGTTTGGGGGGATTTTGTTTGTTAGTTTTGATCTCTTTCTTTTATACTAAAAGCTTTGTTAGACAATTAGTTGACTATTCATATTTAAAATTTGGAGACTAAAATACTAAATGAAAATTCTACTCACTTAAGGAAGGTATAAAGACTTTGAACTTGACTCTGGGGAAATCAGGCTGCCTTTTATTGTGATTTCATGTCAGGTATTTTTGGTATTTCTTCCCTGGCAGATCAGACTATACATAAAATTATCTATTATTGTTCTGTCTGAGGGATAAAGGCCAGATTCGCCACCTTTCAGGGAGTAAGGAAAGTGATGGGGAGGAAAGAGATGTTCCCAGCATTCAACATATACCTATTTCTTTAATTCCAGTTTGGTGAAAGGTACCTCTACTCTCTACTGTGTTTGGGGTCCCCCCAGTCTGGAATTCCTGTATTTTACCCTCCAGAGAGTAAACCTCTAGACTCAGGCGATTGTGCAGGACAAATCAAGGCTGCTTCACAGCTTTTCCCATGCTCAGCTTAGCGTTTAGCATCCCTGGCCCTACAAAATACATTACTGCCCATCTTTTGCTTTTTAGCCTCCAAAATTCTGTGGTATTCTCCTTTCTCTCACTCTTCCTATCCTTGTGAGTATTTTTACGATGTTTACGGGACATCAGGAAGGAAAAGCATGAAAAATTCACATGCAAATTGCCGTCTTTCCCTGAAACCTGGTTTATTTCTTTATATGAATTTTACATACATTTTCACACCATTTAAAACTGCAAAATAAGGATCCGACGTTCGCATTCTTTTTCTTTTCTGAAATCATCAGCTTTCTCTCTTTTTTTTTTTTTTTTTTGAGACGGAGTCTCGTTCTGTCGCCCAGGCTGGAGTGCAGTGGCCGGATCTCAGCTCACTGCAAGCTCCGCCTTCCGGGTTCCCGCCATTCTCCTGCCTCAGCCTCCCGAGTAGCTGGGACTACAGGCGCCACCACCACGCCCGGCTAGTTTTTGGTATTTTTTTTTTTTAGTAGAGACGTGATTTCACGGTGTTAGCCAGGATGGTCTGGATCTCCTGGCCTCGTGATCCGCCGGCCTCGGTCTCCCAAAGTGCTGGGATTACAGGCGTGAGCCACGGCACCCGGTCTTTCAAACCATTTTTTAATGATTTATTATTTGTCCCTTGGTTTGTGATGGCTTGTGATTATTAAAGGCTAAGATGTAGTTCTAGACTACCTATTGTGTTCATTCATCAATTCATTCAATCCTAATACCAGTAACATAGTATTTTAGTAATGGCACTTTAGGGAAAAGCTTAATATCTTGAATGTCAAGACTCAAGACATGGATTTCAGATGTCTTCACTTGCTGCTCAAAAGAATGTATATACTTAAAAGTGTTTCAAATGCTAACAGGAAAGAAATATATGTTAATAATAAGAGAGAATGAGAGATAATTTGATTTTTTCAAAATATTTACTCATTAGAAAATACAAGTATTCATTCAAATTATGTATTATTAAAACATAAATATATTTTATAAAATTAGCGAGTTTTATTTAAAAATTATAGAATACAAATATTATTTCAAAATATAAAGATATTTATTCATTCAAAAATAAAAAGCACATAATTTTTAACCACCTACTATATGCTAACTGAGGTCCCTGGGGAGTCAAAATGAGTAGAAGAACGCCAATTATCTTTCCTACAATGTAGAAATATCAGAGGTCTTTATATGTAATGAGTGTCTGCTGTTCCGGGCCTGTAATGGGTATTTTGCATGCAATTTCACATATCTGCTTTATACTAACACTCTACGTAGGTATTATCATCCCAGTCTTCAAGGATATAGGAATAGAGGCTCAGAAACGTTAAGTAACCTGTATAAATTCACTCAGCTATGAAATATTGCTGCTGAATGTCAAACTCAGTTTCTTCCAGTCCCACAAGTATAAGAAATAAATTTGTGAGAGGAAAAAGCAAACTGTTTTTCCTCTGCTCTCACACCACAGCAATCAACACGGAATACATCTGTGACCAAATCTGTAGGGGTTTCTCCCCACCAGCAAGCAAGCAATCAATTCTGCAGCAGTCTCAAGCTGGGTGTCCTGTAATTCAGTTCAATTCTGCCACCATCTACCTCGCGATAGTCAGATCCCACAGGTTGAGGGCTCAGTCCCAAAGATAACCCCCCACTTCCAAACTTCTGATGATAACAGCAAGCCCCATGTTGTTCTACCTGCACTTCTGACCAACTGGGTAAATTTGCGTTTCCCAGACACCCACTCTGGATTCAATTAATTTGCTAGAGTAGCTCACAGCACTCAGGGAAACACTTACTTACATGTACTGGTTTATTCTAAAGGATATTACAAAGGATCCAGATGGAGATATGCATACAGAAGGGAGAGGTATGCGGGGAGGGACTTCACCCTCCAGGAGTCTTTGAGTGTTCATCTATCCAGAAGCTCTCCAACTCCACGCCTCTTGGGTTTTAATGGAAGCTTCATTACATAGGCAAGATTGATTAAACCGTTGGCCATTGGTGATCAACTTAATGTTCAACCCCTCTACCTTCTCCAGAGGTTGGGGGACCTGGGATTAAAAGTTCCAACCCTCTGAACAAATGGCTGCTTCCTCGGGCACCCACCCTCCACCCCCATCTTGTGGTATCTACGGGTTTTCCAAAAATCGCCTCATTAACATAGACTCAGGTGTGCTTGAAAGAGCTTGTTGGAAATAACAGAAGCTGTCTATGACTTTTATTGCTTCAGAACTACTTCAGGGACCAAGAAGACCAAATACTTTAAAAAAGATATTCTGTAGTCACTTAGGAAATACAAGGGTTCCACAAGCTGAGAGCCAGGAATCATGGACAAAACCCAAAATATATATGTTATAATATCACAACTTGAGAAAAAATAATTAGATGATTTTTAATGTAGTACTGTCTCATTCAAATAATCTGTTGAAGAGCATGCATTTCTTTACACTTAGAGAAAGTTGGCATTTAAAATATTAATACAAGATAATATTTACTATATTTTATTATTTGTCAGATTTACTACAATATTTTCAAATATGAGCATTTGAGAATGGGGAACATAAAATCCATAAATGCATTATTAAGCCTCCTTGAGACTTCTCTTCCTGGTTCCCAAGCTTTTAAGTATTAAGGATACATTTTTAAAATTATATATCTCTCCATGTTCTAATTAAGCTGGAGCTCAGCTAATAAGCATCAACTGACTTTCAGATTTGATAGTTAGCCCTAATGTTAACTTCAGAATCAATCGCAAGTCTACTACGCCTTAATTTCATGGGTAACACATGATTTGATCTTATAAATCCTAGTAAATAAGATAGCCACTGAGTAAATATCAGACATGATTTTTTAAATTGCTTATAGATTTTCCCACTGAAATCAGATCAGTCTGATCTTTTTGTGATAAACAACATAACGTTTCTAGAGTCTGTAATAGACTCATGTTCTTGCCTTTTAAAACTTTTATCAAAAAACAGTTGAAAAGACATGGTGTTATTCCATTTATTCAATTTAATGAAAACGATTATTCCTACCTGATATTAATATCATCTAGGTGTGTCTCAGTTGAATGGCAAAATCATTAATAGTAGTAGTAGTAGCAGTTACCGGAAAGGGGTCCCTAACCAGACCCAAAGAGAAGGTTCTTGGATCTCGCACAAGAAAGAATTTGGGTCCAGTCCATAAAGTGAAAGCAGTTAAGAAAGTAAAACAGTAAAAGAATGGCTACTCCATAGGCAGAGCAGCAACATGGGCTGCTTGACTGAATATACTTATAGTTATTTCTTGATTATATTCTAAACAAGGAGTGAATTATTCATGAGTTTTCTGGGAAAGGGATAGAGATTCCCTGGAAATGAGGGTCTCTCCCCTTTTTAGACCATATAGGGTACCTTCCTGATGTTGCCATGGCATTTATAAACAGTCATGGTGCTGGTGGGCGTGTCTTTTAGCATGCCTACGCATTATAATTAGCATATAATGAGCAGTGAGGAGGACCAGAGGTCACTTTCATCACCATCTTGGTTTTTGCAGGTTTTGGCCAGCTTCCTTACTGCAACCTGTTTTATCAACCGGGTCTTTGTGACCTGTATCTTGTGCTGACCTCCTGTCTCATCCTGGGACAAAGAACGCCTAACCTCCTGGGAATGCAGCCCAGCAGGTCTCAGCTTTCTTTTACCCAGCCCCTGTTCAAGATGGAGTTGCTCTGATTCAAACACCTCTGACAGCAGTAGTTTATATGGCTTCTAGATGAATGTGAATTTTTTTTTTTACATTTAAGATACATTATTATGTTGTTTCCTTAAGCATAGTAAGAACTGTTTTATTATTTAATAAATGAGAAGTTATTCATTCAGTATAACAATATATATTTATGTTGCTCTAAGTACATGCAAAAAACTGTGAACGCTACAAAATAAGTCAGACATAAATCTTTCACTGAGGACGCTTACATTTTAATAGAGGACACTGAAGAAAATACATACGTAATTATTAATACTGTGAAGTCCCATGTACAGATACAATTCTGTACATAATTCTGTGTAATTCATTTTGCATTTTTAAAAATATGAGAAGTTATTTCTCACTGGAAAAGTCAAAATATTTCCAGAAGAGGTGGTGATATTTGATCTGGGCCTCAAAAGACACTTAGGGGTCATTGAAGCTATGTGGAAAAGGAAGGGGAATGATATGACCGTCGTTGCTCTAAATGTGCTTCCCGGGATGACTCTGGAAGCCAAAGTCACGATGGCTGCTCCTCCCTCCTCCCAGCCTTCCTGTGAGGAACACATCAAAGAATGTAGCAGAAGCCCAGGTCACAGGAACTAATGCGAGTTCATGATGTATTCTTCAGAGGGACCGAAAAGGCCACCAGGTTGATTTTATTTGTTTTACCAATTAAATTTCAGACGTAACTTTTGTGGCTATTTCATTAATAGATGTATTAGAGTAAAGGTTCAGTTAAATGACAATGAAAACCCCAAACTTGGTATGTTAAACATAGGACATATGCCTCTTTCATGTGTCGGAGCAGCTGGTCTAGGCTGCCACGGTGCCTCTTCTCCACTGGGTTATTCAGGGAACCAAGTGCTTTGGTCTTGTTGCCCTGCCAGCCCATGAGGGCATTATTGTCATTGACTTTGTCGCAGCAAGTTCACTGCTATGTACATTTTCCAGCCAATGGCGACAGGAGACATGGCCAAGTCCAATGACAGATAACTGCTCACATTCCATTAGACTGAATTTAAATACCTGGCCACACGATGTCTGAGAGAAGCTGGAAAATTATTTTCTAGCTACACAGTGTTATCCAAAAGACCACCAGGATGACTGATGGCTAAATAGTAGAAAGGCGACCTTTACTGGGGATATCAGTTTGCAAGCCAGGAAGAGACAATCTCTCACGTGGACCAAAGGTGCTCTCTCTTCAAAGTGGGGCAGGAGAGGTTGGGTTTTATGCCTCTCAAGGCCTGTATCACACAATAGTCATACACATTCAGCAGGTTCGTGGGAAAACTATACACATGTGTGAGGGGAGTCAGGGATGTGTGATGGGTAAACATAATATGTAGCATATAGCCCCTGTGCACTTTAGGGCAGGGTTTTAGCCCTAAAATGAGATGGCACTTGGTCTTCTCAGCAAAAGGTGAACTGTAAGATACAAAGCCTGTTGGTGCACAGTCTCTAGAAGGTGACTGAAGGAATCGCCCAGAAGGAATGCTTGCAACGCATGTCCTTTCCACAGTTAGAATTGCAGGGGTCTGCGTTGTAAATCCAAGCCGATGGCTCCTATTGTTAGGGAGTTTAGCTATAGGAGTTTAGAAGTTTACCCTGCCAGCTGGCCTCCAACAGTAGGTAACTTTGTTTCTATAACTTTGGGGTCTAACTTCGTGGATAAAGGGTGTCTGTTTTGGTCTCTCAGATCACAGCAGCCATGTTTCCCAGGAAGAAGGGGAGACATGGGAGGAAGTGGGGGAAACCTGCAGTGCGCGACCAGATAGGCTTTTGTTGTTCTGTTTTGTTTTTATAATTTCTCAGGATTGATAGAAAATTCACTGTTTAGAGGGGTTTTATGCCTTTATAATTTAATACGATCTAAATCTTATAAGCAACACAGAAAGCCATATACTAAATTTTTAACAAGTTTCTAGTATGACTTCTCCATGTGGCTAATGCAACTCCAAAAATTAAGCTCTAAAATTGAAGCTGTGCAGCCACCAAAGTAAAAATGTGACTCATGCTGTTTATATGTTTCACAAGATAAGATCAGCGATTCTCGTATTTATTTGACTGTTCCTTAACAACAGTTTTCAGTATGGAAAACGAGCATTTCTGAAGATAATATAAAGATTATAAGAATCCTGTTCCACATTATAAATTGTAGACCACCCAGCTAAAGCATGAATTTGATACGCATTATGATTATCTAAATCATGTCTGTGCAAGAGATGTATGTCAGAACTACAACTTACAGTTTGTTGATTCTTTACTCAGATTATATCCACTTTGTAATGGGGCAAAAAAGAATATCATATGAGATACATTTTTTAAAAAAGAGGATGGGTAATACTTTTAAAGTTCTGCATAACTGTATTAAATAGGTAAATGTGCTATTTTTTAGGAATTCCTGCTAAATTTTAATATTAATGAAGATTTCTTTTAAGGGATGAGTAAAATTTTTAATAAATGAGTATATTTTATAAACGAGCTAAATTCAACAAGTTTTTCTTTTGTTTTGTTTTGTTTGTCTGAGACAGGGTCTCACTTTGTCACGCAGGCTGGAGTACTGTGATCCCAGCTCACTACAGCCTCAACCTCTCAGGTTCAAGCAATCTTCCTACCTCAGCCTCCTGAGTAACTGGAATTATAGGCATGTGACACCACGCCCAGCTAGTTTTTTATATTTTTTGTAGATATAGGGTTTCACCAGGTTGCCCAGGCTGGTCTCAAACTTCTGAGCTCAAGCGATCTACCTGCCTCAGCCTCCCAATCAACAAGTATTTATGAAATGCCCACTCTGTGCAAGACAATGTGTGTCTTATTTTAAATTAAATGTGTTGAATTAGTATGGCTTTTATCATGGACTTTTTGTCCCCCAAAGATGACTGATTAAAAGGAACAACTGTTCTCTTTGCTCGGCATACACACAGAAAAGAAAATAAAGTCAAGTCACCACCGTCCACTGTACTATATATTAACAAAGCAATTAAGAGACAAATGAACATTTTTATGAATAAATTTTACATGGAAAATTATCATTCTAAAAGTCTTACCTCCCTGGGCACCAGAGTGAGTCCTATAACTTAAGGGAGCATACGATGAATGGGATATGGCCAGGCTGTATTTTATTTAAATATCAATCTCAAACTTACATAAAATCCTCAAATGCAAAAGGAATCTAAAACTAAATGGGAAAGGAAACAGAATATGAGTCCAAGAAAAAAATTATCTTGGATATAATTTGCTTATGAGGCGGTTTTCCCCAATTCAGTGTTCCAATTTGCTTTCATTGCAATCTGAAGGAAACCCAACAGCAGTCGTGGGTGATTGGCTGAGAAATGACTGGATGGGTGATGGCAGAAGGAGCTAGAAGGATAGATGCATGGTAGAAAAGAGGTACATCAACTGACCTTGGCAAGAAATGACTGTAAAACTCAGAAATGACCCCAGGAGGAACAGCCCACCAAAATAATTTCACCCACTTCAATATGTTCTAGAAACATCCCTCTACTAACTTGACTCAGGTTATTTTAATTTCATTTCCTATGTCAGTTTCTTAATGTACAGAAATGTGCAATGCCATCATTTTTTAAAGATTCCAAACAAAAAAGGTAGAATAAAAACGTAATGATTCTTAAAGGCCTAAGCAGCCACTATAATGAAAAAGGATACCTTTTTCATAAATCAGGTAGGGCTGTAGTTAGTACAGTTATTATATTTATATAGTTATCAACTGTGTTTCCAGTAAAAAGAGCTTTCCATTTCAGATTTGCATAACATTTGCATTTGTACTGTTAATATGTCAGTTAGTTCCAATTAATAGAAAATTGGATAGCAAACCAAGAAAAGAAGGGCAAAAATAATTGAAGGACTCTCTCTTCGATTATTTTTCAGTGTGACAGAGCTTGCGTTTTGAGGTGGGATGAGTGGAGGGGGGGAAGATAAGTGGAGTGATTAATTGGCTCAAATATAAAATAGAACACATGGAGCATTTTAAGAACCACCAAATTACTTTCAAACCATTTGCAGACTATTGTATAGACGTTAATTTATTTCCAGGAGATAATTTTTGTATATTGGAAGAATTAAAAAGTCAGCAAAGACCCGTTGTTGCTTTATCCATTATTTATTAAGAAGGAAATGAAGGAGTAGAATGGACACAAATTAGAATTGCCTAACTGTACTGAGAGTACTCTAAAGTGTTGTGATTTTATATGGCCTGAAAATGCAGATGAAGGTTGGGAGTTGCGTTTTTGTCTTTGGACCTCTGGAATTAAAATCATTATATAAGCAATTTATTCAAGTTGCTATCCTGGGGTGAAAGTAGACCTTATTTATTTTTATTTTTTTGACTTATGAAGATAGATAAATGAAGAAAGGTAGATAGATGTAAATAGATATAAACATATATTAAGTCCAATCTTCTGAGATTTATTTATGTTCAAAAGTGGTCTTAAAACGTAGTCATTTTCCAAAATCTTCTCTCTTATTGATTTTAGCCTGTGTTTTTGAAAGACTTGGAAAGTTTTGTATATCTTTATAATCTCAGCTGTTGCTTATCGCTAGAGACTAACGTCATTTTTCTGTGATCAGTTTTATAAGAAAGGAGTGACTGAAATCACCAGATTATCAAGAGATGTTTTCATGCATCCTCTTACACTCTCCTTGTTTTTGCCTAAGATACCGCTTGAGCATACTGAGATCTGTGGGTCCATATCAATACTGTCTCCAGACGTCCATTTCCTCTTGGGGGCATCACTTGTTTGGATGATGCTACCAGCTTTGGACTAGTCTGTAGAAGGCAGAAAAAGACAGAATAGCCAAGTATCTCATGAGGCTTATGGTTGGGGAAAGGAGAGCCTCCAGATCTGAATCAAGAAAGTTGTATCTTCCTGTTTCAGCCACTTAGAGTCCCCAGAAGAGGGATGCACTTGAGTATCTGCTTCCCATTCTTTGTTTTTCAGAACCGTTTGCATTGTACTTGAATAATTAGTAAGACTTCTTACCAAGGAATTCTGACATTATGCATTTAAAAATGCAAAATCCATTAAATACTAATATGCTGTGACTCAAATCTTTGAAAGAAAAAGTTCATTGTTTGCGGTTTGGAACCTGCCGTTCTATTTTATTATTGTAGAAGTTCCCAGCAGGCATATTCATCCAGATTTAATTATTAGGCCATAAACGTATCTTTGAAAATTTCCTTTTATACTGAATGCCTAGAAGTGATTTAGAATTGCTTTTTCAATCATCTTATATGGCAAATCAGACTTCAATACAAAGTATGTTTATGAATGTTTTTGGAAAGTGAACATCACTGAACTGATAATATTTCAGGATGCCATGGCAAATAAAAGAGGTAAATGTGAAGACTGAATAGGTAAAAATACTTTGAGGTCTTCTTAGGTAACACCTATATATATATCTCTCTCTCTACTAAAACAGAAGCTTAATGAGAGCAGGGTCCTCATCTGTTTTGCTCATTTTTTTTTTTAATCCCCAGAAGACAGCTTAGTGCTCACCACTTGTTTGGGAGTTCAATAAAAATTAATTGAATAAATACATGTATGAATGAATCAATCAGGCCTCATTTTCACCCCCTACATCGCCACCACATACATACAGCTCTTAGTACTAACAATGGAAGAAGTTGAAGATTTTTGGGTTTGGCATTAAACATATGTATGCATATATACACACACATATATGTGTATATGACCAGTTTTTTTTAGGCGATGTTGACTGCAGAAGACCAATTTTCAAAGAGATTCATATTTTACATGTAAGTATAACTGGCTAAATATGATCAAGATTTTCCAAAGCACAGGAAAAAAGGATCAATATTTCCCAAAGCACAGAAAAAGAATTCTCTATTTTTTTCCTTGCTTCAAATTGTTGAGAATATGAGAATAAGAGATACTTATCTGTACTTTAAGTCTTGGTAAGGAGTGAAAATGAACATAGAATAAACCAAAAGCTCTCTTTAAAATCTCCTGTGCATAGGTTCGTCAAAGAAATGACTTGATAGAAGCAAAGCTTTTCAAACGTCATGACATTAACAAGATTATTTTGAAATACAGAATACTTGTTGAATATTAAAAAGTTAACCGCTCTCAATGTTCTTTAAAAGAAAATAATTTAAACTTAAGTTAATAAAGAAGCAATTAACAAGTATGAATTAGGTGTGCTAATATGCCCACATATAGAATTTACAAGGAAATGCAAGGAACTGGGTATGTAAAAAATATATATTATTTTAAAAATAAATATAGATTTATTCTACTGTTTTTCACCACTGTGACTTTACCTCTAAAGTTACACTAACTGCCATTTTTTTATTATAAGCAGTAATTTTTATTCAAAAATTACATTAGAACATGTCCTTAATAAAGTACTTCAATTATGTTCCCCCGTTGTTTTTAAACTTGTAAAAGAGTTACAAGAAAATAATGTGGTACTTGTAGCATCCCATATAAACAAATATTAGTTGACATAATTTACGTAACCTAATGCCCATAAAACTTGATGCTTGTTTTCCCTCCAATAATTTAGATGTCAAGAAAGTCACTACAAATTAATCATTTTTCTTCAGTCAGAATTGGGAAAAGTTTAAAAATATATAAACTTACTGTAATACTGCATCAATATTGCACTAAATCATCATTTATTTAATATTCTGTCTTATAAACATATCAAAGCAGGTAACCTTTAGGCTCATATACAATAAAATATCTCAGCATTAAAACTAAATAATAAAATGTCCACGATGAAAGACTGATAACCCACCTAGACATCTCTCTTATATGGCCTGGGACAAACTCTATCTAAATAAATAGATTTTACAGAGCACTAACCCATTCCTGTTCTGCAAACACACACATTCCAGTAAACACTAGAGCAAGACTTGATTTGTCTTTCCTTAGTGCTACTAGATCGAATTAGTATCTGTACATTTTGCTGTATGGGTTCTCATTTATAGAAATAAATAGTCTCCGATAACAAATTTCAGAATTGCCAACTAAATTACAGAAACTCAAAGTTGGTATTTTTGTCATTTAAAGACTTCTGGGAGTCCCAGTTTCTGCTATAAATGCTACATGTGATTTGAACCTAAAGTTCTAATTTAATGTCTATTTTTTTTTTCTTATAACATATTCTAATAAGAAATTTTGGCCGGGCATTGTGGCTCATGCCTGGAATCCCAGCACTTTGGGAGGTCAAAGCAGGCAGATGACCTGAGGTCAGGAGTTTGAGACCAGCGTGGCCAACATGGTGAAACCCTGTCTCTACTAAAAATACAAAAATTAGCCGGGCGTGGTGGCACATGCCTGTAGTTCCAGCTACTTGGGAGGCTGAGGCAGGAGAATTGCGTGTACCTGGGAGGCAGAGATTGCAGTAAGGCGAGATGGCGCCATTGCACTCCAGCCTGGGCAACAACAGCAAAACTCCGTCTCAGAAAAGAAAAAAGAAAATATAAATTTCTAGTCCTTCTGACACAATTATGCAAAAAGAGTAGAGGTTGTTACACAATAATAAACCTGCTCTTTCACATGTAATTGCCAATGATAAGACAACAGAACTAGACCATTTTATCCAGAGCTTCGTTATAGCTTGCCTTTGGATATAAGTTCTACGACTATAGAAGACGTGGCAAATTAATATACACTAACGTGGCCGATTTCTCTGAATGAGTTAGCTATATGTTCAAAAAATTTTACTGGTTCACCTAGGAAAAACTATTCTGTGAGTAGATACAATCTGTTTGTTTTCCAGGGCCACATAGCTTTATGTGAGTGTATACACCCAAATACAATTAAAAACCAATAATCCTGGCCTCAGCTCGGTTATTTTTAAATCATGAACAAATTAAAATTTGAATTGGAGCTGATTGAGCCTCCATGATTGTCTGTGGGGACTCACTGTTTCATAAACCCCCAGTTCACCAAATGAATATATAAAACAGTCTCTGCCATGTTGACAGGAACTAAAGGAGGCCCATTGAAGTATTAGGGGAAAAGGCGATGCGTGCGCTTTCTTGTCCTGAAGCCGCCATCTTGGCTGCTAAGAGGCGGAACCAGGAGAAACATGTGGCCCATAACACAATCACTTCCTGGGGAGGTGAGCCTCTTGGACCAAGTCAAGTATCTAATAGAGTCTCAGACGACAAGAATCTTTGAAAAACAATGTGAATTTTCTGAAACAAGGGTTGGGGAGATGAACTCAGGTCTTCCATCAGCTACCATTCTTCAAATACAGACCAAGTTCTCTTCCTTGGAACACCATGGCACCATTGCAACCAATTTCAGAGCAAATCCCAAAGTCTAGTACAGACACATTGCTCCACTTACAGTTTAACCTGAACTTCCACTTCAGCTAACTTTGAAAGGGCCCATCCAGCTGAGATTTCATGTAGAAAAACAAAAAAGTTCTTATTCAGGAAAATGCTTACTTTTACCCTAAATCCTAATGTTAGCTTCCTGTGGAGCTACACATTTTAGTAATAAGAAAATTCATATTTTTGGCTAAAAGCACAAAAATGTGCTGCCTGTTCTGAAGCCTTTTCCTCCTGTCATGCTCTTAAGAAACACGGTTCATAGGAACTGACAAGGCATGTATAACAGAGTAGCCCTGGTCAATGTCGCTAGAAGGTGTCTTCAGATTATAAGACCACATGTAACTTCTTCAGGGGGAAAAAAACGCTGACAACACATGAAGAGGCACATCATGAGGTTTTTCTGCTTTAAAAATAACTGCATTCAGTGTCTGTTAATTTTAACATGTTCTGTCCTCAGTCTATCATAAAAATAATTTGAGGATTGCTTGGAAAACAGAGATTCCTGAGGTAAATAACTTGCACATAACCATAAGACACAACACTGTATATGTTAGTATTACCATTTAGACATCCTTGAGTACGATATGCCCAAGTGGTCCTCTGACTTTGGGATATGCCCTAGCTTTAATGCAAATAAAATTTGTGCACTGAAAGACACAGTAATGGTACTCAAATGCAGGATGTGGTATTACATAAATTTATCAGGCGCATGAGATTGGTGTAACCAGCACAATTGCCAACTCGTATCTGGGGAGTACTACTCTATGTATTGTGCAATAAACATTATACAGCACAATAAATGAGGAAAAATAGCTGGAAAAATATGTGAAGGGAAAGACCTGAGAAAGCATTATAAAATATCTTTATGAACATTAACATAAATGATGGGTTACAATTTTCTAGCTTTATTCTTCTGACAAATTGTCCGTACAGTAACGTTTTCATCGTACACTATCATTTAGAAACATACTGCACGAGCTATATACCTGTAAAATCTATAGTTTCTTTTGTCAGGTTTGTGGCTGTTATTCAGTACATGTCAAGTATGCTACTTAGGTGGTAAATTTATAGTGTATACAGTAACTGGATTTCCTAAACACCCTCCCTTAGAAAAAATTAAATGAAATATAACAGCAATGAGAAACAGTGGAACACACGTTCTGTTCTTTTGAGCCAGAGCTTTCCAAATCATCTGCCCATTGTACTGGTCCTGTTTGTTAGAAACACCCTTACTCTTATGACATCATTTATTTTGTGCTCATTGTTCTTGGCTTTATATGTCCCCATCATCTATAACCTTTCTGAAGGCAGAAATTTTGTACCTCTGCTTTTTCCAATGCTGATGTTTTAGAATATTTAGGTTTGGTAATTTCTTCACTATTTCTAAGAGTAGTGTTTTGATTGTTCGGTAGTGTTTCCTTTTGTTTTCTCTCGAGTCCCTACATTTTTAGGTTAGTTTTCCTATTTGCTTTTTTCCAGATATTGGCAAACATTTGTTTTCGTTCTCCCAAGCATGCATTCTGAACCCCCCTCCTTAATTATGGAGGGGGAGGGGTTAATAGCTATGAGTAGATATATTTTCCTTGTAGAATCTAAACTAGCTTTTAAAATTTGTTTTCCCTCCCTTAATTTATAAATATTTTAATCAATAATGTATCTATTATTTCCCAAGTGAGCCCTAAGGAGTATGTTTGATGGCCTCACACAAGCCATTCCAGGAGAACAGCCTGTCTCAAGCAGCTGACACCAGTGAGCCTAGCTAGTTTTTACCTCTCTCGAGTCCCTGTATTTTTAGGTTGGCTGGCAAGGGCACACTCCCTCCATCACTGAACCCATGAAATTGATGTTTCGTGCAAGTCCCCTCACTTCCTTTTGCTGAACTTGCACTGTATTGCCCGTTGCATATTCAGTCAGAAGCTAGCCTGGAACAAAAAGCCAGCCATCAGAGAAAACGCCTGTCTGTCCTCAACGTTGTAATTGCATTCAAGCAGCATCAGCTCTGCATCGATAATTAGACAGGGGTCCAGTAATTATGTTGGCAATGAAACAACATAGTCTAAATTTCAGCGATTTCATGAAGTTATTGTCCAAAGGTCGAAACCAATGTTTAAGACTGAAGCTCCCCCACTTACTCATAATGTCACAGATGACTGAGAACTGGTGCCCTTTGCATTGTCTTGAGCCCCTTCCAATTGTTGCCTCTTATACCAACTAAAGAACTATACTTGCTTTCATATATGACATACTTGCTTTTAAAAATCTAATTAAAACTTTCTTTTTGGTCCTTAGGTAGAAAGATGGCTCTGCTGAGATGAGCTCTTAATTAATGCACTGAGAGCCTGCGAGTCCCACCTCTCAACAGGAATGATTGACGTCCAAGGATACATAAATTACACTAATTGAGCTCTGCCTCTATATAGGCTTTCCACAGCCAACTCATCAGAGAAGCTAGGTGAGTAGACCAGCATCAAAAGTTACCTCAATATGGTCTATGCTTTCCCAAGGGGTGGAAGAAGAACTTTGCAGACTATCGTACATTTATTATCACAGAAGACAGTTCTTTTCTTCAGTTTTAAGATGTAGGTTTTTTGTTGTAGGTTTGTTTAGTTATAAAAATTAGCATTTTTAACATAGCCATTGAAATTTAAATAATCACATTCTCTTCACAATTTTCAAGCAGCAAAACTTGCAAGCCAATTACAGTATGCAAAAATCACTTGGCATCATTTGTTGATATTAAATTGTGTTGCGTAGCAACCAGTGCATATGCTAGGGAAGGATTGTTTGAAATCAAATCCAATTTTAGTCCCTGAATTTAGTTTTCAGAAATTTACCTAACTGTAAACACACCTAATCCCCAGCCTCAACCAAAGCACATACTGAGATGTTTCTTTTATATTTATTTCATCCTGAATGAAATCTACAGGTATTCTAAAGCTCTTACTTCTATGAAATTTAATAAACCACTTGGCATGATCTAGGTGGTTTAGTAGTCTAAAATAAAATTTATAGACAGGACCATTTGCTAAAAATGAACAAAATTATACTACATTAGATTTCTCTATTTATATCTTGAAATTTTAAATGACAGATATTTTTAATATCTTAACAATTATGAAAAATTCAGTTTTGATTATTTTTGAGAAAAATAGGAATGATATGAGAATTTCAGAATATTAATTTTATTTAACATGGTTCACTATGAATATATATGTATTATTCAGACAAAATATAAATGGGACTTGAGTCTTACTATATGCATTTTTAAAGGAGAGCAAGGGAATGGAGACCACAAAGAACTCTAGTTTAAGAAAGGATTAAGCATAAGTGATACAACAAAATGAACAGAAGTAGAAAAAGCGAATGGTGAAAACCAAAGGAAAAAATAACAAACAATAGAGATAACTGCAATCAGTCTTGAAAATGATAAAAATTACCAAACCTACACATTCCAAAAAAACAGCACTGGAAAAAAAAAAGTCAAGAAAAAGGTGGCAAAAGGAAACAAGTTTAGTTTCAGAAAATATCTAGAAGGGACCACCAGGAACTAGTAACAGAAACGAAAGAGAATTCAGACTTTGGATTCCTGAAACATCCGGGAGAATGTGTGGCTTCCTCACTTGCCCTCTTTCCACTCCGATGTACTTTGCTGTACCTACTGTTTCAAATTGGGAAAAACAGGGAGCCCCACTTAAAAAGAAAACCATAAGATGGCTACATTTCTATCAAAATAGCTTTGTTATTACCTGTGAGAAAAGCTGAAGTGGAGAAAAATTGAGAGATATCAGAAAATCCTGAGCTGATGATCTCGTAAAAAAATATAAAATGCTTTTAGCATCAAGGCTGTCTTTCTGTGACTGAGATGGAATAAAAATGGGACAGCTTCTTGACTGTAAGATCTTTTTGTAATTTGGTGAAGCCCAGCATCCAATACAATGTAACAAGGCCACTGAAATATAAATAATATAACATGTTTGTTTTAAAAAGTTATTTAAGTGTACTGAGCATGAAATATATACCTCAACAAGCCAAGGTGTTTATTTTTATTTTCTGCAATTGTGTGTTCATACCACATTCATTCATCATAGATAATATGCTAAGTAAAGCCTGGTACTTGAAGTGGTTTTCTATGAAATTATGCTTGAGATGACCTAAATCTATTAGTATCTCTCGAGAATCTGTATATTTAATAATCATGAAAAGGCAGTATCACTGTGTGCTTCATTAGTCTCATATCTGTAGAAATATTTATTAGTTAAAAAAAGGAGCATATGTTCATAATATTGGCAGATAATTCTACTTGAGTTCGCATATTTTTAATGCAGTTAACTGAAAACTCAGCATGCTTTAACAATACTGCCCTGTCAATACCTTTGGATATAAGTTGGTAAAATGTGCCTGAATTATTAGTAACTTTTTTCTTTGTACATGTTGGATGATGAGAGTGCTGGTGGCTGACAGAGGCCATCATTCATTACGAAATGGGGCCTAGTCAGCACTAGAATGAGCGAGGGCCACCCTGTCTCGGATGGAGCCATTAATATAATAACCTATCACTCAAACTAATAAAACCAGCTCAGTCTATTCTGTTTCTGAACATGGACTACCAGATCCAAGTTTTCCATTGCTACATTACATCACAACCGTATTATTATTAGTTGATACATGAATGACCATAGCAGGAGAAATGGTGTTCACCCTCTAGCTACACATAATATAATCAAACCTCAGTAAACTCTTCTCTGTACTTCAAATCAGAACACTTATCACTTATCGCTTGTGTCATTTGTTAGGCATCTTATACTATTTCTTCATTTAAAATTCACATAGTTCTTCAGATGTGGGGCAATTCAGTGAGCTCGGCAATTTGTTATTCCACTACTGTTTGACCTTGCTTGTAACTTTAACAGCAATTTTTAAAAATCTGTAGGTTTATTTAAAACCTTTTTTTACCTTAAAAAAAAAAAAGAAGTATATAGAAAAAAAGTAACAGATATCCTATCATTTTGCTGCCATTATAATTTGTGTTGTTATAATTCTGACTTCTGAAAAGTAACAATATACATGGTCAGGAAAAACAAATACAGAAATTTACAAAATTCTCTCTCCTCTAAAATAATTACTAGTTATAGTTTCTTAAAATTTCTTTCATCAAAGTGCATACTTTAAAAATATCTATATATCATTTATGCATTAACTCAACAAATGCTTAGTCAGGGCTTTTTATGTACCGGAAACTATTTCTGGTGCTAGGATTGTAATATTAAGCGAAACAAATTTTTTTAAAAAGACCTTCTGGCTCTCATAGGGCTTATATTCTTGTGAGAAGAAACAGACTATGGACAGAATAAATAAGAATATAGATGGATGTGTGTATGTGTGATATGGTGATAAGTACTATGGAGAAAAATAAAATAGGGAAGGATGATTGGAAGTGCTTTTGTAAACAAGGAAGGTCTTTCTGAGAAAGTGATACTTGAGCAGGTGAGGGAAGGAACCCTGCAGATATCTGGGGAAATCATTCTGGGAAGAAAGAAGCTGATGCAAAGGCTCTCAGAAAAGAGACTGGTGAGGCGAGTGCAACAGAGGGGCTCAGAGAGGCGGAATAGGCAGGAGTGTGGGCATCAGGGCTAGAGTGGCAGGACAGCCACAGACTCAGAAAATGGGGGGGCATGCATAGATTTTAATTTTTCATCTATGTAAGATGAGGAGCTTTTAAAGGACATTTTTTCCTGGATGTGGAATTTTGGAGGATTTTGAGGACAGAGATGCCATAATCTGATGGATATGTTTTTTCTTCAACTTTTAAGTTCAGGGGTACATGCGAAGGAAGTACAGGTTTGTTACATAGGTAAAAGTGTGCCATGATGGTTTGCTGCACAGATCATCCCATCACCTAGGTATTACACCCAGCATCCATTAGCGATTCTTCCTGATGCTCTCCCTCCCCTCCCGTCACCCAATGCTGACAGGCCCCAGTGTGTGTTGTTCCCCACCATCTGTCCACATGTTCTCATCATTCAGCTCCCACTTACAAGTGAGATCATGCAGTGTTTGGTTTTCTGTTCCTGCTTTAGTTTGCTGAGGATAACAGCTTCCAAATCTATCCATGTCCCTGCAAAGGACATGATCTTGTTCCTTTGTATGGCTGCATAGTATTCCATGGTGTATATGTACCACATTTTCTTTATCCAGTCCATTAGTGATAGGCATTTAGGTTGATTCCATGTCTTTGCTATTGTGAATAGTACTGCACACAAGTGTCTTTGTAATAGAATGATTTGTATTCCTTTGGGTATATACCCAGTAATGGGATTGCTTGGTCACATTGTATCTCTGCCTCTAGGTCTTTGAGGAATCACTGAACTGTCTTCTACAATGGTTGAATTAATTTACATTCCCACCAACAGTGTAAAAGCATTCCTTTTTCTCTGCAACCTCACCAGCATCTGTTTTTTGACTTTTTAATAATTAATAGCCATTCTGACTGATGTGACATAGTATCTGATGGATATTTTTAAGGGATTTCCCTGGTTGTTAAACTCAAAACAGACTAAACAAGAGAAAGAGCAGAACAGGGATGCTAGCTGGAGACTATTGCAAAAATCCAGGCAAGGGATGTGGGCAGTTTGGAACAGAACGGTAGAGGAAGAAGTGGTCCCAAGCGGTTTTACATTCCAAATGTATTTTGAAAGCACAGCTGCCAAAATTTGCTGATAGATTGGGTATGAGATGAGAGATCAAGAAGAGCCAAAGATGACTCCAAAGTTTTTGGTCTGAGCAACTAGAAGGATGGAGTTGTAATTTATTAAGGTAAGGAAGACTAGAAGAACAAGTGGGTTGAGTTGCAGTTTGGACCTGCCCAGTTTTAGATGCCTCTTAGATTTCTGACTGCAAATGTCAGGTGAACAGTGTAATCTGTGAGTCTACTTTAGATATTGGTTGAAAATAGGAATTCAGGGATTCTCAGCATATAGATGGTATTTAAGGTCATCTGACTGGGTAAAATCATGAAAGGATTGATTGTGAGTAGAGAAGAAAGGAAGATTGAGGGTTTAAACGTGGACACCCCAATGTTAAGAATTCAGGATTCTGCATAGTAGCCAATAAAGTGGAAGGAAACCAGAAAAGGGTGGTTTCCTGGATGCCAAGTGGAAGCCGTTTGTAAAATTCTGTCATTATGTCAGGGAATGGGAAGATTGGCTCAAATTAGCAATGTTAGGTCATTGGTGGTGAGAGAGAAAATCTAACTGAGATAGGCCCAAGAGAATAGAGGAGAGAAATTGGGAATTGGAGAGACTGCTCACTGCAGGAATTTTGCCATGAAATCAGATGTAAAAAATGAAATGGTAGCTATAGACAGAAGAAGGGAGAAAGCGTTTTTTAAAGAACCGTGTTAGTATGTTTTATAGTTGTTATATTTGTTAGGAATGATTCCATTGACAAGGGAAAGTGAATGATGCAAGAAAGAAGGAAGAACTGTTGAGGTCCCCTGAGGTCCACAAGAGGGGATCAGACCTACGGCAAGAGTGCAGGCTGAGCTATTGCAAAGTAATTGCCATAAGTAAGCACAAATGCAGAAAGGGAGATAGATAAGGAGAGAGCTTGGGGAAGGTCTCTTCTAACTCACTTCTCCGTTTCATGGTTAATGCTATATACAAGGTCATCAGCTGAGGCTGAGGATTGTGGAAAAGCACTGAAGATACTGAAAAATGCATGAAATTGTGATTGGGGAGGGAGAAAAAACAGAGTGGGGATATAATATGAAAACCCAGAAGCACAAAAGGGCTGTGGAGGTGAGTGATCCCCAGTTTGGCCTGTATGTTGTGTAGTTTTCGTCTGGACATTCGGCTGTGCACATGCAGATAAGGAGTTGACAGAGAACTGGATTTAACAATAGTTGGGGTTTTACCAAATGAGTATTTAGAAACTCAAGTGGAACAAGTGAGTTGATAGTGTGGTAGAGGAGGTGACTCTAGGTCAGGACTGTGGAATTGAAACTGGATAAGCAGATAAGGGAGAGGGTGAGGCAGAGGAATGGTGTTAGAATCAAAGGAGTGTAGGTGCAGCTGCAGGGTGACTGAGTTCCCTAGGGAAGGAGCTGGAACTGAACTGCAGGAGGAGGGAGCCTTAACAATGGGCTGCTAAACATTGAGATAATGGAGAGGTTATTGGTAAGAACAAATCTAGACTGCAACCATGTGAGTGAGTGGTTAAAGGAGAGTGGATGCTGGAGTCCAAGAACTTTGGTATTCCAATGGGAGAGGCCAGGCTATTGAAAAGACCAGTGTGGATATTCAGGTCACCCAGGACTTTGTCAGGAGTAATGTTGGAAAGGGTGAGAGTAAACTAGGATAGAAAATCTCCAGGGAATGCAAGCGAATGGCCTGGGGGGTCTGTAGATGATTACAAAGAATGGCTCTAAAGGGGTGATGGAGTCTGATGATTCAAAGATAGGGTATTTAAGGAGGTGGGGACAGTAGTCTGTGGGTAGTAATTAGGAAAAATTTTTTCTTTGGCTGTATGCTTTCTATTGACAGCCATTTGATTATCTACCTATCTTATTCTACCTGTATAACTATGACTCTGCTTACCACTGTATTTTTCTCTACACAGAAATCTATAAATCTATTTGCGTCTTTTTTTTTTTTTTTTTTTTTTTTTTTTTTTTTTTTGAGACAGAGTCTCGCCCTGTCGCCCAGGCTGGAGTGCAGTGGCATAATCTCTGCTCATTGCAAGCTCCGCCTCCTGGGTTCACACCATTCTCCTGCCTCAGCCTCCCGAGTAGCTGGGACTACAAGTGCCCGCCACCAAGCCCAGCTAATTTTTTGTATTTTTAATAGAGACGGGGTTTCACCGTGTTAGCCAGGACGGTCTCGATCTCCTGACCTCGTGATCCGCCCGCCTCGGCCTTGCAAAGTGCCGGGACCACAGGCGTGAGCCACCGCGCCCGGCTGCCTCTCTTTTTATCATCTCTCGTACCTATCCCCTGAACTACTTTCATACTAATCAGCTATTTCTTTTTTTGCCTATACTAAAACGTTTACATTGTTTTACACATTGCTTCCTCCCTGTTTACTTTTGATGTAGATTATTAGCTTAGAGATACTCGACACATTCTTTTTAATAACTGCTTACTCATGGATGTGCCAAAATGTATTTAGTATTTTTTCCCATTGATGTACCCTTTTGTCATTTCCAATTTTCACTATTACAAAGAGTGTGGTTATATATCTCTGCATATGTATATATTTGAGACATTTTGCTTCTGTATTCATGAAGTGAGTTCCCATCAGAGGGTCAAGGGCAAGTGCATTTAAAATTTGTTTTTGTATATAGCCTAATTGCCTTCTAATAAGATTATACAAACTTATACTTCCACCAACAGCAAATGAGAGACTACTGTCCTCATACCCTCTCCCTTAGCAACATTATTTATTGAGGATTTTAAATTTTTACTAAGTTAATAGAAGAAGAAATTTCTTCCCATCCGCTATTTATTTGTATTTTAAACAGATGAAAATGAATATCTTTTCATCTGTTTATTGGGCATTAGAATTTTCTATGTCTGTATATGGTCTTTCTTAAATTTTTTGTACTTTTTAAAATGAAATTGAACTTTTTATTTTGAGATCATTATAAATGCACATACAGTTGTGAGAAATAATACAGAGAGATCCCAAGTACTCTTTGTCCTACTCGTAGTGGTAATTCTGCAAAAGTTTAATACAATATCATAATCAAGATGGCTATATTGATATAGTCAAGAATGTAGTTTTCCTAATTTTTGCCCACTTTTCTGTTGTACTAATTATCTTTTTAATGATTGATTTGAATATTTTACTTGAAAATTAAGAAAATTATTATTTTATATGTATCAAATATATGTTTTCTCCCAGATTTTCATTTGCCCTTTGCTTTTATTTGTTACATTCTTGCTTAATTTTGTCAGTCTTTGACTTGTGAGTTTTACATCCTGCTTGGAAAAGTCTTATCAACTTTATAAATAAATTTGTGTTCTAGAATTTTTATGATTCTGTTTTTTACATTAAAATGTTGATTCATTTGAAATTTATTTTGAGGTAGAGAATTAGGTGAGAATCCAGTTTTCTTTTTCCTTCAAATAGTTAACCAGTTTTTTATGTTCCATTTATTTCAAATGTTACTGATGTCACAGGCAAATTTCCATTTGCATTTGTGTTTATTTCCACACTCACTTTGATCTCTCTCATTCTCTTGGCATGTCTCTGCCAGCATCTAGCTATGCTAATTATTGTACCACTGTGATCTGTTTTAGTACAGGACAGAAGTAAATGCTCCTTATTTACTGCTTTCTCCTCTCCTCCCCAAGGATTCTCCTAGTAATTTTTAAATACGTATTTTTTTAACCCAAAAACTTTAGTATCATATTGTCAAGTTAAAAAAATTTCCATTGATTTTTTAATTTGAACTGAATTATTATTAAATTCATGCATAAATTTGAGGAAATAGGATATCTTTGTACTGTGTAATCTTCTTAGCCAAGTGTATCGTAGGTTTGATCATGTTCTTATTCTCTTTTGCATTTTCCAGTAGAGTTTTAAGGTCATCTTATATAGACCCTGAACATTTTATTTATTTACATTTATTTCACAAGAACACGCACTGATACATAGTCCTTAGTGTTAATTTGGTCAATAACAGAACAGAGAAAAGAAAATATTAAAAATTCAAATGCCCTCAAACTCACATAGTCATTTGTTTTATAGATGGTAGACGACTATTTCTGTATCTAAATTACTAATTCCTAACGCATAATATTTTGCCCATGTTTTTGCTAGTGACAGTTTATACAGTAGCCAGAAGGCAAGTAAAGAAACAGATTTTTCATGTTTTCAGAGGTAGGTGTCCCTGAAATAAGCATCCTGTGTACATAAAAAAAGTAAGTTGTAAAAATAAAATATGTTAGGTTGGATAATCATCTATAATGTTAACAGTCCAATTGCTTGTCATGTAGAGGAAGGTTGTGCTTTAATTAAGCAATAAGACATGACAGGGTGTGAATTATGGAGTAATAATTCTTGTCTAGTATATTGTTAGACAGGAGGCCGAGGGCCAGGTGTCACTGCATACACCATGCATAAATTATTATGCTGTAACTTCAATCTAGAATATTATAGAATAATTCTAAAATATTTTTCAAATAATTTTGCTAAATAAGACATATAAGTCAAACATCTTTTTAAAATTCTATGTTAGAGGACATTTATTATAATGGCATAAGATCGAGATGCTAAAGTGAAGTATTTACTTTCAAGGAAAGACATAGCAAGAAAATACAATAGTAAAGTTGGCTTCATAAGTGGTTATTCTCTAAACAAGATTGTTCTAGAGGAGATTTCTAGGAAGAAGATACATTAATTTGACTTTATCCCTTGTGATTAGAAAAAAAAATGGTAGGAATTGTTTTGAGAAATTTTAAGAGAAGTCCTTTCTGGCTTTTTTTCCTTCTTCTCAAAGCAGCACTAACAAACAAGTAACTCTAACATAAATCTCCCTGAGGAAAAAGAAAAATGCATCTTGCAGAAAGAACTTGGCAAGGGTGGGGCAATTTTACAGATTTTGGGGTCCTTTAAAATCAGTGTAATTTGTAATCGTAACACTTTCCCCTGTACATACTATTTTGACGGTCCTCTTTTGTAAAGACGTTAAAACAGATCTCTTATCACAAGAAAACGCATTGTTTGAAATACTGCTTTTTTAAAAAAAAAAAAAGAAAACTCATTTCTGCCCATTCAAAAGAAAAATATTTGAGGGCAAGTATGTGACTGTAATAAAGAGAAAGTCTCTGTCTGCTTTTCATCTGCAGAGCACTCTAGCTAGCAGTGTTTCAAAAGACGATTTCTTTTTAAAGTTATTATATTTTTGTGCTTTTATTGTCAACATTGTACACTTTTAGGATGGTTGGTGTGTTCACAAGCTCAGCTTCTTTTGTGAATATTGCAAGATGAAAGTTATATTACAACTTCAGACCATTAATTTTGTCTCAAATTCTTCTTTAAATTAATGCCCGTTATTATCAAATTTGACCTCTTTCTGTAAGTGGGAAAACTAGAGTTAGTGTAATGTATGGATCAAATAGTCCTTTAACAAGGTGCTCTCAAAGGGGTTCCAGAACCACCCACTTGCCTGAAATATGTCTCTTACTGTCTTATCACAGGATCATTAATTATTTATTTCTCGGGATTAATCTCTGTGTCTTCAGTGATCTCTTATCAAAATGAAATCCCTCCCAAGTCAATGAGATAGAACCCACCGATCAGTTATCAACCTCTTAACAGAGATGAGTTTGTCCACCTGCTTTGGTCCATGCAGAAAGCAGAGAAGAAAGGACACGGGAAAGGGATGCTTTATTGGACGTGAAAAGTAAAGGTTTCCAGCCACGAAACTTGGGTGAGGTGTTACTGTGATCCTGAGCTACTGGAAGGTGGCTTGAAAGCTCACTTTGTTCATGGTTGGGGGGTAACAGAACCTCAAGAGAGGAGAGCAGAATTCTGAGTTCTTCAGGCAAGGGTGGACCATGTCTTATTTGGTGCCTAGTATGTGTCCTAAATGATGAAAAAGTTAGAGAAAGCCAAAGAAAATTTCATCTTCTGTGCTTAACAGTTTTACCAACTTTATCACTTATAATAGGTCCATAGGTCTATCACAACAATAAAATAAAACCCTTTTTAGCACTTTCTTCTGGTTTCTGTTTAGCTGAACTAGGCAGGGTTAACTTTTCTACTCAGTGGATCCAATTACTCCTTTTCTGGAAATACGTCTCCGCAGGATTTTCTTCCAAACTTTTTGTTGTGTCAGGTCAGCCTTAGGAAAGCACTCATTCTAGTTCATTCCAGGACATTAATTAGCCCAAAATGTTTACTTTTATAACACCCCACAGATTTCCAAGCCCGGAATATCACATATTGGGTAGATTTCAAATAAAGCAAAGAGGCCGCAACTGTCTCTTATGCTTCTCCAAGATTTGTTGGGTCAGTTTTGGGCCACCCACATGTTGGGTGGTTCTTAGAAAGGGTAGCAGATACCCATAGCATTATCTTTAGAGAACTGTGATACAAAATAATGCTGTTGGCTTTCAACAAGGTCAGTATGCGATGGGGTGATTGAAGAGCACCTCTGCATTTTTAGAAAAGGACAGTCAATTACTGTGTTTTGATTTTCATACCAGCATGCCCTTGACTTAGGCTATGTCTGCTTCTACAGAGACACCCCTGCTTTAAAATATTCCAGCATGCAATAATTTGTGAAAATATTCCTTTCACCAGCTGGCTGCTTGTTCAAACTGGCCACATGACTAAGTTTCAGCTACTCATACCACACAGTAGGATGACCAAAATTGTATTTTATATATTTATGTTTACTGGGATACATTATTAGCACTTATTTTATTAAAATCTCCATGTTAAAGATTCAGGGTCATTTACTTCATCAAAGTTAGCAATAGTATTACGGGGTTAGCGTTAATTTGGGGACTGGAAAATGGAGCCACATAAAGCTCCTCAGTGAATGAAGAGTCCACTTTTTTAACTCAAGAATGAATTTGGAAGCTCAACTTATTTCCAACAAACCATCTTGTTTTCTACTGATGTTAAAGTTAGAATAATTTTTAAAATTGAATTTAGCAACTACTACAGCCTTCCAAAGGGAAAAAAAAAAAAGAAAAGAAAAGAAAAGAAACTGCCATTTTCCCAATCTGCAATCCAAGACTATTAAATTTCTTCTATGACCCATTCTAGGAAGTTTCTCCTCACAGTGTTGTTACGCACCTGCTTAATCCAGAAACGATTACATATTTTCAGTGTCTAGAGTGCTAACCATCCCACCTCACTGATTACATATTTTCAAAAGTACAACAACCTAAGGGAAGCCCTAGGATAGTGGGCATGAGCACTGGCCTCCTCACACCAAGAACCAACAGTCATTGCTACAGAAAAACCCTGTGACTGTAGCCATAGAGCAGGTGCTGGCACTTTCCTCCATCCAAGTTTAGTTTTTTTTTCCCCACGTAAATTAGTTGGTATCACGCATTGTTTGTGTTGGGGTGGGAGTTTTGATTGAGAATTTTTGTCATGCTCTTTTGTCGGGGACAAACACTGACCTGTAAATTAAGAACAGAAAAGAAGGCGGAGAGCCCATGTCACAACTTGCCTGCAGGAGCCTGAGCCTACCCCTCTCTACTAGGTGTACCCACAGGTTTTTTGTAATCCATCACCTTGATTCTTACCTCCTGTTTCCTAACTTGGCTTTCTTGTGTTTTATTTCAATTCCCTTTACCAGATTTGCCGCTTTTAAACTCGTTAGCTTAACAGTAGCAGCCTGGACTCACATTCCTAGTTTCTGTCTTATAAAGGCCATTGCTTTTGATATTCTCAGTCTCAGGCTGTGGCCCAACTATAGTTCTCTCCACCACACCAGCTCTGCAGAAGGGACAAGAGACTGGTTTCTGACAAGGTCACCCATGACGTAAGTTGTTCAAATTCCTTGTTACTACATTTGGATTTTAAAATGGAATGTAGGTATCTCTCACCTGTAATCCCAGCACTTTGGGAGGCCGAGGCAGGCGGATCACCCCAGGTTAGGAGTTTGAGACCAGCCTGGCCATTATGGTAAAACCCCATCTCTACTAAAAATACAAAAAATTAGCTGGGCGTGGCGGCAGGTGCTTGTAGTTCCAGCTACTAGGGAAGTTGAGACAGGGAAATTGCTTGAACCCTGGAGGCGGATGTTTCAGTGAGCCGAGATCGTACCACTGTACTCCAGCCTGGGTGACAGAGCAAGACTCCATTTCAAAAAAAAAAAAAAAAAAAGGAATGTAGGTATCAGTGAAAACAGAATAAGGAAAGTAGTATTTATTATCTCACACTCCAATGGTATTGTTTTATTTTTTTGGAGTGTGAATCATTCACAACATACTCTGGTTTATTTTCTCAAACCCCTGCTGCACAGACAGCACAGAACAGAAAGTAAAATTATGACAAAGTAAAGTCAACAGTTGGTAGGAATTTCTATTTTTGTTTCCAAAATGGAAAAAAAAAATAGATCTTTTAAAATTACGGCATATAATGTGATCAAGAAAATAAAAAGGAGTACTGGAAAAAAAAAGAAATTAAAAATAGCTCAGTGGCAATTTCATAACTGATGGGACTTATCCCATGTGCTGGAATGAGTTTAAAACCTTTACCTGCTGTCACTCACACCACAGAGATTTAGTGTCCATGGCTGAAACCTAACATTGGATGCGGAAGTATGTGATTATGATTCATTGATTCATCTTACAAATGCATTCCTCTGCTTAATAAGTGTCATACTATTTGTTTAAAGGAAATAAGAATCCTCAAGTTTGGAAGCGTAAAAAAAAATAGACTCAAAGGATGAGAAAGAGCTGAAATACTTGTGTACAAATAGCATTAGGACACCTGAAGGTAATCAGATCTGCACCTGGTATTCAGCAAACTATAGGTCAGGTGTGCTTCACACAGAAATGCTTTAAAAGTGAGGAGGTTGGTGGGAATCCTATATAATCAGCCACTGTCAAAGCATAAAAGAGAAAAATATCTCCCTCATGAAAGCAAGAGCAGAGGCAACCTATGCCATTGAATCCTTATCTCTTGGATTCCCTTCTCTGCTCCTGTAATTCAAAACATGCAGGCAGCAGGCTGTACAGATGGAGACGCAACAGCCAGAGTCCGCGCGGAGCATTAGAGATCTGGCTAGTTGTCTAGTTAACAGTCAGCTATTTTTGGATAATACCCACAGTTGTTTTTGCAAAAATGAAAAAAAAAAAGATGGCTTTATCTTGAGTTCAGTATATAAAAGTATTTGTACAGGTTGGTGCTTGGGCATGAGCCGTTTTTCTCAATTTTAGATTATTTGCTGATTATCAAGCTGACTTCCTTTGAAATCAACAGCAAACAGACCCTGTTGAAAAGACACTAGGGGTCACATTAGTAACCTATTACAGTTTTAGTTCCCAAAAGAAATGTTTTAGGTACTGTTTATTATTTGCGTGTAGTGTTGTTGTTTTTTACTTTGGACAAACAGATGGCAGAGTGACTTACAGATCTCCTTGCATGGCATACCCACACATTGTACTAGGTACAGAGGAGGGACTATGTAAGTCTGTACTCATCAAAATGATGGGCTAGGATTCCTCAGCCGGCAGGCAACACTGGGGAGAGTTAATAGAAGTTGGGAGCTTAATGAGGCTTGATTCATTTAGGTAGTAAAATGATGTGGGGAAAGAAGCAACTGTATGAGATGGACAAGTATGTTTTTTGCAAAATACTTTTTATACATACAGTTATGTCAGCAGATATTTAAACAATCTTTTATGCTATCAATCAGTTTACTAATCACAAGTCTTCAATCAAGTAACTAGACTGGCAATCACATTAGTGTATTTGACAAAAGCAAGTCTTGAAGTTATCTATGATGGTTTTAACAAAATAAAAGAAACAACAATAACAAAGAAACAACTTATTATCTTCATTTAATGCCTTTGCCAGCACTATGTCCTATATCCCAGTGACACACATATACACACACATACACACAGACAATCACATAATCCTTGCTCTTAAATTGCTTATAAAACAATAGGGAGGAAAAGACGGATGTAAAATAACCCATATTTGTAAGGAAAATACAAACACTATGCTTTAGATGTTTCAGTAGAAGAAAGAGACACATTTGGATGGAGAAATGAGGAAATATTTCATGGATAAGAAAGATTGTGAAATGGGTCTTCAAAAGATGGGTAATATCTCAAATGGTAAAGAAGGGAAGGACATTTCAATAGAAAGTGCCATTAGCAAAGGAATGACAGTGGAGAGGTATTAAATATGTTTAAGAAATGATTACTAAGCCAATCTGGATTGGACGTGAGGGTTGTGATTGGTAGGTGATTATAGAAAGCTGGAAAGGTAGGCTGAACCGTGTTCTGGAGGGCCTTGGATAGCAGGCGAACACAACTACAGTCATGACTCTCGTTTCAGAATTGGACAATTCTAAAGAGTTTCTAATTGTCTCATAGCAATCCATGTCTGATATTTCTATTCCATTATTAGTCATGACCCTTAATTAATATAACCTGCCATCTCTAGAACATGAAAATGTTATCGTACAGGCCAAAGGATTCCTCTAGCCTTGATTATTGTTACCTTTCCGAAGACATTATCAAGGTTACGTGTTTTGTTAGATTTTGGAAAGTCAGCTCTCAAGGGCAAATCTGAGGGTTTGCTAGTTGCCAGTGAACTCTTCCTAGTTTCTCCTGCATCAGACATGAGGGTCAGCTCAGTGCCAGTTGCTTGGGCAATTTTATTGCCAAGATGCCGGTAAATTAAAGTGGCTAAGTCCTTGTTCTCTCCACATATCCTAGACACTAGCCTGTGTTTATTGCGTTTTATTCTAATGACATTTAAAAGGAGGGGAACAAAAGGCCGCCTAATCTTGTATCCAGTTGTTCACCATTCACTTATTTGCAGAGTATTCGGTTAGTTTTTTCATTATTCTCTATTTTTCTTTATTATTTCCATCTAAAACTTTCCAATGTACCAATTTTGCAAGTGTTCTTTCCTTTTTTATACTCTTACTGTTTTATACTCAATGCAATTATTTTCCTAGTATAACATGATTCTAGGAAAAGATTCAGATTGTTTTAATTAAAAATCAATTATACTTTGGATAAACTAAGAAGTTTGTCAAGCTTCTTAAAAGGATAAGAGCCAATTAATTTAAAAATTTGAGTACACATACTGTGTTTGATGGCTTGAATCTAAACCCAAAATTGAAGTGACCATTCAGAAATCAGACCAATTATTTATATTAATTCTGTGAAATAATTATATTTGGCCAAATTAAGCAGCTTTTAACTCAAACATGTACTCCAGAAGACTTACTATAACACATGTGGCTAAGTGACATCAATACATGCAATTCTGTCACTTGATCCTTAGTAATGCTGCTCTCTTGCCTTTCCCGTTCTCTGTGGATTGTTGTGGGAATAGACTACTATGTATTTGTAAGAGTAAATATCTATCAAGGTTTGTTGGGTCTTGATGAATTCAATACTAGTAGTGTTTACAAGACTGTCTGGATTTCATTATGGTGGGGAATATTATATTTCCCCTGATTGCTGTCTCTTATTTTATAACAAGCAAAAAGGAGGGTAAGTAGGTGATCTCTGGTGTACTGTCGCCTCATTGATAGCAGTTGAGGGCACTTTCTTGAGAAATATGTGATCATGACCTACCAAATCTCTAAATAATCCCTCAGTGAGCGCCTCTGTGCTACAGGAGTTGGCCGCTAACCAGGAAGTGGGCTCTCCTGATTTCACAGCTCAAGAAAAGCAAGTAAGTGGATGTAAAGATATCCAAGACAAAGGGTGACGGGGACAAAAGTTGCTAGTGGCTTTTCCCATATGCTTTGTCTAATGGAGAAATAACCAATTCCCTTCTGCCTTGTTATCCTAGTGAAACAATGGAAGGGTTACCTCCCCTCTTGCCCAGTAGCATAAATAGGAAAAAAAAAGCACCTTAAACTTCACCTTGGTTTCATTTGGGTTTGGTTCATTGTTGGTCAATTTCAGTATTATTGTTTTGATAAATACATACATTTCTTTGCTGATTTTTTGTCTCTTCAAAACAATGTAGCTTATCACTCTGTTTAAAATACTAATAATAAAACAGTGGAAGCCTATGAAACAGGCGCTGTTGGAAGGGTCAAATTGAATGCTGTGTGCTCCAAGGTGGCCTGTGCAGGCAACAGGAGTAATAGGAATGATTAAACCCTGTCGGATGGGGTTAGGTTTTTAGAGCTTTCTTGCCTCATGACAGGCTGTGACAGCCGAGTGGCACTGAAGCAGAACAAACTCCAATGGCAGTTTGCTGTGAGCAGTGCAACTGTCAAAACTGCTGTACGAAAGCAAATGTTAGGGCTAACAACCAGCAAAGTTTGCAACCTGACTACTCACATGCTGATGGCCAAAATGTCTTCACAAGTAAACTCCAGGTTATTCTCCTGTCTAGGGCATTTCACTACTATGCTCAGGACTGCCTAGCTCCTTCTACGCCCTGGGGATTGTCAACTTTCCATATTAGAACAAAGCATCCTTTCTTTGGAAAAGTACTAGCTAATCCTCCTATACTCACATAGAGTGCTAATATACATGTATGATCCATACACAAAAGTACTAGCTAATCCTCCTATACTCACATAGAGTACTAATACACATGTATGATTCCTACATATTTTGTGTTGGGGGCGATCACAGGCAATCCATAAAGAGAAACCCTGTCCATGTGTGAAATCTAGTTCCAATTATGTTGCTGTGAGAATAGGTTACAGCACAGATGTAAACCTGCCATCACAAATAGGGTGAAATACTTCACACCCAAAGCTAAAACAGTGAACTTAGCATTGTCACCAGTTTCTTGAAAAGTTGAAAAAAAAATTACTTTACACCCATGTGGTTTCACAGGTTTTTATTAGAAGCCACAATACACACTTTTCACTAGCAGTAAATGAGAAACCTTCCAATATTGTAAAAGTGTGGGGAGAGTTTCTTAGACTCTGTCATCTTATGGGGATTCTCCCATTGAGTTTCCATAGGTTGCAGAGAATGACGAGGTTACCCAGGGTCTGTATCATATGCGAACTCAATTTTAGCATTGCATGCTGTCATATTCCTCATGTTTTGGAGAGTCCAAAAGGGAAGGTGTAATTCAAGCCTGAAATCGTCAGGGTGCTGGATATCTTACCTCCGATGAGCTCAGACTGTCCAAATGTAATAGAAACCAGGGATTCTTTTCAGATCACAAAATCAATTTTTTTCTTTAAAAAAGCTCATCTGAAAGGCCTCATGCATACATTCCTACAGGCTTTAACAAGCTGGTGTATGCAACACAGTAGTGTTTATAGTAAGCAAAAGGGTTACCACTCACATCTAGTTTGTAAAGGTAATGCCCATTAATTTATAAAATATCTCTTGAATGAAAAACAATCTACCCATACTTGTGTGCCCAAAATAATCATGAGACCGATGACTTAGAAGTTTCATCTCCCTTACCTGCAGATGAAAGGGCAAACACTATCATTTCGCTTTTACGGTTAGAAAGAAGAACATATTTTTTAAAGGGTAGTAAATTAGCTTGTGCTGGAAGCATCTATTTTCTTGCCTTCATTGCTGCCAACTCCCTCTGTTTTCTTTGATCTATGATTTGCAAGCTACTATTATTATTTATGTGTTCTACAATTACGACCAGTGACACCTCCCCTTCTCCAGCCCTAAGCCACAAATATGAAAGGAGTAAATGCTGTTTATTGTGACAGTCTGCCTTTTGTGTGGGGAACAATGACAAACTGAGCCACTGACAGCTCGCTACTGTTTTTACTGCGGCTCCCCACCTCACTTCCCCAGTGCTCTCCAGAATGTGACGATGGATGGACTTGAATAAAAATGTTTAGTGAGAATCTGTTGCATTCATTTACCTCCCAATGAGCTCCTTTGGGGACATGTATTGGATGAAGGACAGAAGGCCCAGCAGCAGCATAAGGACAGTTAAAAGTTTTTGCACATCTTCGGGGGAAGGGGGAAGGAGGCTTCTTAGCTTGCTCAACCAAGATCTCTAACCACTGATGTGCTTAACTTTTTAAACATATTTTATTTTAAAATCACACAGTGTAAAGATAATGTGAAGAGGGGATGCAGATCACAGCCTTTATGAATTTTTGGAAAGATTTCCATTTCCTCAGCTTGGGAACTTTCCTCAGAGCAGCAGTTGCATAGAAGAATTGGAAGGACCAAAATGTTTGAGGTTTTCCAAAGGGCCTACACTAATTAGCTTTTTAAGCTGTGTTAAGACGCTATGTTTACAGGATAATTGCACCTGACGGAACAGAATAGATTAATAAATAAAAGAATCACTGCAATTTTTGTATACCCAACTTTGAGCTAAGTGCAAGCTTGTAAATATTTGACAGCCAGCCTGCTTTCATCTGATGTCATTACACAGGAAAGATTACTAAAAGCCAGCACCTACATCGGGCCTCACAAAGAGATTACATTTGAGGATATGTAGTTCTGTTTCCTCTTATTTTCAGTGGTTTGTGAAAAGAATATTCAACACCCTCTGGAATTCCACTTTTAAATAAGTAAATTTTTAAAAATCAACTGTGTCTTCTACCAAGTTTCTATTTTAGGGAACACATTAAAAAATCAATACCAACTCTTTCCATTGTTAAAAAAACCTCATATTTTACAAAAATTGTTTAAGTGTTTTATTTTCATTCTTTGACATAAAATCTTCTACTAGTAGCTCTTAACTATTCATAATACAATGTAACCATTTAAAATCTACTGCTTATAACAGTTGCCTCACATAATTTTCCTTTAATGAAGGGCAGGGAGCAGGGGAGGTTGGAGATAGATAGAGAGTGCAAAATGAGTTAAAAGAAACTTAATGAACTCAGCAAAAGTAATAATTAAAGAAATGAGAAAATTAAGTAGTATATAAATAGTTTATTAAAGGTGTGAGAATGAAATCAAATTCATGTGATAAAAAATGTAAATGAGGGTTCCAATAGAGGGACAAAGACTTTTAGATTGGAATGAAAGACAAAACCCATCTGCTTGTAAAAAGCACATCTAAAATAAAGCTTTAAAACATGTTTGAAAGTATAAGCATAAACATAAAGTACCTGGTAAATGTAAAAACCAAAAAAAAGTTGGAGTTGCTTTATCAATATCATCTCAAGTAGAACTCAAGATTATAGCCATAGAACAAAAGGAGTATTACCAAAGTAGAAAATGTTCTGTTCATAAACATGAAGAACTATAAACGTATTTGCACCAAGCAATATAGCCATAGAATACATAATGCAGACTTCCAGAAATGCAACTGGATAAAACCAACTGATAAATAGGGATTTTGTTTGTAAAATTCTAAGAGTTGTAATTAAGTAAAGAGGAAAAAAGCAAGGATTTAAATAATGCAATCAACAAATCAACAGATTTGTGTGTGTGTGTGTGTGTGTGTGTGTGTATGCATGTGGATAAAAGTAGGTAGAGATATGTTTAGTAAACAATTACATCATACTTACATCAAGAAAGCCATGCTGGTTTTCTTCTGAGGTTTGACATACTAACTTATAAACTCTTCCTAACAGCCTTTTATAGATAGAAAACTGAGGCACTGACTGAACAGGTAAGTTGCTTAATACTCCATGGCCAGAGAGCAGCAGAGCCGATAGGTCTGGCTCTAGGGCCTATGGTCTTAAGACTCAACCACCATGCTGCCTACGGAGAATATATGCACTTCTCTTATTCCATGAAAAAAATATTAAAAACTACTCATGAATTTGATGAAACAAACTTTAACAAATTTCAAAACATAGAGATTTACAGACCATATATTCTGACCATAAGCCAGTCAGACTAAAAGTCACCAGTGGAAAGATTTCCCCCTCTTCCTCCAAAAAAACTCTCCACATATAGATTTAAAAACCTACTATAATTAATTTCTGAATCAAAACAGGATCCCCAAACTAAAATTAAAGATAATTTAGCAGTTAAATCTGCCATAATTATTCCCCTTATACATGACACTTCTCACTCCCTACTCTATTGTTTTTAAACTGCTAATAAAATTTCTAAATATTCCCCTAATTCCCTTTATTTGCACTAATCCAGTCACTTAGGTATATCTATGTTGAATTTAATAGACCACGATTGTATAATTTCCCACTGTTAACACAGAATTAATTTTATACCTTTGCAAGTATATATTATTTGTAGTTTAATTTCTCCTGAGTTGGACCCATTATGGTTATGATAGTGGGATGTATGACCTAAAAACTTCAATCAGTCCCAATCCGGGAGGCATTTTAGAGCTTCAAGGGAGAAGGTAGGGCTTCCTACTCACTTCCGAGAAGTTTGATAAGTAGGATATGGTAAATTTGACCAACTAGCTGTTATTCCCTTGTGATCTGCCTGCGCTTGATGACCACTACCTTCCTCTTCTTCTCTGTTGAGAATCATATGGTTGATGATTATTTCTTCTGACATCTTACTACCTTCCTTACACTGGGTTTTAAACCATGAAGATTATTATACTTTCTTTGATTTTTTTTCTTCCATTATCTCCCCCACCACACACACACACACACACACACACACACACACACACACACACCACATAATCATTTTGGTAAGTCTGTTCTATAAATTATCATTCATGATTAATTTAGTTGTTCATATTTTAATCAAATTACTCTAAACGTCTCTATATTACCAGTTGCTTAGTCAAGGCAAGAGTTCACGGTTTTATTGATCTTTTTATTTTTACTATCAATTACACTAAGCTGGTAGGGAAAAACCTCATCATTATCAGTCTTACAGTGTATTATCATTGTCATGGTTATTGATGGCTAAAATAAAAATCATGCTCATACACAAGAGATGAATCATCTCTTGTAACTGCCGTATAAAGTAAATAGCAAGTTAGCGTGGTGACATTTCAGAACGAGGTCCAACATAAACAAATGTGCAGCACTAAATGAGCTACTTAGGTCACTTATTTGTGCACAATAAGATAAGCACTGGTAATTTGCATAGCGTAATTCACCATTAAAATAAAATGGAGAAACGACTCATATTCTCTGAAGACTTTATCATGAATAATGGGCTTACTAGAAAAAAAAAATGATCCATTTTGAAAACTGATTTCAACCTACTTCTGTACAACCACATTCCACTAAATTTAGACATCTAAAAATAGATCTATAATTCTAACATCACATCTAAAAACTAGTGATTTTATTATGAACCATACTATAGTTACTTTATTTGGTTCTTCACAAAGATGTTTGAATAAATCTTTATGTGATTTACCAAACGTTTTCAATTACATACTGCTTCCTATCAAGTATTCCTAAGCACTGGGCATATATGCTACATATTCAGACTTAGGGGAAGATGAGAGATAATCTATTTTAAAATGTCAAACACATTGCCTGGCACATAGGTTTTAAAATTTAAAGCATGAATCTAAGTGTACAATATGTTTGTGTCATTTGAAATATAAATTACCCATCACCTTAAATACCAATTCAAGAAAATACTTCCGGCCGGGCGCAGTGGCTCACGCCTGTAATCCCAGCACTTCGGGAGGCCGAGGCGGGCGGATCACAAGGTCAGGAGATCGAGACCATCCTGGCTAACACGGTGAAACCCCGTCTCTACTAAAAAATACAAAAACAAAACAAAAACAAAAAAACAAAAACAACAACAACAACAACTAGCCGGGCGTGGTGGCGGGGCCTGTAGTCCCAGCTACTCGGGAGGCTGAGGCAGGAGAATGGCGGGAACCCGGGAGGCGGAGCTTGCAGTGAGCCGAGATCGCGCCACTGCCCTCCAGCCTGGGCGACAGAGCGAGACTCCGTCTCAAAAAAAAAAAAGAGAAAAGAAAGTACTTCCAGGACATATGACTCTTTATAATAATATCTTTCCTTTGATTGTCAAGTTGTAGTGGCCACTTTGTTGGACCACTTGGGCTCACTGGATGGTACGTTCTCACGAGCAATTCTTGTTTACCCACACATGTGAGCAGCACCAACCACTCCGTCAATATCGTAGCTATTAGGAAGTTTTTTTTACAGAATTCAGGAGGGAGTAAAAGAAGCAGACAGGTTGAAATTGCCTCCTGGGTCACTCTGAAGTGATGTGAAAGGTGAAATTTCTTCTGGTCTGATGGGTGGAATTTTTCAAGGATGGACTCCAGGTGCCTGGTAGTAAAATGAGACTCCGAGTTCCTGCCCTCACTGCCAAGCATGAATTGGACAGGATAAAAGTTTGAATGAATGAATCAGTGAATGAAACAAAATCGAAAGGAAACATACTTTGTAACATGTGAAAATTAAATGAAATTCAAGTTCTATCGTTCGTAAATAAATTTGTATTGCAACAGAACCACACCTATCACTTATATGATCTATGGCTGTTTTTATTGCTACGTCTTCAGAGTCGAGTAGTCACAACAGACACTGAATGGCTTGCAAAGCCTAAAATATCTACAATCTGGCCCTGTACAGAAGAAGCTTGACAACTTCTGTCCTCGATGATAAATATCCCTTTTAGCACTAATTCAGGTTAATTCTAAAACAAAGTCAAAATTATTTGGCAAAATCAGGTTACTGTTTATTATTAAAAGCCCCTGCGCCATATGTGGATTCATTTCTGTTCCACCTGGATTTCCACCCCCGCCCCCATGTCCATACTCCAATCTGTTTTGGGGGGCCTTGATGCTTAATGCATCATGCTCTCAGTTAGAAAAGGTCACTGTGAGTCAAGCCAGCCAAGGTTTGAAGACTCCATCATAGTGGCAGTTGATTTGGGATGACTATTTTGCTTTAGGCAAGCAGGTCAACTTCATTTTTGGCTCAACTAATGAGAGTGCTGAGAGTTTAACTTTGGCTGAAATCCAGCTTCCTCAATTTTGGGGTGAGAAGCAGGGACTGACAAAAAGCCATGTTTCTTTCCACAGCATCAAAACTGGTCAGGACATTACTGCAAAATGATCAACATTTTTACCCCATTATCAAAACTTTTTCTTTACCAGTGACTTTTACAACTTGAACCAATCACTGTTCAAGTACAGCGATTAGAGAATGATATGACTGGACATGGTGCCAGATTCTTGATTAGTTTTTAGTTCTCTAGTTGTATTTGAATTAAAGTAGGAAAGCTATTATTACATGGAAGACTTTTAGGTAAAATTACAGGTAAATGGATAGCTCTGCCTTACAATTTACATATTAGAGACAGTGGTAGTAAAAAAACAGGATTAATACATATTTATTACCAATATGTATTCTACTTTCAGGAGAAAAAATCACATAATAGAAAAATATGATTGAAACCTTGTGAAACAAATATGACAAATATGTAATACTTTCTGTTACATCTCAGCAAGTGGATGATGATTGATGACTATGAATGACAACAACTATTTATATTTGAAACAAAAATAGGAATCTTCTTTTTTATCTAAGAAATTGATGGACTACTGCGGAGAGCTAAACTACTGTTACAAAAAATAAGAGAATTTTACTAAAGGAATTGTTGCATAAGGTCAAGAAATTTGACCTTCGTATTGTAAATGGTAAATGCATTGGATTGGTTCTAGTGTTCACTCCAGTTATCTTCTTAGTCATCATCATCATGTTAATCATCTTTGTCTTCAATACCATAATCATCAACTTCATGTTTATCAAATACCCCTAAAACAATTAACACAATTTCCCACATAAAGTGTCAATAAACAATAACCCTTGGACCAAATCTGGTCCATCATCTGTTTTTATATGGCCCATGAGCTAAGAAATGTTTTTTTATTTTTATATAATTGAACAAAATAGAAAGAAAATATACTTTGTAACATGTGAAAATTATATGAAATTCAAGTTCTATCGTTCATAAATAAATTTGTATTGCAACAGAACCACACCTATCACTTATATTATCTATGGCTGCTTTTATTGCTACATCTTCAGAGTTAAGTAGTCACAACAGACACTGTATGCCTTGCACAGCCTAAAATGCCTACAATCTGGCCCTGTACAGAAGAAGCTTGGCAACCTCTGTCCTCGATGATAAATATCCCTTTTAGCACTAACTCAAGTTAATTCTAAAACAAAGTCAAAATTATTTGGCAAAATCAGGTTACTGTTTATTACAGGAATACTAAATTCGTGAACTTTAACTTACGTTCTTATTCAATTGTGGAAAACTTTTATGAACGCAGAGAGTATGTTGACATACACATTGGCAGAACTGTTATAGATCATTTTGATTATGACTTTCTATACAGCCAGTGTTTGTTGCCTAGAGCTGATTTGTCCAACTGAAAAATATAAATGAGTAATTTTTATTATTCTGTTTCCTTGGTTATAGAACGGTATACATGTAGTGGAACAATTCAAACTTGACTCGGGGCTATATTACAATATTCTGCTCCTCTAAGAGAAAGATTTTTTCAAGGGGAAAATTCAAATTAAGATTTCATTTGTTATGTCTTTTTTAACAAAAGAAAAAACTTCATATTATAGTCACAAATTGTAAATGTCCTAATAATTATAAGACATACAATAAGAGAGAGAAACAGGAGAAGAGAGAGATTTGTTGTTGCGTGGTTAGCAAACATGGTAAAAGGATGTAATCTCAGAAGGCCTTCTCACACTTCCCTTTGATTTACCTGCTTCCACTCCAGTGCATGTTGCTGCCTTTTAAAAAGCCTGACTTTATGACACAGAACACCCATCATGGAATTTTGTAAGCAATAGTGATTTTCAATGGACTCTTCTAACATCAGCAACAACCAACGAAAGACCATTGATTTTAGAATATCTAAGCTTTGAGTAATTATTTTAGAGTTGGCACTTTATCTGGCCATTTTATGGTCACTGTGGTTGGTAAATCCACTGTAACTTATTCACATTCTGCACATGATTGTAAGAATTATTTTTCAGCAACTATTCCACCAGAAGGTAGTGCTTTCATAACTGTTTACCTAAAACCTTTATGAATTATTAGAGAATGAGTGTACATATGTGACTTTGTTTGTTTGTGATGGGGTCTTGCTCTGTTGCCAGATTGTAGTGCAGTGGTACAAAATCTTGGCTCACTGCAACCTTCCCGTCCCAGGCTCAGGTGATCGTCCCACCTCAGCCTCCCAAGTAGTTGGGACTACAGGTGCACGCCACCAAGCCCGACTAATTTTTATTTTTATGTTTTGTAGGAAAGAGGTCTCACTCTTTTGCCCAGGCTGGTCTTGAACTTCTGGGTTCAAGGGATCCTCCTACCTCAGGCTCCTAAAGTACTGGGATTACAGGCATGAACTACTGTGCCCAGCAGCGTGTGACTTTGAACATGATCCAGAATCATCATGCTCCCTAAGAATGATTTTTCAATTTAAATTTACTTAGGACACTTCCTTTGAAAGAAAAGCAGAATTAGCTATTTTTAGTTTTTCCTATGCTATTTGATTCAGAAAGATGTACCCGAGCTTTGTGTTTTTCCCAACAAATTTCTATTTTGTCCTGTTACTTTGTTCTTAACAAAATGCTTTACATGGATCTCTTTTATTGATTGTGAGGTCTGATCTCTTGGGAAATGTTTATTATGTGTTATGTGTAAAGTTGATATATGTATGATCATAAAAAGCAGGATCTGTAATGTGAAGTCCTTTGAGTGTGATAGTGAAAAAAATGGGATTATTTCTTACTTCATAAAAATCATTTCTTTCTTGCTCATTTGAAAAGAAATGAAGCATTCATAGAATTACCACATTGATATTAATGATTACTACAACAACCCGCTATGAATCTCTGATTTCCTGACTGAAGAATAAAAAAGGAAAAGAAAAACACAATATATTGTTACATATAGTAAAACATTATGTAAGATGACTTCGCAAACGTTGATTCAAAAAGAAGCCAACTGTTTTCAATTACTTTCAGAAAAAATAACTACTTTCAAGTCAAATCACCATAATATGCTGCTAAGCTTCCCTTTGGTCATCAATGAGAATTGAAAAATACATAAATAATGAGATACAATATCTAAACACTTATATTGCAGAGTATGTGGAATTATGTTTAGATTAAACCCCCATCATCACCACCAAAATGCAGTACAGCTGCAATCTTGGAGGGAAAAGGTTTAGAAAGGAAAATAAATGTTATCCTGTTATTATTTGCCATAATTTAAAGACATAATACAGTGTGGTAGAGGCACTAGTGTAGTTTAACATATATATCTGCATCGGAGTTTTATAAAGTGTTAAGTTATGTGGATTAGCAGGAAGCAGAAGAGGACAAGAAGTCAAAAAGCAGCTTTCATTCTGAAATGAGAACAGTGATCTACCTAGATTATATCAGAAAGAAGCTTGGGAAACATAATTCTGATGGAAAGGGTGGAAGTGTGTGAACTGAGGCTCTGAAATTTCTCTGCATGTTCGGGAGCCCTCATTTTGACTCCCAGATGCGCCTCCATGCCTGGCTCCAGGAAGGTACAACTTCCTCATTATGAAGTACTGAGCCACTGGAGGATAAGAGCAGCAACTGGGATCCAAGTTTCTCCAAAAATCCTCTGCGCAAAAACTAAAAAGCAAATGTAAAGGACAGCAAATAAAACTTCATGCCTTTTGCATTACTAGGAGACAGACAGAATAAATTCCAAATTCCAGCAGGGCTCCTACCATTGCCACCCGCTGACAGTGAATGTGGAGAATGGGGGAGTAGAGGCTTAAGTAACTCCATTGGAAACACAAGCAGCCGTGAAAAAATTTACCCCCAGAAAGAGAAAGTCCAATACTTGTGGCCACAATAGTAAACACGGGTCTAAAACTTGGTAATTCACAGCACCAGGTACAGAAAAGCAGCTTGGGGTGACCAGAACGGAGGTGGCAGTCTCCAAGATCTATTTCCTCTGAGAGAAAAGGAGTTGAATGGAAATATGTGTAGTGTACCACAGAAAATGAGAGTGAAGGGAAAGAAGTCAAAGAAAAATGATTCCTCAGAAGCATACTTTAAAAGGAAAACCACACAAACACTATACCAACAGAAGAGGTGTGTTTGAACTAGGAACCCTGACATAAAGTATGTAAGTATACAAAAAAAAAAAAAAAAAAAAGAAAATTCTATTTAAAGACACTGTAAGGAGAAAACAGATCATGTAAATCAAAACATCAGCTTAGCAAAATTCTCTCCAAAACACCACCACAAAGCAGAATAGAATTGTGAACACAATACTCCAATTTGAATGTAGAATCATCAAACAAGAATTTGGAGATATTTTTAAAAATGGAATCAGAAATTCAAAACTTAAAACCAGAAACAAGAAAAAGAAAACAAAAACACATTCACTGAAATTCAAATAAATTCAAGAAATACATTGAAAGAAAAAACAAAGCCATCTCATAAATAAGAAATAATTTAGTAAGTAACAAAGGGAGAATATATTCAAGTGAAAATCCAATAAGGAATTTATCATCAATCAACATAAGGTGGCTATGATTGTAAGCTGGAATCAAATGAGGTCCTGCAAGGAATGAATACATTATGATTTCCATTGAATGAATCATTTCAGTAGTACATTGCTTTTCTTGTCTCTGTGGCCTGTGTGTATGACTTTTGAATGTGAGGCTTCAGAATCACCTGGTGGGGCTTAAGCTGTGGATCACTGGATCCTATTCCAGAGAGTCTTACTCAGTAGGTCTAGGAAGGGAACCAAACATTTATAACATTGACAAGCATCTCAGGAAATTCTGAGACAGGTGATTCATAGACTGCAGTTTTGGGAAATATTGGTCTGTGAATTAGTTATTCAACTAATTGTGATTTTAGATAAATCCCAAACTGCTTATCTTCAAGGCATATTTTAATATGGTCTATTAATCTAAATGAGAAGGGGAAAATAATATTCATCTAATTAGGAAGATTGAAAAATTTAAGTGAATAAGAGGACATCTATGAATATAGTTAGGTATCCTCAGATTTAAGAAAAATCTATATGTGTAATTGATTGTAAATTTAAATTAATGCACATTGACAAGTAATAATTTTAATGTAAATGCAGAAGACAAATGCCTATTCAACTGAAAACTCTGGAAAAGATTATTTAAACCTTGGTCTGTAGACATGCAGGTGTGAATATGAAAAACTAGTCAATCTGAAAATTATTTAGCAGAGTTTTGGATAAAGGTCATAAAGTACAATGATTTGACCTTTTAGACTATTAACTTTTAATCAGTAGTTCTCAATAAGGGGCAATTTTGTGCCCCAGGGGATATTCCCAATGTCTGGAGACATTTTTGATTATCAGGAATTGAGGAGGGATTTGTGCTCTGCTACTCCTTCTAGTGAGTAGGGACCAGGGATGATGCTAACTGATCTAAAATTCACTGGACAGCTCCTCACAGCAAATTATCCAGCCCAAAATGTCAATAGTGCCAAGGTTGAAAAACTCTGCTTTACAGTTTTATTTTAATTATTGTGTGTTAAAACATTCTGTCTAAAACATTCAGACTCTTTACTCATAGTCTTAATGTAAAAATATGTCTTAGTTTTAAAGGCAGCATTGCAATTATTCAACAGGAAAGTCTTTCTGAATGAACCAAAATGTTAGATAAATTCAATGTTCCTTTATCATAGAGTTTTAGCTTTTTTCCCTCATTAGCGTGGTATTATGTTATGATACCAGTGTCAATTTATATTACAAAATGCTGTGCCTTTTTTCTACAAACCAAAAGTTATTCATAAGTATGCTTTTATTATTATATTGGCTACATTCCTATCAAAGACACAAATATCAAATGATTTATTATGATGTGATAGCAGGAGACATAAAATATTTATAGCCCTCAATGTTTTCTCAATCTTATAGGCAATTAAAATATAAGAACAACATGAAAACATAAAATGTCTAGAGAAGATGAAACCCATCTTGCCATCTTTCTCATTTACTTTATTTCCATTTCCTTTACTTTTTTAAATCTTGACTTAGAAATTTTGTTTCATTGTGAACATTTGAAAGCTTTCAAGATAATGACCTTCATCGAAACTTAGTTCTTGTTTTCAAGAGATTTTTTCTCTTTTAGCAAGGAGTGCTTATCTGAGCTTTTTGATATGTGAATTTCATTATGGAACTGATAATTGTTTGATTGGATTTTATAGGGTAGCCATGATATTAAGGGGGTCATTTAAGTCAGCTTTACTCCTTATCTTTAAAAGATATTCATGCAGACAATCTAACTCAACTCTTGTGAAGAATCTGGAAAAAGCATAGAAATAGCAGTCCTGTGACTTAAGCCTTGGTGTGTCACTAACAAATGGTATATTAACCTTGGACATTAAACACTTTGGGCTTCAGTTTCCACATGCAAAGGAGAGATTGCTGTGTTTAAAATGTAAACTTTAGAATGACACAGCCTGGGTTTTATTCTGGCTAAATCACTTACTAGGTGTTGACCTTGGGCACTTTAACCAGGTAAGCCTCAGTGTCACCATCTATAAAGTAGATATAATAATGACTCCCCCTCATTTAGTTAAATAATATAAACCTGTCAAGTGCTTAACCTACAGTTAGCACTTAATAAAACTTATTTGTAATTATTAAAACGTTTTTAATAATAATTTGTAATTATTATTATTATTAAAATGTTTTTTAAATCTCTGATTTTAAAATCCAATAATTCATCAATGGGTTAAAACATTAAATATCTACATAAAGCCATCAGATATATTCATATCCAGGTACAAATAAATTGACTCAAACCATTTGCAGTGATTTGGTGTACAGTCTCTACTAACTAATTTGTGGAATTTTTTTGCCCTATTTTTAATCATTTGTTTTGAGAATAAAATGCATCTGAAATGTATTATTATTTGCAGCCATAATATGTGGGAGGAATTGGATGTTTCTCTTATTGGATGTTTAATCATTCACTATACCCCTTTTGTGGCGATTATCTTTATAATTCTTGTGTTAACCAACGTCTATTCAATTTACAGAGCCTAAAACTAAGGGGAAAGCATGTCATCTATGTTTAATAGTTAAGAATTTATACATCAAAAATACGGTAAAATTTTTAGAAAATAAAATACAGTGGTGTTTAAAAGGCATGAGACACATTGGAACCCTTAGTGACTGCCTAGTTAGAGCGGGGAAGCAGTAGAACCCAATGAAATCTAACTCTTGAATATACAATTTGGGGCTCTCGGGTTAGTGTGGAGGGTCTTGGAAGGAAGATCCATAAACGTGATTATGATATTACACAAAAGGCACCTGAGGAAAGCTTTTAAAAATTACTATGGAGATGAGAAGGTTGAGGGGTTACATATATGAATAAATAATTTACAGAGAATGTGACTATTCATAATATTTTTGAAACCAAAATGACAAATTGGCTTACATTACAATTGAAAAAATTATGATTAGATGCAATGTATTGCGGTAAGGCTATCACTTGACAGTGCTAACCTCACTGTCTTAAGAGTGAGCAAGTTGGCTGGGCACAGTGGCTCACGCCTGTAATCCCAGCACTTTGGAGGCCGAGGTGGGTGGATCACGAGGTCAGGAGATTGAGACCATCCTGGCTAACACGGTGAAACCCCGTCTCTACTAAAAATACAAAAAAATTAGCCGGGCGAGGTGGCGGCCCCTGTAGTCCCAGCTACTCGGGAGGCTGAGGCAGGAGAATGGCGTGAACCTGGGAGGCGGAGCCTGCAGTGAGCCGAGATCGCACCACTGGGCTCCAGCCTGGGAGACAGAGCCAGTCTCTGTCTCAAAAAAAAAAAAAAAAAGGAGTGAGGAAGTTCACAGATAAAATTGTATCCTTGCACTCAAGAAGTCTGTCATCTAGTATGATGGAAACATGCACACGTAGCCCACAAACACTCTCTGTGGTATGTATGTTAGTACATCAAAGCTTGAGACCGTTCTCATTTCAATAACAGCAAATATCTATTGCAAACTTACTCTGTGCCCCACACCCTGTTAATCCTCATGATCATCCTTTAAGGAAGACACTATTGCTGTCCCTATTTAACTGAGGATGAAACTAAGGATCCAACCAACTAAGAAACTTGGCCAAGACTGCAGCTCCAGTAAGGAATGGGTGTTCAGTCCAGGTTCCTGAATCTTCAAAGCTCTTAACCATTGCGCATGCAGAGAATAAGATGTTATGTACTCCCCTGGTAGAATGTGACGAATTCTGATTATGAAAGGTTTCATGGCCGCAATAAACTTTAATGTGTGCCTTTATAGATGTGAAGAATTTCTACAGAAATAGAGAGAAAGAAAGGAATCCAGGATGAGAAAAAGACGTGAACAAGCATAGATTAGATATGGAAGGTGTGTTGAGTAATCTTGTAAAAATGGAGGGTACAAGGATAGCAGGAAGAGATGTTAGTTCAAATGTAATAGGTGATGCACTGGAAATGTAATATTCAATTATGTTATGCTACATCTATTTTGGACTGTATCCACTAGGCCAGTGGCTGCCAAGGGTTGAAGAAAAAAAGCAAGTTTGGTAAAGGTATAGCCTAGGTACACAAGAGGCTTCCAAGCAAGATTCACTGTCATAGGGGGTTAATGTCAATGATGGGAATGTATCAATCTCTCATTGGGATTGATTGAAACAATTCTGCCTTGTCCTCAGAGATGCCCAGCAGACACAGTGCGTCTCTGCCTGTCTTTGATTAGGAACCAACTCGTCTCTGTTCCCAAGAGGTATTTAGTGTAATGCTTCTAAAACTTCTCTGCGCACACAAATCAACCGGCTGTGTTTTTTACATGCAGATTCTGGTTAAGTAGTTTGAGATTCTGCATTTCTATCTAACAAGCTCCCAGTGATGCAGATGCTGCCAGTCCCGCAGACCACATTTTGCGAAGCAAGACTTTGATGTACAGCAGAAAGAATTGCTTAGCAAGCTGTTCTCTCAAATTCTGAAGATGCTACAGTCACCTTAGTCAAAACCTGTTCCTGCCCAAAACATCTGGGCTAGCTAACATTCTGAAACAATTTATCTGTGTTCTTTAAGGAAAGAAAACATAGCCAAGCATCTAGGTGCTGAGATTTTTTTAAAGATCAGATTAATTATGTAAATAGCACAACCCCTACTGTATAACAGGTATTATGCAAAGAAAATTTATGATATGACTGTACTAAATAATAATTTTGGCCAGGCGCAGTGGCTCACGCCTGTAATCCTGGCAGTTTGGGGGTGCAAGGCAGGTAGATCATGAGGTCAGGAGTTCGAGACCAGCCTGGTCAACATGGTGACACCCCATCTCTACTAAAAATACAAAAATTAGCCAGGCGTGGTGGCGGGGGCCTATAATCCCAGCTACTTGGGAGGCTGAGGCAGGAGAATGGCGTGAACTCGGGAGGTGTAGGTTGCAGTGAGCTGAGATCAGTTCACTGCACTCTAGCCTGGGTCACAGAGCGAGACTCCGTCTCAAAAAAAAATGATAATAATTTTTAAAATAGAAATAATTTTTAAACTATATGAGCTATTAGGAAACATTAAGTGATAGCACTGTAGCTCTTTTCCTAAATATACAAGGATACTGACTGAGCTAATATTTTGATTTTTAAAAATTTTTAACGTGTTACAACAACTAAATTGCAGAAGCAACTTCAAGTAGTTCCACTTCATCAAGGAGTACAGGATTTTTATCACTATAATCCCTGGTTTTGTCAGCCAATGTAAAAATATACTCAGCCCTGACTTTTAGGAGAACAAACCACTTCTCAGATACTAAGGTTAGACAGTATCTTGAAGAATATATTTGAACAACCAAATGAAATCACGTCATCATCAGCCAGTGTACTACAGACCTTGGTTGTTTTGCAAGATGGGCCTACTTTGAATTTCATATGTTATCTGAATTTTCACCTTATTATGTGGGTAATACAGTGGAAAATATCACGAGGTCATCTAGAACTACACTTAATCTGGCAGAGAATGCCCTGCAATTTTTCTTACAACTTTCAGATAAGGAGATCCGTCAACTTTCCCTGCTCACATAGTTCATTCTCTCAAAAACATTTAGAGACATAGGGCGCCCCCCCAAAAAAATCAAAACACCTCCACTTTACTCTTAAGTCTCTGAGTTCGTTTCTCTTGTTCGGCTCTCATCTGACACCGAAAACATCTGCTCACCAGCACCCACGTGATTTCCTGTAGCTGATTATTGCTGCAAACCACTCACCCAGATTTTGCTTCTTCAGGTTAAATCTCAGCTCCTTAGCCTTCCCTCAAAAACTCCTTCACCCAAGGAGTTTTTCCTTTTTTGCTTCAGCATCAGATAGACTCAAAATTACCTCTTTCTCTTTACTTTGTGGAGACCCAAATCAGTCATGGAACTCTCAAGATACAGTCAATAGCAGCAGGAAAGTTGTTGCTTTGTGGGATACACTCCCATTTCTACATTGCAGAATCTGATCAGTATTTGCTACAGCTGATGTCAGGGAGTTCAGCTACCATTTAGGACAGGCCTATCTGTGCATACATTTATAAAACTGAGAGTTGAAATGTACCTTAAAACCTATCTGCTCCAAACTTATGCTGTAAATGCTGTATGAGAAGCCCCATAAATTTAAGTTGCTTTCTATTTTGGTCACAAGATTTTAGAATATTGAGATGAAAACTTCCTACCTCTTAACTTTGAATTGCCGGACTCTCCACACCACCAGTACTGAATTTGTGGTTTCTACTTCACTGTGACCCTGAAACAGACGCTTCTACAGATCAGTAGGGTGAGGTCTGTTGTGTTTAAAATTTGTGTATGTGTTTTTTTTTTTCTAGCAGATTTTATTTTTATTCTATTAGGTTGTGTTTATAACTGCCTACCTCTTTAAATTTTCAGAGTACTTTGAATAACCGTGACACTAAATGACAAATACAATGTCCAATTTTCAGGGGCCTTTGGCACATATCATGTCCAACTCTGAACTTGAATCCCCTCTGCAGTATTCCCAATGAAGAAATAGACATTGAGCCTCTTTTTCAAAATTAAACCCAAATCTACCTCCACCACTTAGCTACAACTTGTTAATTTTATTATCAGAGGGCCCCTCATGGCTGTGTTTGTAGGCACCTACTGTGTGCTCAAAATCTGCAAGTCCTTCAGCTGGGGTCATAATCCCTCTATCAGTTCATCCTTCCTCTGGACTAAATATTGTCAACTGTGGAAAGAGGCCTGGGCAGAATCCTGACTCCCCCCGTACAGGGCCATCACTCGTCACTCTCCTTTCTTTTGACACTACACTCCCATCAGGCACAGCATTCTGACTATACCACGTATGATATCAGCTCACCCCTCTGGTCTCTTCTCCATAAGAGTACTTATTAAATTCTTTTTAGTAAGAATTTTCCCTGCCTTAATATGCACAGTTGTTATTTCTGTGTTTGATTTCGGTTGCTTTGGAGATGGTGGTTCTAGTTTTCGTTTGGGGGTGAGTTTCTTGTGTCCAAGCAGAGGATTATGTATATGTGCCCATTAGAATTCATTTTGTTGGTTACAGTGCAAAATCTCATCTGGTTGATATCTTTTTGGATTGTTGGTTCCTGAATTTGTCACATGATGAATTAATTGCCTCATTTGACTTAGTAATATTGGGAAATTTAATAAGTGTACCAATTATGTTTTCTACTAACTTATTAAATTATCAAACAGGAAGAACTAAAGACACAGTCCGACAATAAACTTTGGATTATTCTCCATAAGCAGATACTGAACCACCAATAAATCCTGGTTTAGAATGTCTTCATTTGGACACTTACAAATTCACCCTCACCATTTTGTCATCCAGCCTACATTTCCTCTATGTTGTCACCAGCATTATTTATTTATGTATTATTTTTATTGATGCATAATATTTGTACATATTTTTGGAGGTCCATGTAATATTTTGTTACATGCATAGGATTTGTCATGATCGAATTAGAGTACTTAGGTTATCAATCACTCATGTATTTATCATTTTTATGTGTTGGGAGTATTTTACATCCTCCCTTCTGACTATGTTGAAATACAAACTACTTTGTTGTTAACTATAGTTACTTGCTTTGCTATTGAACATTACATCTTAATCCCTCTTTCTGACTGTATGTTTGTGTACCCATTAACCGACCTCTCTTATCCACCTCCCCAACACACCTTTTTCCACTTCTGATACCTATCATTCAACGTTCTGCTTCTATGAGATCAATCCTTTTAGGTCCTTTAAATCAGTGAAAACAGGCTATGTTTGTGTTTCTGTGCCTGGCTTATTTCTCTTAACATTATAACCTCTAATTCCATCTATGTTGCTGTAAATGACAAGATTTCCTTCTGTTTTATGACTGAGTAGTATTTTACTATGTATATGCACCAATTTTCTTTATGCATCCATTGATGGGCCCTTAGGTTGATTCTATATCTATTCTATTGTGACTAGTTCTGCAGTAAATACGAGGTCCAAGAATCCCTTCAATATACTGATTTCTTTTGCTTTGGATAAATACCTAACAGTGTGATTGCTGAGTCATGTGGTAGTTTTATTTTGGGTTTTTTGAGAAATCTCCATACTGCTTCCCATCATGGCTGTACTCATTTACATTCCCACCAACAGTGTATAACAGTTCCCTTTTCTCTGCATCCTTGCCGGCATCTGTTATTTTTGTCTTTTTGATAATAGATATTCTTACTGGGTTAAAATGATATCTCGTTGTGGTTTTGATTTGCATTTCTCTGATGATTAATGATATTGAACATTTTTTCATGTACCTGTTGGCCATTTTTATATCTTCCTTTGAGAAAAGTCTATTCGAGTCTCTTGCCCACTTTTTTAATGAGATTATTTGTTTTGTTTTGTTTTGTTTTGTTTTGTTTCTGCTGTTGAGATTTTTGTGCAGCCTGGATATATTAATCCCTTGCTGGATGAATAGTTTGTGAATATTTTGTCCCATTCAATAGGTTGCCTCTTTACTCTGTTGATTATTTCCTTTGCTGTGCAGAAGGCTTTTAATTTAATTAAGTCCCATTTGTCTACTTTTGTTTTTGTTGTCTGTGCTTTTGAGGTCTTAGCCATAAAATCTTTGCCTAGGCCAATGTCCTGGAGTGTTTACATATGCTTGCTTCTAGTAGTTTTATAGTTTTGGGTCTTACGTTTAAGTCTTTAATCCATCTTAAGTTAATTTTTGTATATGGTGAGATTTAAGTATCTATTTTCATTCTTCTGCATATGGATATCCAGTTTTCCTAGCATTATTGATTAAACAAGCTATCATGTGTGTTCCCATGTATGCCGACAATGAGTTGGCTAGAAGTATATGGGTTTATCTCTGGATTATCTATTCTGTTCCATTGGTCCATGTGTCTGTTTTTATACCAATAAAATGGTTTTTTACCATTTTATTTTACCATTTTATAAAATGGTTTTTTAACAATTTTATACTAATAAAATTGTTACTATAGCATTATAACAAATTTCGAAGTCAGATAGTGTGATGCCTCCAGCTTCGTTCTTTTTGCTCAGGATTAATTTGGCTCTTCAGCTCTTTTTCAGTTCCATACAAATTTTAGGATATTTTTTCTATTTCTGTGAAAAGCGTCGTTAGTATCTGATAGAGATTGCATTGGGTCTGTAGCTTGCTTTGGGTAGTATGGTCACTCTAACCGTATTAATTCTTCTGATCCATGAGCATGGGATGTCTTTCTGTTTGTTCCTGCTATTTTCAACAAGATTAGTTTGCAAGGTTTTGTCAGCTACCTTGATTTTAAAAATGGGTCAGTTTATACTCTTAGTAAGTCGATGATTATTTGGGGTGAACATATGCTGATTCCTATTGCTAGTGTATTCAGCTTCTTAGAAATCACTGAATATATTTTAATATCACATAGAAATTGTTAAAGATGTCACACTTATGTCTATAATATGTGGAACCCTCCTCCTTCCTACTTTTGAAAATCACAACAGTTGCCCCATTCCACCTTACCCAAGTTCTGTCTGATTACACCACAGTTCCTCAAAGATTAGTTGTGGCTGAGACAGAATCTCATTGGCAAATTATCGTCATACTCTAAATTACAGCTAGTTTAAGACAGAAGACTTAGCTTATAATTAAATACAGTTAAATTTGCTTTTACTTACCAGTTACTTATGCTGGAACTCAGCTGTTCCTAGAGTAATCCTTGTCTGCACAGGATTCATACCAAAGAGAGAGAAAAAAAATTTTGCTCAACAATATATACCAAACTTTCATATGCCAGGCACTATTCTGATAATTGAGTTTTACTTTTTTATTTTAATTAATAAGAAACCCATGAAAAAAATATATCCTTACAACTTATATCCCTTATGTAACATAGCTAAATGTCACATAGTACCTCAGCAGCAGAAAAAGGATGGCCTTTTATCTGTGTTGTTCACAACTCACACTCACCTTCTTAAAAATATTTTCTTATTCTTAGTTTATATCAAGATTCACTAATGCATAGGCACTTGTATTAGTATTAGTAATTTTATTATAAGAAATGTATAATTTCTTGTAATATCTTTATGGTAAGAATTTCTTGTATATTGTATAATTTCTTACAATATATTTATTGTATAATTTCTTACAAAATCTTTATTGTAAGAATTCAATTTATGGAAGCATCCTCTTCTTTGATCTATATAAACGTTCAGAGATGAAGAATGGGAAAACTTACCAACCTTTTATCTAATTAGAAATAAAAAGATGTTCTAGTGTTTAGGCCATGCAGCAGATCCCGCCCTGTTTCCTTGGCATGACTCAGCGTCTTTATGATGCGATGGCCACTTTCTCCTAATGTTTCATTGCTTCCACTTTATTAGTCAGTTTTGCCTTGATTGAGAAATAAATCCTTTCTCCCCCTGTTCAGACATCCTTAGCAAGGGAAGGGAAGCATAGTCAGAATCTTTGCTTTGAGCTGGATCATGAAGTTGAGCTCACTATTCTCACTGTAAAAAGAAACATTTAAAAGAAATGTAGTTCATGTCAGTAGCATCCATTTCTCTGAATAAAAGTACCTTTGCTCCTG